>NC_056053.1:7658363-10058363 GCF_004379255.2 Salvia splendens | reverse complement strand
TGAATAATCTGCTAAATAGATCAGTTTTGTATGATCCGTAAGAACGCACGCTTCCGTTCTCAAACCCCTTCAATTGGTATCAGAGCCAGGTTTTGGCTCTGATTATTTGGATTTAAATTTCGCGAAATTCATGTATGCATGTGTTATTTGATTACGAAGCATGTTCTTGTTAGTTTTTGTTTAATTTTTATACATGTTGAACGAGAACTGCCGAATCAAACAACTTAAATTTTTTGATCACACGAGATGTGCGATCCGTCAGAGCTTGCACCGAGACGGATCGCACCACGCGCGATCGGGATTAGGGTTGTCGATTCAGGGGGAGCCAAGGGCTCATACGCGCCGCCGACCAAGACCGATCCCTAGGTGGCACCCATACCAAGGTCGACACCGAGGCTGGCGCGGTGCGGCTGTCCAACTGAGAACCCGCCAAGACACGTAGACACCGATAGCCCAAACCCTAGGCGAAAGGACCGAGTCAAAGCTCCTAACCAGTGGGTGAGACGTGCACGCCTAGTCGCGCGACGTGTGCCGCTGGAGAGGGAGCATCTTGTCTCAGATGTGTCGAGACAGGCGGTTGAGAGGAGGCGCGCCACCGTGCGCGCGCCTGGCCGAGACCCTCACGACAGCCGACGGCGCGGCTGGCTGAGACACTGCCACAAGCGACGTGCCACCCGACGTGACTGCGTAGGCCAAGATCAGCAGCGCCATGTGCGCGAGCCGCTGGCCGAGACGTGGTCATGGTCGACGCGTCGTGGTCCGACGACGAACTCATCGGATCTTCATCGTTCATCGTACGTGCAAACCTCATGCGATGAGATAACGACGAAAGATTATTTTAATGATTATTTCATTTTTAATTAAAAGAAATCATTAAAATATTATTATTTAATGGTAATAAAATCTTTTTGGAAGATTTCCCTAGATTTTAGGAATATTTTTATTATTATTCATATCTATGGAAATAAATAATATTATTTTATTCCTAGATGATATAGACAAGAATAATTTAATAGTTTCCTAATATTTATATATCTAGAATCCTAAACAGGATAGATATGTACGAATTCATTGAATAATAAAACTTCTCTTCCTAATCTTGAACATGGAAATAATTTGAATTTAATTTTTCATGTCTTAATAAGAATTAAATAACCTAATTATTTTAGATATATCTTATAGTAGACATGAATAAGAATTAGATTCTAGAACATTACTTTCCTAAAGTAAGATACCAATTATGAATAAAAGATTTAATTATCCAGCATATTAAATACCAACAGAATTTAATCAAGACTTAATTTGCCTCAACGCTAAGGATAATTAAATAAAAACCATAACCAAAATATCTAAGCTATAATTACGAACTCAACGTTTGTATATGGTCTCCATCAATTGGTCTACAATTTATGAAGTTTTTTTCTAATATTATCGCCACCTGCTCTGTGGGGGCAATAATCCTAAGAAATAGCAAGTTCATGAGGGAGGACTTCTCAAATATAAATAGTATGAACTAGAGTGTGATTTCCAATATTATCTCCACCTGCTATGTGGGGACAATAATCCTAAGAAACTACGAGATTCATAAGTTCACACATGTTTTATGGGATAGCTTGATCTTGTTAGCAGCACATGAGTATTGTTATAGGAGTGTGTTGTAGGAATGAGACTCTGTAATGCTAAATTCGGTGGTCTTGCTTATGAAACATTAGGCGGCCATGCCACTCTGTGGTCTCTAGATTTTTCGTCGGTGTTGTGACCAGTAAAATTGTAAAATTTCTATGCGTATTGACTTCCTCTGGAGGGTACAAAATTTTAATTTTACAGTTGTAAGATTTTGAAAAGTTTTATGGTTAATCTAATCAAACTTCTTACATAAGTTTATGATAAATGGTAAAATACTATGTTTTGCAATGCAAATCAAATCGTCAATATGTCGTTCAATCCTCTTTCTGCAATTCTTAAAGAAAACAAACTCGGCCAAAATTGCATAGAATGGAAGCAAAACTTGGATATCGTTCTTACAACAGAAGAGTACAACTTTGTACTCACAACCCCGCGACCTCCAGTGCCGTTGGCCAACGCAGCGGCAGGAGTCACAGATGCACACAGACGGTGGCATAAGGCGAATGAGATGGCTAAGTGCTATATGTTGGCATCTACTTCATCAGTGCTCAAGCATCAGCATTCATCCATGGAAACAGCCGCCGAAATGCAGAATCTCAAGAATCTCTTTGGTACTCAGAATCGAACGACAAAGTCTCAAGCCTTTCGGAGTATCATGTCGAAAACGATGAAGGAAGGCTCGTCTCTGAGGGACCACGTCCTCGAGATGATGGGCCACCTCAACCAGATTGAGGTCTTGGGAGGGACGATCGATCCCGAGTCCCAGGTGACTATTATCCTTGTCCTAGGTGACTATTATCCTTCAAAGTCTCCCCCCTAGCTTCCAATAGTTCAAGCTCAATTTTGAGATGAACAAAAGGAACTACACCTTGGCAGAGCTGTTGACTGAACTTCAGTCGGCAGAGGACCTTATGGTCCAAGCTAAGGCGGCCATGATAACTTCGGTGCCTCGTTCCTCTGGCTTCAAGCCTAGCAAAGGAAAAGGCAGACACCGAACTCAGAATCGGGCAAAGTGGCTAAGGGAAAGAAGAAAAAAAGGGCAAACAAGAAGCCCACGGGGAAGTGTTTCAAGTGTGGAGAAAAGGGGCATTGGAAGCCAGACTGTCCTAAAAAGGGTAAGGCTACAGGTATGACCAAGCTTTAGTCGTCGAGTCATGTTTGGCTTCGACATCTACTAGCACTTGGGTAATTGACACGAGAGCCACTGATCATATTTGTTCTGAACCTGACTTAATGCAGGTGACAAGACGGCTACATGATCGTGAGATCGAAGTCCAGGTGGGCGACGCTACAAAAGTGGCTGCCGTTGCAGTGGGAGACGTTTATTTGCGTTTTAATATTGATAGATTTTTGATTTTGAAGAATGTTTTGTTGATACTTTCTTTTAGAAGAAATTTAATTTCAGTTTCTAAATTAGTTTTTGATGGATATTCGATTTCTTTTAATGACAACTGCGTTATTAAGAAAGATGGCTCTTATATCTTTCGTGGTTTCATGGAAAACGATCTGTACACAATCACATCTACACAGTTTAATAATCGTAAATCAGAACTCAATACAACATCGAAAATTGCAAAGAAACGAAATGAACCTTCAAGTTCAATGAACGAAACGTACTTATGGCACCTTAGACTTGATCATGCTAAGATAGGAGGATCCATTCTCTTGTTCAACAAGATCTAATTAAAGGTCTAGAGGACGAACCTTTTCATAAGTGTGAGTCATCGAAGGCATTGGCGGTGAAACCGTTCGAGGGCCAAGTTGAAGGGACGGGAGTTCGACTCATTTAAGACCTCAACTCGCTTTCAGTATAAGTGGAAAAAATTTAGACGTGTGCACTACTGTTTTGTATACTCGAAAGCTGTTTTGAGTATAAATGGGAGATTGTTAGGGTTTGTATACTAGAAATCACCTTACGAGTGATTGAATACTGTAAAACACTAATTATTATTTTCTAATGAATGCAACAGATTATTTTTGTCATGATGTTGTTATGTTTTACATTTAATGGATGTTTATTGGTTATTTAAATGTACAAGCGAACATAACAAAGTCTAACTCTTTGTTTTAGTAGACCAGTTGTGGGCTGCGCTTAATTTAAGGTACGCGGTCAGTCCTGAACAAAGAAAAATAATAATATCACAACGTAGATAGGCCTAGACTACCTACGTGAAAGGTTGCAATTTCAGTCTGACTATTTCTAAGCCTTATCGGAATAGGATGACGTTGGTGTGGTATAGCACTAAATGGATCTAACAGCAAGACTAGTCTTTATGCAATCTACTGAAAGACGAGGTCTTGATAATTAATTCTTAATCAATGTAAGTTGGTTTTTCGTCAACCAACGATCCAGGTATATTAGGAAGTGGTGATCATTATGTGGCGGTGCTAGGATTGTTATTATGTTGAATCGTGCGCGAGGAGAGTCTCGTTTGATAACATCCACAATAGGCGCTCGAAACAAGGTTTTATTCTTTGAAACCTAGCTAGTTGGAGTTTTATTATTCTATGAATAGAAATAAGAGTTTCATGCTAAGTCCACTCTTGGAGATTAAAATATGTTAATTTATTAAGTCTATAGCAGGCATTGATTAATTAATGGATGTTTCTATCTTAACCACGGGAAATGAATTACACACACAAAAGGAAACCCAGAATACTTGTAATTTCGGATTTGGAAAGGCAGTGCAATATTACTTCTGTAGTGGCTCCTTGTAATATTCCAGTATAAGCTTGTATTAAATTGTGGATTCAATTTAATTAGTAAAAAGCTAATTGGGTGAGGCCATGTCCAAATTCTTCCTTAGATCCCTGACTGGGCCCAATATGTGACTTAATATAAATAGGAGAATAAAGGAGACAGAAAATACACTTTTTTCCTAATCATAATTTTCATCCCTCTCCATCTAGAGAGAGAATCGAAAATTGCTCTCCTTCCGTGAGCAGTTTTCTGTCTTCGTTATTTATGTCCTAGTACACTGGTGAGATTTGCCCACACAAATATCAGTCTACAGTCCGGGACAACAGTCAAAAGATCTGAGGTCGAGTTCTCAAGATCTTCACGTAGACAACACGCAAGCCATCTTCGATTCTCAAGTGAATCAATGAGGTAAATTGGCTAACTCCGTAGTACGCATGTTTTAGGGATATTTTGTGCTAAAGCATGTTTATAATTCAAGTTGCGAGCATGATACATGTGATAATTACGCGAATAGAGTTTGTTTGAATAATCTGCTAAATAGATCAGTTTTGTATGATCCGTAAGAACGCACGCTTCCGCTGCCAACCCCTTCATCACCCACCCAGGTGAACGTCGCTGCCTCAACAGTGCCTTCGGGTGACCATCCGGCCGGGTGGCATAGCCGTCCAAGAGCCACCCACTCGGGTGGATTCGGCTGACTCAAGTATGCCTTCAGGAGGCCACCCGACCGGGTGGAACTTTTCTGCAACGCGTGGCTTCCATAAAATAGTTATATCTCCCTCGCTTGGACTCTGATGGAGGCGTGGTACCCACGCGATGATCTTTCGAAGGCGAAGAGATTGGTGGAAGTTTTATATCTTTTGAACGCCATATATATAGACAAAATACATATTGAAGCCAGCTATATATACAAACTTTGATGCACGACTTCCATGATCGTATCATCCTCCCCTTCTTAGAAAGAATTTGTCCTCTATTCCTCGCCTCCTCGGGAGGTCCTCTCGTCCTTGGTATGTCTTCTCTCTTGTCCTTGGTCCCCAATAAATCCATGGCTCACGCCGAAGTGAAGACTTTTGACATCTAGCACCCATGGTCATATCATCCTCCCCTTCTTGGAAAGGATTTGCCCTTAAATCCGGGGTTCCTCACACCTATAAAATAGAACGAGAACAAACCAAATATCAAAGTACGACTATGAAGACTAAGACCACTAACGACTCCAATAGAAGTTACCACACCAAGACGGTGGACACGCTCTAACAATCTCAAAGCTAATACATAAACCCCTTAGCGAGAGTGAGTGAAGAGGACATTGCATGTTAATCTGTGAGACCCCTCTTTCTTAAAAAGTTGAAGTCAGTTTGAGTGAAGTGAGGACGATGGAAGAGCCCAAACCTTAGACTAACTGTGGAGCCCTCCAGAAAGTGAGTTAAAAGCCTAGAGTAGAACACTTTCTACTAAACACAAGAAACGTGGCTGCCACTTGATGCGTAGAGGGAAATGACATAAGGGAGTAAGGACCAAAGGCAATAGGAGAAGCCAATTGAGCCTATTTCGTTCGAACCAACTAAACTTGGGGCACCCCTTAGTTAGCAAAGTTGAGCCTACACAGAGTTGCCCTTCTTTCTGAACCACTAGCCTTCATGCCATGTGAACAAAGGGACATGAGTGGGAGCAACTCACCAACTGGGGTAGAATGTAGGTGAGTAACAAAGGGAATAGAGAGGAGACAAAGATAAAAGGAAAATAGGGCAGGAGGCATATGTAACCTGACCCAAAAAAATGAAGAAAAAAAAAGAGAGAAAAGAAAAAAGGAAAAAAGGAAGAAAAATAAGAAAAAGGGCAGGAGAAAAGTTGTAACCTGACCTGTAAAAAAAGAGGAAGAAAAGTTGCAGAAAAATTTAAAGTTGAGGTTTAGAGCAAAAAGATGAGAGTTAGTTGAATAAGGCAAAAATTGGCATGGGATAGCTTAGATGGGGGGTAAAACAACTGTAAAGAGAGGCTGCTCCTAATTTTTGTCCCTAAGTTCACATGTCCTTCACAGAATTTTGCTGATACTCCTTGAACTAAGAACCCCTAGGATTCTCACCTACACATCTTAAGGAACTTTTCTATGTCAGCAGAACTCAAGGCATCAGTGGTAAAGAAAAAATGAATGAGAGAATGGTCCTAACATTGCTGGTGAGGAATGAGTGACCAAGTGAATCAAACTACCCAAAACGAAGGGAGGAATTTGAGACTGCAAAATAATTAGAGTGACATTAAGCTTGTGGGGATGTTGGTAGAAGCTTAGGCCGTTTCAGACATAAAAATTTGACTGTTTAATGTTTTATGTTTGCTTATGTTAAGTCTAGTAGAGTAAGTATAGTTCGTTTTCAGGTGTCGGTCATGAGAACCATGCATGTAACTTGCCATTTTTGTTTTCTTGTTCTTTCATACTTGAGGACAAGCATGATGTAAGTGTGAGTAGTTTGATAGGGATCGTTTCAAGCATAGTTTGTTGGTAGTTATTTCACTAATTGGGGCGCCAAGGATGGAAAAAAAGTGTTTGTTTGAGTGTGCAGGAGCCAAAAAGTGCTAAAGCGGCCAAGAATAGAAGCGACTTGATCAACTCGGGAAAGAAGTGAAAACTAGCCAAAATTGGAGGCAAACTGGTCAAGTTGAGACAAGCTGAGCAAGCCGACCTAGAGAAGCACACCGAATGAAGACATGAGATGATGAGTAAGAAGAGAGAGAAAGATGAGATGCTCTTTTTGGCAAGGGGCATTAAGGCCAATCAGGAAGACTTTACCCTAGGAATTGGAGCCCATGCCGTCCTATAAATAGGGGAGGAAATGAAGCAAGGAGGGCATCATCACGCACCACGAATCACTATTCACTCGACATTCTCGTAGACACTAGGCCGTAGCGAGTATGGAGCAAGGAAGCTAGGAGCTGCTGGAGTCGACGTTCTACCATCAAATCCTTCTGTTCTTCCTCATCAAGCAAGAAGGGAGCTGAACCCTGGAAGAAGCATTTCACTGTTTGTGTTCTTCTTAGACCCCGAGGGGCTGAAGCATTTTGCTACTGTGTTTTTAGTTTTACTTTTCCAGATTACTGTTAAATCATAGTTGTTTAGATGTTTTCTTATTAGTTAACTCTTGTTATCTCCTGTTTGCTGATTCGATCTTGAATTTGAGTTGGAGTTTTGTGGTTTAAGTTGAGATTATCAAAGATCGATAATGAAATGAAGTTTTTGTTTGGAGTTGGTTCAGATCTGACGTGGTTCGAATTGATGTTTGTTGTTTCTAAGTTTGACTCTGCTTGATCACTGATTACTGGTTTAGTTTTGAGTTTAACGTTTGGATCTTGTCGATTCTGTTTATTTACGTCTGGATCTGAATTTTGAAATGTCAGTTGCATGGAGTTAGAGTCGTTTCATGTTGATATGCTTTCTGCATGTTCGAATTGCATGGATCCGTCTTGGATTTGTTTTCCAGTCTGTTTTTTATGAATGCCCTATTTGGACCTGCCATGGATGTTTCATGTTGTTTCATGTTGATATGCTTTCTGCTCTGCTTTAATTGATCATAGAAGAAGGCCGTAGGTAGTTAGACAACCGTCTCTGTCTGTTTTTTTTGGTAACAGCTTTTTGGTAGTGGGCAATTTCATTTCAATGGTCCCGATTATTTTACGCAGTCGTACTGTTTCTACTTGAGTTGATCCGTTTGTGGTGTGTTGTTTTTATCATGACTGGTTTAGTTGATCAAGTTAAGTCTGTGACTTGAGCAGTCCAGACCTTAGTAGTAATTTAACCCATATTAGTGCAGCGTGGCAGCAGCCAACCCCCAACATATCTCGAGCAGAACTCGACACGCCCCTGTCTCTGTGGGATTCGACCCTTAATTGTATTGTGGGTTAAGGTTTTGAAAGCCCGAGTCTCTAAGGTTGCACAAACAATGACTAGTCAGCATTCTCTTGATCCATTGCCTATTGTCTTGATCAAGTGTATGAAACCCCATTTGTTTAATTTTGTGCGCCAACTTGAGTACACTCGTATCTGCTGTTAAGAGATAATACATCCTTAGTAGTGTCAAGATTTCAAATGGCGCCGTTGCCGGGGATAGACGACGTTTATATGAGCATGTGTTTGAGATACTTGGTGTATATATTTTAATTCCGTTTGTTTATTTCAGTTTATGTACCGGGGGCCGAACTTTGTATGCTGGAACAACGTTGTTAACTGGAGGGATACAGAGGCAAATTGGAGGATCAAAGAAGCAGCAAACCCTGTAACCACCAGATTTGGGTTAACACAGGCAGGCCATCTCACTCGAGTTCTGAAGGGGAGGAGGATAGACTCCTCTTTGACGAACAAAAGGAAGAAGTTTTGATAGAAGAACGACCCACTTGAAAGCCAATTGTAGTGGATGATGACCCTAAGATTGGATCTCTCAATGCCCACTTGAGCGGTGAGCCAACTCAAGCCATCGTGGTAAATCCTACTCAGTCGGGGATTGAAATAAAGAATAATGTATTAGTCGTCATGCCACATTTCTTTGGGAGAAGAGTGGATAACCCGTACACAATCCTGCATGAGTTTTGTAAACTCTGTGGAATACAAAAGTGACCGGTGGGGTCCAGTGAAGAAGACTACATGTTGCAGGCCATTCCTTTCGCATTTCATAGAGAGGCTGATACTTGGTTCATGAGGCTACCCCCGAAATCTATAAGGACCTGGACTGAGTTCTGATCGATTTTCTTTGATTACTTCTTTCCATCCACAAAGATGAATGCCGTGAAGAAGGAGATACAAGGGGCCGGTCAATACAGTGACGAGACCCTGAGTCAATATTGGGGGAGATATAAAGGGTTGCTTGATGAGTCCGTGAACAATCACATGGTGGAAGCCGATGTTTATAACACTTTTTACGAAGGATTAACCCCAAAAAGTAAGGATTTCATGAACTCCTCAAGTGACGGTGATTTCTCTAAGCTGAAAGTGAGTGAAGCCAAGAGGGTTCTCGATAGGTTGATCAATGTCAAGAAGGCATACGATACTCCAAGGACCACGATATTGAGGCGAGTGTCAGCTAACACTACCGGAGACACAATCGAGGAGAGAATGGAGGCCTGAACGGATAAGCTGGAAAAGGCGTTATTGGCCGCTGTGGAGAAAAACGATCCACCTGTCACACAGGAGAAGGTGAGTGTTGTATCAAATCAAGAAGATATTTATCCCAGTTATGGACCCCAGGGGAGCCAGATTTTCAAGCCCAGGTGAGCGCAGCTGGACACTGGAATCCCAACGGTAGCTAGAATCCTGGACGACAAAGAGATGCGACATGGAGAGAACAACCCAACTTCAGGTGGATAGTCAGAACACAAATCGGCCGCCACCTGCGATCACTTACCAGCAGCCGCGAGCTATAACTTATCAGCAACCACCGGCGATTTCATACCAACAGCCACCTGCTATTAGTTATCAACCACATGAGCCAAAACCCCAGAGGCAAAACCGTTACCATGAAGGACAGAATAACTGGAACAATAACAGGGGACAAGGGAATCAGCCACATTGGCAGAACCAAAATCAGAACAACCAGATCATCTTCTATGTTCCACCGCATCAGAGGGGGTACCAAAACCATAATCCAAATGCCCAGCCATAGGGAGGTCAAGGATCGCATGAAAATTTCCATCCTGGGTCAGGATCGTCGTCTAATAATCCGTCGGGAGCAAGCTCAAGCCAACCGACAGCATCTCAGGGGGAACATGCATCCCAATAATGACGTAGTGCACCGGCTACAAGATGCCCAACAGGAGCACAAGGCAGTTATGGATATGCTCACCAAACAAATCTAGCAGATGGCCACAACATTGAATAAGATACACGAGCATAACGGTCACCTCCCCGCTACTGTTAAGATGCTAGATAAAGCTAATATCAGTAAGATCACTCTAAGATGAGGAAGAGACTATGCTAAACCCGTGAGAAGGGAAAATAAAGAAGGTAAAGAGTCTAAGGGAGGGCTGGAACAGAGGCCCCTTGGATGAAGTAAGGAAGTCGTTACCTCAATTTGCTGACCCATTGCCTCTTGATGAAGAGCCAGAAGAGTTTAACGAAAAAGGGAAAAGATATGAGGGGGATGCCCCCAATGAAGGGACAAGCAATGCGGTGTTAAGTGTGAGCAGTTTGATAAGTCTCGTTTTAGGCCTTGGTTACTGGTCAGCATAATGTGATTAATTGGATAATATCTGTAAAAATAGTTGCTAAAGTATGCACGATAAGGTACAAGTCAGAAGGAAATGGGTCAGAAGGAATTCGAGTGAAAAAACGCAGAAAAGGTACAAAATGGCCAGTATGAGCAGAAAAAGTGCAAATCGGCAAGCATGGGCAGAAAAATCTGCAAACTGGCCAGGATGGATGCCATGGAGCTGGACACGAGAAGGAAGGACTTTCTTCGAACAATCACTATCTAAAGAGGGGCAAAATTATCATTTCGTATGAAGAGGCAGCTCTAGAAATTAGGGCAAGCCACCCTATAAATAGAAGTTGAACATAAAGAAAAAGAGAACACTTTTGAGGAGAATAGCTCCATTAGCTCTTAGTTCCACTCCCTAAATCCAGCAGCCTGACTTGAAGATTCCGGCCACCTGCCGGCGAGGAGCATCATGCCTGATTCATTCCAGTCGTTGTAGTTCCAGAAATTCTTCCAGTCCGAGGAGCCAAACAATCTTTTACTTGCTTTGTTCTTAAGATTTCTTAGCTTAAGTACTAGTTTTAATTGCATTTGACTTGGATTCCTGTAGCTACATAGTTGGAACATCTTTTGGGTTATAATCTTGAATGTAATGAAGTTTATTGTGGTTTTATTTTGTGTTTCAGTTTGTCTTGAGTTTAATCTTCTCAATTAGATAGATCTGGTAGTTTATGTGAATTTCTGTTATTTTTGAGCTTGAATATACCCAATTAAGTTAGATCTGGTGTTTCTTCAAGTTCCTCTAAGTTTCAATTAGTCATTTCTTCTAAAACATGCATGGAATTCGTTTCTGCTTGTTTCTATCACCCTGTCCTATTGACCAGTTTGCGTAGATCTCAGTTTTTCTTTGCTTTCATTCTCGATTTCAAGTTAACTATTGCATTTACGAATTTTCAAGCTTTAGCATTCATCAATGTAGTTTGTTAGATCTTGTTAGTTTAGCTTGGTGGAGAAGATAATGTCACAATCAAAGAATGGGACCACTTGTGTTGCTTTTGTTGTTTTTTGCTTTTGTACTTGCACTTTTTCAGCTTTTCTGCACACCCAACAGATAGTCTACCAGCATGTCCTTTGATTCCCTTTACCTTTTGTCTAGCCATTTTTAGTAAGTTTCGTCTAGTAACTTCTCACATGCACACTCGCACCCTAGTTTACACGCGCACTTTAATTTCTTTTAAAGTGCATCATTTAGAGCCCACCTTGACCTACTGGTCAGGAGGGGTATAGGTCTCATTTTCACCTATCGGTCAGTTTAGGAATAGGTTCCATTTCATTTCACGCCTAGTTTTAATCTCAACCCCATAAAGCGTGGTAGCAGACCAACCCTTCCAAGGTGTCTTCACAATTGCACACGCATACATCCATCTCTGTGGGATCGACCCTTACTCCACTATACTAGCAAGTAGAAGTGGGTTGAGGTTTTTTTGTTGACAATATGTTTTAGGCATAGACCCAACGAAACGACTAGGTCTATATACCCTCCTGGCCAGTTGACACACACAAGAGTCGCCGCCCTAAAACAAAATTCCCATCTATCAAGGGCTTCACAGAAGATCTAGATTAAAGCACTTCTATCATTCTCACTTCATCCAAACAGATTTTGGTTTATTAAAGAAGGGAATCTCACAAGCCTATTTGTACATATGCCTATTTCTATGCCATGACTGGGTTGCTCACACTTAGCCCAGTGCTTGGACTAAGTGTGAGAAATTTGTTTGTTGATACATGATCGTTGTCTTTTCTGTTTACCTTCTCCCACTTAGCTCATTGCACAGTCTAAGTGTGAGAAATTTTGAGAACATAGTATGTCTGTATGTTTTTGGTTCTTATGTGTACTTCTCTCATTTAGCCCAATGTTTGGTCTAAGTGTGAGAAGTTTGTCTGGCAACTTGATAAACATGCTTGGTTTTGAATATGTGTTTTTGTTGCCTTCTCACACTTAGCCCACTGCTTGGTCTAAGTGTGAGAAGTTTCAGTTTTCCGTGTTCAAACACCGCTTATCCTGTTTTCCACTTCATTTTGTTCACTTGAGGGCAAGCTGAGATGAAGTGGAAGGGGGGAAAGTCAGTGTAGTAAGTTTTTGAAGCATGTTTATTTAGTTGACCTTATATGTTTTGGATATGAACTGGTTAAAAAAAATAAAGGTAAGATTCCCTTAGTAAGAGTGATTGAAGAAAGGATGCATGTTGATTTGTGAGTTTCCCTTCTTTAATAAACCAAAATTTGTTTGGATGAAGTAAGAACGATAGAAGTGCTTTAATCTAATATTTTGTTGTCACGACCGCACTTCCTAAGGATAGGAAGCATGGGAAATCGTGACTAGTGGGGGAATTAAGAAGCGGGGAAGAAGGGGAAAAACAATCAAGACAATGCAACTTAACAATCAAAGATGAAATTCCATTTATTTAACCAAAGTTTCAATCCCGATATTGCATAATGGAGAATAACAGAGTTCAACAATTTAACGGGAATAACAGAAATTCTTAAAACATTGAGTAGCGGAAGCAATGTGAGAGTTTAGCTATTACTATGTATGAAGACATAATAGTAACCGGAACAGTTCTTGGATCATCACTCAACATCCTCCGCCTCCCGACCTCGCTCAACCTGCACATAGGGAAAACATATGCAGGGACTGAGTACTTGATGCACCCAGTGAACTCATGCCTGAAATACATTCATCATTAAGATATGTCAAGCCATCATCGAGTGAATCCCGGGTTTTACTTTAAAGGCCGAGAAACACTAAAGTTCATTTCTTTAAAAAGTGTCCGCGCGGACTAACATCATCCTCCATCATATACTATATTTGAACCATCATGTGAAACGAGACTGTTGCCACAATCTCGATCACTGGACCGAGTAGGGACTCACTCCCTAGTCAAACCCGAATTCGTTAACTATCAAAGTCTTGTAGGATATTATCCCAGTAGACAATCAGATGGGCAATTCAAAACATAAAAACGGCATGACATACTATTTTAAACCAACCTTATTTCACCATAAACATATCATTTCAGAATAAAAGAATTTAAGTAATAAAGCCCACCTCAAACCCTTCGGATTTCCGTAAAAACTTCTTCGTTCCGACTGTTGACGCGCGTGCGAACCACCTTTTCGGAAAACACATAACATTCATATCAAAACGCGGAAACGACGAAAATTAGAATGCATGCACTCTAATTAAATTCCTTAAATCTTCTTTCTCGGTTTCCGTGCTTTTTTTGGTTATTAGGCGGCCGCCCAAGGCGTCGCGTGCGACGCCGGTCGGCCGCTTACGCTCGTTCTTTCCTTCGTTGGCTCCTCGTATTTTCCATAACGTCGGAAATAATTTCTAACAAATTTTAAGCGCATACTTTAATTATCGCAATTATTTATCTTTGAAAACACATTATTTCATGCTTAGGGTAAAATTATTCATTCTTCAAAATTATTGCGGGAATTAAATAAATAATCCCCCACAATTTCGTTAAACCCATTCTTTGCGATTAAGTTATCGGCCCACACCTTAATCACCTTTCCTCTTTATCTTCAATTAAATTTTAAAAGCCTCAAAGAAAGGCCCAACTTAAAATTAACTCCTCCCCTTAAAAAATTGCCCACACAAAAAAGTAAAGGCCCAAAACATTTTTTTAAACAAAGCCCCATTCTTTTATCTTTCTCTCTATCTTCTCCCTCTATCTTCTTTCTAATTCTTTCTCTCTGACCAAATCGAGAACTCCCATTTTTTTTCGCCGCCCCTGCCGTGAAAACGCGACGCCGCCGCTGAGTTCGCCAGCTTCCTTCCCGTCGCCGGCCGCTGAGTTCGCCAGCTTCCTTCCCGTCGCCGGCCGCTGCTCACCACCCCCTCAACAGTCACAAATCCGCCGAGGGACACAACGCGTCGACGGTGCCGCCGCTCGCTGCTCGCGGCCGCCCTGCTACTCGTCGTCCCTCGCCGCTGCTGCTGCCACGGGGGAGAGGAGCTACTGCCGTCGTTGTCGCTCGCCGCTGTCCGCCACTGGGGTCATCGAGGCGCGGCTGTCCGCCGCTGCCCGTCGCCGGCGGTGGCTTCCCCTTCTCCGGTATCACTCCGAACCACTCCGCTTCAACCCGCAACATACGTTCTTATTATAAAGTTAAGTTCTTTCGTATTTTCGATTACATTCGGCGATCGTTCGATTTGTTTTAAAAGTTAAGTTGGTTGAGTTGGTTATGGAAGAATTATGGAATGATGGCAATATATATATATATACATGCAACAATTCATGCTTTAGGAAATTGAGAATTATACCTTCAACTTGGTTGGTTTTGGTGGTGAAAGAACAAGAATGGTGAAAAAGAATCCTCCTCCTCTTCCCTTCGGTTTCTCTCTCGGCTCTCTCTCGGTTCTCTAACACTCTCTCTTCTTTTTTTCATCTTTTGTGTAGAGTAATGTGTTGAAGAGATGGAAGGCTAATGTAAAGGTTTGGGGTGACTCTTGGATGGAAGCATTGATGGTGGTAGATAGAAGGTTTGCTAGGTGGAGGGTCTCCATGAAGGGGAGAAGCCGTCGACCATATTTTGAGGAAGAAGAAGAAGAAGAAGAATAAACCTTGGGCTTGTTTCCATTTACTTAGAATTGTATTGGGCTTCAATTAAATATATTTTGGTTTGGGCTCAATTTAAATTGGAAGCCCAAGTTAGAATAATACTCCTACTTGGTGGATTAAAAGAGTGATTAGAATCCAAATTATTTTGTAGTTAATTGGACTCTAATTTATTTTGAAAAAGTCCAAAATAAATTCATACTTTATATTTTTTTCGTATTTTCCTTCGTTAATTAAAATTCACGGGTCTTTATTTTATTTTGTTATCTTGTTCTTCATAACCAAAAATTAAAGTACATTTAACGGCATCAATTTATATTTGGTGTTATCCCAAATATAATATCCCTTCGACCATTCCTCGATTTACGTGCATCGTTATTCATAGATAGAAAATATATTCCTTTCCACGTATTTCATTCGTCTTGCTAAAAATAGCAATTTCGTCGTCATTCTTTCCACAAGACCTCCAACATGTCTCCCAACGTTCACAATTAAACAATTAAGCACGTTCCTTTTCACATTTAACACAAAAACCATAACTTTTTCCCATATCACATTTATCGAGAAGCACAGCATCTCGGAATAACTTTATCAATTATTTCGTTTCATAACATTAATTTCTTACTTAAGGTACGGGTGTTACATTCTACCCACCTTAACAGAAATTTCGTCCCGAAATATACTCGTTCCTAACGAAAAGCTCCGGGTATTTCTCTTTCATTTTATCCTCGAGTTCCCAAGTAGCCTCCTCGTGGCCATGGTGTTTCCAAAGCACTTTCACGGAAACGATTGACTTATTCCTCAACTCTTGCACTTTCCTGTCCAGAATAGCTTCGGGCTTTTCCTCATAACTCAAGTCGGGATTCAAAATCATTTCCTCTTGATGCACCACGTATTTGGGATCGAACATATACTTTCGTAATTGCGACACATGGAAAACGTTATGCACAATCCCAAAACTTGGTGGTAGTGCCAACCTATACGCTACGGGTCCCACCTTCTCAAGGATTTCATAAGGCCCTACGTATCGTGGCTTCAACTTTCCCTTTACACCAAACCTAATTATCCCCTTCGACGGAGATACTTTCAAGAACACCTTATCTTCCGCGTTGAACTGTAAATCTGTACGCCGGACATCAGCATACGACTTATGTCGGTCTTGTGCTTCTTTTATCCTTTGTCGGATTTCTCACACAATCTCAATCATCTCCTCGACCGATTCTGGCCCGAGTATTCTTCTTTCACCAACCTCATCCCAGTAGAGTGGTGATCTACACTTCCTCCCATACAATGCTTCATATGGGGCCATATTTATTGTCGCCTGGAAACTGTTGTTATAGGCAAACTCGATCAGAGGTAGTACAACTTCCCAATTTTCTCCTCTGTCAAGAACCACGGCCCTCAACATGTCCTCGAGAGTTTGAATCGTTCTCTCGGACTGTCCATCGGTTTGTGGATGGAAAGCAGTACTAAAATTCAGTAGTGTACCAAGCTCTCGTTGCAGACTCATCCAAAACCTTGAAGTAAACCTTGTATCTCTGTCTGACGTGATTGTTACTGGCACCCCATGTAGCTGAATGATTTCTTTCACATAAATCCGAGCTAGCTTGTCGGATCCATGCGTTATAGGGATGGGTATAAAATGCGCACTCTTGGTAAGGCGGTCTATGATTACCCAAATGGCCGTATTCCCTTGTCGGGTCGTTGGTAATCCCGTCACAAAGTCCATGGCGATATGTTCCCATTTCCATTCTGGTATCTCCAGCGGTTGCAACTTTCCATAGGGTCGTTGATGTAAAGCTTTTACTTGTTGACACGCCAAACATCTTTCCACAAACGAAGCTATGTCCCTCTTCATTCCATCCCACCAGAATGATCCCTTCAAGTCCTGGTACATCTTTGTACTTCCAGGATGAGCGGTGTATGGAGTCTCATGTGCCTCGGTCAAGATTTCATTTCGGAGTCCTTCGTCACTTGGCACACACAGTCTCCCCTCGTAGGTGAGAGCATTATCAGTTTCTTCTCTAAACTTTCCTTGTTCGCCCTTCCTCACCTTCAGTCGAACTTTCTCCAGATTTTCATCATTTCGCTGCCCTTCTATTATCGTTGTCCGTAGATCGGGTGCAATTACCAAGGTGGCAATCTTTCCCTTCACAGTCTCCGGGGCTCTCACTACCTCCAATCGCATCCTGCTAAAATCGCGAATCAATTCCGCTTCCTGAGTGAGAAAAGTAGCCAACTGCGGTTGGGCTTTCCGGCTCAAAGCATCTGCCACTACATTTGCTTTGCCCGGATGATAGTTAATGCCACAGTCATAATCCTTGACTAGTTCGAGCCATCTGCGTTGCCTCATATTCAAGTCTTTCTGTTCAAAGAAGTATTTCAGACTCTTGTGGTCGGTAAATATCTCACACCGAACTCCATAGAGATGGTGCCTCCAAATCTTCAATGCGTGCACTACAGCCGCTAGTTCTAAGTCATGAGTAGGGTAGTTCAACTCGTGCGGTCTCAACTGCCGCGAAGCATAGGCAATCACTTTACCATTTTGCATCAAAACACACCCCAGTCCAACCTTCAACGCATCGGTGTAAACCACATAGTTTACTCCCGGTTCCGGCACGGCTAGAATAGGTGCGGTGGTCAACTTCTCTTTCAGCAACTGGAAACTAGCCTCACACTCCGGTGTCCAATCGACCTTGGTCCCCTTCTTCAGTTGTTGAGTCATTGGCCTTGCGATTTTAGAAAATCCTTCAATAAATCTTCGGTAGTATCCTGCCAATCCAAGGAAACTTCGGATCTCGTTTGGGGTCTTTGGCGCCTTCCACTGTTGTACGGCCTCCACTTTCCCGGGGTCAACTCGAATCCCTTCGGCTGTCACAATATGCCCCAGAAAATTCACTTCCTTTAGCCAGAATTCACACTTACTGAACTTGGCGTACAACTTTTCTGTTCTGAGTGTTTCCAACGTGATCCTTAGGTGCTCCTCATGTTCTTTTTCATCCTTCGAGTAAACCAGCACATCATCTATGAATACCAGAACGAACTTGTCCAAGTATGGATGAAATACTCGATTCATTAAGTCCATAAATACTGCAGGTGCATTTGCCAGTCCAAATGGCATTACTACAAACTCATAATGCCCATACCTTGTTCGGAATGCCGTCTTGGGTATGTCCTCCCTTCGTACCCTCAACTGGTGATATCCCGACCTTAAATCCATTTTCGAGAATACTCCTGCTCCCCTGAGTTGATCGAACAGGCCATCTATTCTCGGCAGAGGATACTTGTTCTTGAGAGTCAACTTGTTCGATTCCCGGTAGTCTATGCACATCCTCAGTGTCCCGTCTTTCTTCTTCACAAACAACACCGGTGCTCCCCACGGCGACACACTCGGTCGGATCAAACCCAAGTCCAGTAATTTTTGTAGCTGGATTTTGAGTTCTTCCAACTCCTTCGGCGCCATCCTATAGGGTGCTTTCGACACTGGTGCGGCTCCTGGTTCCAGATCGATAGTAAACTCCAACTGTCGATCAGGCGGAGGGCCTGGCAACGCATCGGGAAATACGTCGGGAAACTTACGTACCACTGCCACATCTTCAACTTCCCTCTCTTTCTTGTCATGTCCCTGTAGATACACAAGATAGGCCGGACGCCCCTTTCTAATCATCGTAGTTGCTTGAAGTGCCGATATCACACAAGTTCGCTGATTCATCGAAATTCCGTGGAAGGTAGAGGGCTCCTTCCCCGGGGTTTGTAATGAAATTTGTCTCTCTTGGCATCGGATAGTGGCATAGTTTTCAGCTAGCCAGTCCATCCCCAGAATAATGTCGACGTTATCCATCTTCATAACATGCAAGTTGTGAGCCACTAAGCTAAGTTCTCCCACCATGAGTTCTATGTTCGAGCAAGATTGTGAAATTTCTACAAGACCTCCTACCGGTGAGTTCACATTCATCTTACGTTCAAGTTCAACAACAGGCAGTCTTAAAGCAGTCACGCAAGAGTGCGATATAAAGGAGTGCGACGCACCCGTATCAAACAGAACAGCAACAGGCATGTCAAGTAGTGTTCCCATACCTGCCAGATTTTCCTATTTTGGCTCCCCCTGTGGGGCTTTAGCTTGCTTGCGTCCCAAGGCATAGGCTCTAGCTTGAGTTGGGTATGGTTGGCGACGCTGCTGCTGCTGCTGGGGTGGTGTAGGATTCCCTCGAGGTCAGTTCGGCGTTCCCCCACCTCCAGTATTGTTGTTGCTCGGGCACTCTTTGGCGATGTGTCCAACTCCACCACACTTGTAGCACACGTTGGTCCCGACTCTGCATTCTCCCATGTGGTTCCCCTGACATTTGGCACAAATAGGTGCTCTCTGGCAGAAATCTCCACCTTGGAATGGAGCAGCTTGCTTTCCTTTTCCCTAGGAAGAGTTTGGGGTACTCTGGAACCTCTTGTTGTCAAAGGGTGCGCGGTTCCCGTCCCATTTCCTCTTGTCCTGGAAATTCTGCTGTGGGGTCGGCGGTGTCGGAGTAGTGGGTGTAACTGTCTTTTCCCGTGGCATCGCTTCCTCCACATCCAGTGCACGGGACAATAACTCGGCATACGAGAGTCTTCCACGGCATGCCAAAGCCATCCTGATTTCGTGCCTCAGACCGGCACAAAACTTTTCTGCCATCTTCTCATCTGTGTTTACCTGCTCCGGTGCATACCGAGACATGTTACATAAGGCACGGTCATATTCTGTCACAGTCATCCGCCCCTGTTTCAAGTTGTAGAACTCGGCCTCCTTTGCCTTGCGATAGCTCCTTGGAATGTACTTATCATACAGTTCCTCCTTAAAGTCTTCCCACGTCAGGGTGTCTAATTGCTCTTGCGTCATTGTCCGCTGCTTAGTCTCCCACCAAAACTCTGCGGACCCGGTGAGCTGGTAAGTCACGCACGATAGACGCTCCTGGTCGGTACATCTTAAGAACTTAAAGATGCGTTCTATGGCCTGAATCCAGGTCTCGGCCTTGGTTGGATCTCCCATTCCGTCAAACACGGGAGGACGTTCCTTTCGAAACTCCTTCTCGATGTTCCGTTCCGGCTGTGGCGGTGGTGGAGGTGGTGGTGGTTGTGATTGTCCTTCAGGACCCACACTGCTCTGGGTCTCGTTGCTTGCCTCATTCTCGTGGTGAACGGCTGCACGTCGGGGAGGCATTCTGTTCAACATATGCGTTAGTACGAAAGTCCAATTTTTACCATCACCACACCACACCACACAACTTTTCCAAAGGCTATAACACCAACTTTCCAAAACGAACACAACAAAGTAAAACGAACACAACGGTAAAACAACGGGAAACTTTATTAACTTTAAACCAACAAGTGCGTGTTTCCACAAGGTCTTTGAAACAAGGAAAGAAAACAACATCAAAAGAAACTATTACATAGTTCGCCAAAACAAAACGTTCAAAAGCTAACAAACGGTAAAGAAACACTACTCCTCGGGAGCTCTCTCGTAATTTGCCCCTTCCTCGCTGTCAACCTCAACCTCTCTCGCAAGGGGCTCTTCTTCGGGGTCTTCCTCATCCTCCATGGGATCCTCCTCGTCCTCAAGGGGTTCTTCCTCATCTTTAAGAGGATCTTCCTCCTCTTCCTCATCACTCTCCCGCACATATGTAGCAACGTCGATATGCTTATCGACCATAAGAACTTCCGTCGCGGGAGGTGCGGAGGTGCGCATCCCAAGCCTTCTCCTCTTAGGGCAGTTTGGTTGGGGCGTCTCACTCTCGTACCGACCCCCGCTGTAGGGGCTGCGACTCGATGAGGATGCCTCCTTCCTAGGAGGAGCATAGGGGGGTGGTCCACCACGAGCATCAACCAGTGCTTCCAAGAGAACATTCCCAAAACCATGCATGTCCCCTTGCATGCTGTAGTCGGGAAGCTTATGCCAGACGTATGACCGTGAAGCTTCGTCGGCCCACCTATTCTAAGGTGCCGGTAGTCCATCAATCAATCTCTTGATTCCCTCATAGTGCCTCACTCCACAACCATGAGCATCCCGCCATAATGTCAAGTAATCGGCGACATAAGATATCAAAGGGGCCCTCTCGTCCCTCTCGAACCCGCGATACATTTCCACCGCCCGCAATCCATTCTCGACGTACCTTCCCCTTAACGGTGCGTGGATCATGATCGCCATCTACATAAAAGTGAGTCCCCTTAGCAACCAGTCGCAGAACAAGAAACAAAGCAAGATAGAAAAGATAAAACGCGTAAAGAACGTCATACGTACTACCGTCCATATACCTGTCGATTTCCATAAGGAAAAGTTATAACAATTCTTTTCTTGTTAAGTTATCATCTAGGGATAGATGTTTCGTATTTTATAAACGTGGTACTTTTGCAACTTCGTCTATCCTTCAATCTATCACAATCGCGTTTCACAAGGTTATCCTTGCCTCGTCACCTCATCATTCTTTGGAAATCACGCCCTTCTGCGCCCCGTTCGTTCTATCACTTCTAATATACTTCGTTTCAAACTTTTTCCTTCTTTTGCGTTGAGCGCGGTGAGACGGAGTGTTGAGTGTTAAGCGAATACTCTTTTAGTCTAGCGAAACGAGTCTAGACTAGATTGAATAAATGACTCTCGGTCCAGAGCAGAAGAAACATTGCTCTGATACCATTCTGTCACGACCGCACTTCCTAAGGATAGGAAGCACGGGAAATCGTGACTAGTGGGGGAATTAAGAAGCGGGGAAGAAGGGGAAAAACAATCAAGACAATGCAACTTAACAATCAAAGATGAAATTCCATTTATTTAACCAAAGTTTCAATCCCGATATTGCATAATGGAGAATAACAGAGTTCAACAATTTAACGGGAATAACAGAAATTCTTAAAACATTGAGTAGCGGAAGCAATGTGAGAGTTTAGCTACTACTATGTATGAAGACATAATAGTAACCGAAATAGTTCTTGGATCATCACTCAACATCCTCCGCCTCCCGACCTCGCTCAACCTGCACATAGGGAAAACATATGCAGGGACTGAGTACTTGATGCACCCAGTGAACTCATGCCCGAAATACATTCATCATTAAGATATGTCAAGCCATCATCGAGTGAATCCCGGGTTTTACTTTAAAGGCCGAGAAACACTAAAGTTCATTTCTTTAAAAAGTGTCCGCGGGGACTAACATCATCCTCCATCATATACTATATTTGAACCATCATGTGAAACGAGACTGTGGCCACAATCTCGATCACTGGACCGGCCGACCTAGGGGACGGCTCACGATCCCTATCAGTGCACTAGTCCGACTAGGGACTCACTCCCTAGTCAGACCCGAATTCGTTAACTATCAAAGTCTAGTAGGATATTATCCCAGTAGACAATCGGATGGGCAATTCAAAACATAAAAACGGCATGACATACTATTTTAAACCAACCTTATTTCACCATAAACATATCATTTTAGAATAAAAGAATTTAAGTAATAAAGCCCACCTCAAACCCTTCGGATTACCGTAAAAACTTCTTCGTTCCGACTGTTAACGCGCGTGCGAACCACCTTTTCGGAAAACACATAACATTCATATCAAAACGCGGAAACAACGAAAATTAGAATGCATGCACTCTAATTGAATTCCTTATATCTTCTTTCTCGGTTTCCGTGCTTTTTTTGGTTATTCGGCGGCCGCCCAAGGCTTCGCGTGCGATGCCGGTCGGCCGCTTACGCTCGTTCTTTCATTCGTTGGCTCCTCGTATTTTCCATAACGTCGGAAATAATTTCTAACAAATTTTAAGCGCATACTTTAATTATCGCAATTATTTATCTTTGAAAACACATTATTTCATGCTTAGGGTAAAATTATTCATTCTTCAAAATTATTCCGGGAATTAAATAAATAATCCCCCACAATTTCGTTAAACCCATTCTTTGCGATTAAGTTATCGGCCCACACCTTAATCACCTTTCCTCTTTATCTTCAATTAAATTTTAAAAGCCTCAATGAAAGGCCCAACTTAAAATTAACTCCTCCCCTTAAAAAATTGGCCCACACAAAAAGTAAAGGCCCAAAACATTTTATTAAACAAAGCCCCATTCTTTTATCTTTCTCTCTATCTTCTCCCTCTATCTTCTTTCTAACTCTTTCTCTCTGACCAAATCGAGAACTCCTATTTTTTTTCGCCGCCCCTGCCGTGAAAACGCGACGCCGCCGCTGAGTTCGCCAGCTTCCTTCCCGTCGCCGGCCGCTGCTCACCACCCCCGCAACAGTCACAACTCCGCCGAGGGACACAACGCGTCGACGGTGCCGCCACTCGCTGCTCGCGGCCGCCGCTGCTGCTCGCCGTCCCTCGCCACTACTGCTGCCACGGGGGAGAGGAGCTACTGCCGTCGCTGTCGCTCGCCGCTGTCCGCCACTGGGGTCATCGAGGCGCAGCTGTCCGCCGCTGCCCGTCGCCGGCGGTGGCTTCCCCTTCTCCGGTATCACTCCGAACCACTCCGCTTCAACCCGCAACATACGTTCTTATTATAAAGTTAAGTTCTTTCGTATTTTCGATTACATTCGGCGATCGTTCGATTTGTTTTAAAAGTTGAGTTGGTTGAGTTGGTTATGGAAGAATTATGGAATGATGGCAATATATATATATATATATACATACAACAATTCATGCTTTAGGAAATTGAGAATTATACCTTCAACTTGGTTGGTTTTGGTGGTGAAAGAACAAGAATGGTGAAAAAGAATCCTCCTCCTTTTCCCTTCGGTTTCTCTCTCGGCTCTCTCTCGGTTCTCTCTCACTCTCTCTTCTTTTTTTCTTCTTTTGTGTAGAGTAATGTGTTGAAGAGATGGAAGGCTAATGTAAAGGTTTGAGGTGACTCTTGGATGGAAGCATTGATGGTGGTAGATAGAAGGTTTGCAAGGTGGAGGGTCTCCATGAAGGGGAGAAGCCGTCGACCATATTTTGAGGAAGAAGAAGAAGAAGAATAAACCTTGGGCTTGTTCCCATTTACTTAGAATTGTATTGGGCTTCAATTAAATATATTTTGGTTTGGGCTCAATTTAAATTGGAAGCCCAAGTTAGAATAATACTCTTACTTGGTGGATTAAAAGAGTGATTAGAATCCAAATTATTTTGTAGTTAATTGGACTCTAATTTATTTTGAAAAAGTCCAAAATAAATTCATACTTTATATTTTTTTCGTATTTTCCTTCGTTAATTAAAATTCACGGGTCTTTATTTTATTTTGTTATCTTGTTCTTCATAACCAAAAATTAAAGTACGTTTAACGGCATCAATTTATATTTGGTGTTATCCCAAATATAATATCCCTTCGACCATTCCTCGATTTACGTGCATCGTTATCCATAGATAGAAAATATATTCCTTTCCACGTATTTCATTCGTCTTGCTAAAAATAGCAATTTCGTCGTCATTCTTTCCACGAGACCTCCAACATGTCTCCCAACGTTCACAATTAAACAATTAAGCACGTTCCTTTTCACATTTAACACAAAAACCATAACTTTTTCCCATATCACATTTATGGAGAAGCACAGCATCTCAGAATAACTTTATCAATTATTTCGTTACATAACATTAATTTCTTACTTAAGGTACGGGTGTTACATCTGTTAAAGGCCTAGAGTAGAACACTTTCTACTAATTAGATGATAAGAGAGGCTTCCATTGATGCTTAGAGGGAAATGACACAAGGTAGCGAGGACTAAAGGCAATAGGATCAGCCAGTTGAGCTTAATTCTTTCGAACTATATGAACCTGTCTCATTGTAAGGGCACCCCCTAGTTACACCTTTTGTGCTTTGACTATGATAATCCCTTCTTTTGTAAACCTTGAGCCTCCATGTCATGTGAACAAGGGGATAGGCTAGGGCAACTCACCATTCGGGGTAAAGATAGGTTGTGAAACAAGGGGATGGAAAAAATTTGTTATATAGAAAGAAAAATGGCAGGAAACATTGTAACCTGACCCACCAAAAAAGAGAAGAAAGTTAGAACATAGAAGAAAAATGGCAGGAAATGTTGTAACCTGACCCTAAGGAGAGTTAGATAAATAAGGCCAAAATGGTCAAAGGGTATCCCCAGGGTAAAAGTTTCATATTGTACGTAGGGAGGTTGTTCTAATTTTGTCCCTAAGTTTACATGTCCTTCACACTTCTACATACATTATGAACTTAGAACCCATTAGGACCCTCACCTTCATACACTATAACCCCTTACCCATTACAACCTAAATAAAGACCTTAAGTATTTAGCTTTTGTCAATGTAACTCTAGCATCAATTGAATGGCAAAATGAATGAGGGAATTGTCCTAACAAATCTGGTGAGGATTGAGAGACTGAGTGAATCCAACAGTTGGAAGATAGAAGCTATCTTGACAAACGTACCAGCATGATTAGGTAGTAGAGATGAGGGAAAGGAATTTGAAACTGTAGACAATTGGATTGACCTTAAGCTTGTGGGGACGATTGTCGAGCAATATACACCAGTTCTGTTTTTCCTTTTACATGGAAATGTGTTTAGTTGATGTAATTTCATTTTCTAGATATTTTATGCAGTTGCATTTGTTTTATGTTGTTTTCAATAAGAACCATGCTTTGAAACTTGCATCTTTTCTTTTTCTTTTCTTTCATACTTGAGGACAAGTATGGGTTAAATGTGAGCAGTTTGATGAGGCTCATTTCCTGCATGTGTTTTGTGGCAAAACTGCACTCAAATCCATGAACTAACGTCTATTTTTTAGCCAGATGTGTGTGAAATCCGCCATTTTTAGAAGAAAGAACAAATAAGTTGGGCGGAAGCACGAAACATAGGAGAAGGCAAAAACTGCGGCATTGAGTGAATCAATTCGAAAATCAAACAGAGCTACCAGGAGTTCCGCATGAAGATAGAGCAAGAGACCCACTACAAAATGTGAAGGGCAGTAACGAAATTTCATAGAGGATGGTACCCTAGGGATCAGAGCCCTAGGCCTCTCTATATAAGGAAAGCCCAACACAAGAGAAAGAGAGTGCCGAGCAAGTGGTAAAGAGGGGTCTCACTACATTCTGAGTTGAAATATCTTTAGGAATTCAACTCTCTTCTAGGGCTGAACTCGGAGTTCTTTTACGTCCCGTTTCTTATTTTCGTTGCACACACACACTTGGTTTTAGTTTAGTTTAGTTAGTTGGTTTTTTGTGGTAGTTTCTGCACTTTTAGCTTTCGGTTCTGTTATTCCACTCCGAGAAGGGGTGATGAAACAATTTCCTGCTTTCGTAGTTCATTTCTGGATGTTATCGACTCTTAATGTTTTTGATTAAGCAATCTCAGTGCTTTGATTTCGATCCTTGTTGATATGTCCGGTTTCATGCATGGTGTTTCCGATCTGTCTTGATTTTTGTTTTATGTTGCACATCTTAGCTCAGAATGATTGTGATGTTTCAATTTAGTCAGATCTGATGTTTTATGCTTAAAAGTTCTTAGGATGTTTTGAACTAGTGGCTACTATTTCATTTCGGCATGCGTAAGGGTTAGTTTCTTGTTTACGCAGTCGTAGTTTAGATCTTAGGAGTGGATTCGAGTTGTTATGATGTTCCGCACAACATAGCTTTTTCAGATTTGTTCTTTGCTCTATTTTTCTTCTGTGAAGAAGATGAAGTTGTTAAAAAGTTTTTACTTTAGCGTACACTTCGCAGGGGACTGACAGTCCTCCGTTTATTCTGTTTGTCCATTTATGGAAAGTTCAATTAAGTTGATCAAGTAGACTAGTTAAGCTTTCATGAGTTGATCAGTTTAGTAGTTTTAAATTTCTCAAGTCCCGTAGTTAACTTAACTCACCCCTGGAAAGCGTGGCAGCAGCCATTTCCATTTGGTGTCTTGCAAGCAAATGCTAAACGCATCATCTATGTGGGATCGATCTTTACTTCCCTATACTAGTTAATAGTATTGTGGGTTATGGTTTTGAAAGCACGCTTCTGAGTTCTTCTTTTCACCTCACTCGAGCAGGAGTTGGTCGAGTTGATCAGGCTAAATCTTTTACTGGGTCCACTAACCTATCCTCACATGTAGAAGGGAACACAATTGGCCAGCCGGATCAGTTTGACAAATTCAACTTGAGTAAGCTACAACGATAACCGTAGAGTAAAGAGAGAACAAGGAAGAAGATCTCTTTCAAGAATTATGACTCGATTTTTGCTCGTATTTCATTTTGCTCCATTTTGATTTTTCCTTTGACAACTACTTTGATTCACTTCATATATTGCTTGCTATTTGATTGCATCTGTAATGGTTTGGTAAATTGCTTGATTTATCGTGGTTGCCTAATTGATTTTGATTTCCTTCATATTTGCTTGCTCTCTGATTGCATTTGAAAAGGTTAGATAATTGCGTTCTTAATGATTCTAAATTGCTTGATTTATGATATGAAATTGCTTGATAATAGTGGTCGCCTGGCCTTTTCTTCGATTCTGCTTTGACCCCGTAGAAACTGAAAATGTAACGCCCCACTTTTCGAACCCTAATTTTCGAACCCTAAAGTACTTGTATTAATGCTTTTATATTGCGAAATCCGTGAATTAATTGTTGGTGAATTAATTGTAGCTGGACTAGAGATTTGTGAAATAAATTACTGTGCGAATCTAAAATAATTCCTTTCCGTGAGGAATAAATATATTGGACTCAATCCGCGTGTTGGATCGGATAAATTGAACAAATAATATAAAAATCAATTCCGTGATAAATAAATTGTGGACTGCATAATTTAATTAAAATACAAAGGACCGTGAATCAAACTAATCTATTAAATCTTCTTCCTGTTGACTTGGTCACCAAGTCGATAATTTAATTTAATTAAAGATTCTCAGAGATTTTCCTCCTCCGTGATCTGCAAATAAATACCAAATAAATTCAGATTTATCTAAAATAAAAAAAAGAGAAGAATTCGAATCCTCCCTTCAACCCACGTTGGAAAAACCGTTCCCTCTCTCCCCTAAATCTCTCTCACATCCTAACCACCCCTCCCTTTATATTTTTTCCTTCCCAAAAACCGTTCTCTCCTATCTTTGCAAACAAGAAGAGAAGACTTTTCCTCTCAACTTTAATCCAAGGTAATTCTGCAGAAATTTCCCTAGATTTTGGAAGTTTCGTTTGGAAATCAACTCATTCAATATTTTCTGGCAGAAATCGTGAGCCAAATTCGAGAGGGGGAGCTACCAGTTGTTCTTTTGAAATCTGTTCAAGGTATACTTTCTCCCAATTCCAATTCCTATTGTTCACTTCCTACTGGAGCATGCCATATAGTTTAGAACTCAAGCATCTGCTAGAATTTTCTTACCTATCGTTAGCAACATCCTCTGAAACCGAACCATCTGATCCAATCTAAACTAATGCCTTCTGGATCATTGGAAGGAATTACATAGCAGTCGCACACTTTTTAGTTTATACGATAGCTTTCTTCGAAATAAATACTCCTAGTATGTCAATAAAATTATAAAAATAGGTCAAGTCGAACGTGGTAGATGAAGTAAAAGGGTTTAGGGTTCAGATATGTCACAGAACTAAACTAAAACCTATTACTAGTCAGCAATTTTTTTAAAAAAAAATATGCGAAGGGATGATTACATAAAGTTATGACCGGAGCGGCAACGTCGAGCGACGTCGGCTGTGTACGCGGGGCAGCGGCATCGCGATATCGATCCCGGTACAGCAGCAGCAACGACGCAGAGGCTGGGTTCTGTGCAGCAGCCTCTTCCCGACGGCAGCAGCAGCTCCTCCCGGCGACTGCTGCACGACCACCGGCAGCGGCATCCCCCAACTGGATCGAACGACGACAGCAGCGGCTGGAGACGGCTCTGAGCGAACGGCAACGAAGCAGCGGCGCGGTCGGCAGCAGGTCTTCCCGACGGTACAGCGGCGTGCGGAGAGCAGCGGCCGACGGCGGAGGTGGAAGGCGACTCCAGATCGGATTGCTTCAAGTGTCGAGCGAGAGAGAAGAAGAGGGTGAGAGGAGAGAGAGAGTGTGAGACGAGGAAGATGGGGGGAGTATACTTAACTTTGGGCCTTTTGTTTTTAAATTGTTTGGGCTTTATTAATTGACATAGGTAGAATTATTAAAAGTATGGGCTCCATTTAATTGTTTTGGCTTTAAAATTTTAATTGGAGATATAAGGTGGGGGAAATATTTAAGCTTTGGAGCTTTTAAATAAATCTTTGGGCCGATAATTAATCGTGATGAAATTATTTAATTAAATCCCGAATTAATTATGAAGTATGGATAATTTGTCTCAAGCCCGGAATATATACGTAATTTTCTTAACAAAGAGAAGTAGTTGCGATAATTTAATTATACCCTTTTATAATTTTGGGAATTTTATTTCGATATCGTTGAGAAAAATACGAGCAGCTAACGGAGGAATTAGGGGTGTAAGCGGTCGCTGAATAATCGAAAACCGAGATAAATAACTTCGCTTAGGATGCATGCATTTTTACCTATTTATTTGAAAAATATGTTGATTTATGTATTATCTAAATGTTAAAGGTGAATCATCGCAAGTGAATTGTGAGACCAAAGGGAAGAGAGTACTTGAGATTTTAATCAATCGAGGTGGGCTTCCTTTTTAAATAAGGGCAAAAGTCCTAAATGTTTTATTTATGAGAATGAAAATGTGTTTATCATGCCTTGTTTTGCTTTAACGTGCCTATCTGATGTGGCTCTGGCCAATATTGTTTAAATCGAATTCGGGTCCTCGTAGGGCCGCAAACCCTACTTGGATTAGTGCACACCTATGGTAGACTGTGTGCTGGCCGGTCTAGTGGCTTGGTTTGTGGTCACATTCCAAATCATGTATGAGCAGATATGGGTAACGTCTATGGGAAAATGACTGATCAGTCGATGTTTAAAATGGAAATGATTTTGAGGGCCCCGGGCATTTCTAAAGCTAAACCCCGATGGTTACTTGTGAATGGCATGATAAATTACTGTTTATTGAAAATGTTTTCGGCATGAGCCACTGAGTATTTTTTTATAATACTTAGCCCTGCATGTGTTTTCCCTATGTGCAGGTTGAGCGGCGACGTGGATGTGGTGGTGTTGAGCAAGTGAATTTAAGATATTATTGTTGTCTTTGAACCTTGAGTGTCGTTGTGTCTTCACACATGACGTCACACTTTCTCTTGGTCGTTTCCGCTGTGACGTTTCGTTTAATTATGTTTTATTTGGGCCGACAACTTTAATTGTTAGGATAATGGATATTTTGAATTTCTTGTTGGATAATATCAAACTCTTGGTTATTTATTGGGATATTAATTGTTGGTCCAACTTGTGTTGAAACCCTAATTCTTTTCGTCTGTTTATTAAATTCTTTTAATCACGATCGCCCGTATTTATTAACCTTTAAGGGAGGTCGTGACAGTTTGGTATCAGAGCCTCAGTTTCTTTCCGCTCTGGACCCAAAAGTCCTTTTGAGTCAAAATCTGTTCTTGTATTGATTGACTAAGGTATAAACATCGAAGTCTCAACATCACAACTCGTCACGCCCAACCGCGAAGAAAGAGGTAAAAGTATTTTGGTGATTATGGGATGGGATTATTGAATGTCGAAAGTTACAATAAAAAATATATATTTTGGAGAATGAAGTCAATACGATGGTTTTGAAATTTTACTTACTTTTTTCGAAATGTGGGATGATATATAAGATTGCTCTTATTTGATTGTGAAACATAATATGATGACTATTGTCAAGCATGAGAAATTGTATCTTTGTGATGAGGAAAGTATGCGAAGGTTGTTGAACTTCCATGATTGTTTGGGTAATTTTTATTTTATCCCATATATGGTGGAATTTACATGATCTTGGGAGTTGTGGAACGTCGGGTATGATACATGTTGATTTTGATAGGTACAAAGATATAAAATATGAAATACAATGCCTATGACGATGAACTTCTTGCGTGTAACCATATGTACCTATTGAGTACGTGATAAATAATCTCACGACGGAAATAAACGTGGAAGTATTAAATACGAGGCAAGTAGCCTATGGGAAACAGAAGTCGACGTACTGTGATATGATGAGATACAAAATCAAACAAAATGAGCGAACCTTTTACTTGAGAGTGATACAACCATCATACCCCTATCTTATATACACATCCATATGCATCTACTTATTACTCTCAGCATCATTTTGAGCCATGTATCTTCCTTATTCTTTCCTATCTTTGAGCTGATGTTGAGGTTTCCTTCTACGTAGATGGTCGGATCGTACTTTGCTCAAATGCGTAATCGTTACGCCAAAAATAGGAACCTCCCCGTAGAGAAGTACCGAGAATATGAATGGGATGGAGAGGTCGATCATGAGTTACGTCGCCGAATTTTGGGATCTGTGGATGGACGCCTATGCGTTCGGGGGAGCCACCCACCATGCTGGAATTGCAAAGCTTATTCACTCCCTACCGCCATCTTGGAGCCAATGGGTGGCTCTAGCGGCAGAATCGTTCATATGGTATAGTCCGCCCGAGTACACACCGCGAGGGGACTTGCCCGGCCTTCTAGAAATACTACTTCCGGCCTTAGTGAGGGCAACCGATGGACCGCCACGTTCCCCACCTCCGTAGATCTTTCCGCCGGATCAAGCTCTCATAAAGAAGTATCGATACGATAGTGAGCCACATGTCTCACCCGTGCCCAGAAGAACAAGGCTCGGGATGCGCACTTCAGCCTCTTTAAGAATAGAAAGGGAGGTCGAGATGATAATCACGACAGTTTCTTCACCAGTACGCGCTGAAGAAGAAGACGAGGAGGAAGAGGAGGAACTCATCGAGGAAGAAGGGAACCCGAATATGGAGACTGATGGTGAGACCGGGGAGGAGGAGAGGGAGGAAGGAGAAATTTAGGAACAATGGTCATAGGATAGATTGTTTCGTTTCCCTCTTGTTTTGATACCATATTGTTTTGCTAGACTATTACTCATTTTATTTCCACGTTTTGGCTTCCCCTTCTTTGGTTATGATTGATACTAAGACCTCTTGGAGGCAACGTTTTATTATGGAAACTTCTACTTTTGCTACCTTGTTGGGCCATTATCTTTTGATATTCTATTGTGCATATGTTCTTGATATCTTATCGTGTAATCGTCCTTTGTTATTTTGTTGTCCAAACGTCTTTTGTTGTCCCATTGTGCGAACATCTTTTGCTAATCCATGATACAATTGTTTCTCTTTATTCTATCGTGCAAATGTCTTTTGCAATCCTGTTGAGCGAATATCTTTTGCTACACCATGATACAATGGTCCTACTCTATCCATGACACAATTATCTTTTGTCTTGTTGTGCAATTGTCCCTAGATCCCTACTTGTGATATATTATATGACCTTTCCAACTATACAACATGACTATTGATAGATTTGAATAAGTGCGATAATAACCCGTTTGATTGGTAATGAATCAGAATACCGCCAAGACGTAATGTAAGGAATGGGAACCGGGCGCCTACACCTCAGACGACGGTAGACGAGAGTGTAGCGCAAACAACCCCACAACCACCTTCACCACCTCCTCCGCCTCAAGTAGACCGAGAAATTGTGAAGTTGTTCCTGAAACAAAAACCACCTGTCTTCGATGGAATGGGACAGCCGGAAAAGGCTGAAAGGTGGATACGCACTTTGGAGCGTATTTTCACGATTCTGATGTGCAACGATGCAGAACGAATGGCTTGTGTGACCTACCAATTAACTGGGTCAGCTGACTTCTGGTGGGATACCAAGATGAAGACCACACCACGAGATCAAGTAGGTAGAATAACTTGGGAGAATTTCAAGGAGGCAATATATAACAAGTATGTGCCAAAGAGCTACCGAAAGGCAAAGGCGGCTGAGTTCTATAACTTAACCCAAGGGCGCATGTCAGTGACAGAATATGATATCACACTCTGCGATATGACCCAGTATGCACCTGAACAAGTTGATACTGATGAGAAACTGGCCGAGAAGTTCCGTGAGGGTCTATGACATGAGATAAAGATGGCGTTAGCTAGTCGTGGGAGACTTACATATGCAGAAGCGTTGGGCCTTGCGTTAGATGTTGAGGCAGCTATGCCCAAGGAGAGAGTGACGGAGAACGCTACACTGGCCTTACCCCCCCACATCATTCCCGGGAGAAGAGGAAGTGGGATGGGAACAGGACCCACTATGAAAATAAGAGGTACCAGCCCACCCAAAACCGACCACAGTATGGAGGCAGACAGAATTTCTCTAGCCAGAGGGGTGACTTTCGACCCAGACCACCACAATGCAATGTGTGCTCCAAGTACCATTTCGGAGAATGCAGAATACAGAACACCACAAAGTGCTTCAACTATGGTGGAAATGGCCACTTCTCTAGAGAGTGTCCGAGCAAGAACGCGGGGATGGGTTCAAGGAAGAACAACCAAGGGTTCCGTCCGCAGTCGAGGGCACCACCAAGGACGAATCATGATCAAACTCCGCGACAACAACAACCTAACCGTCCAAGACTTCCCTCCCAGGCTAGAGCATATGCGCTGAGTTTTAGACAACCCAAGACTGAACAAGGGAGTTACGAGAACGGGAATTTGGCAGGTATGGGCGAACTTCTCGATACACCTATTGTTGTGTTGTTTGATACGGGCGCATCACATTCTTTCATATCAGAACTATGTGTGGACACATTAAGTTTGCCAGTTACTAAATCTGAACATAAGATGATGGTGACCTCACCAGTGGGAGGGGTAATAGAGATTTCTCAAATATGCTAGAACGTAGAAATTGTTATGGGAGAACTTAGGCTAGTCGCGCACAACTTAAAAGTTATGGCCATGAAAGATGTCGATGTAATCTTGGGAATGGATTGGTTGACTGCGAATCTTGCTACGATTTGATGTAAGGAGAGACAAATATCATTACGTGCCCCTAGAAAGGAACCAATCGTGTATCATGGAATCCCGATGAACAGAAAAACGTCCATCATCTCCGCACTCCAAGCCACAACGATGTTGAGAAAAGGGCATCCTGTCTATCTAGTCTATCTACAAGGAGATGAGAAGAAAGAATGGAAAGTGGAAGATGTTGCTGTGGTACGAGAATATCCAGATGTCTTTCCTGAAGCGTTGCGTGGCCCACCGCCAGATCGACAATTGGAGTTCACAATCGACCTAGAGCCATGGTCGGCACCAGTGTCCAAGGCCCCATATCGAATGGCGCCTAAAGAGTTGGAAGAACTCAAGATACAACTACAGGAGCTTATGGACTTAGGTTTCATTAGACCCAGTGTTTCACCGTGGGGCGCGCCTGTGCTTTTTGTGAAAAAGAAGGATGGATCGTTGAGAATGTGTATCGATTATATAGAGTTGAACAAGATGACTCTCAAGAACAAATATCCACTGCCGAGAATAGATGACCTATTCGATCAACTTCGAGGAGCTGGTGTGTTCTCAAAGATGGACTTAAGGTCTGGATACCATCAGTTGAGAGTCCGACGAGGAGACATACCGAAGACTGCTTTTCGCACGAGATATGGGCACTATGAGTTTGTGGTAATGCCGTTTGGATTGACAAATGCACCTGCGGTGTTCATGGATTTGATGAATCGAGTGTTCCATCCATATTTGGATAAATTCGTTTTGGTGTTCATAGATGATGTACTTGTGTACTCGAAGAACGAGAAGGAACATGAGGAACACCTGCGAATCACTTTGGAGACGTTGAGGAGTGAGAAACTATATGCCAAATTCAGCAAGTGCGAGTTTTGGCTTAAGGAAGTGAACTTCCTTGGTCACGTTGTGTCAGCAGATGGAATCCGAGTGGACCCCGCCAAGGTTGAGACGGTACAACAATGGAAAGCACCTTCAACACCAAACGAGATTCGAAGTTTCCTAGGCTTGGCAGGATACTACCGAAGGTTTATAGAGGGATTCTCCAAGATAGCGAGACCTATGACCCAATAACTTAAGAAAGGGGTAAAAGTCAAATGGACCCCAGAGTGTGAGGCAAGTTTCCAGTTGCTGAAGGAAAAGCTAACTAGTGCACCGATTCTAGTTGTGCCAGAGCCTGGAGAGAACTACGTGGTATACACTGACGCTTCAAAGGTGGGACTTGGATGTGTATTGATGCAAAACAACAAAGTGATTGCTTACGCGTCACGACAATTGAGGCCACACGAGTTGAACTATCCAACCCACGACTTAGAGCTAGCAGCGGTAGTGCACGCCTTAAAGATTTGGAGACATCATCTCTACGGAGTCCGATGTGAGATCTTCACGGATCACAAAAGCCTGAAGTATTTCTTCGAGCAGAAAGATCTGAACATGCGGCAACAAAGATGGCTCGAGTTGGTAAAGGACTACGATTATGGCATCAATTATCACCCCGGCAAAGCAAATGTAGTGGCAGATGCATTGAGCCGGAAGGACCATTCCCAACTGGCCACTTTTCTCACCAAAGAGAAAAGCCTGATTCGCGAGTTCAGCAAGATGCATTTGGAAGTGGTGAGGGCACCTGAAACAGTGGATGCACGAATCGCCACTCTAGCTGTTGAACCTGATCTAAGGTCAAGGATTATTGAAGCACAACGGATGGATGCGAAATTGGAGGAAATTCGTATAGAAGTGCGAACTGGCGAATCTGGGAATTTTAGTGAAGAAGGTGACAATGCCCTTACTTTCGAAGGAAGATTATGCATGCCGGATAACGAGGGGCTCAAAAACGAGGTTATGAGTGAAGCACATGAGACTCCTTACACCGCTCACCCAGGAAGTACGAAAATGTATCAAGATCTGAAGAAGTCCTTTTGGTGGAATGGTATGAAGAGGGATATAGCGTCGTTCGTCGAGAGATGTTTAGTCTGCCAGCAAGTGAAGATTCTACATCAACGACCGTATGGAAAGTTACAACCACTGGAAATTCTTGAGTGGAAATGGGAGCACATAGCCATGGATTTCGTGACAGGTTTGCCAAGGACTCTGAGAGGGAACACCTCCATTTGGGTAATTATAGATCGACTTACCAAGAGTGCGCATTTCATACCGATTTTCATAAGCTATGGGTCCAACAAACTGGCTCAAATCTACATAAGAGAGATAGTTCGATTGCATGGAGTCCCAGTGACTATCACGTCCGACCGTGACCCGAAATTCACCTCAAGATTTTAGGTAAGTCTACAGAAGGAGCTTGGAACCAAATTGAATTTCAGTACAGCGTTTCACCCGCAAACCGATGGACAGTCTGAAAGAACAATCCAAACTCTCGAGGATATGTTGAGAGCCGTGGTACTCGACCGAGGAGGAAGTTGGGAGGCAGCACTACCACTGATCGAGTTCGCCTACAACAACAGTTTTCAGGCAACGATAAACATGGCACCGTACGAGGCATTATACGAAAGAAAGTGTAGATCGCTGCTCTACTGGGATGAAGTTGGCGAGAGAAGAATACACGGACCTGATACAGTCGAAGAGATGGTGGGAATCGTTCGACAAATTCGTGAGAGGATAAAAGAAGCTCAAGACAGACAGAAATCATACGCGGATGTCCGACGAACCGACTTACAATTCCAAGCTGGCAATAAAGTTTTCTTGAAGGTATCTCCGTCAAAAGGGATAACACGATTTGGCATCAAGGGCAAATTGAAGCCGCGATTTATTGGACCTTACGAAATTCTCGAATGAGTGGCCCCATTGCATATCGATTGGCGCTACCACCAAACCTTGGTAATGTGCACAACGTTTTTCATGTGTCGCTGTTACAAAAATACGTGTTCGACCCGAAGCGTGTGATCCGTTTTAAGGAAGTCGCGTTGAACCCAGACTTGAGCTAGAGGAGAGACCCCAATCTATTATGGACCGAAAGATCCAGAATGTGAGAAATAAACTTGTTGCTTGTGTGAAAGTACTTTGGGAAAATCATGGGCATGAAGAAGCCACGTGGGAGAATGAGGATAAAATGATGGAATTGTACCCGGAACTCTTTACTTGAGGGTAACAAATTTCGGGACGAAATTTCTGTTAAGGGTGGTAGGATGTAACGCCCCACTTTTCGAACCCTAATTTTCGAACCCTAAAGTACTTGTATTAATGCTTTTATATTGCGAAGTCCGTGAATTAATTGTTGGTGAATTAATTGTAGCTGGACTAGAGATTTGTGAAATAAATTACTGTGCGAATCTAAAATAATTCCTTTCCGTGAGGAATAAATATATTGGACTCAATCCGCATGTTGGATCGGATAAATTTCCTTCCCAAAAACCGTTCTCTCCTATCTTTGCAAACAAGAAGAGAAGACTTTTCCTCTCAACTTTAATCCAAGGTAATTCTTTTGGAAATCAACTCATTCAATATTTTCTGGCAGAAATCGTGAGCCAAATTCGAGAGGGGGAGCTACCGGTTGTTCTTTTGAAATCTGTTCAAGGTATACTTTCTCCCAATTCCAATTCCTATTGTGCACTTCCTACTGGAGCATGCCATATAGTTTAGAACTCAAGCATCTGCTAGAATTTTCTTACCTATCGTTAGCAACATCCTCTGAAATCGAACCATCTGATCCAATCTAAACTAATGCCTTCTGGATCATTGGAAGGAATTACATAGCAGCCGCACACTTTATAGTTTATACGATAGCTTTCTTCGAAATAAATACTCCTAGTATGTCAAAAAATTATAAAAATAGGTCAAGTCGAACGTGGTAGATGAAGTAAAAGGGTTTAGGTTTCAGATATGTCATAGAACTAAACTTAAACCTATTACTAGTCAGCAATTTTTTTTTAAAAAAAATATGCGAAGGGATGATTACATAAAGTTATGACCGGAGCGACGACGTCGGCGGTGTATGCGGGGCAGCGGCATCGCGATATCGATCCCGGTACAACAGCAGCAATGACGCAGAGGCTGGGTTCTGTGCAGCAGCTTCTTCCCGACGGCAGCAGCAGCTCCTCCCGGCGACGGCTACACGACCACCATCGGCGGCATCCCCCGGCTGGATCGAACGACGACAGCAGCGGCTGGAGACGGCTCTGAGCGAACGGCGACGGAGCAGCGGCGCGGTCGGCAGCAGCTCTTCCCGACGGTACAGCGGCGTGCGGAGAGCAGCGGCCGACGGCGGAGGTGGAAGGCGACGCCAGATTGGATTCCTTCAAGTGTCGAGCGAAATAGAAGAAGAGGGTGAGAGGAGAGAGAGAGAGTGAGACGAGGAAGATGGGGGGAGTATACTTAATTTTGGGCCTTTTGTTTTTAAATTGTTTGGGCTTCATTAATTGACATAGATAGAATTATTAAAAGTATGGGCTCCATTTAATTGTTTGGGCTTTAAAATTTTAATTGGAGATATAAGGTGGGGGAAATATTTAAGCTTTGGGGTTTTTAAATAAATCTTTGGGCCTATAATTAATCGTGATGAAATTATTTAATTAAATCCCGAATTAATTATGAAGTATGGATAATTTGTCTCAAGCCCGGAATATAAACATAATTTTCTTAACAAAGAGAAGTAGTTACGATAATTTAATTATACACTTTTATAATTTTGGGAATTTTATTTCGATATCGTTGAGAAAAATACGAGGAGCTAACGGAGGAATTAGGGGTGTAAGCGGTCGCCGAATAATCGAAACCGAGATAAATAACTTTGCTTAGGATGCATGCATTTTTACCTATTTATTTGAAAAATGTGTTGATTTATGTATTATCTAAATGTTAAAGGTGAATCATCGCAAGTGAATTGTGAGACCAAAGGGAAGAGAGTACTTGAGATTTTAAGCAATCGAGGTGGGCTTCCTTTTTAAATAAGGACAAAAGTCCTAAATGTTTTATTTATGAGAATGAAAATGTGTTTATCATGTCGTGTTTTGCTTTAACGTGCCGATCTGATGTGGCTCTGGCCAATATTGTTTAAATCGAATTCGGGTCCTCGTACAACCGCAAACCCTACTTGGATTAGTGTACACCTATGGTAGACTGCGTGCTAGCGTACGGGCTGGCCGGTCTAGTGGCTTGGTTTGGGGCCACATTCCAAGTCATGTATGAGCAGATATGGCTAACGTCTATGGGAAAATGACTGATCAGTCGATGTTTAAAATGGAAATGATTTTGAGGGCCCCGGGCATTTCTAAAGCTAAACCCCGATGGTTACTTGTAAATGGCATGATAAATTACTGTTTATTGACAATGTTTTCGGCATGAGCCACTGAGTATTTTTTTTATAATACTCAGCCATTCATGTGTTTTCCTATGTGCAGGTTGAGCGGCGATGTGGATGTGGTGGTGTTGAGCAAGTGAATTTAAGATATTATTGTCGTCTTTGAACCTTGAGTGTCATTGTGTCTTCACACATAACGTCACACTTTCTCTTGGTCGTTTCCGCTGTGACGTTTCGTTTAATTATGTTTTATTTGGGCCGACAACTTTAATTATTAGGATAATGGATATTTTGATTTTCTTGTTGGATAATATCAAACTCTTGGTTATTTATTGGGATATTAATTGTTGGTCCAACTTGTGTTGAAACCCTAATTCTTTTCGTCTGTTTATTAAATTCTTTTAATCACGATCGCCCGTATTTATTAACCTTTAAGGGCGGTCGTGACAGAAAACCTACATCATTTTTTATTGGTGGTGAACCGCATAAAATTGCTATAATGTTAACACTCATTTTGTTTGAAAATGCATATTAAATTACTCATGTACAACAATGCAAATACCCCGTTTGTGTAATGCGATATATATTGCACGGCCAAGCAATCTGGGATTATAATTAGTAAGAAAACAAAACCTAGCTTATCTAGTAAGAACGAATCAAGAAGTACTCATCTCCACGATAAATGATATCAATCTTATAAAATTAAGGAATTGCTTATCTACTAAATTAAAGAATTACTTATCTACAAACAAAGTACTATCTCCTGACAATCCTCACGGTTCTTCAACTGCTCATCATCAATGATATCATATTGCAGATCGTCTCGAAAACCATGGTCCTCTTCTTATCAATGAAAAATTACTGATCACCACTATAGCATCACTGATCCCCATTGAACAATAATAAGTAGTTTAGAATTATGAGTTGATTGAAGATTGTAGACTGATTTTTGAGAAATGAAAAAAAGAAGAATCTTTGAACAAATCTGACTTAGAAATTAGGAGGGAGATAAGGAAAATAACGTGAATCGAGGGATGAGAATAACTGCTCAAAATATGTCTGCCCTCTTTACCCTTTCACGCTGAAAAATCAATTTTTAAAGACTAAAGTCCCAAAATGGTCATTAACATATTGCGTTTTTTTTTTTTGGTCCAAAACATTATCTTTTGAATTATTCGGTCCCTCACATTTGAAATCGGATCACATTTGGTCCATTTTGGACGGTTCCGTCAAATATTTGACGGTTTTAATTATCGGGTCACAAATCCGTCACTAATACGTCACTAATCGGGAGAAACTGATCCGTCACTAATCGGGAGAAACTGATCCGTCACAAATCCGTCACTAATTCATTTAAATTGTTTTATCTCCTTGTAAAATATTGTCTTTTGACAACATTTCATATGTAATTCTCATCATACTATATTCGTCTTAATTAGCCATTTCAATTGTTTATTTAAAATATCGTCTTTTACGCTTTAACTTATATAATTTCACTAAAGTAAATATTTATTTTGATGAAATAATATTGTTTTGAATATTGTCAAAAGACAATATTTTATAAGGAGATAAAACAATTTAAAAAAATTAGTAACGGATTTGTGACGGATTAGTGATGGATTAGTGAAGGATTTTGTGCCGGATTAGTGACGGATTTGTGACGGATTAGTGACGGATCAGTTTCTCCCAATTAGTGATGGATTTGTGACCCGGTAATTTAAACCGTCAAATATTTGACGGAACCGTCCAAAATGGACCAAATGTGATCCGATTTCAAATGTGAGGGACCGAATAATTCAAAAGATAATGTTTTGGACCAAAATAAAAAAAAAACTCAATATGTTATGGACCATTTTGGGACTTTAGTCATTTTTTAATTGAATTTTGCCTGCCACGTGGCATCCTGTAAGCCACACGATTTCAAAATCTAATGGTGTTATATTGGTGGTATGTTGTTAGTATAAATGTTGTTGTCATATTAATATATATATATAGGGGTACGTTATAATGATAACCCATATTTATGTGATAACCCTATAACTAAATCTCCACCACACATTTTAATCTAACAAAACTATCATTTTATCAAATAAAACTATCATAGTTCGGATATAAAGGGCAAAATTGTCATTTCGTTATAAAATTAGGTGGGCAGCACTGGCTGGACTCGGAGCAGCAGCAGCTGTTCGGTAGTTCTGGGCGGTTTCGGAACAAGGAGATGGCAGCAACGGTGTTTCTGACGCCGGTGATGGCATTGCCGGCAGTCAACGAAAGAGAGAGAAGATGAGACGGCGGCAGATGCAACCACACGAGCAGCAACGCGTCGTAATAACGGACAGCAGCGACGCCTTGGAGAAGAGATCAGCAGCGGCTGACCCGGCTGCGACGATGCCGGCAACACTTTGACAGCAGCGGCGCTGTGAAGGAGATGAGGAAAAGATAGGGTGGTGACGGCGGCGCAGAATTTGATGAAGGAGAAGATAACAGCAGTGGCTTGGCGTGGCATCGAGGGAGAGGGATTTGGGGCAGCATCGTGGAGAAGAAGAAGAAGAAGAAGAAGAGGCAAAACTGGTAGTTGTAATAGTAACTTGTATGACTTGATACTAGTGTTTTGTAATAGTGGTTTCGAATATAATCACCCAAGATTATCATTTTATCAGTCAGAAGTATCATTTTATATGTTGCAAGTATCATTTTGTCATTTTATAGGTCAGAAGTATCATTTTATCTGCTGCGAGTATCATTTTATCATTTTATAGGTCAGAAGTATCATTTTATCTGCTGTGAGTATCATGTTATCATTTTATCTGCTGCGAGAATCGAACAGAGAGAGAGGGAAAGAATGGAGCGAAATTCAGAAATTAAATGAGGGAAATGACAGTTTTACCCTCTGCACGTTTTAATGAAGGAAAGCTAAGTTTGAATCTGAACCACATGATTAGAAAAAATGTGTGGTCCAAATTTGGTTATAGGGTTATCACACAAATTGGGGGTTATCATATGATCACAACTCTCTCTCTCTCTCTCTCTCTCTCTCTCTCTCTCTCTCTCTCTCTATATATATATATATATATATATATATATATATATATATATATATATATAGGGGACGTTATTCTCCTATTCATCCCTTAGATCCTTTATTCTTCTTAATATGGACCGTTAGATCTCATTCATCAACGGTCCAGATGATCTGCATTATTACACTATAATGGTGCATTATTAGTCGGTGTGCATTATTCAACTGAAAATCTGCATTATTACATAATAATGGTGCATTATTAGTCAGTGTGCATTATTCAACTGAAAATCTGCATTATTAAATGACACGTGGCACCAATCTAACCGTCGGATGACAAAATCGTGGGGCTGAGATTAAAAAGAACAAAGAACAAAAGATACAAAAAGGAAATGAATACATCCCTATATATATATATATATATATATATATATATATATATATATATATATATATATATATATATATATATGTATGTATGTATATATATATGGGTGGGTTAAAATGATAACACCTCTTAAAGTAACACCATATTCATGCAAGGCCACTACGAGCCCTTCTACGGGGCGGTATCTTGTTTCAAAGGCCTACTCCGCAAGTACCCCAACCACGGTTTCACCGTGGACCATCAGGTAGGAATCCCCTAAAATGGATTTAATGAAAAAATTTGTGCTATGTTGGATTCAGGGGACCAATGGGGGATTCTTAAGGAAGAGTGGACCGGATGCCATGGTGGTCATAGAGGATTTCGCCACTAACAGCAGGGGGTGGTCGAAAGAAAGGCACAACTCAAGGAGAGTAGCGGCCATAGAGGAGGCCAAAGAGAGTTCTTTTGCGAAAGAATTGGACGAGCTTAGAGTTCGGGTTGACCAAATGGACACATCTAGAAGAGAGGATCCGGCTCCACCGACCTCCATCATTGCGGTCACCAAACCCGACGCTCCTCCTACTCCTATGGAAGATGTCAACTATATGCAACAAGGAGACAGTCCCAATAGGGGTTACAACAACAATTATCGCCCTAACCAAGGGGGCGGTAATTATAATAATTATAACAGGAACTGTCCTCATCCTAACCTCTCTTATTCTAACAATATTTTCTTCAACCCCCCGCATGATTTATTATTAGTAAGGGCGGAGTAGTTGAACCCATCAAGAAGGAGGAGAAGTATGACCAAGGAATCATGAAATTTTTGAAAGTGCTAGTGCAAGATAGGAAGACCAATAACACTAAGATTGGGGTCGTTGAGGCAAGGTTTAACAATCTCGAGCAAGGAATAAACACAATTGCCACTGCCATCTCGAACATTAAGACTCAATCAAAAGAAGAAGTACGAGTGGCTGATATAAACAAGAAGTGGGTCGCCAATCAAAAGAAGGATGAAGGCAGCACCTCAGGAATGAAATTTGGAGACTGCCCGACGCCAAGCAGACTGCCGCACACTCCGCAGCGGGCCACCACTGGGGCACAGTCTGGATTCTGCTCAACGCTAGCGGACCACCACACACCCCGCAGCGGCCCGCCAATTAAGAGACAGACGCACCCGCCAAAGAGGAACTCGTGCGGCACAACGAGACAGTACTCCCTTTCAAGCCAAAGAAGAAGTTCAAGCTTGAAGAACTGTTCAAGCATTTTCTAAATATTTTTTATAAGGTCTATACTAGCATCCCTCTCGTTGAATCGTTGCAGGTGATACCTAGGTACGCAAGGTTACTAAGGGAGGTCGTGATGAGAAAGAAGAAACCTACTAAAGCCGACCTTAAGTTGCCACATCATTGCAGCGAGATCATTCAACAGAAGAGGGTTGTGAAGCTAAGGGATCCCGGTCAATTCATCATTAGGTGTTCAATAGGAGAAGGAAAAATGGACAAGGCCCATTGTGATTTGGGGGCTAGCATTAACATCATGCCACTAAAGTACTATGAAAAGCTCAACATCAGACCTCTCAAGACGTCGGATGTGATCATAAGGTTGACCGACAACTCGGCAATCAAAACAGTGGGCATGATTGAGGATGTATTGGTAAAGGTAGACGATTTCATATTCCTTGTCAACTTCATTATCCTTGATATGAAAGTAGATAAGAATGTACCTCTAATCTTAGGCAGAGATTTTCTAGCCACATGCAAAGCTCTTATTGATGTAGGTAGAGGCGAGATCACAATTAGTGACAACTACAGTCGCTTCACCTACAAGATTGAGAGCGAGATGCTTAAGTATGAAGATGCGCAACAAGCCAAGATGGAGCGTGAATGCAAGGCGGTCATGATGACCGACATGTCTAAGCCTTTTGGGCCATTAGAAGGGGAGGATCTTTCTAACCCTTTTATTTTTATTGTTCATACTCCTCCCCACGCTCCTAAAAAGAGCAAGCCTAAGCATGCTAAACCTCCCTTGCAGGATAAGCCTAAGAAGAAGAAGGCCAAGAAGGAGCCTCATACTCTAGTCGACCCGGAAGTCTACGTGATCAAGACCTCGAATGGAAAATACAAGTGGTGAAGGATGGTTTGCAACAAAATGGTCTAGTTCGCGGTTTTCAGCACTAGGGTTGTTGATCCGCCCACTTAATTGGGTCACTTCAAGTCGAGCCAATGACTCTAAATAAAGGCACTTGTTGGGAGGCAACCCAACTTGTTTTTTTTCCTTTAAATTTTCGTGCATTTTCTGTGCACATAAAAAAAATTAAATTATAAAAATTAATCGTAGCGACCGCTGCATAATCCACAGCGGTCGCTGCCGAGTTTTTCAGTGTGCAAGAGCAAGTCGGGCCCTAGGGAGGGCTGTAGTGGTCGCTGTGCGGGCCGCAACGGCCGGTTGGAGATGCGTCGTTTTCACGACACGAGCAGCGGTCGCTGTACGTTGCGTAGCGGTCGCCACGGAAAGGTCAGAGACGCGATTTCACCCATATAAGGTGAGTTTTCTCTCCTTCTTTCCACCATCTTCTCCAATTATCCCTTGCACACGACCCCAACAACAAAACATCACCAAATTCACACACCCACACTCTCATTCTCCCCTTCCACTCCTAAATTCAAGCTTTCATCGTTCAAATTCTCTCCAACTCAAGGTATGAATCCTTCTTTTAATTTCTGAGTTTTGATTGAATTCTTCCATAGATTTTGTTCGTTCTTAATAAATTGTTCGATTGAATAGCATGCTTTAATATGGGGGATGAGTGTGATGCTGTTTCTACTTGTGTTTCATGGTTAGATTTTGCCTAGGGTGGTGAATTGTTGGTTGTTGTAGGTGAATTCTCACTTGTTCTTAGTTGTTTTTATGTTGCAATCATGTTCATAGCATTGTGAAGCTATTATTACTTTCATGAATTGTAATATATTTGTTGTCATAGAGATTGTTGATTTGAGTTTATTATGTTGATACGTCTCTGCATGGGGATGAATTCACATTGGGGGTGGATTTCTAGTGTTCTAAATTGTTGGTTTTGTGTTACATGATCACATGCTACAATTTAGGATGCCTATATGACACAAACTTGCACATATTTGTTGATTTGTGATGTATACTTAGTTGAATGCAAGTTTGGGGGAACCCTTGTTTGTTTATTATTTGGTGCTCTTTTTAGAGTTTGAATTTCTTTTGTTGGACAATCACAACAAGAGGAAAGCCCGAGAATGCGAAGAGCTACGGAGTGAACCTTCCAACGGATGAGCACAAAGCTATGTGGAAGAGAGTCTCGGCTAGAGACACGGTACCCCCACGAGTTTCCCCTAGGTACTTTGAGAATTTTAGAGGACTTTTGGGCGTTGTGCAATATCGGGGAAGGGAATGGCCTCATCCACATGTTTCAAGGAAGGTGGCCATCATATAAGAGACTCACTCTCGAGTTTCTAAGCACGCTCAAGGTGCACAAGAACCACCATTCCCACACCCCCGAGAGCATCGACTTCCGCCTTGGCAACCGCAACCATTCTCTTTCCATGGAGGACCTTTGTGAGGTGTTCCATTGCTTCGACCCCAACCCCGATGAAGAGATTGACTATAAGTACTCCGACGTTTGGGGTGCGATGACCACGGAAGGGGAAGATCATGAGCTGGGCTATGCCAAGTCCTCATCCATCCGCAACCCCGTTCTACGATACCTCCACCGGGCTATGACACAATTGATGTTTGCAACAATAGATGGTGGGAGTGTGTCCCAAACGGAGATCCATGTCATGTGGTGTCTTCCCACCAAAACGTGGTTCAATTATGTGATCCTCTTCACTCTCTACATTGACCGGATTTCCAAGAAGGACGGGAGTGATATTTGTTGCGGGGGATTGATCACGGCGCTTGTCGAACACCTTGGCATCTCGACCGCGGGGTTCGCCGAGGATATGGGGGTGCGATTTATCACTTATGAGGTACTCTTCTCGGTTGGGCTAATGAAGACTGATTCTAGCGGTCAAGCATTTTTTAAGCAAGTGGATCAGGATCACTCTCCCGTTCCCATTCCTCATTTGACCAAGGTCCACACGTGGGAGAATCAAGTCAATTGGAAGCTCAACACTCCCGCCCACTGAAGAGCCATCGAAGCCAACCCCGTCAATGGGGAGTTTAGGAGGAGGAACATTCCTTCTCGCATCCCCGCCTTCGACGCCGTCGAAAACTATCCAGAGGAGGCAGAGAATTCTCAAGCTCAAGTGAATGTGCCGCCACCGCCACAACATGAAGAAGAAGAAGAAGAAGAAGAAGAAGAAGAAGAAGAAGAAGAAACTCACCGCCGCCGCACTAGAGCAAACCGCCGTCGCGGAAGGCCTAATGCCAATGAAGAGTTTCAAGCCAACACCTCCGCCCAATTAGGAGATATGTTCTCCTATATGCAAAACAAGTCCAACACTTAGGACAATAGATGGACGGAGCAACAACAAGATAACACCTTCAACCGCCAAGGATGGGCGGCACAAGGTGATTGGCGGACGGCGGAACAGGATTTATGGGAGCATCAAAAGCTAGGAGATGTTCATCAATATCAACAAATCGCCGAGCTCCAAAGGATGGCCACCGAGGCTCGCGAGGAGTGCCAAACCATGAGTGGCAACATCACCTATCTCATTGACGCTTTCGAAGACCTCAATGCTTGCTTCCCTCCTTCTCAAGAATGAAGAAGTCAAGCTCATGACTTTAAATGAGCACTTGTATCATTATTTGTTTTGTTTTGGATTGAGACATTTTTATTTTTGCTTTTGAACATCTTTTTGAAGTAGTTTTTAGTTTAGTTTTCGTGTTTGAAATTTTTTTGCAGGTACTGGACTCTTCCCAGCGATTGTTGGCGCTTGTGCAGCTGCCCGCTGGGAACGTACAGAAAGTTTCTGGACTCTACCCAGCGACCGCGCAGCGGCCCGCTAGCCAAACACAGTGTTCCAGCAGCGAATTTTGAATTTTTTAAATTTTCGGCCGTCCAACTTCTACGCGAAAATTTTCAACGTATCTTTACTGCTTTCTTTAGTTTACTCACGTCCCTACCGACTCTACAAACTTATTTTACACTTTGTTATAAATAACTGTAGGGGGATGAAGTGGTGGATCGTGAGCTTAGGTTTTTGTTTTTGTTTTTGAAAATTCACGAAGGTGAATCCTTGTCATGAACTTAGCATGAAGAACTTAGAAACACGCATGCATAGGGACACATTAGACCGAGTTGCCTATGATATAAAGTTCTTTCATCTTTGATTAAGTATGGCTTGACGTTTTGATATGATGGGGTGGTTAAAAGGTGCATAATTAGTGAATTGCTTGTTCGTCTTGAATCATGCTTATACTTTGAGAGATTTGAGCCTAAATGGGGACAACTCATTGGGTTAGTATAGTTATTTTTATCTTTTGTAAAGGAATTGGAGAGATAGGGGGAAATTGTGAAATTGTGAAAAGTAGTGTGCTTAATGTTATAAAAGTGCGTGTTGTGAAATAGAAAAAATTCAAAAGTGAGCTTAATCTAGAAAGGATGCTTATGTAAGAAAAACAAAAGAAAGAAAGTTTAGAGAAAAAAAAAGAGAAAGAAAGGTTGTGAAGAAAGAAATATCAAAGGTTCTGGAATGTGAGTTGAAGGAGAATAAGTATCAAACGTGTCTTACGTTTATATGAAAATTGGAGCCTATTTTACTATACTTGGGATTTTTATTTTTAGCTACCTTTTAGCCAAATATTCCTCACCTACCAAAAAGCCTACATTACAACCAAAATAAAGACCTTTCGGACTTTTGATGCTTAATCACAACTAGCAGAGGATGGATTAGACTTTAAGCAAGCCTATGGTAAACTTTGCATGATGCATGATTTGAGTGCTTAAATACTTTACCTTATACACTTTGGGAGTGAGAGAACACTTCCCATCTTTGGAAGTTTGCCACATGTGAGTGCAGGAATTCAAGGTGTTCCACGAGTTAAGAATGAAAATGCACTAATAATCCTTGCTTGATTTGATTGCGTTAATACATGCTTGATCTATCTTTTCCATACTTTGAGGCAATTATGGCGTCTAGTCCTTGTGCATTCCGTGAATCTATTCTTGTGTCTTCTATGTTTTGTTCGAGGACAAACAAAAATGTAAGTTTGGGGGAGTTGATACGCTCGGATTTTGCACGGTTTTAAGGCCATCTTTTGGTCCGTTTTTAATGTCAAAGTTGCATTACATGTCCATTATTTGCATATTTTATCTATTTTGGTATTTGGACATGTTTTGTGAGAAATGTGTATATTTGAGCCTAAAAAGGGAGTCAAAATGCGAAGTTGGAAATTTGGAGTTGTTCTGCATGTCCAGCAGTCCGCTGCAACACAGCCGGCGACCGCTGGCGCCCAACGACCGCTAAGCCAGTAGTGGCCTGCTCCGGGAAAGTTGTGCATGAAGTCAAGACACGCCCAGTGACCACTGGAGAATTCATGGCGACAGCTACCGAGAGTCGAGAGAGTTACGGGATAATGGCTAGCGACCGCTGAAGCAAGTGCAGCGGCCCGCCAGCCAAGAGTCAGAAGCCTCGGACCAACCACAGTGACCGCTAACCAGGTGCAGCGGCCCGCTGGAAAAAAGCGGCGAGCAGAATTTGCTCTACTTTCTCTCCAAGATTTACCATATTTTGCAACTCTTTTCCTTATATGATGAGGGACGATTTTTCCCCTATAAATAGCCCCCAAAGCTTCATCAAAAATAGATTTTCTCTTTGCCAAATATTTCCAGAGCTTAAAAGTTAGAGTACTTCATTGTGCAAGGAGTTGAAGAAGGATTTAAGATCATCAATGCTATAAGGATTCAATCTTTGGGTTTTATTGCTTTAGTTCTTATATTTTCATTGTCTTCCCTTCAATCTATGTTTTTAGCTTATTCTATCATGTGAAACTAAACTCATAGGATTCTAGGGATGTGTTAGTAACTTTTATTGGTTTATATAATTCCTATTTCTATTTAACATTCATTTGTTCTTACTTTGTTTTTTCCTTAAGTTAATGGATAATGCTTCGCGCTTGAGTGACATTCAGTGATGATTTAATATAACTTGCTACATAATCGTGAGAGGAGGTTGGCGAGTTAGATCCACTTAATATACACTACAATTAGCTTCCTTTAAAACGGTTAATTGAGAGTGAGGACTTTTCAAGGGTCTTAGGAGCTTTTAGGAGTTACGTATTTAGGATTGACAACCCTAATGTTTATAATCAACGTTTGCATCGCATGAGCATAACTCATGTGACTCGTTCTATCAAAGTAAGAACTATGCTAGGGTGTTGTAGTTGGAATTTGTATAACCATAACTGTGAACGCACATCCCTGGAATTCCCTTATTCTATACTTTTATCTCCGTGTTTATTTGCATTTAGTTGTTTCTTTGCTTTCAATAGTTCTTTGTTTTCAAAAATCTCCAAAACTTTCAGTTTTCCAAATAGTAATTAAGTTTTAGTAGAGCATAGACAGTCCATGTTTGTTTTCTCCGTGATCGATATCCGGTACTAACCTTTAGCTATACTATTGCTACTCTGTATACTTGCAGGTATTTATAGTGCTAATAAAAAGTGCATCGGCATGATAGGGAGAAATCATGGTAAAACTAGAGTCAGATGAACGTAGAATTAATCTATCAATATCTAAAGTGAGAGTTTTTTGGGAACTTTTTAAAATTCCAGTTTAGCCCTTTTTGGCAGGAAACTGGGCAGTATAATAGCTATATTTTTATGTTTTTTCCATCAATTTTGTGTTAATATCATAAATCCTATTAAATATAGATTGATTGTAGTATTTTGTGGAAAATTATGTAGAGGCAAGCCTATATCTGCCATCTTGAAGGCCTACTTTTTATATACTATTCTATTACAATATTTACTATTTACTACTATTACATTATGTATTTCATTCTTTCAAGACGTTCCAATGCTCATTTAGACTTCTTTGCAATCCATCCCTGAAAAATTAAATACATAATTAGTTAAAATCTAAGCAAACTTTCAGGAGTTATGGAATGGTGTTACTAATACAACATATAAAATAAGTTTTAATTGTGTTTCTATGATAATACAAAGTCATGGTAGAGATGATATAATGAAATGGAACGTTTGTAAAAAATTAAAAGTATATTCAAAACATTTCATTGAATGGCTAATTTGATTCATTCAGAATAACTAACTAAAAGAAGTTTTCTAGATTTATGATTTGAAAGCAATAGGGATAGATGATATATATCATACCAGGTATAGGAATTAATGGCACCATGTTGACACCTGCCAGCTACTTTGGTGAATCTTTTTGTTTGTTTGTTTATTTGTTATTACTTTTAGTCTATTTTATTTGTCTTGCAAGTTAAATGGAGTATTTGATTTCAAGGCATTATTTAATCTGTTTATTAAGATGTATACTAAGATTTACTTCAGCTAATAAACAATTTCATGTATACTTTACTAACAGTAATATTATGTTTGCAGGTGGTAGCAATAAATTCTATTTATTAAATGCAATGGGTTTCCAACTGACAGGCTATACTAAACTCGATTTATTCTAAGATTTACTAAACCTATTATATAATACATATTTAATATTTTACTAATCATGATAATATATTTCAGGAATGATAATTTATATCTGATTCTTTTTATTGTGTTATTTGGAAGGTCCTTTCTATTATTATGTTTTTATGGGGAACATGCATACTTTTGAAGACAACACAACAATTATCATGAAAGCCCACGTTTTTTTCCTCTATAAAACCTACTGATTATTCTTCCAAAATTACTATCAACTAAAACAAGCAACTGAAATATTAGGTAGTTCAGCCTTTTTACCTCCACATTTCTTTCTTCCCAAATTTGTTCTCTTTTCATCTGCTTCGAATAGATCTTCTTCATTTCATGATTTTTAGTTGCTTCCTTTCAAATCTGCAATATTCGAAAAGTAGCATTGATGAATATTTATTTATTACATTGATACATTCATATGAACTCAATTGTGCAACTGTTTATTGATCTTATCTTCAGACTCTTTACCTTATTGTTTTATGCTTTTTGAAACACTCTTGATCCTCTGTAGTGGATGTTTTTCGTTCTCTGTTTGTTAAATTTTCTTCTCAAACCTGCAAGATACAATAAAAGTTAGCAGCAGTTAACATATTAGTCTTTTGTTTTTGTTTTCTCCATGTTTCAGCTAAGTGATTCTTTCCTTTTCTGTTCTTGCTTTTCTGTTTTTGCTTTGTGATGTTAAATCGTATGCTGAAGTTTCTTCAAGGCTGTGACTGATCATTTATGTTTCCAATGCATTTTGTTCCTGAAAAAACATTTAATATGTTAGTATTCATATTTTAAACATTTCTAGCATATAAATCCGAAAATTATTTATGAAATTGTTTTTGGAAAGAAAACGGCAGAAATTTGAAGAGTTTACTAAATACAACAAACTTTGCTACAAAGCATTTAAAAATTAATACCTGCAATAATTGATCAATGTCTATATAGCCAGTTGCATGAAAGTTAGTTCGTTTCTGTACATAAAATGAGAGAAATTTGGCAGTCTATATATGATCATCTTACTTGCAAAAGATTACTAATTCTATTTGAAAATGACTCTACTAATAATCATTAAACCCTAATGTGCATTATGCTTAGGAAAGTCAGAATGCAGGCATGGATGATAGAATTAGAAGTTATTTGGTTTTTTATATTAATGAGAGAAAATAATACCTTTTGTATTTCTTCTGATTTGTTCATATTGTTTGTTGATCATGAAATATAGTTGCTTCAGCTTCCCAAGCATGCCATTTCACATGTGGATTAATTGTAATGATTTATGTATCTTGACTTTTTTATCTGACTATTTTCTCTATCCTTTTTGCTGCGGCGTGGTTCCTTTTGTAGGCAGATAGTAGCTCATTTTTGCTTCAGTGAGTGGCAGCTGTTTTGTGCTATTTTACTTTGGCTTTTATATCACTGATAGGCTACCTATATAAATAAAAGAAAGTTTAGTTAATGCTGAAATGATATGGGACTCAATTGAACTTTATATGGTTTGGCCAAATTAATAAGAATATTTCTATGTAATATTAATATATGTTCATATTAAAACAGAATGTATTATATTTTCATGCAGGTTTTAAAAGAGTTTTAGGTCTACATATTATTGTTTTATGTATTTTATAAATCTCATAATAATTAGTTATTTGGAAAGTTTCTTATCATTCTATTTTTTTGGGATTTCTAGGATAGCATGCTGAGTAGGATTTTTTTGGGAACATGCACAGATTTCTAGGATAGCATGCTGAGTAGCAGAGCACTATAAATATTAAATACTTTTGCCCACTCACTCCTGCAGTCCCTCACTCATCTCTCAAACGAAAATTTTCCAGATTAAAGCAACAGAAATAGTTCACTTGCTCTTTTCTTCCTAATTCATCTTTTCTCACTCAAAGCCTTCTGTTTTATTCTTTAGCTATTCTTTTATTATCGGCACTATTTATTCTTCTATATAAATGCATGTTCTAATACCAACAATATGAATGTAGTATTCTAACCTCTTTTCTCCATTGCGTTATATATCATGCTTTCTGCCTCTCATTCATGCTATGGTTCCAATTTGTTCCTGCAAGTAATGAATGAGATTATTTTTGAAAGTTCCTGTATTAATAAATACACTCATTGAAGATATGTGCATTCTAACCTTGAATATGCCATTGTTTCCCTGTAGTGTAGTAACAAATGAAACCGTCAATGCCTCCTTTGTTTGATATTTTTGTTCAATCTGTGTATGCATTTACAATCTGTCACTGCTGTTTCAAGCAAAAAAAATTGTGTTTGTCTATTCTACTATTTATCTAAACTCTTTATTCTTAAATTGCTGACTGATTTTTGTTTTCTTTTTCTTATCATAGGTTATATTTTAGGGTGTGTGTTCCACGATTCGAAGGTATTATTTTCTTTTTACCAATCTATGTAGCTAATTACAGTAAACTGCATTTGTAATATTTCACATAAGTTACATAAATCTGAGACCATCAATCTTATATCAATATTAAGATATCATATTCTAGTGCAAACTTTAGAATTCAATTAATGTAGTCAGTTACCTTGAAGCAATTTTTACTTCTAAATCTTTTGTCAGCTGATAGATACATTGGAGCCAAAGTTTTCCTCCAAATTACATGTACCCATATATTTAACATATTTGAGACCTATGTGAGAACAGATATTAGCATTCACTTAATCCCTGCAGTAAGACCTAATCTCAGGATAATTCCACTTTTTTGCAGTAAATCCAAAGGTTATGTTGGTATCTTGAAGCTTTAAATGTTTAAATCATTTTATGAAAAACTCCTTAGAGAAATATGCATAGCAACTATTTTCAGAATTTTCAGTACCTATTTAGTGGAGTATTACATTAGTCACATTTTATTTTGAAAATCCGTACAGAGCATTTAGAATTCAAGTGTTGCAAGTATATGATTACTTATATAGATATTTTTTAATCCTATAGACATGTACCTTGAATCAGTTCTTTTTCTAAATTTGTTGTGATCTGATGTCAGATCTGTTGTAGCCTTAGAGACGATTTTTGAGTCGTCGTATGTTCGTCCTCTACACCTTGAATCGTCGGTAGATGTCCATTGTTGCTCCGTGCATGTAAAATAATAAGTGAAATAGTTACAAACTTGATAAATTTTGATGATTTGTTGATATTTTGTTCAAATTTGCGAACTATTTTCCAATTTTACCCGAAATCGCTTCCTTCACCGGTCTGTCGACTACAAGTTCACCGGCGTGGATTGAGGCTAGGGTTTGTGAATCTCTCCATCGTCGGTTGAATGTCATAGGTTTTTGTGGCGTGCTTAAGTCGTCGAGGCTACGCTTTGCGGTGGCTTCGTTGTTCATCGGGGCAAGCAGATAGCTCCGATTTTAGGAACGAGATAGAAGAATAACTCTTGAACGCCGATAGTTAGGCTAAAGGATAGAAGTTTTGAGCCGTTAATGTCGGTATCTCGGTCGGTGAGGTTGATCTCTGGCGAAATCGTGTCATTGGATCTAGGGTTTGTGGGGGTGGGAGGCGGCGGTTCATATCAGAGAGAAAGAAGATGGTATTTATATTTTCTATAAAATATGCTCTGGTTGCTAAGTGTGTTAATTTAATTAGTGCTCTTCCAGTAATTATTTTAATTAGCTCATCATGTCAATATGTTCATCTCAATGTGCCATTTCCGATCAGCAATGTTATGTTTAATTGGAAATGTTTTGGCCCTCTTTTTTTTGGAACTTTTGGGCCATGTAGGGATAATGTGTTATGTGTTGGTACTTTTATTTAAGAGTTATTGGGCCATTCATGTAACGATATTGGGTTGTTTTATAATTTTCTTATTTTTTGGCAGGATATTAATTTTTTTGGTCCTTTTTTTAAGTTTTCATTCTAGGTCTATAATTTGTTTCTTATATTAGTTCTGATTATTTTTTTAGTATAATTTTTCTTCTTTTTTAATTTTAAATCAATTACACTTTTTATTACATTTTGTTTAATTCGGTTGTACTAATAATTATTTTTATTATAGGCCTTTAAAGTCCTATTATTATATTTGATGTTGTCCATGATAGTGGACAACATTCTTTTGCTGTGAATGAGAATATTGTTCCGTCAACTTTAAATCATAATGGAGGTATTTTTTTTATCCATTTTTGTTGAATACTCCCTCCGTCGATGAAAAATAGGACACATTGTGAATGACACGGGTTTTAATGTGAAATTGGTAAAGTAAGAGAGAAGTAGTGTTAGTGGAATATGGGGTTCATATTCTTAGTTAGAGAGAAGTGAAAAACAATATGTGTATATCCGTAAAATAGAATTTCTATACTAAAACTTTGTGTATCCATAAAATGTAATTTCCATTACTTTTGAGCTTTCATTTGCTAATTTATTTAAACATAGTTATGTTAGTAATGTGAGTTTTTATGTATAGATTCATGTTCATCACCCATTATATGTTATATGAAAAATATTTTGAATTATAATATTTCAATTTCTTTTGGACAATATTTTCCATCTTATTGGTCAATTTGGTAAAAAATCATGCAATATGGGGTCCACTACCAAAAAATGGTAAAACACGTAACTGTCAAGGATAAACACGTAACTGTCAAAATTGTGAAATTTGGTCATTTGCTTTCGGTCACTTCTGGATTGGAATTTGCAAATATGTTTACATTTTTTAGTTATGTGTATGCATATTTTCACAATTCTAATTTATAATTTAGACATGCAAATCTTAACAATTTAAACTTGTATTGTTTCTACTTAACAGATGATTCAGAGACTTTGAACTATTTAGCAATTGTAACCGATGTACTTGCAATTCTATTTTTACCTTGGAATGAGAATCGCTTGATTCTTCTTCGTCTCCCGTTCGTGTTTGTGATCCGTCACCATAATTGGGGCTGAGCAAATGGATTTTGAGGGTTTTGTTTGTTGATCAAGAAATGTTGTAGCAAGTTTCCGCCTTTTGAACACCAATCTGTGACTTTAGTTGCCGAAGCACCAAACTTTTGAGGGCAATTGTGTTAGTCGACTCGTAGTCGATGGTTGAAGATTTTTTGGTTAAATCTTCAATCGTCGATATTGTCGATGTAATTTTGTGTCGGTGGGTGTTTTCTGTACAAATCAGACTTGAAAATGAGTAGTTCTTCAATTTTGATTTCTTGCTCGATTGGTGAGCTGTTGAGAGTGTGACCGATGAGGGTTTCAATATTGGTGGAAAAGACGAAGTCTCTTTTTTTTAAAGAGTTGACTAATAGATGGTACCTGATATTTCACTTTCGTACATAAATGATACCTAATCTTTGGAGGCATAATATTTGGCATAAGGTTTTGATTTCGCGAATGTAATTGATACCGTCTGATCCAAGGCTACCATTCAGATTCTAACGACGCCAATTTCCATTGGCTGTGTTATATGCAAATATGCAATGACCATTAACAAAAGTTAAGGCCAATATTTGTCTCATGTTGGATAAATAGTTAAAAAACCGATCTTCAGTCATGGACAACTTTATGTTGTTATATCTAGAGTCACAAGTTGTGAAGGTTTGAAGATTTAAGTTTGTGGGGGGTGAATTTGATAGTAGAAGTGATTATACTCTTAATGTTGTTTACAAAGAAGTCTTTCAAAATGTATGAATTACTGGTGTTAGAGGGATATTTGTAACTATTTTGTTGAGAAGATGTTTGATTTGAATGTTTTGTTGATCGAATTTATAATGAACTATTTATTTTTTCAAATAATTTAATTATTTACTTTGGTATTTAGTATTTCTTAATCTTTTGTTTGTATATCATATTCTATTTCTATTTCATGATTTGCAGTAATTTTTACATTTTTTCTATATATTTTTTATTTGATTTAATTCATTTTAAATTTTTTTTAAATCATTTGGCCCGTGCATAGCACGGGAGGTAAGTATCATTATCTCATCTTTTTTCTGTATTATATTTTATTTATTCCCCTCATATCTGCGTTTCAAATTCATAAAAATTATTTGTTCATTGGAAATAGACACTTATTTATTTGTCTTGATATTTACAATGTGTTTTTTTTACAAACGTGAATTCCCTGTCTGCAAGCATAATTATACAATATTTATCATCTACTTTTTTTTAAGTTCATTTATCTTAGAATTTTTTACAAGTTTTATGGCCCGTGCATAGCACGGGTGGTAAAACTAGTTTGAATAACTAAAGAGTTAGTGAAATCATTATCCTTGAAATTCCTCTATTTGCCTGATTCTATATTATTTGTTTTGTTTCTTTTACTTTATTTATTTTTGTTTAGTTTAAAACCCAAAACTTTGTTTCTCTAGATAGTATATGACACATAGTACATGATAGCCAGTTGCAATTCTATTCTCTGAGTTCGTTATCCTGGTACTGACCTTTAGCTATATTATTTCTGCCTTGTATACTTACAAGTAGTTGTAGTGCTAAAAAATAGTGAATCAGATTTTTGGCGTCGTTGCCGGAGAATATTATTGTTTTAAGCTGATATTCTAGAGGGATATTGGTCTTTAAAACTATGAACTTTGTCTAAAATTTGATATTTTCCATGAACTTTGAAATTGGTCTATAATATCACTAACTTTGCATTTTGTTTGGTATTTCCCAAACTCCACTCAAATAAGATATATTCATCAAAGTCTTATTTTTTGTAGGTAACCGTGATACGTTTTATGATATTTTAAATCACTTTTTAAGTTCATAACATGTAAGATAAAATGTCAGATTGAAAACCATGTTGATTTAATTGTTTCAAGTATGATAAAAAAAGCCCCGTAAGTTAGTCAAATATAGTAATAGACATGTCGTGGGAAATACCAAACAAATTGCAAATTTTATGATATTATATATCAATTTCAAAGTTCATGAGAAATACCAAATTTTAGGCAAAGTTTATTATTTTAGAGACCAATTTCCCTATTGTAGAAAGGTTGATAATACAAATTTAGAGTGTAACATTATTTAATTTTATTTTTCTTTTATTTTTTAGGTACTTGAGGAGAGCGAGGAGTGCAACAATGGAGGTGTACCAATTTTTCTTGATTTTCATTTTTCTTTAGATTTTCATTTTTCTTTAGATTTTTTTTTATTATTATTTATTTTTCTTAAAAACAATTAAAATACTTAAAAGTAAAAAAATCTTTTGTTTTCGTCATTAAAAAAATTCTGTTTAGTTTATTTTCATTTTTTTAAAATAAACAAATAAAGAAAAAACTGTAGCAGTGAAAGAAGAACAGTGAGGACAAACCATCCTCAGGAGTCCGCTGAACTTCTGTCAACGACCGTTGAGGCAAGTTAGACCCGACATTTTATATAAGGTATGTTTCTTGTTTTCATTCTTCCATTCATCTCTAACCTGCACACACATCCCATCTCTCTTAAATTCTATCTTCTCCACGTTATTCACAATTCACACACCCACTCTTCAAATTCACATCGCCTACTCTTTTGAACTTTTGAACCTTATTATCATCATCAAACTTTTGAAATTCAAATTCAAAAGAGAAAAAATAATATTAAATAATATTACTGTAACATCCCAAACTTTTGAACCTTATTATCATCATCATCATTATTATTATCATCATTATCATTATTATTATTATTATTATTATTATTATTATTATTAGCTTAACTACAAATAATTATAAATGAGTGATCGATGTAGTATTCAAAAAACTGCCCCTTTGTATTTTAAATAGCGATCTTTTGAGTTATAAATGAATCAAGACGAAATATATAATAGAAGTTGTTTGCTTTACCACGATTAAGTTAAAATAATAAATCCAAATAATAGTGCATAATATCTGATACACGCACGGAAGTCTGAAACCCAACATTGCAAACGGGCAAATCCTAATCTTTTACAAATTGAGGAGAGAAACGTTCAAGTCTCGGGCAGCCGCGACGGATGTAGTATATTCCAAGTAAGTCCGATACATCAACGAGAATCACCACGTTCTTTAAATAAATTCTATTACCTATACATGAAAGAAAATTTGAGAAGTTAGAATAAACTATAATTAATCAATTATCTTCATTAATGAAGATCGAGTAAGATACCCAAATCTACATCAAATCTACACCCAACGGCTAGGATTCACCCCAATTCTATTCATAATCTTGGGAGGATTTCTTCAAGTAAGAATTTAAGGCAAGGGAGACCAACTAACGCCTCAGATGCCCCTCAAATCTCATAACACATATTTTGGCCATAAATCACCTCCGCAAAGAGAAAAATATCTCTGACATTCTGACATACAAATACCTTCCCCAAAGTTAACCTCCTCCACTTGCATAGCAAGTTGTAAGGAAATGACTAGTATATAACCCCCCAAGTATTTCCACTTTCGACCAACAATCACTATCAAACATTCTAAGAATTCACTTCACACTCACATAGAATAAGAGGAAGAGTTGCAGATAATTGGTAGGATCAAGTCCCCAATCCAACAACACTTTGTCCCTACATCAAAAGGTAAATCCCAAGCCTTTTGTTTTCTTTCATATATGCACAAGCATGCATATATTAATATATATATATATATATATGGATGTATTCATTTCCTTTTTGTATCTTTTGTTCTATTGTTCTTTTTAATCTCAGCCACACGATTTTGTCATCCGACGGTTAGATTGATGCCACATGTCATTTAATAATGCAGATTTTCAGTTGAATAATGCAAACCGACTAATAATGCATCATTATAGTGTAATAATGCAGATTTTCAATTGAATAATGCACACTGACTAATAATGCACCATTATAGTGTAATAATGCAGATCATCACAACCATCCAATTCAAGGATCCAAGAGCTGTGATCTGATTGATGCTTGGACTGAAAAGCTGCGAAGGACCTTACCACACCCCTATATATATATATATATATATATATATATATATATATATATATATATATATATAGGGTTGTCTTATATACAAAACAATCTAAAGTGTATAACCTAGAACTACATTTCATCCATTGGATGAGGAAAAATGATGGTCAAGATCAAATTTCATACATAATCACAATGCATCGGTTATAACCACCCCACTAATCATGTTTTCAATCCAAAGTTGGCCTTGGTTCTACATTTAAAATTGGTTCTACATTTAAGAATGGTTCTATCTTGATCACAACCCTATATATATATATATATATATATATATATATATATATATATATATATATATATATATATATATATATATAGGGGAGCGTTATTCTCCTTTTCACATCTTAGATCCTTTTTCCTTCTTAATATTACGCGTTAGATCTAAGGCATCAACGGATCAGATTGATTCTATAAAACTGGTTCCGTGTTGCATTATAGAAGGTGTTTGTATGCATTACAGGGTTATTATTGACATTTGATGGAAAAGTAACTGCCACATTTTGGTATCTGCGAATAATGCACCACATGGTCACGAGTAATGCATATAATTGACTATATAATGCACAATATGTGAACTGCAATGCATACGAATAAGATGTACCATGTTATGATGTTTGGACACACGTTTCTTGTTTCCCCTAAGGGTTTAATAAGCTTAGGGGCTAGGGTATAGTACGTAGACAAGTATGTAATCTTCACATGGTAACGAGTAATGGATATAATTGACTATATAATGCACAATTTGTGAACTGCAATGCATACGAACAAGATGTGCTGTGTTATGATGTTTGACACACGTTTCTTGTTTCCCCTAAGGGTTTAATAAGCTTAGGGGCTAGGGTATAGTACGTACGAATTAATAACGAATTATAAAACGATACGAATAATTCACCAAATTGTCACGAGTAATGGATGTTATTAACTATATAATGCACAATATGTGAACTGCAATGCATACAAATAAGATGTACCATGTTATGATGTTTGACACACGTTTCTTGTTTCCCCTAAGGGTTTAATAAGCTTAGGGGCTAGGGTATAGTACGTAGATATTACTAACAAATTGTTGTTATTGGAATATACGTATGTGCATTATTTGGTTTAGGTAGTGCATTATGTAGCTGTTAATTGTCATTATCTCTGTATATTATGCATTATTAGAGGTATTGTGTATATGGGTTAATCAACGGATTGAAGATTACATACGTGCATTTAGTAATGTCTACGTACTATACCCTAGCCCCTAAGCTTATTAAACCCTTAGGGGAAACAAGAAACGTGTGTCAAACATCATAACATGGTACATCTTATTCGTATGCATTGCAGTTCACATATTGTGCATTATATAGTTAATAACATCCATTACTCGTGACAATTTGGTGAATTATTCGTATCGTTTTATAATTTGTTATTAATGCGTACGTACTATACCCTAGCCCCTAAGCTTATTAAACCCTTAGGGGAAACAAGAAACGTGTGTCAAACATCATAACACATCACATCTTGTTTGTATGCATTGCAGTTCACAAATTGTGCATTATATAGTCAATTATATACATTACTCGTTACCATGTGAAGATTACATACATGTCTACGTACTATACCCTAGCCCCTAAGCTTATTAAACCCTTAGGGGAAACAAGAAACGTGTGTCAAACATCATAACACAGCACATCTTGTTCGTATGCATTGCAGTTCACATATTGGGCATTATATAGCCAATTATATGCATTACTCGTGACCATGTGGTGCATTATTCGTAGCGGTTTCCAGCCATTATTAGATTACTATTGTACCCTCATAATGCACAAAATAGGACAAATAATGCAACACGGGATTAATTACCCAATGTTGATCTTGACCGTCCATTTCTCTAATCTAATGGCTGATATTAAGAAGGAAAAAGGAGGAAATATAGAAAAAGGAAATGAATACATCCCTATATATATATATATATATATATATATATATATATATATATATATATATAATTTGAAGATAGAATCTGCCTAAATTTGGAATTAACAATACACAGCAAGTTTAACAAAATGCTTCACCATCAAGTCTTCTTCTAAGTAGCTAGAAAAATACTCACAATTCACCAAACACATGGAATAGAGAGACTAAAATCCTACAATGGCTAGAACTAGATAGTTAAAGACACTTATCTTATGTGTACGAATCTGCCGGATTCGAGCTACTGCCTTTCGGCAGCCCGGAGAAGACGAGGGCAGCCTCACACCCTCAATCACAACCTTCAAGATTCTACAAGTTAAAATCACAAAGCATTGAATTAAAGATTAAAACTTTAGAATTAAAACAAAAGGGAGAAATGATAAATTGGCCTACCTTACCTGTCGGTGCATGGCGGTTACGGCGGCGGAATCTGAGAGGGGGAGATGGAAGGCCGTGACGGCGAGCCGCCGCGCACACAGCAGCGATGGCGGCGTGAGCAGGGCCGAGAGAGGAGAGGGGAGTGGGGGAAGAAAGAGAGAGGAAAGGGGAAGGAAGTAAGAGAGAGAGACGCGCCGGAGGCGGCGCCGGCAGGGTGGCGACGGCAGTAGCAGGTAGAGAGAAGCGGGAGCTTCTCTCACATCAAAGTAAGATTTGGGTTTGATTGGTGAGGAAGATGTCGTGGGTTTTTGTTTTTATACGTTCTTTTATTTAATTGTTGTTGGGCTAACTTTTTTTGGGCTAAGTAAATGAGATAAATAAATATGAGACCAACTCCTTTTTAATATTTAGGGATTGCAGTAAATAAATCAAAGAGGCCCAATTTAGAATTATATTTAACTTGTGGCTGAAAATGAAAGGGGAGTATATGAGTTTTACAAATTTCCTAAGAAATAGTGAAAAATAAAAGGGATTTATTTATGAGGCATGCATTCTAATTAGATTAGTCCTTGAGTCTAATTGGTATTATTATATTCTATTATCTTGAAGAAGGTTATCTCTCCAAGTTAAGTTCGGAGCGAGAAAATCAAGTTAAGGAAATTAAAGAACGAGGTGGGCTTTCTTTTATATACAATTCAAGTATGTTTCAAGTTATTTTAATTTACGAAATGTTTTGTCTTGCCAATATTTTATTTTGAGCATTGCCTATCTGTTTGTCTAGAAAGGGGGACGACCCTACTAGACCAGTTTATGTTATAATCGAATTCGGATCTGAGTGAGGGAGTGATTCCCTGCTCAGGCTAGTGTACACCAAGGACCAAGAGCCATCTTTCGAGTTGGCCGGTGGCTCATGCTAATTTTGGAATCAAAAGTGTCACCCACAACCGAACCGGGAGCCATCTTTTGAGTTGGCCGGTGGCTGGTGAGCTCGAGATCGACGGATTGAAATTGAATCAAGTTATATGGAAGATAACCGAACCGGTCGGATCAGTTAGCAAATTATCGTTGCCACTTAATCAAATCAATCCTCAAACCGACTCACGCAAGAAAATATTTATAACTCCCGATTTCGCACTACTTTAATGGTAAAGCGGCAAGTTCAGGGTCGATCCCACAGAGAAAAATGTGTTGCGAGTGTGTGTTTAGTGAACAGGGGGTTGGCTGCGGCCACGCTTTAACTTGGGAGTTTTTAAAACTACTAGATTATACTAGGCAGAAAAGTAAGTTGGCTAACTACATGATCAAGCTCCGGAACATTATAACTAATACTTGAAGAAATTAAAGCTGTGGAAATTAAAATGAAACAGTTAACACAAATTCCGAAAATAAAAGAACTTTGATTCCAAAATAGGTCTCAACAGAGTGCGCGAATTGAAATACAAAGCATAAACTAACTACGAGCATTAATTGAAATTTAACTAAGCTAAGCTACGAGATTGAAAGAACTAAAAGCGAGTAAACCGAGTGATTCTCGGTTTGAAACTGGAAACAACGTCTGGTAGAACCAAAGTTGTTGTCGCGTTGAATCTCTTATACTTCACTAACTAGAATTCTAAACTAAGCTATGCTAAGAACTGGACGAGAATTTAAAGTTAACTAAGCTAAGCTAAAATTAACTAAGGAGCGGATGCTGTCTTTGTGATGGCACACCCTCTATTTATAAGCTCGATTCGGCCTCCAGCTGGATAACGATCTTGACAGGGAATATTCACTCATGCTGAGAATGAGCGACTCACTGATTGCTACGTGTCCTTTCTTCTAGAATGACGACGCTTTTGAGTAACAGATTCCTGACTCAGCTCCGTCTTTGCGTCTCATAAGCTAGAACGTGTCCCCTTCTAGAACGTCGTTCTTGATAACAGAATGGTGCGCCATATCCAGCTCATTTCCTCACGTGTTCTTCTTCTAGAAGCCAGCGGTCCCCGCCTAACTGCTTGATCACTCCCTCTTAATCAACTCCTCCGATTCTTGGCCTTTTATGGCCTTTTGTACTTGTTTGATCAGTTCGGCCTTGCTGCCTTGGTCAAGTGGCATTTCTGCATATTTAACACGTGTTTTGCGCAATAAACCGATCAAGTAGCATACATTTTACCCTTAAACCGATGCATGAAATGTGCCTTATCAAACTGCTCCCACTTAAAACACACTTGTCCTCAAGTGTAAAAGAAAAGAAAAAAAGATAAGGAAAATTTCAGGCATGGTTTACTCATCTCAAGAAAATAAAAGAAAACGGAAAAGAAAAACAAAACACATATTTACATAGATGCATTAGACCGAAATAAACTTCCAACAATCTTACCCAAGGTCGAGGTCAATCCATTTGCCAGCAGCTTATTTTTTTCCCCCTTTCGCGTATACTTGATCAAGTCGTCAGTTTGTCAAGATTGCTCAGTTTTAAAACCAAATGTTGGATTCACTCAGTCACTCATTCCTCACCAAGGATGTTAGGACTGTTCACTCGGTATTTCCACAAGTTTAATACTTCGTATCGGACTGCACAAGATAGTTCCTTAAGGGGGTTAATGTATTAGGGTAAGGTCCTAGAGGTTCTAAGCTAACTGTAAAAGAAAAACACATGAGTCAAAGGACCAAAAACCTGATCATATATGTTGGATTGGACCTAACGATTTATTTTGCCATTGGGTATTTCACTTGGTCAAGAAATGATTTCCCGCCTCACTTACTGGCTTATTCCTAATTTCCGACTTACAGGGTCAGGTTACAACTTTTTTCCTGCCCCTTTTTTTTTCTCAAACTTTTCTCAACTACCCCATTTTTTCTCGAGGATTTTTTTTTCTCGACTTGATCAACCTAATTGACTAACTTGCTCAACCTGGCTACCCCTTTATTTTGACTTTCTATCGTGGTCTTCCTCCCCTTCTTGAAAATGATTCATTTCTCTGACCCCTTTTTCTCACGTATGTGTAACGGAAAAGTATATGAAGGTAGGTCTTGGTTTTAGAAGAACGGGTATGAGTGTATATGGCTCAAAAAAAGGGTTTACTATGGGGTTGCCTTAGTTGATGAGGCGGGTTTGTGGATCGAAAGAAATAAGGCTTAATTGGTTAAGTCCTACTGCCTTTAGTCCTTACTACTTGTGCAATTTATCATCTCAATATTAAAAGTCAGTCTCTCGTAAAATTTCTTTTGTAAAAATAGTAGAAAGTGTTCTACTTTGGCTTTATAACTTACATATAGAGAGGCTTCATAGTTGGTTTTAAAAGAACGTTTCCATTATACTTGCGTCATTCAAACTGATCAAGTGTTTGCAATCAAGTTTCTACATGTAAGCATGCTGAATCATTTCTCTAATTCTTCCCCAAAGTAATCAAGTCTTTCATTTATCCAATTTCAAGCATCCTGTCTATTTATTACTAACTGAGATTTTGAATTTTTCAATATTTTGACATGTACGATTTCCGGGACTAACCCGTCCCCCCTCCTCACTGTATATAAACTCGTCCTCGAGGGACTTGATGCAGTGGAAAAAGGGTTAGGCACAAGCAACGACAACAAATAAGGAAAACTTCTCACACTTATACCAGACACTGGGCTGAGTGTGAGATAGTGTCATTAATCAAAACATGCCAACAAACAGAAAAAACAACAAAAAAAAACAAAACGCAGATTGGCAGGCAGACAAATATTACAAAAACGAAAAGGAACATGCATAACTTCTCACACTTAGACCCATCAGAGGTCTAAGTGTGAGGTGGAGCAGAATATCAGTTATACATACCAAAAATAAAATGAAATTGTTTCAACTGAAATGAGTAGAGATCGGGGGGGGGGTACTTCAACTGTTTTTCCGATCTCTCAGGGACCTGACTTCCTTGGTAACGCCTTCGGGCGCTTGGAAAGTGGGAGTGGGGGATCATCAGACATGGTAGTCTATGCAGTTTCGGTAGGGGAGTGTTGCATGCTGCTGCTTGGAGGGGCCGCTGGGGAAGGAAAGACTGACTGAGTTCCCTGGGCAGTTGCTCTGGGGATCTCTGTAGGAGTGCTCAACTGGGTTTGAAACGTTTGCTGCTGGACGAACTTTACCATATTCATCATCAGCAGCAGAGCCTCAGCCATCCTTTCGGCATTGACTCCTAGCGGTTCCTTAAAGCTGTGAATTGCAGAATGTAGGGACGCGATACATGTTTGAATCTCCTGGATGTTGCTCTTTATAGCGGCCATTTCCTCTGCAATATCGCCGCTTATGGTCGTCAATGCCTCCGTCACATTGGTCCCCATGGTCGCCGTCTTCTCTGTTATGGTGCTCCCTATGGCTGTCATTTCGTCCTTCAAGGCGCTCCCTAGTGCTGCCATGTCTGCCTTCCACTCTGGCGTTGCCGTTTCCGTCGGGACTCTCACCTCCGTGTCCAAGTGTGCCTCAACCCTGCTATCTTTGTCAGTTTCTCCTGTCGCTTCTGGGCTGCCCTGCTCTGCAGCTTCTATACTTGCTTTGGTCCTGCTCCTTCTTCCAGTTCTGACGGTTGCCTCAGTCCTTTCATCCTCTACATCGTAGAAGTGGACGGCATCGTCCTTCATGTACAAGAGTCCCTTGTTGAAAAAGAAAATCAAGTTAAATAGCTCTGGGGGATTGCACATTAGAAGGGTAGGGGCGGGTTTAGGTATTTTCATGGTTATATTCCTCTGTAGATAGGCACCCAGCAGATGGCAGAGATAAAGATGGCGGGATGTATGGGTAGTCAGTGAATGGCAGGCTTGGGCCAGCCAGTACCCCAAGTGGACCTTCACCCCCTTGAACATGCACCAGCCGAAATAGAGTTCAGCTGTGGTGAGGGTGGCAGTTACCTGCCCCAGTAAGTTGTAGGCGATGAAGGTTTGGGCAAAACGAAGAGAGGTCGGCGATGTGGATTCCCTTCGAGACGCTGGGTTTTAAACGTCCACCATGCCCCTCAGTAAGCAAGTCCCAAGCCGCTTGCGGGGTGAATCCCGCCATGTCCCCGGGAGGCCCAATATATCTTTTGTCCCAAAGGCCGTGGATATCCTCATCCATTGTAAATAGCCCCATCCTCATAGACCATTCTCGAATGCTCATTGATACTTCCTCGTTGAATAACCAGAAAGAGATAGACTCAGCAGATACGTTTGTCGTTTGTTCAAACGTGAAAGAAGTGAAAAACTCTTTTGCCAGGGCAACCGGTACCTTCGCTGTGCTGTGATTGAGCAACCAGTTCAACCCGATTGTGCATATGTAGGACAGGAAATCGTCCTCTGATTCTATCTCCTGAAGAGATTCCGGGTGGTAGCACTTTCCTGACTTAGTCTGTTTCCCTTTTCCCCCGTGTTCCGCATAAATCTTTGTCTTCTGCAGGTCGGGAAAATGGGCCATTTCTTTCAAGAGTTTTTCCGTGACCAACACCTTTGTCTTCTCGTAGGCAGGTTCTCCTGACCTGTCAACCTCTGCTTCTTCTCCATCGTCTTCTCCAGCTACCTCTTCTCCTTCGGTGAACGGAACGGTACCCGAATAGGTTCCCTCATCTCCGCAGTAGGGGAGGTTGTCCTTGGTTTTTTGTAGGAGTTTTGGCCACCTGCTTTCCCTTTCATCTGCGCTCAGAATGATAGCGCAAGTCCTGCGCCTCTTCTGATTCGCTATTTTCCACTAGTGTGTATACCGGAATACTACGGCAGATTTCTCCTCAGCGTTCTCCCGTCTTGTCCGGTTGAAGGAGAGTCCATTTGAATGACGTTTGAGGTAGTTGGTAGGTGATTCCGTGGAGTGAATGGTGATTTTAGAAAGGGTTTGACAAATAGGCGGGAGCAAACAAAGGAGTACTATAGGTAGTTGGGAAAAAGTAAGGTACGGATCATAAAGCGTCCTTTTATACTGATATCGCGGCTGTTGGGATCTCCGCGACTGTTCAAATCTCTGTGACTCTTTGCGTACAGGCGCATCTTTTCAGAATGCCAGCTAGCTTAGCTTCTTCTACACGCTTCTCTTCAGGACATCTTTTCACTATGACAGTTGGCGCTATCTGACACCCCTCCAATGGCTGCACACGCCCTTTTCTTTACTTCCGACTCTTAATTAAAACTTAATAAATAATAAAAAATAAAAAAAATAAAAAAACTATTTACACTAACTACAAGGCCTTGAACGAATCCCCCTAGGATGTCGTTTGATCAGATAAAGAAGTTGTTGTTTGATCAAGCAGACTACCCATGAGTACTCGATCACTCCCTTTACCTGCTTACTAGTAATAGTTAGGCATGAGTGGTGGAATATCTTCCACCATACCCACCCTGGTTTTATCTCGATAAGGTTTCACCCCATGTTTGTTCATCAATAAGGGTGCCCCCTTGAGTCTGATTTCTTCATTTGATCCGGCAGTGGTACGAGGGTCTACCCATTTTGATTTCCTCCTCTCGAGCATCAGCTTGGGTTGATACTGGAAAAGTAACTCCTTCTGCCCCACCGTGAGCTCTCCGTTTCTCACAGTGGGGTCGAGTTTGCGCTGCTGATCACAGTGGGGCGTCACTTCTTCTTTAGACATGGTGGAACGCAAGCATGGACCTGGGTCGATCCCCATCAAGTCTGATATTTTTCCTTCAATTGCCTTTTGATTCAGCCCCAGCTCCTCCAGCAATTTTCTCTTATGTCCTTGCAGGTCTGGGTGGTTTGGTTCTTTATGCCTTTGGGTGGACAGGTTCGTGAGGGTACCCGGTAATGCTGGTAATGACAGTAACTGTGTCACGCCCGCCCACCCCAGGGGTGTTACAAACGAGGCGATCGTGACCAAGGGACAAACATTAAGAATAGCATTTAAGGATAACAGTTCATAAGAAAGGCTCAACTTGCTTAGAAGAATAATATATCTCAGAGTGTACGATACACAGAGTGCACACTCGAAAAAATCAGAGTATCTCAACAATCAACAACTCAAAACAAATATTATCCCAACAATATTTGGCGAAAGAAACAATATTCAGCGGAAGCATTTCGAGAGTAGAATAATGTCATGTATGAAGACACAACATATTCTGAAACTTTCATAGACATCTTCTTTACTTTTATGCTCAACACCCACTGCGCTCGTCAACGCTCAACCTGCACATAGGGAAAACACATGCAGGGCTGAGTACTTGATGTACTCAGTGAACAAATGCCAAAACAATTTATTAAAACAATCATGTCATGCCACCATTTTGGGAATCTCGGGTTGCACTTTAAAATGCCGAGAAACACTAAAAATATTTCAAAAGCACAAACTTTCGACACATCCTCAAATCATTTCCTCATCATTTCAAGACACAACTATTTCTCCAAATTTATTTAAGAAACGGTTATATCTGTTCTTTAGCGTGCCGTGTAAGGGGCCACTTTCCACGAGCACGAAAAACCGGCCAACCCGTTCGATGACTCACGGTTCTCATCGTGTACACTAGTCCGAGTAGGGACGCACCCTTGCTAGGACCCGAATTCTATTAAACTCATAGTAGGGACTCACTCCCTACTAAGCAATCATCAACATCAATATCAATCTCATCAATCTCATCAACATCAACATCAATCTCATCAACATCAACATCAACATCCTGTGAACGAGAATGTGGCCTCAAACTCGATCACTAGACCGGTCGACCCAAAAGACGGCTCACGATCCCCATTGGTGTACACTAGCTTGAATAGGGACTCACTCCCTATACAAACCCGAATTCGATTTCAGTAGGTCTAGTAGGGACAACTCCCTTGCTAAACAAACAGATAGACATTTCTCAAAACAAAAACATGGCATGACATACCCTTTTGAAAACTTTATTTTTCTCAAAACGTATTTGAAACACAATTAACTTTTCTGTCAAGGTCGAGCATCATCATATCACATCCACAAAGTCGAGCAATTCACAACCACTCAAAGGCTATTACTTTCACAATCAATTCACAACATATGACAATTCACTTTCACACTTTAAACATATATATCACATCGTCATGGAATGAAATGATAATTGGCAATCATACTTAGAAAGCAATTCATCACTAAAAAGATGCTCAATCCGGATATAATAAATCTCAAGCTCTTGAAAGTAATTTAGTTCGAAAGCCCACGTAAAAACTTCTCGTAAAAACTGTACGGTAACTAGAAAGCACACCTCGTTCGTTTAAAGCCTTCACGCCGTGCTCCTCTCTTTCTCCTCTTCTCTTTCTCGGCTACGCTTACGCCGCCACCACGCTACCGCCACCGCTGCTGTATGCGCGGCGGTTCGCCGTCGCGGTCCGCCCTAGCCACCGTCGCCGAGGATCTCCCCCAGCCGCCGACGCCATTCCCGACAGGTAGGTGGTCGGAAATTCGTTCCTCCATCCCCACTCTTCTCACTCTTGGATTTTTCTCGATTGTGAAGTAAAGAATGAAGTGAAGGGAGGTTATATATATAGAAAAAAAAATTCACAAAAGATAAAATTTCACATCTTTTCGTTTTGATGCGACGAGTCATTAATGCAGCCGTCGTTGGAAAACGTGTCTGATGCGACGTGGTTCTTATCCACTTTTTGTCTTGATGTGACGCGGTTCTTATCCAACTTTTCGTCTTGATTTGTTGTCGAAAGTGTATTTGATACGTGGTCTATTCTTTCGTGTAGGTATCATTTTGGGCTCGTAACAATTGGGTTTCAAATTGGGCTAGGAAAGAATAATTGTTTGGCCCCAAAAGTGAAATACTTCTCTCGATAAAAGAAACAAGGTCGAAAAATTTTCAAGTGTACAAACGACGGTCCTTTCAAGAACAAAATAAAAAGGTAGAAAAAGTCGGGGTGTTACAAACTGTCCTGCAGGTGCAGGGATCTCCTTCAGCATTCTCCCCCCTGGGGTGTCTTGATCAGGTGGTTTTTCGACCCCCGCTGGTTTAGCTGTCCAGTTTGGCTCAACTGACTGTGGTGGCTTACAGAAATCCATGATTACTTTTTCAATGGCTTCATCATTCATTCCTTCAGTTATCCTTTGATCGAAACATTCATCCACCTCCTTTTTAAGCTGTCCCTTTGGGCCAGTGGATGCCCCTTTGTTAAATCCCAGGAATTCCTCTCCTATATTCTTCTGCACCCTAGGCTTGGCTGTATCCACCGACTACATACTCTCACCGTTTTGTGGCTTTCTTACATTTTCATTGATGCCGAATGTAAGTCATTCTCCATTAAAATCTAGATTCATCGTCCCATTGTCGACGTCGATGACTGTGCTGGCTGTAGATAGAAAGGGCCTTCCCAAAAGGACTCCAGGGGACTCCTCCGCTGTTGGGTCTGTCATCTTGATGATGAAGAAGTCGGCGGGGTACACAAATTTGTTTACATTGACGATTTCATTTTCCAGAATTCCCTCTAGGTAAATAGAAGACCCATCTGCTAGCTGTATGATTAGATCAGTATGGACAAGCTTGGCATCCCCCAGCTTTTCGTATATAGAATACGACATAATATTTATAGAAGCTCCTAGGTCGCACAGTGCGTGCCCCACTTGAATGTTTCTGACAGAAATCGGGAGCGTGAACACCCCTGGGTCGGCCTTCTTTGATGGGAGATTATTCCTCTGGATTTCTTCTGGTACATTTTATGTCTTAACCATCTTCTCATCTTCAGCGATTTGTCCAAGGTTACTGGATTCTCCTCCCTTTGAGACTCGACCAAGGGACCTGGATTCATTGTTTTTTCTTGGATCGGTCCGTCTGTGGGTGCCGGAGAACTGGCAGATGAGCTCCGATAGACTTCCTCCGATCTCACAGAGACTGCGTTGACATTTTCTCGCCCATTAGGTTGTTGCGCTGTAGCTGAAATCTTCCCTTCATTACCCCTCAGTTCACCCAGTGAAATGGTGACTTGAGATAACTGCTTAGTCAGCATTTCTAGTGCAGCCCTCTGCTCTCTCTGGGCTTCTTGCAACTCATGCACCACATCATGGGGCTGATGTGAGATCATCATATCTCCAGGACTCTCACCTTGCTGCATGTTGTATCGCGGATTATACTGTCCGCCTCCATGGTTTTGTTGATGATAACCGGAAAACTCATACTGCTCTTGCTGGTTGCCTCTCTGGTATGGCGGGGCATAATTTATCACTAGATTATTTGGTTGTCTCCCCTGGTTGCTTGACTGAGGGCCCTGTTACTGGTACCCCCAATTTCTGTCTTGTTGACGACTTGACCAATTGGGTTGGCCTCCGCCTGACCAGTTACCTTGTTGTCCCCTGGGCCAACTCCCTTGAGTGTTACTTGACCAACCGTTTCCTTCGTTGTATGGTCTCTCTTGAATGCGTGCAGGCCAACTTGGCTGTCCTTCAGAAGGTTGTGTCTGCTATGTAGATGACTGAGGTGGCTGGCCTTGGCTCTGGTCACTCCACCTAAAGTTAGGATGGTCCCTCCATGGAGCGTCTCTTTGTATTCCCTAGATCCAGTTACCATTCACGTTTCAGTGGCCGACGGCATTCACCTGAGCTTGTGGTTCGACTTCGGGAGGGAACTCGCAATAGTAGTAGTGGTGCTCCGGTGGTGGGGATGGTTGCGGAACATACTGCGTTTCCTTTGGTGCAGGTGGTGGAGGTGGTCTGGCCTTTTCTACTGCCTCCAGCAGCTTCTTCTCCATCTGCTCAAATCGAGCCTCTAATTTTTCATCGTTACGTGCCTCCTCCACGTGCACTGCCCCTCTTCTATACTGGCCTCGAGATGTCTCATACGACCGCTTAGCCTCGATCAGCCTCTCCAGTATATTTTTGGCTTGGCTAAAAGGGGTTCTCGAGAAATCCCCTTGAGCTGCGAGGTTAAGGTTGTTTTTGCTGTCCATCGTAAGTCCGCTATAGAATAACGAGTAGATCTCCCGCTCCCCCAACTTGTGGTTGGGGCATGCTTGAAGCAGCCCTTGGAATCTGTCCCAGTATTGACCGAGGGGCTCATCGTACTCCTGTCTGGCTTCGGTAATCTCCCGTTTGAGGGCACTCGTCTTTGATGCTGGAAAGAAACGATCGAGGAAAATCTTACGAAACTCCGCCCATGTTCTGATTGAGCTCTCTAGGAGCCTTGATAGCTATACTCCAGCGTCTTCTTTCAAGACGAAGGGGATCGCCTTCAGCCTATACTCCTCTGATGTAGATCCAGCCGGGACTGGCTGGATATCGCAATATCTACAAAACTCTTCCAGGAATGCGTAGGGGCATTCCTTCGATAGGCCGTAAAAATGCGACAGAACTGCCAGCACTCCAAATTTGACTGTAATTCCCCGCATTCTTGGGGTAACGGCTATGGCGTGCGTAGGCTCCTTCTCATCGTGAGCATGTAGGGAACCAATCCCCGAATCATTGTCTGTCCCTTCCATTTTCTTCTCTGCTTCTTCGATTAGTGGTGGTGGTGGTGTGGAAATACCTTTTTCCTCACTGAATAAGTTGTCACCGATTGATGACGACGCGGCTGCTGCTAAGGCGGCTTTGTAACGGGTTGTTACAACTCTGGTCTCCTAGACTCTCCACTGAACGTGTGAAATTCAGGGCACGATAGAATTAGTCTGAAGTCCTCCGCGACGGTACCTATTCATAAACGGAAGGAAAAACAAATTTAAAAGAAACGAACAAAACTATTTACACCTATGCGCTAAACACATCTGTGAAACAACACCATTTTTCCGCGGCAACGGCGCCATTTTTGTGAGCTCGAGATCGACGGATTGAAATTGGATCAAGTTATATGGAAGATAACCGAACCGGTCGGATCAGTTAGCAAATTGTCGTTGCCACTTAATCAAATCAATCCTCAAACCGACTCACGCAAGAAAATATTTATAACTCCCGATTTTGCACTACTTTAACGGTAAAGCGGCAAGTTCAGGGTCGATCCCACAGAGAAAAATGTGTTGCGAGTGTGTGTTTAGTGAACAGGGGGGTTGGCTGCGGCCACGCTTTAACTTGGGAGTTTTTTAAACTACTGGATTATACTAGGCAGAAAAGTAAGTTGACTAACTACTTGATCAAGCTCTGGAACATTATAACTAAATACTTGAAAAAATTAAAGCTGCGGAAATTAAAATGAAACAGTTAACATAAATTCCGAAAATAAAAAAACTTTGATTCCAAAATAAGTCTCAACAGAGTGCGCGAATAGAAATACAAAGCATAAACTAACTACGAGCATTAATTGAAATTTATCTAAGCTAAGCTACAAGATTGAAAGAACTGAAAGCGAGTAAACCGAGTGATTCTCGGATTGAAACTGGAAACAACGTCTGGCAGAACCAAAGTTGTTGTCGCGTTGAATCTCTTATGCTTCACTAACTAGAATTCTAAACTAAGTTATGCTAAGAACTGGACGAGAATTTAAAGTTAACTAAGCTAAGCTAAACCTAACTAAGGAGCGGATGCTCTCTTTGTGATGGCACACCCTCTATTTATAAGCTGGATTCGGGCTCCAGCTGGATAACGATCTTGACAGGGAATATTCGCTCATGCTGAGAATGAGCGACTCACTGATTGCTACGTGCCCTTTCTTCTAGAATGACGACGCTTTTGAGTAACAGATTCCTGACTCAGCTCCGTCCTTGCGTCTCATAAGCTAGCACGTGTCCCCTTCTAGAACTCCGTCCTTGATAACAGAATGGTGCGCCATATCCAACTCATTTCCTCACGTGTTCTTCTTCTAGAAGCCAGCGGTCCCCGCCTAACTGGTTGATCGCTCCCCCTTTTTCAACTCCCCCGATTCTTGGTCTTTTATCGCCTTTTGTACTTGCTTGATCAGTTCGGCCTTGCTGCCTTGGTCAAGTGGCATTTCTGCACATTTAACACTTGTTTTGTGCAATAAACCGATCAAGTAGCATACATTTTACCCTTAAACCGATGCATGAAATGAGCCTTATCAATCTTAAAGCAATAATATTCTCCAACAACGGCGCCAAAACCTTGATGCACTATGTTTTAGCATTACAACTACTTGCAAGTATACAAGGCAGAAAATATAAAGCTAAAGGTCAGTACCAGAATATCGAACACAGGGAATATAATTGCAACTGGCTATCATGTAATAAGCGTCATATATTATCTAGAGAAAAAGAGTTTTGGGTTTTAAACTAAACAAAAATAAATAAAGTAAAAGAAACAAACAAATAATATAGAATCAGGCAAATAGAGGAATTTCAAGGATAATGATTTCACTAACTCTTTAGTTGTTCTAATTAGTTCTACGTTCCTCCGACTCAAGTTTTATCACGATTTCTCCCTATCATGCATCAATACTCATGTCACAATTATTGTATGAACATATACGATAAACCAATCAAAGTTATCACCGATCAAACATTGACAATAATCAAGGTAACGGCCAATTAGTCGAATAAAAGCTCAAGAAAAATCAAGTGGAACGAGTTCTGGACATTAACCGATTAAAACTTGCAAACACTTGAGAAATTACTAGATCTAACTAACCAGACAGATCTGAACATGCAAACAACCGAAATCAACGTAAAAATTCTAGATCTATCTAACTAGGAAGAAAGAAATCATAAGTATGCTCCTAAGATTCCTAATGTTCTCACTCTCAATTAACAGTACGGTTTTAAGGGGAATTAATTGTAGCGTCAACTAAGCTCTTCTAACATGCAAACCTCCTCTCATGATTATGTTGCATGTCAATAGATCATCATAGAATGTGTCACTCAAACATGAAGCAACAATCCAACACTTAGAATAGAAGCAAAGTAATGAACAAAACGGATACCCAAAACTAGTACTCCCCCCGTCCCATAAAAATACGCACTTTCCATTTTCGTCCATAGATCAAGACCATGCAAAACAAATTAAGCTCCAGAAGTATACACAAGTCATGCAAGAATAAATAGCCTCACAATGCAATGAACATGGACTATGCGTATCAACAATCAAAACAATGGGTATTCAAATTTCATCCACAAGAAGAAGCTAATTTAAGCACACCCAACAATAATTAATTCCGATAAATCTAACTCACAAAATCACCAACAATTTATCACAAGTATATCATCCCCCATCAAACTCCAATTCAAATTATCAAAATTTATACCAACAACAAAGTCATTCAATTAAAAAAATCAAGATCAACGCTCGGAAATTATAAGAAGAACGTACCTTGTGTAAGTTGACAGTTGAGCACAAGAACAATTTGATAAAATCCAAAGAATTTCAGTAGGTTATGTGAATTTGAAGTGTGGGTATGTGAATAATGTGGAGAAAATTGAATTTAATGAGAGGGAGGAAGTGGATGCTAAGGTTACAAAGAAAAGGAATGAAAGAAGGAAGGAGGAAACATACCTTATATGAAAATCTCACGTCTGACACGCCCAGCGGGCGCTAACTGCAGTGCAGCGGACTGCTGAGGATGGTTTGTCCTCCCAGTTCTTCTTTCGGCGGGCCGCTGAGTTTGTCCCAGCGAACCGCTACCCTGCTAAAAACTCCGTTGTTGCACTCCTTGCTCTCCTCAAGTACCTAAAAAACAAAAGAAACAAACTAAAATTAAATAATATTACACTCTAAATTAGTATAATCAACATTTATACAATATCAGCTTAAAGCAAGAATACTCCCCTGCAACGGCGCTAAAAACGTGACGAACTATTTTTTTAGCACTACAACTACTTGCAAGTATAAAAGGCAGAAATAGTATAGCTAAAGGTCAGTACTGGGATATCGAACATAGGGAATATAATTGCAACTGACTATCATGTACTAAGCGTCAAATACTATCTAGAGAAACATAGATTTGGGTTTGAAATTTATAAAACTAGAGATAAATTAATAAAGTAAAACAATAAAAGCAAATATGATAGAATCAAACAAATAGAGGAATTTCAAGGATAATGATTTTACTAACTCTTTAGTTATTCTAATTAGTTCTACGTTCATCCGACTCAAGTTTTACCACGATTTCTCCTTCTCATGCATCAATACTCATGTCACAATTATTGTATGAACATATAAAATAAACCAATCAAAGCAATCACCGATCAAAGATTGACAATAATTAGGGTAACGGCCAATTAGTCGAACAAAAGTTCAAGAAAAATCAGGTGGAACGAGTTTTGAACATTAAACATAAAAAGAACTAGATAAAAATTAATTACTCTCAAACCACAAAATTCTATTGTTTAGTAATCCATAGACAAATGAACTAAAACAATAGTTATAGTAGGAGACATGAAATAAACAAACAAAACCCAAGGTTGAATCTTGAAGTCTTCATGCTCCTCTCGCCTTGCTTCAATCTCTAAGAATGATTGAAGAATTAAAATATGGAGTGGAGAGGGAGGAGCCTTGGAGGCTCCCCTTTTGGGGGCTTATGGATGGGTGAATATTATGAATTAGGTTATAGGGCATACATAGGCTTGAAAAAGGTTTAAACATGGTAAAAGGTGTCCTCCAAGTAATAGGAAAGTTGGAAATTTCGTGCTCCATAGGTTAAGGAAAAGATTTGGCTTAACAAGGTAATAGTTTATTTCCTTCCTTAAATTCCCGCCAACACTTGACAGCATTGCGCAGTCTTCGTAGAATGGCCTTAACTTTTTTCACAGAACTCCGATTGAGATAATCTTGGTACCAATGCGAAGATCTTTCAAAGACGAAGAGAAGGTGTGTTGAACGTACTTATCAGACTTCAGAATCTCTGGAAAAATGAGTTTGAACACAGGATGTCGTGCGCGAACAGGTCCAGCGGCCGCTGTAATGGGTCCAGCGGGCCGCTAGGTTGCCTTTTGCTCCAGCTTCCAGAATTTGACGTTTTTATGTGCTTTTTCAAATCTATTTTGCATATTTCTCACAAAACAAGTTAAAATACCAAAATGGATAAAATATGCAAATAATGGACATGTAATGCAACTTTGACACTCAAAACGGACCAAATAATGGCCTTAAATTAGTGCAAAATCTGAGCGTATCAACTCCCCCAAACTTAAATCTTTGTTTGTCCCCAAACAAAACAAGAAAGAAATATATAATAGAAGCTCGGATTGCATAAGGACTAGACGTCTTAATTGCCTCAAAGTATGGAAAAGATTGATTAAGCATGAATTTACGCAATCAAATCAAGCATGGCTTATTAGTGCACTTTCATTACTAACTCGTAGATCACCTTGAATTCATGCACTCACATGTGGCAAACTTCCAAAGATGGGAAGTTTTCTTTCACTCTCAAACTGTATAAGGCAATGTGTAAATAAGCACTCAAATCATGCATCATGCAAAGTTTACCATAGACTTGCTCAAACTCTAATCCTTCATATACTAGATGTGCTTAAGCATCAAAAGTCGGAAAGGTCTTTATTTTTTGTTTGTAATGTAGGCTCTTTGGTAGGTGAGGAATATTTGGCTAAAAGGTAGCTAATAATAAAAATACCAAGTAGAGTAAAATAGACTCCACTTTCCTTATAAACCCAAGACACTTTTGATAATTATTCTTCTTTCAACTCACATTCCCAAAACCTTTGATTCTTCTTTCTTTTTCTTCACAACCTTCTTTTTTTCTTTCTTTTTTTTCTTTTCATAGGCATTCTTTCTAGATCAAGCACACTTTTGAATTTTTCTATTTCCCAACATGCACTATTATAACATTAAGCACACAACTTTTCACTTTTCACAATTTCCCCTTATCTCTCCAATTCCTTTACAAAATATAAAATAAAATAACTATACTAATCCAAGGAATTGTCCCCATTGATTAGGCTTCCAAAGAATAGGCTTAAAGGCTCAAAATTATCTCCAACGGGATAAAGAATTTTTTTTTAAAGGGTCAAAATTTTTTGATATAAAAGTAGGTATGAAAAAATGGCCTAACATCCTCCTAAATCAACTTAAACACTATGTAAACTTAGGAAGACTAGGAGCAAGTTCTAGAAACATGTACATGAATGTAGATAAATCACACATGAAAGAAATTAAGGCTCAAATCTCACAAGGTATAAGCATGATTCAAGGTGAACAAGCAATTCACTAATTATGGACCTTTTCACCAAACCATCAAATCAAAACGTCAAGCCATACTAATCAAAGATGAAAAAAACTTCATATCATAGGCAACTCTGTTTAATGTGTCCCTAAGCATGCGTGTTTCTAAGTTCTTCATGCTATGTTCATGACAAGGATTCACCTTCGGGATTTTTAAAACAAAAACAAAATAAAAACTTAAAAGAAAAACCTAAACACACGGTCCACCTCTTCATCCCCCCAAACTTATTTACAACAAAGTGTAAAAAAGTTTGTAGAGTCGGTAGGGATGTCAGTAAACTTTGAAAATAGTAAATATACCTTGAAATTTTTGTGTTGAGGCTGGACATGGCAAAAATTCAAGAAATTCAAAAAATTGCGGCTGGAGTGCGGTGAATGGCCAGTGGGCCGCTTGAGCTTTTCAGCGGTTGCTGGGAGAGAGTCAGAATCGTTCCAGTGAATGGCTAGTGGTCGCTGGCCGTAGTCCAGAACCTGCGAAAATTCCAATCAACACAAAAAAAAATTAAAACACAAAAAAACTACAAAAACTGAAAATAAATGGTTGGGTTGCCTCCCAACAAGCACTTATTTTTCGTCTTTAGCTTGACGTTCTTTGAAGTTCATGAGTTATCCCCCATCGTGGGAATTCCTTTGGGATGCCTTTGTACCTACAATTTCGCAATGTGAGCATAGAATGTAGAAAATTGTAGTATGATACAATACATTATATTTGGCAATCCCCCAAACTCGAATCAAATAAAGGTGTAAAAATAATCACATGCATGACCAATTAATCTACCTTGAATAAAAAAAATCATCCCCCATCATGAACTCTATCCCCCAATAATTCGGAAGAATTTTCAACAATAGATCAAGACCATGCAAAACAAATTAAGCTCCATAAGTATACACAAGTCATGCAAGATTAAATAGCCTCACAATGCGTATCAACAATCAAAACAATGGGTATTCAAATTTCATCCACGAGAAAAAGCTAATTCAAGCACACCCAACAATAATTAATTCCGATAAATCTAACTCACAAAATCACCAACAATTTATCACAAGTATATCATCCCCCATCAAACTCCAATTCAAATTACCAAAATTTATACCAACAACAAAGTCATTCAATTAAAGAATTCAAGATCAAAGCTAAGAAATTATAAGAAGAACGTACCTTGTGTAAGTTGACAGTTGAGCACAAGAACAATTTGATAAAATCCAAAGAATTTCAGTAGGTTATGTGAATTTGAAGTGTGGGTATGTGAATAATGTGGAGAAAATTGAATTTAAAGAGGGGGGAAGTGGATGCTAAGGTTACAAAGAAAAAGAATGAAAGAAGGAAGGAGGAAACATACCTTATATGAAAATCTCACGTCTGACACGCCCCAGCTGGCGCTAAATGCAGTGCAGCGGACTGCTGAGGATGGTTTGTCACAGCGAACTGCTGCCCTGCTAAAAACTTCGTTGTTGCACTCCTTGCTCTCCTCGAGTACCTAAAAAACAAAAGAAAAAAACTAAAATTAAATAATATTACACTCGAAATTAGTATAATCAACATTTATACAATATCAGCTTAAAGCAATAATACTCCTCGGCAACGGCGCTAAAAACGTGATGAACTATTTTTTAGCACTACAACTACTTGCAAGTATAAAAGGCAGAAATAGTATAGCTAAAGGTCAGTACCGGGATATCGAACATAGGGAATAAAATTGCAACTGGCTATCATGTACTAAGCGTCAAATACTATCTAGAGAAACATAGATTTGGGTTTGAAATTTATAAAACTAGAGATAAATTAATAAAGTAAAACAATAAAAGCAAATATGATAGAATCAGACAAATAGAGGAATTTCAATGATAATTATTTCACTAACTCTTTAGTTATTCTAATTAGTTCTACGTTCATCCGACTCAAGTTTTACCACGATTTCTCCCTCTCATGCATCAATACTCATGTCACAATTATTGTATGAACATATAAAATAAACCAATCAAAGCTATCACCGATCAAAGATTGACAATAATTAGGGTAACGGCCAATTAGTCGAACAAAAGTTCAAGAAAAATAAGGTGAAACGAGTTCTGAACATTAAACATAAAAAGAACTAGATAAAAATTCATTACTATCAAACCACAAAATTCTATTGTTTAGTAATCCATAGACAGATGAACTAAAACAATAATTATAGTAGGAGACATGATATAAATAAACAAAGCCCAAGGTTAAATCTTGAAGTCTTCATGCTCCTCTCGCCTTGCTTCAATCTCCAAGAATGATTGAAGAATTAAAATATGCAGTGGAGAGGGAGGAGCCTTGGAGGCTCCCCTTTTGAGGGCTTATGGATGGGTGATTATTATGAATTAGGTTAGAGGGTATATATAGGCTTGAAAAAGGATTAAACATGGTAAAAGGTGTCCCCCAAGCAATAGGAAAGTTGGAAATTTCGTGCTCCATAGGTTAAGGAAAAGATTTGGCTTAACAAGGTAATGGTTTATTTCCTTCCTTAAATTCCCGCCAGCACTTGACAGCATTGCGCAGTCTTCGTAGAATGGCCATAACTTTTTCCACAGAACTCCGATTGAGATAATCTTGGTACCAACGCGAAGCTCTTTCAAAGACGAAGAGAAGGTGTGTTCAACGTACTTATCAGACTTCAGAATCGCCGGAAAAATGAGTTTGAACACAGGCTATCGTGTGCGAACAGGTCCAGCGGCCGCTGTAATGGGTCCAGCGGGCCGCTAGGTTGCCTTCTGCTCCAGCTTCCAGAATTTGACGTTTTTATGTGCTTTTTCATATCCATTTTGCATATTTCTCATAAAATACGTTAAAATACCAAAATGGATAAAATATGCAAATAATGGACATGTAATGCAACTTTGACACTAAAAACGGACCAAATAATGGCCTTAAAATAGTGCAAAATCTGAGCGTATCACATACCATTTCACCTCATCTCTCTTACTTTACCTATTTTGTCTTAATTCATGTGCCATACCCATTGCCCATATTTTTATGGGAATGAGGAAGTATTATATAAACCAATAAAAGTTACTAACACATCCCAATAATTCTTATAGTTTAGCTACTCATAGATAAATAGGAAAAACTACAAATTAAAGTACAAAACATAAAGAAAAAGCAAACAAAACAGAAGCATGAATTGTTGTGCAATATATAGTCTTCTCTTGCCTTACTCCAATCTCCAATAATGGTGGATGGAATATGGATGGAGGAATTAGGGTTGAAGAATGGAGGAGGAGCATTGGGGGCTCCCTAATTTTGGAGGCTATGAATGTGTGTATATTATGAATTAGGTTATGGCGTATATATAGGCTTGAAAAAAGTTTAAACTTGGTAAAAAGTATCCTCCAAGTTGAAAATTTCGTGCTCCGTAGGTTAAGGAAAAGATTTGGCTTCACAAGGTAATAGTTTCTTTCCTTCCTTGAATTTCCGCCTAAATTCAGCACTTGACAGCATTGCGCGACGTTCATAGAATGGCCAGAACATTCTCCACAGAACTCTGATTGAGATGTTCAAGTTACCATCGTGAAGTTCTTTCGAATAAAAAGAGAATGGTATATATAACACTCTAATCGGACTTCAGAATCACCGACAACATGAGTTTGAATTGGGACTGCTGCGCGAGAACTTGCCCAGCAGCCGCTAGACAGCTTCCGAGCCCTATGGATTGGTTTTCAGCGAATGCTGGCATGCGACAGTGGCCCGTTGGGTTGCTTTTCTGCTCCAGCTTCCAGATTTTCACCTTTTAAGCCCTTTTTCAGCTCTATTTTGCACATTTCTCACAAACTACGTCAAAATACTAAAATGGATAAAATATGCAAATAATGGACATGCAATGCAACTTTGACACTCAAAACGAACCAAATATGACATAATGACCTTAAATCAGTGCAAAATCCGAGCATATCACCGGCTGAGTATTCTTATATTCATCCCAAACTATTCGCAGATTGATGAAACAGCCATTATTGTCATCTTTTCCTTGAGATAATGCCATTATCTTCTGGCGAAGTTGATAGATGCGAGCTAAATCGCAAATAGAGAAGCGATCGCGTTGATATGACCATACCTCCCGAGCATTATCTAAGTACATTATACTTGAACAGGTCTGAGGTGAAATAGAGTTTCTAAGCCAAGATACAGCCATGCTATTGCAACGGATCAAAGATGAAAATAGCAGATCTCCATCGTCTGGTCGAGGCATTGCTCCATTAACGAACTAGAGTTTATTTTTGGCGATCAATGCAGTGATCATCGAGCAACTCCAATTGGTGTAGTTAGATCCAATCAGAAGATGAGACACAAGCTGAAGTGTTGGATTATCACTAGGATTTAAGAAATAAGGACTGGCTGAATCTTCAAATTGAGGAGGAGGACCATTGGGCATTACCACCACCATTACCATGACGGCCGTTTATCATCGATCAATAGACCAAGAGAAGTAAAGCGGAAGAATGTATGTTCACTGATATCATGTAGAATTTCATGATGTAAACTCCATCAAAGGGAGAGAGGAAAAATACGCTTTATTGATATTCAAAATGTAGAGAATTACAAGATATGAAGAGCATAAAGCTAAGACACACTATTTATACTCAGCTACGATCGAGCTAACACAAAATATCTGCTAACTAACTCTTAACTGACTTCGAGCATCCACTATAGCATAGGCGTGCCTATAGTGGGAGGGACGTCCGCCCAGGAGCGGAAGGGGTACCGGCGATTACGGGGCGAGGACGCAGCGGTCGCGTATAGCCGTGCCTATAGGCGATGTGGTCTATAGTGGGGCGGCGGTCGACGCGCCTATTGCCCCCTTCGAATTTTTTTCGAAAATTACCCCTATAAATACCACTTCTCCACCATCCATTTTTACCATTTTCACACACTCTCTCTTCATTCACACGCTACACTTTCACTCTCTAAAAATGCACGGTGGAGACGACGAATCACCCGGCTTGCACTAATAGGGATATGGCGGCAATCCTTCCCAGCCGGCGGGATATGGCGGCTATTCTTCTCAGCCGTGGGATATGGCGGCCATCCTTCTCAGCTGTCGGGATATGGCGGCTATCCTTCTCAGCCGTGGGATATAGAGGCTCTCCGGCCCAGCCATGGAGTTGGAGTCAATCTCCCCCGCAGTGGGCATCGAGTCCAACTCCTCCACCATCTCAACCTTTGCCGAGGAATCTCAGCCGCTCGGCGTTTCGAGATTACAGACCCAACCTCGACGCCCTTAACCATCCACGTCCGGAGACCCCTTTCCATTCCAGCAGCTCTCCTTTCACTGACGCAGATCAAGACGCACTGGATACGATGTTCAGTCTGCTCAGTTCCGGCGTACCGGATACGCCCGTTGCGACGAGACTCGGGGGATCCAATGGGGCTGGCTCGGGCAGTGGCGGTGGCGGCGGCGGAAGAGGCGTCGGCCGTCTCAGTGGCGGTGGCGGATCGGGCAGCGGTGCCGGCAGATCGAGCAGCGGCGTCGGCTCCGGTGGTGGCGGTTCGGCTGCTCAGTGGAAGCCGGAAACAGACGGGGTGTCCACTACGCCAAAGCGGAGTCCATTACTGTGGCGCGGGCGTAGGATGCCGCCACATCCGACCCCGTAGTGGGCACCGATCAGACCGAGGTGAGCTTCTGGAAGCGCGTCCTGTTGGCGTACAACAATTTCAAACCTCGCGGCGCCAAACCGCATGACTCGGAACAGCTCCGCAAGAAGTGGTCTAGGATTCTGCCGGCCACCAGGCGGTTCGCGGGCATATACCAGAACAACCTGCTCCATGCGGAGAGTGGCCGGAGCGAAGCTGACGTGAAGGCACTGTCGATGGGCCAATACAACACGGATGGCTAGCCGAAGTTCACAATGTGGGAGGAGTATCTAGTTCTCGAGGACTGCCCGAAATTCAAGGCCATCTGTGCGCAAGAGCAGGCTCCGGTGCCGAAGCGGACAAGACACAACATTGCCGGGGACTACAGCAGCGGCAGCGGCTCGCAATCGTTCGATCTGAACGACGAGCAAGCCGAAGAGCCCTCCGCTACACACTCTAGAGAAGCTGGAATGTCCTCCCGCCGATCGTCGGCCGCGTCTGGATCGCGCACCCCGCAGCCCGCGCTTATACAGTCGAGAAGGGTCCCTATTGCCAGCGAGGTCTTGAGGGATAACGTATACGTGCAGTTGATGCGAGAAATGCATGAAGTCTACAGCAAATACGAGGCCACAACCGACCCGTACATCAAGGATATTTACGCCGACCTCATACGTCGGATCCAGCGCTGTCTACGCTTGGCTGATGAGGGTCCCGGGGCACCGGCGGCCAGCGGCAACGAGGGAGACGGAGAAGACGACGAGGAATCGGACTCCGCCACCGATTAGACGGTGGCGGCGTTTTTATTTGTATTTTGTTTTAAATATTCGTTGTATAATTTTACCTGTGCCAATACAACGAATATTCGGTCCCAATTACCTCGTTTTACAATTATTTCAATTCAGCTGATTTTAAAACTCAACGAAAAAATTAAAATAAAAATTGGTTATAAAATTTCGGGGCTATTGGAAGTGTCCGCCTATAGTGGCGGAAACAAAAATTTGGGGTTGTGGACAAAAAAATTGGGGCTATGGACAAAAAGGGACGGGGCTATTGGGGACGTCCGCCTATAGTGGATGCTCTTATTCCCTTTTCATACTTGAGCTGACTCGAAGCTGACGTGGGAATGACTAGATTCCAGCTCAGCAACACAGCACACCAACTTAAGATCCCCTTCACGCATTTAAACCATGCATCACGCATTTAAACCATGCATCACGCTCATATTTTTCAACAATATTAGCTTCTTAAATTTCTTGCCAAAAAAATTAAATATCTCATTTATAGTATAATGGAAAGAGTATAAAAAGTTACCCGGAGCCATAATAAATTGAGAAGACAATAATTTTTGTAAGTCCTTCAGGAAAAAACATGTGTAGGTGTTTTTGAAAGTACAAAGATTGAGCTCTGCAATCCTATTGAAAATGATAACTCTCATTGTCCCACATGGCCAACCTTAGTCATATTCCATTGCACTAAAATGGGAATTATGAGGCTTAGTTAGTTTAACAATTATATAACACCTTTAACGATTCAAAACTTCTCATATACCAACTAATCTAATAATAAAATATTGCACTTCCACCAACGGATTTGTAGCACAATTGGTCGTGCGAAGCTATAGTAACTTTGAGATCTCGGGTTCAAACCACCCTACTTGTTAAAAATCTTTTGGCCTCTGCAAATTAATCTAATTCTGCCAAGGACGAATTCAGAATCCTATAGTCAAACCAAAAATATTATTTCCATACCCCCAATATTTATACAAGCCTAGTAGAGACGATTGATACCGTATCCAAGGTTTGATATGACATGGTTTTTGAAGTAGTTGCCCATTAATATTACTATATATTAGGCTGTATGTATATTGACCTGTAGCAATACCCATTTAAATAATTTTACAACTATGTAAAATTTCATTACGTTCTTCTCTGGTTTTGCAGTACAATATCAGGTAAAGATTTTGCTTAGGGCATCTCCAGTGGTTTTCGCCCAGCAATAGTTCAGCCACAAACTGCTCCTGTCACATCATCAGCACTAAAAATCCTCCTGCCACATCATCAGGACAAGCAAATAGCACAGCAATTGTCACGACCGCCCTTTAGGGTTAATAAATGTGGGCGATCGTGATTAAGAGAATTTAATAAAAAGAGACAAAAAGAATTAGGGCTTCAAAGACGAATTTGACCAATAATTAATATTCAAAGGAAACGACCAAGTATTTGACATAAACCGGTAAAATCCCAAGTATTCAGCATCCAAATAATTTAAGTTGCAAGCCCAACAAAAGATAAGTGTAAGAGATGTCACAGCGGAAACGACCAAGAGAAAGAGTGACGTCATGTGTGAAGACACAACGACACCCATAATTCAAAGACAACAGTTCGATCACCAGTTAAATTGCTCAACACCACCATACCCTCGTCGCCGCTCAACCTGCACATAAGGAAAACACATGCAGGGCTGAGTACCATAAAAATACTCAATGGGCTCATGCCGAAAACATTTTGATGAAAGTTATGTCATCCATACCATAGTGTACTCGAGGTTTACATTTAGAAAAGAAATATCATCGAGTATCACAAAAACAGTTTCATAGCCTGGCCAGGCAAAACAATCTCCCCACTTTCTCAACAACTAATCAATCATATCTTCTTTCCATAGTGCGACGAAAGTGTGGCCACACTATTCGCCCACGAGACCGGCCGACTAGCAAGGACGGCTCACGATCCCACATGTGTACACAGCCTGATAGGGTTTGCGGCCCTACTCAGACCCGAATTCGTTTAACATAGCCCTATAGCCTAATGGAGCGCACTCACAAACTAGGCATCAGGCAACAATCTCAACATAGCCCTATAGCCTAATGGAGCGAACTCACAAGCTAGGCATCAGGCGCAATCTCATCCTCAAAACAAACACGGCATGACATAACAATTTAAACCACCCTTATTACACCATAATCATACTTTTGAAAATCGTAAAAGAGTTTAGTAAAAGAAAGCCCACCTCGAGTGCTTAATTTGAAATTACGTTCTTTCCCTTGCGATCACGATTCCCTTGCGATGATTCACCTTTAACAATTTATATAACACATAAATCAACACACTTTCAAATTAAATAAATAGATGCATGCCCCCTAAGCAAAGTTATTTAACTCGTTTTATCTCAGTTTTCGATTATTCGGAGGCCGCTTACGCCCCTAATTCCTCCGTTGGCTCCTCGTATTTTTCCTCAACGATAACGAAATAAAATCCCCAAAATTATAAAAGTGCATAATAAAATTATCGCAAGTACTCCCCTCGCAATTACATTTATTTCGAAACTCGGGGTAAATTAATTGTACATCGAATTATTCCGAGAATTAACTAAATAATTCCCCACAATTAATTTAATTATTAATTCAAAGATTTATTTAATTATTGGCCCAACTAAAATACAACCATCCTTATTTCTTTTCCTTAACCAAGATAAAAAGGCCCAACTCTTTTTTTAACACCAAGGCCCAACTCTCTCATTTATAAAAAAAACAAAAACAAAAAGATTTTACTCCCCACCCCACGTCTATCTCTTCTTATCTCCCTCTTCGACCAAATCGAGGATTGCAGCAAATTCTCCCAATTCACGTTGCCTTCTCCGATTTAGACCGCAACGGACCTAGCCGTGCGTCGCCGTCGCAGTGGTGCCGCCGATCCGCCGGGAAGTGCTGCTGTCTCGCCGGTCAGCCTCCGCCAGGCTCCGTCGCACGCCGCTGCTGTCGCGCACCCGCTGTCGCGCCGCTGAACCGACGCCAGCCCAGGCTTCGCCTCCTCCGTCCGCTGCCTTCGTCGCCGGGAAGAGCTGCTGCTGCCATCGCTGCTGTCGTCGTTCGTCCAGCCGGGAGATGCCACCGCCGGTGGTTGTGCAGCCGTCGCCGGGAGGCGCTGCCTCCGATTCCGCCCCGATTTGCCCCGGAACTAACCCGTTCAGCCCCGCAAGACCCCGATTTCAACCGAACAGACCGGTTTTCATCCAAGTATGCTTCTTTCACTTCGTTTTAAATTTTTGATTAAATACGGAGTGTTTAACTGTGGTGCGGTGTTTGATCGGTGATGGTTCGGATAATGGTGTTACGTGTGGGAAGGGTGGATGATGATATGCTGTGAAAGCGATTGCTAACAAAAATTTCATGCTTTAGGATCGAGTAAAAAGAATTATACCTTCTTGAGTAGGACTTGGTTGTGGAGTTCACAAAGCTGAAATGAGAGGCTCTTTGAAGCTGAGAATTTCGATTTCGGTTATTAGAAATTGTTGATGTTAGATTTTGAAACCAAAGCAATTTAGGTATAAGTCGATAGGGAAATTGTTTACCACAGTTAGGACTGAATTGAGAATTCGGCACTCTTCGAATTCTGCCGTGGATTTCAAAAGGAGAAATTTCCCTGAATTCTTGTTGCAGAGATGCGGCTCGGTTGCAGAGTTGTGAGAATAGGGAAAATTTGATTTAGGAAAAGTATATAATAGGGGGAAGGTGGCTGATGGGTAGCTTAATTTAAGGGAGAGATTCATGGGGGCGGTTTTTAATCGTGGGAAAAATAGGAGTGGGATTCGAATCCCTTCTTTTTTTTTTGGATTAATTTGGATTTGTTAGCATTTATTTGCAGATCACAGAGGAGGGAAAAAAAATCTTTGCACTTGTCGTCCAAGTCAACAGGAAGAGGATTTAGTTTGATTTGTTTAATTCACAGTCGTTTGTATTTTATTAAATTATACAGGCCACAAGTTATTTATTACGGACTGGATTTTTATATTATTTATTCAATTTATTAAATCCAACTCGCAGATTGAGTCCAATATATATATTCCTCACGGAAATGAATTATTTTAATTCACATTATGATTTACTTCACAAATTTCTAGCTCTCATAACAATTTATCAATTACTGAAAAATATTTAATTTCACTCCACATCAATTATTCAAAGCAGCCAGGTCACATATTCAACAAAGTTGACCCAGTCAAAAAAAATCCAACTCCAAATTAGGTCACGAAAAGTATCCAACAACAATTCTAGTCGACAATTAATTCACGGACTTCGCAATATTAATAGCATTAAAAGCAAGTACTTTAGGGTTCGAAAATTAGGGTTCAAAAAGTGGGGCGTTACATCCTACCAACCTTAGCAGAAATTTCGTCCCGAAATTTGTTACCCTCACGTAAAGAGTTCTGGGTACAATTCCATCATTTTATCCTCATTCTCCCACGTGGCTTCTTCATGCCCATGATTTTCCCATAGTACTTTCACACAAGCAACATTTTTATTTCTCACAATTTGGATCTTTCGGTCCAAAATAAATTGGGGTCTCTCTTCGTAGCTTAAGTCCGGATTCAACCCGACTTCCTCAAAACGGATCACGTGCTTCGGGTCGAACACGTATTTTCGTAACTGTGACACATGAAAAACGTTGTGAACATTTCCAAGGTCTGGTGGGTGCGCCAAACGGTATGCAACGGGGCCCTCTCTTTCCAGAATTTCATAAGGCCCAATAAATTGCGGCTTCAGTTTGCCCTTGACGCCAAATCGGGTTATCCCTTTTGACGGGGATACCTTTAGGAAAACTTTGTCGCCAGCCTGGAATTGTAAGTCAGTTCGTCGGGCATCCGCGTATGATATTTGTCTGTCTTGAGCTTCTTTTATCCTTTCACGAATTTGCCGCACGATTCCCACCATTTCTTCAACTGCATCGGGTCCAAGTATTCTTCTTTCGCCAACTTCGTCCCAGTAGAGCGGTGATCTACACTTTCTTCCGTATAATGCCTCATACGGCGCTATGTTTATCGTTGCCTGGAAGCTATTGTTGTAGGCGAGCTCGATCAATGGTAGTGCTGCCTCCCAACTTCCTCCTCGGTCGAGTACCACGGCTCTCAGCATATCTTCGAGAGTTTGGATCGTTCTTTCGGACTGTCCATCAATCTGCGGGTGAAATGGTGTGCTGAAGTTCAATTTGGTTCCAAGCTCCTTCTGTAGACTTATCCAAAATCTTGAGGTGAATTTTGGGTCACGGTCGGACGTGATAGTCACTGGGACTCCATGCAATCGGACTATCTCCTTTACGTTATTTTGAGCTAGCTTGTTGGACCCATAGCTTATAAGAATCGGTATGAGATGCGCACTCTTAGTAAGTCGATCTATAATTACCCAAATGTCGGTGTTTCCCTCTCAGAGTCCTTGGCAAACCTGTCACGAAATCCATGGGGATGTGCTCCCATTTCCACTCGGGAATCTCTAGTGGTTATAACTTCCCATACGGTCGTTGATGTAGAATCTTCACCTGCTGACAGACTAAACATCTCTCGACGAATGACGCTATGTCCCTCTTCATACCATTCCACCAAAAGGATTTCTTCAAATCTTGATACATTTTCGTACTTCCTGGGTGGGCGGTGTAAGGTGTATCATGAGCTTCACTCATCACCTCGTTTTTTAGCCCCTCGTTATCCGGCATGCATAATCTTCCTTCGAAAGTAAGGGCATTGTCACCTTCTTCACTAAAGTTCCCAGATTCGCCAGTTCGCACTTCTATCCGAATTTCCTCCAAGTTCGCATCCATCCGTTGTGCTTCAATAATCCTCGACCTTAGATCAGGTTCAACGACTAAAGTGGCGATTCGGGCTTCCACTGTTTCAGGTGCCCTCACCACTTCCAAACGCATCTTGTTAACTCGCGAATCAAGATTTCTTCTTTGGTGATAAAAGTAGCCAGCTATGAATGATCTTTCCGGCTCAAAGCATCCGCCACAACATTTGCTTTGTCGGGGGTGGTAATTGATGCCACAATCGTAGTCCTTCACCAATTCGAGCCATCTTCGTTGCCGTATATTCAAATCTTTCTGCTCGAAGAAGTACTTCAAGCTTTTGTGATCCGTGAAGATCTCACATCGGACTCCGTAGAGGTGATGTCTCCAAATCTTTAAGGCGTGTACTACCGCTGCTAACTCCAAGTCGTGGGTTGGATAGTTCAACTCGTGTGGCCTCAATTGTCGTGATGCATAAGCAATCACTTTGTTGTTCTGCATCAACACACATCCAAGTCCCACCTTCGAAGCGTATGTGTATACCATGTAGTTCACTCCATGTTCTGGCACAGCTAGAATCGGTGGACTAGTTAGCTTTTCCTTCAACAGTTGGAAACTGGCCTCACACTCCGGGGTCCAATTGACTTTTACCCCCTTCTTGAGTTGTTGGGTCATGGGTCTCACTATCTTGGAGAATCCGTCTATAAAACTTCGGCAGTATCCTGCCATGCCTAGGAAACTCTGAATCTCGTTTGGTGTTGAAGGTGCTTTCTATTGTTGTATCGCCTCGACCTTAGCGAGATCCACTCGAATTCCTTCTGCCGACACAATGTGACCAAGGAAGTTTACTTCCTTAAGCCAAAACTCACACTTGCTGAATTTGGCATACAGCTTCTCACTCCTCAACGTCTCCAAAGTGATTCGCAGGTGCTCCTCGTGTTCCTTCTCATTCCTCGAATAGACGAGTACATCATCTATGAATACCAAAATGAATTTATCCAAGTATGGGTGAAATACTCGGTTCATCAAATCCATGAATACTGCAGGTGCACTCGTTAATCCAAACGGCATCACCACAAACTCATGGTGACCATATCTCGTGCGAAAAGCAGTCTTCGGTATGTCTTCTCGTCGGACTCTCAACTGGTGGTATCCGGACCTTAAATCCATCTTTGAGAACACACCAGCTCCTCGGAGTTGCTCGAATAGGTCGTCTATTCTCGGCAGTGGATATTTGTTCTTGAGAGTCATCTTGTTCAACTCTCTATAATCGATACACATTCTCATCGATCCATCCTTCTTCTTCACAAAAAGCACATGTGCGCCCCACGGTGAAACACTGGGTCTAATGAAACCCAAGTCTATAAGCTCTTGAAGTTGTATCTTGAGTTCTTCCAACTCTTTAGCCGTCATTCGATATGGAGCCTTAGACACCTGTGCTGACCCTAGCTCTAGGTCGATTGTGAACTCCAATTGTCGATCTGGCGGTGGGCCAGGTAAAGCTTCAGCAAAAACGTCTGCAAATTCTCGTACCACATCGACATCCTCCACTTTCTTTTCCTCCTTCTCGTCTCCTTGCAGGTAGACCAGATAGGCAGGATGCCCTTTTCTCAACATCGTAGTGGCTTGGAGTGCGGAAATGATAGACGTCTTTCTGTTCATCGTGATTCCATGATACACGATTGGTTCCTATCCAGGGGCTTGTAATGATTTTTGTCTCTCCTTAATCAAATCGTAGCAAAATTCGCAGTCAATCAATCCATTCCCAATATTAAATCGACATCTTTCATGGCCATAACTTGTAAGTCATGCGCGACTAGCCTAAGTTCTCCCATAACAATTTCTATGTTCGAGCATGTTCGAGAAATCTCTACTACCTCTCCCACTGGTAAGGTCACCATCATCTTATGTTCAGATTTATTTGCTGGCAACTTAATGTGTCCATACATAGTTCTGATATGAAAGAATGCGATGCGCCCGTATCGAGGAGTTTGCCCATACCTTCCAAATTCCCGTTCTCGTGACTCCCTTGTTCAGTCTTGGGTTGTCTAAAACTCAGCTCATATGCTCTAGCCTGGGAGGGAAGTCTTGGGCGGTGAGGTTGTTGTTGTCGCGGAGATTGATCACGATTCATCCTTAGTTCAGCCGGTGGTGCCCTCGACTGCTGACGGAATCCTTGATTGTTCTGCCTTGACCCCATCCCCGCATTCTTGCTCGGACACTCTCTAGAGAAGTAGTCATTTCCCCCACAGTTAAAGCACTTGGTAGTTTTCTGCACTCTACACTCTCCAAAATGGTACCTGGAGCACACATTGCATTGTGGTGGTCTAGGTCGGAAGTCACCCTTCTGGTTAGAGAAAATTTGTCTGCCCCCATATTGTGGTCGGTTTTGGGTGGGCTGGTACCTCTTGTTTTCTTAGTGGGTCCTATTCCTATCCCACTTTCTCTTCTCTCGAGGATAATGTGGTGGAGGCAGTGCCAGTGTAGTGTTCTCCGTCACCCTCTCCTTGGGTATAGCTGCCTCAACATCTAGCGCAAGGGCCAACGCCTCCGCATATGTAAGCCTCCCATGACTGGCTAATGTCATCTTGATCTCATGCCTTAGACCCTCACAGAACTTTTCGGCCAGTTCCTCATCAGTGTCAACTTGTTCAGGTGCATGCCAAGTCATATCGCAGAGTGTGCGATCATATTCAGTCACCGACATACGCCCATGGGTTAAGTTGTAAAACTCAGCCGCCTTTGCCTTTTAGTAGCTCTTTGGTATGTACTTGTTATATATCGTCTCATTAAAGTTCACCCAAGTCATTCTACCCACTTTCTTAGGGGTCAGGTCCCTTGCTTGGTCCCACCTAAAGTCGGCCGAATCTGTGAGTTGGTAGGTTACATAAATCAATTGCTCTTCCTCGGTGCACTTCAAGAATTCGAAGATGCTCTCCAATACGCGTATCCAAGTCCCGGCCTTTGCTGGCTCTCCTATCCCATTGAATATAGGAGGATTTTGCTTTAGCAAAAATTATTCAATATGTCGTTTTGGCTTAGGTGGAGGAGGTGATGGTGATGGTACTTGCCTGCGTTTCTCCATTCGATTGTTTCCCATTTTAGTTGATTCAATTTCGCCACTTGTTGGTCGACTTCCTCTCGTCGACGACCTTCATTCGTATATCTTAATCTATCAGGGTGCTCGTACTTTCATTCCAATACTGTCGTACAGTGATGATCTTATGCGACGACCTTCTCTAAGTTGTTATCCGTATATCCCTTGATCAATCACTTACATAAATTCTGAGCCGCAAAACATGATCATTTGATGTGCACGGCTTCTCTCAGCTTTTGTTTCTCAAGACCTAATGTCTGGTATGGCATAAAGTTCGATTCTTTGGCTGCTTGCTACAACATATCATAGATGCGAAAATATTCGACTCCTCGTGTTGTTGGTGTATCGTTTTGTATGTGTCTCTTGAAACTTATTCCTCATATGTGTTTGCAGAGATCGAGCCATTGTCTTTCTTGAGAGTCTTGTATCAAGAATTTAGAAATCTATTTAACAGCCTTACTTGGATCAGAACGGGTTTCAACATGAGAAGCATTTTTCAAATTGCCCTTGATTAGAATGGCTCCGAAAATGACTCAAGAGGAACGAGAATGAGTCACTACTTTCATTAAAAGGAAACAGTGATGCATCACTTGCAAATTTCAGGTCAATCAAAAGTTCTAAATGCATGAAAAGAATTCATTGTCAAGGAGCTTCATAGAAAGATTCCTGATAATCCAAGTAAGTACCGTCAATTAAATTCATCCATTCTAGCTACAAAGGTGGCACTCCGTCATTTCCCGAAGATAATAGAAGCGTCCTCGAAAACTCTAGATTCTAAGTCAAGATTCTTGGTGTCGTTACAACAATTAATTGTCTTTGAAGGTCACATCTTCATATTGTTTTTGGCACGCCCTAGCAGTCATTCTCATTAAAACATGGTAATAACCCTCCTGGCCTTAACGTGTCCTAACTGTTGTCATATTTGTAACGCGTCGTCGCATTAACATGTTATTCACGATTGCATTCACTTTATTTGATTGCAGGCACAAATTCTCGTCGTTGTTAGGATACATTACCTAACATTTCTTCTTGTCTTGATCTCGTTAGAAACTTCCTTTCTTTTTGTTCTTATCATCCAGGGAAGACAATAGGCAATTACAATAATCTGTCTAGTTCGAAGTATATGTTTTCGTTTGTCCCATCACTCAGGAAAGTGATATTGTAGTCATCAATTTACAACTATGTTCAAGCACGTTCAGCCTAACATACTTCTTAGGCACTCTATGTTTTCCAGACAGAGTTCATAGTCTCATACTTCAACACATATTCAATCGTCGCTTAATTCAAGCTTCATATGAGTTCTACATTTACAACGAAGTTCAAAATTCCACATTTCACTTTCACAATGATTCTATACGATACCTCGTACTTCATCAATCATGAATTATCATCACATAAAACGTTATTTATATATTGCACAGTCAAACATGTTTGTCCATATAAACCATTTGGCATTCCATAGCATTTCATCCCATGACGATATTATTGCATGCAAATCATACAGTTCATGGATATCTGTATCACAATCACAAAATTGCAACTATGCACTCATCATGCTTTGCATTCATAGTTTCGAAATCATGCAATTTCGACCACATAGGCATAAAAATAAATTACCGCTCAAGTAATCAACATGTATGTCCTTCAAGTTAAATTCGCAGTTCAAACATGTAATAACAAGTCTCCGCCTCAAGCATGCGATTCATATTCACACTTCAATATCCATCACATTCAACGCATTCAATCACATACTCCCATAGTGTCTCACATCTCATCTGACCACAACATTTTCCAAAAGCCTTAATATTTACTTTAAATTTCCAATAGGCCCAAAATTGCCATTTTCCAATGAACCATTTTTTTCCATTGAATTTCAAAAATTTCAGTAATTCATTTCAAAAGTCGCCAAAATATTTTTTTTTTTACCTCTTCTTCCGTGGTTGGGCGTAACGAGTTGTGGTGTTGAGCCTTCGACGTTTAACACTTTAGTCTATCGATACAAGGGTAGACTACAACTCAAAAAGACTCTTGGGTCCAGAGCGGAAAGAAACTGAGGCTCTGATACCAAACTGTCACGACCGCCCTTTAGGGTTAATAAATGTGGGCGATCGTGATTAAGAGAATTTAATAAAAAGAGACAAAAAGAATTAGGGCTTCAAAGACGAATTTGACCAATAATTAATATTCAAAGGAAACGACCAAGTATTTGACATAAACCGGTAAAATCCCAAGTATTCAGCATCCAAATAATTTAAGTTGCAAGCCCAACAAAAGATAAGTGTAAGAGATGTCACAGCAGAAACGACCAAGAGAAAGAGTGACGTCATGTGTGAAGACACAACGACACCCATAATTCAAAGACAACAGTTCGATCACCAGTTAAATTGCTCAACACCACCATACCCTCGTCGCCGCTCAACCTGCACATAAGGAAAACACATGCAGGGCTGAGTACCATAAAAATACTCAATGGGCTCATGCCGAAAACATTTTGATGAAAGTTATGTCATCCATACCATAGTGTACTCGAGGTTTACATTTAGAAAAGAAATATCATCGAGTATCACAAAAACAGTTTCATAGCCTGGCCAGGCAAAACAATCTCCCCACTTTCTCAACAACCAATCAATCATATCCTCTTTCCATAGTGCGACGAAAGTGTGGCCACACTATTCGCCCACGAGACCGGCCGACTAGCAAGGACGGCTCACGATCCCACATGTGTACACAGCCTGATAGGGTTTGCGGCCCTACTCAGACCCGAATTCGTTTAACATAGCCCTATAGCCTAATGGAGCGCACTCACAAACTAGGCATCAGGCAACAATCTCAACATAGCCCTATAGCCTAATGGAGCGAACTCACAAGCTAGGCATCAGGCGCAATCTCATCCTCAAAACAAACACGGCATGACATAACAATTTAAACCACCCTTATTACACCATAATCATACTTTTGAAAATCGTAAAAGAGTTTAGTAAAAGAAAGCCCACCTCGAGTGCTTAATTTGAAATTACGTTCTTTCCCTTGCGATCACGATTCCCTTGCGATGATTCACCTTTAACAATTTATATAACACATAAATCAACACACTTTCAAATTAAATAAATAGATGCATGCCCCCTAAGCAAAGTTATTTAACTCGTTTTATCTCGGTTTTCGATTATTCGGCGGCCGCTTACGCCCCTAATTCCTCCGTTGGCTCCTCGTATTTTTCCTCAACGATATCGAAATAAAATCCCCAAAATTATAAAAGTGCATAATAAAATTATCGCAAGTACTCCCCTCGCAATTACATTTATTTCGAAACTCGGGGTAAATTAATTGTACATCGAATTATTCCGAGAATTAACTAAATAATTCCCCACAATTAATTTAATTATTAATTCAAAGATTTATTTAATTATTGGCCCAACTAAAATACAACCATCCTTATTTTTTTTCCTTAACCAAGATAAAAAGGCCCAACTCTTTTTTTAACACCAAGGCCCAACTCTCTCATTTATAAAAAAAAACAAAAACAAAAAGATTTTACTCCCCACCCCACGTCTATCTCTTCTTATCTCCCTCTTCGACCAAATCGAGGATTGCAGCAAATTCTCCCAATTCACGTTGCCTTCTCCGATTTAGACCGCAACGGACCTAGCCGTGCGTCGCCGTCGCAGTGGTGCCGCCGATCCGCCGGGAAGTGCTGCTGTCTCGCCGGTCAGCCTCCGCCAGGCTCCGTCGCACGCCGCTGCTGTCGCACACCAGCTGTCGCGCCGCTGAACCGACGCCAGCCCAGGCTTCGCCTCCTCCGTCCGCTGCCTTCGTCGCCGGGAAGAGCTGCTGCTGCCATCGCTGCTGTCGTCGTTCGTCCAGCCGGGAGATGCCACCGCCGGTGGTTGTGCAGCCGTCGCCGGGAGGCGCTGCCTCCGATTCCGCCCCGATTTGCCCCGGAACTAACCCGTTCAGCCCCGCAAGACTCCGATTTCAACCGAACAGACCGGTTTTCATCCAAGTATGCTTCTTTCACTTCGTTTTAAATTTTCGATTAAATACGGAGTGTTTAACTGTGGTGCGGTGTTTGATCGGTGATGGTTCGGATAATGGTGTTACGTGTGGGAAGGGTGGATGATGATATGCTGTGAAAGCGATTGCTAACGAAAATTTCATGTTTTAGGATCGAGTAAAAAGAATTATACCTTCTTGAGTAGGACTTGGTTGTGGAGTTCACAAAGCTGAAATGAGAGGCTCTTTGAAGCTGAGAATTTCGATTTCGGTTATTAGAAATTGTTGATGTTAGATTTTGAAACCAAAGCAATTTAGGTATAAGTCGATAGGGAAATTGTTTACCACAGTTAGGACTGAATTGAGAATTCGGCACTCTTCGAATTCTGCCGTGGATTTCAAAAGGAGAAATTTCCCTGAATTCTTGTTGCAGAGATGCGGCTCGGTTGCAGAGTTGTGAGAATAGGGAAAATTTGATTTAGGAAAAGTATATAATAGGGGGAAGGTGGCTGATGGGTAGCTTAATTTAAGGGAGAGATTCATGGGGGCGGTTTTTAATCGTGGGAAAAATAGGAGTGGGATTCGAATCCCTTCTTCTTTTTTTGGATTAATTTGGATTTGTTAGCATTTATTTGCAGATCACAGAGGAGGGAAAAAAATCTTTGCACTTGTCGTCCAAGTCAACAGGAAGAGGATTTAGTTTGATTTGTTTAATTCACAGTCGTTTGTATTTTATTAAATTATACAGGCCACAAGTTATTTATTACGGAATGGATTTTTATATTATTTATTCAATTTATTAAATCCAACTCGCAGATTGAGTCCAATATATATTCCTCACGGAAATGAATTATTTTAATTCACATTATGATTTACTTCACAAATTTCTAGCTCTCATAACAATTTATCAATTACTTAAAAATATTTAATTTCACTCCACATCAATTATTCAAAGCAGCCACGTCACATATTCAACAAAGTTGACCCAGTCAAAAAAAATCCAACTCCAAATTAGGTCACGAAAAGTATCCAACAACAATTCTAGTCGACAATTAATTCACGGACTTCGCAATATTAATAGCATTAAAAGCAAGTACTTTAGGGTTCAAAAAGTGGGGCGTTACAGCAATAGTCTAGCCACATCACCCCTAATTATATAAAACAAATAATTGACAATCACACAAAATACGGAATTAAATGTACGACACAGATACGGGAAAATTCAATAATATTATTTAAATTAAAAAAAGTACAATAAAAAAAATACATTTATTTAAAAAAAATTGCATTAAAAAAATACATTAATTTTAAAAAATAACATTATTTAAAAAAAACACGACCTCCGCCTCACTCCTCGTCTCCGTCTCCCCCCTCGCCACTGTCACCGTCGCCGCCGCCTCCGTATCCGCCGGAACCCCCCGATGCCCCCCGGTCTTCAAATCGTCACACATGCTCACGAGCTTTGCGTGAAGAAAACTCTTCTCCTCGGGGTTCGTCGCCGTCCGCCATTCGGCTAATGTCTTGGCCATCTGAACGTGCGTTTGTTGACGCGCGAAAAATTTGAGATCCTCTGTCGACTGGCCAAGGGGGGATGCCGACTGTACCTCCTGGGACCCCCCCGGCGCCCCCCCCCCCCCCTCGCCTCCCGTTGCGCCCGCCTTTGACCAACCGGGCGAGTTCGGCGAGCGAACGATGGCGGGGACGGGAGCTCCTCCGCATCCTCGGGGAGGTCGTGGGAATCGCCGCTGCTGCCGCTGTAATCACCGGTATAGTTCAGTCGTTGCTTCTTCGGCCAGCCAGCGTCGACACCTGCCAGGAACTTCTCGGAGTCGTTCAGCACCTCGTAGCAGTTCCAGTAGGTGAACTCCTTATACAACCCGGGCTGGGGGAAGGCTTTCTCTTCTATCCTCCTGCAGTCATCCTCCGTTTGGCCACTGCTCTGCATGCGGAGGGCGTTGGCGTACAAGCCCGAAAATCGGGAGACCCCAGCCCTGATTCGGTCCCACCCCTTACAGCACTCCTCCCCGGTGCGCGGCCTCCCCTCCGGGCAAAATCTCATGTAGGCTGCAGCAATTTTGGCCCACATATTGATGATCCTCTGATTGTTCGAAGTCAGAGGATCATCACAGACACTCACCCACGCCTTGGAAAGCGCGACGTTTTCCGCGTCCTTCCACTTCCTCCGCACCTAGGGGTCGTCCTCAACCGGCTGCGACGACTGGCCGACCCTCTTGTCCTTCCCCTTGTCTTTCTTCTTTGCGGGGCCCCGACCCCGCCCTACTCCCCCCATTTGAACGGGAGTTTCCGGAACACCGAGAAGATCAAACCCCAACTCCTCTAAGGAGAAAGTCTCATATTGCGTGAACTGCGTCTCCGTTGGGGTCGATGTGTGCGAAGAATCAGTCGAAAAATCAAAACTTGGGCGATAGACGTTTCTCCCCCCCCCCCCGGCGTCCCCTGCTTCGCCGGTACCCCTCCCGGCATCATCTGCATCCCCGGACCCCACCCCGGCATCATCTGCATCCCGGGTGTCCACCCCGGCATACTCCCCTCGGGTACCATTCCGACCATCATTTGCTGCCACGGGTACATGTTGTAGTACCCGGGCATCGGACCCCATCCACCTCCCACGGGTACCGGGGGAGTTTGAGACCCGCTCGTCACTGGAGTACCTTCGTTGTTGTTCTCCATTTCGCGTTATTGATCTTATACATAAATTAAGATAGAGAGAGTACTCGTTAAAAATGTAAGCATTTGAAATGGTATGAGAATTAATGCACAATTGGTAATGGTTAAAGTAATGTCAGTGGATAGTGGAACCCACATTATTATTAATGTTTAATGAGCTGTAATGGTGGCTCATAGTAGTATAAATTTTCAATAAATTGATATATTTTGGTAATGAATGGATATGCTCTTATTTTTATATGACGAATGAAAATAAAAGGTTGCCATATTTTTATGAGACAAATGAAGTATGATATTTATTTGTTTATAAAAATGACCTTCATATGCAGTGAGTACAATTTTGGCCTACATATTACCTCAATAGCTATTACTCAACTACATGCTTACGATTTACTCCTTTCGTCCTAAGGTAGTTGAGGCATTTCTTTTGGGCAATGATTTAAAAAAAATGATGTGTTAATGGTTAAAGTGAAGAGAGTAAAGTAAAAAGGAGAATAAAATAAGAAAGATAAAGAGCGAGTAAAGTAAAAAAGAAGAAAATGTTATTGCCAAAAAGGAAATGACTTAACTATCTTGTGACAACCCAAAAATAAATACAGTTCAACTACCTTGAAACGAATATAGTATATAATAAGTCATTATAAATAAAGACTAGAATTAGTAGCAAAAATCAAATTTTAGATATTTCTGTTACGAAAATCACGTTATAGGTGACTAAACTAATTATTTTACTTCTTAGGTCATGGATGATTTCTCTGTCATTTTCTTCTCTCATCTTCTCTCATAATTTATTTGAGTTAATTAATATTTTTTCATCATTATATTAATTTATAAATCATTATTTAATTTTTAACCCATCAATTGTACCTTGTGTATGACAAGATAACTTGCTTTCATTTTTTATTCTACTTTCAATCCAAATTAATTAAGGTGTTTTCTTTTGAGTATACTATTTAAAATATTTATATTTAAATATTAAAATGGAAATAGAATATAAAGTAGGAGAAAGAAAGAGAGAATAATTTTTTTTTAAATATGGCAGCTACCGTAGAATGACCCAAATTGAATATTATGATTCACCTATCTATTAAAATAGGGAGTATATATCATGAGTTGTGATAAATACTCCCTCTGTCCCATTAAATATGCAACATTTGTTTTTTGGCACGGAATTTTATGTAGTGTTGTTTTGTGAGTTAATGATGAAATAGTAAAGTAAGAGAGAAGAAAAAGTAGAGAGAATGTTGTTTCCATTTTTAGAAACGTTTCATTTTTAATGGGACAAACCAAAAAGGAAAACGTTTCATTTCTAATGAAACACAGGGAGTATATGCTTATAATTATACATATAAAATAATTTCATTATTTTAAGTAACTTTATAAAATAAAAGGTTTACGTAATTTAATTTTTGTTTTACATATTTACCTCTTATGAAGTTATGATGATGAACAAACATATGGTAAATCGGTAGTGAAGAAACAACATTTTTTCTCTATTCGCGTATCTTTCTTACTCCCTCTATTATTAGAAATGAAACATTTGCTTTTCAACACGAGATTTTATATAGTGTTATTTTATGAGTTAATGTTGAGAGAATAAAGTAAGAGAGATGATGTTGTTTCTATTTTAGGAAATGTTTTTTTAATGGGACAGAAGGAGTATAAATTTAAATTCCTTATATTTATTTCTAATAAAATTATTTATAATTTGTTACTACAGGGTCATGTTAAAATGCATATAGTATCAAATCAACAACTAAAACCAATTCTACACCATTAGATCTTAAAATGAGTGAATGAGATTAAGGCTCACGGATTTCAAAAAAGAGTAGATAAAATATCAACAAAAGGGTAAAATACAACATAATAATTTTCACGGTTTTTTTATATCAACATAGTGTATTCCAAATATCAACACATTGACATTAGAATTTCAACACAAGTACGAGAAAATATCAACACAGTTTTATTAATATTGTACATGCATAATATTGAGAGATTTTAATGCATTTATTGATATAAAATCTGTTTATCAACATATACAAAAAATGAGATAAAAATTATAAAATTTCATCATCAGATCATCGTCCGAACATATGCAGATCTCGTTAGAATCCTTATTAAATTACCTTTAACTTGATATATTTTTTATGAAAAATAATATAAATCGAGAAAGTTACGTAAATTTAAAGTTTTAAGATTCTTTTGAAGAGAGAAAAGTGATTTGTTTTAACTATTCCCTCCGTCCCATAAAAATAGGACATTTGGGATCCGCACGGGTTTTAATGTGAAATTGGTAAAGTAAGAGAGAGGGAGAGGGATAGAGAGAGAGAAAGTAGTTGAAATTTATAGTGGATTGTAGGGCCCATAGATGATAAAAGGAAAAGAAGGAGAAAAAGGTTTTGTAAATGGATATGGACTATTTCTATGGGACGAACGAAAAAAGAAATATGGTTTATTTCTATGGGACGGAGGGAGTATCATATATAGGAATTGACATTAATACCCTTTAATTTTATTTAATAATTTTATTAATTTAAAATATAATCCATTTGATATTATTTCAACCACTAGATCTTCTAATTTAATGGCTAAGATTTGATCTAAATTTAAGATTGTAAATTAATTAACAATTGATCATAACCATGTTATTGCATACTACTATTTTATCTTCTTTTTACGTTGAGAGTTTGTTTTCTTATTTATTATAAAAATAAGGGATATTGGCACCTAATATCATGAAACTTTCAAAAAGTTGGATTTTTCCACGAATTTTAAAATTGACAAATAATATCACGAACTTTACCCCGAGTTTGTTATTTCCCACCAATGAAAAAATTCCAGCAAATAATATCATGATACGGATTTTTTTTCGTAATTTCTCGACAACAACTTCGAGAGCTTCAAGTTTTTTAATCTTTGAGAATAGTTTTTTTTGAAGCACACCCTCCAAATTTGTTCTTCAATCTATTAATATCGCCGAAATTTTTTTATTGGAGGAATAACAAATTCAGGGTAAAGTTCATGATATTATTTGTCAATTTCAAAGTTTATTGGAAAAACCTAACATTTTGAAAGTTTCATGATATTAGGTGTCAATATCCCCAAAAATTATTGTGGACTTCTTATTATATACTCCTCGTATATGTTTTTTTAATGTCAGATTCTTATATTGTATCTGATTACTTTTTATTCATCGCATATTCTATTAGTTTTGTGATTTTGATTCAATTTTTATTTTATCTATAAATAAAATATATATCACGATATATTCCTCTCGTGTTGTTATAATTGAGGCATTCATTTTATTCATTAGATTAAAAAAATGATGTTTAGAGAGTTAAGTAGTTAGAGACCAAGTATGAGAGAAAATACGGGAGAGAAGTAAAAAAAAATAAAGTAAAAAGAGTAAATATGTCTTTTTTGACAAAAAAAGAAAACGATCCAATTTAGGAGGATCTTCCAAAAAATGTGAATTATATATAGTGAGATGGAGAGTGTACTTTGTGATATGTGGAAATAATGATATATATTATTTATCTTTTTATTCATAATAATCATAATTAAAAGTGACGTCCATAATAACCGTAATAATTCAAAATTATAAATGGAAACAAATAAATATTCTTATGATATTAATTCAAAAATATATATAGTTTGGGAAAGTTAGTTAGTCACTCTTTTAGATTTGAAGAATGATATTTGAGCATGAACTTTAATACTTTTTTTCTTTTTGAAATAGAAAATATGTAAAACAAAAACTAATTATTTTAGATAAATTTTTTCTTTTCATAAGTTATTCAAAGTGACAAAATTGTCCTATTTATCGTTACTAAACTACTCCATCTGTCCATGAATAAATGTCTCATATTTGACCGGCTCGGGTTTTAAGAAATTGTCTGACTTTAAAAAGAAAAGTGGATAGAAAAAGTTAGTCATTCGTGGGTTCTACTTTTATATATATTAGTTTTATAATAACATGTAAGTGGAATGAAGGGTCCACCTACCAAATATAGTAAAGGTGAATGAGACATTTATTGTCAGACAAACGTAACAGGGAAAATGAGATATTTAATGCCAGACGGAGGGAGTATATAGTACTCCCTATGTTTTATAATAGATGACATATTTGGGTAGTGACACCAGATTTTATGAGATATTTTTTGGGTTAAGTGGAAAGAAAAAATAGTATATCCATATTAATGTGGGATGAAACTTTTAAAAAATTGAAATGGTTCATCTTCTGTGTGACGAATAAAAAGGAAAGTATGAATAATGTAAATAGGAGATTATTAAATATGAAAGCTTTTTGTCGTTGTACTATAAGTATAAGTCTCATTAATTGTTAAGTACTTAAATGAATGAAATGATGATTGTGTCGGAAAATGATAATGTAAATGAACAAAATGAATATACATCATCTACCGTCTCACGAGCAAAATATTCAGTCAGATATGTTGAACATAATTTTTTTCTCAACCAAATCCCAATAACATGATTTTTTATACTATAGGAACCAAAAGGTCAAATCTCATTATTAAGTTCACTCTAAAGCATAATTACCTAGAGAACACAACCTCATTTACATTACAAATACACTACAGAGTATTTTAGTATCAGTCCCTCAAAAATGTATTTCGCACCTCTTAGGTCCTTGAATTAGAAAGAATATCAGTCTCGGTATTTGAAAGTTGTGTTGAGAAAACCGGGTAATTTTCTCTCAAATAGTGAAATGAACCGATTCAGTAATTTCAGAGTTAACCCAATGGGGTCTACTCGATAAAATTACTTCTCCGAATAAATTCTTTGGAAAGACTGGCGAGGACACTGTCCCTCTTAAATACCAGATTCCTAACAGAATTTATCAGTCGGTGTATTTATCACAATATAAAAACACCCAAAAGAACCGTACAAAACACTACTACCAAACCCGCAAATAATATTGAATACAATACTACTACAGAAAATAAACCCAGAAATAAATGCGGAACAAAATAAATAATAAAGAAAGAACACACCCGAAACTTTGATAACGGAGTTCGGCCAAATTGCCTACGTCTCCGAGCACCCTCTGCAGAGCCCGCTTATATTTAGACGGAGAAGAGAATACAAATTTGGGATACATTACAAATGAGGGGGGAGTTCCTTTTATAGGCAACTTACCCCCCAAGTTTCATCTCCCCACCGATGTGGGATATGGGATTTGTTAAAATTTTGACAAACTTCAACAAATCTCCACCTTGGCAAAATTTCAAATCTCACCGAACACAAATCTTCCCCATCCAAACAAACGACTTGCGGTGCTTACATATTGGCGCAGTCAAGCGCCAGCTCCAAATCGCAGAATATTAACCAAGTCCAAACAATGTTCAAACTTGGCTCTCGTTACCACCTTGGTCAACATATCTGCAGGATTCTCCAAAGTCGGAACCTTTTTGATGACAATTTCCTCTTCTTCGAGAATTTCCCGTACAAAATGATAGCGAACATCAATGTGCTTCGTCCTTGCATGAAAGACCTGATTCTTTACTAAATGAATAGCACTCTGGCTGTCAGAATATACTTCAAGTTGTTTCTGACCAACACCCAATTCTTTCAGCAACCCATGAAGCCAAATCGCCTCCTTCACAGCTTCAGTAATGGCCATGTACTCTGCCTCTGTCGTAGACAAAGCTACCGTTGACTGCAAGGTAGACTTCCAACTAATTGGCGCACTCGCTAAAGTGAACAAATAGCCCGTAGTAGATCTTCGCTTATCCAAATCACCAGCATAGTCGGAATCACAATATCCAACTGCAAAATGACCAAGTGATTTATCCTGCTCAAACAACAAACCAATATCTACAGTATCTTTGATATACCGCAGAATCCATTTCACAGCTTGCCAATGACCCTTTCCTGGATCATGCATGTATCTGCTCACAGTACCAACGGCCTGTGAAATATCTGGTCTTGTACACACCATTGCATACATCAAGCTTCCAACTGCGTTAGCATAGGGAACTTTCGCCATATATTCTCGCTCGTCTTCCGTTTTTGGAGATAACTGAGAACTAAGTTTCAAATGGGGAGCAAGTGGGGTACTTACAGATTTGGAATCATCATTCACACCAAAACGCTGTAGTACTTTGGTCAAATACTGCTTCTGTGTCAGCCAAAGCTTGCCTCCCTCTCTATCCCTTGTAATCTCCATACCGAGAATCTTCTTGGCTTCCCCCAAATCCTTCATCTCGAACTCTTTACTCAACTGAGCCTTCAATCTGTCAATTTCAACTTGGCTCTTTGATGCTATCAGCATATCATCAACGTATAAGAGTAGGTAGATGTAGGAACCATCTTGAAGTTTGCGCAAATACACACAGTGGTCGTATTTGCTTCTTGTGTACATCTGATCCTTCATAAACTTGTCAAACCGTTTGTACCACTGTCTTGAAGACTGCTTCAATCCGTACAACGATTTGTTCAACTTGCAAACCCAATTTTCTTTACCAGCAACCTTGAATCCCTCCGGTTGGGTCATATAGATTTCCTCCTTCAGATCACCGTGTAAAAACGCGGTCTTCACATCAAGTTGAGCTAGCTCCAAATTCAACTGCGCTACCAAAGCCAACAAAATTCTAATGGATGAATGTTTAACAACAGGAGAAAATACCTCATTGTAATCAATTCTCTCCTTCTGGGCGTAGCCTTTAGCTACCAATCTTGCTTTGTAGCGAATATCATTTCTGTCAGGAAATCCCTCCTTTTTTACAAAAACCCATTTACATCCAATTGCCTTCCTGCCTTTCGGCAATGGCATCAGCTTCCATGTGTTGTTCTTCTGAAGAGATTGCATCTCTTCTTCCAAAGCACCTTTCCAACCATCGCTTTCTGAACTTTCAATAGCTTTCGAAAAGATACATGGAACATTATCAACAACTGGAAGCGCATATGCTACCATATCCGCAAATCGAGCAGGTTTCTTATTTTCCCGCCTCGTTCGCCTGACTGCAATTGGCTCTGATTGCTGCGAAGGTTCTTGGGGTGGAACCTCTTCATCATCTGACTCCTCTTCTTCCATAGGAGAGTCATTTGTGGTGTTCGTAGTTGGGATCACAACCGCTTCTTCGAACTCCACCTGCTTCGGTGTATACTCCACCTGCTGCGAAGTATCACTACTATTTGGATTTACCTTATTCAACATGGAAGATTCATCAAAGGTAACATCCGTACTTACAATCGTCTTCTTAGACTCCAAACACCATAACCGATATCCTTTAATACTAGCACTGAAACCCATAAACAAAGCCTTCTTTGCACGTGGATCCAACTTTGATTCATTCACATGATAATATGCAATAGAACCAAAAATATGCAAAGAATCATAATCAGTTGCAGGTTTACCGGACCATACCTCTAAAGGAGTCTTGCCATCAACGGCAGAACATGGCAAACGATTGACAATGTGTTGAGCGTATGAGATGGCCTCAGCCCAAAATGTCCTGTCTAGCCCAGCATTAGATAGCATACAACGAACTTTCTACACTAGTGTTCGATTCATACGCTCTGACACTCCATTCTGCTGTGGTGTATGTCTCACTGTGAAGTGTCGAACTATGCCACACTCCTGGCATACATCTTGGAAAGGATCACTCTTGTATTCTCCACCGTTGTCTGATCGGAGAACCTTGATCTTCCTCCCCATCTGATTTTCAACTTGAGCTTTCCATTTCAGAAAAATCCCAAGGACTTCATTTTTGCTCTTCATAGTGTACACCCAAACTCTCCTGGAAAAATCATCAACAAAAGTGACAAAATAGTGTCTACCTCCAAGTGACGGAGTCTTGGCAGGTCCCCACACATCTGAGTGCACGTAATCTAGAATTCCCTTCGTATTATGGATTGCAGTGCCAAATTTCACTCTTCGATGTTTTCCCAGAACACAATGCTCGCAAAACTCTAATTTGCAAGACTTCGTACCTTTCAATAATCCTTGCTTGGCGAGAATTTGCAATGATCTCTCACCAGCATGTCCCAATCGCAAATGCCAAAGCTTCGTCGCCTCTGCATCCTTCTTATTACTCGAAGTTGCAGTTGCTACTGTCCCAACAACTGTACTACCTTGGTAGTAATACAAATTGTTCTTCCTCACACCTTTCAGCATCACCAATGCTCCTGAAGTTGCTTTAAGAATTCCATCTCGCATCATCACAACTAGGCCTTTAGATTCTAAGGCCCCCAATGAGATGAGATTCTTCTTCAACTGGGGCACGTACCGCACATCCTTCAAAATTCTGGTGGATCCATCCTGATTCCGTAGCTTGATTGAGCCTATCCCGGTTGTCTTACATGGACTGTCATTCCCCATGTAAACAAGTCCGCCATTGAGTTCTTCGAAATCAAAGAACCACTCCCTGATGGGACACATATGATAGGTGCAACCTGAATCCAATATCCACTCGTCTGGATGCGATGTTGAAGGTGAAACCGTCAAAGAACAATCTGACTCCGCATCATTTTTACATTCAGCAACATTTGCATCTTGCGAAGCCTTTTCTTTCTTCTTCAACTTTGGGCAGTCTTTCTTCCAATGTCCTTTCTCATAACAGAAAGCACACTCATCTTTGGCAACTCGCCTTTTCGATTTGGACCTTCCTCTTCTCTCCTTTGATCGGCCTTGTTGACGACCTCTTGCCACTAATGCTTCATCTGTAACTGCTTTGCCTTTCATTTTATCTGCCTTTCGCAATTCATGACTATACAAAGCAGAACATACAGTATCTAAAGACACATTCTGTTTACCGTGGAGTAATGTGGTCTCCAGATGTTCAAATTCATCAGGTAGAGACGACAACAACATCAATGCCAGATCCTCATCCTCAAATTTCACATCTAAATTTAGCAGGTCTGCTACTAATTGGTTAAACAAAGTAATGTGTTCATTCATAGTGGTACCTGATCGGTATTCAAATCGGAACAACCTTTTCTTCATAAGGAGCTTATTCTGACCACTCTTCTTCAGAAATTTGTCCTCCAGTGTCTTCCACAATCTATGTGCAGAAGTCTCATTCTTGACAGCATACTTCTGCTCCCTGGATAGACACGACCGAATTGTTCCACAAGCTAACCGATTTATGGTACTCCAATCTTTATCATCTATATCTTCTGGTTTCTTTTCTTCAATGGCAATGTCAAGACCTTGCTGGAAAAGAGAGTCTAGAACCTCCCCCTGCCACATACCAAAATGGCCAGTACCGTCAAATATCTCCACCGTCAATTTCATATTTGACAGTGGAAACCTCGACCACGATGACGAAGAACTAGCCTTGTTTTCTTGATCATTATCCGCCATTACAGACTCAAAATAAAGTATTCAATATTACAAACAAATAGAACCAAGGATGAACCTTGGCTCTGATACCACTTGTTGAGAAAACTGGGTAATTTTCTCTCAAATAGTGAAATGAACCGATTCAGTAATTTCAGAGTTAACCCAATGGGGTCTACTCGATAAAATTACTTCTCCGAATAAATTCTTTGGAAAGACTGGCGAGGACACTGTCCCTCTTAAATACCAGATTCCTAACAGAATTTATCAGTCGGTGTATTTATCACAATATAAAAACACCCAAAAGAACCGTACAAAACACTACTACCAAACCCGCAAATAATATTGAATACAATACTACTACAGAAAATAAACCCAGAAATAAATGCGGAACAAAATAAATAATAAAGAAAGAACACACCCGAAACTTTGATAACGGAGTTCGGCCAAATTGCCTACGTCTCCGAGCACCCTCTGCAGAGCCCGCTTATATTTAGACGGAGAAGATAATACAAATTTGGGATACATTACAAATGAGGGGGGAGTTCCTTTTATAGGCAACTTACCCCCCAAGTTTCATCTCCCCACCGATGTGGGATATGGGATTTGTTAAAATTTTGACAAACTTCAACAAGTTGAAACAATGAAAAATATCGAAACATGACTTTATTATTCAGTTTTTCTTTAAGCCCTGCAAAAGGTCAAAAATAGTGAACTATGAAAATAGTCCATGGACGTATAGAGCATCCGCAGCGGTGAGCAGGACGCTGTCCGTCCGTCCGTGCCAGCGGCACGACACCGCTGTCCGCCGTTGCGCTCTTACCGTTGGCGCGGCTCAGCTCGATACATCGAGTACGTCCGTGTCAGCGAGCAGCTGACGTGGCGCGTTATGATTGGCCAACGGGATTTCCGTTGGAAATTCAATTTTTTTAAAAAAAAATGTAAAATAATACCAAAAATTAAAAAAAATTCAGAATCCCAAAAATCTGGCCGTTTTTTTTACAGTTTTTCTAGTTTGTTTATTTTTATTATCCCCAAAATCATCTACAAATACACACATTCATCATCCATTTTTCACATTAAATCATCTCTCATTCCTCTCTCATTCATATTTTTTCATACAACTTATATCTACATCTTCCTCTCTCACTCAAACCCTCAAATGGATTTCACCTATCTCATTGCTGAAGCGGAGCACGAATAACAAGAATACTATGAACAACATCGTGTCGCCTATGAAGCCTATGTCGCAGCGAATACCCCCACCCCTCCTCCTCAACCAACTAGATCAACTCGCCGATACATCCATCGTGACCGGGAGGGAGCCAACGAAAGGCTCGTTGCCGACTATTTTTCCGACCAGCCTCCATTTCCGGAAGATTACTTTCGGCGCCGTTTTCGCATGTCAAAACTCTTGTTTATGCGTATTGTCAACACATTGTCCGCCCGTGTTGAATACTTTCAAACAAGTACAGACGCAGCCGGTCGGCAAAGTCTCTCGGCGTTGCAGAAGTGTACGTGTGCCATCCGACAACTTGCTACTGGGCAAACGACTGACCTCTTCGATGAGTATTTGCATGTCGGTGAGTCCACTGGAATCCTTTGCCTTAAAATTTTTTGCGAGGGCGTTCGTTCAGCTTTCGGGGATGAATTCCTTCGGGCACCCACCACCGATGATTGCCAACAGTTGCTTCGTCTTCACGAAACAGTCCATGCTTTTCCCAGTATGCTTGGCAGCATTGACTGCATGCATTGGAGGTGGAAGAATTGTCCGACTGCTTGGAGGGGGCAACACTTAAGCTGCCACAAAGGCGGCGGCCCAACACTTATCCTTGAAGCGGTCGCCGACTACCGCCTATAGATTTTGCATGCATATTTCGGCGTTGCCGGATCCAACAAAGACTTGAACGTGTTCTATTCTTCACCACTCTTCAATGATGTGTTGAATGGTGTAGTACCGGCGATCGACTACACCGTCAACGGAAATACATATCACGTGTGTAACTATCTCGCCGATGGTATCTACCCAAGGTGGTCGACTTTCGTGAAGACGCTCAGCAACCCGCAAGACCCGAGACGGGTTCTTTTTATGCAGCGTCAAGAGTCCGCTCGTAAAGACGTCGAAAGAGCTTTTGTGGTCCTTCAAGCCCGATTCAACATTGTGAAGGCCCCATCTCGACTTTGGTACGTGAAAAATATCGCCTACATCATGTACACGTGTATTATCTTGCACAACATGATTATAGCCGATGAAGGACCGAAGGCGGCTAGCTTTTACGACGAGGATGAAGCCAGAAGCTCAACCACGAGGTCTCTCCCACGCCGAGGTGTGCATACGACGGTGGGTGAGAGGATCGAAACAAGGCACACAATGCGCGATACTCGAACCCACGTTCGGCTACAAGAAGACCTAATCAAACATATTTGGGCGAAATTCGGCCACGAGTAGTGGGTTTTTTAAATTTTATGAATTTAATTATGTAATTTTTAATTTTTAGGATTTAAATTATGTAATTTTTAATTTTTAAGACTTTAATTATGAAAATTTTAAGTTTTAGGATTTTAATTATGTAATTTTTAATTTTTTTGTAATTTGTAATATTATTCCGGTTATTTTTAATGCATTTTAATATTGTGAAAATGTTTTTATTTAAATTGAATAATAGAATGGTGGGACCCTTGAGCTTGTCCTTGCGGAAGAGCACGGATGTGGATGCAAGGAGTAAAAGTGGGTCCGGGCCCATATCCGTGCTCGTTGGCAAGAGCACGGATATGGATGCTATTAGGGTTTTGCATATTTGCGGTCCTTATTGATATTTAGGCCCTGGACATAGGGATAATCAAATTTGGGTAATTTACATTTTGTATGACATTTTTATCATTTAAAAAAATATATTAGGCATTTTTGTTCATTAACTATATTCACAAACGTACCCGTTTAGAGGATACGCTAATAATATTCACTAATTCATTAGGTATCATATTTGTGATTTTAGTTTTCCTTATTTTTCTATTTTTTCTTCTTAATTCTTGTTATGCTTTCATCTTATTCATTTTTCTAATGATTAATAATTTATTGTTACAGTTGTAAATTATTGAGTACTCTTTTTTCTCTTAAGAATTTTTTTCCTTTTAGATTTTTTGCACCGAGAGGTTTTAACAAAGTTCAACCTAAGAGCATCGACATCGGTGCTCTTAGCTAAGAGTAGGGGCCGTGCCGTCGGCACGGTGAGACCCCTGCTCGCCGTTGTGCTCTTGCTTACGGCACGACCCTGCTCTTAGCTAAGAGCACCGTCGTGCCCAAGAGCACACATATGTGGCGCATTCCGATTGGGCTCGTTTTTATTTAGTTAAATTTATTTATTTTTTTAAAATTCATAAAAAATCGAAAATAATCCGGAGAAAAGAAAAAAAAATATTTTCGAATTCCCAACATTCATCATCCATTATTTACATCAAATTATCTCTCATTCATACTTCAAAAAATTTTTTATTATGAATTTAATTATGTAATTTTTAATTTTTAGGATTTTAATTATATAATTTTTAATTTTTTAGTAATTTGTAATAGTATTTCGGATATTTTTAATGCATTTTACTATTGTGGAAATGTTTTTAGTAATTGAAGTATTTACATTAAAAATAGTGGGACCCTTAAGCATGCTCTTGCGGAAGAGCATAGATATGGATGTTGTACTCTTGCAGAAAATCAGGGAGTAAAAATTGAATAAAAGTATGTCCAGACTCACATTCATGCTCTTTCTTATCTGAGTTTGTGGATAGCAATTAAATAGTTTGGTGCTTTTGTTGTCCATTGGGATTATCCAATTGGTCTTTGTTCTAGATGACTAATCAGGCCTTGGTCGGTTCTTATTCGTCAACCATGTCCGAGTACGCCATTGTAATGTTATACTATACGATATACTCACTCCGTTAATGAAAAATAGAGCACATTTACCATTTTTAGTTATCCATAAAAAATGAAGCACATCCAAAAAAGGAAAGTTTTCAACAACTCTCATACTTTTTCCTCTTCTCTCTTACTAATAATATGGACTCAACATTCCACTAACACTACTTATCTCTTACTTTTTTCCCGTCTCTCTTACCTTTTTCCCTTCTCTTCTCTCTTACTTTACCAATTCCACATTAAAACATGTGTCATTCACAATGTGTCCTATTTTTCGTGGACGGAAGAAATATTATTTTTGTCCCACAATAAGAGTCACATTTTGTCATTTCGACCAGTCTCACAATAAGAGTCACATTTTGCTTTTACCATAAATGGTAAGTAGGTCCCACATTCCACCAACTTATTCCACTCATATTTTATTATAAAACTAATATATATAAACAAGTGAGACTCATAGTCCACTAACTTATTCAACACACCTTTCTTTACATTTCTTAAAACGCGTTCCCCCACCAAATGTGACTCCTCTTACGGGAAGGATGTAGTATTAAATTTATTTATTCATAAAGAAATAACTTTGAACCGATGTGTTACTTTTACAATGAAATAAAATTATACTATCTCCGTACATGAAAAATAGTCTTAATAGTGAACAATATGAGTATTAATGCAAAAATAGTAAAGTAAAGATTAGATAAAGAGAGTGAGATTGGAGTATTATTAGTGAAAAATTGAATCCTCCTCTTCAGTTTAAGGCTGACAAACCGCTCGGATTAGGTCATTATCGGGAAAACTCAATATCTATAGAACCTAATAAGGCCAAACCCTAACCCAACCTTAAATCTTCGGATTATCATCGTGTCCCAATTCATTAATTTTGTATGTATTTGTTGTGCAGATTATCATGTCACATTGAAAAATGTCAGCATCACCGTTAATGTTAGTAAGTAGTTACTATACAAATTAGTTTGACAAGACACGATAACGACCATAACATGTGATACTCCCTTCGTCTCACAAAAATATGGACATTTGGGACGGCACAGGAATTAATGCATAATTGGTAAATCAAGAGAGAAATAGAAAGAAAAAAAGTAATTATTGTATTATTAATGGAGAATAAGGCCCAAAGATAAAGAAGTTACTAAAAATAGAAGAGGATATTTTTGTGGGACATCCCAAAATGGAAAATGTCTTTATTTTTATGGGACGAATGGAGTATTAAAGGATTAAAACTTGATATTACACTATAAAATACTCCATTTGTACTATAAAAATACAAACTGTTTCAATTTTGGTTTGTCCCATAAAAAAACACACTCCTATTTTTGGTAACTCATTTCTCGCTAATGAGGTGGGCTCCTTCTTCAATGCTCCCATTACTCTTTCTTTATACATCTCGCTACTTTACTAATTGTGTACTTTATTAAAATCGGTGTCGGAAATGAGGCAAGGAGTGGTTGACGGAAATGGAAGTAGAGAAAGAAAACGAAAGAGAGAGAAGGGAAGAAGATGATTGTGAGCCTACGAAGAACTGTAGGAGTGGTTCGGGTACGGTATATCGTATTGTGAGTGTCAAAACACTATACCGATACCGTACCGAAAGTTACGGTGTGACAAAACACTATACCGATACCGTACCGAATTTTCGGTATACCGTAAAATTCGGTAGAGTAGTTTTTGATACCATTACCATACCGTGTTTTCGGTATACCGTACCGCATTTCGGTACACCGTACTTTTGCGGTATACCGAACTGTGGTACGACATACCTTTATATCTATAATATCAAAAAAAATCTATTATACCCAAAATATGCACAAAAATAATTCTATTTTTTTTATTTTTGTATAACAGGGAATTCTATTTTTAAATTTTAGTATGAATATAAAATAAATATTATATATATATATATATGTTTAAATATATAAAAATCAATCGGTATACCGGTATACCGAAGCGTCGGTATATATCGAATATTGGGTATGCCGATAAATACCGGTATACCGAAGATTCGGTATACCATGGTATACCGCAGTATAGGAAATCTAATACAGTTACCATACCGAAAGATTCAGTACGGTAACTACGGTATACCGAAATATCGGTATTTTTTCGGTACGGTAAGTGCGGTATTCCGGTATTTTGGTATAATTCCCCAGCCTTATGAAGAAGACAAAGGAGAAAATTTTAGATTTAATATATTTAATGGGCTGACTTAGTTCAATTTTATGTATTTAAGTATTTGTAGAATTTTAATGGGATGGAGTTTTTTAATGCATTATTTTTAAATTCATATACTATTACTATTTTGGTTTAGTTTTATTTATTAACTGTTTGTTTTAATTAGATGTGTAACACCCCTTACTCGGTTAGTTTTAACCGAATAGGTGACGTTACCTTTCGGTACGATCGATAAACAAAACCTGCCTATTTTTTTTCTCACAGAAGATTTGCCTGCCGTTGGATGAGGGAGGCCTCGGCATCCGTCGTTTCCGCGAGGTCGTCAAAGCTTTCAGCATCAAGCTCTGGTGGAGATTTCTCGCGCAGGATTCACTTTGGGCGCAGTTCACCATGCGCAAGTATTGTTTCCATGCTGGTCGCGCTTTCATTTCTCCTTACTCTGTGCATGATAGTCCTATCTGGCATCGTCTCACGGACATTAGGGGTCAGGTTCATGGTCTCATTAGGTGGTCCCTAGGCGAAGGGCGGATTAGTTTCTGGGATGACGTGTGGGTCGGGGATCTCCCCCTTAGGACCTATTGTCCGCCCGGGACTGATCTTCCTGCTGCTGAGGTCTCTTGGTTTTGGCGTGATCATACTTGGCATGTTGAAAAACTGCATGATTATATGGCTTTGTATGGTGTGCCTTTGCATGTTTTGGATCTTATCAGGGCTGTTCCGATTGAGGTGGGCAGGCGGGATGTGATGCGATGGAGCCTCACTGGCGATGGCGAGTTCTCGACGGCCTCAGCCTGGGAGCTCATCCGGACACGGTCCCCTAGACATTTCGGACTTCGCATGGTTTGGAATGCTGGGCTGACCCCTACCATCTCTGTCTTCATCTGGTGCCTCCTCCTCCAGAGGCTCCCTGTTGAGTGTTATGTTCAGGCCCGGGGTATCTCTCTTGCATCCAAGTGTCTCTGTTGTGTCTCTTCTTTCTCAGTCGAGTCGTTTCAGCATTTGTTTGTGTCGAGTCCTCTGGCGAGATCGGTTTGGGATTACTTTGATGGCTGGTTCCCTTACATCAGCACACACATTCACACGTGCACTGACATTGCACATAGATTAGGTTTTTGGTGGAGGTCCTCTCACAGGGCCACCGCCTTGCACATCAGCTTCGTCATTCCATGTTTGGTCTACTGGTTTATCTGGACGGAGAGGAATAGCTGCAAGCATCGCGGCATTTCTTTTCGTTCTTCGCATGTTATTTGGCAGGTTGTTCGGCACCTGCGGATCTTGGTGGCGGCAGGCGTGCTCGTCCCCACTCATTGGCGTGGTTGCTCTCCGGCTGTTGACTTCATGCCTTCGATTCCTCCTCGCCGGCGAGTTCTGAGGTCCCTGCAAGTGCTTTGGCATCCACCCGACGATCCTTGGGTGAAGCTGAACACCGACGGGGCCTTTACTAGCTCGACGGGACAGGCAGGCGGTGGGGGAGTGGTTCGTGGCTCAGACGGTTCTCTCTTGGGGGCCTTTTGTACGCCTCTCGTAGCTGGGTCGGCCTTCGAGGCGGAGCTTTTAGCTCTTCTTCACGGGCTGCCACTGGCTATGCAGTTCTCCTCGCATGTCTGGGTCGAGATGGATGCGGCAGCAGTGGTCGCGGTGTTCACTTCAGGACGCGGAGGAGCAGCGGATGTGAGACATCACATGGCTCACATTCGTACTTTGCTCGCACAGATACAGTTCATGTTCTCTCACATCTATCGAGAGGGCAACCGGCCAGTTGACTTTCTGGCAGGTAGGGGGGTCCAGACCCCTGCCATTACCTTCTTTGATGCGGATTCAGCGCCTCGGTATTTGAAGTCGCTCGTCAGGATGGACCAGTTGGGCTATCCAAACTTCAGATTCAGATATCGAGATGGATGACTACTTCACTTGTTTCGTGGTTTTGATTTATGGTTTTTTGATTTCCTTTGGATTTGGCCCGCTTTTGGCCATCCTCCTTGTTTTTTTGATGTATTGCTTTGATATGTTTATTTTCTCTTTAGTTAGATGGTTAGTACCCGGTCTGTGGGGATACCATAGTAGCTTTGATAGCTCTTGTGTTTTGTATCTCTCGTGCGGACCGAGTCACTTTTGGGCTCGTCTGATGTATGTTCTTTTGGTGATTTTTGATATTTACAGGTTGGGGGTCCGCCTTAACCCCCCGCCGTGATGGTGTTTGAGGAAAAAAAAAACACTATCATAAAAGTAACTAAACCTGATAACATAACTATTTACTACTATACATAACAAAATATTGATAACTTGCTTCGATAATTATTTACATCCCCATTAGCAAAAGAAGGTTATAACCTTACATTTGTAACCCATTTATTTACAAACAAAAGATAACCTAAGCATGCCACGTGTAAACTCCAACTTTACCAGCAAAAAGGGGGGGTAGTGACTTGACACGTGCTGCTGCCAACTAGCGAGTTCACTCGCTTCTATACTCTGCAAGAGGGAGAAGAAAGGGGGGTGAGCTTCGAAAAGCTCGTAGTGTAATCGCATTCCAGAATAAAATCTCTAAAACTTCAGTCTATATCACTATCACAAGAAAACACTTTATTACCTGGAATGTCGTACAACACATATTCAATTTATATTGGCATCAATATACAAGTTCAAAATAATATCACCAAATATTAGCATTCATAAATGTTTGAGTCATTTAAGATCACATATATCACTTGCAAATAATCAACACCTTCATCATGTACAATCACACTATCATATTTATCACGTAATACTTTCAATAATAACTATCTACCATCAACATAACTATACTATAAGAAACATAACTATTTAAAGAATTCAAACCACCAAAAGTATTATTTCTAAATCAAAAATCACATTCAGCACCCAAGTTATGCTTAGTGATGGACACGGGTACACGGACACTATAAGTAGCCCGATGGGGGCGTCTATCATGTACGTCCATATCGGACATTGTAATCTCTCAGATGGCCTATTGCAAGGAAACTGTCATATATTACCCATATAGGGTACATGTCAACTATCAACATATCATATAGACCATCGCTTCGGTTATCCAGAAGACGAATGATCAAACATGTGTGCAGTACTGCTGTCCTATGGCATGCCAACTATACCATGTGATTCACTCAAGCAATGGGGCATAACGCAACTATTTCATATCAACTTTCACATTATTCAACACATATAACTATTTAAATCACTTTGCATTTCATAAGAAATACCAAACAACAATTTCAATATCATCTTTTCTGTCACTTTACCTTGAAGTATACAATCCACACAATTATTTTTAAGTTCTATGGCATAAGCATACGAATCACACAAACAAGTAGTAATATTTATCGAAGTTAAAGGAATTAAATTCTAGAACACGCGTACACTACTTGTACACGTAAAAAAACGCTATTACTTGCTTATTCAACCATGGAGGAGCCATTTTCCCTTATCGCTTGTGCTTGCACTCGGTTCACCTAATTTTTCAAACAATCACATATACAATTTATAAATAAACACTTAAAGCACAAATATGGAAGCCAAAATATCACATCTATCTATCTCCCTTTTAGCATAAAAACCTCTATGCTCAACTTTTAAAGCTTAAAAAATATTGACGGCATTACATCATCTTCATATAATAAACTGACTTAGCTCACCAACACAAAACTCAATGTGTTTCCTCTTCACTTCCGCCGCTTCATCCTTTGCTCGAGCTCACTGGCGACGTCTCTGTGACACCCTACAGGATATTTTGAAATATATATCGAATAAGTGTTGGTTTGAACTTGTATAATATGGGTGTTCTATGAATTAGACTTGTGTATTGATTGCTTTTATGAAAAGGGATTTATTTATTATAAGAGTATACGTCAGAGGGGTTGAGGTGTGACAAGATGGGTGGTTTTTTTATGTATTAATTATTTCTTTTGTATAATAAATACTAATATTTATGTTATTGAATACTACAAATTTTTTTAATCAAATGTGTAATATATTTAATATATATAAATATATTAATATAAAATATTGTATTAAATTATTTAATTATGTTTAGAAAGTTATTAACAAAGTGTTTTGGAGTTAATGTGTAATTTAAATAAATATGTAGGTAAGATTGAAAAAGTAAAAAGTAGGTGAATGTAATATTCTTTAGGGTTTTAGTTTGGTGTAAATGGTTAGAGTAAAATTATTGTTTGATTTGACAGAACTGAAAAAATGAGTTTGAGTTCGGTGTAAATAGTTGAAGAAGGCCTAACAAAATTGTTTCCCTCAATTTAATTGTCGTTCATTTTCCTATTTAATGGCTAATCGAAAAGATAAATTTTACAGTAGTAATACCTTTTAGATGTTTTAGTATTTCTTTCTCTCTCGTACATTTTGATGCCAAGCCTTTTCAAATTACTTTCGTATTTTTTTATAAACAAATGACGAGGTAAACAACACGAGGTTGAGATGAAAAGTCGATACACCCTCCATCTCAGAGAAATAGACTTCATTTCTTTTTTTTTTGCATGTCTTTAAAAATTATTCATATTTAATAATGAAATATTTTATCTTTTATTCCTTACTAGATTATTTATATATTAAAATTTATGATATTCTCAAATGACTTATTACTAAGTCACAGGTGGTTTGCACATTAAATAACTAAAAATTGTGTCTAATCGGAGGAAATCAAATTCTCTTTTCCTATTTTTAAAGCTCAGAGATAAAAAAATTAAAAAATTTAAATCTATTGTGGTACTCATTTTTCATATCCAAATACTTGTCTTGTGGCTATATTTAATGTAATTCTATGACTTCAAAAAATGTGAAGTACATTTTCCAAAAATTATTTTATAGTTCATCTTACTCTAATACTCCCTTTGTCTCACTCGACACATAATTTTATATAGTGTTATTGTCTGATTTAACTGAGGAGGATAAAGTTCTTATTTTTAGAAATTTGTCATTTAGAGTGAGACATCGCAAAAATGAAAATTGTTCACTTAGAGTGGAATGGTGCGAGTATAAGTGGAAGGAGTATAAGTAAATAGAATACTCACTCCGTTCTTTCATAGTTGAGACATTTCATTTCAGCACAAAGTTTAAGAAATGAACATTTGGTATGTTAAGTAGATAGATAAAAAAAATAAGCAAGAGAAAATAGAGAGATTATAATCGGAAAGTGAATAAAATAGAGATAGAAAAATAAGAGAGAACAAAATTAAGAGTGAAAAAATGTTAGTTATTATATGAAATGATTTAATTATAAGAGTGAACTTCAAAAATAGTTCCTGAATTACAGGTTTTTTAGCTGAAAATACCCTTTCGGGTGTTTGGGCAATTCAATCATTTTAAAAAAATTTCTTTAGAGTGTGTCCGTTCATTAATGATTTTATGCAGGTAGTGTCATTGATTGTTTTCTCTCTCTTACCTCTCACATTCTCTTTTAAATATGAGGTAAACCAATTCTCTCTCCTATCTCACTTCCCTTCTTCTTCCTTTGCTTCCTCTACTTCCAACTTATTAGTCTACTATGAGTCTATGACCTTATAATTTTATGATATTAAAAAGCGGACAGATAATATTTACATAAATATGCAAATACGAGCTTTCTTTTTTAGAAATATTGCACAATTATTAATCTATGAGCTTTCTCCTTCCGTCGTCTAGTCTTTCTCTGTTTCTCTATTAACCTATGTTTCTTCTCCGTGGAAATCAACACCAAATTGAGAATTTCAAACTCTCCTTCGATTCCTCAATGCCATTCCCTTATTGACATTTTCCTCCCTCCTCCAAAATTGACACAACTTGCATTCCTTCCTCTCTCTGATCCCAGGCTGCTCGCTATCGAGCAGTGCTCAGCGTCGCTGCTGTCCGGGAGTCTCGCTGTCGTCGTGAAATCCAGCTACTGCTGCCGTCATCCCGCGTTGGAGTTGTCTCACCACAGAACAGTCGAGGCCGTCGATATCTTCTTCCTGGTCGGCTCCGCCGCTATCGCGAATTGCTCACGCCTCAACCAGCACCTCCATCATCTCTCTCTCACCTCTGAAGTTCCTCGTCCGACCGCTCGCTAGCGTGCGAGTCGCCGCCGTCCCCTGTAGTTGCTGGTTCGTTGCCACCGCTGCTGTCCGGTAGATGCAGCGTCGTCATTGTTTCAGCCACTACTGTTGTCGCCGCTACACTCGCCCTTGGTCCAGCCGCACCGCTGCCTCTTCTTCCTTCTCACAGCCACTCAGCAGTCAAACAATATCTGCGTAATTCAGATGACACCGCCAAAAATAATTGCAGCCTCAGACCTTGCCCTTTCTCCCGTAATTGAAGTACAACATTCCATTTTATTCCTTGTCTGTGTCGAGAATTTGCAGAGAGACCAAGAGGAAGAAGAAGGGAAGAGAGATAGATAGATGAGAGAAAGAGAAGGTGAGAGGCAAGAGAGAGAAAACAATCAATGAAACAACTTGCACAAATCAAATAATGAGGTGATACAAGCATAAATAATTAAATGATCTAAAATGCCCAGACCCCTCAAAAGGGTATTTTCATCTAAAATGCCCAGACCCCTCAAAAGGGTATTTTCACCTAAAAGGGGTAAAATGACCATTTTTTAAATACTCTTAATTAAGGGTTGTCTGGAGATATTTTTAAAGTTCAGTAATTATGAGTGAAATAAACTTATAGTCCAATGACTGTTTTTTATGTTCACTCTAATTATAAAAGAAGTTTCCATAATAAACTACTCTCTCCGTTCCATTCAAAATGACCACATTCTTAAGTGGCACGGAATTTTAGGTGAAATATTTGTTTGTGATAGATTAGAGTAGAAAAAGTAATTAAATATTTGAATTTAATTTCAATTATAGAAAATGAACATATAAATTAAGAGAGAATATGAACATTTTAATTGCTACGGAGGAGAGTCTGATAGAACGAAGGCCGTATCATTGAAAACACGAAGAAAAACAACAAAAATGATTTACAAATTATAGATAGAAAGGGGTAACGCTACATACTATTCACAAGACTGTAACAAATAATAATCTCCATTAAATTATTTTTTCCACGTCTCAGCTCAGAAGCCGACTCTCGACGCGCCGACTCTGATCGGCTCCATCTCAAGATTCTCCTTTCAGCAACCGGCCTCGGGCATTAGCTTAGCCGCCGCCGAACTCATCGGCTCCGACTTGCACCTAGTCAGCACGAGCGGCTCGCACTTCCCGTCGGGCGGCAGAGAGCACGACGACCGCGCCGGCTGCGCGTCGTTGTTCCTCTTTGGCGGCGCAGGAACTCGGGGCTTCGACTTCTCCACGGAGACCCTCTTCTTCACCAGTGGAGGCTCCGCATCGGCTTTGGCGGCGGCTCTCCTTGGCCGCTCCGGATGCAGCCGAATGAAGTCGGTGGCGCAAACCCACGTCTCTTTCGAGACCTCCATTGAGAGCTTCGGCTCGCGCATCATCAACAGCAAGCATTCCGGCAATGCCCCCTTTTCTTGGTTAATTTCCTGCTTTTGATCGGCGATTGGATCTGATTTTGGTTCATTCTCTGTTTCTAAAAGAGCTTCAAATGAGGACATATTGGATTCAACATCTTCTTCTGGCTCGATTCTTTCATTATTGGGCATGAATGATTTCTCTGCTTCATTGGCAAACATTTCTTTCTGCACTTGCTCCAGAACTCGAGCTTCGAACACTTCATCGGAGCTACTGGTTTCATCATCATCTTCTTCTTCGTCATGGAATTGAAATGCTACATTTTCATACCTCGCTGCATCGGAGCTAATCCGGTTTGCAATGGCGGCCAATTTGACTGGATCGGATCTGCATCTCATCAGCAGAAGCGCATTTTTCGGAGGTACGGAAATGGCGAATTCATCCTCGAAGCTCCGCCCCTTCACCTCAATTCTGTCGCCGTTAACCTCAATGTCATCAAAAACATGTTTTCTCGGATTCGAAATAACCTCTTCCTCCTCCTCCTCCTCGTCTCCGCCGCACTTGACAGCAATAATCTCCCTCTTCTTCCTCCTCCCGCCGCCGCACCACCACGTCTCACAGCCGCCGCACTTGCAGCTGAACAAGCAGCAGAACTCGCGCAGGAGAGCGGAAAAGCTGGGCAAATGGACCCAGTGGTGGAACGAGGGCTCGGAGGCGCTGCGGAAGCTGGATTCGCCGTTGATACGGCGGCGGCATTGCTTGACCTTCTTCTGCGACTTGACTCTGACTTGGCCGATGCACGTGACTTTGGGAGAGGACGGCTCGGGATTGTCGGCGGCGGCGGATCTCCTCCGGAAGAAGGGGGAGGTTCTGCGGCCGGCATTGGAGCGGGGACGGCGGCGGCGGAAGAAGAAGAAGGAGGAGCGGAGGAGGGATCTAGTTAGGGTCATGGGTGTGACTGAGCAGGAGGAGGAATCAGCAAATGGGAGCATTCAATGTGCATTTTATTTGTTTGTTAATGAGTTTTTTTAGGGGCAGTTTTTTACTGCTCGAGGTTGTTTGCGTTGCCCGACTGATTCATACTCCTTCAGTAACAACAGCGACAGTAACAGTAGCAGTAGTAAAAGTGGAAGAGTTAATACAGCCTAGTGCCACATACTTAGGCTGTCCACTATAGGTCGGATACTTCCAATAGCCCAGTCACCTTTTTTTGTCCACAACCCCAATTTATTTGTCTGCGCCCATAAAAAAAATGTGTCTGCAGCTATAAGCCGGACACTTCCAATAGCCCTGTCACTTTTTTTTGTCCACAACCCCAATTTATTTGTCTGCGCCCACAAAAAAATGTGTCTGCAGCTATAAGCCGGATACTTCCAATAGCCCCGCCACTTTTTTAGCCACTTTTCATTTTATTTCATTTTCGTTTATTTTAAAGCAATTGTAATTAAAATTATCAGAATGTAAATAATTAGAAACCGAGGTAATACTGAAATGTAAAAAAAGTATTGAGACCAAATATTCGTTATATTATGGAACAGGAAAAATTATACAACGAACATTTTATAAAAATACAAATAAAAACACCGCCACCGTCTACTCGGTGGCGGAATCGGATTCCTCCTCCTCTTCTCCGCCGCCTCCCCCGCTGCCACTTGCCCCCCGCCGCATCCTCATACAATCCCAGCTGATTCTGAATCCGACACATGAGCTTGTAGTATATACCCTTGGTGATCGGGTCGGTTGCGGTCTCGTAGAAACGGCAGTTGTTTCATCAACTGCACATCTAGGTTCGCCCTCAAGACCTCGTGGGAACCAGTGGCCATGGATGGCGGTATAGGGGCGGGCTGTAAGATGCGCGATCCAGATGCGGCCGACAAGAGGCGGGAGGCAACTGCAGCCCCTCTAGCGCTTCGGATAGAGGCTTGTTGGCCCGGAGGGCGTGGACGCCTAGAGTGTGTAGCGGAGGGCTCTTCTGTTTGCTCGTCATTGAGGTCGATTGATTGCGAGCCGCTGCCGCTGCTATAGTCCCCGACTATGTTGTGTCTAGTACGCTTCGCCCCAGAAGCTCCTGCTCGCTCTTGCGCACAGATGGCCTTGAATTTCAGACAATGCTCGAGAACGAGATACTCCTCCCACATGTTGAACTTCGGCCAGCCTTCCGTGTTGAATTGGGTCATAGACACCGCCTTCACGTCGGCTTCGCTTCGGCCACTCTCAGCGCTGAGCAGGTTGTTCTCGTATATGCCCGCGAACTTCTTGGTGGCTCTCAGAATCCTAGACCACTTTTTGCGGAGCTGTTCCCTGTCACGCGGTTTGGCGCCTCGAGGTTTGAACTCGTTGTATGCCAACAGGACGCGCTTCCAAAAGCTCCCATCGGTCTGATCGGTGCCCACTATGGGGTCCGATGTGACGGCATCCCACGCCCTCGCCACAGCAATGGACTCCGCTTTGGTGTTGTGCGTGGTCCGTCCACCGTCGGCTGCCGGCGCCGCTGCCTCGCTGCCACCGCCGCTGCCCGAGCCGCCACCGCCACTGTCGGCGCCGCTGCCACCGCGGCTACCGCCTCTTCCGCCGCCCCCGCCGCTGCTTACACCCGCCCCACCGGACACGCTGACTCTAGTCGGAACGGGCGTATCCATGCGTGCTGCCGGCGTATCCGATACGCCCGGACTGAGCAGACCCATCATCGTCTACAGTGCGTCTCGATCTGCATCGGTGAAAGGAGATTGGCTGGATTGGAAAGGGGTCTACGGTCGCGGATGGTTAAGCGCGTCCAGGTTGGGACGGTAATCTCCAAACGCCGAGCGGCTCAAATTCCTCTGAAAAGGTTGGGGCGTGGGACTCGACCTCCACGGCTGAGATGGAGGAGGAGTTGGACTCGATCCCCACAGAGGGGGAGTTTGACGCCAACCCCACGGTTGGGAAGGATACCTGTTATATCCCGATTCATCAGTGCCGGTGATTCGTCATCTCCACCGTGCATTTTTAGAGAGTGAAAACGTAGAGAGTGAATTAATGGAGAGAGTTTGAAATAGGTGTAAAATGGGTGGTGGAGGAGTGATATTTATAATACAATTTTTGAAAAAAAAAATTCCGGGGGACGGCCGGCACGCCTATAGGCGCGGCGAGGCGTGCTCGGCGCGTCCTCGCACTCTTCTCGTCGGAGGGCCTTCCGCCCCAGAAATGGCGTCCGCCTCGAGGCGGACGCTGCCTGCACTATAGGCCGGCGGGGCGGCCGACGCGCCTCCCCTATAGTGGATGCCCATAGAGCATCATTAACGCATTGGGAAGGGCCGCAAATCGCAAGTCCCGACCCGTCCTGCGCGCTGGAGGGAGGAAGGTTGCTGCCTGGGCCGGTCCCAGGGCCGCAGTTGCGGCCTAGGGACGGTCACGGGGTCCGGCCCGGCCCCCCGATGGAGGGAATGGGGACGTGACTGTATCTGCAATTTTTGCATTTGGAAGAGGAAGAAGAGGGAGGAAGAGGAATAAGAGGGAGAGGGAGAGGGGCGACGGAGCCCAATTTCCTTATTTCTTTTGCATTTGGAAGAGGAAGAAGAGGGAGGGGGAGAGGAAGAAGAGGGAGGAAGATGAAGAAGAGGGGCGACTGTTTTCTAATTTTTAATTTTTTTTGAATTTTTTTGCATTTTTATTGTTATAATTTTTAGTTTTTTAGTCTATAATTTATTATTTTTGAATTAAAAATGAATTTCTCGTGTTATAATTGTTAAAACGTTTTCAATTTTTACACGTAAAATAGGTCGAAATTATGAATAGTGTTATTTATTAGTTGCGGCCCGGGTTGTGGCCTGCAGAGTTAGAGCAGTTGGGGCCTGGGCCGCAACTGTAGATGAATGATGACGTGGAGGGGACTTGGGGCCTGAAACCGGGCCGGGCTTAATGATGCCCTTATACATACACTCATTTCCCTTCCGCCTATTTTTGAAATAATATGTTAAATACTCTTTACCTCTAATATCTCATTTTTATAATAAAAAGTAAGTAAGTATGAGTTGGTCGAATGTAGGGTCTATTACCAAAAGTAGTACAAAAGTAGAGCATTCACGATAAGAACAACCCTCCTCATAGCCCATCTTCCGCCCTCACAACCTATCCCCAATTTCTCTCTACCACATCATCAGCCTATCACACATCCCATCCTCAGTTCTCACAGCCTATCCCAGCCCATCTTATAGTCTATCTCTCCGCATATCTCACTATCTGTATATAATTCATTTAAATTGTAAATGTTTATCAAATATTAAAACAACAACAAAAAAATCAATTGGAGAAAAAAACATTGAAAAAACCAAATATATTTCATTAAAATAAAAAATGTAGTGCAATGAGTAGTATATATAGAGGTAAAAAAATTAACGTCGATCGTCGTAACGCTGATCGTAGTATATACGTGGATTTAAGTAGCATTAATTAATCTAAGAGCACCCACAATCGTGCTCTTGCCAACGAGCTAGGTTGTAGGCCCGGCGCCACTATTTCTGCCTGCTCTTAGGCAAGAGCACAACACCCACAGCTGTGCTCTTCCGCAAGGACGAGCACAAGGGTCCCACCATTGTTTTTGGATGCCCAATATCACGGACTCGTGCGATCGAAGTTGCAAGGGGGTCATAGTTGACCTATCAGCCATATTGAGTTGGGCCAAAATCCCCCACAACGAGTTGGTGGGGGGTGGAGGTGGCGCATAGGGCATGGGAACGGGAGCGGGTTCGGGAGCATCGCCGGATGGAGTCGCGGCGCGACGGCGGTTGGCCGCCGCCTTTCTTCCTTCCTTGCGGTCGGCGTTGGGAACCGCTCGGGCCGGCGTCGAGGCTACCCAAGTCAGCTCCGGCGAGTTGGCTAACCACGTCTTCGGAGCCGGCGTCGGATAGGGATACCGACCTTGACCGTTTGGAGGAGCCGCTTGAGGAGGATGTTACGCCTCCCCTATACTTCGGATGCGACCGCGTCTCCTGCCAAATGTTGAGGTACTTGAATGCCTTGTAGTTCATGGATTGATATGTGTTCATCGCGGCAGAGATGACGTCGACCTCGCTCAGGCCGCTCCCCGCCGACCGCTCTTCCTGGAGGTAATACCCCTGGAACTTGCTAATTTCTTCATTGGCTCGGTAGATGGCGTTGAGAACCATACTCTCGTTGCGCTCGATTGTTCCCTCCGACCGGTTTTCATTATACCGGCGATAGATGCACCACCAAAAGTGATCGTCGGATTGGTTCGTGCCAACCTCCGGATCTTCGGAGATTGACAAATACGCCTTGAACAATTGCTCCTTCTCCGCCGGCGAGTACGGTGTGCGGACACCGCGAGTAGGAGGAGTCGGAGTTTGGGAGGGGGCGGTCGACCTCGCTCTAGGCTCGGGTGTCCACCCGTATCGCCCTTCTGGGGCATCTTGGTCGTCGATTGGGTATGGCTGGTAGCCACCTGGAATGCCCGAACTTTGGGTTTGAGGAGGGGCCGAATATTCCTTTTCCGGACTAGGAAACGGTTGTGAACCGAACCAATCGGGGTTCCAACCGTGGGAGCCCGGAGGGTGATCGCCTTGGCCGGACATTGTTATGTTGTATGTGTGGAAGAAAGATTGAGAATGGAGATGAGAGAATGTAGATGGGAATGGAAATGAGAGAATGTAGATGAGAATTGTGTAGTGTGGTGTGAATTTTTTGGTGTGAAAGTGGGGGTATTTATAGATGAAAATGTGTATTTTTGGGGTAAAAAATAAAAAAAATAAAAAGTGGATAGAAAACGGTAAAAAACAGATATATTTATTTTGGGAAGTGGAAAAATATTTTTTTTTTATTTTTAATCGGTTTTTTAATTAAAAACTGATTTTTTTATACAAAAAATAATAATAAATCAAAGGCAACGGTTATGCCATTGCCCAATCACAGCACGACACGTCACCTGCTCGCTGGCACAGACGTGCTCGATGCATCGAGCAGCGCCGTGCCAGCGGCGCGAGCGCAGCGGCAGACAAGGTCTTCCGTGCCGCTTCATCAGCAATTAGCATAGAAAAATGAATTTATCACTATTATTTACTTTGAATTTAGATTGATTTTATATCATATAATTTCATGAAATTAGAACTTTTGTCACTTTTACAGTCAGATCTAAATTCTAATACTCCATAAAACTTTGAAATCTGTATATTATCAAAATTTTCTGAAAAATATGTAATGTTATTGGTTAGAGTAACACATATACATATTATAGAATTATAAATCGAAGATTTTACATATGCATAGTTCTTTTTTTATTATTTATTTTTTATATACATATGTATAGTTTGAGTTGAACCAAATACAATTTGAGATATATATTTATTTTTATTTGTGTTCAGTTTCTCTAATAAGCAATGAAGTCGATCATGTCATAAGTCAAATATTCCATATGTGGCCATATTAATCTTTACTTATTGAGTTCCAATAGCCTAATATTTCCATATGTGGTCATATTTAGTAATCATCTGAAGCCAAATCTCGAATTTCATTAGGCTTTTATATATATATATATAGGTCCATGATCAATTGAGATTTTTTAGGCTAATTGAGAAATGAGATGCAACATCAGCTACTCATTTTTATTAAATGAGTGGTCCAGATTTTGCCACAAAAAAATATTTTTAGATTAATTTATTATGAAAGGGTATAATGGTAAATTTAGTTGAAAACAAATGAAAACTAACTTCTCCCCTCCCATTCTTCTTCCCTTACGCCTCCACCTTCTGCTCATCTCCTCCCCCACTCTTTTCCGACCCTTCTCGCTGATGCTCCGCCTCAAATCACGGCAGCGCTCCTCCTCACCCCGTCACCAGCTCCTTCCTCGCCGGAGACGCCGCCGGAGGTGGAATCCCTAGCTCGTCGTCCGACGCCTCGAGCAGATAGCCTAGATCCGGCCGCGATTCGCCGGAATCCGACACCAATTCGACGATTCCTTCCTCAACCTCTCCGGATTCGCCGCAATCCGACGCCGATTCGACGATTCTTTCCTCAGCCGCTCCGGATCCGTGACTGGAAGTGGGAGATGTAGTGATTTCCTCCTCGAAACTCTTCATGAACGAGTCGAGGTCGTGGATGGAAGTGCAGAGATCGGAATCCTCGTCGATTCCATCCAACAGATCCTCCCTCAGCCGCTCCACCTCCGGCGAGTCAATCTCCTCCGACTCCGTCTCCGTTTCTGTTATGGAATTATCAATTAAGCTATTGCATAGTTGTATACTATGATGCTTAGAGAAGATTAAGTCAAATAGTTGTTATTTTTTAATTACAATAATTGTTTTTGAGTTGTTGACAATATATACAAGCTTTTGATATTGATATACAAACTGATACATTTTACTATAAGTTGTTGACATTTGATATATAAGCCGGTGACACTATGACAACTATGGTGCATATCGTGTCAATGGCACATACATGTCATGTCAACTACGGTACATATCGTGTCAACTACACATACAAGCCATGTCAACTGTGTTACAAGCTATGTCAATTACACGTACAACCATGTCAACTGCACATAGAAACCATGTCAACAACAATTATAAGTCATGTCAACTAGACATACAAGCCATGTCAACAATCCGACACATTAAAACACGAAATGACACTTATACCCCCGTGTTGACATAATGTGATAGCTGTTGACATTTAGTTAATCTTGTGGATTAGTGGCTGATATTGCATCTCATTTCTCAATTTAGCTAAATAATCTCAACCTAACAGGACCCTATATATATATATATATAGGGTTGTGATCAATGTCGAACTAATTTTAAAGACCGAACTAGAGACCAAATCTGGGCCATTAGATCTAATTTTTTTGATGAGATGTGCTGTTGTGTAAATTTTTCGGTCTTCATTACAAGCCCATTTTACTTCATTGTATAGGTTTATTACTTCATTCCGTACGTAATACCTTGAAACTACAACATGTTTTTACTTTCTTCCAGTAGGTTTTGAAATTATTCAACATATGTTTCATTTGAATTCATTGACCTGAGTTTTTACTTTATTTACATAAAAAAATGCAATTTATTCAAGTGCGTTTATTACTTCATTCAGAAACGTTATTACTTCATTGGATAAGGTTTTTACTTCATTCCAGTAGGACTTCACATACTTCATTCCAATAATTTATTGCATCATTCCATGTGTTTATTACACCATATCAGCGTTGTGGTGGTGGTGATAGATATTGTAGAGAGAAAGAACGGCACGCGACGGCGAAACCGCATTTACGTACTGGAATGAAGTAATAATCCTACTGGAATGAAGTAAAAACCTACTGGAATGAAGTAAGGACCTACTGGAATGAAGTTAAATCTTTGTAACATGTTTGTATGACTTATTTACCTTTGGATGAATTAAAATAGGCTCGTGATGAAGGCGAAAATAAATGATAAATTTGTGCCTCTCATCCATAAAAAACTAGATAAAAAACCCTAATTTGGTATGGTTCGGTGGTTCGATCTTTAAGAGTGGATTTGTGAATAATGGGACTCATATATATATATGGTCTTGTGAGGTTGAGATTATTTAGCTAAATTGAGAAATGAGATGCAATATCAGCCACTAATCCACAAGATTAACTAAATGTCAACAACTATCACATTATGTCAACACGGGGGTATAAGTGTCATTTCGTGTTTTAATGTGTCGGATTGTTGACATGGCTTGTATGTCTAGTTGACATGACTTATAATTGTTGTTGACATGGTTTCTATGTGCAGTTGACATGGTTGTACGTGTAATTGACATGGCTTGTAACACAGTTGACATGACTTGTATGTGTAGTTGACACGATATGTACCGTAGTTGACATGACATGTATGTGCCGTTGACACGATATGCACCATAGTTGTCATAGTGTCACCGGCTTATATATCAAATGTCAACAACTTATAGTAAAATGTATCAGCTTGTATATCAAATGTCAACAGCTTGTCAAAAGCTTGTATATATTGTCAACAACTCAAAAACAATTATTGTAATTAAAAAATAACAACTATTTGACTTAATCTCCTCTAAGCATCATAGTATACAACTATGCAATAGCTTAATTGATAATTCCATAACAGAAACGGAGACGGAGTCGGACGAGATTGACTCGCCGGAGGTGGAGCGGCTGAGGGAGGATCTGTTGGACGGAATCGACGAGGATTCCGATCTCTGCACTTCCATCCACGACCTCGACTCGTTCATGAAGAGTTTCAAGGAGGAAATCACTACATCTCCCACTTCCAGTCACAGATTCGGAGCGGCTGAGGAAAGAATCGTCGAATCGGCGTCGGATTGCGGCGAATCCGGAGAGGTTGAGGAAGGAATCGTCGAATTGGTGTCGGATTCCGGCGAATCGCGACCGGATCTAGGCTATCTGCTCGAGGCGTCGGACGACGAGCTAGGGATTCCACCTCCGGCGGCGTCTCAGGCGAGGAAGGAGCTGGTGACGGGGTGAGGAGGAGCGCTGCCGTGATTTGAGGCAGAGCATCAGTGAGAAGGGTCGGAAAAGAGTGGAGGAGGAGATGAGCAGAAGGTGGAGGCGTAAGGGAAGAAGAATGGGAGGGGAGAAGTTAGTTTTCATTTGTTTTCAACTAAATTTACCATTATACCCTTTCATAATAAATTAATCTAAAAATATTTTTTGTGGCAAAATCTGGACCACTCATTTAATAAAAATGAGTGGCTGATGTTGCATCTCATTTCTCAATTAGGCTAAAAAATCTCAATTGATCATGAACCTCTATATATATATATATATATATATATATATATATATATATAGGGTTAGATTGAGATTTTTGGACCTAATTGAGAACTAAGATGCATTTCCAGCCACTTATTCACAATTTTCGCTCGATGTCAACTACTAAGACATTATGTCAACTAGGGGGCATAATTGTCATTTTCACGCGATGTCAACTACGGAGGCATTATGTCAACTACGATGTTAACATCAAACGTTATTTATGTCAACTACGATGTCAACATCAAACGTTATTTATGTCAACTACGATGTCAACAGCAAACATTATTTATGCCAACTATTATGTCAACAACAACATTTTACAAATAATTAATGTCAACAAAAATATTTTCATGTCAACGACCTATATTATGTATGTCAAAAACAGCGTTTTACATATAATTCATGTCAACAACAATGTTTTACATATAATTTATGTCAATAACATTTTTTATAAAATTTATGTCATCGACCTATATAATTCATGTCAACAACAAGCGTTATAATGTCAACGAGCTATATAATTCATGTCAAGAATAAACATTTTCATGTCAACGACCTATATAATTAATGTCAACAACAACGTTTTACATATAATTAATGTCAACAACAACATTTTATGTATAAATTATGTCAATAACGACATTTTACATATAATTGACATTGTATATATGTAGTTGACATGGATTATATATGTAATTGACATGTATTGTACATATAGTTGACATTACAGGTGTGTAGTTGATATAAATTTTATATGTAGTTGACATTGTTTCGTACTCAACAACAAACATTTTCATGTCAACAACTTATATAATTTATGTCAACAATAATATTTTAGGCAATATCACAAACACCTTATCTACACAACTCACAAATTCCAGCAACACAATCAAATTAAAAACTGCATCCATATATTTTACAAATTAATCGTGATTGTTGGACGTCAAATAAATTGCCTTCTCAAATTCATCTACATATTTCACAAATTCATCTACAAGTTCAAAGCGGGACCCACAAACCTAAAATCGAGAAGAAATAGGAGAGATTTCGATTTGAATCAGAGACAAAATCGTGTGAATGCTGAGGAATCGTTGAAATCCGAGAGAAATCTCACAGAAATCGCCCAAATCGCCAAACACAAGAGGGTGAAAGAAAGTCAAGAATTAAGGGGCTACTATGAGTTAGCACATCAACAGAGGCCTTAGATTGGGACGGAAGTAATGCCACGATGCTGAATTCGCCGTGAAGAGACGACACGAGATCCGTCGTCCGAAGATGACCAGCGGCGATAGCGCCGCGGTGGAGCAAGCATGACGGTGGATCACGATCTCACGGTATACAGTGACAGCAAAGGCGTGAAGAAGGCAGCGGTGGAGCAACAATGTCAGTTCAGCGGCAATGATTGACAGATCGAACAATGACGGGGAGGCGCTGAAGCCTTCGTGATTCGGGCAGAGACTGCGGCGGATTTGCAACGACGATGAGAGAAGAAGATAGGCGGAGAGCTGAGCCGTCGAGCTCGCCGACAGTGATGACGGAGTTCAGATCGGAGGGAAGAGAGAGCGAAATTGGGCACAGGTGAGAGTCCGATTTATTTCGAGAAGAAGAGAGGGAGAGAAGGGAGTGGCTGCTCAAATATTGGGGAAAAGGACGAAGAAGATTAATTAAATTATGAAATTACCATTCTGGCCTTTCATAACTAATTAATCTAAAAATATTTTTTATGTGGCAAATTCTGGACCACTCATTTAATAAAAATAAGTGGTTGATAATGCATCTCAATTCTCAATTAGGCTAAAAAATCTCAATTGATCACAACCGTATATATATATATATATATATATATAGTTGTGATCATATGATAACCCCCAATTTGTGTGATAACCCTATAACCAAATCTGGACCACACATATTTTCTAATCATGTGGTTCAGATTCAAACTTAGCTTTCCTTCATAAAAAACGTGCAGAGGGTAAAACTGTAATTTCCCTCATTTAATTTCTGAATTTCGCTCCATTCTTTCCCTCTCTCTCCGTTCGATTCTCGCAGCAGATAAAATGATAAAATGATACTCACAGCAGATAAAATGATACTTCTAACCTATAAAATGATAAAATGAAACTCACAACAGATAAAATGATACTCGCAGTAGATAAAATGATACTTCTGACCTATAAAATGACAAAATGATACTTGCAGCAGATAAAATGATACTTCTGACTGATAAAATGATAATCTTGGGTGATTATATTCGAAACCACTATGACAAAACACTAGTATCAAGTCATACAAGTTACTATTACAACCACCAGTTATTCTTCTTCTTCTTCTTCTTCTTCTTCTTCTTCTTCTTCTTCTTCTTCTTCTTCTTCTTCTTCTTCTTCTTCTTCTTCTTCTTCTTCTTCTTCTTCTTCTCCACGATGCTGCCCTAAATCCCTCTCCCTCGATCTCATGACAAGCCACCGCTGTTATCCTCTCCTTCATCAAATTCTGCGCCGCCGTCACCACCCTATCTTTCCCTCATCTCCTTCACAGCGCCGCTGCTGTCAAAGTGCTGCCGGCGTCGTCGCTGCCGGGTCAGCCGCTGCTGATCTCTTCTCCAAGGCGTCGCTGCTGTTCGTTATTACGACGCGCTGCTGCTCGTGTGGTTGCATCTGCCGCCGTCTCATCTTCTCTCTCTGTCGTTGACTGCCGGCAATGCCATCACCGGCGTTAGAAACACCGTTGCTGCCATCTCCTTGTTCTGAAACCGCCCGGAACTACCGAACAGCTGCTGCTGCTCCAAGTCCAGCCAGTGCTGCCCACCCAATTTTATAACAAAATGACAATTTTTCCCTTAATATATCCGAAATATGATAGTTTTATTTGATAAAATGATAGTTTTGTTAGATTAAATCTAGACCACATATTTTAAAAATGTGTGGTGGAGATTTAGTTATAGGGTTATCGCATAAATATGGGTTATCATTATAACGCACCCCTATATATATATATATGGTAGTGATAAAATGCAAACTTATATATTGTACAAACTCCAAACTTTTCAACACAACGTCAACACAATGTCAACACAGTGTAAAATTTCAAGATTTTGATGTCAATACAATGGTAACATAATTTCAACACAGCATCAACCGTTGACATTGTGTTGACATTTTTTGTTGCTATTATTTTATCATCTGTTGATATTTTCTAACGATCCAGATTATGGTTTAGAGTTTGTACAATATTTACAGTGTGCATTTGATCACGTCCCTATATATATATATATTACATATCGAGCTTGAACAAACTTTTAATCAAACACATCAAAATTTAAATTGATACAATTCAACTTTCAGCCCTATTATCCGTACGCACACCCAAAAGAATATCCAACTATGGTATGATTCCAGTTTCTCAAAACCAATGAAACATGATTAAAAATGAGGGGGAGCAATGGAGACATGTACATAATACAATTGCTGCATTTCTTGTCTTTATTTCAAAGGTACCCACATCAAATGATGCTCACACATGCACACAAATAAAGAATTGGATGTTTAAGAATCTCAGAGCATCCATAGCCGTGCTCTTCCAGCGGCAAGGTTGTGGGCCCGGCCACACTTTTTCTGTCTGCTCTCTGGCAAGAGCACAACACCCACAGTTGTGCTCTTCCGCAAGGACGAGCACAATTCAATTTAAAATTCAATTAAACAAAAATATTTCCATAATATGAAAATTCATTAAAACACCGAAATAACATTACAAATTACAAATAAATTTAAAAAGACATAATTAAAAGCCTAAAAATTTAAAATTACATAATTAAAATCCTAAAATTCAAAAATTACATAATTAAAATCCTAAAATTAAAAAAACCACTACGCGTTGCCGAATTTCACCCACATGTGTTTGATTAGGTCTTCTTGTAGCTCAATGTGGGTTCGGGTATCGCGCATTGTGTGCCTTGTCTCGATCCTCTGGCCCACCGTCGTATGCACACCTCGGCGTGGGGGAGACCTCGCGGTTGAGCTTCCAGCTTCATCCTCGTCGTAGAAGCTAGTTGCCCTCGGTCCTTCGTCGGCTATAATCATGTTGTGTAAGATAATACACGTGAACATGATGTCGACGATATTATTGACGTACCAAAGCCGAGCCGGGGCCTTCACAATGTTGAATCGGGCTTGAAGGACCCCGGAGGCTCTTTCGACGTCTTTCCGCACGGACTCTTGACGCTGCGCAAAAAGAACCCGTCTCGGGTCGTGCGGGTTGCTGAGCGTCTTCACGAAAGTCGACCACCTTGGGTAGATACCATCGGTGAGATAGTAACCCATGTGGTATGCATTTCCGTTGACGGTGAAGTCGATCGCCGGTGCTACACCATTCATCACATCATTGAAGAGTGGTGAAGAATAAAGCACGTTCAAGTCGTTGTTGGATCCGTCAACGCCGAAATATGCATGCCAAATCCATAGGCGGTAGTCAGCGACCGCCTCAAGGATAAGTGTTGGGCCGCCGCCTTTGTGACCGCTTAAGTGTTGCCCCCTCCAAGCAGTCGGACAATTCTTCCACCTCCAATGCATGCAGTCAAAGTTGCCAAGCATGCCGGGAAAGCCATGGACTGATTCGTGAAGATGAAGCAACCTTTGGCAATCATCGGTGGTGGGTACCCGAAGGAATTCATCACCGAAGGCTGAACGAACGCCATCGCAAAATTTTTTAGACAAAGGATTCCAGTGGACTCACCGATATGCAAATACTCATCGAAGAGGTCGGCCGTTTGCCCAGTAGCGAGTTGTCGGATGGCACACGTACACTTCTGCAACGACGTGATACTTTGCCGGCCGGTTGCATCTGGACTTGTTTAGAAGAATTCAGCACGTGCAGACAATGTGTTGACAATTCGCATAAACAAGCGCTTTGACATGCGAAAATGGCGCCTGAAGTAATCTGCCAGAAACCGCGGCTGGTCGGCAAAATAGTCGGCAACGAGCCTTTCGTGGGCTCCCTCCCGGTCACGATGGATGTAGCGGCGAATTGATCTAGTTCGTTGAGGAGGAGGAGCGGGGGTATTCGCCGCGACATATGCATCGTAAGCGGCACGATGTTGTTCGTAGTATTCTTGTTCTTCGCGCTCCGCTTTCGCCATAAGATGGGTGAAATCCATATGAGGTTTTGAGTGAGAGATGAAGGTGTAGATAGTTTGAATGAGAGATGAATGAGAAATGATTTGAAGTGATAAATGGATGATGAATGTGTGTATTTATAGATGATTTTGGGGGGGAAAAATAAAAAAATCAAAAAAATTCAGAAAAACGGGCAAAAAAATGGCCATATTTTTGGGATTTGAAAAATATATTTTTTTATTTTTTATCATTTTTAAAAATTAAATACCGATTTTTAATAATTTTTTTTTCAAAGAGAACGGCTATGTCGTTGCCCAATCGCGTGCCGCCACGTCGCCTGCTCGCTGGCACGGACGTGCTCTTCGCAGCGAGCAGCACTGTGGAGCTTGTCCGTGCCAGCGGCACGGACGGACGGACGCTGTCCGTCCACCGCTGCGCATGCTCTTACACACGATACTCTAAAAATTTTTCTTAATTTTTTATTTGATAGTAAATTTTTAATTGTATATACATATTTTGTGTTGTTAAGTTTATTATGAGAAAATTTCGGAGAGGAACCCCTATCTTTATATATTCCCTTCGTCTCATTCTTTGGGGACGGAGGGAGTATTGTTTTGTAAGTAAAGTGGAGAGAATTAAGTAGATGAGAGAAAAGAAGTAGAGAAATAATGTTTCTATATTTATAAATGTGTCACTTAAGATGGGACATTTCAAAAAAAATGTATCACTTAGAACGAGATAAGGAGAGTAATAAATATGGAAATTGTTCAGTACAAAAGGGTAAATTGAAAACATATTCATAAGATTTGTCAAATCTTGTTCCCACAAGTTAAAAAAGATAATGAAATTTTAATTTGTTATTAACTGTTTTACTAGTTATGTTGATTTAATTGCACTAAATATATATTTATAAAATAATTATGAATAAATTCAAATTTTAATTTATTTTATATATATATTCTTAAAGTTTTATGCCTGTCATCAGGGTCCCGGCCATATAGCGCGAACAATTACAAGCAAAATTTCAGACTCCCTTGCTGTCTAGGGAATTTCAATTACCCCCACTCAAATCAGACGATATATTTTAATCTTAATTTATTTTAAGTTCTCCACACTTCTGAATATTCATATTGTCCCGTTACAATACAATTGAAACTAGCTTATAAAGTTGGTGATTAATAAATATTGCTTTCAAATATTTATTGTGTAAATCCTAATATCACTTAAGAGTTGCGTAAGAAAAATGCTGCGGGAAATAGGATAATTTATCCAAACCTATTCCAAACCGTGATAAACCTGAACGGTCTCCCTCCGGTCTCTTCTTCAAAGATCGTCAATGTCGAGCTGAGGATGTCATCTTTGCTGTTTTGGACCGCCCTCATTCGCGCATGTATATGGCGGAGAACTTTTGTCACTCCTGTTTCATCGCACATATTGAGCTCGAAGCATCTTCGACGTGCAGAGAGGAGTTCCAGACGATCGATTGTTGTTGTAGTTTTGAGTCACGGCTGCCCAAATAGCAGAAAGGTTAGGTTGGGCTCCTGCGAGCGGCTCTGTCAACGTAGCGACACTCACTTCGAACAATGTCTCCGTGTCTGTCGCGGTGAAGGGGCGCAAGTCATGTGTTCCGAAATTTGGTTGTTTAGAGCATCCGCAGCGGTGCTCGCGCCGACGGACGGCGTCCGTGCCGCTGGCGCGGCACCGCCCTGCTCGCCGTTGCGCTCTTGCCGCTGGTACGGCGCTGCTCGATGCATCGAGCACATCCATGCCGCTGAGCAGCTGACGCGGCGGCGCCTGATTGGCCAACGGCAATGCCGTTGGCAATTATTTTTTTTAAATCTGATTTTAATTAAAAAATCCGAATAAATATAAAAAAAAATATTTTCCCACTTCCCAAAAAATTAGATCCGTTTTCTCCCCATTTTTAATTTATTTTTTAAATTTTCCCCCAAAATTCACATTTTCATCTATAAATACACCCACTTGCACAAAAAAAATTTCACACCACACTACACAATTCTCATCTAAATTCTCTCGTCTTCTCTTATCAATTCTCAATCTTTCACTCTTACTTACAAAAAAAAATGTCTGGCTCCGGCGATCACCCCTCCGACTCCCGCGGTTGGAACCACGAATGGTTCGGCTCACAACCATTTCTTAGTCCGGAAACGCAATTTTCGGCCCTTCCTCAAACCAAAGGTTCTCAAGTTCCGGGTAGCTACCGGCCTTACCCGGTGGATGACCAAGATGCCCCCGATGGGCGATACGGGTGGGCACCCGAACCCAGATCGGGAGGGAGCGGCGTCGGCGGCTCTCAAACTCCTCTTCTTCCTACTCCTACTCCTACTCCTACTCCTCGTGGTTTCCGCACCCCGTACACTCCGGCAGAGATGGATCAATTATTCAAAGCCTATTTAATTATCTCCGAAGATCCAGAGATAGGCACTAACCAAACCGGGGATAGGTTTTGGTGGCGCGTCTCTCGCCGGTACAATGAAAACCTCCCGGCTGGAACCATCGAGCGCAATGGGAGTATGGTGCGCAATGCCATATTCAGACTCAACGAAGAAATCCAAAAGTTCCAAGGGTATTACCTCCAGGAAGAGCGGTCGGCGGGGAGCGGTAGGAGCGATCTCGACATCATGAGTGCCGCCTTGGCGACCTACCAATCCATAAATTACAAACCGTTCAAGTACCTCAGCGCTTGGCAGGAGTTGTGTGTGCATCCGAAGTATATGGGAGACATATCATCCTCCTCCAGCTCCTCCAGCAAACGGTCGAGGTCGGTATCCCTATCCGACGCCGGCGAGGATAAGGTGGCTAGCCAGCTCGCCAGAGCTAAATTGGGTAGCCCCGACGCCGGTCCGAGCAGTTTCCAACGCCGGCCGCAAGGAAGGAAGAAGGCGACAACCAACCGTCCCCGCTCCCGCTCACTTTGTGCCACCTCAACCCCCACCAACTCATTGTGGACCCTTTTGTCCCAACTCAATTTGGCCGATTGGTCAAATATAACCCCCGAGCAACTTGATTCACATTTGGCAATGATACGGGGTCTCCAAAGAACATTGGGATAGGGCAAGAGGAATAGTCTTCCACGGGGGTATTTTTTAGCCTTTAATTATGTATTTTTTAGGATTTTAATTATGTAAATAAATTTTTAGTATTTTAATTATGTAATTTTTAATTTTTAGTATTTTAATTATGTAATTTTTAATTTTTTTTGTAATTTGTAATAGTATTCCGGATATTTTTAATGCAATTTAATATTGTGGAAATGTTTTTATTTAAATTGAATAATAGAATGGTGGGACCCTTGAGCATGTCCTTGCGGAAAAACATGTATGTGGGTGTTGTGCTCTTGCCTAAGAGCATGGAGTAAAAAAGTAATAAAAGTGAGTCCGGGCCCACATCCGTGGTCTTTGGCCAGAGCATGGATGAGGATGCTCTTATATGAGAGAGAGTTTTTGGTGTAAGAAAAATAAGGGGAAGAATAGGGCATTTATAGATTATTACAAATTTGAAATAACTCAAAAATAAAAAATTGGGAAGTGGAAATTACAAATTTTTAAAAAAAGAACCTTCCATAATTTTAAAACACATAATTTAAATCCTATAAATTTAGAAATTACACATTTTAAATCTTAAAGAATTACTCCCTCGGCGGAGATGGCGGTGTTGGCGGCAATCCCAATTCGCCGAGATGGCGGTGTTGGCGGCAATCCCAATTCGCCGAGATGGCAGTGTTGGCGGCAATCCCAATTGAACCCTCAGTAACTCCATTGCTTGGATATGTGCGCTTAATTGGACCGGCGTCATACGGGAAGTGTCGACCATCGCCGTGAAGTATAATGCTATTAAACGGGTATGACTTTGACGTGATTTGCCTTGTTTATTTACTAGATCTCTAGTCGTTTTCTCGTTGCCGTTGCTTCATTCACCTACCTCAAGGAACATTTTTGCATAATGAGATATGAAGAAAAATGAGAGAAATAATATATAGAGAGTGTTTTGTTGTGAAAAAATGGTGTAGAAAATGAGATATTTATAGGTGATTGTAGGAATATTAAAAAAAGGGTAAAAATATATTGTTTTTAAAATTTATTTATTTTTAATTGTATTTGGATTTTTTGATTTTTTCTAAAAAAAAATTAAAAATAGGAGAAAAACGACGCCCACTCCGCGAGTGAGTGTCACGCTCCAATGCCAGCGCACCACGTTGGGACACGATGACGCATCCACAACTCTAGCCCGTTGCTGGGTCATCACGCCGGGACGAGTCCGAGATGGGATTGGGTTGCGTTGCGGATGCTCTTATACATGAAATTTCATACAACACGAAAACAAGATATGAATACGCAGGAAATTAATGGATACTTTAGTGTTAAACCTTATCATATTATATCCTTATCAGGTCAACAGATAACTAAACAACAATTCTGGTTAGGTATTATTTTATTCGGATAACCGGTTTAAAATAATTACTATACTATTCCTTATCTTTTGTACTTTATTAGATTTATGATTATGTTTTAATTTTCTCACCCCTTTATATGTTGTCTCCGTTCCTTGCATCCGTAACTAAAAGCGAGAATAGCTTCATATTGTTAACATGTGGTTTTCGTGTGTTATCGACTTCATGTCGTTATTTTGTTATTATTTCGTCGCTAACAAAATTTATCGTGTTTGGATTTGTATTCAAATTGATGATTTTCTTAACATTCTCCATGTCCCCCATTTATATTCTCACTTTGACGTGCACATTTTGTAAGAAATTAAAAGAAAAGTGAGTAAAAAAGTTAGTGAAATATAAATCTTATTTTTATATTACTATTCCCTTTGTCCCACAGAAATCAGCTTAATTTTTTTCTTGTTTGTCGCATAGAAATACTAATCCATATCTATTTATAAAAATATTTTCTCTTATGTTTTACTTTTATAGTTTATGGGTCACATTATTTCAATTATTTTTCTTCTCTCTTCTACTTATCAGTTACGTTATGCATTAAAACTTGTGTTAACCCCACATAATCTATTTATAAAGTAATTAAATATAAGTATAACAATTTAGTTGATTATAGAGCTCACTTATCTAAAATTTAAAAGAATAAGCAAAGAACCATATCACCCTGATAATCAAATACTCCTTCAAAATATGTGCATTTGGCACGATACGACAATTAATACACAATTGGTAAAGTAAGAAAGTGGATGAGAATGGTAGATAAAGTAGTGTTAGTGGATAGTGAAACCCACATAATTATTAGTATTTAATAGTGAATTCAAATAGTATAAATTATAAAAAAAATGATATATATGAGCAAAAAATTAATAACAATTTTCAATAAATTGAATGCATAATTTTATCGGACGCAAGAAAATAGAAAATGGACGTAATATTATGAGTCGAAGGACTACGCCTAAGGGCGTCCACTATGGGTAGGACGCGGCTATAGCCGCGTCTGAGGGCGGTGGGCGGGCGGTGGGCGGGCGGCTATAGCGGGGAAGGTGGGCGGACAACTTTTGGGGGCTATTGGGGCGGCGGACGCGGGATAGCCGCGTTCGGGGCGAGGACGCGACGGTGAAAATGTAGAATTTTATATTTGGAATTTGGGGGCTATTGGAGGTGTCCACTATAGTGACGGAAATAAAATTTTGGGGCTATGTACAATAAAATTGGGGCTATGAATAAAAATTGGGGTGGAGCTATTGGGCGTGTCCGCCTTATAGTGGATACCCAAACGAGAGAGATAAAAAGATGGTAAGTGGCCAATTTGAAATATTGCAGAATATTGGGCATATTTTTGCACATGGAAACAGAAACAATCAAAGAGTGCACGTGACAGGCGCAGTGTACCATGCATTGTGGCAGACTTTGGTTTATCAATATTTTAAATCTTCTCAATCTACCCCACTTCAGCTACTCAGTTTTTAAAGATTTGAATGACTGAACTGCTTGTTTTTTATTTGAATAAGCCCTTAGTCTATAATTCCGTTGGAGAACCCGATAACCGGAAATTAATATCACACATCCAATTTGTATTCCACTTTAATTAAGTATGGATTTTATAAAATATAAAAGAAAATGAGTTATAAAAGTTAATACTTCCCCAATTCTATAGTAGTGAAGTAATTTTGTCATTTTAGTATGCTCTATAGTAGTAGAGTCATTTCCCGTTATAATAAAAGTCAATACATATATTCTCACTTACTGTACTCTCTCTTCATCTTTCTACTTTTTCATTTCCAACTTTATTCTTCATTTACTTAAGCCACTTAACACAAATTTTCTTAAATTGCGTGTCGAAATAGAACGTCTCCACAACTGCATAATGGATGGAATAATATGTAGGTCCTACTTTTATTTAGTTTTATAATATAATGGGAGAGAGAATGAGTTATTGGAATATGTGGTCTATTACCAGATATAGTAAAAATGAAATGAGACAACTTATAAGAGACTAATCAATATGAAAAATTGAGACACATAATAGGGATAGAGGGAGTAATACATATGTCGTGAATTTGATTTCATACTTGCTTAAATTTCTAGAATTTATTTTGTGTCAGTTCATATATATGTCGTGAGAGGGTCTTGTTAGGTTGAGATTTTTTAGCTTAATTGAGAATTGAGATGCATTTTCAGCCACTCATTTTGAAATGTCAACTACAAGTAGATTATATCAACTAAGGGTATTATCGTCATTTCATTTCAATAGCCAGAATATCAAATGTCAACAACTCGTATTAAAATGTCAACAACTAAAAAAAATTTATTTTTTTATTTTTTTAAAAATTTTTAAAAAAAAATTTTAAATTTTTTTAAAAAAATTTTAAATTTTTTTTTAATTTTTTTAATTTTCACGCGATGTCAACTACGATGTGTAGCCTGCACATCAAATGTCAATAGCCCTGCACATCAAATGTCAACAGCTTATAGTTGACATTATATGTTTATAGGTGATATGAATCATATATGTAGTTGACATTATATATGTGCAGTTGACATGAATTGTATATGTAGTTGACATTATATGTGTGTAGTTGACATGAATTGTATATGTAGTTGACAAAAAAAATAAAAATAATAAAAAAATAAAAAATCGAAAAAAAAATTTAATTTTTTTTTAAAAAAATAAAAAAATATTTATTAAATAAAATGTATGATGAAATTACCATTCTGCCCTTTCACAATTAATTAATGTAAAAATATTTTCCATGTGGTAAATTCTGGACCACTCATTTAATAAAAATGAGTGGCTAATAATGCATCTCAATTCTCAATTAGGCTAAAAAATCTCAATTGATCACAACCCTATATATATATATATAGAGTCATATTATTTACATTTCCACTCTTAAAGACCGAACTAGAGACCAAATTAGGGCCCTTAGATCTAGATTTGAATGGATGAGATTAAACCATGTCTCATGAATTTCGCTACTTCATTATGTAAGCAATATACTTCAAATCAGGGGTATTTTGGTCAAATTACATCTAGGCTAAAAAAAATTCCATGCTGCTTCTCCTCATTCACGCCGCTCATCTTCTTTCTCATCTCTCTCGTTCTCTTCTTCTCCAAATCGAAGAATACTTCTCCAAATCAAAGAATTCTTCTACAAATCGATGAATTTTCTTCCACAAAGCGACGAATCTTCTTCTTCAAAGCGACGCTCATCTTCTTCACCAAATCAACTCTCACTTCTACTACAAATCGACGCTCAAACGCTGCTTCTCTGCCAAAATCGACGACTCCACAACTTCCTCTTCTACAATCGACGACATCTCAAGCTGATTCAAGTCGATTAACCACAGATTCAAAATGGTTGACACACGAAAGTCGTAGATCGATAGTCGTTGATTAACCACAGATTCAGCATCTATATCTGTCGATCTCAGCATCTCTATCTCTCTATCAGCCGACGTCCACATCTCCACGCGATTTGAAATAGTTGACACCAGAAATTCATCAATGGAAGGTGAAGGTTTATATTATATTATTTTTCTGAACTTCCCATTTTGAAGTCTATGGCTAAAATTGCTTCGATTTACTGTTTCAGATGGACGCCGATTGCTTTCCGGCAAAACGTTATGCCTCATGTAATACACTGTATTAAAGTTTTATATTTTTCAAAATTCTACTTTACTTCATACTTTCTTACTTTGGTTTCTGATTTTTGCATAATTAGTTCATCAATCAGTGGGTAACAAGTTCAATTAGGGGTGAAATATAATCGTTTGCTTGTGGCTAGTTCGTAACATCATTAGTATTACTTCAAGTCTGATTTATGTCTTCATCATGTTTCCTGTTACTTCATTTTTCAGATTGTTCATAGTACTCCATTCGTACACTTTATTACTTCATTCATGTTGCATGTTACTTCATTCGTACACTATGTTACTTCAATCATGTTTCATGTTACTTCATTTTTCAGATTGTTCATAGTACTTCATTCTTATACTTTATTACTTCATTCATGTTGCTTGTTACTTCATTCAATAGGTGTTCTTCCCCATATGTGCAAATCAACATTATTATGTTGTTTGTTTTTGCTTCAAGAGAAACGCTATTGTTGTAATAGACAATTCTGCAAACGGGGATGACAATGACCTCACAATAAATTATGGTCACATTCCAGAAACATTGGTTCTTATTCTTCTCTTATGATTGAATTTTATAGCACATACATATGAACACACACAACTATAAATGACATGTATTTGTTTTGTACATACAGAGATCATACTTTTGTCACTTCCTCGCCAAGAATGGTCTCCATGCATATTGTAAGATCGTGTCCAACTCTAAAATGCAGAGATTGAATATGCCATGGAGGACAGTTGATAACGTTGAAGATTGTGGAGTATTTCTGATGCCGCATATGGAAACGTACAAGGGTGAGCGTGAAGTTTGCTGGAACTGTGTCTTGAAGAATACAAGTTCGGGGGTGCTGCAGAGCTTGAGGGCCAAATATTGTTCGGCGCTGATGTTAGCCCAAAACAGCCACGAGAGCTTTAACAACAAAAATGTTACAGCGGCGTATTACGAAGAGGAAAGCAAACACATTGAAATTGATGTTGAGAAAATGATTGCAGCATATATAAAGAAGAAATGATGATTTTAGTAGATCAAGTTTTGTATTCGACATACATCTGTTATGAGCCATTTTGAAATAAAGTACCACGCTTTCTAATGTTGTTCATTATTAGTCTATAATACTGCATTGGGTAACAGATTTAGTTCATTTCAGAAATCTTAGTTCATTTCAAAGATCTATTGAGAAATGGAAAATATAAAGTAAGATTAATAATCTACTCCTACTATATATTTTGTCTATTCTCTTTAAGATTAATAAGACATTATAAAAACAATTCAGTATATTCTCTTTAATCTTGCAAAAAGTCTAAACAAATTCAAATTCAAAATGTAAATGAAGTAAGACACTACATGATTGAAGTACAGAAGTGAGGGAATGAAGAACATAATTATCCGAATGAAGTAAATTTGGAACAGAACTACTTGAACTAAATAGAACAACTAGCCTCAACATCGGATTTTCCTCTTTAAATGTTGTTCAGTATTAGCCTGTAATACTGCATTGGGTACCATATTTAGTTCATTTCAAAGATCTTAGTTCATGTTTTAGATCTATTGATTATTGATAAGTGAATGACAAATGGAAAATATATCAAAGTAAGACTAAGAAAAACATTATAATAAAGAAAAATTAAGTCATTATAAAAATACTTCAGTCTATTCTCTTTAAGCTTGCAAAAAGTTTTAACAAATTCAAATTCAAAACGTAAATGAAGTAAGAAACTACATGACTGAAGTACAGAAGTAAGGGAATGAAGAACAGAAATATCCGAATGAAGTAATAAAACAACCAGCTTCAATACCATCATCAAACCCACAATGCACAGCCTTGACAAATTTAGACTTCAACCAACGTCCTCCATGTAACTCATTAGGGATTAATTTCATTTTTTTTGTTTCTCAAGACACAAAAGATGTGACTGCATATAAGCCCAATCCTCCCAAACATCTTACAACTACATGCATATGAATCAAAAGATGTGGAATATGACACAGTCAAGTTCTTCGAGAACTTGTCGTTGACTACATAAATCTCAACACAATAAAGTTCACGTTACTTCATTCGACCTGCGGATTACTTCATCCAGCCAAACTGTTACTTCATTATACATCTGTTTATACTACATGCATGAAAAACTCGAAAAAATATCCATCAACATCGGAATTCTCCATGAGATTCTGAAGGTAAGCTTAAGAAGTAATCGGAATTCTGATCTCACGAAGTAATCGAAATTCTTCACGTCTATCTCCAGCTTTTTATTCAGAGATGAATCACGATTAGATGATGATTGCAACACGATTTGAGGAAGATTGAGATAAGAAGATAGATATTAACAAGAGAAAAGATCGGCAGATCACATCGATGATTTGCTGTGTATGCCTCGTTCCACGTGTAGTCGGAGAGCTTTTCCATCTCCACCAGATCGGAGATCCACTCCGCTGTGTGGTGCTTCTTCCTCAACTCCAATGCAGTGGGTTGAGGGAGCCGGCCAGCCGGGGACCGGTGAGAGAGAAACGTAGAGAGAGAGAGAAGTGGATTGGATTTGGGAATGGAGGAAGAAGTGTATTCACGTAACTGCATCATTTTTGGTCTTCCAAATCTGCCCTTGTGTCAATTTATTTAAATAAAAAAATAAGATAATGTGTAATTATTAATAACCATTAGATGTGATTAATGGATGGATGAGATTTGGTCTCTAGTTCGGTCTTTAAAATTGGTTCGACATTTATCACAACCCTATATATATATATATATATATATATATATATATAGGGATGTATTCAAATTAATATGTAAAAACCTTTTAAAAAGGAAAACTAATTTCATTCATTGATTAGGTGTGATCTGATGGTTGATATGAAAGCCACATGGCATTTAAAAATTAATAAAATAATCGAAAAGAGTAAAAATGGTAAAGCACAATTGTACATGACTTCGCTACATGATGCAGTTATATTTGTACATCATGTTCTATTAGTACATGATGTTAATGTATGAAAATGGTATTTTAATGTACGAGTCTCACACATTAATGTACGCAGGTGACTGAATAATGTACACATTATCATGGGTATATCGTACATTACTATAGGACTCATGCTTTTCTGAATATGTAGATGCTATATAGTACAACTTCCATCCAAAAAAGCATGAGTCGGACGATAATGTACGATATACCCATGATAATGTACGATAATGTACATTATCATGGGTATATCGTACATTACTATCCAACTCATGAATTTGTGAAATTGTAGATGTTATATAGTATAGCTTCCATCCACAAAAGCATGAGTCGGGCGATAATGTACGATATACACATGATAATTTACATTATCGTACATTATCATGGGTATATCGTACATTACTATACGACTCATGCTTTTGTGAATTTGTAGATGCTATATAGTATAGCTTCCATCCTAAAAAGCATGAGTCGGACGATAATGTACGATATACCTATTATCATGTGTTTATCTTACATTACTATCCGACTCATGAATTTGTGAATTTGTAGATGCTATATAGTATAGCTTACATCCACAAAAGCATGAGTCGGACGATAATGTACGATATACCCATGATAATGTAGTACGATATACCCATGATAATGTACATTATCATGAGTATATCGTACATCACTTATCCAGTAATGTAGCATCGTATTAATTCCCTTAGGACCGAAAGTTAACATCATTCACCAAGGGTTTAGTAGTCCATGGGGCTAGGGTGTAGTACCATTATATTAACAAAACGTTCACTAACCGGAGGAAGTTATATCCAGTCCCCTAGGGTTAACTTATCCATAGAGCCTGGGTATAGTATCCACATGATTACCCTAGTGAAGGTTGTGTTACTGATTCGGTACTACACCTAGCCTCATGGATTGCTAAACCCTTAGGGAATGGATATAACTTTCGCCACTTTGAAAAGTTCTATGGTTAATCTCTTCAATTTCATTACATAAGTTTATGACAAATAGTAAATCTTCTGTTTTGCAGCGTGATAGAGGGAAAAAGATGAGACTATGACTCTCTGTGTGTGTGTCAACTGGCCAGGAGGGTACCTAGACCTAGCTGTGTCGTTGGGTTTGTGTCTATCTTCCCTATCAACAAAAAAATACCTCAACCCACTTCTACTGGCTAGTATAGCGGAGTAAGGGTCAAATCCCACAGAGATGGATGTAGGCGAGATACACTTGCGATGACATTCTAGGAGCGGTTGGTTAGCTACCACGTTTTTTTGGGGTTGAGTTTTACCTAGTTGGAAAATGAAATGGAACCTATACCCCTCCTGACCAGTAGGTCAGGGTGGGCTCTAAATGCTGCGTGCTAAAAGAAATTAAAGTGCGTGTGTAAATTAGGGTACGAGTGTGCTTGTGAGAAGCTACTAGACGAAACTTACTAAAAATGGCTAGACAAAAGGTAAAGAGAATCAAAGGACATGCTGGCAAACTGTCTCCTGGGTGTGCAGAAAAGCTGAAAAAGCAACAAAAGCAACACAAGTGGTCCCATTCTTTGATTGTGACATTATCTTCTTCACCAAGCTAAACAAACGAATGATCAAACTTGAAAATTCGTAAATGCTATATTTAACTTGAAATCGAGAACGAAAGCTAAGAAAACTGAGATCTACGCAAACTGGTCAGCGGGACAAGGTGACAGAAGCAAGCAGAAACGATTCCCATGCATTTTTTGAGGAACTTAACCCGATTAAAACTTGTAAACACTCCAAGAAAACCTAGATCTAACTAAGCAAAGCAGATTCAAGAACTTAAACAACAGAAATCAACGTAAAACTACCAGATCTAGCTACTAGGCAGAAAGAAATAATAAACAAGCTGAAACACAAAATAAAACCACAATAAACTTCATTGCATTAAAGATTATCACCCAAAAGATGTTCCAACTAAGTAGCTACTGGAATCCAAGTCAAAGGCAATAAAAAACAAGTACTTAAACTAAGAAATCTTAAAAACAAAGCAAGTAGAAGATTGTTTGGCTCATCGGAAACTGAAACTGGAAGAATTTCTGGAACTACGGCGGCTGGAATGAATCAGGCATGATAATCCTCGCCGGCAGGTGGCCGGAATCTTCAAGTCAGGCTGTTGGATTTAGATGGAACTAAGAGCTAGTGGAGCTATTTTCCTCAAAAGTGATGTAGTAGTGATGATAAGTCCTAAGTGAAGTGGTGTAAAAAAATCCCCATTTTCTTTATGTTCAGCTCCTATTTATAGGGTGGCTTGCCCTAATTTCTAGGGCTTTCTCTTCATGTGGAATGACAATTTTTCCCTTCTTTAGATAGGTAATTATTCCAAGCAAGTCCTTCCTTCTCGTGTCCAGTTCTGTAGCATCCATCCTGGTCAGTTTGCGTATTTTCTGCTCATACTAACCAGTTTGCACACTTTTCGCAGCTTTTTCACTCGAATTCCTTCTGAACCTTTCCTCCTGATTTAGTACTTCAACCTGCACACTTTAACAACTATTTTGTAGATATTATCCGATAAAGCACCTTATACTGACCAGTAACCAAGGCCGAGAACGAAACTCATCAAACTGCTCACACTTAACACATACTTGTCCTCAAGTATGAAGAAACAAGCTAAATAAAAATAATGAGTTGAGTTCGCAAGCCTGGTTACCTCCCCTCACCGACCTAAGACTCTAAAACTTAAAAGACTCTTCAACACATAGATGACTCACAGAAAACAAAAAACAAGAAAACGGACAAAAGAAAAAAAAACTCATAAACACATTACACAGGCTATATTTTCAATCAATCCTCCCCCTTGTGTTGAATTAATCCGGCTGTAAACAACTTCGAAATTCTGCCGCCCCCCTTTTCCTTCCCAGTCAGTATATCTGCTCGTCAAGATCACCCAGACTCTCGGCCAAACACCAGATTCACTGTCGCTCATTCCTCACTAGGGATGTTAGGACTGTTTTCTCTCAAAATGCTGAACCACAGATGCTTCGGACTCAGATCTCACGTGCGGCTCCTGAAGGCTTTTAAGGCTTGTAACGGGGCTATTGGTTTGTAGTGTATGGGGCAGATGTTCCTAAGGCTCTAAGGTTCAAACACTACTACTTTATTTCGATGTGGGGGACTGTGTGCATTTGGGCTCTTGGCTGTTGCTTCTCTTCGGCTGGACGTTTTTTGATATTGGACTCCAACTGGTCAGTAGCTTCTTTGTGGCTTCGCCACCCTTATTCCTTATTTTTTCTTTTTGTGGTCAAGTGTGTTCGACCATTTTCTTCAACATTTCTTTATGTGGCTTCGCCACCCTTAGTCCTTCTTATTTTTTTGGACCTGGGATTTTTCTTGGTCGATTTTCTCATTTCCTCTCGATTTCTTTCTCCAGTTGGTTTTTCTTGTATGTCCTCCTGGCCAGTCGCCTTCTTGCCTTATGCCTCGCACTCACACAGTCCCTGTGGTTATTGGGTTATATCTGGGTATAGATTTGGCTAGAAAAAGGGGTTCTAAGGGATGTTTTTTTTAGGGGGGTTTCCTACTGCCTTCAGGACTTGCTACACGCGGTCACTTTACCCTAGGCATCATGTGACAGCCACTCTTTTCTTTTCTAAATTGGTGGAAAGTGGTTCCACTTAGGCTTGTAACTCACCATTTAAGAGGGCTTTTGTATCTGGCTCTAAGGATGGGTTTTTCTCTCATACTTGCATCATCCATACTGACTAGGAGATACTAAGAAAGGTGGTTTCTACTCTTGGTATGTTTTATTTCCATCGATCATCTAGCCTTAAGATTGGATCAGTTGAGTTTTAAGCTCGTGTTTTAACACATGTCCTAAAAAAACTTAACCTAAACTGACTTACTAGGGTCTGACTCGACACATGACAACACATATATACAATTATACTGGCCATTATCTCCTCCTCCCACTTCATCATTGCTTGCCTTCACGCAAGTTTAGTGAAGTGAAAAACAGGATGACCAATATCCAACACATAGAAGCACAAAAGACCAGAAAACACATAACACATGAAAGACATATTATATATGAAACTTCTCATACTTAGACTATGAAATAGGCTAAGTGGGAGAAGAATAACGAACATAGAGAACACATAGACAATGTGGAACAAGAACTAATATGCAAAAAATACTATGTCAACAAAAACTTCTCACACTTAGACTATGCAATAGGCTAAGTGGGAGAAGGTATAGGACTCACATAAAAAAAACACAAAACAAAGACAACTTCTAACATCCTAAACACATATAACGTTGTAAACCCTCGTCTTCTCACACTTAGACTATGGAATAGGCTAAGTGTTATGAATGAGGGTATACGCATGCTAAAACATGTACAAAAAAATAGAAACAACACAACTAGAAAAAAAACTCAAGTTTACTGAAAATAAAAAGAAAGCTAACTGGTCAGTTGGTAGGGTCGGTCATCTTCTCCTCTGGATCCTCTTTGGTCAGGAGCCTTGTGCAGTTTCCTTCTCGGGTTCCTTTGTTGGTACACATCAGAGGTGTCACTCTTTTTCTTATGATTCTTGAAAGTCCCCTTGATTTTCCTCTTTTCCATGGGCCGCAGACGATTGTTGCTGTGGACCTTGCTCCCGATCAGTTTGGGCACTTGTCCCAGCTTCTTGATGATAATGTCCGATAGGACCACCCTGGGCTTCTTGGTCTCCTTCTTTTGCTTTGCTGCCCCATTGCCTTTCCTCTTTCTTTCTTGGTTGCATTTTCCTTCTTTGTCTTGATTTTTCTGTAAGTCGGTTTCTGGTACTGGTGTCTCTTTCAGGGCAGCAGGGATGACAAGTGGATTGTCGATGTTAGCCTCCTGTACTGGCTGGGCGAAAGTTGCAGTCGGGTTCTCCCCAGGTTTTGTAGGAGAACCCCCTTCCTGGATAGTAAGGGTCGATGACGGATATCCAGCAACAACAAGGATCTCTGACTTGGTTGTAGCATGTTTTGGATCCTCCCCAGGTTTTGTAGGAGGTCCACTATCTTCTTGGCCAGTATCAGTGTCCTTGCTCTTCTTTTTGTTGCAAGGAGTCTTGTCATCCTCGCTTGAGATCTCTACAAGATCAGGAACCTTGTTGGGCCCCTTCTTTTTCTCAATCCTACGCCCGATGATTCGCCTCGATGCGCGCTTCGGCCCTTGTTTTCTCTCTGCCTTCTTCTCGGCCAGTTGGTGAGCCCCAGTGGCTCTAGTGAATCTTGACTTCTGATAAATAGTCTCTTCAATATCCTCTTCATCAGGTTCTTTAGTGGTTTCCCTTGAACTCTCTTCCGGACCTTGATTGATTTGAGGTTCAGCAACTGGCTCAGTTTCATCAGGACCACTCTTCTTGGTCAGTATGTCCCCCTTATCCTTCGTCTTGCTTGATTCCCCAAATTACTCCTTCCGTTCAGGCTCCTTGTAGGATATTCCTGACCACAATGTCACCTTCCTCACATTAGCCTTGTCAGGTATGTGCACTGCAACTGGGAGCCTTTCCGCATTCCCACAAATCTCATTCATCGAACTGGCCAGGTAGGACAGTTGCTTATTCAACATGTCCATATTTTCCTTATGCTCTTTCTGGGCGTTTTGCATGCCTTGCACCACTTCATTATTTGATTGAAATTCGCTCCTCATGGTTTGCTGGTAAGCAAGCATCTCTCCCATCATCTCTTCCATAGATCTTCCTGACTTGTTTTGGTGTAGGAAATGGTTAGGATTTTGCTGATGGTGGGGATTATACTGGGTGTTAGGGTATGGGTGGTAGGTTTAGTTTGGCTGATTTTGATGAGAGGGGTACTGGCTGAATTGGTTAGAGTTGTGGGGTTGACTGTGATTGGGATTCAGGTGGTGTAGGTAGGGATTTTGCTGGTGATGGGAGTTATACTGGCCGTTAGGATGCGACTGGTAGATGGGATGGTTTTGATTGTAAGGGTAGTTTGGCTGATTTTGGTGTGAAGGGTACTGACTGAACTGGTTGGGGTGGAGATGCTGGTTAGGGTTAGGGCATGGGTGATTTTGGTAATGTTGGGGTGAGTGAGATTGGTAATTCTGGTTTCCCATCTGATATTGTGGCACATAGGTGGTATTTTGATATAGGTTTGTTGGTTGCAGATTATGCTGGTTTCTTCCTGACCAGTTCGGCTGTGAATCTTGGGCTGGGGGTCCATCGTATGCATTCTGAGGTGGGTTGGGCTGTTTAGAGTTTCCCTCTCTCCATCTAAAGTCCAGGTGTTCTCTCCAAGGTGTGTCATCCTACTTTTCAGGATTCCAGTTCCTATTTGAATTCCAAAGCCTAGTCGTATTTGAATAGTGATCCTCTTGGGCAGTTACCATGGTGGCATTAACTGGAGGAACTTGCGGTTTACTCTTCTCAATTGTTGACCAAAGTGCCCTCTCGAGCTTGTCAATCCGTCTCTCTAATTGATCATTATTTCCTACTGCTGCAGCATTCGCCATACCTTTTCTGGACGGGAGAGTACGTGGATTGTCATAGGCTCTTTTCGCATAGAGAAGTCTTTCCATGATTCTCTTGGCCTCACTAACTCGTAGTTTGGAAAAACTTCCTCCACTTGATGAGTTCACTAAGTCCTTGCTCTCCGCATTCATCCTCTCATAGAAAATCGAGTAAATTTCTATTTCCAACATGTGGTGGTTTGGGCATGCATCCAACAGACCCATGTATCTTGACCAATACTGACTCAGGGTCTTATCATAACCTTGTGTAACTCCTCGGATTTTATCTCTTAGTGCACTTGTCCTGGCCGCTGGGAAGAACTGATCCAAGAACATCATCTTGAAGTCAGACCAGGTTCTGATACAATTTGGTGGCAGCCTCTTGAACCAAGTATTCGCCTCCCCTTTAAGGGCAAAGGGAAGTGCCTTCAGTCTGTAGTCGTCTTCGCTCGACCCCGCTGGCTGCTTGAGAGCCTTGCAGATTTTGCAAAATTCATGCAAGAACTCGTATTGGCTCACAACTCCTTCCCAAGAACACAGGCAAGATGGCCATAATGTGGGGCTCCACGTAGATCGCTTCTTGTCCTAGGGTAGTGACGATTGCTTGCGGTGGTTCGCCATCCAAGTGAGCGTACAACGGCTTATCTCGGGATCATTTTCCTGGTCAGCCATGTTAGCTTTCTCCTCTTCAGTTGCGGATATTGATTCCGGTTCACTCTTGATGGTTGTGCTGCGATCCTCCTCACCGCTCGCATCCAAGTCAACAGGCAAGGCAGTGGTTAATTCTGAATGAGTGGTGACTGGATTTACCCCTTCTTCCCTTGGCCAGTTGGACTCAGTTTCATTTAACTGCGGAACACAAAAAATAAAGAAAAGTTTATCTACAATATTCACACCAAAATTCTTAACAAAACTCCTCATAAACTAAGACACAAAAGAAAAGAAAAACAATTAACTATATGTACACCAAAGTGTCATGCAACAAATGTATGCAAAAACGCCATCCATCCCCGGCAACGGCGCCATTTGATAGAGGGAAAAAGATGAGACTATGACTCTGTGTGTGTGTGTCAACTGGCCAGGAGGGTACCTAGACCTAGCTGGGTCGTTGGGTCTGTGTCTATCTTCCCTATCAACAAAAAAATACCTCAACCCACTTCTACTGGCTAGTATAGTGGAGTAAGGGTCGAATCCCACAGAGATGGATGTAGGCGAGATACACTTGCGATGACATTCTGGGAGCGGTTGGTTAGCTACCACGCTTTTTTGGGGTTGAGTTTTACCTAGTCGGAAAATGAAATGGAACCTATACCCCTCCTGACCAGTAGGTCAGGGTGGGCTCTAAATGCTGCGTGCTAAAAGAAATTAAAGTGCGTGTGTAAATTAGGGTACGAGTGTGCTTGTGAGAAGCTACTAGACGAAACTTACTAAAAATGGCTAGACAAAAGGTAAAGAGAATCAAAGGACATGCTGGCAGACTGTCTCCTGGGTGCAGAAAAGCTGAAAAAGTGCAAGTTCAAAAGCAAAAAGCAACAAAAGCAACACAAGTGGTCCCATTCTTTGATTGTGACATTATCTTTTTCACCAAGCTAAACAAACAAGATCTAACAAACTCCATTGATGAATGATCAAACTTGAAAATTCGTAAATGCTATATTTAACTTAAAATCGAGAACGAAAGCTAAGAAAACTGAGATCTACGCAAACTGGTCAGCGAGACAAGGTGACAGAAGCAAGCAGAAACGATTCCCATGCATTTTTTGAGGAACTTAACCTGATTAAAACTTGTAAACACTCCAAGAAAACTAGATCTAACTAAGCAAAGCAGATTCAAGAACTTAAACAACAGAAATCAACGTAAAACTACCAGATCTAGCTACTAGGCAGAAAGAAATAATAAGCAAGTTGAAACACAAAATAAAACCACAATAAACTTCATTGCATTAAAGATTATCACCCAAAAGATGTTCCAACTAAGTAGCTACTGGAATCCAAGTCAAAGGAAATAAAAAACAAGTACTTAAACTAAGAAATCTTAAAAACAAAGCAAGTAGAAGATTGTTTGGCTCATCGGAAACTGAAACTGGAGGAATTTCTGGAACTACGGCGGCTGGAATGAATCAGGCATGATACTCCTCGCTGACAGGTGGCCGGAATCTTCAAGTCAGGCTGCTGGATTTAGATGAAACTAAGAGCTAGTGGAGCTATTCTCCTCAAAAGTGATGTAGTAGTGATGATAAGTCCTAAGTGAAATGGTGTAAAAAATTCCCTATTTTCTTTATGTTCAGCTCCTATTTATAGGGTGGCTTGCCTTAATTTCTAGGGCTTTCTCTTCATGTGGAATGACAATTTTGCCCTTCTTTAGATAGGTGATTATTCCAAGCAAGTCCTTCCTTCTCGTGTCCAGTTCTGTAGCATCCATCCTGGTCAGTTTGCGTATTTTCTGCTCATACTAACCAGTTTGCACACTTTTCGCAACTTTTTCACTCGAATTCCTTCTGAACCTTTCCTCTTGATTTAGTACTTCAACCTGCACACTTTAACAACTATTTTGCAGATATTATCCGATAAAGCACCTTATACTGACTAGTAACCAAGGCCGAGAACGAGACTCATCATAGTGCAACCTAAATCGTCAAAATGTCATTCAATCTTCTTTCTGCAATTCTTAAAGAAAACAAACTCGAGGGCCAAAATTACATAGAATGGAAACAAAATTTGGACATCGTTCTCACAGCCGATGAGTACAAATTTGTGCTCACTACTCCACGACCTCCTGTGCCAGCGGCTAATGCCACGCAGGCAATACGAGATGCGCATAAACGGTGGCATAAGGCGAATGAGATGGCTAAGTGTTATATGTTGGCCTCCATGTCAACAGTGCTTAGACATCAGCATGCAGCCATGGCGATTGCCGCCGAGATTATGCAAAATCTCAAAAATCTTTTTAGTACTCAGAATCAAACGGCTAAGTCTCAAGCCTTTCAGAGTATCATGGCGAAGACTATGAAGGAAGGCACATCTGTGCGGGACCATGTCCTCGAGATGATGAGCCACCTCAATCAAATTGAGGTTTTGGGAGGGACGATTGATCCCGAGTCCCAAGTCACTGTAATCCTTCAAAGTCTACCCCCTAGCTTTCAGCAGTTCAAGCTCAACTTCGAGATGAACAAAAGAGACTATACCTTGGCTGAATTGTTGACTGAACTTCAGTCGACAGAGGATCTCATGATCCAATCTAAGGCGGCGATGGTTAGTTCGACACATCATTCCTCTGGCCCTAGGCCTGGCGCATGAAAGAGGAAAGTGTCGAACCAGGTTGCCGCTAAGGATGCTATGGGAAAGAAGAAAATGAAGGTAAACAAGAAGCAAACTGGTAAGTGCTTCAAGTGTGGACAGAAGGGGCATTAGAAGCCAGACTGTCCTAGAAAGGGCAAGGCTACATGTATGCACCAAGATCTAGTGGTCGAGTCATGTTTGGCTTCGACGTCTACTCATACTTGGGTTATTGACACAGGAGCTACTGCTCATATTTCTTTTGATCCTGACTTAATGCGGGTGACAAGGCAGCTATATGATCGTGAGATCGAGGTCCAGCTGGGCGATGCTACAAAAGTACCAACCGTTGCAGTGGGAGATGTTTATTTGCGTTTTAGTAGTGATAGATTTTTGATTTTGAAGAATGTTTTGTTGATAACTTCATTTAGAAGAAATTTAATTTCAGTTTCTAAATTAGTTTTTGATGGATATTTGATTTCTTTTAATGACAATTACGTTATTAAGAAAGATGGTTCTTATATCTGTCGTGGTATCATGGAAAACAATCTGTACACAATCACATCTACATAACTTAATGATCGCAAATCAGAACTCAATACAACATAAAAAATTTCAAGGAAAAGCATAGAACCTTCAAGTTTAATGAACGAAACGTACTTATGGAACCTGAGACTTGGTCATGCCAACGAAAGAAGGATCCATTCTCTTGTGGACCAAGACCTTATTAAAGGTCTAGAGAATGAGCCATTTTTAACGTGCGAATCCTGCTTAGAAGGCAAGATGACTAATAGACCTTTTAGGGTGAAAGGTAATAGGGTCAAGGATGTACTAGAGCTCGTTCATACTGACATGTGTGGACCAATGTCAACCAAGGCAAGAGGTGGCTATCGGTTTTCATCACTTTTATTGATGATTATTCGAAAGTTGGACACGTTTGTTTGATGCGTTTCAAGTCTGAATCTTTTGACAAGTTCAAAGAATTCAAGGCTTATGCGGAGACACATCATGGAGAACGTATCAAGAGCCTGCGATCCTGGAAAGAGGCAGAAGAGGCGAGACCGATCACGTTATATGGAAGGATAACCAATCGGGTGGATCAGTTTGCAATTGTCTTTGCGACTTGATCAAGGCGCTTCTCTCTCTTTCAAAAACAATTTATAACTCCCTAACATGCATCCTACTTTAAAAAGTAAGCGGCAAGTACGTGGTCGATCCCACAGAGAAGCTGGTGCGTTGAGTGTGTGTTTAGTGAACAGGGTTTTGGCTGCGGCCACGCTTTAAGTTGGGAGTTTTAAACTACTAGATTAAACTAGGAAGAATGTAAACTATCTACTTGATCAAGGGACATCATGCTGGAAAAAGTAAACTAATCAAGTAAGTGACAAACTGAAATAAATGACTTAACTACCTAAGCATGCTACGATTCTACGAGATACTTTACCATTCAACATTATGCAAGATCAAACTTATGGATCTGGGAATTTAAGACCAAACTAAGCTATAGCAGTCAATAAGATTTCCGAAAACAAATAGCTTGATTTAAAAACAGAATTCTGAACAGATCTTGGAAAATATGGAATACAAAACAAGAATGATTGCTTTCAACAACTTAACAACACGAAATTTAACTAAGTAACTAGAACTGAAATGAAAGAAAGTGATAGATCCGAGAGATCCTCGGTCGGAAACTGAAATAGCGGCGAACGGATCTGGATTTCTCTGTCGCGCTCCTTCTCACTCTCTAGCTAACCATTCTAACTCTCTAATGGAAACGGAACTAAAAATACTGATAAAGAAAGGAAAAAGATAGATAAAAAGATCCTCAGCTATGGCAATGCATCCTCTATTTATAGGCTCTTCATAACAACCTCCAGCTGTGATAACAACTTTGGCAGCGAATCTTCGTCCTAGCTGGAATTGCGCCTCTTATCCATCGATACGTGTCCCCTTTTCTGTTTCACCGCGGTCCTTGGATAACTGATTTAGAATCACTTTCCAGTGCATCGGCTATACGTGCCCTCTTTCTGTTTTGCAGTGGTCCCTGGCTAACTGCTTGACCATCAATTTGATCAACCCACACTGTTTTGGGCCTTTTTCACCTTCTGCGCCAACATGATCAGTTTGGCCTTGCTGCCTTGGTCAAGCGGCATTCCTGCACAATTAACACTCGCTTTCCGCGTAAAACTGATCAAGTAGCCTACATTTTACCCTCTAAACCAATGCATGAAATAGGCCTTATCAAACTGCTCACACTTAAAACATACTTGTCCTCAAGTATAAAGAAAAAGAAAGGAATAAGAGAATAAGGTAAATTTCAAGCATGGTTTCTCGTTTCAAGAAAGTAAAAGAAGAAGAAAAACACAAGACTCAAAACATAGACACATATTCACATAGATGCATAAAACCGAATAAACTTCCAACAATCATACCCGAGGTTGAGGTCAATCCATTTTCCAGCAGCTTATGTTTCCACCCTTTCACGTTCACTTGATCAAGGTGTCAGTTCGTCAAGATAACTCAAATTTAAACCAACTGTTGGATTCACTCAGTCACTCATTTCTCACCAGAGATGTTAGGTCTGTTCACTCAGTAATTGCTGCACATTTAATACCTCGAGTCTGACTGCACAAGATTGTTCCTTAAGGTCTTTGTTTTGGTTGTAATGGGGCTCAGGGTAGTAATGTGTTTAGGAAAGATCCTAATGGTTATAGGTTAAAATTTAAAAATATAAACTGGAAAAAGAAAAATGAAAGGCACATGAGTCAAGAGACCAAGATCTGAACAACTTTACCGGATCAAGCTGGGTTCACTTCTTTACCACTTGACAGCTCCCTTGGTTAAGCTACGACCTTAGCTTTTAACTTTCTGGCTTATTCTTAACTATCGACTTACTGGTTCAGGTTACAAACTTTTTTTCCTGCCCTTTTTTTCACTTGATCAACCTAACTTTTTTATTTGATTAACTTGACTAATTGACTTGATCAACCTGGCTACCCATTTATTTCGATCCCTCTATCGCTATTCTCTTTTCTTTTGAAATAGTCCATCTCTCGGCCCCATTTTCTCATGTGTTTATAAAATGTAAAAATTTGGGTTTAGGGTTTCAAAAGACGGGTAAAAGTGTATACCGGCTCAACTTGGTTACTAAGGGGTACCTTGTTTGATGAGGCGGGTTTGCGAAACGAAGGAAAAAAAGGCTCAAATGGTTAAGTCCTAATGCCTTTAGTCCTTACTACTTGTGATATTTTCATCTAAATATCAAAAGGCAGCCTCTCATTTTTTTTGTAAAAATAGTAGAAAGTGTTCTACTTTGGTTTATAACTCACAATTTAGAGAGGCTTCACAGAAGGATTTAACTTGAGCATTTCCATCATACTTACGTCATCCAAACTGATCAAGTTGAGCAATCAAGTTTCCACATGTAAACATGTTGTATCCTTTTTCTAACTCTTCCCCAAGCATTCATGTCTTTCATTTACCCAATTTCATGCATACTGCTCTAAATTAATTCTATCTGTTTGTTTGTTTTTTTAAATTTGACTTGTGTGATTTCAATTAGGCTAACCCTCCCCCCTCCCACTGCATATTAGCTCGCCCTCGAGCGACTCGATGAAGTGGAAAAAGGGTTAGGCAACAACATAGGTATAACAAAAACCAAGTAAAACTTCTCACACTTACACCAGACACTGGGCTAAGTGGGAGAAGTGCCCTAAATCAAAATCATGCCGAACACAAACAAGAGTAAAACAAGAACACACATTCAAGAAAAAGAACAAGAAATCCATAAACTTCTCACACTTAGACCAGACACTGGGCTAAGTGTGAAATGGATAAAAACATAGTAATTACAGATCAAAAACAAAAATAAACACATAAATTGTTTTGAAACTGAAACGAGTTGGGTAAGATGTTATACTATTTCCTCCTTGATGGCTGGGCAGGTTGAGTAGAGGTCGGCCTGGTAGGAGCAGTGGCATGCCTTCCTTGTGGGGAGCGAGTAGAAGGAGGTGGTGGGTGCCATGTGCTTGGTTGTTACGCTAGGGAACTGGCTGGATCACGCACTGCCTCTCTATGATAGTCCCAATCCTGTTCATCTGCACCAGGCGCAGCTTCCATTCGGCGTCTCTCTGGGCAGCCTCATCCGTTCGGTCAACCCTTGGGGTGGCCACTATCGCTAGCAGGGGCCCTTGATGCTTGCTCGGGCTGGGTGGGCGTTCAGCATGCCTCTGCCTTGATTCCAGCTGACCTCTTGATTGCTCACGCTGGCCGGTAGTATAGAAATGGAACCTCCCCTGTCGTCCCTTCTCCAACACTTGTATTCTGAAAATGTAATCAAGGTCAAAAAGTTCAGGCGGAGGGCAACGAAAAGGGTGTCGTACACTCTCCTAGTTCTCCAAATTCCAGTTTCTTCTTAAGTATGCTCCAAGGAGGTGGCACACATTCAAGTGGCGTGCCGGGCGTGTAGCGATCTGATGAATCAAATAAGCCAGCCAGAACCCCAGGTGGACCTTCCGCTGCTCCTTCATACACCACATAAAGTAGAGTTCGGCCAAGGTGATCATCGCGGTGGTGTTGGCTTGGCCCAATAGATTGCAGCCAAGGTAGACTTGAGCGATGCGGAGGGCAGCCCCTGGACTCAGACGCCTTGAACACTACAGCACGATTGTGGCTGATAGCTTGCCAGGCTGCCTGCTGGTCGAAGTCCGCCTTCTTGTTTGGGAGGCCTATGTCGTGCCCAAACCATTCACCGTTGGCCACCTGATCATTGCTGTAGAGCCCCATACGAATGGAGAACTCATTAAGGCTCATTCTTTGCTGGCGGCCAAACACCCTAAATGAGATGCTTCTAGCATCGAGGTCGGTTTCTCTAGTGAACCGGAAGGAGGTAAAGAACTCCTTGGCTAGAACCTCTGGAATAGGGGTTGCATCGATCTCTAGCAGCCACTCAAAGCCAATACCGGTGATATACTCAGTGAATTTCTCCTCGACCTCTATCTTCTCTAGGGTGGGTTGGTGGAGCTTCTTCCATGACTTCAGCCTTTTATGTTTTGTCACCCTCTGATTGACCTCCTCATGCCACTTTGGGTTGTCAAATTCAAGCATTCGCTTGAGGAGGTTTGCGGTTAGCACCACGGATTGCTTGGAGTAGGTCACAACAGGGGTTGGCTCAGGCCTCCTCTCCGCACTTCGCTTGGAGGTCCTTGTCCAGCGCAGTTCCGGCTCCCAAGTCTCACTGCCTTCTTCATTATCACGGGGCAGTGGGGGAGCTGCTTGGTCAGCTTCACGAATTAGTATCCCCTGGTTGGTAGGGCATGTTCTCTTGGGGGAAGGCTGGGCTATCTCCTTCCCCTTCCTCTTCTTCTCCCTCCTTAGCTAGCTGTCATCCACAGCCTCTTCTTCATCGATAAGGTGCCGCACACGGCGCGGCCTTCGGTGTAACTGCTCCTCCTCCCTTTCGATGAAGGGTTCATCATCTAACGTCCTCAGGAAGTTCAGGTCTCCCCCTGCTCTGAAGCAAGATGTCGCTGGGGAGGGGTCGTCGGATCTCCATGTCGTCGTCAATTTCCACCACTTCAATCAGCTCTGGCTCTTGGGTGTGGTTGGAGTTAGAGCCTCCGCCACTCGATGGTGACAGGATATTGAAGGCATGGGCGCCTTCTTCTTCTCTAGGGCTAGCTCGACCAGTCTCCTCGACTGGCATCTCGACGTCTGCACCCTACAGCCTCGAGGTAGGTATGCCCTCGGCGGGGTGAGCAATAGGTTGCACAACGTCCCCCCCTTCTCCATAGCATCAAGGTCTTCTGCCGGTACAGTATCTCCACTGTATTTGTCCACTAAATCCTTTGGGTTAGATATGGGCTTGTGGGATTTAGGGGAGGGAGGCGAACATTGTGTTTTGGGGGAAGATGTTGGGATTTGGGCTTCGGGAGTATGAACTGGGTTTTGAGATCTGGGGAACACCAGATTTGCTCTGAGGAGGGTGAAAGCCGTCGCAGCGTCCGTCCCTATCGACAGACTGTCTAGGAGACTCTCCAATTGCTCCGACAACCGCGGATCTACTGTTGGAAGTGGGGGAGGTGGAGCGGCGGTGCTAGGGTTTACAGGCGGTGCCACCGAGGCTGGGACGGAAGTCCGTCGTCCACTACTGCTGGTATCAGAACCGACGTTCCTTGAGGAGGTAGCTTGGTCGCTGGCTCCGTTCTTCTTCATTTTGCTGGTAGTTGTGGATTTTTCGTTGAAATCGGTGGCAATTTGGGCTAGGGATCCTGCTATTTGAGAGAGATAGAAAAATCGAGAGAGAAATTTGGGTACGGTTAGCGTGTGAGGGAAAAAGTGAAGGACATTTCAGATAAACCCCTTTAATTTGAAAAAATGACTATTGGCTTCCCCACGACACTTCATATATTAGGCGCGTCAGCAATCAAGCGCGCCTTTTCATTTCCCTGCCTTGATCAAGCCACTGCATTAGACCACAAAACAAATCTAGAATCCAACTGATCAAGTGGACAAGGAAATCCAGATGAATACTGAAGGAATAACCACTTTGATTCGTTGAACTCAAGATTTTGAAAATACACTTTTCTTTTTATATTTTTATGCTTTTTAGTTGTTTAACTTTAATAAAGAGAAATAACATATTTACACTAAGTTACCAAGGAGACGACTGAGTGCCCTTAGGATGTCACTTGATCAGTTATCAATTTGAAATCCACATTTAGCTCGATCAAGCAGACTACCCAAAGGATACCAAGTTAACTCCTTTTACCTGTCGATCAGTGGAAAGATTCAGGAGTAAGTAGTGGAATTTCTTCCACCCCGCACACCTCATTCCCATCTTTGTAGGGCTTCACTCGATGACCATTCACCAAGAAGGAAGACGAATCAGGGTCGCTTCCTTGGAGTTCGATTTCTCCATTCGCGCGTATGGCAACTATGGTATAAGGGCCTGCCCACTTTGATCTCAGCTTTCCCGGCATCAGTTTGAACATTTCTTGAATATATGTACAATGCAAGTTTAGAGAATTTGTTTTTCTTTCATCCAAAATAAAATTATAATGAAATTTTATGTAGTTATACTATCTTAATAATAACTTATAAAAAAACTAAATGTCTCAATAAAAAAATAATTAAATTGCAACAAATATTATAATAGTAAGTATCAAATGGATCGTTAACACTATAGGTTTTAATGACTTGGCTTAACTTATAATGTATGGCCAAAGACTCAATACATAGTAATTACTTAAATATATAAAATAAAATAAACTCAATTAGAATTATGTATACTAAATTAGAACCTACTAATTTAAGACATAATCGAGCAAAACACCCAAATTGAAACCTTTAAGTATTAAATATATATTTAAATATGAATATAATACCCAAGTAGTACATTAATACCCATAATAAAGCCCAAAAATTATAGAATACATAAATTAATAAACCCTCATCCTAAAAGTAGTGGCGTCCCTTCTCTCTTTCTCCTCTCTCACGCTCGACACCATTTTTGTAGCACCTCTTTTTAGCAACAATTAATGTTATGCAATATTGTTTTTTAAAATCAACTCAATTATAATTGTGTACTTTTAGTAATTTAAATATAAATATATTTATAAATTATATATCTTGAATATAAATATATATTTATAAGTAATTTGAACATATTTGCTTAAACTAATATATTTACATATAAAATTGTATACTATTATACACAGCAACAATTAATGTTATGCAATATTGGTTTTTATAATGACATTAATTTAGTTTCACTTTATATCATTATTTATTGGTGTTTCATAATTACTATTTAGTTTAGCTACATTTAAATTCAATATAAATATAGGAGAATTTCAAAATTTTGAAAAGTAAAAAGAATAGAACTATGAGTAAATAAAAAATTAATTCAAAAAACATACATATTATATAAAGTCCAATAAATTAAAATTTCAAATTAAAACTTAGCATAAATATAATAATAGAGTACAACACTCAAATTAAAACTCTATTCAATTAAGAAAGATTACTCTAAATTGCATAATTTTATACAATGAAATCAAAATTATACTCCAAAAAGCCCACTAAATATTACACTAAAGTCCAAACAATGTACGTTAATGTTCCTAAAACCCTAAATGCAGCCAACGCCTCCATCTTTCTTCCTCTCTCTCTCTTTCTCCTCTCTAATCGGCGGCGAAATAATCTTTCCGGCCAGAGCACAGCTCCTTCTTCCTTGTAGGATCTCCTTCCACACAGCCTCAGCGGTTGTCCCGTCTGTTCCGCCGCCTCTCCCTCCACGGCCGCCGCCTCACAAATATTCACAAATAGGAACTTACGCAAATATCAACAATCCAATAGTTCATAAGTTTTGAAAAAATATGTAAAAAAAACACAAATATTCACAAATAGGAACTTACGCAAATATCAACAATATAATAGTTCACAAGTTTTGAAAAACTTCTTTATAAACAATGGTAACAGTAGAATCACTTTTGCCTTCATCTTTACACACCAAAATCTTCAAACCTTCACGACTTGTGACTCTTGATATAGCAACATACAGTTGTCCATGATTGAAAACAGATTTTCTCAAAAATAATCCAACATGAGAGAGTGATTGACCCTGATTCTTGTTAATGGTCATTGCATACGACACAGCCAAATAGAAGGCAAATTAAACTCTTTATGAGGATGAAATAATAAATATTTTAATTAAATAAATATAGCATGAAAATTAAATTATATATTTGTGTTGCCATTTAGTTTATAGATTAATTCAGAGAAGAAATTATTACAATGATGAATAAAATTTTAATTTTAACCCTAATAGAAGGTCAATTAAACTCTTTAGCACTATTCCAATTTTAAACTCTTTAGCACAATTCAAATTTTAACTCAAATAAAAGGCAAAATAAGAATACATAAACTTAATTACAAAGATGAATTTAAATTAAAAAATATTTATACAAAGTCCAATAAATTAATAGTTCAAAATTAAAACCTAATTTTTAAAACATAAATATAATGATATCATCCTCAATTTAATTCTCTTGTATTAAATATAAAATGAGATTTAATTAGTAGGTCAAAACTAATTAGTTGTTGGTCCAAGTATTAAAATGCCCAACATAAATCAGAGGCGCCCAAAGGAAATTATTTAATGGCCCAAGTCAATTAAAATTCATGGTCCAAGGAATTAAATTTCATGGCCCCAAATTAATTAAAATTCATAGTCCAAAAATAAAGTTTTAATGGCCTAAATCAATAACATTCAGTAGCCAAAAACAAATCCCATCCGTCGCTGCTTCCTCTCTCTCTCCCTCATATCTTCTCTCCATTCTTCCCCAAATCCCCAACCCTAGTCTCGCCCTCTCTCCCGTCGCGACGAATCCTTGCTCGCGTTTTGCCGGTGCCGCCGTCGTTATGCACCGGCAACGTTTCCCTCTCTCAATCTCGCTCCGATTTTTTCGTTTTTTCGCCGCCATTTGCCTCCGTCGTCTCCGGCGAATCAACGCCAATCGTCCGTCGATCCCTCGCCTTCTCCGTCCTAGAACGGAAAAACCATGGTCTGGCTTATTGAGGCAGCGACGTTCCTCTTCGTTTCGCGGCTGAGTCATCGATGAGGCTGAGATGTCGCCTCGGTGGTCGCGACCTCGCCGCCTGCGGTAGCCTCAGCGTCGCGTCGAGGCAGCAATCGCCTCCGTCGGCGCTGTCCCCTCTCCAGCGGCTGAACTCGCCTTGCCTCGCCACCACGCCGCCATACCCACCAGCCTGCGGCGCCGCCACGCGCGCCTACGGCCCTGCACGTCGCTCCACCGCTTGCTTCGCCGGGTTCTTTCCATCCTGCTTCACCTTCCCTGCCGTCTTGTGTGCTCCGACCGATTTTATCTTGGGCAAGTAAAATGGCAGAAAACATTGAGCAATTGTGTTTTTTTTTTCTAGCACAGATCTGTCAAAATAGAACTTATTTGAATTGAAGTATTGTGATTTGTTTTGTATTGGTATATATAGAGATTTTGCTTCAAGATTGTCATGTACTCCATCCCGTCTATACTCTGACTGCAAAGCTGCAGCTATTTGTATAAACTTCTTAGAGAAGCCATTTTTTTATTGGACCAATTTTTACTCAATAATATCTGCCTTTTGTTTGCCCAATAAATTGTTTTCCCGCTAAAAAATGTGCCACATAGGCATCCAAAAAACTCTCACTTTAGATATTGATAGATTAATATACTCCACCCGTCTCCTAAAAATAGAAATGTTTGAAATGACACGGGGTTTAATGCAAAATTGGTAAAGTAAGAGAGAGATAGAAAGAAAAGCGTGTTAGTGAAAATAGGTCTCACCTTATTAGAGAGAAGGAAATTTTCTTAAAAGAAACTTTCTATTTTTAGGGGATGGACAAAAAAGGAATGAATTTATATTTTTAAGAGACGGATGGAGTATAAAAGTAGGACATATAATCCACTAATTTTTGTTATCCACTTTTGTCTATACAATTTCTTAAGAAACTTATTATACCAATTTTTTCACTTTGTTATTGGGCCTTTTCTGTTGCACGTAGGCGATAATCCTCTTCTGTTGTGTCATTGGGCCTTTTCTGAATACTGCACAGCTTGCTAAACTCATTTAAAAACTCATATGGGCACTCGTTCCTACGCCCGGAGAACATTGGTAGAATGCCTAGCACATTTGTTTTAATATCGATGGCCCTCTGACGCGGATTCATAACTATAGCCTGGGCTGGCTCACCATCTAGATGGGCAGTGAGCGAACCGATCTCCGGATCTAGATCGACTACGTGTGCCATGTCTCAGATCCTCGCCTCCTCTGTTTCTGTTTCTCAAGACGACGTGGGATCTTCCCTTCCTGACGAACTCCAATCCTCGTCACTTTCTGAACCAAACGGAAATGGATCTCCCGTAGATAATCCCGATCTTGTGGTGACCGTATATGCTGTGTCTCTGACCTGCCAAATAAACTGATCGTTCCTCCACCCAGATGAGTTACCCCAGTGTCCAAACCGTGCGCCCCTGCTCATAAACTAAAAATAAAGAAAAAGGAAAAAAATAAAAAATATGTACGCCAAAATCTTCTAAACACACTCGTAAATTACGCCATCCATCCCCGGCAACGGCGCCATTTGAAACTGCCTAAGGAAACAATGTGTGATTTTGTGCTAGGTCAAGCTCTCAGATCCAGAAAATCCGCTAGATCACAAGGTCTAGGAACTCATAGGATTCTGGAAGTCTTGGTCGTCGGACACACTAATTCCGCGTTCAAAAACCCTCAACCCGCTATACTATGAATTAGTACATGGAAGTAGGGATCGATTCCACGAAGATAGACGCGTAAGAATGCATTCAAAAGACTCTGGAAAGGTGAATGGCTGATGCCACGCAAATTTGGATTGAGGCAACTATTACTAGACCACGGATTATCATTTAAACAGCAATAACTGAAAGAACTTCCTTGACCTAGTAAACGACTACCTAATTTAGCTAAACAGAAAGCAACGTGCAGTGGGGACCATCTTCCAGAAACTGCAAGTACGGAAATAAAGCTGCAGATAACAAACTAAGGATTTAACTAACTACGACGTACATCTCATTACCTAATTTAAACGCGAACATGAAGCAAACAGAGTAAATATTCAGATTCAAACAGAATGTAAAAGTTCGGACGTCGGAGACTTGCGATTGGTCGGAAATAAAACAGATCTACATATACTAGACGAAGGGAAACAAAAACACGGAAATGAGACATCAACTACGATCAACTCTGTTTCAGATCCACCCGCCGGATGCTTAATCCACTTCGGATCCAAGCAATCCGAACCCAACCACAAACAAAATCAACTCCATAAACTCTGATTTGACTAATCTGTTCCGATCACAACAACTAACCACTGCTCTACTCCGACTCTACAGATCAGCACGAAAAGCATCCAGATCAGTAAACAATGACAAACTCAAAACAAATACCATCCATGCCACGAAATCAACAGCATAAAAGCAGAAAACAGGAATTGCATAGATCACGATAGTTCGACGGAAAACAGAGCCGAGCTTCGAACAGCGAAGCTCGGTGAAATTCACAGCTGCAAAATGAAATTAAAACAATAAATTGTATCTTCACCCCACGTGAGGACGGTGTTACGCAACAACTAACGGAAAGTAAAACCCGAAACCCCTGCCTATTCCCGGAACTCTCAAGTGTGTAGAAGTGTATATGTGAGCTTAGAGCCGAAAGTAAAAGTTTCTTTTCCCTTTTTTTATAGGTGCGGAGGTGATCTTCTAGAAGCCTTCGCAGAAATCTCAATTCTGCCCTTCAGCTTTGCGATCTCCTCCGTCAGGTCATTTTTCCTTCATACTACTCACTTTATCGCCAATTTCCTTCCGCCATGCAATTGTCCTCTTTTCTTCCTGGACTTGGCGAAACCTTCTACACACCTGGCTTAAAAAATGCGTTAGACCCCGTAAATGCATGAATTCCACCCTTTAACTAATGCATGAAATTAGCCTTATCAATAAGTTATAACATCCCTCATTCATCCATAATAAACATCACAATTCATACATTAACTCAAAATATGACTTAAGATTGAAGGAGTTTAGGATTACATTTAATTATTTAATTTTTAAAATAATAGAATAAATACATAATTTATTAAATTTTAAAAAATTTAAAAAAAATCGGGTAATTTGGGTATACCCGATCGGATATCGGGTTATCCGATACCCGATCATCCAAAAATCTTATACCCGAACCCGATCCTGGAACCTGAAAAATCGAATATCGAATATCCAATTACCTGATATTTCGGGTTTGGATATCGGGTATCCAATTCTCGATATCCATTTTGACAGCCCTAGGGATGAGCATCTCAGAACAGTTGCAAGGGTTAGGGGTGAGAAAAAAAATCAAAAACCGAATATCCAAACCGAACAAACTGAAATTTTGAAATTTGGTTCGGTTTTTTCAATTTTTTGGTTCAGTGTCGGTTTAAAAATACAAAAATTTCAGATTTTCGGTTTGGTTCAGTTCAGGCAAAAAAAAAAACTGAAAAACCAAATTGTATTTTAAATATAATATCATATATATTTTTCTATTAATTTAATAATATAATATATATTCTATTAATTTTATGTTATATATATATATATTTTATTAGTACATATAAAATAAAATATATTATAAATATATATTAGTATATACTCTATATTTTTTTCGGTTTTTTGGTTTTTTTTAGAATATCAGTTTTTTCGGTTTTGTTCGGTTTTCGATTTTTCAGTTTCAGTTTTTTATTTTTTCGGGTTCGGTTCGGTTTGGGTTTTGCACTAAATTCAGTTTTTTGGTTTTGGTTCGGTTTGGGCAAAAAACCAAACTGAAACCCGAATGCTCACTTCTAGCAAGGGTTTACAAAGGATATTGATTATCTAGAAAGCACTGATGTTGCAATATCCAATGAAGACAAGGCTATAATTCTTCTAAATGTCTTGCCAAGAAGCTTCGAGCAATTAAAGGATGCATCTTGTGTTAGGTTTAGTATACAGAAAAACGTATTTCGAGCACGAATATAATCTTGTTTGTATTTAAAAACTCTACAAACCACTTTTAACCCGATTCAGTATTATTCAAGCAATTTTGTGCGAATAGAATCAGCATTATTATTACATTGTGTTGGCTTGTGCATTTATAAGATGTTTTTTCATACAAATAAGGAAGTGTTTCATTTGTCGGGAACCATTACTAAAGAAAAAGGAGTGGGCGGTTTCAGAAGTCATTTTCTTTAGTTATGAAATTTGGCCCTCTTGTTTGGTTTGGGTTATAGCATTCCATTATTTTGATTCTCATATACGTATTACAACCTCATGTCCTTTAGAATGACATTTATATCCTCCAATGTTATGTTGATTCACGCATTTGTCATGGGCCTAACTTCACTCATTTTCTTAACGCCCTTCTACATTCTACTTGGAGAAAAACTTTCTCCAAAAGAAAAAAAATCGATATTTGCGAGAGATAACAACAACAGCGTAATCACTTCGCAATGAAGACAACGCATGTCACAAATCACCATGAATTTCTTCGAATCAAGTTTTGTGAAGAAAACTGTGCTGGAGTAGGTATCCAAAATCTCCTCTCACCTTCAAACATCCATGAGAAGACCTTTTTCATCTTCTTTTTCACCGAATATTCGTCGGCATCTTCTCTGAAATCGTAGTGCTTTCTGTTGTCGCATCAACCCCTCTTATTTCAGGCAACGAAGACACTGTCATTCTCATTCAATCTCCTCTCTTTTCTAGGTCACCGCCCTCGTCTTCCTCTTCTTTCACTTCCTTCTCCGTGAATCTATTAAGAAAAGGCAAAGTGACAAACATTGGAACATCTCATACATGTAATTTTCTTTGTCTTGATCGCGATTGTGATTTGTTTGTTGATGTTGTTTATTGTGTTAAAAAGATATGTAAAAAAGTAGATAACGTGATTGGATGTTATAAATTTGAGCTAAAGCCATATTCAGACTTTGTCATCACTGACCGGAAAACGAGATACAGTGCGCCATTGGTTAATCTAGTCGTCGTCGAGGGGGCGACATGGGTTTATCCATCTGTCGGCGTAGGCGAGCGGACGGTGTGCCATAGAGATGGAAGTGCCGCTAGGGTTCGAAAAAAAAAAGAAGAAGTTGACTGCATGTTAGCTGATATTGAAATAAATGGGACAAAATAGATTGAGTTTGGGCTGGGCCGAAATAGTGGGGACTTTGGGCTCGCGAAGAAGTGGCCCAATTATATATGTATATACTAAATTCTTTGATTTCATTTCCTTTGTATTAGAGATATGTAGATGTTATTTCTTGTACTACAATTCAAGCCTCGATACATTGATGATAATCATGTACTAATCCATGACATTCCATAGAATATCAATAATATATTCCGTTGCCACTTCAAATTCTTTTATTCGAGTACTCAAAATCTGAAATGAGCTTGGGTCATTTGATTAAGAAATTGCAAAATACTCCCTCTGTCCTTAAATCGGAGTCCTATTTATTTCCGGCACGAGTTTTAAAAAATGTTAAGAAAAGGAAGTGAGAAAAAGTTAACTGGGAATGAAGGCCTATATATTAGTAGTTTTAAATGAAATATGAGTGGAATATTGGAATTAGGGCCTATTTAGTACTCCCCATTTATGCTAAAAGTGATTCAGTACTCCTATATGTGGACAGACCAAAATGGAAAACAAGACTCCTATTCACGGACAAAGGGAGTAGAACTTAGGTTCTTGGATAACACCACCTCCATAAAATTTATAAAATATAACAAAGACAACATTCAGCTAAACGTTCAATGTTCTTTTGGAATTAAAAAGATACCATCGCATGTTGGTTGGTTCCCACAATCGAATCTTTCGAAGTGGCACACACATTCGAACAATTTCTCGTCTCTTTTAGCATGGTAGGCATGGCAGACGATGCCTTCCGAAGTTTACTCTGAAGATTGTTGCGGAATTTGTTTCAGAATTGGGCGATGTCCTCTTTGATATGGGACAACAATCGTGTCAAGTTGTACGATGTTGACCCGAATGGGGCCTCACTATATTACATATACATGTCCACCAGGTAAAGTCAGTAGACAAACTCAAAAGGACTCAGTGCTTTGAACATGTTAGGTGTTGCCGAGTCGTGGGTGTCTGACATGTTCCATCCGTACCCGTTCAATTTGTACAATTTGGGTTGTCGAACGTATTTGCCCAATTAATGATGAAACATTGGAGAGAAAAATTATTGAGTAAATGAAAATATATAGAGAGAGTTTGGTGTGATATTATTTTTCATGTAAAAGGTATTTTTCGATGATTTTGGGATGAAAAAATAAAAAAATAGGTAAAAAACAGTACTCCACTTAGGGAAGTGAGAAATTATTTTTTACCAATTTTTTTAAAAAAATAAAAATTCCAACCACTAAAAATGACACCCACCACGCGCCCAAATGGCACCATGTAGCCAAAGTGTGTCGGCTCAAAAACAGGTTCAACCTCTCAGAGCGGTCGGCCCATTGGGACAGGTGCTTCGTAAAAGCAGTTCGTCAGACGTACCAGCACAATATCTAGCTAATCATTGCAGGTGCACTCAAGAATAGTTGAGTTCTACTTAGTTTTGAAACAGAGAAGATAGCTGGAAATTAAAATAAAAGGATAAAAATATTATGCATGCACATACAAAACTCTCTCTGTCCGCTATAAATTTCTCATATTTTCTATTATGTCCGTCCACCAATAAATGTTCCATTTCATTTTTACTATTTTTGGTAAATAGACTTCACATTCCACTAATTTATTTCACTCACATTTTATTATAAAATTAATATACTCCATCCATCTCCTAAAAATAGAAATATTTGAAATGACACGGGGTTTAATGCAAAATTGGTAAAGTAAGAGAGAGATAGAAAGAAAAGCGTGTTAGTGAAAAATAGGTCTCACCTTATTAGAGAGAAGGAAATTTTCTTAAAAGAAACTTTCTATTTTTAGGGGATGGACCAAAAAGGAATGAATTTATATTTTTAAGAGACGGATGGAGTATAAAAGTAGGACACATAATCCACTAATTTTTGTTATCCACTTTTGTCTATACAATTTCTTAAGATCCGAGATGATAAAATATTAAACATTTAGTAACGAACGGATGAAATATTCATTACCTTAGGGTTTCATTACCTCGTGTATAGAAAAATTAAAAAGGGCAGTGATGATCGTACATAATTGTACATACATAATCGAACTTTTTTTAAACATTTTATATTTAAAATCGATTTATAAAAATTAATGGATTTAAAATAAATTTCATACTAATCATTTTGCAACATTTCAAAAAAATTTGAAATTTTAAGTTAAATATTGGTATATTTTTTAAAAAACTTATTTTTTTACTAAATATTATATAATTAATTCAAATCAAGCTCGAAATCATGTTACAATTTGACATAAAATTTCTATATCACTTATTTCTTATTGCTACATATAATACAATAAATAACATAATTAATTTTTAAATAAATTTAATTAAGTTTTAAATTTTAAAAATATTATATTCATATACTCCTACATTTTATATATACTACCTCTGTTCCACATTAAGTAACATATTTTACCGTTTCAGTCTGTCCCACAATAAGAATCACATTTCACTTTTACCATAAAAGTAAAAGTGATATCCATAGTCTATTAACTTATTATACCAATTTTTTCACTTTGTTATAGTCTGTTAACTTATTATACCAATTTTTTCACTTTGTTATAATCCGCATTACCCTAAACTGACACATATAATACTTTATCTTGCTCAATAAAAAATAGCAAGGCAATAAAACGAGAAATGTCAGTGGTCAACAGTAAACATTTCGTTATCCACTTACCACTCCCAATAAAAGCGCGTCGTTTTGACGAGCAAATGAAAGTTATAGCTGTTCACAGCAAGGCACGCGCTGTCACTCGCGTATGACGTGGCACCCTATCACTAACTATGGCGGCAAGCGCGCGTGATTAAAAAAGAAGCGTGTGGTTCGAAGGCAACCACTCGCACTGTGTTTTAGAGAGAGAAACCCAAAATAAGGAAAGATTTCTGGAGAGAGAAAGCTAGTGGGAGTTCGGATCGAAGAACAGAAAGCACGAGAGAGAGTTCCCTCCTCCTTCTTCTTCGTCTCTCCCAAACCCTAATTTCCCCAATTTATGTTTTCGCTTGTCTTATCAATTTTTCTTTCCACACTCATTTCTGCTTAATTTTATCCGGTTTCGAATCTTTCTTCATCCTTTTGGGGGTATTGTTTATTGTTCTCAAATTCGGATCTGTGTGAAATTCCGCGGTTTTAATTTAATTTTGCTACTGTCTTCATTTCTGTTCGTTATATACTTTGGGTCTGGGCGTTTGTTCTTCGACTCTAGGGTTCTTTAAACCCTAGATCTTTTTTTCGATTTTGCTTATTCTAGGGTTCTTGAGTCTCGATTTGGGCGAAAGGGTTTTTTATTAAGGAATTGGGGATTACATGTATGGCTTCAGGGACTTTAGGGGATTTCAATGATGATTTGAATTGGAGAGGGAAGTGTCGATGGACAGAGAACAGTAAAGTTTATACGCGGAAGAGCCACAAGAAAGCCCAGAAAACCTCTACCTCCCAGCAGGCCACAGTCCCTTGTTCGACAGCCACACCCAATGGGACTGCAGATTCTTATGCTTCTGAGGTAGTTGTAAGGTCCGAGGATGTCGATTCTTGCCAAAATCAATCCGAGCATTCTCCCGAGCAAGAACAGAGCCGATCATTGGACAAAAAGACAGATTCTTCAAGTCAACACATGCCATCAGTAGCGGAGAATAGTTGTCACACTGTTGATAAACTTAAAGAAGGCCGACGTAGTCAAAGTGCAGAGCTTCCGGATCAAGATGGTTTGCCACTGCCCGAGAACAATGAGGCCAAATTTTTTGATAAAACACCTTCAGCTGATGGTGAGAAGGAGTTAGTGCAAAGAAGTGAGCCATCACTGTTAAGAGAAAATGATCATCCTAATGGCGGAGAGGTTTCTGCACAACTGCAGCCTAATGACGGTGCAGTGCCCGGTTCTTTTCATGTTCCGCAAGCCAATGGCCTGATTATGATTATGGTCAATGGAGCTGTGGAATTACCTGAAGTGGCCAAAGAGCAGCAACTCGTTGGGAATGTGGCACGGGATGATGAAGAAATGAGGCCTGGGGAAGGTAATGTTCGAGGTAATCTCAATGGAGTTGTGGTGCCACTGGTGGTATCTAATGTTGATGATAGGATTAGATTTAATTTATGTAAAGCGACACCAAAGAATGAGATAAAGGTTCTTAGGAAGAATCTAGAGCACGAGCTTGATCAGGTTAGGAGGCTAGTTAAACAGTTTGAATCCAAAGAGAACCAGCTTGCTTTACATAGTAACCAGACCAGCAACAGTAACCTTAGTAATAAAGGTAATTATATCGATGCTGAAGGTGCAAATGCTGGTGAATATGTTCAGTCTCAGGCCCTGCATGCCCGAAGTAATGTGGTTGACCGAAGGTTGTTATTGAGGGTGAACACAGAGATGGGTGCAATGGGGCACAAAGAAACGAGACCTATCGGATTAGCAAGGGTCAATTCAGATATGGGTGCTGCACGGAATCTAGAACCTCGGGTGTATAGTAGGCAATTCAGTGTGGCAGTAATAGATAATAGGTCCAATGAGTTTATTGAGAAGGAGAAACGTACCCCGAAGGCGAATCAGTATTACAGAAATTCAGAGTTTCTTTTGGGAAAAGATAGACTGCCTTCTGAAAGTAATAAGAGGTTGAAAACAAATAATGGGAGGAAACACAGCGGAGAACAAGAACATGCCATGGGATTTGGCTTTGGTTTTGATAAGAACAGGAATCAGGTTTTGAAGAACTGTAGCAGCTTACTTCAGCGGTTGATGAAGCACAAGTTTAGTTGGGTTTTCAATGAGCCAGTGAATGCCAAGCAACTTGGATTGGTTGATTACCATGTCGTCATTAAGCATCCTATGGACCTGGGTACCATTAAGACTAGATTGTCACAGAAATTTTACAAGTCTCCAAGGGATTTTGCTGAGGATGTACGACTAGTTTTTCGCAATGCCATGACTTACAATCCGAAGGGGCAGGACGTTCACCTTATGGCAGAACAGTTGTCACAGATTTTTGAAGAAAGGTGGGCCATTATAGATTCTCAGTACAGTTCTTATTGGAAATATCCAGAATATCAGGATGGGGGATTACCCACACCCTCTTCTAGAAAGGGTGTGCCATATTCTCATTTTGGCCCTGCTTCAGTTCCAGTCTCTGCGCCTGCTGCTTCAGTTCCTTTGTATGATTCTATTGCTCCGGGAAGAACTTCTGAGAGGCCTGAGCCAGTGACATCATTCATGGCTGTTGATCGAAAAATTCATCGACCTCATGTTGGCAGGACTCCTGTTCCCAAAAAACCTAAAGCAAAAGATCCTAATAAAAGGGACATGACTTATGAGGAGAAGCAAAGACTCAGCACCAACCTACAGGGCTTACCTCATGAGAAGCTTGATGCTATTATTCAGATCATTAAGAAGAGAAATACTGCTCTTTCTCAAAATGATGATGAGATTGAGGTTGAGATTGATAGTGTCGATGCAGAGACTCTCTGGGAGCTGGACAGATTTGTGACTAATTACAAAAAGAGTTTGAGCAAAAATAAAAGGAAAGCAGAACTCGCTCTTCAAGCAAGAACCATGGGGAATCAGAATGCCTCATTGGTGGTAAGAGCACGGGCATTCTTTTCTTGATTGCATAACAATATGAATTGATTCTTCTGCCTGATCCTAATCAAGTGTGTTGAACCTAATTGCAGAACTCAACTCCAGCATTGGCAGTCCAGATGGAAAGTAGAACAGGTATTATGGACTTTTTCATTTGGGCATTCTAGATTGCTCTTTGTGGACTCTGAACCGTATTTTGGAAATCTGACAGTTGTTTTTCCTTACTTAACCCCCTTTTTCTTTCCAAAGCTTTAAAAAATGGTGCTACTCTTGTAGATGATGACAAAGAGGGTCAAAACAGGAGTAGGACCAGCAGTTCTAGCAGTTCTAGCAGTGATTCTGGGTCGAGTTCAAGTGGTACATTTTTACTTTCTAACTATTCTAGCTTGATTTCGTCAGTCTGTTGTATAGATTTTCACTGATTGTGCGTTCATTTGCAGATTCTGATAGTGACTTTTCCTCCGGGGATGGATCCGATGCTGAGCATTTGCCTAAGACATGAAAGAATCTTTCTGACTGAGGTATAAAAAGATTTCTGCTTGGTACTAGGTTTGTTGGTTAGTTATTTTCATATTTTGCTTTTTGTTATCATTTTCCCACAAGCTCCAATGTCAGCAGCTGTCAATATCATTTAAAAATAATTAAATCCTCCCTGATTGAGCTTTAAAGTTAAGGTCCACTTTGCTCTGAATCACAATATGATATCTAACTAACGATTATGAGAAATATGTTTTAGATATCTAACTAACGATTATGAGAAATGTTTTATCATGCTGAAAGTGGTAGTCTGTAAACTGGGTTCTGGTGTACCTTGATTTCAAAATTGATGTGAAAGTTTTTGATTTGGTTATAAACTGTATTGTGAAGCTTGTTAAGACAAATCATCTGTTCCCCTAACATCTATGACTTGTGTCTTGGGGTATATTTGTTTTATTGGTTGCATAAATATCTTCTTTCATGTAGGTGTGAACCTGATTATCCCCTAAGGAAGTATTTAATTATTTTTGTTGAGACAGAAGCAAGCTTGGGAAATTTGAATCCTTTGATTGAATGTGTCAAAACTGACAATTTTTTGTGTGTATGGATTTAAAACCTCAGATATGGATTTTTGTTGTTTAATATAGTGAGGAAATATGTTTCAAGGTGGTCTTGTGGCCTGGGAAATGTCAATTTTGTTGCATGGATTGTTCTGGGATAGTTAGTAGTTACTATGCTGATCCTGATGTTGTTTAGTATTTTCATATTATGCTATGCTGAGTTTGAGGTTTTGATTTTCAGAATCTGCAGGTGATGTTTGTTGGACTAGGAGTACAATTCTTGTGCACAGGGTTATGCTGATGGCAGCCCGGGATCTGTGTTGAAAACTCGAATGTATTATTAAATGATGATATCAACCGATTTTCGACGGTAAGGAACTTGTGATAGGATTTTAGTTGATAATTTGACTAGAGCCAAGATTGAATAGGAGGTTTAGTAAGCTGTATTATGGTGTTTTTGCAATTTGTATTACAATAGCTGTATATAGCTTTCAGGCTTAGGAGTGGTGTTAAATTTTATTTTAGGCCAATGGTTTGGATTTCAAGCTGGTTAATAACATTCGCTAGTCCACTTATCCCTCAATAAGCAATCTTCTAATTTACAGTTTTGCTGCATTTCAAAATATCATGTCCACGTCTTCATAAATAACCTAATTGGCAGTGGTTTTGTATTTAGATAATTTTTTTATTGTGAAATAGTAATAATTTGACGAGTCAGATCTAATGGCTTCCAATAGCTTCTCCACCAACTACTTGAACTCATACATCCTTGTTTTATTCACGTCTTTCTCCATATTTTCTCCTCTCCAATTCTTTTATTTTATAAAATGTAGTATAACAATATGATGGAATATATTTTAAAGACTACTCACTCCGTCCCACTCAAGATGACAACCTTCTTGAGTGACACGGGATTTTACAAAGTGTTGTATGGTGGAATAAAATAGATAGGAAAAAGGTAATTGAATATTTTAATGAGATAGGAGATTATTTCTAAAATTGACCACCTTGATTGCGACAAATAAAAAGGGAATGGGACGGAGGGAGTATAAATTAACATCGGGAAAGTCACCTCATTGCAATATCCATCTGGTGCACTCAATTTAAGTTAGTTGGTGTGCTCCTATTACCATAAAAAGCCAAAGCATGCCATCTAATGTCACTCAGATTCACATCCAATTGCATCTCTTATTCATGCAAAATATTCAAGCATTCCCTTTTTTTTTAAAAAAAAGAAAAATTAACTCCTATATGAAGGAGGAAATTAAAAATAAACTCCTATACTATAGAAAGGAGGAAATTGCATCTAATGTCAAGAGGGCTCGAACTCGTCACCTCATACAATAATGTCTAAGCTCATTGCCGCTGGGACAAACGCTCTGGACTATTCAAGCATTCCCTTTTGGATAAAAATATTTGCTATTGCAGGATTCAAGAACTCCCCCCACCCCATCCCAAAAAAACCCACAAATTTACAATATTGAGTGAGATCTATCTTTTATCAACCGAGTTTGTTGACATTAAATGGGACTTTCGTCAAGATTTAGATACACCCTCTGTCCGCCATCATAAGTCCCATTTTTAGGCGGCACGAGTATTAAGAAAAATTGGTGGAAAAAAGTTAGTAGAGTTTGAGTCCCTATTACCATTTAGGGTAAAAGTGAACCGGACTCCTATTCACGGTCGGACTAAAATGGAAAAATGAGACTCCTATTCGCGGACGAAGGGAGTAGCTAGTACTACATATTTAAGAAATAGTTATTCCGGTCAGAATCCAACATAGGGATGTCCTAGATCTGGCATGTTTCTCTTTCCAAATAATAGCTCACACTTAGGAATGTAGTCGATAACCCAACTCCACAAGGGTAATACCATCGTACCTTAACTGTTACAAATTTTGGTGTTTGCTTGTGCATTTATAAGATGTTTCTCAAACATTTAAATGTATAAGAAGCAAACAAGTCTAATTCTTCTACATAGTAGACTGATCGTGAACGACGTTCACAGAAGGTGACACAGTTGGTTATTTGTAGAAGATAAATAGAATTTCACAACCTAGATAGGTTTTGTCTACCTATCACAAAAGGTTGCAGTGTCAGTCCGCATGTTTCCTTACCTTAGGAAATAAACGAAACTTGTGTGGTATAGCACTGAAGGATCTAACAGTTGAGATAAGTCTTTCTTGCTATTTACTGAAAGACGAGGTCTCAGTGATTGTTATTTCTTAAACATTGTTGACATAACATTGAGCATACGATATTGATTATGCACTACTATGATTTATCAAATGGGGCGGATTTTTCTCAATTGATACGTTTGGATTTTGCATTGTTTTAAGGCCATTATTTGGTCCGTTTTGAGTCTCAAAGTTGCATTACATGTCCATTATCATGCAAATCACAACTCAGAAACTTCAGATCTTATGAAAACCAAACACTAACTAACTAGATCTAAGGATTTTAACAACAATCAAGCATAAAAATTAACCAACAAAACATAATCCAACTCGCCATCACCAGATCCAACAAGAAATCCAACAAAAACTTCATTGCAACAGCTGTTTCACAAAATCCCAGATTCAGAAAACAATGATCAAACTTGAAATTACAATATTCAGCTGGAAAAACAACTTGCAACAGAGTCTAAACTAGGAAATGCTTGAAAAGTACGAACATTTAAGAACTTTTAGCTAAAACGAAATGAAAACAACAAGAGAACGATTGTATCTGTTCCTAAGAACTTAAGAACATCATATTAACGGTGGAATCTAGTTGGAATCGAGGTTCTCTCCCTCTGAGCTAGGAGGCAGAGAACATTCTTAAGGTGGAACTTCCTCTTTCTTTTCTTGGGAGTGTATTTCTCTGTATCTGCGTCCATGTTTCTTCAGGTTTCCTCCTCCTTTTATAGGATGGTTCAGCTCCAATCCTTAGGGTATGCCCTTAATGATTTGGCATTTATACCCTTGTAGCAAAAGACAACTCCAGATTCTGTCTCTTCTGTACTTTCTTTGCGGCGCCATCGTTAGTGGATCTGCTTGATTAATAAGCACTACTCCTGGCATTGTTTCTTATGTAGGCCTAGTTGATCAGTTTGCCCGGGTTTTAGGCAATTTTTCTTCATCCGTGTCCACTTGATCAGTGCGCCCGAACTGCTTGATCAAGCTATACTCTGCACACTAAAAACTCAAATTTTCCCGCATTATCTCCCAAAACAGGATGTTAATCCACATTAAAACAATGCATGAAACGAGTCTTATCAATACTCATGTTAGAGTTTAGTATACTGGAAAAGCATCTTTCGTATGCATGTATACGTAATAACTCTTTACCCATTTTTGACCATGTAAATGAGAAAGAATATTTTGATACAATGTGTTTTGCTTATATATTTATGGGATGTTGAAATATGTTTTCCATTTAAATACATAGTTTAAGCAAAATGAGTCTAAGTCTTCTGCATAGTAGACGAGTTGTGAGCGGCGTTCACAGTAGGTAACTTGTCGGTTCTTGCAGAAGGAAAAATGTTTCACAACCTAGATAGTCTTTTACTACCTATCGTGAAAAGTTGCGACGTCAGTCTGAAAGTTTCCTTACCTAAGGAAATGAACGACATCGAAGTGTCAAAATAAGAAACCACGCAACGTAGTGGGAGCTGCCGGTTGGGAGCCGAGGGCAGCTCCGGATCACTCGCGATTAGTCGACATGAAGGCGAGATCTATGGAAGCCGTAGAGCGTTGTTGGCTGAACTTAAGGCCGAGAGCAATGACGGCGTTTCCATGATGTGGAACTCACGCTAGAAGCTGTTGATCGTATTCATTCCGGTTGAGAGCAGCCTCTTGCGCGGGTGGATGTAGGCTGCTGACCGAGTCTTCTCGGGAGAGAGCAGCATCATGCGTACCTTATCAGCGATCAATAGCCGAGAACAAGGCTGCTGCTGGATCTCTCCCAAAAACATGACCTCCTTTAAACTGTTCGTTATAGGCCAATACATAAGCAAGCCTCGGATAACAGTATCCGCGAGCTTACAGTCTTTCTCTACAAATTGTGTGATGGAATAAGTTAGCTGTGGATGACACATCGGTATGCCCGGACAAGAAAAAGTTTGTGCTTTTCTTTCAACGGCAACGCAAATCCATTTATAATACTTTCCAAAATTTCTAACAGCTCTGCAGTCCCGTTATGCTTCTCTGTTTCAAAGATAAATCGGTCAAATATACTCCCTCTGTCCCATTAGAAATGAAACGTTTTCCTTTTTGGGCTGTCCCAATAAAAATGAAACATTTCCTAAAATGGAAATAATACTATCTCTACTTTTTCTTCTCTCTTACTTTACTCTCTCTTCATTAAATCACAAAACAACACTGCATAAAATCTCGTGCCGGAAACCAAATGTTGCATATATATTGGGACGGAGGGAGTATTGTTTATGGTTTTCCTAATGAACAGGTGATGCACCATGAACATCCCATATATGCGATGCAGTACCGTCTTTAAGTACTCCCTTTCTCTCGGATCTTCCGAATCAAACAGATCCAATAGCCTTAAAATTAAAGCATGGTCAACATAGCGCTTTGCCAGCTTTGCATCAGTCTCCGACGATGTAACAAATCTGAGGAGAAACTCATAGATGATTTGCAGATAGGGCCACTCAGGATCCATTAGGGCTCCTCTTCTTCCACATCAAGACCTTCCAAGACTTTGTTTTCACGAGGCTGAGTAGGGAGAGTACGGAACAAATTTGTAGACACCACTCGCACGATCTCTTGTAGGACCACATCACTGAATTTCCCATCCGCTGAAGAGACATAGTCGACAAGCTCCACCAAAGTTTGTCGTTTGATGTCCTTCTCTTTCAAATGCTTCGTGGGGTCAGTGAAGTCAAATACTACACAGCACATGCTCAGTTTCCTAATAAACAAGTGCTGCTTCTCTGCACTCGGGACATCTCTAAAACCAGGTAGAGCCTCATATGGCACTGGCGGACTACCCCCGTTTGCTCTGTTGTGTAAATGATCATGAAGTCTGTTCCCATGATTCACACCAGTGTGTCGAATTATTCTCCAAGGAGTTTACATTACCTGACCGCGCACTCGAAGCAGAATTGATTCTGGAAGCAGTCGAAGGAGCTGAAGAGAGAGTCGAAGACCCTCCATCACGACTCTCTGCTGACTTTACCTGTTTCTTTGGAATCTTGTTAAGGAAATTTTTAATCATCACTTAAAACCACCAAAAACAACCTTGTTCAAGCAAACTCGAAAGCATCCAGCAGCTACCAATCAACTGCAAGAATACACAAGGCACACTGATGAGGCTCGTTTCACGCATGTGTTATATCATAAAACTACATCAAATTCTGTGAACTAACGTCTAAATTTGAGCCAGGTGTGTATGAAAGTCCGTCATTTTCTGAAACTGAGTTGATCAATTGGGAGGACGAATGGATCAGGAGGAGGAGTCAAATTTGCTGCACGAACGGATCAAGTTGGATCAGCTGACATGCAGCGGAAGCACCAATTAGAGGACTGATGCGTCACACAAGAAAGATCTCTAAGGGCAAAGGGTAGAGCAGACTTTTCAGAGAAAAAATGCCCTAAGGATCAAGACCTCACGCCTTCCTATAAATGAAAATAGAGAAGGAGGAAGGAGGTAGCTTCGCTGAGACGACACTCATTAGTTTTCAGCTCTCTTCTAGAGCTGAAATGGGAGCTCCCAACACTCCACACTCCTAAATCCCGCTACATACATGCTTGGTTCCCAGTTTAGTTTAGTTTAGAAGCAGTTTAGTGTTGGTTTTTGTCTCTGTAATTGGTCGTTTGGCTATTCCGCTCCGAGAAGGAGCGATGAAATAATATCTTGTTTTCTTAGTTATTTCGGTTTATATTTTTGCTGCTACTCATGACTTTCAGATTTAGTAATTTCAGTATTATGATCTCATTTCCTCGTTGTAACTTCCTGTTGTTATGCATAATCTCTCCGATCTGTTCGATTTCCTATTCGCGATGTATGTCTTAGCTTAAATATTTATTTGCTGCGGTCTGATCGATGTATCTGAGTCTTCGATTTATGTTTCGTTTGATTGCGAAGGAGGTTTACAGATGAAATGTGTTAGGACGTTTAGATATGATAATTGAGTTTGGATTTCTGCATGATTATGGGTTAGCTTCTTGTTTACGTTAACGTAATTCAATTCTTAGGAGTAGATTTAAGTTTTCAAGTTGTTATGATGTTTCATTACTAGAAATCGTTCAGATCTGCTTTACTTTGTTTTTCTTATTGAATTTGTCACGTCCGCACCTTAGGGTTAATAAATGCGGGCGATCGTGATTTAAAGGACTTAATGAACAGACATAGAAGGCTAGGGTTTCAACAAGGGTTTGACCAAGAATTTAAGCCTAATAAGTAAAACGACCAAGAGCATTTATGTTTAATAAATAAAAAGACTAAAGGTTTAGCATTATTAAAAAAGGTAACGAGTTTTCAAACATCCCAAATAAAACAGTTTTATAGTTAAACAAAAGAAATTATGTAAAGAAAACATCACAACGGAAGCATCCAAGAGAAGAGTGATGTCATGTGTGAAGACACAACAACACTCGGAGTTTTAAAACAAACATGGTTCTCATATTTATCCTGCTCAACACCACCAACCGCTCGTCGCCGCTCAACCTGCATGAAAGGACCCAGGGGTGCGTAGGTGTCGTTCAAGCAAGGATATATCCTACTGGTCAGGATAGAGATCCTAACTAAGCTTAGACCCTGGTTTCAAAGATTCCTCAACCCACTCCTACTGATCAGTATAGTGGTGATAAGGGTCGAATCCCACAGAGATGGTGCGTTTAAACTAAGCCTAGACCCTGGTTTGGTTAGCTACCACGCTTTGGGTTGGATTTATCTAGGCTGGAATTTAAGGTGGTACTCTACTGACTAGGACGCGGAAAAGGTGTTGGACAGGCGGCTGTGTACGTGGAAAGTGGGGAACATGGTTTTTGGCTAATAAATGTGGAAGGTACGAGTTTACTATAAATGGTTAAACAGAATATCAGAGGAAAAAGAGGTAGTTAGGTGACTAGGCCTACAGGTCTGAAAAGTAACAGCTGAAAAGTAAGGAAAAGGACAAAAGCAAAAGTAACTAAAAAGTAAATGTGGTCCCAAATTTGGATGTGGACATTGTCTTCTCCAGCAAGTCTGAACACAAATCAAACAACTCAGGTTCCATGAACGAGAAATGCAGATTAACAACTTCACAAAAACAGATCTACAATCTAAACTCCAAATCAAAAGATTAAACACTGAAACTGCAATTAAGCTTACTGGTCAACATGCAGGGTGGCAGAATAACGTAAACTCGGATTTCACACTAAAACACTTCTGGAAAATAAATCTAAACAGCCACTGAACTGACAAATCACAGATCGAACAACTCCAAATGAAATCATGCTTCCAACACTCAGAAATTACTGCAACAACTACATCTAAGCTACCTAGGCAGAATGAAACAGATTTGAACAGAAAGAGATGCATAAAAACAACTTCATTGCATAAAACGTTTGGATCTCAACCAAGACTTCAAAATAAGCAAAATACTGGAAATGCGAAAGATCCAACGTAGAGAAAACAAACAAGATTAACTAGAAAACAAATAAAGATTGTTTTTGCCACTCCGGGCGATGGAACTGCTAACTACGATTGTGCTGACTGGAACGAGAGAATGGAACTCCGGCGAAGTGATGATCTTCAAGTGACCATGGCTGTGGCGAGGAACGAGAATCTGGACTGGGCTGAAGAACTGAACTACCGAGATATTTCTACCTAAGAGTGATGATGATGAAAAATAGATCCTTCTTTCTCTCTCCAAGTGGCTTCCTTTTATAGGGAGGCTTACCCTTGATTTTAGGGTAAAACCTTGTGGTGAGATGACTTCTTTGCCCTTAATTGTGGTTGATCAGTCCCAGCTATCCTTCTTCTCCATCTCGAGCCATTTTTGCATGTATACTGGTCAGTACGTAATCGTCCTGACGCCCTTTTCACCTGAAGTATCTGAAGCTTTGCCTACTGGCTAGAACACTCAACCTGCACGCTTAAGCAACTTGTTTTGCAGATAAAGTTCAAATATGCACATCATACTGACCAGTAACCAAGGTCTAGAATACGACTTATCACTGCACATAGGGAAAACATATGCAGGGCTGAGTACTATAAAAATAATACTCAGTGTCTCATGCCGAAAACATTGTAAATAAAAGTATATGTTATCATGCCATACGTAAGTAACCATCGGGGTTTTACTTTAGAAAGGCCCGAGGCACCCAAAATATTTTCCATTGTTCAAAATAGCGACTGCGCAGTCATTTTCCCATAGACGTCAACCATATCTGCCAATACATGACAAGGAATGCGGCCGCAAACCAGGTCACTAGACCGGCCAGCCCGTACGCTAGCACACGGTCTACCATAGGTGTACACTAATCCAAGTAGGGTTTGCGGCCTACGAGGACTCGAATTCAATTTATATAATAGTGGCAAAAAGCCACCTCAGATAGGCACGTAAAAACAAATCAAGGCATGATAATCATAGTTATTTCCATCGATAAAACATTAGGACATAGTCCTTATTTAAAAGAGAGCCCACCTCGACCGTTTAGAATCTCAAGTACTGCTTTTCCTTTGTTATCACACTTCGCGCACGCGTTATCACCTTTAGATGATGTGTATTACCAATTAGTCACAAACATTGACTTAATATTATGCATGTCCCCGGTGGTTCCCTTTTCCCCATCTACATATGGAAATCACATCATAGCATACATCTTTGAATAACACATCAATTCATCATAGAGTGGTTCTTTAACCCATATATAAATCATGTATATCACTTATAACAAGTAGGGTTTGCGGCCATACGAGGACCCGAATTCGATTTATATAAAAGATTTTCACTTCTGCAAGAAAGAACTTGCCACATACATGGTTACGAAATAACGAGGTGAACCAATTGTTCCAAGAAGAATATTCCATCCTTTGAAGAAAACATGTCTGGAGGTGTGATTATACTGAAGGTCAAAACTGCAAACAACTTTAGGAATGAAGTTCAATGACTGAATCTCATAAGGTCAAAATATTGTCCTTATGAATAATGAATCAAAGGAGACTACTCAATCAAGCTATCCAACGTTACAAAGGCAAACACAAACTTTCGAGACAAGTGAGTCATGACTCGATATAAGGAAAATAATGGACATTACTTGCAAATTGGGAGTCAACCAAGGTGTTTAAATAGACAAGGGCTCACGTTTATTTCAAACGTCCCGAAAAGAACTTAGAATCCAAGTAAGTACTGTTGATTTAAAAATCGTTCGTTCTAGTTACGAGGGTCGCACTCCCTCGCACATTTTCGCGAGCCTGAACATGGTAACATCGTTTTATGAACTCGTGGATTCTAAGTTGCGATTCATCGTATCGTCAAAAATAATAACTATTTTTGATGGTCGCATCTTCAAAGTGTTCTTGCCATGCCACGTAGGTTTTCAAAATGCATTGCCATTGTACGCGTGGTCTTAAAGTGTCGTAAACGTCGTCGTATTTGTGTCGCATCGCCACTTTGGCATGGTATGCAAGACTGCATGGTTTTATTAGATCTTAGGTGTGATCTCGCCATTGTGAGGATACTCCAAAGTTCGAAAAAAAAATAGTTTCGTTGGTTTTATCACTCAGGAAAGTGATATTGCAGTTGTCAACTTACAACTAAGTTCTAGCATGTTCAGTCTGGCCTACCTCTTAGGCACTCTATAATTTCAAGCATAGCTTGAAGTCTCGTACTTCAACGTATATTTGATCATTACCTAACTCAAGCTTCATATGGCTCCTACGTTCGCAACAAAGTTCAAAAGTTCCACATTTCACTTTAATAGTGGTTCTATACAATACCTCGTAATTCATCGGTCATAAATCTTCACCACATAAATGTCATCCATATATTGCACAATCAACACATTTATTCGTATAAATCATTTGGTGTTCCATAGCATAACAAACATCATACATTAATATATATGAATAGCAACACTCAGTCAATCAATCATCCATGGAATCGCATTTTCTAATTCATGCAGTTCATGCTCATCTGTATCACAATCGCAACTCGCAACTATACGCGTATCATGCTTTGCATTTCTCTCCCAGTCAGTATATCCGCTCGTCAAGATCGCCCAAACTTTCGGCCAAACACTAGGTTCACTCATTCACTCATACCTCTCCGGGAATGTTAGGACTGTTCTCTCATAGTGCTCAACCACAATTGCTTCGGACTTAGATTTCACGTGCAGCTACTGAAGGGCTTAAAGGCTTGTAACGGGGCTATTGGTTTGTAGTGTTTTGGGTGGATGTTCCTAAGGCTCTAAGGTTCAAAAAACTTCTATTTTATTTGATTTGGGGGAACTGTGTGCATTTGGGCCTCTGGTTAGTTGCTTTTCTTGGCTGGCACTTCTGGTTTTGATCTCCAACTGGTCAGTAGCTTCTGTGGCTTCGCCACCCTTATGCCTTCTTCATTTTTTTGTGGCCAAGTTTTTCTGACCATTTTCCTTCATCTTTTCTCTCTTTTTTCTTTCTTTCCCCCCATTTTTTCTTTGTGGCTTCGCCACCCTTATACCTTCTTCTTCTTTTTAGGACCTGGGATAACTCCCTGGTCGATTTTCTTCCAAACTACCTTGCCCAGCTGGTTCCTGCCTTCTTATACACCTTTCTGGCTAGTAAGCTCCAATCGTCTCATGCCTTGCACACACAATCCCAGTGGCTAGGGGTGTATATCTGGGTATAAAGAGTTAAGAAAATGGGTTCTAAAGGTGGTTTTTTTTTTTTTTTGAGGGGGGGTTTTCTACTGCCTTCAGTGTTGGTACACGCAGTCACTTCACCCTAGGCACTCTGTCGCAGCCACTATTTTCTTTTCTGAATTAGTGGAAAGTGGTTCCACTTTAGGTTTTTAACTCACATTTAAAAAGGGCTTTTGTGTTTTGGCTCTAAGTGTGGGCTTTTCTTTCATACTCGCATCATCTATCCTGGCTAGGAGGTACTAAGGGGGGTGGTTTCTGTTTTCCAGCATGTCGTATCTCCCTCAATTCCCCTCACCGTCATCTCAGGACAGTTGAGTTTTAAGCCCAATCAACATACAAAAGAAAAAAAACTATACCTAACAAGACACTAACACAAGCACAAACACAAACCACACATATACACATACATCATATTGGCCATTGCGTCCCCCCTCCCACTTCACAAGTGTCTGCCCTCAGATAAGGCTGTGAAGTGGAAAAGGTAATGGCCAGTACGGTGGATACACAAACATGACAAACAAAACGACATGCTAAAAACTAAAACTTCTCACACTTAGACCATGCAATGGGCTAAGTGTGAGCCAACATGCTTATGAAAACAAAACAAAGAAAAAAAACACAACACATGTGTCAAAATAGCGAACCCTGACTTCTCACACTTAGACTATTGTGTAGGCTAAGTGTTATGAAAAGGGTTTGCTCACATACTACACGGATTATAATACCTAAAAAAACAAAACACAATTAAAATACGAAAAACTAAAAACTGAAAATAAAAAGAAAACTAACTGGTCAGGTGGGGTGGTGGTCACTTGTTCCTCCTGCTCCTTCGCGGGGCAGGTTGTGGTGCAGGTGGTTCTTGCGGTTGCTCCTCCTCATTCTCGGACTGTTTTCCTTCAGGCTCGGCCGACTCCTCGGCATCTCCGTCCTCTTGTCTCTCCTCTTCTGTTTGGGGTCCTTGTGATCCGACTTCCTGGCCTCCGTGGCCGCTTGTACCAGCTTCTCGTACTAACTTTTCAGCAGCTAACTCCCTCAAGATTCCTTCCATCACAGTTGCCAAACGGTTCAACTCCGCCCTTGCTTTCCTATTTTCATCGGCTAACTCCGCCACTGCTTTTTCCAACCTCTCCTGCCTCTGCTCCTGCGCTGGTGTTCCCTGGGCTGGCGTCGCTCTCCCCGGCTGGTATAGTTCCTTCTCCCATCGCGTAGAAACGTGGTATGCCCTGCCTCATGTAAACGGTGTTCGTTCGGACGAACAATGGTGTATCAAAGAGGCCAGGAGGGTCGACCATCGTCAAGGGGGATAAGTCCTCTCCCTACGAGATAGTTATGTTTTTCCTGACAAAAACTTCCAATATATGGCAGAGGTAGAGGTTCCTCGCTGGGTGGGTGGCGATGAGGTGACACTGGTACGCGGTCCAGAAGCCCAGGTGCACTATCCTCCCGCGCTTAGCACACCAGAGGAGGTACAGTTCGGTCATTGAAGTTCGGATGGCGGAATTTGATTGCCCCAACAAATTAAAATCCAGGTAAAACTGTACCAAATGCAAAATTGGGTTGTTGAAGTGGACGGAGCGGGAAATCGTGGATTGGAACTGCCCTGCGTCAGGGTGAGTAAGTTCCTCCCAGGCTTCCTGGGGCTTAAATTCGATGTGCCTCCGGGAAATTCCCCTCTCCCTACTTCTCCATTCTGGCCCAATGGCCTCTCCTAAACTACACATTCCCAATCTGACCGTCCACTCAATCAAGCTCATGCTCACCTCTCTTCCGAATACCCTAAAGGTTATGGACTCTTCATCCAGATCCGTAGTGACCTTGAATCTAAAGGTAGTGAAAAACTCATTTGCCAGCCTTATAGGTATACTCAGATCCCCATTCTCCAACAACCAATCAAAACCCAACGCACGCAAATGCAACAAGAGAGGCTCACGGGAATTCAATTCATCAAGTGCTGGGAAAAAGAGTACCTTCCCACTCTTAATCTGTTTGCTGCCGTCGTCCTTGTCATCAAACGCATCCTGAAGCTTTTTAGTGCTGAAGTGCTTCATGTCTTCTATTAGCTCGTCAGTGAGCTCCACCTTCCGACGCTGGTACTTCAATCTTTCCACGGGAGGATGCATCAACTCTCGATGGTTGTGTGGGAGCTGCTTCTCCCCATACTCCTCGTCCTCTAGGGAGACGTCGCTTTCTGACCTCGATTCTTCACTCGCGGTATACTCACTGTCACTCGGCTCCTTTCGGCACGGTGAGGCTCTCTGATCTGACTCTGTGATGGCGATGCCGGTGTTGACCGTGTGTTGCTTCTTACTGCTTGGTTTCTTCTTAACAGGGGATTTCCCCTTCCTTTTCCTCTCCTTGCGGTATCTGTCCTCATCTCCGTCTTCATTTTCCTCCGGTCTCTCCTCTGTTGGTGTTGAAGGCTCCTTCTGGGCAGTAGACCGGGTCTCCAAGCGGATATGGGTACTGTCATCTCCTGGCTCTGGGTGCCCTACTGACTCCGATGCGAGGTCCAGACCCTCAGCCATCGTGTCAGTTTCTTCCCTCTGGTCACTCGGCGTGGGTGAGACCACCTCGGTTGCTGTCGAGGCATCTTTCAAGTTGGTAGCCGACAAGGATTCCTCCCCAGGTTTTGTAGGAGTAGCCCTGTCTTCATCACTAGAGATTTCCAACGCACTTGCTGCCGTGTTTGCTCCTGCCTTGTTGGATGTCCATTTCCCTAGGCATCATTGCGATACTCTCTTTGGCTTCAGCCGTTCTGCCTTTGGATCACCTTTCAACACCAATTTTCTTTTAACTGCTTTCGGTTTCAATACTGGTGGTACCACCTGCTCTGGTTCCGCTGGTTGTACCTCGGTATCCTTCTCCTCGATTTGTGTATCACTCTCCTCTGCTTCTGGCTGGGGAGTCACCGACTTCGGCTCTTCCTCTTCAGTCTGTTTCTCTTTCACCTTGTCTACTGGCTGGTGGGCTAGGCTTTCTGGGTCGTTCCTTGTACCAGCTTCTTCACTCTCTCCTACTGCCTCCGATGCGAGGTCCAGACCCTCAGCCATCTTGGCAGTGCCATCTTCCATTCCGGTTACCTCGTTCGAAAGCTCCTCAAACTCCTCATCAGTCATAAGGACTTTCTTTCTGGCTGTTTCATTCAGATCTATCCCTTCCCTTTCCATTTCTTGGGGAACGAGTTCCGCTACCGGTGTTCTCTCCGATTCATCTTCCTCCTCCCGGCTCTTCTGTTCCTCGCTTGCTTTCCATTCGCCTTCCCCTAGGTCAGAGTCATAATAGGCAGAAAGAGGGTCAACATCCATTGGTTCGATTTGTTGGCGAGTCGGGGAGGGTTTTGAGGATTCTGATGGTGCGGTCGTCAAGGGAGATTTATTTTCTGGTGGGATTGTTGAGGAAGTTGGAATGAAAATCGGTGGGTGCACTGTGGGCTGAACATTTGTTTCTGGGGTAGGTACTATCGGGGTTCCTCCGGTCATGCTTGATCCGCTTCCGGTTTGGTTAAAACCCGCCAACACAGCCGCCCATTCTTTATTTGGGTCCTGCTGCCTGAGGAACTCCGCCAGTTCGTTCAAGGGAATCATCGCCGGAGCCTGAGGAATCGGCTCTTGTGGTTGCGGTTGTGGGTTTGGCGGCCGCTTTTCAGTTGGCGGTTGTATTTCTGGGGTTTCATCTTGGAGGTTTGAAAAGAGTCTCACCGAGGATTGTTTGTTGGCCGTTTTCTTTAAATCTACTTGTTGGGGAAGTGTGTCTGCGGGTAGAAGGTTTTTTGCAGCATCCCCCTCTATTTCTAATTCACCATCTGAGAATTCCTCTGTACTGGCTGGTAGTTGAGCCCCCGCGGCTCCAATAAATTCTGATTTCTGACAAAAGTTCATAATTGCTTTTTCTATCTCTTCATCAGTCAACCCTTGGCTACTGATCAGATCACACCATGCAGCAGCTTTTATGTCAGCCTGTTCATAAACATCTAAAGCCTGGAGTTTCTCCTGCAATAGTTCGGTCTCAAGAAAATCTTGGACTAGGGGGTCAATCACATCAACATAGCATAGATTTTCAGAATCGATGGGTTTTTTTCATGGCATCATTTATATCGAAGGTAAACTTCTCCCCATGAAAATCAATGCAAATAGTCCCCTCAGCCATATCCACTATTGTCTTGGCCGTTCTCAAAAAAGGTCTTCCTAATAAGACTCCACTAAACTCCCTCGCTTCATGCTTACTCATTTTGATCACATAAAAATCAGCAGGGTATGTAAAATCATGTACTCTAACTAACACATTTTCTAAAACTCCCTCCGGACTTATGCACGACCTATCGGCCAGTTGGATCAACACCCTAGTATTCGACAGCCTCACTCCCTTCAACCGGTTATAGATAGACAATGGCATGACATTTATAGATGCCCCCAAATCACACATTGCATGTTCGACCTTCACATCTCCTACAGTTATGGGTAGGGTGAACATACCTGGGTCGGCTCTCTTGGGTGGTAACTTCTCTTGCACTATTGCTGACGCTATCCCTTTCATCATAATCTTGCCATCCTTCTGGGCTCTCCCGGCTATGAAGTCCTTTATGAATTTCCCGAGAGGGGGTAGCTTACGGCTTGGAGGAATGGTATGGTGACATCCAACTTCCCAAAAATCGACAAGTAGTCAACCGGGTTCTCTTTCTTCCTCTTTGTAACAAATCGGAATGGGAATGGTTTCTCCTCTACTGGTCCCTCAGCAACCTTCTTGGAGTCTTTCTTGGGTAGTAACTTCTCTTGCACTATTGCTGATGCTATCCCTTCCACCATAATCTTGCCATCCTTCTAGGCTCTCCCGGCTATGAAGTCCTTTATGAATTTCCCGAGAGGGGGAAGCTTCACGGCTTGGAGGAATGGTATGGTGAACATGGTTTTTGGCTAATAAATGTGGAAGGTACGAGTTTACTATAAAAGGTTAAACAGAATATCAGAGGAAAAAGAGGTAGTTAGGTGACTAGGCCTACAGGTCTGAAAAGTAACAGCTGAAAAGTAAGGAAAAGTAAAGGACAAAAGCAAAAGTAACTAAAAAGTAAATGTGGTCCCAAATTTGGATGTGGACATTGTCTTCTCCAGCAAGTCTGGACACAAATCAAACAACTCAGGTTCCATGAACGAGAAATGCAGATTAACAACTTCACAAAAACAGATCTACAATCTAAACTCCAAATCAAAGATTAAACACTGAAACTGCATTTATGCTTACTGGTCAACATGCAGGGTGGCAGAATAACGTAAACTCGGATTTCACACTAAAACACTTCTGGAAAATAAATCTAAACAGCCACTGAACTGACAAATCACAGATCGAACAACTCCAAATGAAATCATGCTTCCAACACTCAGAAATTACTGCAACAACTAGATCTAAGCTACCTAGGCAGAATGAAACAGATTTGAACTGAAAGAGATGCATAAAAACAATTTCATTGCATAAAACGTTTGGATCTCAACCAAGACTTCAAAATAAGCAAAATACTGGAAATGCGAAAGATCCAACGTAGAGAAAACAAACAAGATTAACTAGAAAAAAAATAAAGATTGTTTTTGCCACTCCGGGCGATGGAACTGCTAACTACGATCGTGCTGACTGGAACGAGAGAATGGAACTCCGGCAAAGTGATGATCTTCAAGTGACCATGGCTATGGCGAGGAACGAGAATCTGGACTGGGCTGAAGAACTGAACTACCGAGATATTTCTACCTAAGAGTGATGATGATGAAAAATAGATCCTTCTTTCTCTCTCCAAGTGGCTTCCTTTTATAGGGAGGCTTACCCTTGATTTTAGGGTAAAACCTTGTGGTGAGATGACTTCTTTGCCCTTAATTGTGGTTGATCAGTCCCAGCTATCCTTCTTCTCCAACTCGAGCCATTGTTGCATGTATACTGGTCAGTACGTAATCGTCCTGACGCCCTTTTCACCCGAAGTATCTGAAGCTTTGCCTACTGGCTAGAACACTCAACCTGCACTCTTAAGCAACTTGTTTTGCAGATAAAGTTCAAATATGCACATCATACTGACCAGTAACCAAGGTCTAGAATACGACTTATCAAACTGCTCACACTTACCACATGCTTGTCCTCAAGCGTGAAGAACAAACAAAAAAAAGAAATAAGTCGAATTCTAGCCTGGTTACTCCCCTGACCGACTCTACCTAAACTAGACTCTATACTACGTCGGAAAGAGAAAACAAAAAACACAAAAACAAGCACAGAAAAGAAAACACATAAACGAACACAGAAAAACTAAACACAAAGATTTGGCTATATTTTCAACCATCCCTCCCCTCGGGATCAGGTGCAATCCGGCCTTAGACAGCCTTGAACTTCCGCCGCCCCCCCTTTCTCTCCCAGTCAGTATATCCGCTCGTCAAGATCGCCCAAACTTTCGGCCAAACACTAGGTTCACTCATTCACTCATACCTCTCAGGGAATGTTAGGACTGTTCTCTCATAGTGCTCAACCACAATTGCTTCGGACTTAGATTTCACGTGCAGCTACTGAAGGGCTTAAAGGCTTGTAACGGGGCTATTGGTTTGTAGTGTTTTGGGTGGATGTTCCTAAGGCTCTAAGGTTCAAAAAACTTCTATTTTATTTGATTTGGGGGAACTGTGTGCATTTGGGCCACTGGTTAGTTGCTTTTCTTGGCTGGCGCTTCTGGTTTTGATCTCCAACTGGTCAGTAGCTTCTTGTGGCTTCGCCACCCTTATGCCTTCTTCATTTTTTTGTGGCCAAGTTTTTCTGACCATTTTCCTTCATCTTTTCTCTCTTTTTTCTTTCTTTCCCCCCTTTTTTTCTTTGTGGCTTCGCCACCCTTATACCTTCTTTTTCTTTTTAGGACCTGGGATAACTCCCTGGTCGATTTTCTTCCAAACTACCTTGCCCAGCTGGTTCCTGCCTTCTTATACACCTTTCTGGCAAGTAAGCTCCAATCGTCTCATGCCTTGCACACACAATCCCAGTGGCTAGGGGTGTATATCTGGGTATAAAGAGTTAAGAAAATGGGTTCTAAAGGTGTTTTTTTTTTTTTTTGAGGGGGGGTTTTCTACTGCCTTCAGTGTTGCTACACGCAGTCACTTCACCCTAGGCACTCTGTGGCAGCCACTATTTTCTTTTCTGAATTAGTGGAAAGTGGTTCCACTTTAGGTTTTTAACTCACATTTAAAAAGGGCTTTTGTGTTTTGGCTCTAAGTGTGGGCTTTTCTTTCATACTCGCATCATCTATCCTGGCTAGGAGGTACTAAGGGGGGTGGTTTCTGTTTTCCAGCATGTCGTATCTCCCTCAATTCCCCTCACCGTCAGCTCAGGACAGTTGAGTTTTAAGCCCAATCAACACACAAAAGAAAAAAAACTAGACCTAACAAGACACTAACACAAGCACAAACACAAACCACACATATACACATACATCATATTGGCCATTGCGTCCCCCGTCCCACTTCACAAGTGTCTGCCCTCAGATAAGGCTGTGCAGTGGAAAAGGTAATGGCCAGTACGGTGGATACACAAACATGACAAACAGAACGACATGCTAAAAACTAAAACTTCTCACACTTAGACCATGCAATGGGCTAAGTGTGAGCCAACATGCTTATGAAAACAAAACAAAGAAAAAAAACACAACACATGTGTCAAAATAGCGAACCCTGACTTCTCACACTTAGACTATTGTGTAGGCTAAGTGTTATGAAAAGGGTTTGCTCACATACTACACGGATTATACTACCTAAAAAAAACAAAACACAATTAAAATACGAAAAACTAAAAACTGAAAATAAAAAGAAAACTAACTGGTCAGGTGGGGTGGTGGTCACTTGTTCCTCCTGCTCCTTCGCGGGGCAGGTTGTGGTGCAGGTGGTTCTTGCGGTTGCTCCTCCTCATTCTCGGACTGTTTTCCTTCAGGCTCGGCCGACTCCTCGGCATCTCCGTCCTCTTGTCTCTCCTCTTCTGTTTGGGGTCCTTGTGATCCGACTTCCTGGCCTCCATGGCCGCTTGTACCAACTTCTCGTACTAACTTTTCAGCAGCTAACTCCCTCAAGATTCCTTCCATCACAGTTGCCAAACGGTTCAACTCCGCCCTTGCTTTCCTATTTTCATCGGCTAACTCCGCCACTACTTTTTCCAACCTCTCCTGCCTCTGCTCCTGCGCTGGTGTTCCCTGGGCTGCCGTCGCTCTCCCGGCTGGTATAGTTCATTCTCCCATCGCGTAGAAACGTGGTATGCCCTGCCTCATGTAAACGGTATTCGTTCGGACGAACAATGGTGTATCAAAGAGGCCAAGAGGGTCGACCATCGTCAAGGGGGAAAATTCCTCTCCCTCCGAGATAGCTATGTTTTTCCTGACAAAAACTTCCAATATATGGCAGAGGTAGAGGTTCCTCGCTGGGTGGGTGGCGATAGTTCGGTCTCAAGAAAATCTTGGACTAGGGGGTCAATCACATCAACATAGCATAGATTTTCAGAATCGATGGGTTTCTTCATGGCATCATTTATATCGAAGGTAAACTTCTCCCCATGAAAATCAATGCAAATAGTCCCCTCAGCCATATCCACTATTGTCTTGGCCGTTCTTAGAAAGGTCTTCCTAACAAGACTCCACTAGACTCCCTCGCTTCATGCTCACTCATTTTGATCACATAAAAATCAGCAGGGTATGTAAAATCATGCACTCTTACTAACACATTTTCTAAAACTCCCTCAGGACTTATGCACGACCTATCAGCCAGTTGGATCAACACCCTAGTATTTGACAGCCTCACTCCTTTCAACCGGTTATAGATAGACAATGGCATGACATTTATAGATGCCCCCAAATCACACATTGCATGTTCGACCTTCACATCTCCTACAGTTATGGGTAGGGTGAACATACCTGGGTCGGCTCTCTTGGGTGGTAACTTCTCTTGCACTATTGCTGACGCTATCCCTTCCACCATAATCTTGCCATCCTTCTGGACTCTCCCGGCTATGAAGTCCTTTATGAATTTTCCGAGAGGGGGTAGCTTCACGGCTTGGAGGAATGGTATGGTGATATCCAACTTCCCAAAAATCGACAAGTAGTCAACCGGGTTCTCTTTCTTCCTCTTTGTAACAAATCGAAATGGGAATGGTTTCTCCCCTTTTTTCTCCTCTACTGGTCCCTCAGCAACCTTCTTGGAGTCTTTCTTGGGTAGTAACTTCTCTTGCACTATTGCCGACGCTATCCCTTCCACCATAATCTTGCCATCCTTCTGGGCTCTCCCGGCTATGTAGTCCTTTATGAATTTCCCGAGAGGGGGTAGCTTCACGGCTTGGAGGAATGGTATGGTGAACATGGTTTTTGGCTAATAAATGTGGAAGGTACGAGTTTACTATAAAAGGTTAAACAGAATATCAGAGGAAAAAGAGGTAGTTAGGTGACTAGGCCTACAGGTCTGAAAAGTAACAGCTGAAATGTAAGGAAAAGTAAAGGACAAAAGCAAAAGTAACTAAAAAGTAAATGTGGTCCCAAATTTGGATGTGGACATTGTCTTCTCCAGCAAGTCTGGACACAAATCAAACAACTCAGGTTCCATGAACGAGAAATGCAGATTAACAACTTCACAAAAACAGATCTACAATCTAAACTCCAAATCAAAAGATTAAACACTGAAACTGCAATTATGCTTACTGGTCAACATGCAGGGTGGCAGAATAACGTAAACTCGGATTTCACACTAAAACACTTCTGGAAAATAAATCTAAACAGCCACTGAACTGACAAATCACAGATCAAACAACTCCAAATGAAATCATGCTTCCAACACTCAGAAATTACTGCAACAACTAGATCTAAGCTACCTAGGCAGAATGAAACAGATTTGAACAGAAAGAGATGCATAAAAACAACTTCATTGCATAAAAAAGTTTGGATCTCAACCAAGACTTCAAAATAAGCAAAATACTGGAAATGCGAAAGATCCAACGTAGAGAAAACAAACAAGATTAACTAGAAAACAAATAAAGATTGTTTTTGCCACTCCGGGCGATGGAACTGCTAACTACGATCGTGCTGACTGGAACGAGAGAATGGAACTCCGACGAAGTGATGATCTTCAAGTGACCATGGCTGTGGCGAGGAACGAGAATCTAGACTGGGCTGAAGAACTGAACTACCGAGATATTTCTACCTAAGAGTGATGATGATGAAAAATAGATCCTTCTTTCTCTCTCCAAGTGGCTTCCTTTTATATGGAGGCTTACCCTTGATTTTAGGGTAAAACCTTGTGGTGAGATGACTTCTTTGCCCTTAATTGTGGTTGATCAGTCCCAGCTATCCTTCTTCTCCATCTCGAGCCATTTTTACATGTATACTGGTCAGTACGTAATAGTCCTGACGCCCTTTTCACCCGAAGTATCTGAAGCTTTGCCTACTGGCTAGAACACTCAACCTGCACGCTTAAGCAACTTGTTTTGCAGATAAAGTTCAAATATGCACATCATACTGACCAGTAACCAAGGTCTAGAATACGACTTATCACTGCACATAGGGAAAACATATGCAGGGCTGAGTACTATAAAAATAATACTCAGTGTCTCATGCCGAAAACATTGTAAATAAAAGTATATGTTATCATGCCATACGTAAGTAACCATCGGGGTTTTACTTTAGAAAGGCCCGAGGCACCCAAAATATTTTCCATTGTTCAAAATAGCGACTGCGCAGTCATTTTCCCATAGACGTCAACCATATCTGCCAATACATGACAAGGAATGCGGCGCAAACTAGGTCACTAGACCGGCCAGCACGTACGCTATCACACGGTCTACCATAGGTGTACACTAATCCAAGTAGGGTTTGCGGCCCTACGAGGACCCGAATTCGATTTATATAAAAGAATTTCACTTCTGCAAGAAAGAACTTGCCACATACATGGTTACGAAATAACGAGGTGAACCAATTGTTCCAAGAAGAATATTCCATCCTTTGAAGAAAACATGTCTGGAGGTGTGATTATACTGAAGGTCAAAACTGCAAACAAGTTTAGCAATGAAGTTCAATGACTGAATCTCATAAGGTCAAAATATTGTCCTTATGAATAATGAATCAAAGGAGACTACTCAATCAAGCTATCCAACGTTACAAAGGCAAACGCAAACTTTCGAGACAAGTGAGTCATGACTCGATATAAGGAAAATAATGGACATTACTTGCAAATTGGGAGTCAACAAGGTGTTTAAATAGACAAGGGCTCACGTTTATTTCAAACGTCCCGAAAAGAACTTAGAATCCAAGTAAGTACTGTTGATATAAAAATCGTTCATTCTAGTTACGAGGGTCGCACTCCCTCGCACATTTTCACGAGCCTGAACATGGTAACAGCGTTCTATGAACTCGTGGATTCCAAGTTGCGATTCATCGTATCGTCGAAAATAATAACTATTTTTGATGGTCGCATCTTCAAAGTGTTCTTGCCATGCCACGTAGGTTTTCAAAATGCATTGCCATTGTACGCGTGGTCTTAAAGTGTCGTAAACGTCGTCGTATTTGTGTCGCATCGCCACTTTGGCATGGTATGCAAGACTGCATGGTTTTATTAGATCTTAGGTGTGATCTCGCCATTGTGAGGATACTCCAAAGTTCGAAAAAAAAATAGTTTCGTTGGTTTTATCACTCAGGAAAGTGATATTGCAGTTGTCAACTTACAACTAAGTTCTAGCATGTTCAGTCTGGCCTACCTCTTAGGCACTCTATAATTTCAAGCATAGCTTGAAGTCTCGTACTTCAACGTATATTTGATCATTACCTAACTCAAGCTTCATATGGCTCCTACGTTCGCAACAAAGTTCAAAAGTTCCACATTTCACTTTAATAGTGGTTCTATACAATACCTCGTAATTCATCGGTCATAAATCTTCACCACATAAATGTCATCCATATATTGCACAATCAACACATTTATTCGTATAAATCATTTGGTGTTCCATAGCATAACAAACATCGTACATTAATATATATGAATAGCAACACTCAGTCAATCAATCATCCATGGAATCGCATTTTCTAATTCATGCAGTTCATGTTCATCTGTATCACAATCGCAACTCGCAACTATACGCGTATCATGCTTTGCATTTCACAGTTTCATAGTCATGAAATTTTAACTGCCTAGGCATAAATTTTTTTTTGTCGTTCATGGAAGCAACATGTATTTTCTTCGAGTAAATTTTGCAGTTTCGTGGACGTAATAGCAAATCTCAACATCAACCAATACAAGTTCATTTTCATAACGACATTCATTATTTTTGGCATAAACGCAATTAACAATTTCATACCCATGCATATTCATCATTTCATCCCCAAGCAAAATTTTTAAAATGTTATATCAACCTCGATTCCCATAGAAGTACTCCATTCTCACAAGAGAAATATTCCCATCGAAATTTCCAACATTTCACAGTTCATATAAAAAACTATCAAAATACTTGTTACCTCATTCTTCGTGGTTGGGCAGGGACGAGTTGTGGTGTTGAGCTTTCGATGTTTATCATTTAGCCAATTACACATGAATGGATTTTGACTCAAACAAGACTCTTGGGTCCAGAGCGGAAAGAACTGAGGCTCTGATACCAAACTGTCACATCCGCACCTTAGGGTTAATAAATGCGGGCGATCGTGATTTAAAGGACTTAATGAACAAACATAGAAGGCTAGGGTTTCAACAAGGGGTTGACCAAGAATTTAAGCCTAATAAGTAAAACGACCAAGAGCATTTATGTTTAATAAATAAAAAGACTAAAGGTTTAGCATTATTCAAAAAGGTAACGAGTTTTCAAACATCCCAAATAAAACAGTTTTATAGTTAAACAAAAGAAATTATGTAAAGAAAACATCACAGCGGAAGCATCCAAGAGAAGAGTGGTGTCATGTGTGAAGACACAACAACACTCGGAGTTTTAAAACAAACATGGTTCTCATTTTTATCCTGCTCAACACCACCAACCGCTCGTCGCCGCTCAACCTGCACATAGGGAAAACATATGCAGGGCTGAGTATTATAAAAATAATACTCAGTGTCTCATACCGAAAACATTGTAAATAAAAGTATATGTTATCATGCCATACGTAAGTAACCATCGGGGTTTTACTTTAGAAAGGCCCGAGGCACCCAAAATATTTTCCATTGTTCAAAATAGCAACTGCGCAGTCATTTTCCCATAGACGTCAACCATATCTGCTAATACATGACAAGGAATGCGGCCGCAAACCAGGTCACTAGACCGGCCAGCCCGTACGCTAGCACACGGTCTACCATAGGTGTACACTAATCCAAGTAGGGTTTGCGGCCTACGAGGACTCGAATTCAATTTATATAATAGTGGCAAAAAGCCACCTCAGATAGGCACGTAAAAACAAATCAAGGCATGATAATCATAGTTATTTCCATCGATAAAACATTAGGACATAGTCCTTATTTAAAAGAGAGCCCACCTCGACCGTTTAGAATCTCAAGTACTGCTTTTCCTTTGTTATCACACTTCGCGCACGCGTTATCACCTTTAGATGATGTGTATTACCAATTAGTCACAAACATTGACTTAATATTATGCATGTCCCCGGTGGTTCCCTTTTCCCCATCTACATATGGAAATCACATCATAGCATACATCTTTGAATAACACATCAATTCATCATAGAGTGGTTCTTTAACCCATATATAAATCATGTATATCACTTATAACATAACAATATAGTCATCTTGTAAAGATAAAAATCTGGAAGAACTGCGCAACCATTTTGTAAAAATCATTAAAAATTTACCCGACTTCCGTTGGAGCTAAAACTTTACCACAATGCAGTAGACTCATCAAATAACTTCCAGTTTAAATTTCATATCAAAATACCCCTTTTTGGTCGGTTAATTCGAAAACGTAACCTACTGGTCGAGAAAACATTTTCTGGCAGAATTGCGCAGTCAACTTCAATAATTCACCAAAATTTCATATTTTGTCCAAATGGGTTGAAATTCACACACAACACAGAAGACATCATGAAGTTTACTTAGAAAATAGAATCTAACAAAAAAGGAGTTCATTTGGTTGGTCAAAAACATGTCGGAACCTACTGTTCGAACTCACAGTTTTGCATGTTTCAACATTCGAATTAGGGTTTTATCCCCATTCATTCAAACACACCCTTTTCATGGTTTTAACACACAAACATGCTTAAAAGAGTCCTCACTCTCATGCTTTCATATAATCATACATCGTTCATCAATGATTCATTAAATCTTCATAAAATTTCATTCAAAACTCATACACATATGCAAATACAATTTCTCACCGATTAAACCCTTAGATTTGAATCCCCTACACTCACTATATGCATGAGGGAGTCAAAGTGAGTTTAGATGGAGAGGAATGAAGAATAGAGATTTGATTGTACCTTTCTTGAACGAAACAATCGGTAGAAACAAATATAACTCTTGATTCTTCAACAAACTCTTGGCAAATCGAAAGGATCTTGAATAGAGTAGAAGAACAAGTGTGGGAGGAGTGGAGAAGAGAGAATGGCATGTGAGAGAGAGTGTGTAGGCGTGTGGTTTGTGGTGGCTAGGGTTAGGGATTTAGTTAGTCTCTATTTATAGAGTTGAATATCCCACAAATAATTGAAGATTTGGAAGAATAATCAAAATAAAGATTTGAGAGATTTGGGGGGGGGATGATTGGCGTGAAATTGAGGGAGAATTAAGGAGGATTTTCGAAAATCATGGGCTATTTAATTAGCCTATGATTAAATTTGTATTTCACGGAGCAGAATAAGATAATACGGAGTAGAATAAAAATCCTCCCAAATAATATGGTAGTAGGCGTGTGATTTGCTTCTCCCACAAGGAAAATAATTTCCAAATCTTTAATAAATTTAGGTAAGGAAAGATTTGCTAGGATATTCCAATTAAATCATGGAAAGAAATAATTAAGGGATCAAAATGAATAATTAATAAATTCCCTTCTCCCAAAAAGTGTGAGATTTCGAAATCTCCCTTAGAAGAATAATAGGGGTCCATTTTTGTCATGAAAAAATAAGATAATTAGGCTTTGGATTTAATTTGGATAATTATCCCAAGACAAATAATTAAATCCAAGAAAAAGAATTCCTCTCCAATAATTAATAATGGTCGAAATTTTCTCCATAAAAGGGCAAGGTAATTATTTATGATCTTGATTAAATCTCACTCCCCTTAAAATATAATTTACCGCAATATATATTTCATTCCACATCAATTAATTTAAGCCACGTCATAAAATCAACGAAATTGACTCGGTCAAATCAAAATTAGGTTACCAAAGCAACCACATAACAATTCGTCATATAATTCGTGACAATAAAAGAAAATAAATGCAAACGCCTTAGGGTTCGAAAAGTGGGGCGTCACAGAATCTGTGAAGAAGATGAAGTTGTTAAGGAAGTTTTGCTTTATCGTACGTTTTCTAGGAGATTGATAGTTATACGTATACAAGTTGATGTACAAATAGCAACACTTTTCACACACACTCAGCTAATGATCATATATCGAAATCGCCGACTGAGCTCAGAATCTAGTCCCCTTTTCTCTCCCACAGAGTAATACGTATACAAGTTGATGTACAAATACTATCTGCAGCAAATATTAGGGAAAACTACTAAAACAATAACAATTGGGGAAACGGAATAACACAAACAAATACAAACAGTAAAACCCCCAAATGTAATCATCATATCACTATCATACAGTTTATAAAAACTCCTAATTGCAAAAAACAAGTCAAAATTTGGACAAAACTAAATAAAATAAAGATATCAGCACAGACACCCCCAATTTCAGAAGTGTGGATGCAAGAAATTGAAGCAACATTCTCACCTCAAATTCAACTTCATGTCAATTCCAGGAAGACTCCAGATCAACATACATAAAGATCGAGAAAACACAGCAACGATTCCTTTATTGGGAATACCATGAAGAAAAGTAGAGAAAGAGTCGGTGCGTGTAGCTATATTTTGTAGGAATATTTATTCCTATATGTGACCTATGTAGATACTGGTTTAATAGTAAAGATCAAGTTCAAACATATCAGTTGGATTCTAATATGAAAGACGATACCGTGATGGATCGGTTTCGATTAAAGAATTAGAATCGGGTGTATAGATAACCCTCTTCTCTTGCCTTACATAGATGATATAAATATGTGTATATTAATGTGTGTAGAATATTAAAAGCTGTAGGATAAATCTGATGTGTATATATGAAAAAGTGCAAGCGAACGAACACATCCTTTAACGAAAGATGAGTTGCTTGTATATATATGCTATCAGATTCTACAGATTGTGTGGCTGAAAAATCTGCAAAATACACACATATTAAAGTATACAGAAAAGTCATAAATATATCAGATTCTTCTCCATCGATAGAATCCGAAAAGTATAGGCCAAAGAGACAACAATATCAACCACAGCTTTTAGGGGAAACATCAACTCGTGGAATTCCACCCTACATCAAATAAAAGCTATGGACGGAGGTTGGTAAATCATCTCTTTGATGTGGTACATGTTATGGTTGAATTAATACGAATATAGAATGTGATTTCGGTATACAAATCGGTAAAGCATCGAAAGATGGTTAACAGTTGGTATCAGAGCCAATCTAGATTTGGTTAATTCACCATTTAAAGTGTTCAAAAATGAAATATGAATGTCTTTATTTCGTTTTGATGTTATATGATTCCGCTGCGCATTGGTGATTGTTTCATGGAATGTTGAATCATAAAAATCGAAGGGAGAAAATCGAGTACAGAGAAAACGCCAGACCGAGCGACCAGATGCCCGGCCCGGGCGTTATCACTGGATACGTCGGTTGATGAACGCGCGGGAGGGCGATGACAGTTATTTAAAACGCCCGACCGGGCGATCCTACTAGAGTCCGAAAATGCAGGACGCTCGGACGCCCGGGCGGGTGTTCAGTCGGTATAAGAAAGGATAATGAGGTTGGTAAAGAATGAAATTCTTCCTCAATTGGATTTTAGTGATCTAGATATGTGTATAGATTGCATAAAAGGGAAGCAAACTAAACACATAGTGAAGAAATCAGCCACAAGGAGTTCTCAACTTCTTGAGTTAATTCATACTGATATATGTGGTCCTTTTGATGCACCTTCGTGGGATGGTAGAAATTATTTTATCACCTTTATTGATGATTTCTCACGGTATGGTTATATATATCTATTGCGTGAAAAGGCTGAATCAATGAATGTCTTGAAGATATTCATAGATGAAGTGGAAATACAGCTAGATAGAAAAGTAAAAGTTGTAAGATCAGATAGAGGTGGTAAATTCTACGGAAAATTTAATGGGTCTGGACAATGTCCGGGCCCATTTGCAAAGTACCTCGAAAGTAAGGGCATTTGTGCACAGTATACAATGCCAGGTACTCCGCAACAAAATGGTGTAGCAGAGAGGCGGAATCGTACTCTTTTGGACATGGTTAGATGCATGTTAAGTGGATGTAATTTACCTCTTTCGTTGTGGATTTATGCATTAAAGACTGCAACGTATATGCTTAATCGGATTCCTAGTAAGGCAGTTCCAAAGACCCCTTTTGAATTGTGGATGGGAAGGAAACCGAGCTTACGACATATACGTATTTGGGGTTGCCCTGCAGAAGTAAAGTTGTATAATCCACATGAAAAGAAGCTGGATTTAAAGACGGTCAGTGGATTCTTCATTGGCTATCCAGATAAGTCGAAGGGATATACATTCCATTGTCCTAACCATAGTACGAGGATAGTTGAGACGGGAAATGCTAGGTTCATTGAAAATAATGAAACTAGTGGGAGTGGTGAACCTCGTAAAGTGGACTTTAATGAAGTTCAAGACAAAGTTGTTCATCCACCTATTGTTGCACCTAAAGTTGTTGTTCCTATTGAACAACATGAAGTGCATAACCCACTTGTTGAGATTGAAGATGAACATGTCATAATTCAAGAACAGAATAATGAACCAATAGAACCTTTAAGGCGATCAGTAAGGGAACGTCGATCGGCCATATCGGATGACTATGTGGTATATTCTGTTGAAAGTGAATGTGACTTGAGCATTGATGAAGACCCGATCTCATTCCAACAAGCCATGGAAAGTAACAATTCTGAAAATTGGTTAAATGCATCAAGGGAAGAGATGAAATCTATGGGCGATAACGATGTTTGGGACTTATTAGAATTGCCTACAGGTTTTAAAGCCATTGGTTGTAAATGGGTCATTAAAACAAAATGTTATTCGAAAGGTGACATTGAAAGGTACAAGGCTCGCCTTGTCGCCAAAGGTTTCACTCAAAAGGATGGCATTGACTAAAAAGAAACCTTCTCTCCAGTTTCAAAGAAGGATTCTTTAAGAATTGTGTTGGCTTTGGTGGCTCATTATGATTTAGAGCTTCACCAAATGGATGTAAAGACGGCCTTCCTAAATGGAGTACTTGAAGATGAGGTATACATGAAACAACCCGAAGGATTTATGATAGAAGGACAAGAAGGTTTAGTATGTAAATTGAGAAAGTCAATATATGGACTCAAACAAGCTTCTAGACAATGGTATATAAAGTTCAATGATATCATTGTGTCATATGGTTTTGTAGAAATCATCGTTGATCGATGTATCTATATTAAAATCAGTGGGAGCAAGTTTATTATATTAGTCCTATATGTTGATGACATTTTGCTAGCCGCAAATGACATGAGTTTATTACATGATGTAAAGAAATACCTCTCTTTGAACTTCGAAATGAAGGATATGGGTGAGGCATCTTATGTGATCGGGATAGAAATATTCCGGGATAGATCACAAGGATTGTTAAGTTTGTCTCAGAAAGGTTATATCAATAAAGTCTTAGAGAAATATAGAATGGACAAATGCTTCGCAGGAATTGCTCCAATTCAGAAGGGAGACAAATTCAGTAAAATGCAATGTCCGAAAAATGAATTGGAACGTAAGGAGATGGAAAAGATTCCCTATGCATCAGTGGTTGGGAGTTTGAGCTATGTTCAAACATGTACTCGACCAGATATCACCTTTGCGGTTGGTATGTTGGGTCGATATCAAAGTAATCCCGGAATGGACCACTGGAAGGCTGCAAAGAAAGTCCTCAGGTACTTGCAAGGCACCAAAGAGCACATGCTTACGTATAGAATATCTGATCATCTAGAGGTCATTGGATATTCAGATTCAGACTATGTCGGGTGCGTTGATAGTAGAAAGTCAATGTTTGGTTATTTGTTCCTTTTAGCAGATGGAGCAGTATCATGGAAAAGTGGAAAGCAGTCTGTCATTGCTACTTCCACTATGGAGGCCAAATTTGTGGCTTGCTTTGAGGCCACTGTTCACGGATTGTGGTTGCGGAACTTTATTTCAGGGCTTAGAATTGTCGACTCTATAGCTAGACCGCCGAAAATTTATTGTGATAATTTCGCAGCTGTCTTCTTCTCAAAGAACGATAATTACTCGAAAGGGGCTAAACACATGGAGTTAAAATACTTATCTGTTAAAGAAGAAGTGTAGAAACAAAGACTGTACTTTGAGCATATTAGGACGGATATGATGGTAGCGGATCCATTAACTAAAGGACTACCACCCAACATGTTTATTGGCCATGTAGAGCGTATGGGTATTTAGGGATGTCAGTGTAGCCCGAACCCGATGGGCTGGCCCGAAAAACCCGCTAAAATTACAGGGTTAGGGCTGAAAAATCTCAACCCGATAATGAATCGGGCTTAACGGGCTAGCCCTATAGGGCTATCGGGTTCTATCGGGCTGGCCCGACGGGCTACCGGGTCAGCCCATCGGGTTATATAAAAAAACTAATTAATAATATATATATATATATTATATTAAATATCTGGTGGTATGACCATGACGTATGAGTCGTGTGACTTAAAAATTTTATTTATTTGTTAAAGACTTTTCACTTCCATTTTTTTGGACCACACAATTTTCTCTTACTTTTACAGCTTCCACTGTACTCAACATCCTAATTGACTAAATCCTAAATTCACTTTCACCTGCACCATCACCAATCACCATCACAATTCACTTTCAAAGTTTCGCAAGGTGTTTTTACAGTTTCACTCCACCGTCTCACTGATCTTCCATGTTTCATCGGGTGCATGCTCTCTCTCTCCCTTCTTCTTCATTTTTATTTATTCGTGTATCATGTCAGTGTTCATATAAATATGTTTGATAATTTAATTTCTACAGTATTTGAAATGTTCTATCCGTGTATATACATGTATATCTATATACCTGCAAAAGTGAATTTTTTTGTTAGGATTTGAAAATTGGATTTGTACTTTTTTGTTAAAACCCTAACTTACCGTATTTGTTTAATTAGTAATTTATTACTTTTGTTTTTTAGCTACTGTTTGATTATTTATTTGTGCTACTGTTTGATTATTGATTACAAATATAAATGATTATTGATTACAAATATAAGTGATAATTTAATTTCGTGTACTTTTGTTTACTTTATAGTATGTGTTTTAGAACTCTATACTAAACAAATATAAGTGATAATTGATTACAACCTATGCAAAACAGAGGCATTTTAGTTAGTTTATACATTGGTTATACATGATTATTTGATTAGTGATTAATCAATGCTAATAATATTTATATTTTTGATGCAGATTTATAATTGTTAAGAATGGAAGATTCTTCTCCAACAGTTAATATTGAAAATGTGGAGATTCTAGGGGATTCCAAGCCTAAGAAGAGACAAAAGACTTCCGATGTTTGGAATAACTTTACAAATGAAGAACCGGACAAAGATGGGAAGAATGTCAAGTGCAATCATTGTCTTCAAAGATGGAAATATGAAGGTACGAAAATGGGAACTTCCACTTTTAGTCGCCATATGTTGGTTTGTAAGAAGAAACCGAATTTTGGAGATGTGGGTGCTATGCTTCTTAATCATGATGGCAAGTTAATGGTTAAGGATAATGTAATAGACCCAAAAACATGCCGAGAATTGATGATTAAAGTATCAGTTGCACATAATCTTCCATTGAGGTGGGTTGAATATAGCGAAATGCGAGTTTTTTTGAAGTATTTGAACCCGGATATAAGGTTTATCTCTAGAAATACGCATGCCTTGGATGTGATGAATTTGTATGAATCTGAAAAGAAAAGATTGAAGATAAGATTGAATAGTGTGCCTGGAATGTTGTGCTTGACTTCTGATATTTGGACTGCTTGTACTAATTCGGGATACATTTGTTTGACTGCTCATTTTGTGGATGAAGCATGTAAACTGAATAGCAAAATACTTGCATTTTGTTCAATGCCTCCTCCACATACTGGAGCTGAATTAGCTCAAAAGATTTCTGACATTCTGGTGGATTGGAACATAAATAGGAAAGTCTTTTCTTTGACTTTGGATAATGCTTCTGCTAATAATTCCATGGTGAAATTGTTGAAAACACGACTTCAGTTGCAAAACTCATTATTGTGCAATGGGGAATATTTTCATGTGAGATGTTGTGCACATATCCTAAATCTTATTGTACAAGAAGGGTTGAAAGTAGCTAGTGATGCTTTAGATAAAATTAGAGCAAGTATCAAATATGTAAAAGCATCAGAAATGAGAATGATCAAGTTTAAGGAATGTGCACGAAAAGTTGATATTGAATTTACTACTTCATTGTGCATGGATGTGCCTACACGTTGGAATTCCACGTATTTGATGCTTGTCAGTGGAATTAAATACCGCCGGGTATTTTGTATGCTTGAATGTGATGATTTAGCTTATAAGCATTGCCCAACGGAGGAAGAGTGGGAAAGAGGGAAAATGATGAGTGAATTCTTGGAGCCATTTTATGAAATAACTAATTTATTTTCTGGTTCATCCTATCCTACTTCCAACCTGTATTTTATGGAAGTATGGAATATTGCTCAATTGTTGGAGATGAATTCTAGAAGTCATGATGAAGTGGTAAGGTCTATGTCTCTTTTGATGAAATCAAAGTTCGAGAAATATTGGGAAGATTATAGCGACATTCTCTCATGGGAGCCGTGTTTGATCCAAGAATGAAGTTAAAACTTGTGGAGTACTAGTTACTCAACACTTGATCCTCTTTCAAGTCAGGACAAAGTCAAGAGGTTGAAGATGAAATTGTATACTCTGTACGATGAGTACCAGAAAAAAAGTGTTGATGCATCTTCGATTAAGATTCCTCAATCTAGTGGAAGTTATAATTCTGAAGTTGGAGAGGCTAAATTCATGGAAGGAGGAGTAAGGAAAGCATTGAGAATGAAATCAGGAGTACTTGCTGTAAGTAATCTTATTTTCTTTAAATATTTGTTTGTATTTATATTTGTATCTAAAGTAATTTCATTTATCTTTTGACTTAGGGATACAAGAGTTACAAAGGTTTAACTTCTGATACAAAGTCAGCATTGGATGTGTATTTGGAAGACCTCCCAATGGATGAAGATGCTGAAATCGATTTGCTTAAATATTGGAAAGAGAAGTCGTCCCGTTTTGGAGTACTTGCTAGGATGGCGTGTGACGTGCTTAGTATTCCTATAACAACGGTAGCATCCGAATCTTCCTTTAGCATTGGAGCACATGTCTTAAATAAATACCGAAATAGACTCCTTCCTGAAAAAGTGCAAGCTTTAATTTGCACACGTAACTGGTTGCATGGATATTCTAATGGTAAGATTTTACTTTTGTTATAAAATTCTAAACTATCAAACTATATTTTGTGTTAACATAGTAATTTTGTTAGTAGAAGATGGAGATTCTGAAGATGACGAGGAGGAAGCTAATGCTCAAGCTGAAGTGTCAAAGCTTATAGACTTGGAAGAATGTCATTCAAATATTTAGGTTTATTTTGAAACATGGACTTTTTTGACTTGGAAGAATGTCATTCAAATATTTAGGTTTATTTTGAAACATGGACTTTTTTTTAGAACTTGTGGTTAAACAGTTTATCTTTTTGTTATCTTAGACTTAGATTATGTCATGAATATTTTAGATTTTATGTCATGAATATTTTAGATTTTTAATATATTACTTTACATATATGATAGACTTATATTTTATTTTGATATAATAATTTGTTATGGTATATATAGAAGATTCTTAAAAGTTAAATAAGTGTTAATTTTAATTATTTGCTTAAAAACTTGATTAGCCCGCTGGGCTAGCCCGAAACCCGAAGGTTTAGGGTTAGGGTTGAAATTTTAGAACCCGATAAAATTTCAGCCCGATAAGCCCGCACCCGATAAGCCCGCAACCTGAGTAGGGCTAGGCCCGAAACCCGCTGGGCTGGCCCGATTGACATCCCTATGGGTATTATAGATAAAGCCATGCTATTTTAGTTGTATGCTCATGCATTGTAAAACACTCCTTGTGAATTCAATAAAAGTTATGTTTCTGCTTGTTTATATGTTATCATTAAAGTTTGTATACAGTATGGTTGTTTAGATAACAAATGTTGTATTGAGAATTAAAGTTCATCTCAATGAATGGTTTTTTCATATAAAGTTAGAATTGATTTGTGATACATGGAAGGAATCATGTCGACTAAATGATTGTGTGACCGCCATGATTCAATCAAGTCTAACTTTATAGGTATTTAAAGGATATATGAACTTGATGGTAAAGTGCGTAGAAAAGTAATTAAACCATTGAAAGCTACAAAGGTCAAGTGGGAGAATGTAGGAATATTTATTCCTTTATGTGACCTATGTAGATACTGGTTTAATAGTAAAGATCAAGTTCAAACATATCAGTTGGATTCTAATATGAAAGACGATACCGTGATGGATCGGTTTCGATTAAAGAATTAGAATCGGGTGTATTGATAACCCTCTTCTCTTGCCTTACATAGATGATATAAATATGTGTACTGCGTGCCGTTGGCTACGAAGCTGATTTCTGGACCCTCCCCCTGGCACTCACCGTTGAAGAGCGACGATGACTGAAGAACATTGATGTCGTTGTTCGAACCTGCCACACCGAAATAAGCATGCCAGATCCGCAAACGGTAGTCAACAACGGCTTCCAGAATCATCGATGGATGTTTGCTTTTGAATCCAGTTGTGAACTGGCCTTTCCAGGCCACCGGGCAGTTCCTCCACTCCCAATGCATGCAATCGATGCTTCATAACATTCCTGGGAACCCGTGGATCGAACCGTGCATATCCAACTGTCTCTAATACTCATCAGGTGTGGGCTTTCATAGGAACTCCCCACCGGAAATTTCCCGGATCCCTTTACAAAACTGCCTAAGGACCGTTAAGCTAGTTGTCTCACCCATCTGTAGGTATTCATGGAACATATCGGCTGGTCCGGCGTAGGTAAGCTGTCGGATTGCTGATGTGCACTTCTGCTGCGTAGACAGCCCAATCCGGCCCGCGGCATCACGCCGGAGGGTGAAGCATCGATAACGCTCCGCCAAATTTGTCGCAATATGGTTGAAGAGCAGTTGCGACATTCTGAATCGCGCTGGAAAATCTCGGGTGGATAACGGGGGTTATCCACAAAGTAATCAGCCATTAGACGCTGGTGCGCGCCAGCGTGGTCTCGTTGGATGGTCCGCTGATGCGTAATCGCACGAGGGATCGCGACCTCCGCCGCCGCCGCCGCGCGCCGCTTCCTCCAGGGCGGCCTGGTGTTGCACCTCTTGAATCAGAGAATTCCACGCGTCATTCCACAAATAGTCCATTTCAGTCCATAAATTCTAGTGAGAGAAAGTTTGAGTGATGAAGAGTTGGAATGGTGTGAAAATAATGAATGGGATGGGGTGTATTTATAGGTGATAAATTGAATTAAAATAAAAAAACCGCCGTCCACGGGTGCGCCGGCCACCGCCGCACTATAGCCGGCACTCCTATTCGCCGCTTCCGCCTCGGACCGGCGCGTCCTCGCCCCGATTACGCCTGATGACCGTCCACCCCGAAGAGTTCGTCCGCCTCAGGGCGGACGTCGCATACACTATAACCCGCCCCGTCGTCGCCCCAACCCGCGGCTATAGCCGCGCCGAACCATAGTGGATACCCTTATTGTTTCTTCAATTTTGATTTTAAATTTGTTCATTCGTCCACCAAAACAACTTTATTAACAAAATCAATTTTAATATTTATAAAGTAAGAATAAATAAATAAAAAGTGATTTTGTAAATGAAAATATATTTCATGAATGAGATATTTTCGTTACATATGGATAGAGATCAATTCAATAAATATACTCTTAACCTACAATAAAAATAAGGATATTTTTCATTTTAGGATATTTCATAAAATATTATTTTATCTAGTAAGGTGGGCTCCATTCTCTAGTTACAGTACTATAATTACTTTTTCTTTTTATACCAATTGAACATTGATTCTTGTGTCATCTCAAATATTCATATTTTTATGGGACGTATGGAGTACTTAAATAAAAAAATGCAAAGTTTGTCTTGTATCAACTTTAAAATGTTCATGTAAATTATTGAACCATTAATTTGTTCTAATCTTGTAATCAATCAAAATTTTGTAGTAGATATAACTTGATGAGTAACTTACATGACATTATCAGACGTCGGGTAAGATGTCACATTTTAGGCTACCGAACAACATCGTATTATAAGGTAAGATGTCACATTTTGGTTGTTCGGTTCTTGGTTAACTGGTAGCCGGACAGGTTTTAACTGGGTACGTGAAGAATTAAGAATTGGAGGACCAGTTTTCAGTCTTGTACCGATTAAAAGTTTTCAGTTCTATTCGGAACCGACTGGTCCTACCCGAGAACTATATTAAATCTCAATTAAATTTTAATTTTAATCTTATATTAATGTTAATATACACTAATTCAAATTTCTAAATTATTAACCTTATTTCCTCCCACTCCCAATCATGCCGCCATGCTTCTCTATTCTAGAATAGCCACCACTTCTCTCTTACCGTAGACGATACCACAATCGCGATTGCCTCTCTCTCTCTCTCTCTGTAGCACCCCGAAATTTTGTGACTTCTTTTTGTTTTATTAATGCGGATGTTGTTTGGGGAATTCATTTATGGAATTTAATTTCTATATGTTGAGTTAACAATGTGAAATCAATTGTTGAGAGTTATGTTGAGTAATGTGATATATTTTCCAATGTGGGAATTTAAATTAAATGAGATCATGCATATTTGTTTTGGCCATTTTATTAGAATTTTCGGTCCTCCTATTTATTGGAAATAATATTTTTCTCTCCTAGATTTAATCAATTTTTTGGGATAATTATCCAAATTAAATCCAAACCAAAATGTCCCTAAATTTTTCTACATGACTTTCGACCTTTGCCCCATTCCTTGGAATTTTTGAAATTCTCCTATTATTTAGGAGAAAGAATTATTTTGTAGATTTAATTGGTACTTTGTTTATTTCCTTCCTTGATTTAAAAACCAATTAAATCTCTCCATATCCTATTTTAAGTAGGATTTGACTCTTTCCTTCTTTAAGACCTCATAAATTTTCACCCCTTATACCTATGAATTTCCTTGTGGGATTAATTTATTTGTTACCTACTTTGTGGGAGTCTTTTCCTACAAGAAATTACCAAGTTTAAATCCTATTCCTATTTAATTTGAGGATTTCAATATTTTTCTTAATTACTCCCCATAGTACACGTCCCCCCCCCCCTCAATCCTACTTGGAGATTTTTAAATTTTCTTGTTACCTTATTTGTGGGATACTCAATATCTTTTTACCTATTTTGTGAGTATATTCTCTCCAAGTAAATACCAAATCAATTTCTACGCTAATTAAATAACCAAATTTTTGAAAACCCCTCCCCCACACTACACACCTATTTTATTGTGGAACTTATTCATTGACCACTATTTTATTCTCCCACAATTTTAATTGTTTAATTTAAGTGTGGGATTAATCCTAGAATATAAAAAGGAAAACCCTAACCCTAGCCCCATTTCACACGCCTCTCTCCCTCTCCCTCTCCTCCCACACGCCTCTTTTCCCTCTCACTCAATCCTCCACCAATTCTTCGTTCTTGCTACGTTTTGGAGTTGGAAACTCAAAGATCCATCGAAGAATCAACCAATTGTCATTCCTACCGATTGTTTTCAAGAGAAAGGTATAATTTTTTATCCACCTTTCCCCTTCTTATCATTGAATCCATGATTCTTGAACCTCTCATGCATATAGTTGATTGGAGAATCGTAAACCTAAGAATTAATTGGTTGGGAAGGATGGTTGAACAAGAATGTGTGTGTGTGCGCGCTTGTATGTACGTGTGTGTGTAAGTGCGTAGATGAATCATTTGTGAATGTTATGTGTGATTAGGAAAGCATGGTTGTAGTTTCGTTTTTGAAGCATGAATATGTGTTGGAAGCATGAATATGTATGTGTGAATGTATGATAGACAAACTAGGGTTTGTGAAGGTTGAACATGAAAACTGTGGTGTACGGACAGTAGGTTCCGACGAGTATTTGACCAATCAAACGATCTCTTTTTGACGCGAATTTTTAACCGGATGAATCTTTAGGTGTTTTCTGTGTTGTGTCCAAATTTCAGCTTCAATTGATGACAGACGAATATTTAACGAATTTTTCATTTGAACTGCGCAGTCCTGCCAAAATTTCTCTGTCACGACCGCCCTTACTAAGGATAGTAAAGACGGGGAACTCGTGACTAGGGGAGGAACTAAGAAGCGGGGAAGAAAAGGCAACAATAAAAGGCAACATTTAACAAGAAAATCGATCAAACTTCAAAAGAAATATTTTAATCATTTAAATGGTTAAGCAGCGGATTAATGTCTCAAGGTATTTAATCTTAAGCGCGGGAAATAAATTAAATGCAATTAAAGAAAACCCGGAATACTTATAATTTCGGATTTGGAAGGCAGTGCAATATTACTTCTCTAGTGGTTGCTTGTAATATTCCAATATAAGCTTATATTAAATTGTGGGTTCAATTTAATTAGTAAAAAGCTAATTGGGTGAGGCCTGATCTTAATTCTTCCTTAGATCCCTGACTGGGCCCAATATGTGACTTATATAAATAGGAGAATAAAGGAGACAGAAAACACAATTTTTCTATCAAAATTTTCGTCCCCCTCTAGAGAGAGAGAGTTAGAAATTTGTTCTTCCTCCGTGAGCAGTTTCTGTCTTCGTTATTCAAGTCCTAGTACGTTAGTGAGATTTGCCCACACAAATATCAGCGTATAGTCCGGGACACCAGTCAGAAGGTCCGAGGTCGAGTACTGAAGATCTTCACGTGGAGAAGACGCAAGCTATCTTCGATTCTTGATCGAATCAACGAGGTAATTTGGCTAACTCCGTAGTATGCATGTTTTAGGGATTTTATATTCTAAAGCATGATTTTAATTCAAGTTATGAGCATGATACATGTGATAATTAGGCGAATAGAATTTGTCTAAATAATCTGCTAAATAGATCAAATTTATGTGACCGGTAATTTATCCACGCTTCCGCTGCCAACCCCTTCAATTGGTATCAGAACCAGTCTTTGGCTCTGATTATTTGGATTTAAATTTCGCGAAATTCATGTATGCATGTCCAATTTGATTGCGAAGAATGTTCTTGTGTTTTGTTTAATTTTTATGCATGTTGAACTCAAGAACAATCGAATCAAAGAACTTGAATTGCTCGAACGTACCACGTGCGATCGAGGTAGGGATGTCGAGACAGTGAGAGCCGGGGACTCGCGATCACGGGGCGACGCACAGGCGAGCTAGGGCTCGTGCGCGCCGCAGGCTGAGACCGCATAACCCAGACGCACCCGAGTCAAGGTCGACACGGTGGAAGGCATGGCGCTGCAGTTCGACCGAGAACGAGCCGAGGCGGCTAGCCGCCAGACCGAACCCTAGGCGGAAGGTCAAGCGCAACCCGACGAGACGCCCGTGTGCGTGCCGCTGGCTCAGGCAGTGGGAGACGCTGGGGGCGAGACGGCCGAGACGGATGGTCCGAGCTGGCCGAGAGCGACACACCACCGAGAGCGTCGCTGGCCGAGAGCTCGCGCCGCCCGTCGAGACGGGTGGCCGAGGATTGCGGCACCAGACGAGCAGCAGTGGCGCGACGTAGTGCCGAGAGTAGCGCGCGACGACGCGAGCTGCTGGCCGAGATGACGCGTCCAGGTGCTTGTTCGAATGTGCGCAGACGTCCGAGATGCTTCATGAGTCGTGATCCGACGACGAACTCGTCGGATTTTCGTTGTTCATCGTTCGTGCGAACCTCATACGATGAGATAACGATGAAGGATTATTTTAATGATTATTTAATTATTTTGTTAAAAGATATCATTGAAATATTATTATTTAATGGAAATAAAATCTTTTTGGAAGATTTGCCTAGATTTTAGGAATATTTTTATTATTTTCTATATCTATGGAAATAAATAATATTATTTTGATTCCTAGATGATATGGATGAGAATAATTTAATAGTTTCCTAATATTTATTTAGATTTAAGGAATATTTTTATTATTTTCTATATCTATGGAAATAAATAATATTATTTTGATTCCTAAATGATATGGATAAGAATAATTTAATAGTTTCCTAATATTTATATATCTAAGATCCTAAAAAGGATAGATATGTATGAATACATCAAATAATAAAATATCTCTTCCTAATCTTGAACAAGGAAATAATTTAAATTTATTTTTCATGTCTTATTAAGGATTAAATAATTTGTTTATTTTAGATATACCTTATAGTAGACATGAATAAGAATTAAATTCTAGAATAACAGTTTCCTAAAGGAACATAACAACATTAAACTAAAGATTTAATTATCCAGCAAATTAAATACCAACAGAATTTAATCAAGTACTTCTCTGCCCTAAGGCTAAGGATAATTAAAGAAAAACCATAACCCAAATATCTAAGCAATAATTACGAACTCAACGTTTGTATATGGTCTCCATCAATTGGTGTGCAATTTATGAAGCCTTTTCTAATATTATCGCCACCTGCTCTGTGGGGACAATAATCCTAAGAAAATAGTATGCTCATGAGGGCGGACTTTGAAGGGGCTGGCAGCGGAAGCGTGCGTTCAAAACGGATCACATGAATTTGATCTATTTAGCAGATTATTTAGACAAAATCTATTCGCGTAATTATCACATGTATCATGCTCATAACTTGAATTAAAACATGCTTTAGCACATAAAATCCCTAAAACATGCTTACTACGGAATTAGCCAATTTACCTTGTTGATTCAATCAAGAATCGATGATGGCTTGCTCCGTCTCCACGTGAAGATCTTCAATACAGGACCTCGGATCTTCTGACTGGTGTCCCGGACTATACGCTGATATTTGTGTGGGCAAATCTCACCAACGTACTAGGACTCGAATAATGGAAGACAGAATTCAGCTCACGGAGGAGGCACAAATTTCGAGCTCTCTCTTTAGAGGGGGAAGAAAATTTTGATAATAAATTGTTATGTTTTCTGTCTCCTTTATTCTCCTATTTATATAAGTCTCATATTGGGCCCAGTCAGGGATCTAAGGAAGAATTTGGAACAGGCCTCACCCAATTAGCTTTTTACTAATTAAATTGAACCCACAATTTAATATAAGCTTATATTGGAATATTACGAGCAACCACTACAGAAGTAATATTGCATTGCCTTCCAAATCCGAAATTACAAGTATTCCGGGTTTCCTTTAATTGCATTTGATTCATTTCCCGCGCTTAAGATGGAAACATCCATTAATCAATTAATATCTGCTATAGACTTAATTAATTAACTTATTTCGAATGCCAAGAGTGGACTTAGCAAGAAACTCTTATTTATTATTCATAGAGTAATCAAACTCCAACTAGCTAGATTTCGAATAATAAAACCTCGTTTCGAGCTCCTCTTGTGGATGTTATCAAACAAGACTCTCATCGCGCACGTTTCAACATAATAGCAATCCTAGCACCTCTAGATTATGATCACCACTACCCAATATACCTGGATCGTTGGGTTACGAAAAACCCGCACCTTTGGTAAGTCAAAGTAGTGGATCCTCAATATCGTATGCTCAATGCTAACGTACATTGATTAAGAAATTAATTTTCAAGACCTCGTCTTTCAATAGATAGCATAAAGACTCGTCTTGCTGTTAGATCCATTCAGTGCTATACCACACCAACGTCATCTTATTTTAATAAGGTTTAGAAATAATCGGACTGACATTGCAACCTTTCGCGATAGGTAGTCTAGGCCTATCTAGGTTGTGAAATTCTTATTTTTCTTTGTTTAGAACTGACCGTGTTACCTTAAATTGGATGACGCCCACAACCGGTCTACTAAAACAAAGACTTAGACTTTGTTACGTTTGCTCATACATTTAAATATGTAATAAACAACCATTAAATGTAAAACATAACAACATTATGACAAAAATAATATGTTGCATTTATTGGAAAATAACCATTAGAGTTTTACAGTATCCAATCACTGGAAAGGTGATTTCTAGTATACAAAACCCTAACAATCTCCCACTTATACTCAAAACAGCTTTCGAGTATACAAAATAGTAGTGCACACGTCTAAATTTCTCCCACTTATACTGAAAGCGAGTTAAGGTCTTGAATGAGTCGAACTCCCATCCCTTCCACGTGGCACTCGAACAGTTTTACCGCCAAAGCCTTTGTAAAAGGATCTGCCAGGTTGTTCTCTGACGCAATCTTGACCACTTTTATGTCTCCTCTCTGCACTATATCTCTAATGATATGATACTTCCGCTCTATGTGTTTGCTCGCTTTGTGAGCTCTTGGTTCTTTCGAGTTTGCCACAGCACCAGAATTGTCACAATAAATGGTGATGCTCTTGGGCAGATTCGAAACCACACCTAAATCCATAAGGAAGTTCCTTAACCATACAGCCTCTTATGCAACCTCCAAAGCGGCCACATACTCGGCTTCCATGGTCGAGTCCGCGATGCATTTCTGCTTCACACTCTTCCAAATTACGGCTCCACCTCCTAAGGTGAACACATATCCTGAAGTAGATTTTCTCGAGTCCTGATCAGCTTGAAAGTCTGAGTCAGTATATCCCAAAGGACAGAGCTCGGCTGCATTGTAAACTAGAGCATAGTCCTTAGTCCGTTTAAGGTACTTGAGTATGTTCTTTACGGCAGTCCAATGTTCTTGTCCCGGATTCGACTGATATCTTGCCACCATGCCAACAGCAAAGCAAATATCTGGTCTAGTACAAAGCATAGCATACATGAGACTTCCAACTGCTGAAGCATATGGAATCCTTCTCATTGCTTGTATCTCAGACGGCGTTTTAGGGCACATTGATAAGTCGTATTCTAGGCCTTGGTTACTGGTCAGTATGATGTGCATATTTGAACTTTATCTGCAAAACAAGTTGCTTAAGCGTGCAGGTTGAGTGTTCTAGCCAGTAGGGAAGTTTCGGAATGTTCAGGTGAAAAAGGGCGCCAGCATGATCTCATACTGATCAGTATTCGTGCTGAAACGGCTTGAGATGGAGAAGACGGGTAGCTGAGACGGATTACCCACAATTGAGGGCAAAGAAGTCAACTTGCAATGAGGATTTACCCTAAAATCAAGGGTAAGCCTCCCTATAAAAGGAAGCCAAGAAGGAGAGAGAAGATATACACATTCACTCATTCACCACCATCTTTAGGTAGAGAGTTCTCTCGGTAATACCAGTCCTTCAGCCGTGTCCCGCTTCTTGCCTCGCCGCAGCCATGATCACCTGACGCCCAGATGTTCCCGGAGTACCAGTCATCCTTATTCCAGCCAGCAAGATCATAGTTTAGGAATTCCATCGCCCGGAGTGGCAAAACACTTTTATTTCGCTTTCGTAGTTTAATTTACTTGCATTTTCCTTACGTTGGATCTTTGTTGCTTTTGAATTTCACTGCTTTGAAGTATTTTGATGAAGATCCGAACAATGTTTTATGCTATGAAGTTGTTTTCTGTTCAGTTTACTTCGCCGATCTCTTTTCCTTCTGCCTAGTTAGCTTAGATCTAGAGTTTCTGTTCGTTTTGAGTATCGAATCGTGTGTTTCCAATTAGTAGTTTATTTCTTCGAGTTAGCATAATCTGTTCCCTTTTATTTCATAGAGGTTTGTTTCATGCAAGGTGCAGTTATGTGTTTCTTGTCTTTTTCCATGCTGATCAGTAGGTGGGATTTCAGTTTCGATGTTTGATTTTCGATTTGGAATTTTTGATTGTAGATCTGTGTTCGTGAGTTATTAATCTGTGTTTTTATGGTGCTGAATCTGGTTTGTTTTCTGATTTTAGTTTGTGTTTGTTGAAGAAGATGATGTCCATATCCAAGTTTGGGACCACTTTGCTTTTTAGATGCTTTTTGGTTTTTGTCCTTCACCTTCAGTACACCCTGCAGATCTGTCAGCCTAGTCACCACAACTACCACTTATTCTCTGCTTTTCTGTTTAGCCTTTTATAGAAACCTAGTACTTTTCGAATATTTTCTGTTACACCGCATCCACCATAATTCCACGTACACCACTACATGTCGACCACCATTCACCCTTCCTAGTCAGTAGGACACCATCTTAATTTCCCGTCTAGGTAGAGACTCAACCCAAGCGTGGTAGCTAACCAAACCTTTCCAAATATCACCGCGGTAGTTTAAACGCACCATCTCTGTGGGATTCGACCCTTATCACCACTATACTGATCAGTAGAAGTGGGTTGAGGAATCTTTGAAACCAGGGTCTGGGCTTAGTTAGGATCTCTATCCTGACCAGTAGGATATATCCTTGCTTGAACGACACCTACACACCCCTGTTGTCTTTCAAATGGCGCCGTTGCCGGGGATGGATGGCGTTTTTGAGTTGCTATTGTGTGTGATACTTTGGTGTATATATTGTGTATAATTTTCCTTTTTCTTTTCATTTCAGTTTATGAGCAGTAGCTCGTCTCCTGATCAGTGGAGGCAGAAAATACTCAAGCGAGGAACTATACTCGTAACCACTCGTTCTGTCATGTTGACCACCTTGTCTGACCTAGGCACGAGTAGTGACGAAGAGAAGGGCACCATAGAGGGACCAATACCAGAAGAGAAACCACTGTTGGAAGGCAACCCAAGGGAAATGGCCAACCAGGGAGATGAAGACCCGGAGATCGGGACGCTGAACGCACATACTGAAGGAGAGCCCCCGCAAGCCATAGTCGTTACTCCAGGGCAAACCGCCTGCGATGTGAAGCCTCATGTGATCGCGATCCTGCCTACATACTGTGGGAAGAGCTATGAAGGGCCGTATGAGTTTCTTCATGAGTTTTGTAAAATTTGTAGGGCGCAGAGGAGACCAGCAGGAGCGACTGAGGATGATTATAGGCTGAAGGCTTTGCCATTTGTGCTCAAGGGGGAAGATAACACCTGGTTCATGCGCCTGCCCCCAACTCTATTGAGACTTGGGCCGATTTCAAGTAGCATTCCTGGGCGAGTTTTTTCCGTCATCCAAGACAAGCGCGCTGAAGAGGGAAATAACTAATGTGAAGCAAGGGTATGATGAACCCTTGAGTGATTATTATGGGTCTTTTGGAATCATGTCCTAACCATCGCATGGCGGATATTGAAGTACATCATACTTTCTATGAAGGTATGAACGCGGTAACCAAGGACCTGGCAAATTCATCGTCAGGAGGAAGCTTCACGCAATTACGGGTCAGCGAAGCGAAGAGAGTCCTAAGGAAGCTACTGAATGCAAAGAAAGAGTATGACCATTCAAGGGAAGGTTACAACCGAGAGCGGGCTGTTGTTGCCTCGTTTACTAATCAGGAAAATAAGGTGGAGCAGAAAATGGATTTGAAAATGGATGAGCTGAAGAAGTCACTTCTGAGTGCGATCGAGAAGAGCACTCCACCACCTCCCCCAGTTGGGAATTACAAGGGTGCAGAGCAGGGAAATCAAGGACCGAACTATGATCAGCCTAATGACTTCGGGAATATGGAGCAAGTTAACGCTGCGGGGTACTTCAATTCTAGTGGGCATTGGATTCAAGGTAGACAACGGGATGCACCATGGAGGGATCATCCAAACTTCCGATGGGGTGACGGAAGCCAACATCAGAACCAAGGTCAGAACCAGTATAAACCCTAACCGTGGACCAGCAAACCCAGACTACCAGCCCAATTGGTCAGGAAGAAACCAACAATCCCAAAACCAAAACCCACAAAACCAGAACCCGAACCCTGTCTATGTGCCGCCCCACCAGAGAAACTTCCAAAATTTCCAAAATCAGCCGAACCCAGGACCCCAACACCATCAGAACCAAAATCAATTCCAAGGCCAACACCAAAATCAATATCCTCAAGATCAGTACACCCCTCCTGCCCAGTATAACCAATACCCGCCTAATCAAGGCCAGCAAAACTCCCAGAACTATCAACACCAAGGGCCGAGTCATTTCCAAAATTCGAACAGGCCAAGGAGATCCGTTGAGGACATGATGGGTGAAATGCTAGCGTCACAACAGAGCATCAAAAGAGAATTGCAATCTCATAATGAGGTCGTGCAGGGGATGCAAAATGCCCAGAAGGAACATAAGGCGAACATGGATATGATGAATAGGCAGTTAGCTCAACTGGCCAGTTCGGTGGGTGATTTGAAGAGAAATGCGGGGAAACTCCCATCTACAGTCCAAATGCCCGAAAAGGCAAATGTGTGTAAGGTTACGTTGATGTCAGGAACTACTTATGACGCGCCTCAACCGAAACGACCTAGTGGAGGATCCAATGGAACGAAGATAGGAGACGATACCATTTCAGCGGAAGAATTAGGGAGACCTATGCCTCGGATGCAGGATCCATTCTTCTTGGATGATACACCAAGTGTAAGAGGTGAACCCGACATCCTACTGACCAGGAAGGAACCTCCTCAAGAGGAAGAGCCCAGAATTGAGGCCCAGACCCAGGAACTACCCAAGAAAGACTCCAAGAAGGTTGCTGAGGGACCAGTAGAGGAGAAAAAAGGGGAGAAACCATTCCCATTCCGATTTGTTACAAAGAGGAAGAAAGAGAACCCGGTTGACTACTTGTCGATTTTTGGGAAGTTGGATGTCACCATACCATTCCTCCAAGCCGTGAAGCTACCCCCTCTCGGGAAATTCATAAAGGACTTCATAGCCGGGAGAGCCCAGAAGGATGGCAAGATTATGGTGGAAGGGATAGCGTCAGCAATAGTGCAAGAGAAGTTACCACCCAAGAGAGCCGACCCAGGTATGTTCACCCTACCCATAACTGTAGGAGATGTGAAGGTCGAACATGCAATGTGTGATTTGGGGGCATCTATAAATGTCATGCCATTGTCTATCTATAACCGGTTGAAAGGACTGAGGCTGTCAAATACTAGGGTGTTGATCCAACTGGCTGATAGGTCGTGCATAAGTCCTGAGGGAGTTTTAGAAAATGTGTTAGTAAGAGTGCATGATTTTACATACCCTGCTGATTTTTATGTGATCAAAATGAGTGAGCATAAAGTGAGAGAGTCTAGTGGAGTCTTGTTAGGAAGACCTTTTCTGAGAACGGCCAAGACAATAGTGGATATGGCTGAGGGGACTATTTGCATTGATTTTCATGGGGAGAAGTTTACCTTCGATATAAATGATGCCATGAAGAAACCCATCGATTCTGAAAATCTATGCTATGTTGATGTGATTAACCCCTTAGTCCAAGATTTTCTTGAGACCGAACTATTGCAGGAGAAACTCCGGGCTTTAGATGTTTATGAACAGGCTGACATAGAAGCTGCTGCATGGTGTGATCTGATCAGTAGCCAAGGGTTGACTGATGAAGAAATAGAAGTAGCGATCAAGGAATTCTATCAGAAATCGGAGTTCATTGGAGCCGCAGGGGCTCAGCTACCAGTCAGTATAGAAGAACCATCAGAGGGAGATTTAGAAAAAGAAGGAGAGACTGAGAAAAACCCTCTACCCGAAGACACACTTCCTCCCCAAGTTGAGCTGAAGAAGTTGCCACCGAATTTGAAGTATGCCTTCCTTGGAGAGGAGAACTCATATCCAGTGATCATCAGTAGCAGCCTTACGAAGGAACAAGAGGCTAGGCTACTGACCGTGCTGAGCAAGAACAAGAAGGCGATTGGATGGAGTCTTACAGATTTAGTTGGAATTAGCCCCGACGTCTGCATGCACCACATTAGGTTGGAGGAAGGAGCGAAGGCACATCGAGATGCTCAAAGGAAGGTAAACCCGAACATGCGAGAGGAAATATTGAAGGAAATCTTGAAGTTGTTGTCGCTAGGAATTATCTATTCAGTGCCGGACAGTGAGTGGATCAGTCCGATCTATATGGTCCCAAAGAAGTCGGGCATCCAAGTAGTTCAGAATGAGAGGAATGAGCTGATCCCAACGAGGCTAGTCACGGGTTGGCGAATGTGCATCGATTACCGTAAGCTGAACAATGTGACCAGGAAGGACCATTTTCCCCTGCCGTTCATCGACCAAATGTTGGAGAGATTAGCTGGGAAGAAGTTTTTCTGCTTTCTAGATGGGTACAGCGGGTATTTCCAAATTTACGTAGATCCTAAGGACCAGGACAAGACCACTTTCACTTGCCCGTTTGGAACCTATGCATACCGTCGCATGCCTTTCGGCCTATGCAACGCTCCAGGTATGTTTCAACGAGGTATGATGAGCATATTTTCCGATTTGATTGAGGATTGCATAGAGATATTCATGGATGACTTCACGGTTTACGGAGACTCGTTCGACTCTTGCCTTCACCATTTGGATATAGTTTTGGAAAGGTGTCAAGCAAAGAGTTTGGTTTTGAACTTTGAGAAGTGCCATTTTATGGTCACCGAAGGGATAGTTTTAGGACACGTGGTCTCAGAAAGAGGTATCCAAGTGGATCGAGCCAAGGTAGATGTTATATCCAAATTACCATTCCCTACTGATCAGAAGGGAATAAGGGGTTTTCTGGGGAACGCCGGATTTTATCGAAGATTCATCAAGGATTTCACCAAGATCGCCCAGCCCCTTACCAGATTACTTCAGAATGACGTGGAGTTCATTTTTGATGAGCAATGCAAGGCTGCTTTCAACCTTCTCAAGGAAAAGCTGATATCCGCACCTATCATAAGGGCTCCTGACTGAAACCATCCTTTCGAAGTAATGTGCGACGCCAGCGATTTTGCGGTAGGAGCCGTGCTGGGTCAGAAGATCGATGGGAAGAGGTACGTAATTTTTTATGCGTCCAAGACTCTGAATCAAGCCCAGCGGAATTACGATACCACTGAAAAAGAGATGCTGGCAGTGGTGTATTCTTTCGAGAAGTTCCGGCCATATTTGTGGGATCCAAAGTCATAGTGTATACTGACCATGCAGCGATTAAGTATCTGATTGCCAAGAAGGAATCCAAACCATGCTTGATCCGATGGGTACTCTTGTTACAAGAATTTGATTGGGAGGTGGAAGATAAGAGATGAGTCGAGAACAAGGTGGCAGATCATTTGAGTAGAATAGTACAAGATGGGAACAGCGAAGAAGTGCATGACAAGTTTCCGGAGGAATATTTGTGTGAGGTGATTTTTGCGCCCAGAAAAATTGATTGGGAAAAAGTGTTGAAACTTACTGGTCAGAATGATACATCAAAAGGGAAAGAGAAGGTAGGGCAAGAGCCATGGTATGCGGACTTGGCCAACTACCTATAACTGGAGAGCTTCCAGAAGTACCGAGTGTTACCAAAGCCCAGAGAATGAAAATCAAGAGTGAGGCAAAATACTACTTTTGGGACGACCCGTATCTGTGGAGAGTAGGGTCCGATCAAGTGATAAGGAGGTGCATTCCTGACTGGGAGCAGCGGGATGTTTTAACCCACTGCCATTCGTTAGCATGTGGAGGGCACTTCGGGTCCAAGAAGACGGCAAGGAAGATTCTGGATAGCGGCTTTTACTGGCCAACTCTCAACAAAGATGCGTACGAGTTCTGCAGGAGCTGTGAGCGTTGCCAACTGACCGGTGGAATATCTGCCCGGGATGAAATGCCGCAGGTACCCATAATAGTTTGCGAGCTATTCGACATATGGGGAATGGACTTCATGGGTCCGTTTCCTTCATCCTATGGGAATCTGTATATCCTAGTTGCTGTAGACTACGTCTCCAAATGGGTAGAAGCCAAGGCCACAAGCACGTGTGAAGCCAAGGAGGTGGCCAAGTTCTTAAAGAGTCATATTTTCAGCCGATTCGGTGTGCCCAGGGCGATCATATCCGATCAAGGTACGCACTTCTGTAACCGTACAATTGAATCCTTGATGAAAAAGTACGGTGTGCACCATAGACTATCCAGCCCTTACCACCCGCAAGCAAATGGTCAAGCGGAGATTTCTAACCGCGAGATAAAGAAAATTTTGGAGAAGACTGTGAACACTTCTAGGAAGGATTGGAGTGTAAGGTTAGAGGATGCTCTCTGGGCGTATCGAACAGCCTACAAAATCCCCATAGGCATGTCCCCTTACCGGATTGTTTTTGGGAAGATGTGCCACTTACCGGTTGGGATCGAGCATCGAGCATACTGGGCAGTACAGAAAGTGAATATGGATGCTACAGCCTGTGAAGAGGAAAGGAAGCTGCAACTGCGGGAGTTTGAGGAACTTAGGTTGGAGTCATTCGACTCAGCCATGTGGTACAAAGAGCGAACTAAATTGTGGCATGATCGAAATCTAAGAACTAAGGAGCTCCATGTTGGCCAGAAAGTAATACTCTTCCAGTCAAGATTGAAGCTTATGCCAGGGAAACTCAAGTCGAAATGGACAGGGCCCTATGTCATCACCTCACTCTGTTCCAATGGAGCAGTGGAAATTTCAGGGAGTTTTCCTAACTCTGAACCTTTCATAGTAAACGGACATAGGCTAAAAATTTTTAGGGAGAATAGTGAGGTGGGTGTAGTGGATGAAATTCCACTGCAACCACTTACTACGGTGTCCTACTGATCAGTAAGATAGGAATTTGGATTTCCACATGGCTAGTTTTTTTTTTTTTTTAAATAATAATAATAGCTTGCATATACTGGTCAAGTAGAATTCCAAATTACCTAAGGAAGATGTAAATATTGTAAATACGTAGTTAATCTCTGCATGCAAGATAATTTCTAAAAATCCAAAAATATTTTCGGGCCTTAATTTTAATTTGGAATACGTATTGAAAAATTGCCTATCTGGTGCTATTTCAGATTTTATTTAAGGGCCCATTTGAATTATTTCCTTAATTAAGTATAGAGGGGAATTATGGAGAGGACGAAAATTTGAATTAAAGTTGGTGCAGCTTTGCAGGGTGGTAGCGGCTGGGAGTGGCGCGTGAGCAGAGAGAAGGGACACGCTGACCAATCAGAGGCCAGCAATTTCAACCGCCTCCCATCTGAAGCGTCGCGACTGGCAACCCCTGATACCCGGTTACAACCACCTGCAACTGCTCTCTCTCACCCAATTAAACTCACCGTCCCAACCCTTTTCCCTCACAAACCCTCATTTTCAAATTCGCTTTCAAGAAATTCTTGTCCATCTCTCTCACGGAAACATCATTCTCAACCCCAACTCTCTCTTACATATCAAACCCTACTTTCCACCACTAAATCGCAGATTTCCGATCATGGGGAAGAAAGCGTTCGCCAAGAAAATCAAACCGCGCCGCCAAGAAACCCAGGAGGCACAACCACAGCAAAATCCACCACCACCAACACCGACCGCTCAGCCACCACCTATGATTTCCATGGATGCCATGATGGCATTTCTTCGTCACCCGGACCCTACTCGGGACTGGACGGCGGCATTGGCTGGTTTCGGTCAAATGGGGGGCGTAGGAACCGCACCCAGTGAAATTCCACCTGCACCGGTCAGTCACGCAGAAGTACAATCGGAGGATGGATCTCCCTCGGTGACCGTTCCATCGGAGACCTCGGTACCAGATTCGGCGGAGCTCGACGCTATCGCCGCCCATTACGACTCCGACCCTGAGGAGCGTAAGAAAAGGGCCAGCCCAGAAGAGACAACCCATGAGGGGAGTGGCAAAACGGAGAGGATGCCCGAGGAGGAGCCGGTGTCTCATGAAGTGGAAAGGGAGGACATAGATCTGAACTAATCAGCCCAGAAGCGGTCGTTGATGACAGATGAGGAGTTTGATTCCATCTTGAACCAAGTAGGCCAAGCAGCGGAAGCTACTGCCTCGGAGGCTGAGGGTCTAGACCTCGCTTTGAAGGCAGTAGGCATGAGCGAGGAAACAAATGGAGTAAGTGAACCAGAAAGCCCGGCATACCAGCTGGAAGAAGAGGAGGACAATACGATTACGAAAGCCAAGGAAACAGGAACAGAGACAGCAGAACCAGAGGTAGAAGCATCCACCCTAGTAGCACCTCAGGTAGTAAAGCCGATTCCCATCAGACGGAAACTGGTAGTGAAGACAGACTCCAAGGTAGAGCCGGCCAAACCGCAGAGGATATCGCAACGTTGTTTGGGTAAGTGGGCATCCAGCAGGGCGAAACCGAACACGGCGGAGGATCCTCTAGAGATCGTGAGTGACGACGAACGGACAACTCCCACAAAACCTGGGGAGGAGCCTTTACCTGTTACCGACCTAGAGGATACTGCAATGGAAACCAGAGCGGTATCTCCAACACTGAGTGGCCAAGGTGAAGAGGCTGACGGGATGGCTGAGGGTCTGGACCTCACATCCAGGTCAGTAGGCTACAAGGAGACCAGTCCTACTATCCAGGATCCACTTTCAACACAAGCTGAGAAGGAACCCGAAGAAGAGAAAGACATAGATGACGGAGAGGAAGTTAGATACCGTGAAGAGAGAAAACGAAAGGGGAAGGCCCCTATGAAGAAGAAGCCCAGCAACAAGAAGCCACGTACAGTAAACACTGGCATAGTCATTACTGAGTCAGTTCAGCGAGTCCAGGAACACCGGAGGGAGCGAAGTGATAGCGAATACGCTGCCAGCGAGGAATCAGCCTCCGACAGCGATATCTCTTTGGAGGATGAGGAGTACGCAGAACAACAACTTCAGAATGATCATCGAGAGTTAGTCCACCCACCGGTAGAGAGACTGAGGTACCGGCGCTGGACAGTGGACCTTACTGATGATCTGGTGGAGGAGATGAAGCTTTTCGACTCGAAGGAGCTACATAAAGCTTTCGATAGCAAGGATGAAGGGAGTAAGCAGGTGAAGAGCGGAAAGGTACTTCACATTCCATCTTTAGATGAGTTAGGTGCCCGCGAGCAGTTTCTATCTTATTTGCACGCGTTAGGATTCGAATGGTTGTTGGAGAATGGGGATCCGAGTGTCCCAGTTAGATTAGAAAATGAGTTTTTCACAACCTTTAGGTTTAAGGTCACCACTGATCTAGATGAGGAATGTATCAGTTTTAGGCTGTTTGGCGGAGAGATACAGATGAGCTTGATTGAGTGGACCGTGCGTCTGGGAATGTGCAGTTTAGAGGAGGCCATAGGGCCTGAGTGGAGAAGTAGGGAGCGGGGAATTCCCCGCAGACATGTGGAATTTGAGCCCCAGGAAGCCTGGGACGAACTTACTCACCCTGATGCAGGGCAATTCCAGTCCACTATTTCCCGCTCCGTTCATTTCAACAACCCAATTCTGCGTCTTGTACAACTTTACCTGGATTTCAATTTATTGGGGCAGTCGAACTCCGCTGTTAGGACATCGATGACGGAGTTATATCTTCTCTGGTGCGCCAAGCAGGGAAGGAAGTTGCATCTGGGTTTTTGGACCGCCTACCAATGCCATCTAATTGCCACCCACCCAGTGAGGAACCTCACCCTCTGCCACATCTTGGGAATGTTCGTGAAGAACAATATCATCGTCAGAGAGGCTGAAGACCTCTCCCCGTTAAGCATGGTGGACGCCCCGGGAATGTTTGACACACCGTTGTTCGTCCGCACAAACACGGTCTATTTGAGGCAGGGTGTGCCCCGCTTCTACGCAATGGGAGAAGAAGCTTTGCCTACTGGAAGGGTAGCAGCAGCCCAGGAAGTTTCAGAACAAGAGCAGCGTCGCGAAAGGATGGAGAAAGCGATGGAAGAAGTGAAAGAAGAGAATCAACAGTTGAAAGCGGAGGTGGTGCGATTGGCATCGGTAATGGAACGAATGTTGAAGGAGTCTGCAGGACTGAGTTTACTGACCCAAAGGCAGGCATCTATGGAAGTGATAGTGACCAGGCTAGGAGAGGAAAACCACCGGTTGATAACAGAAATGGCCAGGATGGCGTCCGTGATAGACGAGATATTGATGGAGTTAACACAACGAGGCCAAGAGGAAGCTGTTGAACCAAGTGGCCATGGAGGCCGAGCTAATGAACCACGAGTATCAGAGGAGGTATTAACCGAGATGAAAGAAGCAGAGCAGAAACTAGAGGCGGAACAAGAGGAAGGAGATGCCGAAGAGTTGGCAGAATATGGGAACAAGCAATCCGAGAATGAGGAGGAGAAACCGGTAGAACCACCTGCACCACAACCTGCCCCGCGAAGGAGTAGGAGGAACAAGTGACCACCACACCTACTGACCAGTTAGTTTTTTTTTATGTTTTTAGTTTTCCGTATTTCTGTTTGTGTTTTGTTTATTTAGGTAGTATAATTTCTGTTTGTGCGCAAACCCCATTCATAACACTTAGCCTATTTTATAGTCTAAGTGTGAGAAGTTAAGGGTTTGTCTTTTGGCGCATGTGTTTGCATTTTCTGTTTTCTTTTTCGTAAGCATGTTGGCTCACACTTAGCCCATTGCATGGCCTAAGTGTGAGGAGTTTTGTATATATATGTGTTTTGTTTGTTGGTTTCTGTTTAGGTTTTCAAACTCTCCCACTTAGCCCATTCCATAGTCTAAGTGTAAGAAGTTTTAGTTTTAATATCTTGTTTTTGTCTGTTTGTCTATGTGTCCATCATACTGGCCATTACCTTTTCCACTTCAAAGCCCTATCTGAGGGCAGACACTTGTGAAGTGGGAGGGGGGACGCAATGACCAGTATGATGAATGTGTATATGTGTGGTCTGTGTTTGTGTTTGTGTTAGTGTCCTGTTAGGTATAGTTTTTTTTATTTTGTGTGTTGATTGGGCTTAAAACTCAACTGTCTTGAGCTGACGATGAGGGGAATTGAGGAAAATAAGACATGCTGGAAAACAGAAACCACCCCCCTTAGTACCTCCTAGCCAGGATAGATGATGTGAGTATGAGAGAAAAGCTCGTACTTAGAGCCAAACACGAAAGCCCTCTTAAAATGTGAGTTATAAGCTTTAAGTGGAACTACTTTCCACATGTTTAGAAAAAAAAGAGCAGCTGCCACCAATTGCCTAGGGTGAAGTGACTGCGTGTAGCAACACTGAAGGTAGTAGGAACCCCTCCCCCAAAAAAAAAACCACCTTTAGAACCTCTTTTCTAACTCTTTATACCCAGATAAATACCCCTAGCCACTGGGGTTGTGTGTGTGCAAGGCATGAAGCGAATGAAGCTTACAGGCTAGAAGGGTGTACAAGAAAGCAGAATCCAGCTGGGCAAGGAAGTTTGGAAGAAAATCAACCAGGGAGTCATCCCAGGTCCAAAAAAGAAGAAGAAGGTATAAGGGTGGCGAAGCCACAAAGAAAAAAAGGGGGGAAAGAAAGAAAAAAAAGAGAGAAAAGATGAAGGAAAATGGTCAGAAAAACTTGGCCAGAAAAGAAATGAAGAAGGCATAAGGGTGGCGAAGCCACAAGAAGCTACTGACCAGTTGGAGATCAAAACCAGAAGCGCCAGCCAAGAAAAGCAATTAACCAGAGGCCCAAATGCACACAGTTCCCCCACATCAAATAAAATAGAAGTTTATTGAACCTTAGAGCCTTAGGAACATCCACCCAAAACACTACAAACCAATAGCCCCGTTACAAGCCATTAAGCCCTTCAGTAGCTGCACGTGAAATCTAAGTTCGAAGCAATTGTGGTTGAGCACTATGAGAGAACAGTCCTAACATTCCCGGAGAGGTATGAGTGACTGAGTGAACCTAGTGTTTGGCCGAAAGTTTGGGCGATCTTGACGAGCGGATATACTCACTGGGAGAGAAAGGGGGGGCGGCGGAAGTTCAAGGCTGTCTAAGGCCGGATTGCACCTGATCCCGAGGGGAGGGATGGTTGAAAATATAGCCCAATCTTTGTGTTTAGTCTTTCTGTGTTCGTTTATGTGTTTTCTTTTCTGTGCTTGTTTTTGTGTTTTTTTTGTTTTCTCTTTCCGTCGTAGTATAGAGTCTAGTTTAGGTAGAGTCGGTCAGGGGAGTAACCAGGCTAGAATTCGACTTATTTCTTTTTTTTTTTGTTTGTTCTTCACGCTTGAGGACAAGCATGTGGTAAGTGTGAGCAGTTTGATAAGTCGTATTCTAGGCCTTGGTTACTGGTCAGTATGATATGCATATTTGAACTTTATCTACAAAACAAGTTGCTTAAGCGTGCAGGTTGAGTGTTCTAGCCAGTAGGGAAGTTTCGGAATGTTCAGGTGAAAAAGGGCGCCAGCATGATCTCATACTGATCAGTATTCGTGCTGAAACGGCTTGAGATGGAGAAGACGGATAGCTGGGACGGATTACCCACAATTGAGGGCAAAGAAGTCAACTTCCAATGAGGATTTACCCTAAAATCAAGGGTAAGCCTCCCTATAAAAGGAAGCCAAGAAGGAGAGAGAAGATATACACATTCACTCATTCACCACCATCTTTAGGTAGAGAGTTCTCTCGGTAATACCAGTCCTTCAGCCGTGTCCCGCTTCTTGCCTCGCCGCAGCCATGATCACCTGACGCCCAGATGTTCCCGGAGTACCAGTCATCCTTATTCCAGCCAGCAAGATCATAGTTTAGGAATTCCATCGCCCGGAGTGGCAAAACACTTTTATTTCGCTTTCGTAGTGTAATTTACTTGCATTTTCCTTACGTTGGATCTTTGCTGCTTTTGAATTTCACTGCTTTGAAGTATTTTGTTGAAGATCCGAACAATGTTTTATGCTATGAAGTTGTTTTCTGTTCAGTTTACTTCGCCGATCTCTTTTCCTTCTGCCTAGTTAGCTTAGATCTAGAGTTTCTGGTCATTTTGAGTATCGAATCGTGTGTTTCCAGTTAGTAGTTTATTTCTTCGAGTTAGCATAATCTGTTCCCTTTTATTTCATAGAGGTTTGTTTCATGCAAGGTGCAGTTATGTGTTTCTTATCTTTTTCCATGCTGATCAGTAGGCGGGATTTCAGTTTCGATGTTTGATTTTCAATTTGGAATTTTTGATTGTAGATCTGTGTTCGTGAGTTATTAATCTGTGTTTTTATGGTGCTGAATCTGGTTTGTTTTCTGATTTTAGTTTGTGTTTATTGAAGAAGATGATATCCATATCCAAGTTTGGGACCACCTTGCTTTTTAGATGCTTTTTGATTTTGTCCTTCACCTTTAGTACACCCTGCAGATCTGTCAGCCTAGTCACCACAACTACCACTTATTTTTTGCTTTTCTGTTTAGCCTTTTATAGAAACCTAGTACTTTTCGAATATTTTCTGTTACACTGCATCCACCATAATTCCACGTACACCACTACATGTCGACCACCATTCACCCTTTCTAGTCAGTAGGACACCATCTTAATTTTCCGTCTAGGTAGAGACTTAACCCAAGCGTGGTAGCTAACCAAACCTTTCCAAATATCACCGCGGTAGTTTAAACGCACTATCTCTGTGGGATTCGGCCCTTATCACCACTATACTGATCAGTAGAAGTGGGTTGAGGAATCTTTGAAACCAGGGTCTGGGCTTAGTGTAACGCCCCGTTTTTCTAAACCTATGTTTTGAACCCAAAAGTACTTGCGTATATTTGCGAGGGTCCGTGAATTAATTGTTGAGTGGATTTTGTCGCTGGACTAGAAATTGTGAAATAATTTATTACGCGGATTAAAATAATTCCTTTCCGTGAGGAATATCTATATTGGACTCAATCCGCGAGTTGGATCGGATAAATAGAATAGACGATTTAAAAATCCAGTCCGTGATAAATAAATTGTGGACTGCACAATTTAAAATAAAATACAATGGACTGTGAATTAAACTAATCTAATTAAATATTTTCTTTGTTGACTTGGTCATCAATCGACATTAATTCAAATTTTAATTAAATATTATGTAGAGATTTTCCTCCTCCGTAATGAGATTTTCCTCCTCCGTGAGCTGCAAATAAATATCAAATAAATTCAATTTAGTTCAAAAAAAAGGTGAGAAGAATTCGAAATCCCCCTCAACCCACGTCTACAACCATTCCTTCTCACCCTCCCTAAATCTCTCCCACATCCAAACCAAATCAACTCCCTCTGCATTATTCACGACACAATCAAATCCTCCTATTCATTCTCTGCAACAAGGAAAACAAGCTTCATTCTTTCAACTCCTACTCAAGGTAATCTTGCTGAATTTCTCTCTATCTTTCATGATTCAAACCAACTCATTAAATTTTCCGGCAGAAATCGAGAACCAAGTTCGAGAGAGAGAGCTGCCGGTTGTTTTTCGAAATCTGTTCAAGGTATACTCCCTACCCAATCTTAAGCGTGATTTAACGCATTCTGCATTCTGCTCCTAACACGTCATCACACTCCACACCCCACATATTCAATCAATAATTGAGTTTCTACCCTATTTTAACAAGTGTTCATGAAGACTGCTCCGTAGCTTCGGTTGCCAACCAAATTCTCTCGAAGTTTAGGATGATGTAATTTCAGAGCTTCACATAAAACGTAATCAAAGCAACCAAATTAAAGATCGAACCCGTAAAGAATCAAAATGCGAAAGAACTTGGTAAATGGAACTTATCTTTCGGGGGAATCGGGGCTTATTCGGGTTGGTTTCGGGGCTGCCGATCTCGACGGTACAATGGCTGGATTGGACGGACAGCAGCGGCTGCTCTCGAAACCCGGCGAACGGCGACGTTCAGTGGTGACGCAGCGGCGTCGGGGTGACGGTTGAGGCGGAGGAGCCTGACGGCAGGGATGCCTACCGAACGGCGACGACAGCAGAGACCGAATGACGACCACCCCTCTCGCTGCAGCGGCGGAGGCGGGCGAAGGCTGACCGGCGAGCTGGGAAAGCAGCGACGGCGTTGCTGCTGAGGCGCCACGCGACGGCGAGTCTTGTGATCCAGCAGCAGTGATGGAAGCACACGGCTTGGGCTGCTATTGTCCGAACCAGCGACGGCAGTGGTGAACACGGGAGTGATGACCGGCAACGAGGCTGGGCGAGGGCAGCTCGGTGCCGGCTTCGTGCAGGCATCAGCGTTGGCGAGGAAGAGAATCAGCCACCGAAGGTGGCGCTGGTTCGAACGGCGTGGAGTGATTCGGAGAAGGCGATGGAAATTGGGAGAATTTGCTAAAATTCTCGATTTGGTCGAGAGAGAGAGAAATAGAGAAATAGGGAGAGAGAAAGAGAGATGGCGTGAAGGAGATGGTAGGAGTAAGTTTGGGCTTTTGTCTTAAAAGAGATTGGGCCTCATTAAATAAAATTGGATGGTTTTGGGAGTAAGTTTTGGGCTCTCCTATATTTTTGTGGGGCTTCTTTTGTTAGTTGGGCTCCATTTAATTGGTCTTGGACTTTTAAAAGCTTAATTTGGAGAAATAAGATGGATGGTGATATTTAGTTTGGGCTGATAATTAAATAAATCTTTGAGTTGATAATTAAATTAATGGTGGGAAATTATTTAGTTCTCGGAATAATTTGATGTACAAATAATTTACCCCAAGTTTCGAAATAAATATATTTGTGAGGGAAGATATTTTCGACGATTAATTCATGTGCTTAATTAATCTTAGGATTTAATTCGATATCATTGAGAAAAATACGAGGAGCCAACGGATGAATTTTGGGCGGCCGCCGAATGATCGAAAACTGAGAAAAACCGAGATAAATAACTTTAGTTAGGAGGCTTGCATTTTTATCTATTTATTTGAAAGGTGTGTTGATTTATGTACTATCTAAATCTTAAAGGTGAGTCATCGCAAGTGAGTCGTGATACCAAGGGGAAGAAAGTACTTGAGAATTAAGCAGTCGAGGTGGGCTTTCTTTTACTGAATCTCTTTAACGTTTCCAAAAGTATGATTATGGTGTAATAAGGGTGGTTTAAACTGTTATGTCATGCCATGTTTGTTTGATAATGAGATTGTTGCCTGATGCCTAATTTGTGAGTTCGCTCCATTAGGCTATAGGACTATGTTTGAGATTGTTGCCTGATGCCTAGTTTGTGAGTTCGCTCCATTAGGCTATAGGGCTATGTTAAACGAATTCGGGTCTGAGTAGGGCCGCAAACCCTATCAGGCTAGTGTACACAGGTGGGATCGTGAGCCGTCCTTGCTAGTCGGCCTGTCTGGTGGGAGAATAGTGTGGCCACACTTTCGTCGCACTATGGAAATGTTGTGATTGATGGATTGTTGAGAAAGTGGGGAGATTATTTTGACTGGCCAGTCTATGAAATTGTTTTGTGATACTCGATGATATTTCTTTTCTAAATGTAAAACTCGAGTTCACTATGGTATGGATGACATAACTTTCAATCAAATATTTTCGGCATAAGCCCACTGAGTATATTAAGTACTCAGCCCTGCATGTGTTTTCCCTATGTGCAGGTTGAGCGGCGGCGAGCAATTGGTGGTGTTGAGCAATTTAAAATTGAAGCAAGGTTTGGTTAGTTGTGAACTACGAGTGTCGTTGTGTCTCCACACATGACGTCACTCTTTCTCTTGAACGCTTCCGCTGAGACATTGTTTTTTTCTCATCAATCTTTTAGCTTTGAACCTAATTATTTGGATAATGTCAACCTCTTGGCCCCTTTTTATTTAATATTAATTATTGGTCAAACTCTTTATTGAAACCCTAGTTTTCTTCGCCTGTTTATTAAGTTCTTTTAATCACGATCGCTCGTATTTATTAACTCTAAAGGGCGGTCGTCACAGTTTGGTATCAGAGCCAGGTTTCTTTCCACTCTGGACCCAAGAGTCTTTTGAGTCAAAATCTATTCTTGTATTAATTGACTAAGGTATAAACATCGACGGCTCAACACCACAACTCGTCACGCCCAACCGCGAAGAAAGAGGTAATATAATTTTGTGAGAAAAACTTTTATGAGAAAGCTTTGGAGAAAGGAATATGAGAAAAATTTTGAGAAAGAGATGAGAAAATTTTAATAAGATCGAGGAAGTAGAATCTTTCCATGAGTGATCAATTTCAAGTTGAGAAGAGTATTTGCTGATGTTTGAAAAAAGAGCAAGTTGTGAAGAGGAACGATGGATTGTTTGTTTTACATGAAAGATGAAAGTGGATGTTCAAGTATGTTTTGAGTTTTGAGTCAAAACTTTTACTCTAAAGTTGAGAGTGAGACGTGAAAGTTTGAGGAAAGTGTGAGAGTTTGAAGAAAATTATATTTCAAAAATTTTGATTGTTAATGTAAAGTGTGAAAGTGTTTTGCTTTGAGATGTGAACATGTTGTGTGTTATAATATTTGTATATCTGGAGTATGCATGACTTTTAATGTGATAGTTTTATCTACGAAATGATAAATGTGCTGTGAACTTAGAGTGCCTAAGATGTAGGCCTAGTTGACTGTGCGAACTGTAGTTCTAAGTTGAAAACTTACCTATTGTTTTCTGAGCAATGAAAAGGAACGAGAATCTGAAAGATGGGGCAAACCCCTATTTTGTCAAGATACGAGGCAAGTAGATCAAGAGTGGGGATGGAGGTCGGTGGACCATGGAATTTTTTTTTTCTATTTCTTGGAATGACACGAACTGTTGGAGCAAGCTTAATGTGTGAAACACGTATTAATTGATGGTCTATTGGCGTTGAAGTATGAAGTATATTATGAAATTGTTGGTGAGAGTGAAATATGACGATATGAACTTTGTATGCGAACATAGAGTGCCTAAGAAGTATGTTAGATTGAACGATATCGAATTTAGTTGTTGGCAACTGCAATATCACTTTTCCGAGTGATAGGACAAATGGAAATATGTGGTGTGAACTCGAACTTTATTGAATGATTACAAATTCAGTATTGTTTTTCCCTGAATGACAAGAACAAGGAGAATGCGAAAAGACGTAGTATATGATAAAGAGTTTAAGAAAAGAAGAAGTGCAAATTGAAGAGATGTTCCAAACGAGAAAATGTAAGGCAAGAAGAGATGCGAAATGAGGTAACCCTACAACGAAGGTAGAGATCATACCTGCGATCTAATAAGATAAATCCAATCATATGTCAAAAGTGGCGATGCGACGAAAACGACCGTTATAGCATGTTGAGAGCGCGAGTATAACTACAATATTTTAAGAGAATGACTGTTATCACGTGCAAAGAATATTATGACGATATGGCTTTTGACTACTGTTATTAGTTGTAATGACACGATGAATCTCAACTTGGAGTCCAAGGTTTCTTAGAATGTAATTACCATGTTCAGGCTCGCGAAAAATGGACTAGAGAGTGCGTCCTTCGTAGCTAGAATGAATTATTTTAAATCAACAGTACTTACTTGGATTCTAAATTCTTTTCGATATATATTGAATAACCTGAGCCCTTGTCTATTTAAACACCTTGGTTGACTCATGCTTTGCGAGTAATGCCCATTATTTTTTCCCCTATATCGAGTCATGACTTCATTTCAGTTCTTGAAAATTAGTGTTTGCCTTTGTAACTTTGGACATCTTGATTAGTAGTCTTCTTTGATTCATCTTTCGTAAGGACAATATTTTGACCTTATGAGCTTCAGTCATTGAACTTCATTCCTAAAGTTGTTTGCAGTTATGACCTTCAGTATGATCACATCTCCCATATATGTATCTTCAAAGGATGGAATATTCTTCTTAGAACTTTTGTACACCTTTTTATTTCGTAACTATGCATGCAGCAAGTTCTTTCTTACAGAAGTGAAATTCTTTTTGCTCAGTTTCACTACATATATTGTTTCATGCTCAATGATTTTTCTTTCTGCAACACCAAGTTAAGGCTATCGTGTTCTCTTTTGCCTTAACGTGTTTGATCCAGCCGATTTTCCTAAAAAGTTCACTTCACGTTGGTTGCAGACCTGTGAATCCATTGATGTGATATCATTATTCCATATTTTGATCTTCGTTGAACCATGATTAGTGTTGCTTCGTGGAAACTGTCTACCTTTCTAAATCCTCATGCAACAGACCATTTCTGGCCATGACATGTTTGGGACATTATCCATTGCTGTATGGACCTTTCAAAATGATTGGACAACTGAATTATCTTTTGGTAGCCTACTTTGGGAATTGAGATCTATTTCAATCTCATCCTATTTTCATGACCTATCTTATGTTCTTTCAAGCTTTGTTGGGGATAATCCAAACCAGTTGTTGCGAATTAGTGTGGAGATTTAAAGCAAAAGAGCTGAAATTATTATTCTTATTTCCTTGAGTGATTTCTAAACTCTTCCAATTTAAAGACGTTTTAGCAGTGTTGTTATAATTTGAAATCGGTCCATATCCAAGTTAAGACTGTTTGATTAAATTTTGAGTTCTTGTTACATATTCGGAGTTCTTGATGCAACATTGTAGGGAAAAGGCAAAAGCTTGATCTTTTAAGATACACATGGGAAATAAGTTTTATAGACCGACACGCACTGAGATGATATATCAACCAGAAGTGTAGACATGACCAATAGAACGAGACGAGGAATATTTCGCATTTATGAACCGCTTGTGACGAACTAGAAATTGAATGTCTTGTTATGTACATAGATAATGAGATTGAAAAAAATGTTAAGAAAATTTTACGCACATGGGCTTGATCGTCTTATACGGTGTACAGATCTAGGTAAAAATAGTTGATCGATCGATCCGAGGATGATGAATAAAACTAAGTGAGCAACGAGGAAATGAGTAATTAAAGATCACTGCTACAATACGACAATTGCCGAGAAAATAAGAGTATGTTAACAAGGTGACACCATCAACAAAGAGGGAAACGTTCGAGTCAAGATATGTCGAGCAGGAAAAGGATCGAAAGAAAGAACGCGTGGTATCCCCACCACCTCCTCAACCAAAGTAGAGAATTAGGAATACTATTATAAGAATTTTCGCATTGGAAGAAAATGGAGGGAATGTTGGAAGAAGTTTTCAGTGATATGTTCACATCCTGATGAAGTGGACCGAAAGTGAAAATGGCGAAATAAGTTGTCTTTATTATAGACATGAGATTAGGATCTTTAAGAAAAGTCTTGTTGGATTACCTTTCCTGACAAATAGACAGTCGTAGTTTACAATTGACTTAGAGCCATGATCAACCCTAAAAATCTAGGACAACATACAAAATGATGAGTAAGGAGTTGGAAGAACTCAAGATGCAACTGCAAGAACTGTAAAACCTGGGTTTCATCAAATTCAGTGTGCCACGTTGGGGTGCACCAATACTATTTTTGAAGAAGAATGACGGAACGCTGAGAATGTGTATCGATTATAGAGAGTTGACAAGATGACTCTCAAGAACAAATATCCACTGCCGAGGGTAGATGGCCTATTGGATCGACTTCGAGGAGCCGGTGTGTTCTCAAAGATGGACTTAAGGTCCGGATACCATCAGTTGAGAGTCCGAAGAGAAGACATACCAAAGACTGCTTTTCGCACAAGATATGGTCACTATGAGTCTGTGGTAATACCGTTTCGATTGACGAATGTACCTGCAGTATTCATGGATTTGATGAATCGAGTGCTTCATCCATACTTTGATAAATTCGTCTTGGTCTTCATAGATGATGTACTCGTCTACTCGAAGGATGAGAAGGAACACGAGGAACACCTGCGAATCACTTTGGAGACGTTGAGAAGTGAGAAATTGTATGCCAAATTTAGCAAGTGCGAGTTCTGGCTTAAGTAAGTAAACTTCCTTGGTCACATTGTGTTGGCAGAAGGAATTTGAGTGGATCCCGCCAAGGTTGAGGCGGTACAACAATGGAAAGCACCTTCAACACCAAACGAGATTCGGAGTTTCCTAGGCTTGGCAGGATACTATCGAAGGTTTATAGAGGGATTCTCCAAGATAGCGAGACCCTTGACCCAACAACTCAAGAAGGGAGTAAAAGTCAATTGGACCTCAGAGTGTGAGGCAAGTTTCCAACTGTTGAAAGAAAAGCTAACTAGTACACCGATTCTAGTTGTGCCAGAACCTGGAGTGAACTACGTGGTATACACATACGCTTCGAAGGTGGGACTTGAATGTGTGTTGATGCAGAACAACAAAGTGATTGTTTATGCATCACGACAATTGAGGCCACACGAGTCGAACTATCCAACCCATGACTTCGAGTTAGCAGCGGTAGTACACGCCTTAAAGATTTGGAGACATTACCTCTACGGAGTTCGATGCGAGATCTTTACGGACCACAAAAGCTGAAGTATTTCTTCGATCAGAAAGATTTGAACCTGCGGCAACGAAGATGGCTCGAGTTGGTGAAAGACTACGATTGTGGCATCAACTACCACCCCAGAAAAGTAAATGTAGTGGCAGATGCTTAGTGCCGAAAGGACCATTCCTAACTAAGAACTTTTCTCACCAAAGAAGAAAGTCTGATTCACGAGTTCAGCAGGATGCGTTTAGAAGTGGTGAGGGCACCTGAAACAGTGGAAGCACGAATCGCCACTTTAGCTGGTGAACCTGATCTAAGGTCGAAAATCATTGAAGCACAACAGATAGATGCGAAATTGGAGGAAATTCATGTAGAAGTGCGAACCGGTGAATCTGGGAATTTTAGTGAAGAATGTGACAATGCCCTTACTTTCGAAGGAAGACTATGCGTGTCGGATGATGAGGAACTCAAAAATGAGGTTATGGGTGAAGTACATGAGACTCTTTACACCGCCCACCCAGGAAGTACGAAAATATATCAAGATCTGAACAAGTCCTTTTGGTGGAATGGTATGAAGAGGGAAATAGCGTCATTCTTCAAGAGATGTTTAGTCTGCCAGCAAGTGAAGACTCTACATCAACGACCGTATGGAAAGTTACAACCATTAGAGATTCCTGAGTGGAAATGGGAGCACACCGCCATGGATTTCGTGACGGGATTGCCGAGGACTCTGAGAGGGAACACCGCTATTTGGGTAATTATAGATTGACTTACCAAGAGTGCGCATTTCATACCGATTCTCATAAGTTATGGATCCAACAAACTGGCTCAAATTTACATAAAGGAGATAGTTCGATTGCATGGAGTCCCAGCGACTATCACGTCCGATCGTGACCTAAAATTTACCTCAAGATTTTGGATAAGTGTACAGACGGAGCTTGGAACCAAATTGAACTTCAGCACAGCGTTCCACCCACAAACCGATGGACAGTCCGAGAGAATGATCTAAACTCTAGAGGATATGTTGAGAGCCGTGGTACTCGACTGAGGAGGAAGCTGAGAGGCAGCACTACCACTGATTGGATTCGCTGACAACAACAATTTTCAGACAACGATAAACATGGCGACGTATGAGGCATTATACGGAAGAAAATGTAGATCGCCGCTCTACTGGGACGAAGTTGGCGAGAAAAGAATACTTGGACCCGATGCAGTTGAAGAAATGGTGGGAATCGTTCGGCAAATTCGTGAAAGAAGCTCAAGACAGACAGAAATCATACGCGGGTGTCCGACGAACTAACTTACAATTCCAAGCAGGCGACAAAGTTTTCCTGAAGGTATCCCCGTCAAAAGGGATAGCACGATTTGGCGTCAAGGGCAAATTGAAGCCTCGATATATTGGGCCTTATGAAATTCTTGAAGGAGTGGGACCCGTTGCATATCAATTGGTGCTACCATCAAACCTTGGAGATGTGCACAATGTTTTTCATGTGTCACAGTTATGAAAATACGTGTTTGACCCGAAGCACGTGATCCGTTTCGAAGAAGTCGCATTGATTCCAGACTTGAGCTACGAGGAGAGACCCCAATCTATTTTGGACCGAAAGATCCAGAATGTGAGAAATAAACCTGGTTCTTGTGTGGAAGTACTATGGAAAAATCATGGGCATGAAGAAGCCACGTGGGAGAATGAGGACAAGATGATGAAATTGTACCCAGAACTCTTTACTTGAGGGTAACAAATTTCGGGACGAAATTTCTGTTAAGGTTGGTACGATGTAACGCCCCGTTTTTCTAAACCTAAGTTTTGAACCCAAAAGTACTTGCGTATATTTGCGAGGGTCCGTGAATTAATTGTTGAGTGGATTTTGTCGCTGGACTAGAAATTGTGAAATAATTTATTACGCGGATTAAAATAATTCCTTTCCGTGAGGAATATCTATATTGGACTCAATCCGCGAGTTGGATCGGATAAATAGAATAGACGATTTAAAAATCCAGTCCGTGATAAATAAATTGTGGACTGCACAATTTAAAATAAAATACAATGGACTGTGAAATAAACTAATCTAATTAAATATTTTCTCTGTTGACTTGGTCATCAATCGACATTAATTCAAATTTTAATTAAATATTATGTAGAGATTTTCCTCCTCCGTAATGAGATTTTCCTCCTCCGTGAGCTGCAAATAAATATCAAATAAATTCAATTTAGTTCAAAAAAAAGGTGAGAAGAATTCGAAATCCCCCTCAACCCACGTCTACAACCATTCCTTCTCACCCTCCCTAAATCTCTCCCACATCCAAACCAAATCAACTCCCTCTGCATTATTCACGACACAATCAAATCCTCCTATTCATTCTCTGCAACAAGGAAAACAAGCTTCATTCTTTCAACTCCTACTCAAGGTAATCTTGCTGAATTTCTCTCTATCTTTCATGATTCAAACCAACTCATTAAATTTTCCGGCAGAAATCGAGAACCAAGTTCGAGAGAGAGAGCTGCCGGTTGTTTTTCGAAATCTGTTCAAGGTATACTCCCTACCCAATCTTAAGCGTGATTTAACGCATTCTGCATTCTGCTCCTAACACGTCATCACACTCCACACCCCACATATTCAATCAATAATTGAGTTTCTACCCTATTTTAACAAGTGTTCATGAAGACTGCTCCGTAGCTTCGGTTGCCAACCAAATTCTCTCGAAGTTTAGGATGATGTAATTTCAGAGCTTCACATAAAACGTAATCAAAGCAACCAAATTAAAGATCGAAATGCGAAAGAACTTGGTAAATGGAACTTATCTTTCGGGGGAATCGGGGCTTGTTCGGGTTGGTTTCGGGGCTGCCGATCTCGACGGTACAATGGCTGGATTGGACGGACAGCAGCGGCTGCTCTCAAACCCGGCGAACGGCGACGTTCAGTGGTGACGCAGCGGCGTCGGGGTGACGGTTGAGGCGGAGGAGCCTGACGGCAGGGATGCCTACCGAACGGCGACGACAGCAGAGACCGAATGACGACCACCCCTCTCGCTGCAGCGGCGGAGGCGGGCGAAGGCTGACCGGCGAGCTGGGAAAGCAGCGACGGCGTTGCTGCTGAGGCGCCACGCGACGGCGAGTCTTGTGATCCAGCAGCAGTGATGGAAGCACACGGCTTGGGCTGCTATTGTCCGAACCAGCGACGGCAGTGGCGCACACGGGAGTGATGACCGGCAACGAGGCTGGGCGAGGGCAGCTCGGTGCCGGCTTCGTGCAGGCATCAGCGTTGGCGAGGAAGAGAATCAGCCACCGAAGGTGGCGCTGGTTCGAACGGCGTGGAGTGATTCGGAGAAGGCGATGGAAATTGGGAGAATTTGCTAAAATTCTCGATTTGGTCGAGAGAGAGAGAAATAGAGAAATAGGGAGAGAGAAAGAGAGATGGCGTGAAGGAGATGGTAGGAGTAAGTTTGGGCTTTTGTCTTAAAAGAGATTGGGCCTCATTAAATAAAATTGGATGGTTTTGGGAGTAAGTTTGGGCTCTCCTATATTTTTGTGGGGCTTCTTTTATTAGTTGGGCTCCATTTAATTGGTCTTGGACTTTTAAAAGCTTAATTTGGAGAAATAAGATGGATGGTGATATTTAGTTTGGGCTGATAATTAAATAAATCTTTGAGTTGATAATTAAATTAATGGTGGGAAATTATTTAGTTCTCGGAATAATTTGATGTACAAATAATTTACCCCAAGTTTCGAAATAAATATATTTGCGAGGGAAGATATTTTCGACGATTAATTCATGTGCTTAATTAATCTTAGGATTTAATTCGATATCATTGATAAAAATACGAGGAGCCAACGGATGAATTTTGGGCGGCCGCCGAATGATCGAAAACTGAGAAAAACCGAGATAAATAACTTTAGTTAGGAGGCTTGCATTTTTATCTATTTATTTGAAAAGTGTGTTGATTTATGTACTATCTAAATCTTAAAGGTGAGTCATCGCAAGTGAGTCGTGATACCAAGGGGAAGAAAGTACTTGAGAATTAAGCAGTCGAGGTGGGCTTTCTTTTACTGAATCTCTTTAACGTTTCCAAAAGTATGATTATGGTGTAATAAGGGTGGTTTAAACTGTTATGTCATGCCATGTTTGTTTGATAATGAGATTGTTGCCTGATGCCTAGTTTGTGAGTTCGCTCCATTAGGCTATAGGGCTATGTTTGAGATTGTTGCCTGATGCCTAGTTTGTGAGTTCGCTCCATTAGGCTATAGGGCTATGTTAAACGAATTCGGGTTTGAGTAGGGCCGCAAACCCTATCAGGCTAGTGTACACAGGTGGGATCGTGAGCCGTCCTTGCTAGTCGGCCGGTCTCGTGGGCGAATAGTGTGGCCACACTTTCGTCGCACTATGGAAATGTTGTGATTGATGAATTGTTGAGAAAGTGGGGAGATTATTTTGACTGGCCAGTCTATGAAATTGTTTTGTGATACTCGATGATATTTCTTTTCTAAATGTAAAACTCGAGTTCACTATGGTATGGATGACATAACTTTCAATCAAATGTTTTCGGCATAAGCCCACTGAGTATATTAAGTACTCAGCCCTGCATGTGTTTTCCCTATGTGCAGGTTGAGCGGCGGCGAGCAATTGGTGGTGTTGAGCAATTTAAAATTGAAGCAAGGTTTGGTTAGTTGTGAACTACGAGTGTCGTTGTGTCTCCACACATGACGTCACTCTTTCTCTTGAACGCTTCCGCTGAGACATTGTTTTTTTTCTCATCAATCTTTTAGCTTTGAACCTAATTATTTGGATAATGTCAACCTCTTGGCCCCTTTTTATTTAATATTAATTATTGGTCAAACTCTTTATTGAAACCCTAGTTTTCTTCGCCTGTTTATTAAGTTCTTTTAATCACGATCGCTCGTATTTATTAACTCTAAAGGGCGGTCGTGACACTTAGTTAGGATCTCTATCCTGACCAATAGGATATATCCTTGCTTGAACGACACCTACACACCCCTTCCCTACCAATCGGGATGAAATGCCGCAGGTACCCATAATAGTTTGCGAGCTATTCGACGTATGGGCAATGGACTTCATGGGTCCGTTTCCTTCATCCTATGGGAATCTGTATATCCTAGTTGCTGTAGACTACGTCTCCAAATGGGTAGAAGCCAAGGCCACAAGCACGTATGAAGCCAAGGAGGTGGCCAAGTTCTTAAAGAGTCATATTTTCAGCCGATTCGGTGTGCCCAGGGCGATCATATCCGATCAAGGTACGCACTTCTGTAACCGTACAATTGAATCCTTGATGAAAAAGTACAGTGTGCACCATAGACTATCCAGCCCTTACCACCCGCAAGCAAATGGTCAAGCGGAGATTTCTAACCGCGAGATAAAGAAAATTTTGGAGAAGACTGTGAACACTTCTAGGAAGGATTGGAGTGTAAGGTTAGAGGATGCTCTCTGGGCGTATCGAACAGCCTACAAAACCCCCATAGGCATGTCCCCTTACCGGATTTTTTTTGGGAAGATGTGCCACTTACCGGTTGGGATCGAGCATCGAGCATACTGGGCAGTACAGAAAGTGAATATGGATGCTACAGCCTGTGAAGAGGAAAGGAAGCTGCAACTGCAGGAGCTTGAGGAACTTAGGTTGGAGTCATTCGACTCAGCCATGTGGTACAAAGAGCAAACTAAATTGTGGCATGATCGAAATCTAAGAACTAAGGAGCTCCATGTTGGCCAGAAAGTACTACTCTTCCAGTCAAGATTGAAGCTTATGCCAGGGAAACTCAAGTCGAAATGGACAGGGCCCTATGTCATCACCTCACTCCGTTCCAATGGAGCAGTGGAAATTTCAGGGAGTTTTCCTAACTCTGAACCTTTCATAGTAAACGGACATAGGCTAAAAATTTTTAGGGAGAATAGTGAGGTGGGTGTAGTGGATGAAATTCCACTGCAACCACTTACTACGGTGTCCTGCTGATCAGTAAGATAGGAATTTGGATTTCCACATGGCTAGTTTTTTTTAAAAAAAATAAAAAATAAAAAAATAATAATAGCTTGCATATACTGGTCAAGTAGAATTCCAAATTACCTAAGGAAGATGTAAATATTGTAAATACGTAGTTAATCTCTGCATGCAAGATAATTTCTAAAAATCCAAAAATAGTTTCGGGCCTTAATTTAATTTGGAATACGTATTGAAAAATTGCCTATCTGGTGCTATTTCAGATTTTATTTAAGGGCCCATTTGAATTATTTCCTTAATTAAGTATAGAGCGGAATTATGGAGAGGACGAAAATTTGAATTAAAGTAAGTGCAGCTTTTGCAGCGTGGCAGCGGCTGGGAGTGGCGCGTGAGCAGAGAGAAGGGACATGCTGACCAATCAGAGGCCAGCAATTTCAACCGCCTCCCATCTGAAGCGTCGCGACCGGCAACCCCTGATAACCGGTTACAACCACCTGCAACTGCTCTCTCTCACCCAAATTAAACTCACCGTCCCAACACTTTTCCCTCACAAACCCTCATTTTCAAATTCGATTTCAAGAAATTCTTGTCCATCTCTCTCACGGAAACATCATTCTCAACCCCAACTCTCTCCAAGATATCAAACCCTACTTTCCACCACTAAATCGCAGATTTCCGATCATGGAGAAGAAAGCGTTCGCCAAGAAAATCAAACCGCGCCGCCAAGAAACCCAGGAGGCACAACCACAGCAAAATCCACCACCACCAACACCGACCGCTCAGCCACCACCTATGATTTCCATGGATGCCATGATGGCATTTCTTCGTCACCAGGACCCTACTCCGGACTGGACGGCGGCATTGGCTGGTTTCGGTCAAATGGGGGGCGTAGGAACCGCGCCCAGTGAAATTCCACCTGCACCGGTCAGTCACGCAGAAGTACAATCAGAGGATGGATCTCCCTCGGTGACCGTTCCATCGGAGACCTCGGTACCAGATTCGGCGGAGCTCGACGCTATCGCCGCCCATTACGACTCTGACCCTGAGGAGCGTAAGAAAAGGGCCAACCAAGAAGAGACAACCCATGAGGGGAGTGGCAAAACGGAGAGGACGCCCGAGGAAGAGCCGGTGTCTCATGAAGTGGAAAGGGAGGACATAGATCTGAACGAATCAGCCCAGAAGCGGTCGTTGATGACAGATGAGGAGTTTGATTCCATCTTGAACTAAGTAGGCCAAGCAGCGGAAGCTACTGCCTCGGAGGCTGAGGGTCTAGACCTCGCTTCGAAGGGAGTAGGCATGATCGAGGAAACAAAGGGAGTAAGTGAACCAGAAAGCCCAGCATACCAGCTGGAAGAAGAGGAGGACAATACGATTACGGAAGCCAAGGAAACAGGAACAGAGACAGCAGAACCAGAGGTAGAAGCATCCACCCTAGTGGCACCTCAGGTAGTAAAGCCGATTCCCATCAGACGGAAACTGGTAGTGAAGACAGACTCCAAGGCAGAGCCGGCCAAACCGCAGAGGATATCGCAACGTTGTTTGGGTAAGTGGGCATCCAGCAGGGCGAAACCGAACACGGCGGAGGATCCTCTAGAGATCGTGAGTGACGACGAACGGACAACTCCCACAAAACCTGGGGAGGAGCCCTTACATGTTACCGACCTAGAGGATACTGCAATGGAAACCAGAGCGGTATCTCCAACACTGAGTGGCCAAGGTGAAGAGGCTGACAGGATGGCTGAGGGTCTGGACCTCGCATCCAGGTGAGTAGGCCACAAGGAGACCAGTCCTACTATCCAGGATCCACTTTCAACACAAGCTGAGAAGGAACCCAAAGAAGAGAAAGACATAGATGACGGAGAGGAAGTTAGATACCGTGAAGAGAGAAAACGAAAGGGGAAGGCCCCTATGAAGAAGAAGCCCAGCAACAAGAAGCCACGTACAGTAAACACTGGCATAGTCATTACTGAGTCAGTTCAGCGAGTCCAGGAACACCGGAGGGAGCGAAGTGATAGCGAATACGCTGCCAGCGAGGAATCAGCCTCCGACAACGATATCTCTTTGGAGGATGAGGAGTACGCAGAACAACAGCTTCAGAATGATCATCGAGAGTTAGTCCACCCACCGGTAGAGAGACTGAGGTACCGACGCTGGACAGTGGACCTTACTGATGATCTGGTGGAGGAGATGAAGCTTTTCGACTCGAAGGAGCTACAGAAAGCTTTCGATAGCAAGGATGAAGGGAGTAAGCAGGTGAAGAGCGGAAAGGTACTTCACATTCCTTCTTTAGATGAGTTAGGTGCCAGCGAGCAGTTTCTATCTTATTTGCACGCGTTAGGATTCGAATGGTTGTTGGAGAATGGGGATCCGAGTGTCCCGGTTAGATTAGCAAAGGAGTTTTTCACGACCTTTAGGTTTAAGGTCACCACTGATCTAGATGAGGAATGTATCAGTTTTAGGCTGTTTGGCGGAGAGATACGGATGAGCTTGATTGAGTGGACCGTGCGTCTGGGAATGTGTAGTTTAGAGGAGGCCATAGGGCCTGAGTGGAGAAGTAGGGAGCGGGGAATTCCCCGCAGACATGTGGAATTTGAGCCCCAGGAAGCCTGGGAGGAACTTACTCACCCTGATGCAGGGCAATTCCAGTCCACTATTTCCCGCTCCGTTCATTTCAACAACCCAATTCTGCGTCTTGTACAGCTTTACCTGGATTTCAATTTATTGGGGCAGTCGAACTCCGCTGTTAGGACTTCTATGACGGAGTTATATCTTCTCTGGTGCACCAAGCAGGGAAGGAAGTTGCATCTGGGTTTTTGGACCGTCTACCAATGCCATCTAATTGCCACCCACCCAGTGAGGAACCTCACCCTCTGCCACATCTTAGGAATGTTCGTGAAGAACAATATCATCGTCAGAGAGGCTGAAGACCTCTCCCCGTTAAGCATGGTGGACGCCCCGGGAATGTTTGACACACGTTGTTCGTCCGCACAAACACGGTCTATTTAAGGCAGGGTGTGTCCCGCTTCTACGCAATGGGAGAAGAAGCTTTGCCTACCAGAAGGGTAGCAGCAGCCCAGGAAGTTTCAGAACAAGAGCAGCGTCGCGAAAGGATGGAGAAAGCGATGGAAGAAGTGAAAGAAGAGAATCAGCAGTAGAAAGCGGAGGTGGTGCGATTGGCATCGGTAATGGAACGAATGTTGAAGGAGTCTGCAGGACTGAGTTTACTGACCCAAAGGCAGGCATCTATGGAAGTGATAGTGACCAGGCTAGGAGAGGAAAACCACCGGTTGATAACAGAAATGGCCAGGATGGCGTCCGTGATAGACGAGATATTGATGGAGTTAACACAACGAGGCCAAGAGGAAGCTGTTGAACCAAGTGGCCATGGAGGCCGAGCTAATGAACCACGAGTATCAGAGGAGGTATTAACCGAGACGAAAGAAGCAGAGCAGAAACTAGAGGCGGAACAAGAGGAAGGAGATGCCGAAGAGTCGGCAGAATCTGGGAACAAGCAATCCGAGAATGAGGAGGAGAAACCGGTAGAACCACCTGCACCACAACCTGCCCCGCGAAGGAGTAGGAGGAACAAGTGACCACCACACCTACTGACCAGTTAGTTTTTTTTTATGTTTTTAGTTTTCCGTATTTCTGTTTGTGTTTTGTTTATTTAGGTAGTATAATTTCTGTTTGTGCGCAAACCCCATTCATAACACTTAGCCTATTTTATAGTCTAAGTGTGAGAAGTTAAGGGTTTGTCTTTTTGGCGCATGTGTTTGTGTTTTCTGTTTTCTTTTTCGTAAGCATGTTGGCTCACACTTAGCCCATTGCATGGCCTAAGTGTGAGGAGTTTTGTATATATGTGTGTTTTGTTTGTTGGTTTCTGTTTAGGTTTTCAAACTCTCCCACTTAGCCCATTCCATAGTCTAAGTGTGAGAAGTTTTAGTTTTAATATGTTGTTTTTGTCTATTTGTCTATGTGTCCATCATACTGGCCATTACCTTTTCCACTTCACAGCCCTATCTGAGGGCAGACACTTGTCAAGTGGGAGGGGGGACGCAATGACCAGTATGATGAATGTGTATATGTGTGGTCTGTGTTTGTGCTTGTGTTAGTGTCCTGTTTGGTATAGTTTTTTTTTTATTTTGTGTGTTGATTGGGCTTAAAACTCAACTGTCTTGAGCTGACGGTGAGGGGAATTGAGGGAAATAAGACATGCTGGAAAACAGAAACCACCCCCCTTAGTACCTCCTAGCCAGTATAGATGATGTGAGTATGAGAGAAAAGCCCGTACTTAGAGACAAACACGAAAGCCCTCTTAAAATGTGAGTTATAAGCTTTAAGTGGAACTACTTTCCACATGTTTAGAAAAGAAAAGAGCGGCTGCTACCAATTGCCTAGGGTGAAGTGACTGCGTGTAGCAACACTGAAGGCAGTAGGAACCCCCCCCTAAAAAAAAAAAAAAAAAACCACCTTTAGAACCTCTTTTCTAACTCTTTATACCCAGATAAATACCCCTAGCCACTGGCGCTGTGTGTGTGCAAGGCATGAAGCGAATGAAGCTTACTGGCTAGAAGGGTGTACAAGAAAGCAGAATCCAGCTGGGCAAGGAAGTTTGAAAGAAAATCAACCAGGGAGTCATCCCAGGTCCAAAAAAGAAGAAGAAGGTATAAGGGTGGCGAAGCCACAAAGAAAAAAAGGGGGGAAAGAAAGAAAAAAAAAGAGAGAAAAGATGAAGGAAAATGGTCTGAAAAACTTGGCCACAAAAGAAATGAAGAAGGCATAAGGGTGGCGAAGCCACAAGAAGCTACTGACCAGTTGGAGATCAAAACCAGAAGCGCCAGCCAAGAAAAGCAACTAACCAGAGGCCCAAATGCACACAGTTCCCCCACATCAAATAAAATAGATGTATATTGAACCTTAGAGCCTTAGGAACATCCACCCAAAACACTACAAACCAATAGCCCCGTTACAAGCCTTTAAGCCCTTCAGTAGCTGCACGTGTAATCTAAGTCCGAAGCAATTGTTGTTGAGCACTATGAGAGAACAGTCCTAACATTCCCGGAGAGGTATGAGTGACTGAGTGAACCTAGTGTTTGGCCGAAAGTTTGGGCGATCTTGACGAGCGGATATACTCACTGGGAGAGAAAGGGGGGGCGGCGGAAGTTCAAGGCTGTCTAAGGCCGGATTGCACCTGATCCCGAGGGGAGGGATGGTTGAAAATATAGCCAAATCTTTGTGTTTAGTCTTTCTGTGTTCGTTTATGTGTTTTCTTTTCTGTGCTTGTTTTTGTGTTTTTTTTGTTTTCTCTTTCTGTCGTAGTATAGAGTCTAGTTTAGGTAGAGTCGGTCAGGGGAGTAACCAGGCTAGAATTCGACTTATTTCTTTTTTTTTGTTTGTTCTTCACGCTTGAGGACAAGCATGTGGTAAGTGTGAGCAGTTTGATAAGTCGTATTCTAGGCCTTGGTTACTAGTCAGTATGATGTGCATATTTGAACTTTATCTGCAAAACAAGTTGCTTAAGCGTGCAGGTTGAGTGTTCTAGCCAGTAGGGAAGTTTCGGAATGTTCAGGTGAAAAAGGGCGCCAACATGATCTCATACTGATCAGTATTCGTGCTGAAACGGCTTGAGATGGAGAAGACGGATAGCTGGGACGGATTACCCCCAATTGAGGGCAAAGAAGTCAACTTGCAATGAGGATTTACCCTAAAATCAAGGGTAAGCCTCCCTATAAAAGGAAGCCAAGAAGGAGAGAGAAGATATACACATTCACTCATTCACCACCATCTTTAGGTAGAGAGTTCTCTCGGTAATACCAGTCCTTCAGCCGTGTCCCGCTTCTTGCCTCGCCGCAGCCATGATCACCTGACGCCCAGATGTTCCCGGAGTACCAGTCATCCTTATTCCAGCCAGCAAGATCATAGTTTAGGAATTCCATCGCCCGGAGTGGCAAAACACTTTTATTTCTCTTTCGTAGTTTAATTTACTTGCATTTTCCTTACGTTGGATCTTTGCTGCTTTTGAATTTCACTGCTTTGAAGTATTTTGTTGAAGATCCGAACAATGTTTTATGCTATGAAGTTGTTTTCTGTTCAGTTTACTTCGCCGATCTCTTTTCCTTCTGCCTAGTTAGCTTAGATCTAGAGTTTCTGGTCATTTTGAGTATCGAATCGTGTGTTTCCAGTTAGTAGTTTATTTCTTCGAGTTAGCATAATCTGTTCCCTTTTATTTCATAGAGGTTTGTTTCATGCAAGGGCAGTTATGTGTTTCTTGTCTTTTTCCATGTTGATCAGTAGGCGGGATTTCAAATTCGATGTTTGATTTTCGATTTGGAATTTTTGATTGTAGATCTGTGTTCGTGAGTTATTAATCTGTGTTTTTATGGTGCTGAATCGGGTTTGTTTTCTGATTTTAGTTTGTGTTTGTTGAAGAAGATGATGTCCATATCCAAGTTTGGGACCACTTTGCTTTTTAGATGCTTTTTGCATTTTGTCCTTCACCTTTAGTACACCCTGCAGATCTGTCAGCCTAGTCACCACAACTACCACTTATTCTCTGCTTTTCTGTTTAGCCTTTTATAGAAACCTAGTACTTTTCGAATATTTTCTGTTACACCGCATCCACCATAATTCCACGTACACCACTACATGTCGACCACCATTCACCCTTCCTAGTCAGTAGGACACCATCTTAATTTCCCGTCTAGGTAGAGACTCAACCCAAGCGTGGTAGCTAACCAAACCTTTCCAAATATCACCGCGGTAGTTTAAACGCACCATCTCTGTGGGATTCGACCCTTATCACCACTATACTGATCAGTAGAAGTGGGTTGAGGAATCTTTGAAACCAGGGTTTGGGCTTAGTTAGGATCTCTATCCTGACCAGTAGGATATATCCTTGCTTGAACGACACCTACACACCCCTTCCCTACCAATCGGGATGAAATGCCGCAGGTACCCATAATAGTTTGCGAGCTATTCGACATATGGGGAATGGACTTCATGGGTCCGTTTCCTTCATCCTATGGGCATTTGTATATCCTAGTTGTTGTAGACTACGTCTCCAAATGGGTAGAAGCCAAGGCCACAAGCACGTGTGAAGCCAAGGAGGTGGCCAAGTTCTTAAAGAGTCATATTTTTAGCCGATTCGGTGTGCCTAGGGCGATCATATCCAATCAAGGTACGCACTTCTGTAACCGTACAATTGAATCCTTGATGAAAAAGTACGGTGTGCACCATAGACTATCCAGCCCTTACCATCCGCAAGCAAATGGTCAAGCGGAGATTTCTAACCGCGAGATAAAGAAAATTTTGGAGAAGACTGTGAACACTTCTAGGAAGGATTGGAGTGTAAGGTTAGAGGATGCTCTCTGGGCGTATCGAACAGCCTACAAAACCCCCATAGGCATGTCCCCTTACCGGATTTTTTTTGGGAAGATGTGCCACTTACCGGTTGGGATCGAGCATCGAGCATACTGGGCAGTACAGAAAGTGAATATGGATGCTACAGCCTGTGAAGAGGAAAGGAAGCTGCAACTGCAGGAGCTTGAGGAACTTAGGTTGGAGTCATTCGACTCAGCCATGTGGTACAAAGAGCGAACTAAATTGTGGCATGATCGAAATCTAAGAACTAAGGAGCTCCATGTTGGCCAGAAAGTACTACTCTTCCAGTCAAGATTGAAGCTTATGCCAGGGAAACTCAAGTCGAAATGGACAGGGCCCTATGTCATCACCTTACTCCGTTCCAATGGAGCAGTGGAAATTTCAGGGAGTTTTCCTAACTCTGAACCTTTCATAGTAAACGGACATAGGCTAAAAAGTTTTAGGGAGAATAGTGAGGTGGGTGTAGTGGATGAAATTCCACTGCAACCACTTACTACGGTGTCCTACTGATCAGTAAGATAGGAATTTGGATTTCCACATGGCTAGTTTTTTTATAAAAAATAAAAAATAAAAAAAAATAATAGCTTGCATATACTGGTCAAGTAGAATTCCAAATTACCTAAGGAAGATGTAAATATTGTAAATACGTAGTTAATCTCTGCATGCAAGATAATTTCTAAAAATCCAAAAATATTTTCGGGCCTTAATTTTAATTTGGAATACGTATTGAAAAATTGCCTATCTGGTGCTATTTCAGATTTTATTTAAGGGCCCATTTGAATTATTTCCTTAATTAAGTATAGAGGGGAATTATGGAGAGGACGAAAATTTGAATTAAAGTAAGTGCAGCTTTTGCAGGGTGGCAGCGGCTGGGAGTGGCGCGTGAGCAGAGAGAAGGGACACGCTGACCAATCAGAGGCCAGCAATTTCAACCGCCTCCCATCTGAAGCGTCGCGACCGGCAACCCCTGATAACCGGTTACAACCACCTGCAACTGCTCTCTCTCACCCAAATTAAACTCACCGTCCCAACCCTTTTCCCTCATAAACCCTCATTTTCAAATTCGCTTTCAAGAAATTCTTGTCCATCTCTCTCACGGAAACAGTTTGATCGAAACATTGGTTCCACGATCTGGATGCTTGCTTGAGGCCTTAAATGGCCTTCTTAAGCTTCCAAACCATGTGTTCTTTGCCCTTTATGGCATATCCTTCGGGTTGTTCCATGTAGATGGTCTCCTCAAGACTGCCGTTTAGAAACGCAGTCTTAACGTCCATCTGCCATACATCCCAATCCATATAAGCTGCAATAGACAACAGTATCCGGATCGATTTGAGCATGGCCACTGGGAGAAGGTCGCATCATAATCGATGCCTTCATTTTGGGTATACCCCGTGGCCACTAGTCTTGCTTTGAAGACTTTAACTCGTCCATCGGGTCCACGTTTACGTTTATATATCCACTTGCTCCCAATGGCAGTACAACCTTCGGGTAGGACGGACAAATCGTAGACGTCTTTGTCTATCATAGATTGTAGTTCTGAATCCATTGCTTTTACCCATTCGCAATGATCGACATCTGCCTGCGCCTCCGCAAAGTTCCAGGGATCTAATACATTGTTGTCCGAGGAGTGATCCATAGATTCTCCCAAACCAATGTATCTATCGGGCTCATGTGAGACCCTCCCACTGCGGCGCGGCACTACAATATTTTGAGTAGAAGTTGAAGTTTCGGGAATTGTTTGTACACTTGGTACTTGTTCTTGGTTAATGGAACTTGTGACAGAAGTTAGCTCATCAAGAGCCACTTCACTGCTGGGTTTATGATTCATTACATAGTCTTCCTCTAAGAATGTCGCGTGAGTGCTCACAATGACTTTCTTATCTCGGAGACTAAAGAATTCATAACCTTTCGTTCCTTTGGGGTATCCTATAAACAAACATACCTCCGTCCTAGATCCTAGCTTAGTTGGATCCTTTTCCAATACATGAGCCTGGCAACCCCAAACCTTAAGATGTGCTAGATTGGGCTTACGCCCAGTCCACAACTCATATGGAGTTTTAGGTACGGATTTTGATGGTAAATTGTCTAAAATGTGACTTGCGGAAAGCAAGGCATGTCCCCAAAACGAAATAGGCAGACGTGCATAACTCATCATCGATCGAACCATGTTTAATAAGGTTCTGTTCCTTCTTTCAGCCACGCCGTTCTGCTGGGGCGTGCCCGGCGCAGTCAGTTGGGATTGAATTCCAACTTCCGATAAGTAGTCCAAAAATTCGGCACTGAGGTATTCGCCTCCACGATCAGATCGTAGGCATTTGATATTATTCCCATGATACTTCTCCGCAAGAGTCTTAAAGTCTTTAAACTTGTCAAAAGACTCTGACTTGTGACGCATCAAGTAGACATATCCAATTTTCGAGAAGTCATCAATAAATGTGATGAAGTATCAAAAACCACCTCTTGCCTCAGTTGACATTGGTCCACATACATCGAAATGAACGAGCACAAGTACTTCCTTGGCCCTATTGCCCTTAGCCTTAAAAGGACTCTTGGTCATCTTGCCTTCTAAGCATGACTCACACTTATGAAAAGGTTCCTCCTCTAGACCTTTGATAAGATCTTGTTGAACAAGAGAATGGATCCTCCTTTCTTTGGCATGACCAAGTCTAAGGTGCCACAAGTATGTTTCGTTCATTGAACTTGAAGGTTCCTTTCGTTTCTTTGAAATTTTCGATGTTGTATTGAGTTCTGATTTGCGATTTTTAAACTGTGTAGAAGTGATTGTGTACAGATTGTTTTCCATGATACCACGACAGATATAAGAACCATCTTTCTTAATAACGCAGTTGTCATTAAAAGAAATCGAATATCCATCATAAACCAATTTAGAAACTGAAATTAAATTTCTTCTAAAAGAAGGTATCAACAAAACATTCTTCAAAATAAAAAATCTCACTACTAAAACGCAAGTAAATGTCTCCCACTGCAACGCCTGCCACTTTGGTAGCGTCGCCCAGCTGGACTTCGATCTCACGATCATGTAGCCGTCTTGTCACCTGCATTAAGTCAAGATCAAAACAAATATGATCAGTGGCTCCTGTGTCAATAACCCAAGTGTAAATTGATGTCGAAGTCAAACAAGACTCGACAACTAGAGCCTGGTGCATACCTGTAGCCTTGCCCCGTTTATGACAGTCTAGCTTCCAATGCCCCTTCTCTCCACACTTGAAACACTTCCCCGTGGGCTTCTTGTTAGCCCTCTTCTTCTTCTTTCCCTTAGCTATCTTGGCCGGTCCTGAGTTCGGTGCCTGCCTTTATCCTTTGCTAGGCTTTAAGCCAGAGGAACGAGGCGCCGAAATCATCATGGCCGCCTTAGCCTGGACCATAAGGTCCTCTGCCGACTGAAGTTCAGTCAACAGCTCTGCCAAGGTGTAATTCCTTTTGTTCATCTCAAAGTTGAGCTTGAACTGTTGGAAGCTAGGGGGAAGACTTTGAAGGATGATAGTCACCTGGGACTCGGGATCAATCGTCCCTCCCAAGACCTCAATTTGGTTGAGGTGGCCCATCATCTCGAGGACGTGGTCCCTCACAGACGAGCCTTCCTTCATTGTCTTCGACATGATACTCCGAAAGGCTTGAGACTTAGCCGTTCGATTCTGAGTACCAAAAAGATTCTTGAGATCCTGCATAATCTCGGCGGCAGTTTCCATAGCAGAATGCTGATGCTTGAGTACTGATGACATAGATGCCAACATGTAGCACTTAGCCATCTCATTCGCCTTATGCCACCGTCTATGTGCATCTTTGACTCCTGCCGCAGCGTTAGCCGCCGGTACTAGAGGTCGCGGGGTGGTGAGCACAAAGATGTACTCATCTGCTGTGAGAACGATGTCCAAATTTTGTTTCCATTCTAAGTAATTTTGGCCCTCGAGTTTATTTTCTTTGAGAATTGCAGAAAGAGGATTGAACGACATATTGACGATTTGGATTGCACTGCAAAACAGAGTATTTTACTATTGTCATAAACTTATGTAAGAAGTTTGATTAGATTAACCATAAAACTTTTCAAAATCTTACAACTGTAAAATTAAAATTTTGTTCAAGAGGAAGTCAATACGCATTAAAATCTTACAGTTTTACTGGTCACTACACCGACGAATAGTCCAGAGACCACAGAGTGGCATGGCCGCCAAATGTTTCCTAAGCAAGACCATCTCTTTAGCATTACAGAGTCTCATTTCTACAACACACTCCCATAACAATGCTTATGTGCTGCTAACAAGATCAAGCTATCTCATAAATTCTGTGTGAACTTCTGAATATCGTAGTTTCTTAGGATTATTGTCCCCACAGAGTAGGTGGCGATAATATTGGAAACCACATTCTAGTTCATACTATTTATATTTGAGAAGTCCGCCCTCATGAACTTGCTATTTTCTTAGGATTATTGTCCCCACATAGCAGGTGACGATAATATTAGAAAAAGGCTTCATAAATTGCAGACCAATTGATGGAGACCATATACAAACGTTGAGTTCGTAATTATAGCTTAGATATTTCGGTTATGGTTTTTCTTTAATTATCCTTAGTCTTAGGGCAGAGAAAGACTTGGTTAAATTCTAGTGGTATTTAATCTACTGGATAATTAAATCTTTTATTAATTGGTATCTTCCTTTAGGGAATAATTATTCTAGAATATAATTCTTATTCATGTCTACTATAAGATTTGACTAAAATAAATGAATTATTTAATTCTTAATAAGACATGAAAAATTAAATTCAAATTAATTCCATGTTCAAGATTAGGAAGAGATATTTCATTATTTAATGTATTTATACATATTTATCCTTTTTAGCATCTTAGATATATAAATATTATAAAACTATTAAATTATTCTTATCCATATCATCTAGGAATCAAAATATTATTATTTATTTCCATAGATATAGAAAATAATAAAAATATTCCTTAAATCTAGATAAATATTAGAAAACTATTAAATTATTCCCATCTATATTATCTTGGAATAAAATAATATTATTTATTTCCATAGATATAGATAATAATAAAAATATTCCTAAAATCTAGGTAAATCTTCCAAAAAGATTTTATTTCCATTAAATAATAATATTTTAATGATATCTTTTAATTAAATAATTAAATAATTATTAAAATAATCTTTCATCGTTATCTCATCGTACGAGATTCGCACGAACCATGAACGATGAAAATACGACGAGTTCTTCGTCGGACCACGACGCACGAAGCGTCTCGGCCACCAGCGCGCAGATGGCACGCCAGCGTCTCGGCCAGCGGCTCGTCGGGTGTCGCCAGCGTCTCGGCCAGGAGCGGGCGCGGAGGCGCGGCTCCTCTCGACCAGCGGCGAGCACCCGTCACGGTGTCTCGGCTCGTCAAGTGCCGACGCTTCTCGGCCAGGCGCCCACGCGGCGGCGTGTGCCTCTCGGCCAGCGGCGCGCACGGTGGCGCGCCCGCTCTCGGCCAGCTCCAACCTTCCGCCTAGGGTTCGGCCTGGCGTCTCGGCACCTCGGCACGTTCTCGGTTGAACTGCCGTGCCACTCCATCAGCCGCGTCGACCTTGACCCGAGTTCCGTCTGGTGCGTGTGGTCTCGGCCGGCGGCGCGCATGAGCCTTACTCGTCTGGGAGTCACCCCGTGATCACGGCTCCCGGCTCCCACTATCTCGACATCCCTACCTCGATCGCACGTGGTGCGTTCGAGCAATTCAAGTTCTTTGATTCGATAGTTCTTGAGTTCATCATGCATAAAATTAAACAAAAACACCAAGAACGTGCTTCGCAATCAAATAACACATGCATACATGAATTTCGCGAAATTTAAATCCAAATAATCAGAGCCAAAGACTGGCTCTGATACCAACTTAAGGGGCTGACAGCGGAAGCGTGCATTCAAAACGGATCACATGAATTTGATCTATTTAGCAGATTATTTAGACAAAATCTATTCGCGTAATTATCACATGTATCATGCTCATAACTTGAATTAAAACATGCTTTAGCACATAAAATCCCTAAAACATGCTTACTACGGACTTAACCAATTTACCTTGTTGATTCAATCAAGAATCGATGATGGCTTGCTCCGTCTCCACGTGAAGATCTTCAATACAAGACCTCGGATCTTCTGACTGGTGTCCCGGACTATACGCTGATATTTGTGTGGGCAAATCTCACCAACGTACTAGGACTCGAATAATGGAAGACAGAACTCAGCTCACGGAGGAGGCACAAATTTCGAGCTCTCTCTTTAGAGGGGGACGAAAATTTTAATAATAAATTGTTATGTTTTCTGTCTCCTTTATTCTCCTATTTATATAAGTCTCATATTGGGCCCAGTCAGGGATCTAAGGAAGAATTTGGAACAGGGCTCACCTAATTTGCTTTTTACTAATTAAATTGAACCCACAATTTAATATAAGCTTATATTGGAATATTACGAGCAGCCACTACAGAAGTAATATTGCACTGCCTTCCAAATCCGAAATTATAAGTATTCCGGGTTTCCTTTAATTGCATTTGATTCATTTCCCGCGCTTAAGATGTAAACATCCATTAATCAATTAATGTCTGCTATAGACTTAATTAATTAACATATTTCGAATTCCAAAAGTGGACTTAGCAAGAAACTCTTATTTATTATTCATATAGTAATCAAACTCCAACTAGCTAGGTTCCGAATAATAAAACCTCGTTTCGAGCTCCTCTTGTGGATGTTATCAAACGAGACTCTCCTCTAGCACGTTTCAACATAATAGCAATCCTAGCACCTCTAGATAATGATCACCACTACCCAATATACCTGGATCGTTGGGTTACGAAAAACCCGCACATTTGGTAAGTCAAAGTAGTGGATCCTCAATATCGTATGCTCAATGCTAACGTACATTAATTAAGAAATTAATTTTCAAGACCTCGTCTTTCAGTAGATAGCATAAAGACTCGTCTTGCTGTTAGATCCATTCAGTGCTATACCACACCAACGTCATCTTATTTCAATAAGGTTTAGAAACAATCGGACTGACATTGCAACCTTTCGCGATAGGTAGTCTAGGCCTATCTAGGTTGTGAAATTCTTATTTTTCTTTGTTTAGAACTGACCGTGTTACCTTAAATTGGACGACGCCCACAACCGGTCTACTAAAACAAAGACTTAGACTTTGTTACGTTTGCTCATACATTTAAATATGTAATAAACAACCATTAAATGTAAAACATAACAACATTATGACAAAAATAATCTGTTGCATTTATTGGAAAATAACCATTAGAGTTTTACAGTATCCAATTACTCGAAAGGTGATTTCTAGTATACAAAACCCTAACAGACTTCTCAAATATAAATAGTATGAACTAGAATGTAGTTTCCAATATTATCGCCACCTGCTCTGTGGGGACAATAATTCTAAGAAACTACGAGATTCAGAAGTTCACACAGGATTTATGAGATAGCTTGATCTTGTTAGCAGCACATGAGCATTGTTATGGGAGTGTGTTGTAGAAATGAGACTCTGTAATGCTAAAGAGATGGTTGTGCTTAGGCAACATTAGGCGGCCATGCCACTCCGTGGTCTCTGGACTATTCGTCGGTGTTGTGACCAGTAAAATTGTAAGATTTTAATGCGTATTGACTTCCTCTGGAGGGTACAAAATTTTAATTTTACAGTTGTAAGATTTTGAAAAGTTTTATGGTTAATCTAATCAAACTTCTTACATAAGTTTATGACAGATGGTAAATATTCTGTTTTGCAGTGCAAACCAAATCGTCAATATGTCGTTCAATCCTCTTTCTGCAATTCTCAAAGAAAACAAACTCGAGGGCCAAAATTACATAGAATGGAAACAAAATTTGGACATCGTTCTTACAGCTGAAGAGTACAACTTTGTGCTCACAACCCCGCGACCTCCAGTGCCAGCGGTTAACGTTGTGGTAGGACTCAGAGATGCATACAGACGGTGGCATTAGGCGAATGAGATGGCTAAGTGCTACATGTTGGCATCTATGTCATCAGTACTCAAGCATCAGCATTCTGCCATGGAAACTGCCGTCGAGATTATGCAGAATCTCAAGAATCTATTTGGTACTCAGAATTGAACGGCTAAGTCTCAAGCCTTTCGGAGTATCATGTCAAAGACAATGAAGGAAGGCTCGTCTGTGAGGGACTATGTCCTCGAGATGATGGGCCACCTCAACCAGATTGAGGTGTTGGGAGGGACGATCGATCCCGAGTCCCAGGTAACAATCATCCTTCAAAGTCTTCCCCCTAGCTTCCAGCAGTTCAAGCTCAACTTTGAGATGAACAAAAGGAATTACACCTTGGCAGAACTATTGACTGAACTTCAGTCAGCACAGGACCTTATGGTCCAGGCTAAGGCTGCCATGATGACTTCGGCACCTCGTTCCTCTGGCTTCATGCCTAGCAAAGGAAAAAGGAAGGCACCAAACTCAGAATCGGGCAAAGTGGCTAAAGGAAAGAAGAAGAAAAGGGCAAATAAGAAGCCCTCATGGAAGTGTTTCAAGTGTGGTGAGAAGGGGCATTGGAAGCCAGACTGTCCTAAAAGGGGCAAGGCTACAGGTATGCACCAAGCTCTAGTAGTCGAGTCATGTTTGGCTTCGACATCTACTTGCACTTGGGTCATTGACACATGAGCTACTGATCATATTTGTTTTGATCCTGACTTAATGCAGGTGACAAGACGGCTACATAATCGTGAGATCGAAGTCCAGCTGGGCGACGCTACCAAAGTGGAGGCCGTTGCAGTTGGAGATATTTATTTGCATTTTAGTAGTGATAGATTTTTTATTTTGAAGAATGTTTTGTTGATACCTTCTTTTAGAAGAAATTTAATTTCAGTTTCTAAATTGGTTTTTGATGGATATTCGATTTCTTTTAATGACAACTGCGTTATTAAGAAAGATGGTTCTTATATCTGTTGTGGTATCATGGAAAACAATCTGTACACAATCACTTGTACACAATTTAATAATCGCAAATCATAACTCAATACAACATCGAAAATTTCAAAGAAACGAAAGGAACCTTCAAGTTCAATGAACGAAACATACTTATGGCACCTTAGACTTGGTCATGCAAATGAAAGGAGGATCCATTCTCTTGTTCAACAAGATCTTATCAAAGGTCTAGAGAAGGAACCTTTTCATGAGTGTGAGTCATGCTTAGAAGGAAAGATGACCAAGAGGCCTTTTAAGGCTAAGGGCAATAGGGCCAAGGAAGTACTTGAGCTCGTTCATTCCGATGTAAGTGGACCAATGTCTACGGAGGCAAGAGGTGGTTTTCGATACTTCATCACATTTATTGATGGCTTCTCGAAAATTGGATATGTCTATTTGATGCGTCACAAGTCAGAGTCTTTTGACAAGTTTAAAGACTTTAAGACTCTTGTGGAGAAGTATTCATGGAAAGAATATCAAAAGCCTACGATCTGATCGTGGAGGCGAATACCTCAGTGCTGAATTTTTGGACTACTTATCGGAGTCGGGAATTGAATTCCAACTGACTGCGCCGGGCACGCCCCAGCAGAACGGCGTGGCTGAAAGAAGGAACATGACCTTGTTAAATATGGTTCGATCGATGATGAGTTATGCACGTCTGCCTATTTCGTTTTGGGGACATGCCTTGCTTTCTGCAAGCCATATTTTAGACAATTTACCATCAAAATCCATACCTACTACTCCTTATGAGTTGTGGAGTGGGCGCCAGCCCAATCTAGCACATCTCAAGATTTGGGGTTGCCCAGCTCATGTATTGGAAAAAGATCCAACTAAGATAGGATCAAGGACAGAGGTATGTTTGTTTACAGGATACCCCAAAGGGACGAAAGGTTATAAATTCTTTAGTCTCCGAAACAAGAAAGTCATTGTGAGTACTCACGCGACAATCTTAGAGGAAGACTATGTAATGAATCATAAACCCAGCAGTGAAGTGGCTCTTGATGAGCTAACTTCTGTCACAAGTTCCATTAACCAAGAACAAGTACCAAGTGTACAAACAATTCCCGAAACTTCAACTTCTACTCAAAACATTGAAAGGTTGCTGGGAGACTTGAAACAAAGGGAAACTTGAAACAAACATTTGCTTGAAATCAATTCAGAAACAAGAGTGATGGATTTGCAGCTTAAAACAAGATCGAGATTGAAAGGTTGCTGGGAGAAAATAAGCAAGCTTCGGAAAACAATTTACTTCTAAACTAAAGCAAAACAGGAGAGCAAATCATACGCAGAAACTATATCTAAACATCTAAGCTACCAATTGCGAAAAGCATCCAAGAAACATGAGTAAATAACATCATCAACATGAAAATAAACCAAAGCTTCATAAAACTGGAAATAAGTGGAGATCCAATGCCAGAGTCGTCAATTCCTCTGCCGAAACCATTAAATCTATCTAGAAAGCGAGGTGTGAAGGAACTTCTAAGATGGAGGTGTCAACTCCACCATTGAAATGGCCAACACACTGTAAATCTACACTAAAGTCTTGAAAACATGAAATAAAACGTAATCCCGGCGTTGGAGTTGTCAATTCCTCCATCGAAACCACGGAACTGAGCTAAGAAAGCGGTGGCATTAAGCGCCTATGAGAGCTTCCTACCTAAACTACGATAGCGTTAAGCGCTACCTCTTCATTGTGGAAAGCTTTTATTTAAAGGGCGGCTTCAACTTCAATCCTAAGGCAACTTCTCGTCCGATTTGACCATTTTACCCTTGCTGTAATTGAGGATGATTCAGCAGATATGTCTTCATGTGGTGAGCTCCTCTTGATCAACTCAGTCATCTCATGTGGTGAACTCCACTTGATCAACTCAGTTATCTCATGTCTTTGTGTGGTGAGATCCTGTTGATCAACTCAGTCATCTCATGTGGTGAACTCCACTTGATCAACTTGCTGGTTGGGCAGGCTCCATTGCTTGTCTCCAACTGATCAATTTGTCTTCAGATTTGGCCATTTTTCGCTCATTTGCCGAGTTGATCAAGTTGTTCCTGCATTCTGCCACTTCAACACTTTTTAGCACATGCACACTAAAATTCACCACTTTTTCGCACATTATCAACTGGGTTAGTGTAATAAACCCCTATAAAACCATGCTTGTAACGAGCCACATCACCCATTCCTCTCATATTGTTCACCCCATTCCTAATTAAAATAAAATGTACCAACAATTGAAAAAATATTAGATTTGTGGTTGTGGCTTGTCCACTAGTCTACTATTAGGGTGGACAAGTTTTTTTGTGGCTCTGGATAAGTTTTTGTAACCCTGGATAAGTTTTTGTGGCTTGGGCTTGGGCATGAGCTAACTATTGTGGACACTCTTAAATGTTGCTAAGTTGGAATAATAAGTCGAGAATATGTGACATGAGATGACTGCTGACAAAGTCATTAATCTTTAGTCAATTTGAGAAAGTCAAAAACTTGGTTTCTATTTATCGAATTTTTGTATTGCAAGCCAAGCTAAAAGGTCAACTTTAGAAGAATAATTTGAAATTGTGATTTATGGTACAAGTGAAAATAAATAGCTCTATTATTAACAAGGGTTAATAATCATATAGATTATAAAATTTAGTTAAATTTTGGTCTATTCCATAAAGTTTGAATTTGAAATATTAAATCAGGAAGTTTCAATTTTTCTCAATTATCTCATTCATGCACAAAATATCTTGTCTCATTTATGCACAAAATATCTTCTTTTAACAATATTCAAAACAACTTTTTGATTAACATAAATATTTTCTCTTTGATAATCTTTTATTTTCTTATTTGTCGTCTTATTTTATTGAAATATTGTTGTTTTTAATATCACTAAAAGATGTTGATTTTGTGCATGGAAGAAACAATTGAGAAAAATTGAAACTTCGTGATTTAATACTCCAATTTCAAACTTTATGGAACTAACCAGAATTTGACCAACTTCGTAATTTAATATTCCAATTTCAAATTTTATGGAACAAACCAGAATTTGACCAAATTTCATGATTTAAAATTTAAATAGTTATTATCCCTATTAACAATTGAGAACCCACCCTTAACAACCCATTACACTTGTTGAACTACACTAGTACGAAAAACCTATCATCAAATTAAAAATTATCAGAAAGTCTGCCTGTTCCACACAAAATCCAAAAACATAAATCACAGAATCACATTGAAATAATCCTGCTGGAACTACCAACCCACAAAAACTAGAAAGAATTGATCTCAATTCTTGCACAATACACAAGTATAATCATCCACTTAACAGATTTTTCTAATACCAAATCATCAAGCTTCAGCAAGAAAATCACATTAAGTAGATTGAAAAGTAGAGTAAGTACTAAGTATTCCATATCTTATATGCACACAAATGGTAATAAGAAACCAAAACACAAATGTCATGCACACTTCTAACATTTATTGTTTCTTAAATGTAAGGTCATAAATAACATCAAGAATTATAGAGTAAAAAGATGGAAGTGAAGGTAAAAATGACTTGTAATTATAATTTAGTACTCTTTCCCTGTCACTATAAGTGATTTATTTGTCTTTTTTGGTTATCCCACTACAAGTGATTGACTTTAATTGAAACAAAAATTATTGGAACAAATGTTAAAATTAAAAGTAGAGTAAATGTCAAATTTAGTCCTAAACATATAATCAAAATACGAATTTGGTCCAAAACATTAACTTTTTGAAAAACAAGTCCATAACCAAAGAAATCTTTGTCGGATGGACTACTTCGGCGACATTTTCATTTGTTATGGACCTGTTTTTCAAAAAGTGAATGTTTTGGACCAAATTCATATTTTTGTCATATGTTTTGGACCAAAATTGACCTTTACTCAAGGGTATGTTTGATAGTATAAGTTGGAAAATGCTAGAGAAGAAACAAAATCAGAAAATAATCCAAATTATGGAGTATGTGTATTTCTCGGTTATTGTTTGATGCATCAGTAAATGTAAGTTTCTTAAATGGCCCTCATGTTTGATACCCCACGTTCACAATAGGATATCTTTAGACATTATAGCCCTCAATCTTTTCTGTTTTTCTTATGAGCTAGCGCTAGAAATATATAATTTCCTTCCTTTCTTCTTACCCCTCACTGTTGCACGCTACAAGACTCTGGACGTGCAAATCGTTTTTAGCGCTAGAAATTGCATAATGCAATTCAATAGTTACAGCTTTTAAATCAAAACTATTAGGGCGTGTTCAGTGTTTTAGAGGTGGGTTCAAGTTCAACACATATAAATCTGGATTAGAATTGAGGTGGTTGGCCCCACAAATGTCATCTCGCTTCCCCTGTTCGGTGTTCCTGAAATGGGTATGCATTTACCATTAAAACAAAATCAGTAATTTAAAGTAAATTATTGAAAGACTAAAATGCCCCAAAGCTTGTCAGATATGAGATAAGCCCGGCGACGGCAAAACCTGCGATGGCAAAAGTAGGACACACCTTCATAATATAGAGGAACACATAAATGTTCATACAGCTTAGATTACAGTGTTGAAACACTCATAATCACATTGGCACCCGTTTCGTGTAGAAAGTACCTAGTGAAATTCAACCTCGACGCCCGCCCGTTTACACACACTTTGGCTATGTTGTCTTGTTGGTCGCTAATCGACGCCGTTCATAAAAAAATCTACCAGAATTGGTCGATGACTACAATGACCCAACTTCCATTTTTTACCTTTTCACAAAGATTTGGGGGAGATAATTTGGTTGAAGACGGCGCCCGTTCCATTGCCTGCCAAGAAAAACTCTCCTTTTCTGTGGACAAACAAGAGAGAGAATGGGGATAATAAAAAAATGAGAGGGGTAACAGAGGAAAATTATCTTCATTTCTGGGTGTACTTCCCGAAGTGGCTTCAAATCTTAGGTGTTTCGGGAGAATTGATTTCAGCCAAAAACCGACAGGAACAGTGCGGGCCTTTAATTTCTGGTCGGGCTGACCAGAAATTATACCGATACACTGAATGGTTATATTTGTATGGAAAGGAGCCAATTTCTCATTATTTCTAAGACACTGAACTAGCCCTTATCTCAAACACATTCAGTATTACATAAATGGGATCATCTCTGTCACTATATGAAGTTAATCAAAACGATTATACAAAAATCACAATTTAGCTTTTTTGACAAATGATCTGGAATGTTCACCTCACAAGAGTGGTGCTGCACAAAAACAGGAAGCCAATTTAGTAAGATACATTCGTGGTAATTGAAATTGATGTCTTAAAATCGTGTGGCGTGGTGTGGTGCTGCCTCCATGACCGAAAATCATAGAGCAAAAGGGAAGAGAGGGTGTTGTGGTGCTGCAAATCTGACTGAAAATCAAAGAGCAAAAGGGAAGAGAAGATGGAGTGGTGCTGCAGATCTGAACGAAATCAAAGAGAAAAAGGTGTTGGTTATTTTAGTGTAATTGGATTAACTTGATTGATCAATGTTATCATAATGAGACATCATATAAGTTTGGAAGTACGGAATGCACGCTTGTTTGAATTCATTATGATTAGACAGGGGTTCGGGGGCAGCGCCCCCGAATAGCGGGGTCCAAGGGGCAGAACCCCTGGTTGAGATCGATAATTCATCCGAAAATATAATTTTCGATAATTGAAGGACTAATTTGCAATTTTCGAAACCCGCCAAAAACTGTTAAAAACAGTTATGAAAACGAAGAGATGCGACGTTTCATTTTCAGCCTATTCTTATTGATCATTTTTCTGGTTCAAAGAATGATTGAAAAATCAATATACGAATCTTCTACAAACTTGAATTGTATCCGATCAAATATTGGTAGAACCACCAAATTGATTTGATCTGAAAGTGTTTCACGCCTTTCAGGATATCCAATTGTTCACATATAGTAAATCTCTCTAACAAAGATCAAATCAAATTTTCTGAAAATGTCGAACAAGGATACGGCGAAGGAAGCAACGAAAGGTTTCGCGAAGTTGGACAAGTTTGTTAGCCATGATTTCAGACGCTGGCAAAAGAAGATGCATTTCATGTTGACGAATCTGAAGGTCGTGTATGTTCTGAGTACTCCCATGCCCGAGGCTGTTGAGAATGAAACTCTGGAACAAAAAAGGAGGCGGATGAAGTGGGAGAACGACGACTACATATGTCGTGGTCACATCTTAAACGGTATGTCTGATTTCTTATTTGATGTGTATCAAAACGTAGAGTCTGCTAAAGAGTTGTAGGATTCCCTCGAAGCCAAATATATGGCAGAAGATGCCTCTAGCAAGAAATTTCTTGTTGGGAACTTCATTAATTATAAATGGTTGATTCGAGGCCTGTCATGGAACAATACAACGAATTGTTGAAGATATTGGGACAGTTTTCGCAATATGATATGAAAATGGATGAATCCATTTCTGTTTCTAGCATTATCGATAAACTGCCACCCTCCTGAAAAGATTTTAAAAATAATCTGAAACATAAGAAGGAGGAGTTGAATCTGGTCGAACTTCGAAGTGACTTCCAAATCGAACAGTCCATACGTGATATGGAAAAAGGCTCTATTTGTAATGGTAAAACAATGGTTGGTTCTTCTGTGAATATGGTGGAAGAGGGTGAATCCTCCAAGGCTGGTAGAGAGAAACGTACATTTCAAGGGAAACGAAAGTTTCAAGGAAACAACAGTAAGGCTGGGAATAAGAAGCCTAAACTGATGTGCTAGAAGTGCGGTAAATCTGGGCACTTCAAAAGGGATTGCAAGTCTGGAAACGGTGGAAGTAAAGGAAAGAACAAGGCTGGTACAAGTGGATCCAAGGATCCGGGAAAACAATCAGGTTCGTTTTCTGTACCTAATGATCATTCTGTTGAGAGTTATTATGCATCAATAATTTCTGAAGCACTTTATGTGCAGGATGATGATCTTTCGTGGTGGGCTGATTCGGGTGCAACATGTCATGTATGCAAGGATCGTCAATGGTTCAAAGATTTCAAACCAATTGAAGATGGATCTTCATTGAAGATGGGCAATGTTGCAACTGAACCAATCAAAGGAATAGGAACTGCCAGCCTAGTGTTTACTTCTGGAAACTCTTTAGTTTTAAAGAATGTTGTATATGTACCTGGTATTCGTAAAAAACTTAGTGTCTGGTATTGTATTAAAAAATTGTGGCTATAAACAAGTTTTAGAAAGTGACAAATACATTCTGTCAAGACATGGTACTTTTATTGGTTTCGGTTATCTTTGTGGCATGTTCAAGTTGAATCTAGATGTTTCTTTGGTTAATAATTCTGTTTGCATGACTTCTACTAGTTCTAGTAATCATGTTAGTAAATCACAATTGTGGCATGCTAGATTAGGACATGTACATTACAAGATATTGAAAGACATGTCGAATTCAATGTGGAAGGCTTAATGTTTGGAGATTGGAACACATTGATGAATCATCCCAAGGTATGTGTTTAGACCTACAAGTTAAGGAGGTTGAATGTATATATTCTTAATAGTTCTTTTGAAAAATTGCATATGTAGGTGCAAGAATAAAAGAATTACCTATGTAAGCATGAAGATTAGCCACTTCAAGAAACTAGGACTTGGTTTCGACATGTTTATGAAGGATAAGGACATAGGCTAGTAAATATAGTGTCAAGATAGAACATATTCGTATGTAAACTTTTGTGTACATTATCTTCGTGTATTCAATGTGAGTTCACAGGGTTCAATCCTTAGAGACACCCAGTGTATTCGAATGTATGGAATGTGTAATGTACTAAGGTGCAATTCAATCGTTACGATATTTCATTTATGCAAAAGTTTGAATTTTGAGATGACTTGTTTTAGTTAATCAAGGATTGCACTAAAATAGGGGAGGAATGTTGGTTATTTTAGTGTAATTGTATTAACTTGATTGATCAATGTTATCATAATGAGACATCATATAAGTTTGGAAGAGCGGAGTGCACGCTTGTTTGAATTCATTATGATTAGACAGGGGTTCGGGGGCAGCGCCTCCGAATAGCGGGGTCCAAGGGGCAGAGCCCCTGGCTGGGGTCGATAATTCATCCGGAAATATAATTTCCGATAATTGATGGACTAATTTGCACTTTTCGAAACCCGCCAAAAACTGTTAAAAACAGTTATGAAAACGAAGAGACGCGACGTTTCATTTTCAGCCTCTTCTTATTGATCATTTTCTGGTTCAAAGAATGATTGAAAAATCAATATACGAATCTTGTACAAACCTGAATTGTATCCAATCAAATATTGGTAGAACCACCAAATTGATTTGATCTGAAAGTGTTTCACGCCTTTCAGGATATCCAATTGTTCACATATAGTAAATATCTCTAACAGAAGGGAAGTGAAAGATGGAAGAGAAGCAACGATTGAGTATGATATTGGAAGGCATTTTCGTCTCAATGAAGAAGGATATCCAATTGTTCACATATAGTAAATATCTCTAACAGAAGGGAAGTGAAAGATGGAAGAGAAGCAACGATTGAGTATGATATTAGAAGGCATTTTCGTTTCTTGATTGGAAGGCATTTTCGTTTCAATGAAGATGGCTAAAATTGGAAGGCATTTTCGTTTCCTGATTTACATATGGAGGCTGGAAAATAAACCTCCATCGCAGCACCGATAAGTTTACTGGGAATCACTGGTATACACTTGTGGGCCTTTGCGGGCCGAGTTAATTCTTCTCTAAGTATCAAACAGTGGTAAAGATGAGAAAATGGGTCATTTTCTTGGCTTTTATAAGGTATCAAACATACCCTAAACACAACCATGTGGGAAAATGATAGCAAGAAACAAAGCAACCGAAGGCTATTTCTCAACGAGATTAGTTGTTAATAAGCAATCAACCCGTTGATGAATTCTTTATTTTGAAAATTATACTCCATACATGTTGGAGTTGAAAAGTTACGTCAAAATTTAACTTTGCTTAATTCAATTACCAAATACTATAAAAAAACATATAAGTCGTTCACCAATTTCTCTTTTCTATATATGATTAAGAGTCCACAATTTATATAGTACTACTAGTACTTACTACTCGGTTAGTCATTGCTTTAATATAATAGCACAAAAGCAAGTAAGCAAAGAAATCACTTACTACTAGTAGTACTAATTAAGCTTGTACAAGGTGATCATCTTTGACTAACATAAGTACAAAATATAAATAGAAACTATTTATTATTTACCATTCCAAGTCTATTTTCTGCGATTAGTTTTTGCGGCCTTAGAAGGAGCTTGATTATGGAATTTTGGCGGGAGAGGTTTTGGTTCCCTCGTTTTCAAATTGATCCCGCGAAAGCATACAAAACCTGAGTCAAGTTAATATATCCAAATTGTCATCACTGAGTTTTAATGCTAAATAGGTAAAATAAGAGAAAGATAAAGAGCAAAAGTAATTGGAGTATAAGTAAAAAATGAGACTTGGCTCATAAGAGAGAAAAAATTACCAAAAATGAAAATGGACTAAAATCCAAAAAAGAAAACTATTTTTTGGAGACAAAGGGACTACTATAATAGTTGAATGAGTTAGTTGAACGTGAAACCTACCTGCCTTTTTTATAAAAAAGAAATGAGACTTCTTTAGCAAATGGACCGAAATGGCAAAAAGATACTACTACTATTATCCTTACTATTGACTTATATTTTGTTAGTAGTATTTCTTACCACTTTTGTAGCATTTGCGTACTTCAGTACATTTCATTCCTGCATTTAAAATAACATCACAAGAAATAAGGTACAAATACAAATTCAAAACACCTTTCCTACATATACTACATACACTTTCTACACATTAGGTATTCTAACCTTTGCATATCGATGATGTATTGGTTCCACAATATAACGTCGTGGATGAAAGATCCGATAGCATCGCCCTCGGAACTTTAATAGGGACTGCACTAGATTCGTCATCAGCAAAAACCTGTGTGCGAAGAAAACAACTAGGTACATAAAAAAGACACTAATGACTAGGTTAAAGGTAAGCTCGATTACACGATGAATAAGAAGAGCAAAATCACCTCGTTAGATTGAAAAAATGTTCCATTAAGTGGAAATGCTCCTCCAGTTGCGGCCCGGGCAGGTATCTGAAGGTACATAGTTGCATTGCCCAATTAAATTATACATTTACAGAATTCATGTATTGAAAATTGAAATTTTTTAGATATCTCTAACCAGAAGTGTCCCATAAACTGCATCTTCCTCGGGTATACACCCATCCTTTTCTAGATTTTCTGAAACAGAGAATAAATTAAGTTATGATATAATTGTACCAAAATTATAAGTTATGATGACAACGATCTACCTCGAGTCCATACGGCAAGTAGACATGAACATTGGTCACCAAGGCCAAGCTGTATCGACTCTAGCTGCACAAAAAAAATTGTGGTTCACAGTGTTTCTAAATACCAATAAGGTGAACTTCAACCTAACCCCAATCCTAAAACTGGACTAACCGAAGTTTTCAAAATTGTTAACCAAAACGAACCACAAGGTTAACCCAATTTTATAATCTAAATTTATTAAAAATTATTATCCAAAATATCCAAGAAAATAATAAAACCATGATAAATTCATTATCAATCAAAGATAATGAATATATAAGCCTTTAGGACTTTTCATGGTTAAGACTTTTGAATAAAAATAATACCAAAATTTACCGTCGTTACGGTTTAGGAACCGAACCGAAATGGAAATGGATGAATATCGGAGCCTATTAACCAACACCGAACAGCTCTCTTTGGATTTTAGGTCATGGCATATACTACTCTAAAGTTAACATCCACATTTTGAAGGAACTCACCTCAGCCAAAAGATAGTGACCACTTGGAAGCACATATCTGTAATTAATGGTCATGAAATAAAAAATTTATACTAGTCAGATTAAAGAGAGATAATCAAATGTTATATGCACAATCAGCTATAGAACTTGTAACAATAGCTCGTATACACAAAAAATATTGACATATTGAAATTTGGTATGAGACGACTTATCAAACTTACACTTGATGCTCGGTTCTCAAAGAGTTCTTCCTTGTCTTGACAACTTGGATAGATGTATGCTCTATTCTCGAAGAGTTCTTCCTTTTCTTGACCACTCGGATAGATGCCGTTTCTGAGGCACGAAGCCTAGTTTGAGGCCTCATGAGACCATGATCTTCTATGTCCATTTCTCTGCGCCCCTTCGATTTTACTTCAGCACTACATGCACTTTTATTAAGCAAAATCAGTTCATTTAGACCAAATAAATGTTGATTTTCATTATAGAAACTATATATACAAGGAAACCTCGCTTGAATGGATGCGAAGTGCGTGCATTCTGCTCTCATCGGGCACTCGTAGCAATTAGGATCCTTTGCTGTACAGAATACCTAATAATGTTTTGCAATAAAGTGATCAATTTTTTAAAAAACCAAATTGCTAAATAAACATATTGTGTCCTATCTTTAAAATACCTTGCCAAAAGTGATGAGCTGGCAGTGTAGTTCATACCTGCAGTTTAGGTACAAGAGCTCTTTAGAAATAAAGAACATTATAGGGTCGACTTATCGAGCGGGTTGTAAGCACGTTCTTACAGTGTCGACCACTTAAGATGAGATAGATGCGGCCAAAGATGCATCTGTATCGAGTCCATCTCCGGATTCCCTTTTCCTTTTCTTCGAGGAACCAATTTCGAATACCAAAACAATAATAGTAATAATAAAACTAATCAACATTTAATGAAAGAAATCAGCGGGAACACATTCAAAATTAGTTAGTTAAATATCTCATACTCATTCAGTAGGTGAAACCATCCGAGGCGTAAGACCACTCGTCCAGCGTTTCTGTCAATCTAATCGAGAAAGGAGTAGTTTTTCTTTATCCGACAATATACGGTGAAACGCATGCAAATGATACTATAAATAGAACCTTACCGGGAATGCTTTGTGTCGTAGCGTTAACAAGCGTATGCACTCCACGCTTTTAAATCCCAAACCGTATATGTTCAGCAAGTATTCCCTACAACGGGAGACTCGAACAATAAGATGAAATGCTTCCATTAAAAAGATAATGCACCTAACATTTGTGCTATTCTAATAATTTTGTTACAAAACTTACTTTGCTTTTAGAGGCGGAGCGTCTCTTATCCACTCCATATTCGTGCTCCCGAAGTTATCCACCAACTCCTTAAGGCAATTCTGCACAAGAAACGTAAATTCTTAATTACACGTTGTGACAGGAGAATTTTGATTTTAGTTCCCAACAAACCTTTATCCGTTCAGCCAAATTGTTGTTTTGTCCTCTTATCTGAATGGCTTTCGATATCTCTCCAACTCTGGCCCTCCTAACCGAATCCCAGTCAACAGCGTCTGATGCGGACATCTTCTCATTCTGATATTTGGAGTGACAATCTTTCATATCATTCAGAAGTGCAGGGTTATGTTTTGTCTTGGTTCTCATCCTTAAAGTTTTATCGTCTTTAACCCGTTTAACCCGTTTCCCCTTATGCACAACCTTGGCTGCATTTCTCGGATATTTAGCCGCTAGCAACATGAACGCCGCGCTGCATATAACGTATAGAAGAGGGGTGAAAAAAAAACTCAACGATGAAATGAAACAAAGGGATGAGTTGTAGTCGACCTTGAAATCGCATCATTCACGTTTTGTGCAAGATATGCTCCAACTATAGAGTCCATAACAGAACCTTTCCACTCGGAAAATTTTCTTTCACCTAAAAGATTTATAAGCATATCAGGAAATGGTTTTTTCATTACACAAAAGTCGAAAATATAAAAATGATAACCGTTACCTTGGATATGATTCATGCGTGACATAAACAACTCAATCTGACTATCCAATAATGATAGTACTTCTTTCTCATCACGCTCTCCTTTGCATTCGGTAGCTCTCAAGATTTCATTCTCTAAAACTGTTTTGGCTAGTTTTTTCTTCACTATCTTGTTTGGTCCTGTTGAATCTATACAATACGAAACTAAATATCACACGAGAAAATGAAACGAATCGAGTTTTATATGATTTGAGATGGGCAGTAATAAACCATTGAGCTCATTAGGCAATGCGGTAATGCTGCTGATCAATCTGTTATTCTGAGTGCCCTCAACGAGATTTTTTGCATGTCTTCTCCTATACGCGAGAAGAGTCCGAGGGCGCCCAGCAGCCTTATCCTCGTGCTCATTCTCACTCGTATCATGATTTAATGATACGCAGCATGTTCTTTTTTTCGAATGTGAGCACTCGTTAGCATCCGTAGCAGAAACTTTGTCACATCTAGCAACGATATCCCGTGTTGCAAGTGCAGTAACACCCCTAGAGCTGCTTGGTTTAGGCGAGACCGGACCAATTGCAGAAATCGAGCTGCCAATAACAACTTGTATATCCTCGGCTTCGCCTTTTTCATATCCCTGTTCTGTAAAAACAACAAAAATAACAAAAGTAATAGCACTATAATGCTCGTCATCACCATCAGAAACTTAAAAATAGTACTCCCTCCATCCGACATTAAATATCCAATTTTTCCTTTTCCGTCCATTCCCTAATAAATGCCCCATTTCACGTTTACTATTTTTGGTAAGTGGATCAACATTCCAATAACACATTTCACTCATATTTTATTACTATAAAACCAATATATTACAGTAGGATCCACCTTCCCCTAACTTTTTTCCCATTTTCATTCATAAAGTCAAACAATTTCTTAAAAACCGCACTGGTCAAAATTGGGACATTTAATAGAAGTAATACATTTTGAAATGAGAAATAACAAGCAAGACAAGGAAAAAAAATTAGCAACCGAATAAAAAGAGATGGGAGATTATTAAATTGCGTTGGTTACCATATGTATTTTGAGTTTCTGTCCTGCGTCGCGAATGATGCCTTGTATGAGCTGCAAACGTAAAGGGTAGAATTGTAAAAGCCAACAGCATCTCCATTGATAATTAATTTGCTAATTTCATAACAAATGCAAAAGGACAAGTTGAATAAAAATAAGCAATTACTAAGAGTGTAAGTATTATTTGTATTACATGATTCCGCCCATTTTGACATCTCCTCCATTTTCTTTATATCCTTAGCCTTGTACCCACTCTCACTCGTATCAAGATTTAATGATCTGAAGCATGTTCTTTTTTTCGAATGTGAGCACTCGTAAGCATCCGTAGCAGAAGCTTTGCTATGTCTAGCAACGATGTCTGGTGTTGCAGGTGCAGGAACACCCCTAAAGGTGCTTTGTTCAGGCTTCGTGGATAATGAGACCGGACCAATTGCAGAAATCGAGCTGCCAATAACAACTTGTGCATCCTCGGCTTCGCCTTTATCATCTCCCTGCAGTTCTGGAAAAACAACAAAAATAACAAAACTAAAATTCACTACGTCCGTCCGTCCGCCAATTAAAGACACATTTTGACTCGGCACGGATTTTAAGAATATTTTTTACTTGATAAAGAAAATGTGTAAAAAAGTTAGTGCAACGTGAGTTCTATTTTTATATATTAATTTATAGTAGAATGTGTGTAATGAGTTAGTGATGCGGGGGGCCACTTACTAAAAGTGGGAAAAAGATATGTGTATTTAAATGGCACACACCCCAAAAATGGTAAAAATATGTCAGGTTTTGGCGGGCGGACAGATGGAGTAGTACTATACTAAAAAATTGTAGTAATACATTTTTAAATGAGAAATAAACAGCAAGACAAGGAAAAATTATTACTATTACTCCCTCCATCCCATAATAGAAGTCACGCTTTTCTTTTTAGTTTGTCCCACAAAAAATATGATATTTCTTTTTTTAGAAAAAGTTATCTCTCTTATTAATAAAAATATATTATTTTCTCTATTCATCTAACACACAAAGCAACGTCTCATAAAATCTCGTGTCATTCTCCAACTATACTATCAATTAACGGACGGAGCGAGTACTATATAGCAACAACATAAAAGAGTGAGATGGGAGATTATTAATTTGCGTTAGTTACCATTTATATTTTGAGTTTGTGTGTTGCGTCGCCAGTGATGCCTTGTATAAGCTGCAAACGCAAAGGGTAGAATTGTAAAAAGGCAATAGCAATTAAATTGCTAATTTGACAACAAATGCAAAAGGACAAGTTGAATGGAAATAATAAGCAATTACTAAGAGTGTAAGTAAAATTTGTGTTGCATGAGTCCGGCCATTTTGACATCTCCTCCATTTTCTTCAATCCTATAAATTACAAGAGAGAGAAATGGGTAAATCAAACTAAATCTTGTACATGCAAGGACCTAAACTACAAGATTCAAAAAAGGAGATTAAATAACCAGTGGCGGATCGCCGGTAAACTGCCGTGGTGCCCTCCTTGTGTCGCCGACGCTGCCCCGAGGAAGAAGACGACTACTTGTTCATTTTCTTGGAAATTCAGATATAATTAAATGGAGAACAAATTAGAATTAAAATGGGTGTTCAGGCAAGTTATTAAGTGGGGTAGAAAGTAGAATCACCATTTCTATAAATATGAAGGAAAATAAATGCTTACCGAAGCAGAGATGATAATAAGAGAGAGAATGTGTGCATACTGCATAGGGAGTGGGAATGAGAGTCCAAGTGATGTGTCATAAAATGTTATTGGACTACGAAATAGGGATTTGTATTATAAGAGGAGTATTAATTCTTTTAAGATTTATCAAAATTTTACATATTTGTGCATTATTTTTATAACTAATCGTGTTATTTATTTCTAGCTCAAACCTTATTCATTTTAATTTTATACTTACTCATCGGACATTGAAGAGAAGAAAGTGAATCTAATTTATTTTAAATTACATTTCTTATGCATAAGAATTTCACATAATATCTAATAATAATATAAATAGAAAAATGGACCTAATTATAGACGAATGAGTAAATTATGGACAACTAAAACAGAAAATATATACGACTCAAATGGAGTGGGGCAAGTGACTAAAATATGGGATATCGAAATTTGATGTATCCCCGGTCTCATCTAAATATGACATGTCTTCCTTTTTTAATATGACAAATTTCTATTTATAGAAATTTTCTAAATCTAATTAATACATCCTAACATTTTTTCTATATCTTCAATTAAAATATTTATCTATTCTTTATCTTCATTTAATATTTACATCCACTTTTTCTTTCTTATTAAACACATTACCTAATAAGAGCATCCACAACCGTGCTCTTGCCAGCGAGCACGGTTGTGGGCACGGCGCCACTATTCATGCCTGCTCTCTGGCAAGAGCACAACACCCACAGTTGTGCTCTTCCGCAAGGACGACAATTTAATTTAAAATTCAATTAAACAAAAACATTTTCATAATATTAAAATTCATTAAAAAACCACAATAAATATTACAAATTACAAATAAAATAAAAAAAACATAATTAAAATCCTAAAAATTAAAAATTACATAATTAAAATACTAAAAAAATTAAACTCCTAAAAATTAAAAATTACATAATTATTGGCTAATATTACCCGAGGAAGACTACTCATCCGGCGGCACTAACCCCAATTATTTTTGGAGACCCAATATCATGGTCTCGTGCGTTTGAAGTTGCGTGGGGGACCTATCGGCCATATTGAGTTGGCCTAAGAGCATCCACAGCGAGTTGTTCGGGAGCGGGGGCATTCCGCGTCTCTTGGAGGAAATAGCCATTGAACCTGCCAATTTCTTCGTTGGCTCGGCCGATGAAGTTGCGCACCATACTCTCGTTGTGCTCGATCATTCCCGGCGGCCGGTTTTCATTGTACCGGCGAGAGACGCGCCACCAGAAGTGATCGCCGGATTGGTTCGTGCCAACCACCGCATCTTAGGAAATTTCCAAGTACGCCTTGAACAATTTATCCATCTCCGCCGGAGTGTACGGTGTGCGGACACCGCGAGTAGGAGGAGGCGGAGTTTGGGAGGGGGCGGTCGGCCTAGGCTCCGGTGTCCACCAGTATCGCCCTTCGGAGACACCTTGGTCGTCGATTGGGTATGGCCACCCGGAACGCTCGAATCTTGGGTTTGAGGAGGGGTCGAATATTCCGTTTCCGGACTAGGAAACGGTTGTGAACCGAACCATTCGGGGTTCCAACCGTGAGAGGGCGGGTGGTCATCGCCTTGGCCGGACATTGTTATGTTGTAGGGTATGAGAGAATGAAGATGAGAATGGATATGAGAGAATGAAGATGAGAATGAATATGAGAGAATGAAGATGAGAATTGTGTAGTTTGATGTGAATTTTTGGGTGTGAAAGTGGGGGTATTTATAGATGAAAGTGTGTATTTTTGGGGGAAAAAATTAAAAAAAATTAAAAAGTGGTAAAAAACGGTAATAAACGGATATATTTTTAATTAAAAAAAAATTCAAAGGCAACGGCTATGCTCGATGCATCGAGCAGCGGCGAGTCACGTCCAGACCAGCGGCGCGGACGGACGCGGATTGGGCCACCACCGTTGTGGATGCTCTAACTCCTACAATCTTGTACTCCACTAGTTAAGAAAATTGTCATCTTATTATTTGGGATAGAGGGAGTATATGATTTGACATCAGAAATAAAGCCTTTATTAGTAGTAGTCGTTTTGTTCCTTAGGGACATCCGATAAAATTGACGTACATATCCCATTTCTCACTCTGGATCTGCCACTGCAAACCAGGGCGGACACATGTGAAGAGAGGGTAGGGCTTGAACTCCTAATGAATTTATATTTTTTATTTTTTCTTTTATAAAGTTTTATAATTTTTTCATAATTTATACATATAATTATATTAAAGCCCTTGTTAGTAATTTAAATCACATAGAAAATTGTTTTCAAATATTATTTTGAAAATATAGCCCTTATTAATACTCATTTCTGCGTCCGCCCCTGACGGTAAATAACTACAAGCTTATACATTAGTAACTGTCAGAGTACAAAATAGGACAAACAGATATATAAAGAACAAAAAAACAGAATTTGATGAATGTGAATTTTCAGGAAGAAAAAAGAAATAAATGGCGGAACCTGCTGTTAGATGGAGAATGTTTTGTCTGCAAAAAGCCGCTGATTGAGCTGAGAGAGAGAGAGGGTGGAAGAGGAGAAGCCGTATTTGTGTGACACGCAGTTGGTTTTGATATTGGAAAAGGACTTGAAAAGGTTGGTGGTTATATACAATTATTTATAATTTTTAAGAAAATGAAAATTTGGTAATAGTAAAGTTTGACTTTTATATATTAGTAGATTGAGTGATTTGATAAAATTCAAAATCTAGATATATATAAATTCTAATTATGATGCTATGTTGCGTTGATATATTTTATTTCTGTTATTTGTCATCTGTTGATATTTTCTTATTGTCTAGATCATAGCTTGAAATTTGTATGTTTGCTCAATACATTAATATATAGAGTTTTATACGCGGAAACTTATTATATAGAGTTTTATACTAGTAGTATTTAATTGGGGGATAATGCCAAATTAGTCTACGGCTTTGGGCTTTTGGGCCTCAATCTTCCTATTTAACAAAATCTTCCTATTTAACAAAATTAATCTTGCATAATCTCAAATTCATGCATGTTTTGTAGTGTGACTCCTTGTGCACTTGAGCACTTCAAATATATTTCAGAATTATAAAAACCATGCTAAACTCTCTTCCACCATGCCATCTTAAATCGTCCAAGGAGGAGGAGAAAAAGATGAGGAGGCCGGATTCATCTTAACAGAGAAGACATACTTCTCGATCAAGATTCTATCGCAATGGCTGTTTTCTGCAATAGTCTTTTTAATATTTCTTCTAATTGTTTTATTATTTTTGTTTGGAACATGATGAAGTATGTTTTGGTGGAATTTTATAGATTTAATACTTTAAAATCTATGCCAACGTAATACTCCCTCCGTCCATAAAAAATACTCTCTACGTCACATAATAGATGTCACACTTTCCTTTTTTTAGAAAAAGTTCTCTTACATTATTATAAATATACTCCCTCCATCCTACATAATTTGGGACACTTTGACCGGGCACAGGTTTTAAGAAATGTAATGAAAAGTGAGTTGAAAAAGTTAGTGGAATGTGGGTCCTAGTTTTATATATTAGTTTTATAATTAAATGTGAGTAGGAATGAGTTAGTGGAATGTGGGGTCCACTACCAAAAATGGTAAAAGTGAAATGGGTCAAATTATGTGGGACGACCCAAAATGGAAAATTGGGTCAAATTATGTGGGACGGAGGGAGTACTATTTTCTCTCTCCACTCAACACACAAAATAGCATCTCTTAAAATCTGTGTCATTTCTCAAGTGTGCCATCTATTATGGGATGGATGGAGTAGTCTCATTTGTGGACGACATGGATTTTAATGAGAAATTGGTAAAGTAAGAGAGATGGAAGAAAAAATAGGTAAAGTAAGAGATATATAAGGAAAAAGTAGGTAACGTATATGAGAGGGGAGAAAAAGTGGATGAAGTATGAAAGATAAATTTTCTATTTTTAAAAATAAGACTATTTTTTATTTACATCCCAAAATGACTAAATAAGACTATTTTCGTGGATGGAGGAAGTATTTGATTGCCCATGTCAAGCTCATATTGTTGTTTTAATCCTCCTCATGCTTTTACATTCATTTAATTGACAATATTATGAATGCATTTAGAGTTCGCTATAATATTCGAGAGATAAATAGCTTAATTTGAAATAAGAATGATTAACATCTAAATGATTTTGTGTAGGGGCTTAGATAAGGAGTACTATATAAAGCTAGCTTTTAGGTACGCTTATTCACAAGGAGAAATTTGGGAATAATGTGCAGCCTAAAACCTAGTCGTGTAATCAACTGATCAGGGAGAGATCCCAAACCTAGTCGTGTCGCTGGCACGATGACCTAAAACCTGGTATCAACAAAATTCCTCAGACCCACTTCTACTGGCTAGTATAGTGGAGCAAGGGTCGAATCCCACAGAGATGGATTAGTGTGAGATGTGATTGTGATGATAATCTGGAAGGGGTTGGTTAGCTACCACGTTTGGGTTGAGATCTACCTAGACACGAAAACTCAAAAGGGACCTATACTATACTGACTGGTAAGATGGTCTTATATCGGAAATAGGTCGAGTACGTGAAAAGAGGGTTTATAAGACTTGAGTGCATGTGAAAAGTGAAAGTTTACTAAAAAATGGACCGACAACGACTGAAACGAATATCCGACCGAACTGGCTGATGAACTGCCAGATCCGCAGAAAAGCTGGCGACAGTGGAAGGACTATGGGTAAAGTGGCTGAAAAGTATAAAGTGGTCCACAAATCAGATCTGGATGTTGTCTTCTCCAACAAGTATGCACATATTGTAGATAAACAAAGACTCCATGAACAACATTTTGAATTAACACTTTCCACAAGTTAAAATCTGAAATTAAAACCTAATCGAGAAGATTAAGGCCGGTAGTCCTAGATCATGCAAACTGACTAACATGCAAGGTGGCAGAAACTACATAATCACACATCTCATGCATTCAACTTCGAATCGAATGATCAAACACTTGAAATTTCACTTAATAAAACCATATCTATCCTATCCAAGAGAATCCATGCTCAAACAGTTGGAAATTTACGCTAAGCTATCAGATCTAACTACTCTAGGCAGGAAGAAAACATTGCGACCGAAAGATGAACAAAGGCAAACTTCAATTTCATAACAACTGAATCCTAACACAATTGGTCAAATCCAAATAGCAACGATGAGTCAACAACAGATCCAAACGAAACAAGTAAAGCAAGAGTTAAACTACGAAAGCAAGTAAAGATTGTTTGGCCCATCGGGCGATAAAACAGTAATTCTGGCGACTACGATGACTGAATGAAACGGTAGTGAACTCCCCCGGTAGAGTACCGGAGTCTTCAAGTGATCATGACTGATGGCGAGGAACGAGAAGTATCGGAGCTAGTCTCCGTTGTGGGAACTTAGGATTTTCTGGTGTGTAGTGTGTGTCCTTCCTTTCTTCATGTGACCTTCTATATATAGGGTGGCTTGCCCTAAAAATTAGGGTTGTTCCTCCTTGTGAATTGTCGCTTTTGCCCCCTTAAGTAGTTGGTCGTTTCCTAGCAATCCTTCCTTCTCCATCTCGAGCCTTTTGGCATGCATCCTGACCAGTATTGCACCCTTCTGGCGTCCTTTTCACTTGAATCTCCTTGTATCACTGGTACGTGTGGCATACCCAGATACAACAGCCACTCAAATCCAATTATGGTTAAGTACTCTAGAAACTCCTCTTCACACTCTAGCTACTGTAGGGAGGGCTGGTGCAGTTGCTTCCCAGACCTTGCCACAACGGAAGTCATGCATTCACAAATAAATCATACATATGGATCTATTTGACTAATTATGGGATTAATTGATTCACATGTTAAACATTGAATTGCATACAAGAACGCACAAAAATCATGCTTAAGGAATTAAAATCCTAATTCATGATATTCTACGGTTTAGGATTACCGATCTGATTCTCCAAAGAATCGACGATTGCTTGCGCCTTCTCCACGTGATGTTCTTCGTACTCAACCACGAATCTTCTAATCTATATCCTGAACTCAGAATCTGACCTTTGGGTGGGCAAAGCTTGTCAGAATCGAAAATGGCTTGATTAGAAAGGAGATAGAATACCAGTTCTATCAAAAACTGATTTTTTCGTCCACTCCCAGAGGGGAGCACGAAAATTCTAGGTTAATTAAGGCTAAATCTCACTTCTAATCTCCTTTCTAATCTCCTTTTATATTGAGTTATAATGGGCCAGATTAGGGATCCATGGAGGTTGGACTTGGGCCAAACCTGTTGGAATTTTACTAATTAAATTGAGCCCCAATTTAATACAAGTCCGACAGAATATTATTATCAGCCACTACAGTAAAATAATATTGACTACCCGTCCAATCCCAAATTACGAGTAATCCGGGCTTTATCTCTTTAATTTATTATTTCCCGTGTTTAAGATATAAATATCCATTAATTAATTTAAGTCTGCTATTTGACTTTAATTAATTAATATCTTTTTCCAAGAGTTGTCTAGTTCAAAATCTTTATTTATTATTCTGGAATAAATTCCAACCGGTCGGGTTCTGAATAATAAAACCTTTTTCGAACACCTCTTGAGGATATTATCAAACTGGACTCACCCAACACACGATTCATTGCAATAACAATACTAGCACCTCTAGACATAGATCACCACTACCCAAGATATCAGGATTCTTGGATTGCGAAAAATCCGCACCATTTGATAAATCAAAGTAGTGCATAATCAATATCGTATGCTCAATGTTATGTCAACAATGATTAAAAAATAACAATCACTGAAACCTCGTCTTTCAGTAAATAGCAAGAAAAACTTATCTCAACTGTTAGATCTTTCAGTGCTATACCACATCAGTGTCGTTTATTTCCTAAGGTAAGGAAACATGCGGACTGACACTGCAACCTTTCACGATAGGTAGCCAAAGCCTATCTAGGTTGTGAAATTCTATTTCTCATCTACAAAGAACTGACTGCGTCACCTTCTGTGAACGTTGTTCACGACCAGTCTACTATGTAGAAGAATTAGACTTGTTTGCTTCTTATACATTTAAATATTTGAGAAACATCTTATAAATGCACAAGCAAACACCAATGCGATAAAATTACTTCTTCTCCCCTTGGGTTAAAAGTGGATTGTAGAGTTTATTGTATACAAGCAATTCTATCCGTGCAACATGCTCAAAATATGCTTTTCAGTATACCAATCCTAACAATCTCCCACTTATACTCAAAATCATGCTTTCGAGTATACCCACTGCCAAAACTCTCCCACTTATACTCTAAGCAGGTCTCGAACCATGATACATCGAACTACCATACTTTTCACCACATGTATAAATCATGTCATATAGGCATTTTGAAAAAAAAATTCTGCCTAGTTGTTCTCTAATGATATCTTAGTACCCATAATGTCTCGCTGCGCACTTTTCCTTAATTAATTTCATACTTCCACTATATGTGATTGTTTAGCTTCATCAGCTCGTGTTTCCCTTGAGTTAGACATATGACTAGAGTAATTATAACAAAATATAATACTCGTACACATACTCGGAATCACGGTCAAAGCTATTAGGAAGTTACTGAGATTAACAACTACCTTAGTAGTTTCCGATGAAACCACACTTGTAATTTTCATGATGGAGTCTATGATTTGATCAACACTCCTTCATGTCTCAGTATTCAACTCCTAAAGTGAACACATAGTCAGAGGATGACTCGATCACCGATCAATTATAAAATCGAGTCGATGTAACCTAAAGGACATAACATGGATGTCTGGTAAACTAGAGCATACCGTTTAGTCTTCTTCAAGTACTATAGTATATTCTTTACCCAATCCAATGTCCTTGGCCATGGTTAAAATGATATCATGCTTCTATGCCAACGGCAAAGCTAATATCTAACTTAATACAAATCATAGCATATATGAGACTTCCAATTATGGAACTTGTCTCATTTTTCTTGATCTCATTCAATGTCGAAAAACACTTGACTAGAGACAAAATAAATTCGTCTAGAAAAAGAAAAAAAAACTTTTCTTGAAATTTTCAATGCTAAAGTGTCTAAGTATTGTGTAGATGTAGGATTCTTTAAGAAAACATACATTCTTTTTCTAGCAATCTAATGACACAGATCCTTAGAATGTAACTACATTATCTTAAATCAATCATCCTTAAACTGGGTAGACGACCAGTTCTCTACGCTAGATAACCCTCTTAGTTGTTTATCAACTTTTATAGATGTTATCATCGTAGAGTACCAATAATACCAAATATAGTGCACTTTCAACTTTCTTGCCCTGTATTACATAACCATTAAGATGTTCCATGCAGATGATCTCCTCAAGACTTCTGCTTAAAGAAAACTGTCTTGACAATCATAGTACATACATCCTAATTTATGTAGGCTACAATAGACAATATACAGATCGACTTAGGCAAAAATGGCAGACAAGAATATAATTCTCTCTGGGTATAACCCTTTGCCATTATTCTAGCCTTTTGAGATCCATGCTTACACTTGCAGGTTCACTAGCTCCCACTGACTGAAATAGTCTATGGGTAGTATCGCAAGTCTTGCAAACATTCTTGTCTATTTAAGATTGTTATTCAGAATCTATCATCTTATCAAGAATGATTATCTGAATAAGTCATTGCGTCCTTGTAGTTACAGGGATTATGTTCAAGTTGATCTAAGACTAAGTCTTAAGACTCTTTTAGACCCATGAACTTATTATGTTCGCAAAGAACGCTCCCACTACGACACAACTCTTACAATCTTAGGTACAAACGTTGATTTTCTTAGTGCATAAGTTTCTAATGTTATGACTTCTTGGTTAAGATGGAAAATAGATATTCTCATTATCTTGAGAATTATCATGTTTGTTAAGCTTGTAGTTCTCCTCATAATCTTCATCAAAGAATCTAGTATTCGTGTAAACAAACACATATCTTGCCGTGAAGATTATAGAACATGTACCTTTTCTATCATTTGGGACGACCTTAAAACATACCTCAGTACACAACTCCAATTACTTGGATACCTTTTCCAAAACATGTCTTGGAATAACTTCACACCTTGAGATGTGCTGGACTAAACTTACCTCTAGTCCATAACTCGTGTGTTGTAGAATGTACTGATGTTATGGTAGTTTCTTTAAGGTATAACTCGTTGTTTCCAACGTATATCCCATCAATGATAAGGTGTTATTGAGTAAATCTGTTCACTTATCGAACTTGTCTTCAAGAGACTTCGATATCTTCTTATATGACTATCCCATTCTTTAGAAGAATGCTTGGAGTAGTCAACTAGGATTTAGCTCCCACTACTGATCTTAACTCATTGCTCGTCTCCTATGGTATAAGCCATTAAGACTTGCTAGTCTTTCTATGTCGCACCTCTATAAGTATTCTGAATCCCTTGAACCACCAAAAGATTCTAACTTATTGTGCATCAACCAGACTTACCTGACTTTCAAGCTATTTAACAAGTAAGCTGTTAAAATCTCGATAGTCACTTGAGTTAGACAAAATCAGTTTGAACAATTACTAAGTACTTTCTTGGTCTTATTATTAAGTACCATAAATACATTATCATTCATTGTTTAAGAAGTTGAACTGTGATGTTATACTCAATCTTTTGCAATTATATTGTTTAGATACTATGATGTATAATTTGTTTTTCTATGGTACTATGATAGATATTCGATCCACATTTCTCAATAATGCAAGCATTATAAAATGAAATTGAACATCGTAGAATCATAAATGAGTTTAGAAACTGAATATAAATTCATTCTAAACAAGACTGTACCAATAAAATAAAATCTCTAACATCAAAACAAAACAATAAAGTGAGCATAAATAAATAGCTCCCAATGCAACAACTGCCCAACTGGATGTAGATCTCTCCTTTAGAAGTTGCATTGTTATCTAAGCCATTGTCCTTCTATATAAGAGGTCAATCCGACTTACAATGCATCTTCTCTTTGCCTTTTCACCAAATTTTTCTTGCCTTTCTTGCTTTCAGCAGGCATTGATGACAATTCAACTCTTCCCTCTTTCCATTGTTAGTCTTCTATTCGATTGAACTAAGACATAGGAAAGATGCAGCCTTAATGAATTCGTCAACTATCATGATATCTTCCTCCAATAGTAATAAAGTGAATATAATGCCGAAGGTTTCCAACTTTTCAGTAACAACCTTCAAATAATCACTTCCTATTACATTTGGCGATGAACTGAGTGTAGAAACTATTTGAGTAACTGAATCAAAAGATTCCTCAAAACATTCTATCTCTCTTGGATGTTCAAATAGAATCCAGACAACGTCCTCATTGGATAACCCTTTATCATCGATGTAAACCAAGACTTGCTTACTACTTAAAAGAAAGTAGTTTGACCTTCTTCCTCAAAGAACTTGTCAAGTACATGCATAAAATGCATTCTTAAACTTTCTTTGTGGAATTTTGTCGAGGAGACGGAGGACATGAATTGGTGAGTACAAACTTTAAGTTTTCAGCAATGAGAATCTTATCCATTTACATTTTCAGTCTACATAATTTTGGCCTTCGAGTTTGATTCTTTAAGGTTCGCACACATTATTAAGAATTTGGCTGAGAAGAAATAAAACTATTTATCACATACTATGCTTGATACATAATTACAAACAACTACAAAACAATTTACGTATCTTGCAACTGTCAAAACCAAAATAAGTACGCCTCTAGGGAGGTCATACAAATTCGGATTCCAACAATTTCCTGGTCACAATATCGACGAATAGTCCAGAGACCACTAAGGTGGCATGGCCGCCAAATATTGCCTAAGCTTTTACCATAAATATTAGCATCTAGGAATTTCATTTCTGTTTTGATACTCCTTCTAGGGAAGGTCATACGCCACTAACAAAATTCCATAGCTATCTTATAAATATGTTTTAAACATATGAACTTGCAATTTCACAGGATTATGGCTCCCACTAGGGTGGGTCGCGATAATATTATAAACATGCTTCTAGTTTAAACAATTTACTATTAAGAAGTCTAATCATATGAACTTGCTATTTCGTAGGATTATTGCTCACACTAAGGTGGGTCGCGATAATATTAGAAACTGCTTCATAAATGGACCAATTTATGGAGACCATATACAACGTATTGTTGTAATTATCGCTTAGTAATTTTAAACATGGTTTTTGCATAATTATCACATAAGTAGATAAGGCAGATAACCCACTTAAAATAGATTAACACCAAATAAACAGATAAATCCATTTAATTCATGGTGATTAATAATCATTGGATAATTATTTAAATTATTTAATAAATCTAGGAAGATTTAATTAAATAATTAATTACTTATGTTATCCAAAATAGGAATCTCTGATTTGATAAGATTTATCTGGATAATGACTATCCAAATTAATTTAGGATTTATCTAGATAGAGTGGAATCTATCTAAATCCTCTTAGGATTATTCTAGATTTTACAGGGATAAAATCAAATCCTAAAATTCAAGATAAAACTGACCTTGGATTATCATTATCTAAATCTTACCAGGATATTTCAGGATAAAAACAAATTTCTTTAAATCCATAAGACGAAGATAAAATCCAATCATTCTAAGATTTAAACAATCTTAGATTATTTAGAATAAGAAACTAGAATATATCATATCTATTAGGATTTATTCTAGATAAAATTAACTTGATCAAAATCCAATTAGATTAGGATTATCTTGCATTATCTATATCTAAATTTATCTAGGATATTTTCTAAATAGAAATAAATCTATTTATATCCATAAAATTAGGATAAACTATAATTAATATTAATTAATTCAACTAGGATTTAACTAGATAGAACTAAATCTATCTTAAATCCAAAAGATAATTACAATACTGGATTAACAATTATCTAAATCTTCTAAGATATATTCTAGATAGATATAAATCTATCAATATCTATAAGATAGAGATACATTTAATTATCTAAATCTACTAGGATATTTTCTAAATAGAATTAGTTCTATAAATATCCACAAGATAAAGATAAACATGGATTTTAATTATCCAAATCTACTAAGATATATTCTAGATAGATATAGATCTATCAATATCTACAAGATATGGATAAACTTAATTAATATTTATATTAGTCAATCAAGGATTCAACAAGATAGAATAAAATCTATCTAAATCCATATGACAGAAATAAATTTAATTATTCATCCAAATTTATCTAGGATATATCTAGACAAATGCAAACCTATCCAAATCCATAAAATAAGGATAAAATCCAAATATAATTAATTAATTATCTAGTCTATCTGTGATTTATTCACATAGAATTAATCTATATAAATCCATAAGACAAAATAAAAAAATTAATTATTGTTATCCAAGTTTATCTAGGATTTATCAGAATATCTATCCAAATCAATAAAATAAGGATAAATTTCAACTAATCAATAATTTAATTAAAATTAAATTTTAGATAATCCATTTAAGATATGTCAAATCCTACACGAGCCTAGGAAATGCCACCAATGAGCTCCCACTCGAATCGCGAGCTCGGCGAGCCTGACGTCTCCGACGCTCCTGCGTCGACGTCGCTAGCCGGCGTTGCTTGCTAATCATCTGCCCAGCCTGCCTTCCGACTCTGCTGCTGCCCTGCAGTTGCCTCACTAGTCCAGGAAGCCACCTACGGCAAGCTCCCACTCTGATCGCTACCGCTGCTGCAGCTAAACCGCAGTCGCAGGCGCTGCTGCTGAGTCGTCGTCGCTGCTGCGACGTCGACTTTGCTGCCGCCTCTGCCGCTGGACATCTCTGACGCTGCTGCGTCGATGTCCCACCGCCGTTGCATCCTCGCTGCTGCTGCAGTTTCGACGTGATGCTGCCCGAAATCCGCCGTAGCAGCCTGCCCTTCTCGCGAAGTTTCGCAAGGACGCTGTTACTGCGTTGTTTCCAAAACTCCGACGCAGCTGCGGAGTAAACTCCATGACGCCGTCGTCAGTGGCGGACGTAGGTGGAGCATGTGAGGGGCTTAAGCCCCTCCCAAACCATTTTTTTTCAATAAATTTCTATTGCAAATTTTTTTAAAAATTTTCGAACCTATAGTCAGCCTTGCCAAGTTAATAGCTTTGATGTCTAAATTATTAGAGGTTTAATGGAAAGGAGGGGCTGAAAATATAAATTACACCTCAAAGCTTTACAACCATGGAGTTGAGAAGAGGAAGACGATGAATAGTAAGAGCTATTAAATGTAAGAATAAAATGGTAAAAGCAGAAAAAGTACTGCCTATTCATACAGCAAGTCTGCACACTATTTGAATAAATAATAATAATAAAAAAAAGTAATGCACTAAACTTACAATAAACTAAATGAATAAAATAATAAAAATTGAAAAGGTACTGCCCTATTCTGACGGCAAGGGTTAGGTTTATGGCAGGTATATTAATTAAAAAATTAAAATATTTGTCTTTATCTATCCCTAGTTCATTCACAGCGTTCCACACGGCAGAAAAAAAATCAAAACTTCTCCCGCAAATTCCAAAAGAGAATTACTTGTCTTCTTCACAACTTTAATTAGTAGAGTAAGGTCAGTTTTTCCTTTTCTTTTGTCATAGTTTACACAATGTGTTAGATACTTTAAATTCATTATTCATAACTTTTATTTACATAGTATTTTGTGATGTATTGAACTAATTTGCTAAATTGCTAATACAGAAGATGGAACGTTACTTTAAAAAAATGCAAAGTGGTGGTTCTTCATCTTCTTCAAGTGCTAGAATTGTTGAATTAGTAGAAAATCAGTCTGCAATAGAAGTTGAATTGGATTGGAATGATATTGATGCTGATCCAGGAAAACGAAAGTCAATAGAGGCTTTTGATGTTGCTATTCGGGATAGAGTACGGAGAGAGTATTTGGTTAAAGGTCCTTGTCAACCAATTGGGAATACATATCCGAAAAAGAAATATGGTATTCAAGAAAGAAGTTTTCAAGATGCTTGGTTTACAAAATTTCCATGGTTAGAGTATAGTGAATCAAAAAATGCAGCCTTTTGCTTTTGGTGCTATCTTTTCAAGCAATCAGATAAATGAGGTCGATATCCAGAAGATGCTTTTACAAAGACAGGCTTTAACAATTGGAAAAATGCACTAGAAAAATTCAATCAACATGTTGGGGCTGCAAATAGTTGTCACAATAATGCTCGAATTCAGTTTGAAGCTTTTCAAGATCAATGGCACAGTGTGGCAAATGTATTTCGAGTAAATACTCGTAAGGCGGAAGTTGCATATCGTGTTCGGTTGACTGCTTCATTGGATGTGACTCGTTTTCTTTTAAAACAGGGTTTGCCTTTTCGTGGACACGATGAATCAAGTAGTTCTTCAAATCTAGGTAATTTTCTTGAGTTGCTTCAATGGCTTGGTCAACATAATGTCGATGTTTCCAAAGTGTTGGGTACAAATGCTCCTGCTAATAATCAGATGACTTCTCCACGAATTCAAAAGGAATTAGCAAATGCTTGTGCTTCAGAAGTCACACTTGCCATAGTCAAAGATATTGGGGATAGAGTTTTCAGTATCTTGGTTGATGAGGCTCGAGATGTTTCATTGAAGGAACAAATGGGTGTTGTTTTAAGATACGTGAATAGTGAAGGATATGTGATTGAGCGATTTCTTGGGATTGTACATGTAACTGACACTTGTTCTCGTTATTTAAAAAATGCTATTGATGCTTTATTAGCGAAGCATAATTTATCTCTATCCAGAGTGAGAAGTCAAGGATACGACGGAGCTTCAAATATGCGAGGTGAGTTCAATGGATTGAAATCTCTAATATTGCAAGAAAATCCTTATGCCATGTACATCCATTGTTTCTCTCACCAACTCCAATTAATAATTGTTGCTATTACTAAGGGTGTTAGAGTTGTGAAGGATTCTTTTAACTATATCTCTATGATTGTGAATATGGTTGGAGCATCTTGTAAGAGAAAGGATCAACTTAGGAAGTTGCAACATGAAAGATTAGTTGCACAACTTAATGATGAAGAAGTGACTAGTGGAAGAGGTCAAAATCAAGAAACTACTTTGGTAAGACCAGGAGACACTCATTGGGGCTCGCATTACTCTACATTGCTTCGTTTATGCTCTATGTGGCCTGTGGTTGAGAAAGTGTTGGAAATTGTTAGAGATAATGCCACTATCCTTGATAATAGAAGTACTACTGAAGGCCTTATCGAAAGGATGGATAATTATGAGTTTTTTTTTACTTTGCACTTGATGAAACACTTACTAGGAACTACAAATGAATTGTCTCATGCCCTACAACGGAAAGATCAAAACATTGTACAGGCTATATCATTGATCCCAAGTGTGAAACATCAATTGCAAAGTTTTAGGGAGGGTGGATGGGAAGCCATGTTATACCAAACAAATAGATTTTGTGAGTTGCACAATATTTCACAAGTTAATATGGAGGACATCATACCACGCCCTGGTCGAAAAAAACATGGAGCAGAGTTGATCACAAACTTACATCATTATCGGGTAGAGATTTTTTATCAGGTAATCTAATATTGTTATTCATATTTTATCGATATATTTACTTGTCATTAACTTATTGTGGCTGCAATGTTAAGGTTGTTGATTTAATTATACAAGAGATGAATAATCGGTTTTCTGAAGCTAGCACCGACTTGCTAAAATTCATAGCGTGTCTTGATCCAAGAAATTCTTTCTCTGAATTCAATGAGAATCAAGTCATTCATATTGCTACTTTATATCCCGAGGACTTCTCTGTGAGCGAATGTTTACATCTTCCACGACAAGTTAGTAACTTTATTGTTAATGTGCGGTGTGATCCTCAATTTGTTGCGCTTAGTGATTTGGGAAGTTTTGCTATGAAAATGGTCAAAACTAAGAAGCATTTAGTTTTTCCATTGGTCTATCGGATTATTGAGTTGGCCTTGGTTTTACCTGTTGCTACTGCTTCTGTTGAGAGAGCATTTTCTGCAATGAAGACTATCAAGACTGATTTACGAAATCGAATGGGAGACGAGTGGATGAATGACAGTCTAGTTGTGTACATTGAGAAGGATATTTTTTCAACGATTGATAACGAGCCGATCCTGCAGCGTTTTCAATCGATGAAAACACGTAGAATTCAATTGCCGCCGCTTTAGCAAACTGTATTATTCTTTTCGTCAAACTTGTTTTGGATTAATTTTATGTATTAGATATTTATTTATTTTTAGAATTTTTATTATTTTTTTTATAATATCTATATATATATATATAATATGTGTGTTTTTTGTCAAGATTTTTTAATAAAGCCCCTGCCAAGATTTATTCCTGCGTCCGCCACTGGTCGCGATCAAATTACGTTGCAATTACTTAGCCAATTAATTACCTTATTATCAATATGTGTAGCAAAACATGAATTGGGACAAATCGCCACAAACAGGTATATGTATTGCAACAATTGAGAACAAAGATTACTTAATGCATCAGGTAATGATCACTAATTTGGAATAGGAGAATTAATTCTCCCAATTCGGCTTCCTCGCACACACGTTATTCATATATTCGAAAATAACAACCATCACGCAACGAAGAAAACCATGCATTCAAGCAATTCACATAACATGAAAATAATCCACATAATCAGAGCCAATAATTGGCTCTGATACCAATTGTTGGGGTTTGGAGCCCCTTGCACAGCGGAAGTCATGCATTCACAAATAAATCATACATATGGATCTATTTGACCGATTATGGGATTAATTGGTTCACATGTTAAACATTGAATTGCATACAAGAACGCACAAAAATCATGCTTAAGGAATTAAAATCCTAATTCATGATATTCTACGGTTTAGGATTACCGATCTGATTCTCCAAAGAATCGACGATTGCTTGCGCCTTCTCCACGTGATGTTCTTCGTACTCAACCACGAATCTTCTAATATGTATCCTGAACTCAGAATCTGGCCTTTGGGTGGGCAAAGCTTGTCAGAATCGAAAAGGGCTTGATTAGAAAGGAGATAGAATACCAGTTCTATCAAAAACTGATTTTTTCGTCCACTCCCAGAGGGGAGCACAAAAATTCTAATCTCCTTTTATATTGAGTTATAATCGGCCAGATTAGGGATCCATGGAGGTTGGACTTGGGCCAAACCTGTTGGACTTTTACTAATTAAATTGAGCCCCAATTTAATACAAGTCCGACAGAATATTATTATTAGCCACTACAGTAAAATAATATTGACTACCCGTCCAATCCCAAATTACGAGTAATCCGGGCTTTATCTCTTTAATTTATTATTTCCCTTGTTTAAGATATAAATATCCATTAATTAATTTAAGTCTGCTATTTGACTTTAATTAATTAATATATTTTTCCAAGAGTTGTCTAGTTCAAAATCTTTATTTATTATTCTGGAATAAATTCCAACCGGACGGGTTTCTGAATAATAAAACCTTTTTCGAACACCTCTTGAGGATATTATTGTTAGGATTGGTATACTGAAAAGCATATTTCGAGCAAGTTGCACGGATAGAATTGCTTGTATACAATAAACTCTACAATCCACTTTTAACACAAGGCGAGAAGAATTAATTTTATTGCATTGATGTTTGCTTGTGCATTTATAAGATGTATCTCAAACATTTAAATGTATAAGAAGCAAATAAGTCTAATTCTTCTACATAGTAGACTGGTCGTGAACGACGTTCACAGAAGGTTGTAGAAGAGAAATAGAATTTCACAACCCAGATAGGCTTTGGCTACCTATCGTGAAAGGTTACAGTGTCAGTCCGCATGTTTCCTTACCTTAGGAAATAAACGACACTGGTGTGGTATAGCACTGAAGGATCTAACAGTTGAGATAAGTCTTTCTTGCTATTTACTGAAAGACGAGGTCTCGGTGATTATTATTTCTTAATCGTTGTTGACATAACATTGAGCATACGATATTGATTATGCACTACTTTGATTTATCAAATGGTGAGGATTTTTTGCAATCCAAGAATCCTGGTATCTTAGGTAGTGGTGATCAATGTCTAGAGGTGCTAGTATTGTTATTGCAATGAATCGTGTGTTGGGTGAGTCCAGTTTGATAATATCCTCAAGAGGTTATCGAAAAAGGTTTTATTATTCAGAAACCCGGCTGGTTGGAATTTATTCCTAAATAATAAATAAAGATTTTGAACTAGACAACTCTTGGAAAAAGATAGTAATTAATTAAAGTCAAATAGCAGACTTAAATTAATTAATGGATATTTATATCTTAAACACGAGAAATAATAAATTAAAGAGGTAAAGCCCGGATTACTCGTAATTTGGGATTGGACGGGCAGTCAATATTATTATACTATAGTGGATGATAATAATATTCTATTGGACTTGTATTAAATTGGGGCTCAATTTAATTAGTAAAAGTCCAACAGGTTTGGCCCAAGTCCAACCTCCATGGATCCCTAATCTGGCCCATCATAACTCTATATAAAAGGAGATTAGAAAGGAAATTCAATGATAATTAAGAGTTAATTTTCGTGCTCTCCTCTGGGAGTGGACGAAAAAATCGGTTTTTGACAAAACTGATATTCTGTCTCCTTTCTAATCAAGTCCTTTTCGATTCTGACAAGCTTTGCCCACCCAAAGGTCATTATCTGAGTTCGGGATACAGATTAGAAGATTCGTGGTTGAGTACAAAGATCATCACGTGGAGAAGGCGCAAGCAATCGTCGATTCTTTGGAGAATCAGATCGGTAATCCTAAACCGTAGAATATCATGAATTATGATTTTAATTCCTTAAGCATGATTTTTGTGCGTTCTTGTATGCATTTCAATGTTTAACATGTGAATCAATTAATCCCATAATCGGTCAAATAGATCCATATGTATGATTTATTTGTGAATGCATGACTTCCGCTGTGCAAAGGGCACCAAACCCCAACAATTGGTATCAGAGCCAATTTTTGGCTCTGATTATGTGGATTAATTTCATGTTATGTGAATTGCTTGAATGCATGACCAGATGTGTTTTCGTTGTTTGATTATGTGTTACAACACGTAAACTTTGAAAACCCTAGTACTACGTGAACTCGTGATCTCACCTAATTGCATGACTTGTAAGATTGATTACGGTGAATCTTGTAATGTGATTTGTTTTTGTAATCATTGCGCTAAGTCAATGATTTCTTTAATCCTAAATGGATTTGGTACCGTGAATCAATTCGAGTCAATACACTTTTGAGGGGATTTCACTCGCTGCTCGCGGGAGTTATCGGAGCTGTCACCATAGCTGCGACGGAGACGACGCAGCAATTGACGGTTGCAATCTGTTCCAAGAAACTGCATCAGCGGTGGGGTTCGAGTGGGAGCCTTTCGTGGGCAGTATCCCGGTCTCGAGGTGGACAACGCTAAAGCAGTATGAGCTCTGCGTGCACTGGGCAGCAGCCGCTGCAAAGGCGATGTCGACGCAGCAGCAGCGGCAGCGACAGGTGTGACGACGCAGCGACTCGGCGGCGATCGGACAGCAAACGCAGCAGCAAGAACAACGTTGATGGCACTTCGACGGGCAGCAGCGGCTGTAAAGACAACGAAGTCGCAGCAGTAGCGACGACGACGCAGCAGCGCTGGCGGCTACAGAAACGCTGCAGTAACAACCTCGATCTGGGCAAGATCTGGACTAGGGCAGTTTGAGCACAGGCTGGGGAGTTCCGTTTCAGCCGAGAGCTGCTCAAGGGGTGCGGATTGAGTGGAGTTGTGCTGCAGCAGTTTCGGCCTCTAAGACGCCATTTTTCCAAAATTAGTTTTGGATATATTTCAAGATTTTATTTAGTATGTGATTTGAATATATCTTTAAATGGATTATCTAAAATTTAATTTTAAATTAAATTATGGATTGATTTGGATTTTATCCTTATTTTATGGATTTAGATATATTTAATTATATCTAGAGAAATCCTAGATAAATTTTGGATGAATAATTAAATTTATTTCTGTCATATAGATTTAGATAGATTTTATTCTATCTTGTTGAATCCTTGATTGACTAAGATAAATATTAATTAAGTTTATCCATATCTTATTGATATTGATAGATCTATATCTATCTAGAATATATCTTAGTAGACTTGGATAATTAAAATCCATGTTTATCTTTATCTTGTGGATATTTATAGAATTAATTCTATTTAGAATATATCCTAGTAGATTTAGATAATTAAATGTATCTTTATCTTATAGATATTGATAGATTTATATCTGTCTAGAATATATTTTAGAAGATTTAGATAATTGTTAATCCAGTATTGTAATTATCTTTTGGATTTAAGATAGATTCAGTTCTATCTAGTTAAATCCTAGTTGAATTAATTAATATTAATTCTAGTTTATCCTAATTTTATGGATATAAATAGATTTATTTCTATTTAGAAAATATCCTAGATAAATTTGGATAAAGATAATACAAGATAATCCTAATCTAATTGGATTTTGATAAAGTTAACTTTATCTAGAATAAATCCTAATAGATATGATATATTCTAGTTTCTTATTATAAATAATTTAAGATTTTCTTAAATCTTAGAGTGATTGGATTTTATCATCGTCTTATGGATTTGGAGAAATTTATTTTTATCCTGAAATATCCTGGTAAGATTTAGATAATGATAATCCAAGGTCAGTTTTATCTTGAATTTTAGGATTTGATTTTAAAATCTAGAATAATCCTAAGAGGATTTAGATAGATTCCATTCTATCTAGATAAATCCTAAATTAATTTGGATAGTCATTATCCAAATAAATCGTATCAAATCCGAAATTCCTATTTTGGATAAGATAAGGAATTAATTATTTAATTAAATCTCCCTAGATTTATTAAATAATTTAAATAATTATCCAATGATTAATCACCATGATTACATGGATTTATCTGTTTATTTGGTATTAATCTGTTTTAAGTGGGTTATCTGTCTTATCTACTTATGTGATAATTATGCAAAAACCATGTTTAAAATTACTAAACGATAATTACAACAATGCGTTGTATATGGTCTCCATAAATTGGTCTATATATGAAGCAGTTTCTAATATTATCGCGGCCCACCTTAGTGGGAGCAATAATCCTACGAAATAGCAAGTTCATAAGATTAGACTTCTTAATGGTAAATTGTTTAAACTGGAAGCATGTTTCTAATATTATCGCGACCCACCCTAGTGGGAGCCATAATCCTATGAAATTGCAAGTTCATGTGTTTAAACATATTTATAAGATAGCTATGGAATTTTGTTAGTGGCGTGCGACCTTCCCTAGAAGGAGTATCAAAACAGAAACGAAATTCCTAGATGCTAATATTTATGGTTAAAGCTTAGGCAATATTTGGCGGCCATGCCACCTTAGTGGTCTCTGGACTATTCGTCGGTATTGTGACCAGGAAATTGTTGGAATCCGAATTTGTATGACCTCCCTAGAGGCGTACTTATTTTGGTTTTGACAATTGCGAGATACATACATTGTTTTGTGGTTGTTTGCAATTATGTATCAAGCATAGTATGTGATAAATAGTTTTATTTCTTCTCAGCCAAATTCTTAATAATGTCTGCGAACCTTAAAGAAATCAAACTCGAAGGCCAAAATTATGTAGACTGGAAATATAAAATGGATAAGATTCTCATTGCTGAAAACTTAAAGTTTGTATTCACCAATTCATGTCCTCGATTTCCTTGACAAAATTCTATAAAGAAAGTTTAAGAATGCATTTCATGCATGTACCTGACAAGTTCTTTGAGATAGAAGGTCAAATTACTTTCTTTTAAGTAGTAAGACACGTCTTGGTTTATATTGATGAAAGAGGAATATCCAATAAGGACGATGTCCAAATTCTATTGGACTATCCACAAGAGATAGAATGTTTTGAGGAATCTTCTGATTCAGTTACTCAAATAGTTTCTACACTCAGTTCATCCCCAAATATAATAGGAAGTGATTATATGAAGGTTGTTACTTAAAAGTTGGAAACTTTCTACATGATATTCACTTTATTACTAATAGAGGAAGATAACATGACAGATGATAGATTCGTTAAAGCTGCATCTTTCCTATGTCTTAGTCCAATCGAACAGAAGACTAGTAATGGAAAGAGTGAAGAGTTGAATTGTCATCAATGTCTGCTGAAAGCAAGAAAGGCAAGATAAATTAGGTGAAAAGGCAAGGAGAAGATGCATTGTAAGTCGGATTGATCTCTTCTATAGAAGGACAATGACTTAGATAACAATGCAACTTCTAAAAGAGAGATCTAGATCCAGTTGGGTAGTTGTTGCAGTGGGAGCTATTTATTTATGCTCACTTTATTGTTTTGTTTTGATGTTAGAGATTTTATTTTATTGGTACAGTCTTGTTTAGAATGAATTTATATTCAGTTTCTAAACTCATTTATGATTCTACGATGTTCAATTTCATTTTATAATGCTTGCAGTATTGAGAAATGTGGATCGAATATCTATCATAGTACCATAGAAAAACAAATTATACATCATAGTATCTAAACAATATAATTGCAAAAGATTGAGTATAACATCACAGTTCAACTTCTTAAACAATGAATGATAAAGTATTTATGGTACTTAATCATAAGGCCAAGAAAGTACTTAGTAATTGTTCAAACTGATTTTGTCTAACTCAAGTGACTATCGAGATTTTAACAACTTGTTTGTTAAATAGCTTGAAGGTCAAGTAAGTCTGGTTGATGCACTATAAGTTAGAATCCTTTGGTGGTTCAAAGGATTCTGAATACTATGCAACATAGAAAGACTAGTAAGTCTCAATGGTTTACACCATAGGAGACGAGCAAATGAGTTAAGATAAGTAGTGGGAATTAAATCTTAGTTGACTACTCCAAGCATTCTTCTAAAGAATGGGATAGTCATATAAGAAGATATCGAAGTCTCTCGAAGACAAGTTCGATAAGTGAACAGTTTTACTCGATAACATCTTATCATTGATGGGATATACGTTGGAAACAACGAGTTATACCTTAAAGAAACTACCATAACATCAGTACCTTCTACAACACACGAGTTATGGACTAGAGGTAAGTTTAGTCCAGCACATCTCAAGGTGTGAAGTTATTCCAAGACATGTTTTGGAAAAGGTATCCAAGTAATTGGAGTTGTGTACTGAGGTATGTTTTAAGGTCGTCCCAAATGATAGAAAAGGTACATGTTCTATAATCTTCACGGCAAGATATGTGTTTGTTTACACGAATACTAGATTCTTTGATGAAGATTATGAGGAGAACTACAAGCTTAACAAACATGATAATTCTCAAGATAATGAGAATATCTATTTTCCATCTTAACCAAGAAGTCATACCATTAGAAACTTATGCACTAAGAAAATCAACGTTTGTACCTAAGATTGTAAGAGTTGTGTCGTAGTGGGAGCGTTCTTTGCGAACATAATAAGTTCATGGGTCTAAAAGAGTCTTAAGACTTAGTCTTAGATCAACTTGAACATAATCCCTGTAACTACAAGGACGCAATGACTTATTCAGATAATCATTCTTGATAAGATGATAGATTCTGAATAACAATCTTAAATAGACAAGAATATTTGCAAGACTTGCGATACTACCCATAGACTATTTCAGTCAGTGGGAGCTAGTGGACCTGCAAGTGTAAGCATGGATCTCAAAAGGCTAGAATAATGACAAAGGGTTATGCCCAGAGAGAATTATATTCTCGCCTGCCATTTTTGGGTCGATCTGTATATTGTCTATTGTAGCCTACATAAATTAGGATGTACTATGATTGTCAAGACAGTTTTCTTTAAGTAGAAGTCTTGAGGAGATCATCTGCATGGAACATCTTAATGGTTATGTAATACAGGGCAAGAAAGTTGAAAGTGCACTATATTTGGTATTCTTGGTACTCTACGATGATGACATCTATAAAAGTTGATAAACAACTAAGAGGGTTATCTAGCGTAGGAAACTGGTCGTCTACCCAGTTTAAGAATGATGGATTTAAGATAATCTAGTTACATTCTAAGCATCTGTGTCATTAGATTGCTAGAAAAAGAATGTATGTTTTCTTAAAGAATCCTACATCTACATAATACTTGGACACTTTAGCATTGAAAATTCCAAGAAAAGGTTTTTCTTTTTCTAGACAGAATTATTTTGTCTCTAGTCAAGTGTTTTTCGACATTGAATGAGATCAAGAAGAATGAGACAAGTTCTATAATTGGAAGTCTCATATATGCTATGATGTGTATTAAGTTAGATATTAAGCTTTGCCGTTGGCATAAAAGCATGATATCAATTTAACCATGGCCAAGGACATTGGATTGGTAAAGAATATACTATAGTACTTGAAAAAGACTAAACGGTATGCTCTAGTTTACCAGACATCCATGATATGTCCTTTAGGTTACATCGACTCGATTTTATAATTGATCGGTGATCGAGTCATCCTCTGACTATGTGTTCACTTTAGGAGTTGAATACTGAGACATGAAGGAGTGTTGATCAAATCATAGACTCCATCATGAAAATTACAAGTGTGGTTTCATCGGAAACTACTAAGGTAGTTGTTCATCTCAGTAATTTTCTAATAGCTTTGACCGTGAATCCGAGTATGCCTATGAGTATTATATTTTGTTATAATTACTCTAGTCATGTGTCTAGCTCGAGGGAAACACGATATGATAAAGCTAAGCAATCACATAGAGAGGAAGTATGAAATTAATTAAGGATTAAGTGCGCAGCAAGACGTTATGGTTTCCAAGATATCATCAGAGAACAACCTGGCAGAATTTTTCACAAAATGCCTATATGGCAACATGTTTTACACATGAGATGAAAAGTACGGTAGTTCGATGTATCATGGCCCAAGACCTGCTTAGAGAATAAGTGGGAGAGTTTTGGCAGTGGGTATACTCGAAAGCATGATTTTGAGTATAAGTGGGAGATTGTTAGGATTGGTATACTGAAAAGCATATTTCGAGCAAGTTGCACGGATAGAATTCCTTGTATACAATAAACTCTACAATCCACTTTTAACTCAAGGCGAGAAGAATTAATTTTATTGCATTGATGTTTGCTTGTGCATTTATAAGATGTATCTCAAACATTTAAATGTATAAGAAGCAAATAAGTCTAATTCTTCTACATAGTAGACTGGTCGTTAACGACGTTAACAGAAGGTGACGCAGTCGGTCCTTTGTAGAAGAGAAATAGAATTTCACAACCCAGATAGGCTTTGACTACCTATCGTGAAAGGTTGCAGTGTCAGTCCGCATGTTTCCTTACCTTAGGAAATAAACGACACTGGTGTGGTATAGCACTGAAGGATCTAACAGTTGAGATAAGTCTTTCTTGCTATTTACTGAAAGACGAGGTCTCGGTGATTATTATTTCTTAATCATTGTTGACATAACATTGAGCATACGATATTGATTATGCACTACTTTGATTTATCAAATGGTGTGGATTTTTCACAATCCAAGAATCCTGGTATTTCGGGTAGTGGTGATCAATGTCTAGAGGTGCTAGTATTGTTATTGCAATGAATCGTGTGCTGGGTGAGTCCAGTTTGATAATATCCTCAAGAGGTTATCGAAAAAGGTTTTATTATTCAGAAACCGGCTGGTTGGAATTTATTCCTGAATAATAAATAAAGATTTTGAACTAGACAACTCTTGAAAAAGATAGTAATTAATTAAAGTCAAATAGTAGACTTAAATTAATTAATGGATATTTATATCTTAAACACGGGAAATAATAAATTAAAGAGGTAAAGCCCGGATTACTCGTAATTTGGGATTGGATGGGAAGTCAATATTATTGTACTATAGTGGATGATAATAATATTCTATTGGACTTGTATTAAATTGGGGCTCAATTTAATTAGTAAAAGTCCAACAGGTTTGGCCCAAGTCCAACCTCCATGGATCCCTAATCTGGCCCATCATAACTCTATATAAAAGGAGATTAGAAAGGAGATTCAATGATAATTAAGAGTTAATTTTCGTGCTCTCCTCTGGGAGTGGACGAAAAAATCGGTTTTTGACAAAACTGATATTCTGTCTCCTTTCTAATCAAGTCCTTTTCGATTATGACAAGCTTTGCCCACCCAAAGGTCATTATCTGAGTTCGGAATACAGATTAGAAGATTCGTGGTTGAGTACAAAGATCATCACGTGGAGAAGGCGCAAGCAATCGTCGATTCTTTGGAGAATCAGATCGGTAATCCTAAACCGTAGAATATCATGAATTAGGATTTTAATTCCTTAAGCATGATTTTTGTGCGTTCTTGTATGCATTTCAATGTTTAACATGTGAATCAATTAATCCCATAATCGGTCAAATAGATCAATATGTATGATTTATTTGTGAATGCATGACTTCCGCTGTGCAAAGGGCACCAAACCCCAACAATTATCAAACTGGACTCACCCAGCACACGATTCATTGCAATAACAATACTAGCACCTCTAGACATAGATCACCACTACCCAAGATATCAGGATTCTTGGATTGCGAAAAATCCGCACCATTTGATAAATCAAAGTAGTGCATAATCAATATCGTATGCTCAATGTTATGTCCACAATGATTAAGAAATAACAATCACCGAAACCTCGTCTTTCAGTAAATAGCAAGAAAAACTTATCTCAACTGTTAGATCCTTCAGTGCTATACCACACCAGTGTCGTTTATTTCCTAAGGTAAGGAAACATGCGGACTGACACTGCAACCTTTCACGATAGGTAGCCAAAGCCTATCTAGGTTGTGAAATTCTATTTCTCATCTACAAAGAACTGACTGCGTCACCTTCTGTGAACGTCGTTCACGACCAGTCTACTATGTAGAAGAATTAGACTTGTTTGCTTCTTATACATTTAAATATTTGAGAAATATCTTATAAATGCACAAGCAAACACCAATGCGATAAAATTACTTCTTCTCGCCTTGGGTTAAAAGTGGATTGTAGAGTTTATTGTATACAAGCAATTCTATCCGTGCAACATGCTCGAAATATGCTTTTTAGTATACCAATCCTAACACTTGCCATCTTCTTCAAACCAACTCTCTTCTCTCATTCTTCGTCAATTTTAGGATCACCAAACTTTACCATCTGCCTCAGCAGACGGTCATGTAAACGGATCAGAGTCTTGTTAATTTGTATCCTAGCCATCCCTGGCCTCTGTTCCAACACGCCCCGAGCTTCATCATTCCTTCTCTTCGATCTACGCTCCCAGCGGAGTGCTTCCTCTTCCTCTGATTCATTTCATTTCTTGAATAACAACAGCCCTCGAGGGCTGTTTAACTTTCTTCTTAGTAGGCTCGGCAATTTCCTTTCCCTTCCTCTTGCGCTCTCTCCTCTCTCTTTCGCTGTCTTCAGCCCTTGTGGATGCATCTGGCTGTCTCTTCCTGTAGACTAGAAGGTTCTCTGTCTCTCGCTTCCTTTGAATGAGCGGCTCCTCAATGGGTTGGAAAAAGACATCGTCTTCCTCGTCCTCTGGTTCCTTGTCCATGAGGATTCTCCTTCTGCATGTTGAGGCTCTAGTTACATTGCCAGTCATGCTCCTGGCTGGGCTCTCATCACGGCCACCGATTTCTTGTTTGGTGGATTCTCGTGCTGGCTCTATCTCATCGACTTCATCATCATCTGTCACTACCACAAGCTCCTGCCTTTTTGGTACAACGGGAGTTGTTATGACCTCTTCCATGGGAACTGTCTCCTCTTCGTCAGCAGGATGCCTCCCAGTATCTACTGCAAAATCAAACTCTCTTTCTGCAGCAGGGCTTGGTCCGACTTCTTCCGTGGGCTCATTTTTTGTAACATCCGAAAAAAATATGTTTATGTTTTTTTTTGAATTTTTTATTCTTTTAATTAATGGTTGATCTTTTTGTGTTTTCTTGTTTAAAACATGGTGTGGAAAATCTTAATTGATTTATTTTATTGTTGTGGATGGGATATAATTTACCTAGGCATTTTATAATTGGGATAATTAATAAATCATGAATTAAAATCCTAATTAACTAAATTCTTTTTTTCCTCTCCCTCTTCCTCTGTTTTTTCGAAAACCCCCCCCCCCTCTCCCACTAATTTCTCAACCTCCTCCCACTCCTCACAACCGTGGCTATCTACTCTCTCTCAATCTCTCCCTCCCTCATCACTCAATCTCTCATCTCTCTCGAAGGGTTCTCTCATCGGTAAGCTTCTCTCCTTTCTCCCTCTCGGTTCTCATCTTTTTCTTTCACTCCCTCTCATCGAATGGTGGATTATTCAAGGTGTTACGCACTCTCGTTGTGAATCGGAGTCGGAATAAGAAGTAAAGCGTGTGAATTACGTTGAACTATCCGGGAAAGGTAACCCGATACCCTAACTCATGATAATTTCGAAAAAACATGCATGTAGGACGTTTTTGGATGGTTTAGATGTCGAATAGGATTTGTGGCTATGTGTTTGTGTTGAACATGTTTTCGGTGATAACTGACAGTGGGTTCCGACCCCTTTTTGACTGAGCAAAAGATCTCCTTTTGATACGAAATTTTAACTGTATAAACTTGGATGTGTCTTGGGTGTGGTGTGTAAATTTCAGCTTCTTTGGAGGTCGTATGATTTTATTATGATTTTCGCAAGTAAACTGCGCAGTTCTGCGAGTTGTGTGTTCTGGGTGATGTATGTGTGTGCAATGGGGGTGTGTCTGAGTGCTTCGATTTTGTGAAGTCTGTGGGTGTGTTTGGCCAAGAGATGGCTCGGAGGAATCAGCGTTTGGTTCGAGGGTTTCGTGTGTGTTGGCCGAGAGTTTTAGGGTTCGGCCTAGGGCAGTGTGGTGGAGAGTGTTGAAGGTTGATCCCAGGTGTTTGGGTGTGTTTTGGGATGTAGAATGTGTGGTGTGGTTGTCGTATAGGGTTTGAGAATCGTTGGTTGGGGAAAAACGGGTGTACACATGATCGAGCCAGTGCCGAGCCAGACGCCGAGACAGACGCCGAGCCAGTGCCGAGCCAGGTGCCGAGCCATGTGCCGAGACAGGTGCCGAGCCGTGCCGAGCCAGGGCCGAGCCATGTGCCGAGACAGGTGCCGAGCCAGGCGGCCGAGACGGTCGGCCGAGGTGTTGAGCCAGGCGGCCGAGGTGCCGAGCCAGGCGGCCGAGACGGTCGGCCGAGGTGCCGAACCAGGCGGCCGAGGTGCCGAGCCAGGCGGCCGAGACGGTCGGCCGAGGTGCCGAGCCAGGCGGCCGAGACGGTCGGCCGAGGTGCCGAGCCAGGCGGCCGAGACACCCGGCCAAGGTGCCGAGCCAGGCGGCCGAGACACCGAGCCAGGCCGAGACGCCGATCCTTTTTCCGAGCTTTTTCCGAACCTTTTCCGAGCCAAGTGAGCCGTTGCACAGTAAGGGTATGCCAGGAGTATGAGTGTTGTGTGTGTGTCGTGTGCGTGTCGGGTGCGTGCGTGGTGTGTTTCGGACGTGTGTTTTTGTGTGATTGACTTATAAGATGTTGTTAAGTGTGTGTACGTGTAACGTGCTAGATGTTGAGGTCATCCACGTAGGAATCATGCATTGTCGTTTAAACCTCGTCTTTCCTGACTCTAATCATTACATGTATTTATCTTTCAAAAGGGTGATCTTTTACGAGGGAATTGTGGTTGAAGAAGGGAACTTTTTAAAAGCTAAGCAATTGAGGTGGGCTTTTCTACCCTACTATTTTATGTGGGTTATCTTTAATACGGACTTCGTTCCGGAAATGTTTATGGAGGTGAATTGCTTGTCTTGCCAACTGTTTTGATTTGAAACCTATCTGAAGTGGTTTACCACATATGTTTAATCGAATTCGGGTCTGTTGGGCTGCGAACCCTCAGGCTAGTGTACACGAGACCGGGAGCCATCTGAGAGCAAGTTGGCCGGTCTAGATGACCTGGGGTGTGGCCACGCCCCTTGTCACCGTTGGATCAGATAGTGTATGATGGTGGGGATAAGGGTGGCAATATCTGAAAATGACTGCGCAGTCGAGTTTATGAAATATATTTTTGTGTACTTGGGCGATTTTCATTACACTCAAAACCCCAATGTTACACTGTTATGGCATGACAAACCATGTTTTTGGCGTGTGTCCACTGAGTGCAACAAGTACTCAGCCCTGCATGTTGTTTTCTTAATGTGCAGGTTGTGCGGCGATGGGGATGACGGATGTTGAGCAGTGAAAGCCAAATCAGTGTTTTACTTTGTCTTTTGGATGGTGTCGTGTCGCCATACCCGGCATCATCTGTCTCTTGGTCTTTTCCGCTGCTTTGTAATCCGATACAATGTTTTTATTTAAACTCTGTTTACTTTAACCTTAGTACAATGTTTTGAAGTGAACTTCTTTTAATAAATGTCTTTGGGTCAAATAATCTTGTTCTCCCCTTTCTTCCCCGCTTCTTTGTTCCTCCCCTAGTCGCGGTCCACCGTACTTCCTATCCTTAGGAAATGCGGGCGTGACATTTTTAATCGCCCGTTCCATTGGAACTAACTCAACATCAGCAGCTATCTCTGGTACTTCAGCCATTAGGTTCGGCTCAACATCAACAGTTATTTTCCTAACAACATCCATCACATCATCCATTTTGCCGACGGAATTCTCTACATTATGTTCACCAGTAATCCCTGCAGGTACAGGTTCAACAACCTCTTCCTCCCTGTTTGACCCATGTGTAGTCTGGTTCATATCAACCTTTTCAACTTCAGGCGTGTTGGTACCTGGGTTCTTTTCAACCTCCTCAGCAGTGTGCAACTGTTGCTCCACTTCTTCACCCTTTTCCAGTTGTTCATCCTTCTCGACCTCCAGTTCAACGTTGTCTTCGATCACTTGGGTCGCCCCACTGTGCGGCTCCTCAACCTCCACAGAACCAGTCGGTAGGCCTGATTCACCTATGGTTTCAAACCAGTCACCCCTCCATCCTCCATATGTGTGGGAGGCACTTCCACATAGAGAGGTTGTGCAATTTGTTGAACGGCCGCGGGCGGTGTAGGGTCAGTCTCAATTTGGTCTAGAATTAGAGTCGGATCTACGTCAGGCTTCAGAAGTCGAATCAACTGCTCAAATTTTGCCCTGGACAAGGTGACGGTAGAGGGGCAGCTGCTTTCTGAAACATCAGGCACTGTAGTGGGCGGAACCGCTGCCAACCTTTTACCTTCTTGTTGTACTGGCCTCGAACTTCCTGTGGATTTTTGTGCAGCAGTGCTTCCTGAAGCTTGTTGTGATTTCCCTTCCATTTTGCTTAGCAGATTGTGGTTGAATTTGGGTGCTAGGTTTGCCATCGCCGGAAACTGCAGAGAGAAATTAACTTTTTTCCACCAATTTTTCTTAATACTCATGCCGCCTAGAAATGGGACTTATGATGGCGGATAGAGGGAGTATCTAAATCTTGACGAAAGTCCCATTTAATGTCAACAAACTCGGTTGACAAAAGATAGATCTCACTCAATATTGCAAATTTGTGGTTTTTTTTTGGAGTGGGGGAAGGGGGAGTTCTTGAAAATACTGCATTAGCAGCTGTTTTTATCCAAAAGGGAATGCTTGAATATTTTGCATGAATAAGAGATGCAATTGGATGTGAATCTGAGTGACATTAGATGGCATGCTTTGGCTTTTTATGGTAATAGGAGCACACCAACTAACTTAAATTGAGTGCACCAGATGGATATTGCAATGAGGTGACTTTCCCGATGTTAATTTATACTCCCTCCGTCCCATTCCCTTTTTATTTGTCGCAATCAAGGTGGTCAATTTTAGAAATAATCTCCTATCTCATTAAAATATTCAATTACCTTTTTCCTATCTATTTTATTCCACCATACAACACTTTGTAAAATCCCGTGTCACTCAAGAAGGTTGTCATCTTGAGTGGGACGGAGTGAGTAGTCTTTAAAATATATTCCATCATATTGTTATACTACATTTTATAAAATAAAAGAATTGGAGAGGAGAAAATATGGAGAAAGACGTGAATAAAACAAGGATGTATGAGTTCAAGTAGTTGGTGGAGAAGCTATTGGAAGCCATTAGATCTGACTCGTCAAATTATTACTATTTCACAATAAAAAAATTATCTAAATACAAAACCACTGCCAATTAGGTTATTTATGAAGACGTGGACATGATATTTTGAAATGCAGCAAAACTGTAAATTAGAAGATTGCTTATTGAGGGATAAGTGGACTAGCGAATGTTATTAACCAGCTTGAAATCCAAACCATTGGCCTAAAATAAAATTTAACACCACTCCTAAGCCTGAAAGCTATATACAGCTATTGTAATACAAATTGCAAAAACACCATAATACAGCTTACTAAACCTCCTATTCAATCTTGGCTCTAGTCAAATTATCAACTAAAATCCTATCACAAGTTCCTTACCGTCGAAAATCGGTTGATATCATCATTTAATAATACATTCGAGTTTTCAACACAGATCCCGGGCTGCCATCAGCATAACCCTGTGCACAAGAATTGTACTCCTAGTCCAACAAACATCACCTGCAGATTCTGAAAATCAAAACCTCAAACTCAGCATAGCATAATATGAAAATACTAAACAACATCAGGATCAGCATAGTAACTACTAACTATCCCAGAACAATCCATGCAACAAAATTGACATTTCCCAGGCCACAAGACCACCTTGAAACATATTTCCTCACTATATTAAACAACAAAAATCCATATCTGAGGTTTTAAATCCATACACACAAAAAATTGTCAGTTTTGACACATTCAATCAAAGGATTCAAATTTCCCAAGCTTGCTTCTGTCTCAACAAAAATAATTAAATACTTCCTTAGGGGATAATCAGGTTCACACCTACATGAAAGAAGATATTTATGCAACCAATAAAACAAATATACCCCAAGACACAAGTCATAGATGTTAGGGGAACAGATGATTTGTCTTAACAAGCTTCACAATACAGTTTATAACCAAATCAAAAACTTTCACATCAATTTTGAAATCAAGGTACACCAGAACCCAGTTTACAGACTACCACTTTCAGCATGATAAAACATTTCTCATAATCGTTAGTTAGATATCTAAAACATATTTCTCATAATCGTTAGTTAGATATCATATTGTGATTCAGAGCAAAGTGGACCTTAACTTTAAAGCTCAATCAGGGAGGATTTAATTATTTTTAAATGATATTGACAGCTGCTGACATTGGAGCTTGTGGGAAAATGATAACAAAAAGCAAAATATGAAAATAACTAACCAACAAACCTAGTACCAAGCAGAAATCTTTTTATACCTCAGTCAGAAAGATTCTTTCATGTCTTAGGCAAATGCTCAGCATCGGATCCATCCCCGGAGGAACTGTCACTATCAGAATCTGCAAATGAACGCACAATCAGTGAAAATCTATACAACAGACTGACGAAATCAAGCTAGAATAGTTAGAAAGTAAAAATGTACCACTTGAACTCGACCCAGAATCACTGCTAGAACTGCTAGAACTGCTGGTCCTACTCCTGTTTTGACCCTCTTTGTCATCATCTACAAGAGTAGCACCATTTTTTAAAGCTTTGGAAAGAAAAAGGGGGTTAAGTAAGGAAAAACAACTGTCAGATTTCCAAAATACGGTTCAGAGTCCACAAAGAGCAATCTAGAATGCCCAAATGAAAAAGTCCATAATACCTGTTCTACTTTCCATCTGGACTGCCAATGCTGGAGTTGAGTTCTGCAATTAGGTTCAACACACTTGATTAGGATCAGGCAGAAGAATCAATTCATATTGTTATGCAATCAAGAAAAGAATGCCCGTGCTCTTACCACCAATGAGGCATTCTGATTCCCCATGGTTCTTGCTTGAAGAGCGAGTTCTGCTTTCCTTTTATTTTTGCTCAAACTCTTTTTGTAATTAGTCACAAATCTGTCCAGCTCCCAGAGAGTCTCTGCATCGACACTATCAATCTCAACCTCAATCTCATCATCATTTTGAGAAAGAGCAGTATTTCTCTTCTTAATGATCTGAATAATAGCATCAAGCTTCTCATGAGGCAAGCCCTGTAGGTTGGTGCTGAGTCTTTGCTTCTCCTCATAAGTCATGTCCCTTTTATTAGGATCTTTTGCTTTAGGTTTTTTGGGAACAGGAGTCCTGCCAACATGAGGTCGATGAATTTTTCGATCAACAGCCATGAATGATGTCACTGGCTCAGGCCTCTCAGAAGTTCTTCCCGGAGCAATAGAATCATACAAAGGAACTGAAGCAGCAGGCGCAGAGACTGGAACTGAAGCAGGGCCAAAATGAGAATATGGCACACCCTTTCTAGAAGAGGGTGTGGGTAATCCCCCATCCTGATATTCTGGATATTTCCAATAAGAACTGTACTGAGAATCTATAATGGCCCACCTTTCTTCAAAAATCTGTGACAACTGTTCTGCCATAAGGTGAACGTCCTGCCCCTTCGGATTGTAAGTCATGGCATTGCGAAAAACTAGTCGTACATCCTCAGCAAAATCCCTTGGAGACTTGTAAAATTTCTGTGACAATCTAGTCTTAATGGTACCCAGGTCCATAGGATGCTTAATGACGACATGGTAATCAACCAATCCAAGTTGCTTGGCATTCACTGGCTCATTGAAAACCCAACTAAACTTGTGCTTCATCAACCGCTGAAGTAAGCTGCTACAGTTCTTCAAAACCTGATTCCTGTTCTTATCAAAACCAAAGCCAAATCCCATGGCATGTTCTTGTTCTCCGCTGTGTTTCCTCCCATTATTTGTTTTCAACCTCTTATTACTTTCAGAAGGCAGTCTATCTTTTCCCAAAAGAAACTCTGAATTTCTGTAATACTGATTCGCCTTCGGGGTACGTTTCTCCTTCTCAATAAACTCATTGGACCTATTATCTATTACTGCCACACTGAATTGCCTACTATACACCCGAGGTTCTAGATTCCGTGCAGCACCCATATCTGAATTGACCCTTGCTAATCCGATAGGTCTCGTTTCTTTGTGCCCCATTGCACCCATCTCTGTGTTCACCCTCAATAACAACCTTCGGTCAACCACATTACTTCGGGCATGCAGGGCCTGAGACTGAACATATTCACCAGCATTTGCACCTTCAGCATCGATATAATTACCTTTATTACTAAGGTTACTGTTGCTGGTCTGGTTACTATGTAAAGCAAGCTGGTTCTCTTTGGATTCAAACTGTTTAACTAGCCTCCTAACCTGATCAAGCTCGTGCTCTAGATTCTTCCTAAGAACCTTTATCTCATTCTTTGGTGTCGCTTTACATAAATTAAATCTAATCCTATCATCAACATTAGATACCACCAGTGGCACCACAACTCCATTGAGATTACCTCGAACATTACCTTCCCCAGGCCTCATTTCTTCATCATCCCGTGCCACATTCCCAACGAGTTGCTGCTCTTTGGCCACTTCAGGTAATTCCACAGCTCCATTGACCATAATCATAATCAGGCCATTGGCTTGCGGAACATGAAAAGAACCGGGCACTGCACCGTCATTAGGCTGCAGTTGTGCAGAAACCTCTCCGCCATTAGGATGATCATTTTCTCTTAACAGTGATGGCTCACTTCTTTGCACTAACTCCTTCTCACCATCAGCTGAAGGTGTTTTATCAAAAAATTTGGCCTCATTGTTCTCGGGCAGTGGCAAACCATCTTGATCCGGAAGCTCTGCACTTTGACTACGTCGGCCTTCTTTAAGTTTATCAACAGTGTGACAACTATTCTCCGCTACTGATGGCATGTGTTGACTTGAAGAATCTGTCTTTTTGTCCAATGATCGGCTCTGTTCTTGCTCGGGAGAATGCTCGGATTGATTTTGGCAAGAATCGACATCCTCGGACCTTACAACTACCTCAGAAGCATAAGAATCTGCAGTCCCATTGGGTGTGGCTGTCGAACAAGGGACTGTGGCCTGCTGGGAGGTAGAGGTTTTCTGGGCTTTCTTGTGGCTCTTCCGCGTATAAACTTTACTGTTCTCTGTCCATCGACACTTCCCTCTCCAATTCAAATCATCATTGAAATCCCCTAAAGTCCCTGAAGCCATACATGTAATCCCCAATTCCTTAATAAAAAACCCTTTCGCCCAAATCGAGACTCAAGAACCCTAGAATAAGCAAAATCGAAAAAAAGATCTAGGGTTTAAAGAACCCTAGAGTCGAAGAACAAACGCCCAGACCCAAAGTATATAACGAACAGAAATGAAGACAGTAGCAAAATTAAATTAAAACCGCGGAATTTCACACAGATCCGAATTTGAGAACAATAAACAATACCCCCAAAAGGATGAAGAAAGATTCGAAACCGGATAAAATTAAGCAGAAATGAGTGTGGAAAGAAAAATTGATAAGACAAGCGAAAACATAAATTGGGGAAATTAGGGTTTGGGAGAGACGAAGAAGAAGGAGGAGGGAACTCTCTCTCGTGCTTTCTGTTCTTCGATCCGAACTCCCACTAGCTTTCTCTCTCCAGAAATCTTTCCTTATTTTGGGTTTCTCTCTCTAAAACACAGTGCGAGTGGTTGCCTTCGAACCACACGCTTCTTTTTTAATCACGCGCGCTTGCCGCCATAGTTAGTGATAGGGTGCCACGTCATACGCGAGTGACAGCGCGTGCCTTGCTGTGAACAGCTATAACTTTCATTTGCTCGTCAAAACGACGCGCTTTTATTGGGAGTGGTAAGTGGATAACGAAATGTTTACTGTTGACCACTGACATTTCTCGTTTTATTGCCTTGCTATTTTTTATTGAGCAAGATAAAGTATTATATGTGTCAGTTTAGGGTAATGCGGATTATAACAAAGTGAAAAAATTGGTATAATAAGTTAACAGACTATAACAAAGTGAAAAAATTGGTATAATAAGTTAATAGACTATGGATATCACTTTTACTTTTATGGTAAAAGTGAAATGTGATTCTTATTGTGGGACAGACTGAAACGGTAAAATATGTTACTTAATGTGGAACAGAGGTAGTATATATAAAATGTAGGAGTATATGAATATAATATTTTTAAAATTTAAAACTTAATTAAATTTATTTAAAAATTAATTATGTTATTTATTGTATTATATGTAGCAATAAGAAATAAGTGATATAGAAATTTTATGTCAAATTGTAACATGATTTCGAGCTTGATTTGAATTAATTATATAATATTTAGTAAAAAAATAAGTTTTTTAAAAAATATACCAATATTTAACTTAAAATTTCAAATTTTTTTGAAATGTTGCAAAATGATTAGTATGAAATTTATTTTAAATCCATTAATTTTTATAAATCGATTTTAAATATAAAATGTTTAAAAAAAGTTCGATTATGTATGTACAATTATGTACGATCATCACTGCCCTTTTTAATTTTTTCTATACACGAGGTAATGAAACCCTAAGGTAATGAATATTTCATCCGTTCGTTACTAAATGTTTAATATTTTATCATCTCGGATCTTAAGAAATTGTATAGACAAAAGTGGATAACAAAAATTAGTGGATTATGTGTCCTACTTTTATACTCCATCCGTCTCTTAAAAATATAAATTCATTCCTTTTTGGTCCATCCCCTAAAAATAGAAAGTTTCTTTTAAGAAAATTTCCTTCTCTCTAATAAGGTGAGACCTATTTTTCACTAACACGCTTTTCTTTCTATCTCTCTCTTACTTTACCAATTTTGCATTAAACCCCGTGTCATTTCAAATATTTCTATTTTTAGGAGATGGGTGGAGTATATTAATTTTATAATAAAATGTGAGTGAAATAAATTAGTGGAATGTGAAGTCTATTTACCAAAAATAGTAAAAATGAAATGGAACATTTATTGGTGGACGGACATAATAGAAAATATGAGAAATTTATAGCGGACAGAGAGAGTTTTGTATGTGCATGCATAATATTTTTATCCTTTTATTTTAATTTCCAGCTATCTTCTCTGTTTCAAAACTAAGTAGAACTCAACTATTCTTGAGTGCACCTGCAATGATTAGCTAGATATTGTGCTGGTACGTCTGACGAACTGCTTTTACGAAGCACCTGTCCCAACGGGCCGACCGCTCTGAGAGGTTGAACCTGTTTTTGAGCCGACACACTTTGGCTACATGGTGCCATTTGGGCGCGTGGTGGGTGTCATTTTTAGTGGTTGGAATTTTTATTTTTTTAAAAAAATTGGTAAAAAATAATTTCTCACTTCCCTAAGTGGAGTACTGTTTTTTACCTATTTTTTATTTTTTCATCCCAAAATCATCGAAAAATACCTTTTACATGAAAAATAATATCACACCAAACTCTCTCTATATATTTTCATTTACTCAATAATTTTTCTCTCCAATGTTTCATCATTAATTGGGCAAATACGTTCGACAACCCAAATTGTACAAATTGAACGGGTACGGATGGAACATGTCAGACACCCACGACTCGGCAACACCTAACATGTTCAAAGCACTGAGTCCTTTTGAGTTTGTCTACTGACTTTACCTGGTGGACATGTATATGTAATATAGTGAGGCCCCATTCGGGTCAACATCGTACAACTTGACACGATTGTTGTCCCATATCAAAGAGGACATCGCCCAATTCTGAAACAAATTCCGCAACAATCTTCAGAGTAAACTTCGGAAGGCATCGTCTGCCATGCCTACCATGCTAAAAGAGACGAGAAATTGTTCGAATGTGTGTGCCACTTCGAAAGATTCGATTGTGGGAACCAACCAACATGCGATGGTATCTTTTTAATTCCAAAAGAACATTGAACGTTTAGCTGAATGTTGTCTTTGTTATATTTTATAAATTTTATGGAGGTGGTGTTATCCAAGAACCTAAGTTCTACTCCCTTTGTCCGTGAATAGGAGTCTTGTTTTCCATTTTGGTCTGTCCACATATAGGAGTACTGAATCACTTTTAGCATAAATGGGGAGTACTAAATAGGCCCTAATTCCAATATTCCACTCATATTTCATTTAAAACTACTAATATATAGGCCTTCATTCCCAGTTAACTTTTTCTCACTTCCTTTTCTTAACATTTTTTAAAACTCGTGCCGGAAATAAATAGGACTCCGATTTAAGGACAGAGGGAGTATTTTGCAATTTCTTAATCAAATGACCCAAGCTCATTTCAGATTTTGAGTACTCGAATAAAAGAATTTGAAGTGGCAACGGAATATATTATTGATATTCTATGGAATGTCATGGATTAGTACATGATTATCATCAATGTATCGAGGCTTGAATTGTAGTACAAGAAATAACATCTACATATCTCTAATACAAAGGAAATGAAATCAAAGAATTTAGTATATACATATATAATTGGGCCACTTCTTCGCGAGCCCAAAGTCCCCACTATTTCGGCCCAGCCCAAACTCAATCTATTTTGTCCCATTTATTTCAATATCAGCTAACATGCAGTCAACTTCTTCTTTTTTTTTTCGAACCCTAGCGGCACTTCCATCTCTATGGCACACCGTCCGCTCGCCTACGCCGACAGATGGATAAACCCATGTCGCCCCCTCGACGACGACTAGATTAACCAATGGCGCACTGTATCTCGTTTTCCGGTCAGTGATGACAAAGTCTGAATATGGCTTTAGCTCAAATTTATAACATCCAATCACGTTATCTACTTTTTTACATATCTTTTTAACACAATAAACAACATCAACAAACAAATCACAATCGCGATCAAGACAAAGAAAATTACATGTATGAGATGTTCCAATGTTTGTCACTTTGCCTTTTCTTAATAGATTCACGGAGAAGGAAGTGAAAGAAGAGGAAGACGAGGGCGGTGACCTAGAAAAGAGAGGAGATTGAATGAGAATGACAGTGTCTTCGTTGCCTGAAATAAGAGGGGTTGATGCGACAACAGAAAGCACTACGATTTCAGAGAAGATGCCGACGAATATTCGGTGAAAAAGAAGATGAAAAAGGTCTTCTCATGGATGTTTGAAGGTGAGAGGAGATTTTGGATACCTACTCCAGCACAGTTTTCTTCACAAAACTTGATTCGAAGAAATTCATGGTGATTTGTGACATGCGTTGTCTTCATTGCGAAGTGATTACGCTGTTGTTGTTATCTCTCGCAAATATCGATTTTTTTTCTTTTGGAGAAAGTTTTTCTCCAAGTAGAATGTAGAAGGGCGTTAAGAAAATGAGTGAAGTTAGGCCCATGACAAATGCGTGAATCAACATAACATTGGAGGATATAAATGTCATTCTAAAGGACATGAGGTTGTAATACGTATATGAGAATCAAAATAATGGAATGCTATAACCCAAACCAAACAAGAGGGCCAAATTTCATAACTAAAGAAAATGACTTCTGAAACCGCCCACTCCTTTTTCTTTAGTAATGGTTCCCGACAAATGAAACACTTCCTTATTTGTATGAAAAAACATCTTATAAATGCACAAGCCAACACAATATAATAATAATGCTGATTCTATTCGCACAAAATTGCTTGAATAATACTGAATCGGGTTAAAAGTGGTTTGTAGAGTTTTTAAATACAAACAAGATTATATTCGTGCTCGAAATACGTTTTTCTGTATACTAAACCTAACACAAGATGCATCCTTTAATTGCTCGAAGCTTCTTGGCAAGACATTTAGAAGAATTATAGCCTTGTCTTCATTGGATATTGCAACATCAGTGCTTTCTAGATAATCAATATCCTTTGTAAACCCTTGCTAGAAGTGAGCATTCGGGTTTCAGTTTGGTTTTTTGCCCAAACCGAACCAAAACCAAAAAACTGAATTTAGTGCAAAACCCAAACCGAACCGAACCCGAAAAAATAAAAAACTGAAACTGAAAAATCGAAAACCGAACAAAACCGAAAAAACTGATATTCTAAAAAAAACCAAAAAACCGAAAAAAAATATAGAGTATATACTAATATATATTTATAATATATTTTATTTTATATGTACTAATAAAATATATATATATATAACATAAAATTAATAGAATATATATTATATTATTAAATTAATAGAAAAATATATATGATATTATATTTAAAATACAATTTGGTTTTTCAGTTTTTTTTTTGCCTGAACTGAACCAAACCGAAAATCTGAAATTTTTGTATTTTTAAACCGACACTGAACCAAAAAATTGAAAAAACCGAACCAAATTTCAAAATTTCAGTTTGTTCGGTTTGGATATTCGGTTTTTGATTTTTTTTCTCACCCCTAACCCTTGCAACTGTTCTGAGATGCTCATCCCTAGGGCTGTCAAAATGGATATCGAGAATTGGATACCCGATATCCAAACCCGAAATATCAGGTAATTGGATATTCGATATTCGATTTTTCAGGTTCCAGGATCGGGTTCGGGTATAAGATTTTTGGATTATCGGGTATCGGATAACCCGATACCCGATCGGGTATACCCAAATTACCCGATTTTTTTTAAATTTTTTAAAATTTAATAAATTATGTATTTATTCTATTATTTTAAAAATTAAATAATTAAATGTAATCCTAAACTCCTTCAATCTTAAGTCATATTTTGAGTTAATGTATGAATTGTGATGTTTATTATGGATGAATGAGGGATGTTATAACTTATTGATAAGGCTAATTTCATGCATTAGTTAAAGGGTGGAATTCATGCATTTACGGGGTCTAACGCATTTTTTAAGCCAGGTGTGTAGAAGGTTTCGCCAAGTCCAGGAAGAAAAGAGGACAATTGCATGGCGGAAGGAAATTGGCGATAAAGTGAGTAGTATGAAGGAAAAATGACCTGACGGAGGAGATCGCAAAGCTGAAGGGCAGAATTGAGATTTCTGCGAAGGCTTCTAGAAGATCACCTCCGCACCTATAAAAAAAAGGGAAAAGAAACTTTTACTTTCGGCTCTAAGCTCACATATACACTTCTACACACTTGAGAGTTCCGGGAATAGGCAGGGGTTTCGGGTTTTACTTTCCGTTAGTTGTTGCGTAACACCGTCCTCACGTGGGGTGAAGATACAATTTATTGTTTTAATTTCATTTTGCAGCTGTGAATTTCACCGAGCTTCGCTGTTCGAAGCTCGGCTCTGTTTTCCGTCGAACTATCGTGATCTATGCAATTCCTGTTTTCTGCTTTTATGCTGTTGATTTCGTGGCATGGATGGTATTTGTTTTGAGTTTGTCATTGTTTACTGATCTGGATGCTTTTCGTGCTGATCTGTAGAGTCGGAGTAGAGCAGTGGTTAGTTGTTGTGATCGGAACAGATTAGTCAAATCAGAGTTTATGGAGTTGATTTTGTTTGTGGTTGGGTTCGGATTGCTTGGATCCGAAGTGGATTAAGCATCCGGCGGGTGGATCTGAAACAGAGTTGATCGTAGTTGATGTCTCATTTCCGTGTTTTTGTTTCCCTTCGTCTAGTATATGTAGATCTGTTTTATTTCCGACCAATCGCAAGTCTCCGACGTCCGAACTTTTACATTCTGTTTGAATCTGAATATTTACTCTGTTTGCTTCATGTTCGCGTTTAAATTAGGTAATGAGATGTACGTCGTAGTTAGTTAAATCCTTAGTTTGTTATCTGCAGCTTTATTTCCGTACTTGCAGTTTCTGGAAGATGGTCCCCACTGCACGTTGCTTTCTGTTTAGCTAAATTAGGTAGTCGTTTACTAGGTCAAGGAAGTTCTTTCAGTTATTGCTGTGTTTAAATGATAATCCGTGGTCTAGTAATAGTTGCCTCAATCCAAATTTGCGTGGCATCAGCCATTCACCTTTCCAGAGTCTTTTGAATGCATTCTTACGCGTCTATCTTCGTGGAATCGATCCCTACTTCCATGTACTAATTCATAGTATAGCGGGTTGAGGGTTTTTGAACGCGGAATTAGTGTGTCCGACGACCAAGACTTCCAGAATCCTATGAGTTCCTAGACCTTGTGATCTAGCGGATTTTCTGGATCTGAGAGCTTGACCTAGCACAAAATCACACATTGTTTCCTTAGGCAGTTTCAAATGGCGCCGTTGCCGGGGATGGATGGCGTAATTTACGAGTGTGTTTAGAAGATTTTGGCGTACATATTTTTTATTTTTTTCCTTTTTCTTTATTTTTAGTTTATGAGCAGGGGCGCACGGTTTGGACACTGGGGTAACTCATCTGGGTGGAGGAACGATCAGTTTATTTGGCAGGTCAGAGACACAGCATATACGGTCACCACAAGATCGGGATTATCTACGGGAGATCCATTTCCGTTTGGTTCAGAAAGTGACGAGGATTGGAGTTCGTCAGGAAGGGAAGATCCCACGTCGTCTTGAGAAACAGAAACAGAGGAGGCGAGGATCTGAGACATGGCACACGTAGTCGATCTAGATCCGGAGATCGGTTCGCTCACTGCCCATCTAGATGGTGAGCCAGCCCAGGCTATAGTTATGAATCCGCGTCAGAGGGCCATCGATATTAAAACAAATGTGCTAGGCATTCTACCAATGTTCTCTGGGCGTAGGAACGAGTGCCCATATGAGTTTTTAAATGAGTTTAGCAAGCTGTGCAGTATTCAGAAAAGGCCCAATGACACAACAGAAGAGGATTATCGCCTACGTGCAATTCCGTTCGCCTTGAAGGGAGAGGTCAATACATGGCTGCTGAGACTACCTCAGGATTCCATCCGTACGTGGAGAGATTTCAAGCTGGAGTTCCTGGATTACTTTTTCCCTTCGAACAAGACAAACGCTCTCAAGAAGGAAATCGTGGAGTGTAAGCAGGAGTACGACGAGTCTCTAAGTCAATATTGGTTGCGGTTTAAAGGATTGCTAGATGCTTACCCGAATCATATGATGATTGAGGCAGAGATTTATTATCTGTTCTATGAAGGAGCAAACCCCGAGTCAAAGGATCTGATGAATTCCTCGAGCGGGGGAAATTTTACAAAGAAGAAGGGAAGTGAAGCAAGAGAAATTTTGGGAAAGTTAATAGAGGCTAAGAAGGCATACGACAACCCAAGGAATATTATGAGGAGAGGGTCAGCAAACGTGCTGAGGGAGCAAGATGACGAAAGAGTCGAGGCGAGGATAGATAGGCTCGAGAAAGCACTTTTGAATGCAATCGAGAAGACCATTCCGCCAGCCTCACAAGAGAAAGAGAAATCTTCTGGCCCATGAGATATTCTATCCCAGCAATACTACGGTCCTCAAGAAGGAGATTACCAGGACCAGGTGAATGCGATGGGGAGCTGGAATTCGGATGGGAGTTGGAACCCCGGGAAACAGAGGGATGCACCATGGAGAAACCATCCAAATTTTAGATGGTCTGATAGCGATCCGGCCCAACCACCTCCACAACAGAACGCCCAGTTTACACATCAACCAGAGAGGCAGACTAACTGGTCTGGAAGAAATCAGAAGGGGCAGAACAACTGGAACATCCGGAACCAGGGAGATCATTCTAATTGGGGGAACAGGAATCAGAATCACTAGGGGAACCCTTATGTACCGCCGCACCAAAGAAACTATCCCGGAAATTATCAGAATCCCCAAACCAATTACCAAGGGAACCAGTGGCCAGGAAATCATTACAACAATAGTTCAGGAGGTCAGGGAAACTTTCGCCAGAACCAAGGAAGTGGACCAAATTTGGGTTCATGTCACGACCGCATTTGCTAAGGATAGAAAACACGGTTGATCGCGACTAGGGGAGGACTAAAGAAGCGGGGAAGAAAGGGGAAAAGCAACACAACTCGACCATAGCTCCAAACAAATGGGAATAGCTCGAAATAAAATCAGAGTTTTGAACAAAATAGACTTGAGTCTTTTAAGATGCACAACGAAAGCAAATGAACGCGGTTCCATGTATGAAGACATGAACCTCCGAGAGTCAAAATCTGACTGAATTAAATGTCTTGTCTCAATAGCACTTCCTCCACCACTTCGCTGCTCAACCTGCACATTTAGAAATATATGCAGGGCTGAGTACAAAAAGTACTCCGTGAACACATTGCCGAAAATTACACATATACATTTGAAAAGATTGTCAAGCCATCATCACAGTAACACTCGGAGGTGTTATTGAAAAGACCCGAGCTTACTAAAAATATCACATTGGGTTGCAACCCTTTTTTCGGTACATAGCCATATCTGATCACATTGAGCCGTCGAGATGGTGTTCTCGCACGGTCACCTTCTCTGCCCATCATGTCAGAGGTATTCTTGTGCCGGGAAGGTGGCCACCTTCCACGGTCACCTGCTCTGCCCAACATGTCAGAGGTAGCTTGTGTACACTAGTCCGAGCGGGGACACCACCCTCACTGGGACCCGAATTCGACTTATATCGTCATTCATAATTCACTTGGCCTTAGCCAAACAGATATGCATCATACACAAAACATTTATGGCAAGACAATATCTTAAAAAAAATCACGAACATGTGTTCGTGTTTTCATAAAATACGATTTGTATTTTTAGTATAGGAAAGCTCACCTTGATCGTTTAGTTCCGTTAACTCGAATCTTTCGTTCTGACTTTACTTGCGAACGTAACCTTTCGAAAATAAATAATAAACTCATCAAACTCAAGAAAAACATCTAATTAGAATGCATGCACCCTCATTAAAGTCTTTTATCTCATTTCCCGGTTTTCACGTATTTCGATTATTCGGCGGCCACCTATGGCATCGTGTGCGATGCCGGTCGACCGCTCACGCCCATCAGTCATCCGTTGGCTCCTCGTATTTTTCCACCACGATGTTGAATTAAATTCCCAAAAATATATATATAAGCGCGTACTTAAGCTTTCACAAATTAATTTCCCTCAAAATTATATTTATTTTGGACTTGAGATAAATTATTCGACCGTCGAAAATTATTCAGGATTAATTAAATAAGTCCCCACGATTTAGTATTCGTCGGCCCAATAATTATCTAATTTCAAGCCCGAAGATTAATTTTAAAAAAAACAGCCCAAATTATTTAAATTAAGTTGCCCACCAATTATACTCCCATCGTCCATATCTCGTTCCTCTTCCTTATTTCACAAAAAAGAAAAAAAATCTCCAAAAGGAGTACATGTATATTTTAACAAATTTGAAATGAACAAAAGGAGTGCACGTGTATCCTTATTAAGGATACACAACAATATTTGAAAATAATAAAAAGGAGTACACTGTAGGAACCTCACTTCCATTTTAAAATATAAAGGATTTTTTTTATTATCAAGGAATTGAAGTACACGTACACTCTCCTTTCTTTATTTTCAAAATATTAAGAAATTAATTAATAAAGAATCATGCACTTCCTTCCCCAGTTTCATCGTGACTTTCTCTCCCTCTCTACTGTAAAACTCCAACCATAATTAAAAGTTCTCGGCCCAAGCTGTCATTTAATCAGCCCAACTCATTTAATTATTTTAGAGGCCCAAAGTAATTAATTAACTTGGCCCAAATAAAAAAAAGTCCCAACACTCATGTATACACCTTCCCATCGTGACTCCCTCTTCCCCAAATCTTTACATTTTGAAATCCCTAATTTGAGAGACACTGCAGCATCGGTTCTCCTCCCTCTCTCGCCGACCCTTCTTCTCCCTCATCTCTCTTCACCGTACCGCCGCTGCTGTAAGCGCGGCGGCTCACCGTCGCGGCCCTCCACCTCTCTCTCCCGGCATCTGCCGCCATCTCCAATCGCCGCTGTCCTCCCCCCTCATTTCTCTCCCTCGGATCCCTTTTTCTTCCCCGGATCTGCCGACGCTGCAGATCCGTCTCCGTCGCTCCTCCAAACTCGCCCAGCCACCGCCGCCGTCAGCAGCGTCCAGCCATCGCCGCAGTCAGCAGCGCCCAACCACCGCTGCCGTCAATGCACAGAGCCGTCGCCATCGCTGTCGGCTTCTCCGCCGGTTCGCGCAGTTGTCCGAACTCGCCCCGAACAACTCCGAAACGACACCGCACTGCCCCGAAACCAACCCGAACCACCCCGCAAGGTAAGTCCCTCTTACAAAATATTTTCTTTCGCCGCCGGACTTACTCCTCTAATCTCTAAAAATGTCAAGAATAGTTGTAGACGTTTCACAAGTATTATTTCACATGACATTTGGCAGAACAGGGTGTAACAAGCATCAATTATAGATTTAGTTTCGGATTCGGTTGATGCAACAAAGTGCTATGCTTGATGTATGGTTAGATAAAAGAGAGATTGGAATTGGAGTATACCTTGATGTGAGTGTTAGTTATCGGCCTTAGAGTGGCAAAATTTGCATTCCTTCCCTCGTACTTCTTACCCCCCGATTCTTAGTGTTAGCGTGTGTGTGATTTTTCTTCAAAGTGACTGAGTGTTGAAAAGGAAAGGCTAAGGTATAAGGTATAAATGTATATGTAAGCTTCTCCTTTTGGCAAGTGAAAGCGACGATATAGCAAGTCGGTCGAGCAAGTTGCACATATTCTTATCAAGTTGGTGGAGCAAGTTGCACAGATTCTTATCTCAAATATGTCAGAGGAAGATATGATTTGCCTACATTAATTAAATGCAGCATTTAATGTTGTGCTGAAAAATTTGATCCTCCCGGATCTGCCTATCCATTTCTTTTATATTTTATTTGTTTTATTAAATTTTATTATTTGTATATTTATTTACTTATTTAATTTGGTATAGGAAAAACCCAGTTTAAGCTCGTGGCTTTGGTGTAGGAAAACAAATAACATCCATAGTCTTCCCTGATGATGTACCGGACTCTCTTGGAGTGCGAGCACGACCGTTGAACGGGCTGCGTGAATTTTTTTTTTCTAATTGTACTAGATAAGGATTTGATAAATTTATATAATAGTAATTTAGCGGACTTCGAAGATGTGTCGGACGTTATAAATTTTTTATTTGGTGTTACTTTTTTTTATACTTGAAATATTCGTTCGAGAACGAAGCAACGATTATTTATAATTCCAAGATCAATTATTTTACATGAATGGCAGATTTCGAATACTACAACGATCACTTATTATTTATCTTTAGGCTAATAATAAAAATAAGGTACGAAAGTTCGGGTTGTTACATTCTACCCCCCTTAAAAGAAATTTCGTCCCGAAATTTAGGAGTTATCTAGGCAAAATCTCGAGATATTTTTCCTCCGTTTTCTCTTCTAGCTCCCATGTTGCTTATGCCTGTCCGTGGTTTGTCCACAAAACTCTTACTGTAGTAATCGATTTATTCCAAAGTTGCTGCACTTTTCGATCTAGTATTTCCACCGGCTTTTCTTCGTAACTCAGGTTAGGCTCTAGGGCGATTTTTTTTTTGTAGCGAATCACATGTTTTGGGTCGAACACGTATCTTCGAAGTTGGGAGGCGTGGAATACGTTGTGTACGTTCCCAAAGTTGGGTGGTAATGCCAAGCGATATGCTACTGGGCCCACTTCTTCTAGAATTTCATAGGGTCCAATAAATCGTGGTTTTAGCTTCCTTCGAGTCCAAATCTGGTTATTCCTTTGGAAGGGGTTACTTTCAAGAAGACCTTCTCCCCGATGTTAAATTTCAATTCCGTTCGCCGCTCATCGGCGTTGGATTTTTGCCGGTCTTGCTCTTCCTTGAGGGTCCCACGCGAGGAAATTTAGAGTTGATCTAACAATTTTAACTTTGATAGGAACCGAATTTGGGATTCAAAAAGAATCATTCGAATCGTTCTTACTTTGGGAGGCTCCAAGGTCACCATGAAAACAAACGACTTAATTAGTTCGATTACATGAGCAATTTGGTTCATCACAAACTCTCACCGATAGCTTGCAACCAAAATTTTGCCTGAAGTGCAAAGACTAGGCTCAATTGGGCTCATTATGCTCACCCCCAAAAAAGAAAAGATACAACTTCAAAGGGCTTGAGCTATACCCATAGAACTTAAAAATTTTATGGTGGAAATAGCTTGCTAGATGGAATAAATTGCGAAAGTGAGAGTATGATGAATAGAATGTAGATGTCAATAATAGGTTGCCAATAATATAATCAAATGAACAGTGAGTTAGAAAAGTTTCAAGTATCCCCAGATGATAACAGGAAGACCTGCGATGATTGGTTACAAATGGATTTGAAAAGAATAGGAAAAACAAACAATTGCAATTTGCTCAACAACACTATGATAGAAGATCATATCAATGAAATTTTTAGAGTTTATAAGCAGTTCAAGAAAACTAACTAATAAAGAGGGCAACAAGAGGAAACTAGCCAAGGGAGAAGCAATGTGTCAGCTCTGACATGGAGCTTGCAGAAAAGCTCAAGTCAAGAGTCAACAGTCATATTTGAATTCAGAAGATGAGAGTACCCATGTAAAACAAAGAGCTTGTCAATATGTCTGAAAACACAAAGGGTCAAATTAAAAGGTTTAAGGTCTCACCAGATGGCTGCTCAAATATAATGGGACTGACAATGATTGGTCCCAAGTGGATTTGAGAAGAAGAATAACAAGCAACAAACCCTTTTGGGTCAACAATATCGTGATACTATATCACGTTAACGAATTCACAAAGTTTATAACCAAACAACGGAAAATTAACTAGTAGAGAAGACAATCAGAGCAAACTAGTTCAGGGAGAGAGCAAATTGTTTTAGACCTGAGTTGCTGAAGAGCTCAAAGCATGATGGAATAATTATAGTGGGATTAAAAAGAGGTGACTATTCTGTATAAATTAATGAGTGTCAGCAAGCACCTTTGAAAACACTAATGGTCTACTAATGATATTTGAAGAATATTATCATTGAAGAGACAATAGTTTAGGGAAACATGTTCATTCTGAAGGCTATAAATAAAGTAACTCTTAGTATAGGAGTTTGGTGGCAAGAATTCAGAGGGTCAACGTATTGCTTTTATACAGAATGAGTAAAGAAGGACCGTAGTCACTGGAGATTATCAGAAAACATGAGGGAGCAAGCTCAAAACTAAAGGTGATTCACAACCTTGACATAGAAGAGGGAAAATAATGGCACGTTACCTTGCAAAGGAAGTCATTTAAGGTCTTAATTCAACAAAAGTATTTTGATCAAGGGGGATGTGAGAAAATGGAATTCATGGAAACCCAAGTAACCGTTGCTGATATATCTTCCTGGTTGACTACGATGGTGATACTCCGTTGTTTAACTCTTTATAGAGGATGGTAAATGAGCCATGGGAAACTTTGGTCACAAGCTACTTTCACTTTACGATCACGTCAGATGACCATATGTGGGGATTATAACTCCTTGGTACTCTTGGTTTGTCAGAACGCTCATCCTCGTAACACGTCGTTTCTGTTTACTTATATTGCAGAGCTAGGTTCTTTCTTATCGAGTCCTATTCTTTTCGTCGCTCGAGAAAGCGAGAAATGTTCATACTGTACTTCTAAGTTCGAGTTCATATTGTATTCTAGAAGGAACGCATAACTAAGTATTCTAAGTTCTTGGAAATTTTGATTTCCCCATTCTCGCAACATGATTCAATGACTACTCAAAAAGAGGTATTATTTCACAAACTCAAAAAGAGACATCATTTCAACAATTGGTACCGAACTCATATGCTTTATACTTTCATATTTCAGTACCATTTTCCATTCAGGAAAGTTACTTCTTTTATTCATACATTCACAATCTTTAGCCAAGAAAAGACATACTAACCCTTTATTTAAGCATGCTATCAAATCGAGAAACATCAACCCTTTTCTTTAAACTTAGTATTTTCATTTGTTCACTCAAATTAATGCATGATTTACTTCTCCATTTCAAACTTTCAAACATCTTGACTTTCTTTTGAAAAAGAACGAGTTACCTTTTTCCTCATTGAGCGCGATTGGTGGGAGTGCTAAGAGCACTTTCATCGATTAGACAGTCTAGTGGAACAAGGCTAGACCAAAGATTTTCAAAGAAGACTCTCGGGTTCAGAGCGAGAAAGAATGCTCTGATACCACTCTGTCACGACCGCATTTGCTAAGGATAGAAAACACGGTTGATCGCGACTAGGGGAGGACTAAAGAAGCGGGGAAGAAAGAGGAAAAGCAACACAACTCGACCATAGCTCCAAACAAATGGGAATAGCTCGAAATAAAATCAGAGTTTTGAACAAAATAGACTTGAGTCTTTTAAGATGCACAACGAAAGCAAATGAACGCGGTTCCATGTATGAAGACATGAACCTCCGAGAGTCAAAATCTGACTGAATTAAATGTCTTGTCTCAATAGCACTTCCTCCACCACTTCGCTGCTCAACCTGCACATTTAGAAATATATGCAGGGCTGAGTACAAAAAGTACTCTGTGAACACATTGCCGAAAATTACACATATACATTTGAAAATATTGTCAAGCCATCATCACAGTAACACTGGGGGTGTTATTGAAAAGACCCGAGCTTACTAAAAATATCACATTGGGTTGCAACCCATTTTTCGGTACTTAGCCATATCTGATCACATTGTGCCGTCGAGATGGTGTTCTCGCACGGTCACCTTCTCTGCCCATCATGTCAGAGGTATTCTTGTGCCGGGAAGGTGGCCACCTTCCACGGTCACCTGCTCTGCCCAACATGTCAGAGGTAGCTTGTGTACACTAGTCCGAGCGGGGACACCACCCTCACTGGGACCCGAATTCGACTTATATCGTCATTCATAATTCACTTGGCCTTAGCCAAACAGATAGGTATCATACACAAAACATTTATGGCAAGACAATATCTTAAAAAAAATCACGAACATGTGTTCGTGTTTTCATAAAATACGATTTGTATTTTTAGTATAGGAAAGCTCACCTTGATCGTTTAGTTCCGTTAACTCGAATCTTTCGTTCTGACTTTACTTGCGAACGTAACCTTTCGAAAATAAATAATAAACTCATCAAACTCAAGAAAAACATCTAATTAGAATGCATGCACCCTCATTAAAGTCTTTTATCTCATTTCCCGGTTTTCACGTATTTCGATTATTCGGCGGCCACCTATGGCATCGTGTGCGATGCCGGTCGACCGCTCACGCCCATCAGTCATCCGTTGGCTCCTCGTATTTTTCCACCACGATGTTGAATTAAATTCCCAAAAATATATATATAAGCGCGTACTTAAGCTTTCACAAATTAATTTCCCTCAAAATTATATTTATTTTGGACTTGAGATAAATTATTCGACCGTCGAAAATTATTCAGGATTAATTAAATAAGTCCCCACGATTTAGTATTCGTCGGCCCAATAATTATCTAATTTCAAGCCCGAAGATTAATTTTAAAAAAAACAGCCCAAATTATTTAAATTAAGTTGCCCACCAATTATACTCCCATCGTCCATATCTCGTTCCTCTTCCTTATTTCACAAAAAAGAAAAAAAATCTCCAAAAGGAGTACATGTATATTTTAACAAATTTGAAATGAACAAAAGGAGTGCACGTGTATCCTTATTAAGGATACACAACAATATTTGAAAATAATAAAAAGGAGTACACTGTAGGAACCTCACTTCCATTTTAAAATATAAAGGATTTTTTTTATTATCAAGGAATTGAAGTACACGTACACTCTCCTTTCTTTATTTTCAAAATATTAAGAAATTAATTAATAAAGAATCATGCACTTCCTTCCCCAGTTTCATCGTGACTTTCTCTCCCTCTCTACTGTAAAACTCCAACCATAATTAAAAGTTCTCGGCCCAAGCTGTCATTTAATCAGCCCAACTCATTTAATTATTTTAGAGGCCCAAAGTAATTAATTAACTTGGCCCAAATAAAAAAAAGTCCCAACACTCATGTATACACCTTCCCATCGTGACTCCCTCTTCCCCAAATCTTTACATTTTGAAATCCCTAATTTGAGAGACACTGCAGCATCGGTTCTCCTCCCTCTCTCGCCGACCCTTCTTCTCCCTCATCTCTCTTCACCGTACCGCCGCTGCTGTAAGCGCAGCGGCTCACCGTCGCGGCCCTCCACCTCTCTCTCCCGGCATCTGCCGCCATCTCCGATCGCCGCTGTCCTCCCCCCTCATTTCTCTCCCTCGGATCCCTTTTTCTTCCCCGGATCTGCCGACGCTGCGGATCCGTCTCCGTCGCTCCTCCAAACTCGCCCAGCCACCGCCGCCGTCAGCAGCGTCCAGCCATCGCCGCAGTCAGCAGCGCCCAACCACCGCAGCCGTCAATGCACAGAGCCGTCGCCATCGCTGTCGGCTTCTCCGCCGGTTCGCGCAGTTGTCCGAACTCGCCCCGAACAACTCCGAAACGACACCGCACTGCCCCGAAACCAACCCGAACCACCCCGCAAGGTAAGTCCCTCTTACAAAATATTTTCTTTCGCCGCCGGACTTACTCCTCTAATCTCTAAAAATGTCAAGAATAGTTGTAGACGTTTCACAAGTATTATTTCACATGACATTTGGCAGAACAGGGTGTAACAAGCATCAATTATAGATTTAGTTTCGGATTCGGTTGATGCAACAAAGTGCTATGCTTGATGTATGGTTAGATAAAATAGAGATTGGAATTGGAGTATACCTTGATGTGAGTGTTAGTTGTCGGCCTTAGAGTTGCAAAATTTGCATTCCTTCCCTCGTACTTCTTACCCCCCGATTCTTAGTGTTAGCGTGTGTGTGATTTTTCTTCAAAGTGACTGAGTGTTGAAAAGGAAAGGCTAAGGTATAAGGTATATATGTATATGTAAGCTTCTCCTTTTGGCAAGTGAAAGCGACGATATAGCAAGTCGGTCGAGCAAGTTGCACATATTCTTATCAAGTTGGTGGAGCAAGTTGCACAGATTCTTATCTCAAATATGTCAGAGGAAGATATGATTTGCCTACATTAATTAAATGCAGCATTTAATGTTGCGCTGAAAAATTTGATCCTCCCGGATCTGCCTATCCCTTTCTTTTATATTTTATTTGTTTTATTAAATTTTATTATTTGTATATTTATTTACTTATTTAATTTGGTATAGGAAAAACCCAGTTTAAGCTAGTGGCTTTGGTGTAGGAAAACAAATAACATCCATAGTCTTCCCTGATGATGTACCGGACTCTCTTGGAGTGCGAGCACGACCGTTGAACGGGCTGCGTGAATTTTTTTTTTCTAATTGTACTAGATAAGGATTTGATAAATTTGTATAATAGTAATTTAGCGGACTTCGAAGATGTGTCGGACGTTATAAATTTTTTATTTGGTGTTACTTTTTTTTATACTTGAAATATTCGTTCGAGAACGAAGCAACGATTATTTATAATTCCAAGATCAATTATTTTACATGAATGGCAGATTTCGAATACTACAACGATCACTTATTATTTATCTTTAGGTTAATAATAAAAATAAGGTACGAAAGTTCGGGTTGTTACAGTTCAGGATCAAGTGCGGGCCAATCAAATTCTAAGCCCCCAAGGAATCTAGATGATATGGTGAATGATCTAGTCAGTTCTCAGCAACATATGCAAAACAACTTGCAGTCCAACAATGACGTGGTGCATAAGCTTCAGGACGCTCAGTTGGAGCAGAAGGCAGCGATGGACATGCTGGCCAAGCAATTGTCCCAGATTGCAACTTCCTTGAGCGAAATACGAGGAAACGAAGGAAAGATTCCTGCCTCAGTAAGGCCACCGGATAGGGCTAATACCAGTCAAATCACTTTAAGATCTGGGCGAGGTTACAAAGGTCCAGTGATGAGGAGGATTGAAGAAACACCTCCCGCGGAAGGCAAGGAAGGGAGAGACTCGGTTCCTGAATCTGAAAATTCGAAGGTAGGGAGTTCCGTGAGAGGAGATGACCTTCGGGAAGGTGATCTGGGGAGATCGCTACCAAAAATAGCTGAACCATTTTTCCTAGACCTAGAGCCGGAAGTGGAAAATAAAGTAGTGAGGAAAGAATCGGGCAAACTTTTAGCTGGAGGTTCTACAAGTGCAGAGAAACAATTGAAACTGTTCCCGCACCGAGGAGAGTCTAAGAAAAAGAAGGATGAACCGGTCGATTTTATGGATATCTTTGGAAAGTTGGAGACAAACCTACCGTTCTTAGAGGCTTTGAAATTGCCGGTATTCAGCAAGTTCATCAAAGAGTTTATAGCTGGAAAGACAATGCCCAGTGGGAAGATTTTGATTGGGGATAATGTGTCCGCGTTGATTCAGAAACGGAGGATGCCTTCGAAATGCACTGACCCAGGTATGTTCACCTTACCCATTTCCATCGGTGATGTCATAATTGAGCATGCTATGTGTGATTTAGGGGCGTCAATAAATGTTTTACCGCTTTCCATATACAAAAAGTTGGTAGGAGTAGGGATGGTAGATACAAAAGTGGTAATCCAATTGGCGGATAGGTCGTGCATTTGTCTTGAGGGAGTTTTAGAAAATGTTATCGTCAAGGTGCATGATTTTCTGTATCCGGCCGATTTCCATATTATTAGAATGAGTGACAATGAATTTGCTGAGTCTAGCGGCGTACTTTTAGGAAGACCTTTCCTGCGAACCGCTAAGACCATTATCGATGTTTTTGATGGGACCATATGCCTGGATTATAATGGGGAAAAATATACATTTAGCATAGATGAGGCAATGAAGAAACCATTAGATGTTGAGAATTTGCATGCTATCGATGTTATTAACCCCCTGGTCCAGGAATATCTTGAGACCTAATTGATGCAGGAGCAGATTGACAATTCAGAGTTGAGTCACTCTATCGACAAAGAGGTAGCTGGATGGTGTGAGGCAATGCACACAAGGGAATTATCGGATGAAGAGCTAGCCGAAGCTATTTCAGAATTCTGTGCGAATCCAGAGTCAGCCAGGTCAAGGGGATTAGTCCATGTGGCTAGTATGGAAAATTCTTCCAGGCCTGGAAAAGGAATGACAACTGATGTGAAAGAGAAAAATCCCTTGCCCAGGAAACAAGTACCGCCAAGAAGGAACTGAAAACGCTCCCACCAGGCCTCAAGTATGCCTATCTGGAAGAAAATGAGACTTTTCTGGTCATCGTCAACAACAACTTGATCGAGGAACAGGAGAGAGATCTACTGGAGGTAATCAGAAGGAACAAGAAGGCAATAGGATGGACTCTCTCAGACCTAGTAGGGATCAGTCCGGATCTTTGCATGCATCACATCAGGTTGGAGGAAGGTGCGAAGGCTTATAGGGATCCTCAACGTAAGCTAAATCCAAACATGGGGGAGGAAGTTCTGAAGGAAGTTTTGAAGCTGCTTTCCCTAGGCATCATTTACTCCATACCAGACAGTGAATGGGTTAATCCGGTTCACATGGTGCCTAAAAACTCCAGAATTCAGGTAGTTAAAAATGATAAGAATGAATTGGTGCCCACTCGACTTGTCACTGGTAGAGGATGTGTATTGATTACAGGAAACTGAATGAAGCAACCAGGAAAGATCATTTCCCATTACCCTTCATTGATCAGATGCTAGAAAGGCTGGCTGGAAAACAATATTTTTGTTTCCTTGATGGATACAGTGGGTACTTCCAGATCTATGTAGATCCCGAAGACCAAGAGAAGACTACGTTCACGTGCCCCTTTGGCACGTATGCTTACAGAAGAATGTCGTTTGGACTGTGCAATGCGCCAGGCACTTTTCAACGCTGCATGATGAGTATCTTCTCAGATCTACTAGAGGATTGTATCGAGATTTTCATGGATGACTTCACCGTGTATGGGAACTCTTTCGATTCTTGTTTAGCTAGCCTGGACGTAGTGTTGAGAAGATGCCAGGAGAAGAATTTGGTCCTTAACTTCGCAAAATGTCACTTCATGGTACCCGAGGGAATCGTCTTGGGGCATGTGGTCTCAGAGAAAGGCATACAGGTAGACCAAGCAAAGGTCGATGTGATTTCGAAAATGCCTTACCCTACGAATCAGAAGGAAGTCAGGGGATTCCTAGGGCATGCAGGTTTTTATAGGAGATTCATAAAGGACTTCGCGAAGATTGCTCAGCCGCTCACCCACTTGTTGCACAATTATGTTGATTTCGTCTTGGACGAAGAGTGTAAGAAGGCTTTTCAATTATTGAAGGATAAACTAGTATCTGCCCCTATCATCAGGGCACCCGACTGGAGTCAGCCGTTTGAAATAATGTGTGATGCGAGCGACTTCGCAGTGGGGGCGGTACTAGGTCAAAGGATCGATGGAAAAAGTTACATGATTTTCTATGCCTCGAAGACACTTAACCAGGCGCAGAAAAATTATGACAACACGGAAAAGGAAATGCTGGCGGTCGTGTATTCATTTGAGAAATTTCGTCCGTACTTACTGGGGTCGAAAGTGATAGTTTTTACCGACCACGCGGCTATCAAGTACTTGCTGGCGAAGAAAGAATCTAAGCCAAGGTTAATCCATTGGGTATTACTCTTGCAAGAATTTGATTGGGAAGTGAGAGACAAAAAGGGGACAGAGACTAAAGTGGCCGACCATCTGAGTCGGATTTTTCAGGGAGAGACGGAGGAAGCTATACCTGACGCATTCCCAGAGGACCATCTGTACTACATAGGAAAATCTTCTAGACCTAACAGTTGGGAGGAAATAATGGCGATAACAGGTCCAGGAGATGCTGAGAAAGGAATGTGTCAGCTGAACGCTGAACCATGGTTCGCAGACCTGGCAAATTACTTGGTCACATGAGAGGTGCCCAGTTCACAAGAAATTTCGCGGGCCCAGAAGATGAAGCTTAAAAGCGAGGCAAAGTATTATTTCTGGGACAATCCTTACTTGTGGAGGATGGGAGCTGACCAGATAATCAGGAGATGTATCCCCGAGTGGGAACATAGGGATGTGCTTAATCATTGCCATGCATTGGCGTGTGGAGGTCATTTTGGACCAAGAAAGACTGCGAGAAAAGTCCAAGACATTGGACTTTATTGGCCTACATTACACAAGGACTCTTTTGAATTTTGTCAAAACTGCGAGAGATGCTAGCAAACTGGAGGAATTTCAAAGAGAGATGAGATGCCACAAGTCCCAGTAATGGTCTGCGAAATCTTCGACGTCTGGGGGATGGATTTCATAGGCCCATTCCCAACTTCATACGGGAATACATACATCCTTGTGGTTGTAGATTATGTTTCAAAGTGGATAGAAGCTAAGGCTCCCACGTCTTGTGAAGCCAAGGATGTGGCTAAGTTTCTTAGAGCTAACATTTTCAACAGGTATGGTGTACCCCGAGCTATTATATCTGACCAAGGGATGCATTTCTGCAATCGAACCATAGAAGCTCTGAAGAGGAAATACGGGGTCCACCATAGGTTTTCTACCCCGTATCACCCTCAGTCTAATGGGCAGGCAGAGATCTCAAACAGGGAGATCAAGGCAATATTGGAGAAGACGGTGAATCCGTCAAGGAAGGATTGGAGCAAGAAGCTTGGCGATGCATTATGGGCTTATAGGACAGCATACAAAACGCCTATTGGGATGTCACCTTACAGGCTAGTGTTTGGAAAGATGTGTCATTTGCCCGTGGGAGTGGAGCATAGAGCGTACTGGGCGGTCAAGGAGATCAATATGAAACCCCAATCTTGCGAGGAAGAGAGGAAACTGCAGCTTCAGGAGCTGGAGGAGTTGAAGCTTGAGTTGTATGAGTCCGTGATGTGGTACAAGGAGAAGACGAAGCTTTGGCATGACAAAAACCTCCGGGTCAAGGAACTACAAGTGGGTCAGAAGGTCCTCCTTTTCCAATCCAGGCTCAAGCTGATGTCTGGTAAGCTGAAGTCCAAGTGGGTCGGGCAGTACACTGTTGTTGGCCTTCGAGCAAACGGAGCAGTGGAAATCCAGGGAAGTGCCTCAAACTCTACTCCTTTTCTTGTTAATGGTCACCGAGTGAAGGTTTTTAGGGATAATTCGGAGTTGTGTGTGGTGGAGGAAGTGCCACTACGTGCACTCTCTATTATCGCCTAATCGGTCTAGTGAGTAAGTGCTCTCGACGAATTCCTGGGTCAGGTAAATGGGAATGTAATTTTTAATCTATACACTGAACCAGGGGATCTCGAGATTACTCAATTAAAGGTGTAAATAGTTTAGCTGCTTTTCAAAAAGTAAAAAATTACCAAACAAAGAAAAAAAAATCTAATTTTCCAAAAATATTTTTGAAACACCAGACTTCTTAGGGAAATTGTTTTGTCACATATGAATCCTCGACCTGGGAGCCTGGCGTTTCATTTTTTTGTTTTCTTTTCTAAGTGTGGTATTGCGGAGAGTAGCGTTTACATGGGGCGATGAGATTTTCGGACCATAATGTTTGGGAGGGAAGTTGTGAAATTTCAAATTTCAAATTTTCACTTTATGGGTAGGCGTACGGTTGCTTACATCACGCCTACAACCGTCTGTAACCCTACCTAAAATATCAATTTCCCTTTTCTTTTCTTTTATTTTCCAAAACCCGAACTCTCTCTCTAACTCTAAAAATCCCCCAATTCCTCTCTACAATACCCACAGTTGTCTAACCCTAATAAAAAATCCTTCCATGTTTTGTGAAATTTGCAAATTTTGAACATGGAGAACACACCGGAAACTGGACACCCCATCACCACTGCAAGTTCCGACGCGGCGGCGTTTATGGCAGATTTGACGAAGAGGTTTTGCAGTGCAGAGGAGGCGATGAAGGCCTTCGCTCTCTTCACGATAATAATGGAACAGGCCAAACCTTCCACAACAACAACCACACCACCACCACCGCCGACGATTCCAGAAGAGTCGACGGCCAAACCTACGATTTTGCATGCACCAGCCAAGCCGACCACCAGCGCGCCAGAGAAGGACGCAGCGGTAGGCGAAGACGAGGGGGTTGAGGCGGATCTGGCAGAGGATCTTGTGCAAATGGCGGTTGGTGACCAGAGGAAGACACTGGTGTTGGAGGGGGGAACCCCTGTTTCTGCAGATGGTGTTCGTGAGGGGAAAACCCTATTTTGTGACGATGTTGCCGAGGGGGAAACCCCTGAAAAGTTGGTGGGCGGTGAAGCCCGTGTTTCTGACCAGTTAGTTGCTGAGGGGGAAACCCCTGTTTACATTGAGGGGGGACCCCTAGTCTGTCTGAGGGGGGAGGCCCCCGTTACTGATGCGATTTCGGTGCCCGAAGAAAGTGGGCTAAATTTGGTGGTAGATCTGGTAGAGAATCAGGAGGACGCAGACTCGCCGGTGGATAAAAGGGAGGCCAGGCGTAGGGCCCGTAGGAGCTTGAGGGACGAGATCGATGTTCTCACCCTACCCACGGAGGAGGAGTGCCTAGCCCCGGGAACAGAGGGCGAACAAGTGGAGGAAGCCCCTGGGTCTAGCGGGGAGGTGAACGAAGTAGAAGAACGCCGCCTGGCGGAGGAACGCAAAAGGAAAGGAAAGCATGCAGCTACCTCCCAGACCAAGAAGCCCAGGAAGACTGTAGTGGGCAAATCTATTGAAACTCCGCTCCCAGCCCCTACCAAGGTTCCCTTCGCCAAGGAACAGGTCGGCCCTACTCCAGCTACCGAGTCAGAGGAAGAAGAAATGGAGGAACAAGAGGAAGAGTTGAATTTCGAGCCAGCGGAGGTCTGGCTGACAAAAGGGTTGTTGGAAGCGATGGGGAAGTTTGAAGATCCGAAGAGGACAACAACCTACAAAGAGCGGTGTGGTTCTGGCAAGCTAGCAAAATCTGGGAAACGGTACGATCGTGATGAGTTACGGGAGATAGACTCAGATGAGGAGTTCCGTCAATACATCGGTGCCATTGGATTTGATTGGCTTTTAAAACATAGTGATGCGGAGGTGCCAACAGCATTGACACGGGAGTTTTTCTCGACTTCCTGCTGTTTACTGAGGAGCATGAGATGAGTATCAGAGACTGGTCCCTAAGGATGAGGTTGTTCACTCGCGCAGAGGATGACGATGGCATTTAGAACGAGCGCGTTGTAGGAGCTCTGAAGTACACTCCAGGGTTCAAGCCGCAGTCCGCTTTCAAGATCAGCTATTCAAAAAGCTTCCATATTGAGAACCGCATCCTACGATTTTCCTAGACATTTATAAGCTACAACCTGATGGGGACTTCCAATTCTGCTTTAACTACTGTTGACCTCTATTTTACATGGTGCATGGCGAAAGAAGTAAAGGTACACTTGGGCTATTGGTTGGCTCACACTTGTCACCAGATGGCTGCCAATCCCTCCCGCCACATGTACACGTGCCACCTTCTCGGAGCTTACCTCCAACGCAACACGATAATGAAGATAGCTAAATCCGCGCCTGAGGTAGTCATGTGCGAGCCCCCGAGATATTCAGCATTGATTATTTCTTCAACAAGGGCCTGCTCTACATGCACGGGAAGGATGTGTGTTTCTATGAGGTGGGCAGGATGGAACCCCAAGTGAAGCCGGAGCAGGATGGTGTCGAATTAGTGAACAGCGCAGAGTATGAAGAAGTGAAGAAGGAAATGGGATTGATGCGACAGGAGCTTGGTGGTGTCAGGGACGAGAAAAAGACCCTCAGGGGTAGTATTACCGAGCTTGTGGGGAGGTCATCCGCGCAGAATGAGAGTATGACGGAAGCCGTCAAATTGATGATGATGATGATGATGATAACACAGTGGCTGAAGGAGAAGTTTCCCGAGCCCCAGAGGAAATTGCCCTCTGGACCCAGAAGCGTGTCCATGCAGCTAGGGCAGGGAAGCTCATCCATCCAGCAACCCCCACCAGCGTCAAAGCCCCTGTTAGCCCCATCATCATCGAAGCCCGTGTCTGTGAAGAAGAATGTGTCGAGACAGAGTGAGAAGGAAGAGGAGAAGCCGGCGTCGCCGGCCAGGAAGAAAGCGAAGCTGACCCGCCCCTATGTTCCACCCCAGTTTGGCTTCCGCGGGGGCCAAACCCCGAATTGAGACCCCCAATGACCAAGTAACTTTTACCTTTCAGATTTTCTTTTCGTTTTTTTATGTTTGTATATGTTTGCTGTTTTAAGTTTATGCTTTTGTGTTTGTTTTTCCAGCATGCCTAGTAGTGTATATATGTGTCTGCGTTTATATGTGTCTTCTCCCACTTAGCCCAATCTTTGGTCTAATTGTGAGAAGTTTGTGTTTCTTTTAGGCATGTTTTGGCTTTTTTCTGTAGTAATTTCTCCCACTTAGCCCGTTGCTCGATCTAAGTGTGAGAAGTTTGTTTTACTTGTGCTTGTTTGTTGTTTTGCGTTGTGCTTTTTGTGTTTGTTTAGGTCTGTTATTCCTTCCCTATTTCCCTCTTCACTGGGATAGCTTGGGGACAAGCTTGAGTGAAGTGGGAGGGGGAGGGAGTTAGCGGAGTTTTTGGTTGAGTTTTTGTTAATGTGAATAGGAGTCTTTAGATCTAGGTCTTTGTGTGTCGCATGAGCTAGTGAATACAATACGGCAAGATTCCCTTAGTAAGAGCAATTGAAGATATGATGCATGTCAACTTTGAGGCTTTTTTCCTTAATAAGCTGAATTCGGTTTGAATGAAGTAAGGACGATAGAGGATGCCTTAGATAACCTAATTGTGAAGCCCTACTATAAATGTGAGTTATAAGCCTATACACTTAGAGCTAACTTGTATAAAAAGGGGCCACCACTTAATTGCATAGGGAGAAGAGTCCGAAGAAAGAAAAAAATAATAGAGGGTTTCTGGAGGTATAAGCTGGAACGAAGTCCAGGAAAATGAGGTATAAGCTGGACGAAGTCCAGGACGAAGTCCAGGGGGAATGAAAAATATATAAAGGGAAATTCGGAGGTACAAGCTGGACGAAGTCCAGGGAAAAAATATATATAAAAGGGGAATAGAAAGAAAAAATTTAAGGGCAGGAGGCAATAGTAACCTGACCCAAGAAAAAAAATAAAAAATGAAGAAAAAAAGGGGGACTGTAGGAAAGAGAAACTCTCATAACCCGAAGCATCAGTGGTGTGTCATTGACTTAAGAGTGAATCGATCCTAACATCCCTGGTGAGGAATGAACGATCGAGTGAATCCAACAATTGGGAAGTCATAGGCTATCTTGACGAAGTGACAGCCCGATTAGGTAGAAGAAGGAAAGAATGGGAGGATTTGGAGATTGTAGACGAATCGGATAGACCTTAAGCTTGTGGGGACGGCTGCCTAAAAGTTGAAATTAGTTCATGCTTTTGTGTTTTTCTTTAAGTGTTTATTATCTTATTGTGAGTCTGTTAGTGTGTCTAGGTCTAGGAGTTTGTATCTTGTTTGTGTCTGTAGAGTCGGTCATAGGCTAACCATGCATTGAAATTCACCTTATTTCTTTTTCTTGTTTTTATACTTGAGGACAAGTATGGTTTAAGTGTGAGCAGTTTGATAAGGATAATTTCATGCATTAGTTAAAGGGTGGAATTCATGCATTTACGGGGCCTAACGCATTTTTTAAGCCATGTGTGTAGAAGGTTTCGCTAGGTCCAGGAATAAAAGAGGACAATTGCATGGCGGAAGGAAATTGGCGATAAAGTGAGCAGTATGAAGGAAAAATGACATGACGGAGGAGATCGCAAAGCTGAAGGGCAGAATTGAGATTTCTGCGAAGGCTTCTAGAAGATCACCTCCGCACCTATAAAAAAAAGGAAAAAGAAACTTTTGCTTTCGGCTCTGAGCTCACATATACACTTCTATACACTTGAGAATTCCGGGAATAGGCAGGGGTTTCGGGTTTTACTTTCCATTAGTTGTTGCGTAACACCGTCCTCACGTGGGGCGAAGATACAATTTATTGTTTTAATTTCATTTTGCTGCTGTGAATTTCACCGAGCTTCGCTTTTCAAAGCTCGACTCTGTTTTCCATCGAACTATCGTGATCTATGCAATTCTTGTTTTCTGCTTTGATGCTGTTGATTTCGTGGCATGGATGGTATTTGTTTTGAGTTTGTCGTTGTTTACTGATCTGGATGCTTTTCGCGCTGATCTGTAGAGTCGGAGTAGAGCAGTGGTTAGTTGTTGTGATCGGATCAGATTAGTCAAATCGGAGTTTATGGAGTTGATTTTGTTTGTGGTTGGGTTCGGATTGCTTGGATCTGGAGTGGATTAAGCATCCGGCAGGTGGATCTGAAACAGAGTTGATCGTAGTTGATGTCTCGTTTTCGTGTTTTTGTTTCCCTTCGTCTAGTATATGTAGATCTGTTTTATTTCCGGCTAATCGCAAGTTTCCGACGTCCAAACTTTTACATTCTGTTTGAATCTGAATATTTACTCTGTTTGCTTCATGTTCGCGTTTAAATCAGGTAATGAGATGTACGTCGTAGTTAGTTAAATCCTTAGTTTGTTATCTGCAGCTTTATTTCCGTACTTGCAGTTTCTGGAAGATGGTCCCCACTGCACGTTGCTTTCTGTTTAGCTAAATTAGGTAGCCGTTTACTAGGTCAAGGAAGTTCTTTCAGTTATTGATGTTTAAATGATAATCCGTGTCTGCATGATGTTTTCAATTTCCTAGGTCTAGTGTTAGATTTTATCCCTAGGTCTAGTAATAGTTGCCTCAACCCAAATTTGCGTGGCAGCAGCCATTCACCTTTCCAGAGTCGTTTGAATGCATTCTTACTCGTCCATCTTCGTGGGATCGATCCCTACTTTCCTGTACTAATTCATAGTATAGCGGGTTAAGGGTTTTTGAACGCGGAATTAGTGTGTCCGACGACCGAGACTTCTAGAATCCTATGAGTTCCTAGACCTTGTGATCTAGGGGATTCTCTGGATCTGAGAGCTTGACCTAGCACAAAAGCGCACACTGTTTCCTTAGGCAGTTTCACTTATGATTTTTTTATTTTTTAAAATTTGTGGTAGTCTCTTAAATTCGAACTATTTTAAGTTTGTATCAAATTCGAACTACAAGTTTGTATTTATAAAAGTTTGTAGTTAATTTTCTTAAAAAATTAAATTAAAAATCTAAAATCGGGACTAGATACCCGACTCGGGTATCCGGGTACCCGAAATCATTTTCGGATCGGATACCAGGTATTAGATTTTGAGAAATTCGAGATCAGGTACCCGAAATTTTTTGATCGGGTATCCGCAAGTTCCCGATTTAACAGACCTACTCCTTCCATCTTGACATTTGAAGGAATAAAGCATTTGCTTCGTGTACAACAGATTTGCCAATGACTTGGCCGGTTTATCATTTTAGTCCGTCCGCCATTAGGAGTCCGGTTAATTTTTACTATAAAATGGTAGGTAGAACCCACATTCCACTAACTCATTTCACTAACATTTTACTATAAAAAATTAATATATAAAGATGAGTCCCACCTTCCACTATATTTTTCAGCCACTTTTTTTTAAAGTCGTGCTAAACTCAAATGAGACTTATAATGGCGGAGGAAGTAATATTCAATTTTTTTATTTAATCAAATTAAAATTTCATACTTAATTGAATAGTGGATAGCTTGATTAAAATTCAGAAAGAATATGAAGTATATTTATATTTCAGATCATGCCCAAATATCATGATACAGTTTATGTTTTATTCATAGAATTTAAATTAATATCTCGACACAATTTACGTTTTATTCATTGAATCAAATCGGTAATGCTTGATAAACACTTTTAAATTGAATTTAGCGTTATAAAATCAACACATCTAGTAGGAAATTTTATATCTGTTTTGTGAATTAATTAATAGAGAGTAAAGTAAGAATAAAATAGAAATAATATTATTTCTATTTTAGTAAAACTTTTATTTTTAATACTCCCCCGTCTCCAAATAGTATGAACTTTGGGTTCGGCACGAGTTTTAAAGCATTATTGGTAAAGTAAGAGAGATATATAAAGTAAGTTTTTTAAATATTGCTAGTAGAGAATGAATCATATCTTATTAGAGAGAAGAGAGTTTTCGAAATTGGAATGTTTATACTCTTTAGAGACGAACGAAAAAAGAAAATGTTTATTTTTTTATGAACATTCAAAAGAGTATGAACGTTCTAAAGAGTGCCGAAAGAAAAAGAGAATAAAAAATAAACATTTCAAATGTTCCACAAAATAAACATTTCATCTGCCCAAATGTTCAACACCTTAGAGCATCCACAATAGTGGACAAGCCAGACGGACGACCTCTCGTCTGTCGGATTTCTCGGTCGTCCGTCCGCTCGTACGCTATTGTGGGTCCTCGACGGACGAGAGCATTTTTTATTTTTTTGACATTTTTTTAAATTTCAACTCTATATATTCGGCTCGTTGTTTTTCATTTCATTTGCACTTCATATCTTGCACAACGATCGTCGAAAATGAAGGCTTAAAACATAAACTTATCATACCCCGTTCGGCTAGCGGCAAACTTTGTTTAAATTGTTGTTTTTTTTGTTGCATTATATTATTTTAATTTTTTTTATTTAATAAAATTATTATTGCACTTTCTCAGCCCGTATTCGTGTCGAAATTTTAATTTCGTAATTTTCGTATTTGTAAATTTGTGAATTTTTATTATTGTGCTTGTCCGCCGGGATATCCTAGTGCTTGTCCACTATTGTGTAGTGAGATGTCCTAGGGGTGTGGCAGTCGGGTGGGAAGTTCTAGTGACGTGACAGAATGTGTTTTTGGAAAGTCCTAGTGCTAGTCCGTGGGGAAGTCTTTGGACGCTTTTAAAAGAGTATGAACATTCAAAAAGATTTTTTTTTATATTTTTTGAGACAAAATAGTGTATATTTTAATTTATTTATAAAAATATCAGTGTTTAACATATTAAACCAACCATGATTATTAAAGCCTACCTAGTAGCATTAGTAATTCCATCTAAATTCCATGTCCACAACTTTTTATTACAAGATAAAAAACTTGTTCAAAAATTTCAATCCATAAGAATTTGTGTTGACTAAACAATGACGGCCGCCTTGTTGAGATCTGCTCTGCGGAGGAGCGCCGCAGCGTCGTTGATGTCGAGCCGCGGCTTCGCTTCGGCGTCGGGGCAGCAACGGAAGGTAGCTATTTTGGGCGCCGCTGGCGGGATTGGGCAGCCGCTCTCTCTCCTAATGAAGCTGAATCCAATGGTTTCACACCTCTGTCTGTACGATATCGCCGGAACGCCTGGTGTTGCCGCTGACGTTAGCCACATTAATACCAGATCTGAGGTTTTAATCGTTCATTTTTCTTCTCTTTTGGGGGTTTTAGATCTGTGTTTGTTTTGTCTTCCGAGTTCATTTACAGCTAAATTTTAATCCTACTGTATTAATATCAGGTTAGCCTCGTTTTCTCTACAATATTTGATCGATTGATGAGAATGGCTTACATATGAGTTTTAATATAGTATTACTTTCTTCATTTCTGACCTTTCTTCTTCCTGTTAAAATAGAAAAATGAAAATATAATTAGTTAGCTTTTAACTTGTTTGTGTAGCATTTTCCAGCCGCATTTTATTGCAATTTGTAGTCAATTAATGAAATTTCCCCTTTTTTTTCTCCATCTTTTAGTCGACTTCTCGCAGATTTCTCTATCTCATTCCATGAATTTTCTGTGTTTTGATTCTCCATTTTTAACATTCGCAGATTTCTATCTCCTTCCATGGATTTTCTGTATTTTGATTCTCCATTTTTAACACTTCCCTTTTCACTGCAATAGTGGTGGAATTTTTTTTATCATATCTTATGTCATTGCTTTTCTGATGTAAAGGTGAACGGATATGCGGGTGAGGATCAGCTTGGGGCAGCATTGGAGGGTTCAGATGTGGTCATTATTCCAGCTGGTGTGCCAAGAAAGCCTGGCATGACCCGCGATGACCTCTTCAAGATTAATGCCGGCATTGTCAAATCTCTTTGTGAGGGAATTGCCAAATATTGCCCCAATGTAACATGCCTATCTCTCTTTGCATTTGTTAACATTTGATTTTTTATGCTATTATTGTATGTTTTGATTTGTGGGGTCTTTTTAAAATATACAGGCTCTGGTCAATATGATCAGCAACCCTGTGAACTCAACTGTGCCAATTGCTGCTGAAATCTTCAAGATCAAGGGAGTATATGATCCGAGGAGACTCTTTGGTGTAACCACTCTTGACGTTGTTAGAGCCAAAACGTTCTACGCTGGCAAGGCCAATGCCAATGTTGCCGGTATGATTATATTTCTGTCCTGTAAATTGCTTTTTCTTAGGCATTTCATCTGGATTTATATTTTTGCAATACATATTTGCAGATGTCAATGTACCTGTTATTGGTGGACATGCCGGGATTACTATTCTCCCCTTGTTTTCACAAGTACTGCATTTTCACAAATCTTTTTTCCCATTTCATTCGTGCAATTGTAGTATGTTTGAGACTAAAACTTACTATATTTGTATAGGCCACACCGTCAGCAAATCTGTCAGCTGAAGAAATTACAGCTCTTACTAAAAGAACACAAGATGGTGGGACTGAGGTTGTTGAAGCCAAGGCTGGGAAGGGATCAGCTACGCTTTCAATGGCGTAAGTGATAGAACCTACTTTTTTTACAATAACTATTTTCTTATATTTTGGAAGACTAAGTTTGTGTAGGGAGATAAATTTATTATATTTAACTTTGTCTGGTTAGTAGAAGAGCAAATTGCTGAAAAGATTCACTTAGGTTGGTCAAATTCTAGTCATTCTAAAATAGTAGATTATATCATAACTTGGTCATTTTTCTCATTGTCCCGTTTATTTGTATTTGGAGGAAATTGTGTATGACGCGTAAGCTGAAATCAATGATTTTGTTTGCAAATTTGTGTGTTGGTCTAAACTGCCATTGATTTTTCGTATGGAAAATATAGAATAAGATTAGATTAAAGTATTTATGCTTTCAAAATTCAATCTTACATGATCTTTCCTCAAATCTAAATCAATGGGACAATTGAAAAATGTCAAAGTTATGGTAGTATTTTTTAAAGTTGTGAGATTGACCAGAATTTTACCAATTTTTAATATTTTTTGTAGCAATTTGCCGCTAGTAGAAATAGCCTTAATCAAAACAATCTGCAACTAGGTCATGTTCTATTTACTACTATACAAAGTTGATTGTATTCTGTTGGTTTCTCTACGCAATGATTTATCAGGTATGCTGGTGCTATATTTGCGGATGCTTGCTTAAAAGGACTTAATGGAGTCCCTGATGTGGTGGAATGTTCATTTGTTCAATCAACTGTGACAGAGCTACCTTTCTTTGCATCAAAGGTGTGTTAATTTATTTTTTTATTATATTTTGTTATCATAATCATCATATCTAGGTATGTAGCCAGATGCAATGAGCACATTTTTTCTTTGGAACACATATGTCTGCTATTTCTCCAGTTTGCATTATGTGCCTATTTTGCAGTCTTCCAATAATGCATATGTTATTCTGACAATATCTTGTATAATGGCATCGACAGGTGAGACTTGGGAAGAATGGCGTGGAGGAAGTTTTGGGTATGGGTCATTTGACTGATTTTGAGAAGCAAGGACTGGAAGCTTTAAAACCCGAGTTAAAGAGTTCGATTGAGAAGGGCATATCTTTCGTCCATGACAATTGAGAAAGCCATTCTAATACTGACTCATTTTTGGCAATGTTGGAGTATTATCTATTGGTTTTTCAAGCTACAGGAGTGGAGTCTTCCTTTGCAAGGTGACAATGCAGCAATAAGGGGAGTGTATTACCTGCAAACAATGTATTCTTGGTTCTGAACCAATCGTACTTCTATTTTTTAGTGATAATGTGCGCGTGCGTTTTAGAAGGACATGGTGTCAATTCAAGTCACGGGTTCCTTGAAACGAGCATATTCGTAAAAGCTGGTTTGGACTTGTACCTAATGAGATTATGGAAAGAGGCAAATAGCTCATAATATTTAAATGGATAACTCAAATAGCCTGACTATAACTCGGCCAATAAAACGAGCACATTTAGGTTCATACTATATTGATAATTATCCCATTCGTCTCTTAAATTTTGTTGCATTTTGACTGGGCATGAGTTTAAAGAAATGTTAGGGAAAGTAGGTTGAAAAAATTAGTTGATAGTAGGTCCTATTTTTGAATACTATTATCTTCGTTTTACAAGAATATGCACTTTTTTTGAGTGAACTACATAAATGGTACTTGATCTTTTACTTTCTCTCATAAATGATACCTGATCTTTATTTTATATCGTTTTTGGTACTTAATGACAAAAATAACCATATGTACCAAATATGTGATTTTTTTAGTAACAAGGATATTTTTTGAAATTTCAATTAAATAGTACTCCCTCCGTCCCGCACTATTCGCACTTATTTCCTTTTTGGGCGTCCCAAGTTACTTGCACTCTTTCCATTTTTAGTAAAAAATTTCACCTGCAGCCGTAATTTTTGACTTTCCTATACACTCATTCCTTAATCTCCGTGCCGAAAAGGAAAGGGGCGAGTAGCCCGGGACGGAGGGAGTACTAAATATGTGATTTTTTTTGTTCATTTTTTTCTTCTTCTTTTTTTTAATATTTATTTTCTTTTCTTCTTACTTTTTTCTCCTTAGTTTATGTTTCCTCTTTTTTTCTTTTTTCTTCTTTCTTTTTAGTGTTTTATATATCATCTAATTACATTCATAATATAAATCAAGAACAAAAAACCTGATTAAATTAATTATTTAAACTAATTAAATTAACTAAATATTTTTAATTAAATTATTTATTATTATATAGTATTATATGATTCATAATTTTAATAATTATACTATAATTATTTATTAATTAATACTAGTTTTTGGTACTATAACAATAATGTTATTATAATAATAATTTATAATTTTATTTAAATATACTTGAATGATATAAAAAAATAAATTAATTATTAATTTATAACATCAAAAAATAATATTAATACTGATTTATAATAATAGTATATAGTATGAGAGAAGATACTATAATATCACTTTTGATACTAGTTTTGTGTATATCCAAAATATCCTCTAGGACACAAATGGAAAAATGTATTTGTTTAGAGGGTATTTTGGGATGAAAATCACATCACATACCAAAAATGTAATTTATAGTTACCAAAAACGATATAAAATAAAGACCAAGTACCATTTATGTGCGATAGTTAAAGATTAGGTACAATTTGTGTAGTACACTCTTTTTTTTATAGTCTGTCTCATAAGAATACGCACTTTATAATTTTGGAAAGTCTTCTCTCTAATTAAAGGGATCTATTCTGCATTAACAATACTTTAATTATTTTTTCTCTCCATCTCTCTTATTTTACCAATTTTACATTAAAACTTGTGTTGAACCCAAAGTGCATATTCTTTGGGGAAGTAGAAAGTAGTATTAGTTTTAATAAGATGTGAGTGAGAATGAGTTAGTGGAATATGACGTCCGATATTAAAAATGGTAAAAAGTGAAATATGACAAATTTTGTGGGATGAACAAAAATAGAAATATGTAACAAATTTCCGAACAGGACGGATGAAGTATTTGCTAAGTTTTGTACATTTGATCTATTTTCCCCGAATAACCCTTGCAATTTTGTGAGCATTTTGGTAAAGTAGTTTTTGATTATTAAACATAAATTTAAAGGCCGAGTCATTTTTGATAATTATTTTTTTTCAAAATATTTCAAGATAGTTGAGTTTTTTGGGCAAAAGACTCGTTTCAACTATTCAAGACGGAGGAAACAGGAAGTATATCGATAAAAAACAATTTTTAAACAATTAATATTTGCAAATAAAATAATAAAAATAAGAGAAAAAATGATATGGAGACTGGAGAGAGGCAGAGCGTGTGGCGCAAATGAAATGCGCTCAACAAGACAAGACAAGTCTTGAATGTTGAGACCGCTGCACTTTGCAATGTTCAACACTCCACTGTAAGCTCCATCTTTCATAGTATTTCTCTTTTAAATTTATATTCTTCCTCTTGATTGATTTTAATTTGTTCAGGGTGAGATATTCTTCTTTTTCGTTCATGTAAAACAGAGCTATGTATATTTGTTCCTCACTATGCTGCCCGCTTTAAATTGATTGTGTAGGAAAGGTTAATTGATTAACTTCTTCCTAAAAATCGGCTGTGTAAAACTGGGCTTTTTGAAATAAAAGGTTCATACTTCGTTTTCTTCCTAAAATTAGGTTATGAGCAAAATTGGACTTTTTCATGATTATAATTTTGTTTTGTTATTTAGGATGGTGTGTAAAAAATGGTTCTTGAAATTTCAAGTATATGCTGGATTCTTGACAGGAAGCAAAAATGGTTCTTGTAATGTATATGATGGATTCTTGACAGGAAGCTTTCCGTTTCTCGATTTCGCGCACCCCGATTTGTTCTCCCCAATTCAGGCTATGTGATTGGGCTGGCTAGAACTTCAGAATTTAGTGCATCCCTTTTGAAGACTGCATCTCCTTTTTCCAGCATTGCCCTTTCAGTTTCATGTAGAGCAGTTAGAAAGAACCCTGATGGAAGGGATGTTAAATCTGATCCGTCGGAAGAGGCCAATGCTACTCTAAACTTTCTTACAAATGTTGATTGCGAGGATGACAAGGAAACGCAGACGGATAAGAGTGATCATGGAAACAAAGGGAGAATTCCGTGGAATAAAGGGCGAAAACACAGTGAAGGTAACTGTTTTAAGATGTTGGTCCTAATGGAAGTGTATTTTTATAGGTGTTATGAGGTCTAATCGCTGCAGTGGATGATCATGCAGAAACTCGTGCGAGAATCAGTCGTAATACAAAAGAAGCGTTGAAAGATCCCAAGGTGAAGTCGTGTAAGAATCAGTCATTTGGATTACAATGTATTCTTGCTTGATGAAACGAACGAGCATGGAACATTCCTTTTAATTATGTTAATAAGTATTCTCCAGCAATGTGATGTTTATCGATTCGTATTGCACTTGTGAAATAGATAGGTTACTGCTCCACTTCCTTTCATTGTATACAATAGCTTCTTCATTTTCCAGTCAATTCCAGTTCATTGTTAAGTTTGGTTCATGAATTAGCGTGTCTTCTTCGGTTTGATGTTCTTGATTTTTCTACAGATTAGAAAGAAGATGTCTGAAGCTCCTCGAGTTCTCAGGTCATTCCTCACATCTTCAATTCATCATTATTAGAAGAAATTGATATCATGAGATAATTTGCTTTGTGTGCACACATCTTTGTCCTAGAAAATTTATGCTGATCAGAATTTAACAATAATGTTTCTAAAAATTCCCCTATGTTTTCTTCTCAAATTTCCGAATTGTTCCTCTTTCTCTGTCATATATAGGGCGTGACAGAGATATAGGTATATCAACATAAAACTGTGGACATACTTATCTCTTTGTGTTGATAATTAAATTTACATGTTGTATTGATAAAGTTATGTCTTTGTGTTGATAATATTAATACACTACATTGAAGTTCGTAGTTCTGGATTGGGAATTAGTTAGCATTTGATCATTTCTCTATATATATGTATATTGATAAAACCAGTATATGGATATGATTATTGTGGCTTGGTTGTTCAACTATGGAGTCACCGTCCATCCAGCAGGCTTTAAACATTACCCTGTTTGGTCTTTGAAACTGGTTTTCTATCTTAAACTTGTGCAGTAATCAGACGAAAGTAAAGATACGTGCGTCTCTCACAAAGCTATGGGGAAGGCGCCTAAGATCGAAGAGGTCAAGAGAGAAGTTCTTGCAATCGTGGCGTGAGAGTATTGCATTGGCTGCTAAGAAAGGAGGGGCCGATCAGCAAGAACTGGAATGGGATAGCTATGAAAAATTTAAACAAGAAGCAGCCCTCGAGAAAGCAGAGGAAGCTAAGAGGAAAGAGCTGGCCCGTGTACGGAAAGATAGAGCAGCAAAAGTGAAAGCAGCATTGAAGACGGCGAGGTTGGCTCAAAAGAAAAGGGAGCGGGAAGAAAAAGCTGAGGTTAGACAAGAAGCTACTAGAAAGAGGAACAAATGGTCGAAAGAAGAGAAAGAAAAAATGGTTGAATTTCAGGGGGAAAAACTGAAGGAGAGACTAATGAAGGTAAAAACAATTGACTTACACGATATGTTAGTATCTGTTCTTCCTTCTTATCTAGCCAGTAACGATATGGAACCGTCTTACAAAGTGGGATAAATTTAAACTTTCTCGCCCCAAGTACGCATGTTTGTTCATACGAGTATGAGTAGTTTAGTAACTTGAAATCAGACTTGGGATTTATAGTGTGTAAAGGTTCATAGTAATAAATTAGGTGTGGAATGGAAAGTATTATGTTCTCTAATCCACCATTTCTGCTTGATCGTGTAATATCAGTTGTCAATATTTGTTGGTGAACAGATTCAGAGAAAGAAATCGATTGTCTCTAGAGTAAGCAGCCAGCAACAACGAAGATGGGAGAAATTCGACCTTGACCTTGCAGAGGGGAAGCACTTGCAGAAGGATATTTCACTTGCGGATCAGATTCGCATTGCAAAGAAGAGAAGAGCAGAACTGCTGCTGCTTGACAAGCAAGACTTGGTTCATCTATAATTCAGGAAGCATTTCCTTGTCCTTTGCTTTCACTTAAATGTGTATTTATTTGAATAGTAGGTACTTAACAACCTCCACAGTGATATACTATTAAGCATTATTTGATTAATCTTCGATTTTATAACTTCATTCTTAACCATGTATGTATCCATCGCCTTTGTCGAGCCAATATTGGTGTCGACATTTGATGTGTGTCGTCGCGCTGTCATTGCCTTGTTGTCTTGCGACACCTCCTGTAGAGTTGTCAGGCCGCCACAACACCGCCTGATAGCCGATACCGTTTGTCCGGTGTTGTCGGATGTCGCTTGCCTCTTCGCCACAAAGTTGTATTCCTTTGCCTTCCTTTTCTCAATCATTCGTCTTCTCTGCCTTCCTTTTCTCAAAACTACGTTGAATTTATATCGAAAATAACAAAAATTACCAAGTCAAAATGGATATAACAAAAAAATTTAATGCATTTTCCCATTCAACATAAATAGGCTATTTATGGTTGTCTTGTGTAGTTGATAAAGTAAGAGAAATAGAAAAAAAATAGTTGAAATTTTGTAAGAGATGGTGACGCTCATAAATGATAAAATAAAAGAAAATAAAAAGATGCCATAAATGGATATAGACTATATTTATAGGACAAATGAAAATAGAAATATGACATATTTCTATAGGACGGATGAAGTAATATTTTTAATTAATACCACAATAAATTAACAGAAAAACTAGGAACACAAAAGTAAATTAATTCGTCGTAACCAAGATCTGGTTCCATACCAAATGGTTGGGGATTATGTGGTGATTTACTGAAAAATCAATCATCTTGTTCGGTTCTTACCACGATAATGAATTTAAATTACACATCCATTCAAATTTAAATTGGATTGATTATAAAATCAGATCTAACTCGATAATCATCAATAACTTATCTCAAGGCGCTCCACTTTAATTCGGAGAATTTCAAAGTTAACATGCTTGTCTTCAAGAAGAACTCATTCACGAATCACGGCCGATTTCAAAATATTCCATCGAAAAAATTTAGGTTAAGTTTGAACTAAATATTACTTTATTATTTTAGTTCGTAATAGTCACTTTCTTGGAACTTTTTCTCGAATGAGGCTAGTGAGCTTGCTTCATTGCACGCTAACCATACTCCAATTACTTTTTTTCTATCTATCTTATACTTTGTCAATTGCACATTAAAATTGTATTGTTGTGTCATCCCAGCATGTGTTATTTTTATGGGACAGATTTAATACACACTCCTTCCATCCCGCTATAAGCAAGACACTCGTTTTGGCACATAATTTAATTAATTACTCCCTCCGTTCACAATATAATTCATTCTTATTGTGGGCATGAATTTTAAGAAATGTAAAAAATAGTGGGCTAGAAAAGCTAGTGGAATATGTGACCTACTTTTTTATATTGATTTTATAATAAAATGTGAGTGAGGTGAGTTAAGAATGTGGGACCTACTTACTATTTATGATAAAAATGAAGTGTGACTCTTATTGTGGGACGAACCAATATGTCGAAGTGCGACTCTTATTGTTGGATGGATGGAGTAAAATTTAAAGAGTTGAGTGAAGATAGACTAAAAGTTTGGGAGAAAAAAGTACAGGAGTGAATGAATAAAATTAGGTGGGAGAATAAAGTAAGAAAGATGTATTACTCCATCCGCCCGCAATTATTTGTCGGTTGTCACTATTTTTGGTTTGTCCGCCAATACTTGTCACACTTGATTTTTACTACTCCTTCAATTTCACTCAAGATGTCCATATTCTTAAGTAGCACGAGATTTTAGGTGGAGTTGTTAGGTGAAATGAGCAGAAAGAAAAAAAATAGTTGAATATTTTAATAAGGAGAGAAATTTATTTCAAATATAGAAAGTGGACGTCTTGAGTGGAACAAACTAAAAAAGAAAGTTGGAAATTTTGAGTGGGACGGAGGGAGTAGTACTTTTGGTAATGGAACCCACATTCCATTAACTCATTCTACTCATATGGAGTATTATTATAAAAACTATTACTCCCTCCGTCCCCAAAGAATATGCACTTTGAGTTCGACAGGGTTTTAATGCAAAATTGAAAAAGTAAGAGAGGTAGAGATAAAAAGTAATTAAAGTATTGTTAGTAGAGAATGTGTCCCACCTCATTAGAGTGAAAAGAGTTTCCAAAATTGGAAAATGCATATTCTTGTGAAACAGATTAAAAAGGAAAGTGCGCATATTCTTGTGGGACGGATGGAGTATATAAAGTAAGACTTATATTTCATTAACTTTTTCAATCCACTTTGCATTCTATGTTTTTTAAAACTTGTATCGGATCAAAGTATAATGTTTAATGGCAGACAAAGAGGGTATTTGTTACTATAAACAAAAATGACTTACTCATGGTTGGACATCTCAAAAGTAGAAAATAAGTTGAGGAGTACCTATGATATATGATTATAAAAAATGAACTGAAAAAATAGTTAAAGTACCACGTAAATAGTACTCCATCCGTCCCGCCGCCACCGAAGAAGACCCATTACTAAAATAGAAACCCCTTTATCCAAGAAAAAAGTTACTCCTCAAGCTGGAAAAAAGTTGGGGATTATGGAGTCTTAATCTCTATTTTCAATTCATGCAAAAATTGAGGGAAAAGATAATTCAATCTAAAAATTTAATATGTACCGTAAAACAAAAATACAAGATCAAACTTAACTAATCAAAGTAAAACAGTTCATTTTATATTTTGTTAAATTCAAATTAAAAAAATTGAATTTTATTCGAGTGAGTTTCAAGAAACTCCTCGGATAACACAGATTGAGAGTATTCTAGAGAAAACGTAATAACATAAAACAATCAATTCCTCGAAACATATGTATACCACAGACTAATTCACATCAATAACCAAGATGCAAGAGCAAGAAGAAATTATTCCTAAATTTAGATAATAAATTAAACAATAGAGACGAGGGCAAGGTTCTGCGGATAATAGTTCGTAGAAACATGACTTGTAAAGCTAAGCATTTCTCACATATTTTAATAAAACTATGAGCATAATAAACCAGTGCAGCAGAAGCAGAATTCTCAAGAAACAAGAGAGCCACACAAGTTAGGACACTGAGTTCATCTCGATATACATGTCTCAGTAGTTTGAAGAGGGAGGGAAATCTCTTCCTGGGATGTTCTGGCCTTGTGAAGGGTTTCCAGCATTTGGACCATAAGCATTCTGATATTGCCCCGGACCAGATCCCGGGTTAGGGGCAAAGTTGCTCTGACTTGGGCCAGGACCATATCCTGGGTTGGAGCCGAAATTGCCAGAGTTTGGTCCCGGGTAGTTCTGGTTCTGGTAGGGGCTTCCACCACCTGCATTAGCATATGGGTTCTGATTTTGTCCTGAAGGAAACCCACCGGGACTCAGTCCAGGCCCTCCTGCAGGGAAGCCACCACCATGATTTGGTCCAGGACCAGGTTGGTAAGGAGGACCTCCACTATTTGGGCCAGGGCCCTGCTGTAAGTTTGATGGATTGTTCGGTGGTGGTCTCTGATAGTTTCCAGTGTTGTTAGGCACAGGCCCACCACCCCCATTGTTAAGCTGTCCGCCCATATTGGGACTGGGATTGGCTGGTGGTGGACCTCCATTGTAGTTTCCGCCTGGGCCTCCAGGGTTCTGGCCTTGCAATTCTCTTCTTCGCTCGAAGTTTCTCGACCTGTCAAAGTTGCGAGGCCTATCATTACGCCTGTTCCTCTCATTTGCCCGGGCATTGTTCCTCACCCATTCCTCATGATACTTCGGGTCGTATGGAACAGCCTGCCCATTGATAAATGGTTCACCTGCATTAAAAGATGACAGGTGAAAGAAACTGTTAAACAGTACACTTTCATAATGTAAGAATATGAATGCGAACAAAATACTTAGTGAAATAGATATGACATGAAATTCTATACCTCCATAGTCCTTGTTTTTAACATCCAAGTATGAATCAGGCAGCACCCACCGAACCTTTGGCAGCTCTAAAGACAATAGGTTGTTAAATTTAGATTAATAGATCTCCCATAAATATTAATTTCAACACAAAGCACCAATGAGTAAAACCTTTACCTTTTAGCTTGTAAGAGAGTTCTTCAGAGACAAGTGCTCCAAATGCAAAGTAATGCCTTGTAGAGACCGAATATATTTTCATCCTTGCTTCTTCCTCACTGAAATTTCAAATGTTAACAAGATATAGCATAGAATGTAACAAAAGTATATTCATCTATCTCATAGTTCTAAGCAGGCACGTCAAAACTAATGCGCAGTCACTCTAATTAGTCAAAACTCAAAATTGAAAAGAAGTCTTTACCCCTAAAGCACATTATATTCAACAAATGATGCAAAATAACCACTCGGCTCATCATTTCCAGCATTCAATACCATTTTCATTATATTCAGTAACCTCAAAAATTATCTTACCGTTTACAACATAACCAGCAAGGCACTATTCATCATTAAAATACAAAACAGAACCCTACATATACACATCCTATCTCTAGCAATTCAATGAACATAACCAAAAAAACAACACAGATATAATAAATAAGTCTAAAATTGTCAAACGATATACACATCATATCTCTAGCAATTCAATGAACACCACCAAAAAATATCAGCATACATAATAAATAAATCTAAAATCGTCAAACCTGCCAACCACCATAGCAAGCGTCTTGATGTAGCTATCGATAATTTCATCTCTAGTCGGATCGCCCTCCGGCTTCTCCACAACCACGAGCCAGTGCTCGAAATCACAGCCGTCGAGCAGAATCGTCTCCTTCGGGGGGCGATTCGACCAGTTAGGGTTCGGATCATTCAGTGACGACGCAGTCTGCCGAGTCGAGAACGCTCTGGTAGAAATCGACGGAAGCAGGCGGCGGAAATAGGAAGCGGAAGCCGCGGCGGCGATAGGGCGGAGACGGAAGAGAAATGAAGAGGAATTCGGCAAAACGGCGGAGACGGAGGCGCAGGAGTGGGAGAGCGCGGATGAGAAAGGTGGCTTGGAGGTGAGCAGGGAGCGAGCGAGGAATCTCGTTGCCATTTTCGCAGAGCGAGGGTTTCGTTAGTCGCTAAACCCTACCGATAGAGTGGAAGCTGATTAGTTTGAAGAGGAGGGTTTCGGGCTATAAATACACAAATATTGTCAAAAAGCCCCTGCTTTTTCTGAATATTGCTAAATGAGATTTCCATGAGTCGAGAATTGGTCCAAATTTAAATAAATCATACTCTTCCATTCCAACGTACTTATATAAATTTATTTATAATTTATACTATTGAAATCCACCATTAAATACTAATAATAATGTATCTACTAATATTATTTTAATTATTATTTTTCTCAGGTCTATTAATTACCTATTGTGCATTAATTCTCGTGACATCCAAAATATTCTTATTTTTATGGGACGGAAGGAGTATAAAAAATATCAAGTATTTCATTTTAATATATTCATTTATTTATGTTTAGACGTCGTTAACTTTTTGCCTATATAGTACTAAAGACTTCATCATTGTTCTGTTTTAGTATAAAAGGTTATACTCCTTCCGCATCATGATAGATGTCACTCTTCGGTTTTAGTTTGTCATACAAAAAATATCACATTTTCTTTTTTTAAAAGAGTTCTCTCTTACATTAATATAAATATACTATATGCTCTCTTCACTTAATACATAAAATAATGTTTCCTAAAATCTCATGCCTGAGTGATGTCACATTGTATGAATTGATTACCCCCTATAGTACATGTTACGTTTTTTTCATTTATGTCTATTAATAAAAGTCTCATTCACATTCACATTCACATTCACATTCACATTTGACAAGAGAAGATTATCTTGACTGATTCAATTGAAGTCCGGGGCATATAGAAGAGCACAGGCCACACTTGGATTGGTGGCATTGTTAATGAGTCTAGGTCTGTGCATTACTGGAGGGCTTCTTCACATTTTGTTGGATGAAGCAGTTCTTATTTTATCTCAAATTGAACTATCATTGAATCAATGAAGGGAAAATTATTGTATGCATTGTCAAAGTAATGTATTCTTATACCAACTTCCACATGAATTATGATCATATCCTACAACATAGGCAAACATTCTTAAAAAAGAACAGATGCTTGATGTGTAGTGTAGGAGTAAAACCATGGAACTATCCTTATGAACCAAAGCTACAAGCCAACACCAATTCTACAGTTTACAAAACCGATGGAATCCATTGTCAACATTCTAGAGGGAAAAGTCTCCGATAGATGATGATTGACAGACAACGACGACACCAGTAAGAAGGTCAAAAGGAAATTAGCTTGGATCACTAGCTGATCTGCTCATCACTATAGTGTTACAATGTGTAGCTACGATTTTGGTATTCTCTTCAGTACTTTGTACAAACCAAACACGTTATTCTGCTGCCAGAGATATGGAATAAAGAATGAACGGAGGCGACATTTCGCGATTCAGGTAATGCATTGCTGCCATTACCTGTGAATAAATAATCAAAGAGATCAAGTGATAATGTTTTTGTGTGTGTAAGAGAGAGCGAGAGTTCGGACCTCCCACGAGGAATGTAAGGTCTTTCGAGATGCAGCTCTACAAGGAAAGTGCATTTTTCAATATCTTGGAGCGGCGTTGTTATTAGTGTTGGTTTCTGGGGATTACAAGAGATAACAAAATCGGGCGTAATACAACCCAAAAGAAGAAATACAGAAGATGAAACTGAACTACAAAGAAAATTACAGAATTCGAAACGGTAACCGTGAACTAAGTTTAGCCGAGTCGAGGAGGCCTCTTCCCGCAAGACGAGATACGCCCCGGTAGTGCTCTTCGGTTTGGCGTGTCGTTCCCAAAGGTAAAACGGTTGCGTCTCTATTGATGCAGCACCGCAATCAGTAGAGCTCCGGCGAACGGGATGAAGGAGAGATCATAGCTTCGACAGAAAGACAATGCAGAGAGAGGGAGAGAGCTTATGATGCAGAATGCTTGTATGTGTGTCTCCTAATGCAGTGGTATGGCTAGCCTATTTATAGGCCAAGCCACCATGCATGGTCAACCAGCCATTGAAGGCTCATCATGGCAATTCGTAACCGACGTCGGTTACATGAGTGTGGCTGGAGTGTGCCACCCGTGTGTGGAGCGTGTGGATTTCTCACGTGGCAGCCGTGACTGTGCCTCGCTTGACGACGTGTCAAGCCACTTGGATTGCTGACTCGGCGGTGGTCTAAAAAGAATAGTTTGGGCCAAGCACTAAGCCCAAAGACCACCCAAAGACCAATTGCCAAGATCCAAGTCCAAGTCCAAGATCAGGATCGAGATCGAGATCGGGCTCGGGCCCGGGCCCGAGGCCCGCGACTGCGACCACGAGCACGAGCACGAGCACGGGCACGGGCGCGGGCTCGGGCGGGCGGCGGCGCCGCGCGCGTGTGCGTGCGTGTGAGCTCTTTCACCCATCTTGGTCCACTATAATTATTAAGTAACATAAAGTCACTTAATTTATACACATTAAAAGATGTGTTAATCCTCCAATGTGGGATAATTAACACTAGTTAATTATTCCCTAAGCTCCAACTCCAAGCTTTAATTAAAAGCTAATTATGCCCAACTTTAATCCACTATTTCTCACTCACCGGAAATCGGATTTGAGAAAGTGAATATACTACATTTATCTACGTAAAAAGTAGATCGACGCTATGTCATTTAATTTCACAAAATTAAATGTTTCGTCACATTTATTATTTGGTCAAAATCCATTGACCGGGCATATTTAATCCATGATTTTTTACAATCCCCCACATGAGTGGAAATAGCCAAATGCATATGCATGCAGACACAAGCTCAACCCTCGAGAGGTATATAAGCATAAGGATAGGTAGTTGTTGACTTTGAACCCTCCATAGTTGACACCATCGGATACACAGGCGGCTTAGTAGCGCAATGCTTTGAACTAATCCCCCACGGCGTGCACCGAGACAATGGTGTTAACGCTTAAACACCTCAACCTCATCCGTTCTCACGTTTTGTGTCCATTGCGGTCTTGGACACCACTTTGGATTCATAAGTGTGTTTTGTGAAGCGACCACACTTCGCACTTACATAGGTGATTCTTAGTCAAGTACCTTGCCATACTTGGTCTCTTTGAGAATTCCATCTCTTTGAGATCCTTAAGAACCATTAAAAGTCATAGACTTAACCTTTACCACTAGGCAAGTTCTCCAACACTCTATTGCTCTTTAGGGAATAGATATAGTTTGAGTGTTTTTCCATGAACTCTCATAGCTTAGTTGTCCCTTTGAACCAAGTTCTTGGGATCTCCAGTCATCATGGTTGGGTTACCACTATGACAATTCTTTAGTTTGTGGATTTCAAACCCATTCCTTCTAGCAACTTATTCATTTGATCACGGTTTAACCCTTTGGTTAGCGGATCCGCTAGATTATCTATTGACTTCACATAGTCAATTGTAATCACGCCAGTTGTGATCAAATGTCTCACGGTGTTATGTCGTCGACGTATGTGTCGAGACTTACCGTTATAGAAACCATTGTTTGCCCTTCCAATAGCCGCTTGGCTATCGCAGTGGATTAGCACTGGTGGCACTGGTTTAGACCAACATGGAATGTCTTCAAGGAAGTTCTTAAGCCACTCGGCTTCCTCACCAGCCTTATCCAAGGCAATGAACTCCGATTCTATTGTTGATCGGGCTATACATGTCTGTTTTGTGGATTTCCACGATACAGCACCACCCCCAATAGTAAAGACGTATCCACTTGTTGAAAGTGAGTCTCTATTATCGGATATCCAATTGGCATCACAGTACCCTTCAAGTACCGGGGGGTATCTCGAGAAGTGTAGCCCAAGATTTTGAGTGTGTTTTAAATATCTCAAAACCCTCACAAGAGCTCTCCAATGCTCTTTGCTTGGATTGCTCGTGTAACGACTCAACTTGTTCACGGCACAAGCAATGTCAGGTCGAGTGCAATTAGTCAAATACATAATGCATCCGATCACCCGTGCATACTCTTCTTGTGCAACGGGCTCGCCTTTGTTCTTGCTCAAGTGAACGTCGAGTTCAATTGGAGTCTTAACTGGCGCGCCATCATAGGCTTTGAATTTATTCAATATCTTCTCAACATAATGTGATTGTGTTAAGATGATTCCATCATTCGTTCTTAGAATCTTCATTCCAAGAATTACATCGGCTAGACCCATGTCTTTCATGTCAAAGTTTCTCTTTAACATGGCCTTTGTATCGTTAATTACTTGAGTGTTGCTACCCAAGATTAACATATCATCAACGTAGAGACACACTATAACATGACTGTTATTAGTGCTCTTGATGTACACACATTTGTCGCACTCGTTGATTTTAAACCCATTTGATAACATCACATTATGAAACTTCAAGTGCCACTACAATGGCGCTTGTTTCAATCCATATAGAGATTTTACTAGCTTGCATACCTTTTTCTCTTGTCCAGGTACTACAAACCCTTCGGGTTGTTCCATATAGATTTCATCTTCTAATTCACCATTTAGAAACGCGGTCTTTACATCCATTTGGTTAATCTCAAGATTGTGCAATGCAGCAATAGCGAGAAGCACTCGGATAGATGTAATCCTTGTTACAGGTGAATAGGTATCGAAGAAGTCATATCCTTCCTTTTGTTTAAAACCCTTTACTACTAATCGGGCTTTATATTTATCCACTGTTCCATCGGCCTTAAATTTCCTTTTAAGTACCCATTTGCAACCTAGAGGTTTCGCACCTTCAGGTAGATCTACCAACACCCAAGTGTGGTTTAGCAAAATTGAATCAATTTCGCTTTGAACAGCTTCTCTCCAATGCAGCCCGTCTGGGCCAGCAAAGGCTACTTTTATCGATGTTGGTTCTTCATCCAACATGAAAGCAATGTAGTCAGGACCAAAAGTTTTTGGTGTTCTGACTCTATTACCACGTCTTAGTACTGTATCTTTTGGATCGGGCCTTGCACGCTTGCGCGATTCAGGTTCCGCATCCGCTGATTTAGAACTAGTGGCTTCTTCTTCCACTGGTTTAGAACTAGTGGCTTCTTCAATTCTTGTCTCAGAATTGGTTGAGACTTTTTCCTCGTCTTTGCAAGGAAATGTATTTTCGAGAAATACAGCATTCCTCGACTCAATTGTTGTTCCTACTGTGATAGTCTATATTTCAGACTTGTGAACAACAAATCGATATGCACTACTGTTAAGTGCATATCCAATGAAGATGCAATCAACCGTCTTAGGTCCGATTGTAACTTCTTTGGGCTGAGGAACCATCACATTTGCCAAACACCCCCACACTTTGAGGTATTTGTAGGATGGCTTCCTTCCCTTCCACAACTCATAAGGAATGACATCTTTTCCTTTGAGAGGGATCTTATTCAAGATATAGTTGGCTGTCAAAACAGCTTCCCCCCACATGTTATGTGGTAATCCTGAAGTTAGAAGCAGTGCATTCATCATCTCTTTTAGAGTTCGATTTTTGCGTTCTGCAACACCATTAGATTGTGGTGAATATGGAGCAGTTGTTTGATGAATTATACCACTTGCGTTGCATAACTCCTCAAACAGGGCTACATATTCTCCTCCTCTATAGCTTCGAATCATTTTGATTTTACAACCAAGTTGATTCTCAACTTCGTTCTTATAATTTTTGAACGCCTCTATTGCTTCATCTTTACTTCTTAAAAGATAAATGTAGCAATATCTTGTGCAATCATCTATGAAAGTGATAAAGTACTTTTTACCACCTCTTGTTTGCACCATCTTTAAATCACATACATCCGTGTGAATTAATTCAAGGGGTTTTGTGCTTCGTTCAACCGAATGAAACGACAACTTAGTCATTTTTGCTTCAAGACAAATTTCACATTTATCTTGATTATCCACTTCATTAGCCTTTAGTAAATCTAAATATACTAATCTTTTAATGGCTTTTGAATTTACATGTCCCAATATACAATGTCACAAATTTGAAGACTCGGTCAAATAAGAGGAAGTGGATGCTTTATTCTTATTAGCCAATGGCTTTGGAACACGCAGTGTTGCTACACTAAGCTTGAAAAGTCCGTCGGTTACATAACCTTTTCCGAGGGACTTCCCAAACTTATACAATGCAAACCTATCGGATTCAAATACAAGTTTAAAACCCTTATTCACTAGTATTGATCCTGAAACTAGGTTCTTCCGGATGTCCGGAACGTGCAGCGCATCCTTCAAGGTGATTGCGATGCCAGACGTCATCTTGAGGATTACTTCACCAACTCCGAGGATTTCAGACGAGGCTTGATTCCCCATGTTTATCTTTCTCCCTTCAACGTTGTTGTAGGTGGAGAACATACTTCTATCTGCGCAGACGTGTGCAGTAGCGCCGGTATCAATATACCAGCCACCCTTGTTGTTGTTAACAAGGTTGACCTCTTCAGTGACCACAGCAATGAGGTCGTTCTCATCCCAGTCCTTGAACTCCTTCTCAACGACGTGGGCAGCCGGCTTCTTCTTCTTGCTGCGGCAGTCTTTAGCAAAGTGGCCTGGTTTGCCACACTTGTAGCAGTCGCCTTCAAACTTCTTTGAAGGCTGCTTTCCCTTCCCTTTGTCGTTTGGACGGTTTGGGCGAGGGCGTTTGTTGGAGGGACCGCCCCGCTCCAACAGGTTGGCTTTGGCTTCATTTGGGGTGAATCTCTTAGCCTTTTGGTCTCTTTTGAGCACATCTGCCTCAATGCGCAACTTCACGATCAAGTCTTCAAAGGTCATCTGCTTTCGCTTGTGCTTGAGATAACTCTTGAAGTCCTTCCAACTTGGAGGGAGTTTGTCAATGATCGTGCACCTTAGGAACTTATCGGGCAAGGTCATCCCTTCAGCCACTAATGAGTGGATGATCATTTGGAGCTCTTGGACTTGCTCCATGATGGGTCGAGAGTCGATCATTTTGTAGTCCATAAACTTGGATGCTACGACCTGTTCAGTCCCTGCAGCATTATCTATGCTATATTTCTTTTCTAGGCTTTCCCACATTTGTTTAGATGTGGTTACATTGGAGTATACATTGTACAAACTATCATCTAATGCACTTAGAATGAAATTTTTACAAAGATAATCTCCTTTCCTCCAAGCTTCATAGTCTGCCATGACTTCGAGCCTAGTCTCTTGGTCGCTTGGCGCGGGCGGCTCGTTCTCCGTGAGGAAGTTGGCGACGCCCAATGTTGTCAAGTAGAACAACATCTTTTGATACCACCTCTTGAAGTCTGATCCTCCAAACTTGGGTGGTTTCTCGGCAGGTGGCATCATTCTTGGTGCCAAAGTTGCCGCAGTTGGTCCTTGGAAGGAACCAATTCCGTTGCCCCCGAAGGAGCCAACAACATGGTTGGGCATAAGGCCACCACCATTCATGTTAGGCATAGAGCCCGCCATGAACGTACTATCCCCGAAGGGACTAGCACTCGCATGAGACCCGAAGGCCCCAGCATTCGTGTGAGGCACGAAGGCCCCAACACTCGATCCATTAAAGGATCCGAAGGAACCACTAAAAGTGGAACCAACCGATCCACTCGAGGTGGATCCACCAGTGAGCCCAGTGGGGTTAACGAACTCCCAAGGGGTTGTTGATGAAGAGGGATAGCGCCCGGGAGTAGGCATCGTCGTCGGAATCGACGACGTGTTGACCGGTCCAGTGGTCGCCATGGTGGAAGGAATGGCGGAGGTGGTGGTGGCAGCAGCAGTGTTGGATTCCGTCGACATCTCCAGCAAAGGTATTTTAAGTTTCGAAAGTTATAGTTCAGTTTTATGGTCCAAAGTCCTTCAAAAGCAAGCCATCTCGTCTTGCGATTGTTGGTTTCTGGGGATTACAAGAGATAACAAAACCGGGCGTAATACAACCCAAAAGAAGAAATACAGAAGATGAAACTGAACTACAAAGAAAATTACAGAATTCGAAACGGTAACCGTGAACTAAGTTTAGCCGAGTCGAGGAGGCCTCTTCCCGCAAGACGAGATACGCCCCGGTAGTGCTCTTCGGTTTGGCGTGTCGTCCCCAAAGGTAAAACGGCTGCGTCTCTATTGATGCAGCACCGCAATCAGTAGAGCTCCGGCGAACGGGATGAAGGAGAGAGCAGAGCTTCGACAGAAAGACAATGCAGAGAGAGGGAGAGAGCTTATGATGCAGAATGCTTGTATGTGTGTCTCCTAATGCAGTACCATGCAGGGTCAACCAGCCATTGAAGGCTCATCATGGCAATTCGTAACCGACGTCGGTTACAAGCGTGTGGCTGGAGTGTGCCACCCGTGTGTGGAGCGTGTGGATTTCTCACGTGGCAGCCGTGACTGTGCCTCGCTTGACGACGTGTCAAGCCACTTGGATTGCTGACTCTGCGGTGGTCTAAAAAGAATAGTTTGGGCCAAGCACCAAGCCCAAAGACCACCCAAAGACCAAGATCCAAGATCAAGATCGAGATCGAGATCGGGATCGGGCCCGAGGCCCGCGACCACGACCACGAGCACGGGCTCAGGCTCGGGCGGCGGCGGCGCGCGCGTGTGGGCTCTTTCACCCATCTTGATCCACTATAATTATTAAGTAACATAAAGTCACTTAATTTATACACATTAAAAGATGTGTTAATCCTCCAATGTGGGATAATTAACACTAGTTAATTATTCCCTAAGCTCCAACTCCAAGCTTTAATTAAAAGCTAATTATGCCCAACTTTAATCCACTATTTCTCACTCACCGGAAATCGGATTTGAGAAAATGAATATACTACATTTATCTACGTAAAAAGTAGATCGACGCTATGTCATTTAATTTCACAAAATTAAATGTTTCGTCACATTTATTATTTGGTCAAAATCCATTGACCGGGCATATTTAATCCATGATTTTTTACAATTAGAAGAAAGAAATGGAGAAAGAAAGGTTAAGTCATTGATCCTAGGAAAAAATAGATATTCTCAAATTTTTAGTAACAAGGAAAATGAGTTACATATTGTTGATCTATTGCCTGGTTCTTGTTGTTAAAATAGGGTGGAGCAGCACCCAAGGTAACGTTAAACGGGAGAGGGAGAAGACCTCGGAATCCATCGTCTATCCATCTCACTTCTCCGATGTACTCAGGGACGAAAAAGATGATGGGAATCTGTGCCATTCACTTACAACACACAGGACTGAACCTATTATATGTACAAAACTTTGGCAAAGTCAGAAAAGAGCAAACTAAATACGCACAACACCAACGAAAGCCAGCATATGAGGATCAGATTTCTAAGATCCTGGAATATTTGAATAGTATTTTAAAGAGATATTGAACAAACACTACTAGATTATATCAAAGAATGCAAGTGTGCATATTTGTAAATCTTGTCAACGCCTAATAGGGTGGGTTATAATCTATGGTGGTACCCCCTACAAAAGAAACATGGGTGTTAGCTTTTAACACGCCACGCCGTCTTTTGCAATACTTACCAAATCACAAGCCACATTTATAACCCTAAGAGCTCATTTTTAGTCACATTTAATGAACTAAGGCCCTAAATATAGCAATCCGAGTGGATTCGCAAATAAATTTTGAAAATATAAGGGAACTAAAGATGCCTTGATTGAGAAAGGTGCTAGTTATGGTTTCTAGCCTAAACATTGAAAAAGTCCATTACAACCTCAACTTTGATTTAGCTTATTTTATAGCTATTAGAAATGGGCCACTCACCCCTTAAAAGGCCTCATAAGGGGGAGGGTTATCCACACTTATATAGAAGAGATGGGATCTTCACCAAGTCGATGTGGGACATAATTTAGAGAATTTAACACGCCCCCTCACGTGTGGGCCGGAAAGGACATCGGTCTTCCATCACGTGGGTAGGCAATGCAAGAGAAACCATCATCGATGTGGGCCGGAAAGGACATCGGTCTTCCACTCGTGAGGTAGATAAGAGATAAAGAGAGAACCATCATCGACTTGGGCCCGCTCTGATACCATATTAGAAATGGGCCACTCACCCCTTAAAAGGCCTCATAAGGGGGAGGGTTATCCACACTTATATAGAAGAGATGGGATCTTCACCAAGTCGATGTGGGACAGAATTTAGAGAATTTAACAATAGCCTCAACTCTGAGATTTCAATCATAGCCCAAACTTTGAGAGATTGTTTAATTATAGTCAGCAACAATGTCAAGTTTTTGGCTACTTTCCAATTGTTTAATAACAAGATTCTTTTAATTGATTCATGGGCTTTGCCTAAAATGACAAGACAAAAATTGACAAGTTGAGCAAACTAACTAAACTGAACTGATCCACTTGCTAAACTAATGGAATCTACTTGATCAACTCATCCTATCATTTCTTGAAATGGACAAACAGAATAAAACGATAACTGTCAGTCTCTTGCAAAACGTACGAGAAAGCAAAACTTTTCCAACAACTTAATCTTCTTCACAGAATCAACTAAAGAAAATAAAAACAGATCTGAACAATTACGAACAACAAAACATCTTAACAACTTGCAAGCTTAAATCTGCTCCTAAGAACTGAACTATATTCACGCAATCTTGTAGGAATCCAAACTCATCTATCAGATCTAAACGTCCTAACACATTTCATCCATAAATCTCCTTCGCAATCAAACGAAACATAAATCGAAGACTCAGATACATCAGATCAGACCGCAACAAACATTTGAGCTAAGACATACATCGTGAATAGGAAATCAAACAGATCGGAGAGATTATGCATAACAACATGAAGTTCCAACGAGGAAATGAGATCATAATACTGAAATTACTAAATCTGAAAGTCATGAGTAGCAACAAAAACATAAACCGAAATAACTAAGAAAACAGGAAATTATTTCATCGCTCCTTCTCAGAGTGGAATAGCCAAAATAAACGATTACAGTCACAAAAAACCAACACCAAACACCTTCTAAACTAAACAAAACAGGAACCAAGCTTGTTTGCATGCGGAATTTAGGAGTGTAGAGTGTTTGGAGCTCCAATTTCAGCTCTAGAAGAGAGCTGAAAACTAATGAGCGTCGTCTCTTCAAAGCTGCCTCCTTCCTCATTCACTATTTCCATTTATAGGAAGGCGTGAGGTCTCGATCCTTAGGGCATTTTTTCTCTGAAAAGTCTGCTCTACTCTTTGTCCTTGGGGATCTTTCTTGTGTGACGCATCAGTCCTCTAATTGGTGCTCCCACTGCATGTCAGCTGATCCAACTTGATCCGTTTGTGCAGCAAATTTGACTTCTCCTGATCCATTCGTCTGCCTAGTTGATCAACTCAGTTTCTGAAAATGGCGGACTTTCATACACACTTGGCTTAAAATTAGACGTTAGTTCACAGAATTTGATGTAGTTTTATGATACAACACATGCGTGAAACGGGCCTCATCAAACTGCTCACACTTAACCTATACTTGTCCTCAAGTATGAAAGGAAAGAAAAAGAAAAGAGGCAAGTTTCTGGCATGGTACTTATTCTAAAGTCTTGTAACAAAAACAGACATGTAAAAGACCTAAAAGGGAAAAACACAGAAGTTAACTAAAACACATTGTCATGTAATGGAAAAGACATAACTGGTGTCCCCACAAGCTTAAGGTCAATCCAATCATCAACAGTCTCAGATTCCTTTCCCTCCCCTCTTCTACCTAATCATGCTTGTCCGTTTGTCAAGATAGCTTTTATCTTCCAGAATTATTAGGACCATTCACTCATTGATTTTTCCATACCATTGATGCGGTGAGAATCACCAACTCAGGACAGTTCCTTAAGGTCTTTGATTAGGTTGTAATTGGGCTGAAGGGGTGTTATTTGAGCTTGGATGAGAGTCCTAGGGGTTCTAAGTTCATAATGGGTGATATCTCAATTTCTGTGAAAATGTGAACTTAGAGAAAACTGAGACAACCTCCTAGTTTATTCTGACTATTTCCCATCTATTCTTTTCCCCCTTTTTTCTTATCCATTCTACACCATTTTATCTCTTCCTTTTTTCTCTTTCTTGGGTCAAGTTCTATGATTCCTACCCTTTTGTTCTCTCTTTTTTTTATTTTTTTATTTCTAAGGTTTCTCATTTTTTTGTGGGGGTCAAGTGTAAAGAACCACCCTCACTTGCTTAAAAGTTCATTTATTTTCTTTCCCTTCTTTTTTTGGCACGAATTTTCTCTCTAATTTTCATCTGATCAGCCTATTTGTTCTACCCCAATTTGGTGAGTTGCCTCAGCCTTTTCCCCTCTGTTCACATGTGGGTAAAACTTGGTTTTCAAAAAAAGGGTTAAGTGTCTGGGCTTCAAGAGTGTAGTCTAGGGGTTGCCCTTACAATGAGGCTGGTCATAGTTCGAAAGAATTTAGGCTCAACTGGTTCTAATGTCTTTAGTCCTTACTGCCTTCTGTCATATTTCTCATAGCATCAATTGTAACCACTTTACTCTTCTAACAGTAGAAAGTGTTATACTCTAAGCTTTTAACTCACATTTTAGAGGGATTCACAGAAGATCTAGATTAAAGCACTTCTATCGTAGTCACTTCATCCAAACAGATTTTGGCTAATCAAAGAAGGGAATCTCACAAATCAACATGCATCCTTTCTTCAATCACTCTTACTAAGGGAATCTTGCCTTTATTATTTTTTTAAAAAACCAGTTCATGTCTGAAAACACATAGGACTTAACTAAACAAGCATGCTTCAAAAATTGACTACACTGACTCCCCCCCCACTTCATTTCAGCTTGCCCTAAAGCGAGCTTGATGAAGTGGAAAACAAGGTAGTCAGTGTTTGGACAAGGAAAACTCAAACTTCTCATACTTAGACCAAACATTGGGATAAGTGGGAGAAGGCAGCAAAAACGGATATACCAAACCAAGCATGCTTGTACACATATGAACCAAGAACAAACAAACATATATACAAAACTTCTCATACTTAGACTGTGCAATGGGCTAAGTGGGAGAAGACAGACAAACAGAGACAAAGAACATGTATTAACAAACAAACTTCTCACACTTAGACCAAACAATGGGCTAAGTGCGAGAAGGTCACACAAACATGATTAAAGAAAAACTTAAAACTAAAACCGAAAGTAAAATTTATTTGGTTCTGCTAGTTTAGTTTTTCTTCTGGCTCCCGGGGAGCCAGAACCCTGGGTCATCTTGGCCCTCTTGGCCAATGATGAGGCTGGTGTTGCTGCAGGTGGTTGGCTGGTGGTGGTGGTAGGCCTCTTGTTCGCAGCAGTTTGGGTGTCTGGGTCATCATATCTGGGAGTAGGAGCGGGGACTGTATTTTGGCGAGCTGAGTCTGATTTCTACTCCATCCAGGAGATCATCCTCCCCACAAGGTCGACGACCTTGATCAGTTGTTCTATCTGTTCTTTCATCAATGCTCGTTGTGTTGCATTCTCTGCAATCAGTCCGTCCACCGTCTTCTCCATCTCTCTTTTCCAGTTAGCAGGTATCGTTACCTCCTCATCCCCTGCTTCAGCTCCATCTTGAGTTTTCAGGGTTGGACCTTCTAGGTTTTCTATTGATTTCCCTTTCCGTTTCCTGTTAAACTCTTGCATCTCCCTAATCGCTTCAGACGCGACTTCCTTAAGAGGGAATCTTGTTCTCTCCACCCCCTGCTTACTGGTCTGTCTAGAATTACCCTTCATCTCCCCCTCATCCTCCTCAGAGTCTATTATCGCGATGTCCACTAGATTCTGTGCTTGCTCACCGCCGGTCGCCACTTGTTCCATTCTTACCGAGCGCTCTCTGCAAGTCTTCTTCCCTTCGGTCCTCTTACTCACCTCTCCTGTGCTATCGGTTTCTGCAAATAAGTCGTAAGAGGAGGGAGAAGTAAAATTCATGACTTGAGTGTCAGAGAGAGATGCGGCTTCGTCCAAACTCTAGAGAGAGTTTGGCGCAGAGAGGGGGATTTCTTCGTTCCTGGAGCTGGTGGCTTGGTAGGTGAACGGGTAAGGCATTCCTACTATGGTTCTGGTTCTACGCATCAGACCCCTGGGACTTCCTGACCGTGAATCGCTCGGAGAAGTCTCCGGAGATTGAGTGGAGTCGGCAGTTGATGAGGATGAGGATGAGGATGAGGGTGTTGGGGGTTCCTGGCCAGGAGTTGCCGGAATTAAGTGCACCCGTCGGCCGGATGCGGGCTTCTGGTGATGGTCGGAAGCGAAGGCTCTGTCCGTCGTTGTTTCACCTGAGAATTTAGGGAAGGGATTTGGGTATCTAAATTTTTTTTGGGTGGAGAAGTTGTAAAAGCTACGGAATGGGAGAGAGTGGGAGAGAGGCACGCGGATATCGGGGTAGTAGAGGGAAGAGGGAATAGTCGCTTACGACATCAAAGGTAAATGATTTACTTTTACTTTTCTCGGTTACAAACAAATTTACTCATTAATTTCTTACTTCTCACTTATTTAGCTAAATCCTGAACAAAAGTAAAATAAACAAAATAAGAGATTTTATGGAGTACTAGTCAGAGATTCTCTTCCGAGAATAAAAAGATTTATCATTAAATTTAAAAACTCCTTCCAGATACGTCCGAAATGTTTGCTATTTTCTGAAATTGATTTGTTTGGGATTTTCTTAAGAATAAAACAAGAAGTCAGAAATAAAAACATTTATTCCAAGTATAGGGCAATTCTCGAAGTCCAGTTGATCAAGTATCTTGCTCACACACGTGAATTGAGCCGAGTAAGTGAATCTTCAAGGACTGTGAAAGAGCAGCAGGGGTGCGTAGGTGTCGTTCAAGCAAGGATGTATCCTACTGGTCAGGATAGAGATCCTAACTAAGCCTAGACCCTGGTTTCAAAGAATCCTCAACCCACTTCTACTGAGCAGTATAGTGGTGATAAGGGTCGAATCCCACAGAGATGGTGCGTTTAAACTACCGCGGTGATATTTGGAAAGGTTGGTTAGCTACCACGCTTGGGTTGAGTCTCTACCTAGACGGGAAATTAAGATGGTGTCCTACTGACTAGGAAGGGTGAATGGTGGTCGACATGTAGTGGTGTACGTGGAATTATGGTGGATGCGGTGTAACAGAAAATATTCGAAAAGTACTAGGTTTCTATAAAAGGCTAAACAGAAAAGCAGAGAATAAGTGGTAGTTGTGGTGACTAGGCTGACAGATCTGCAGGGTACAAACTAAAGGTGAAGGACAAAAAAAGCAAAAAAACATCTAAAAAGCAAAAGTGGTCCCAAACTTGGATATGGACATCATCTTCTTCAACAAACACAAACTAAAATCAGAAAACAACCAGATTCAGCACCATAAAAACACAGATTAATAACTCACGAACACAGATCTACAATCAAAAATTCCAAATCGAAAATCAAACATCGAAACTGAAATCCCGCCTACTGATCAGCATGGAAAAAGACAAGAAACACATAACTGCACCTTGTATGAAACAAACCTCTATGAAATAAAAGTAAGCAGATTATGCTAAGTCGAAGAAATAAACTACTAACTGGAAACACACGATTCGATACTCAAAATGACCAGAAACTCTAGATCTAACTAACTAGGCAGAAAAGAAAGAAAGCAGCTCGACAAACTGAACAGAAATCATCTTCATAGCATTAAACATTGTTCGGATCTTCAACAAAATACTTCAAAGCAGTGAAATTCAAAAGCAGCAAAGATCCAACGTAAGGAAAATGCAAGTCAATTAAACTACGAAAGCGAAATAAAAGTGTTTTGCCACTCCGGGCGATGGAACTCCTAAACTATGATCTTGCTGGCTGGAATAAGGATGACTGGTACTCCGGGAACATCTGGGCGTCAGGTGATCATGGCTGCGGCGAGGCAAGAAGCGGGACACGTCTGAAAGACTGGTATTACCGAGAGAACTATCTACCTAAAGATGGTGGTGAATGAGTGAATGTGTAATAATCTTCTCTCTCCTTCTTGGCTTCCTTTTATAGGGAGGCTTACCCTTGATTTTAGGGTAAATCCTCATTGCAAGTTGACTTCTTTGCCCTCAATTGTGGGTAATCCGTCCCAGCTATCCGTCTTCTCCATCTCAAGCCGTTTCTGCACGAATACTGATCAGTATGAGATCATGCTGGGGCCCTTTTTCACCTGAACATTCCGAAACTTCCCTACTGGCTAGAACACTTAACCTGCACGCTTAAGCAACTTGTTTTGCAGATAAAGTTCAAATATGCACATCATACTGACCAGTAACCAAGGCCTAGAATACGACTTATCAAACTGCTCACACTTACCACATGATTGTCCTCAAGCGTGAAGAACAAACAAAAAAAAAAGAAATAAGTCAAATTCTAGCCTGGTTACTCCCCTGACCGACTCTACCTAAACTAGACTCTATACTACGACGGAAAGAGAAAACAAAAAAAACACAAAAACAAGCACAGAAAAGAAAACACATAAACGAACACAGAAAGACTAAACACAAAGATTGGGCTATATTTTCAACCATCCCTCCCCTCGGGATCAGGTGCAATCCGGCCTTAGACAGCCTTGAACTTCCGCCGCCCCCCTTTCTCTCCCAGTCAGTATATCCGCTCGTCAAGATCGCCCAAACTTTCGGCCAAACACTAGGTTCACTCAGTCACTCATACCTCTCCGGGAATGTTAGGATTGTTCTCTCATAGTGCTCAACCACAATTGCTTCGGACTTAGATTTCACGTGCAGCTACTGAAGGGCTTAAAGGCTTGTAACGAGGCTATTGGGTTGTAGTGTTTTGGGTGGATGTTCCTAAGGCTCTAAGGTTCAAAAAAACTTCTATTTTATTTGATGTGGGGGAACTGTGTGCATTTGGGCCTCTGGTTAGTTGTTTTTCTTGGCTGGCGCTTCTGGTTTTGATCTCCAACTGGTCAGTAGCTTCTTGTGGCTTCGCCACCCTTATGCCTTCTTCATCATTTTTTTTTGTGTGGCCAAGTTTTTCTGACCATTTTCCTTTATCTTTTCTCTCTCTTTTTTTTTTCTTTTTTTCCCCCCCCTTTTTTTTTCTTTGTGGCTTTGCCACCCTTATACCTTCTTTTTGGGCTTGGGATGACTCCCTGGCCGATTTTCTTCCAAACTTTCTTGCCCAGCTGGTTCCTGCCTTCTTATACACCTTTCTGGCCAGTAAGCTTCATTCGCTTCATGCCTTGCACACACACAGTCCCAGTGGCTAGGGGTATTTATCTGGGTATAAAGAGTTAGAAAAGAGGTTCTAAAGGTGTTTTTTTGGGGGGGGGGTTCCTACTGCCTTCAGTGTTGCTACACGCAGTCACTTCACCCTAGGCAATTTGTGGCAGCCGCTCTTTTCTTTTCTAAACATGTGGAAAGTGGTTCCACTTAAAGCTTATAACTCACATTTTAAGAGGGCTTTCGTGTTTGGCTCTAAGTGCGGGCTTTTCTCTCATACTCACATCATCTATCCTGGCTAGGAGGTACTAAGGGGGTGTTAGGGTTTTGTATACTAGAAATCACCTTTCGAGTGATTGGATACTGTAAAACTCTAATGGTTATTTTCCAATAAATGCAACAGATTATTTTTGTCATAATGTTGTTATGTTTTACAATTAATGGTTGTTTACTGCATATTTAAATGTATGAGCAAACGTAACAAAGTCTAAGTCTTTGTTTTAGTAGACCGGTTGTGGGCGTCGTCCAATTTAAGGTAACACGGTCAGTTCTAAACAAAGAAAAATAAGAATTTCACAACCTAGATAGGCCTAGACTACCTATCGCGAAAGGTTGCAATGTCAGTCCGATTATTTCTAAACCTTATTGAAATAAGATGACGTTGGTGTGGTATAGCACTGAATGGATCTAACAGCAAGACGAGTCTTTATGCTATCTACTGAAAGACGAGGTCTTGATAATTAATTTCTTAATCAATGTACGTTAGCATTGAGCATACGATATTGAGTATCCACTACTTTGACTTACCAAAGGTGCGGGTTTTTCGTAACCCAACGATCCAGGTATATTGGGTAGTGGTGATCATTATCTAGAGGTGCTAGGATTGCTATTATGTTGAAACGTGCGCGAGGAGAGTCTCGTTTGATAACATCCACAAGAGGAGCTCGAAACGAGGTTTTATTATTCGGAACCTAGCTAGTTGGAGTTTGATTACTCTATGAATAATAAATAAGAGTTTCTTGCTAAGTCCACTCTTGGAATTCGAAATATGTTAATTAATTAAGTCTATAGCAGACATTAATTAATTAATGGATGTTTCCATCTTAAGCGCGGGAAATAAATCAAATACAATTAAAGGAAACCCGGAATACTTGTAATTTCGGATTTGGAAGACAGTGCAATATTACTTCTGTAGTGGCTGCTCGTAATATTCCAATATAAGCTTATATTAAATTGTGGGTTCAATTTAATTAGTAAAAAGCTAATTGGGTGAGGCCTGTTCCAGATTCTTCCTTAGATCCCTGACTGGGCCCAATATGTGACTTATATAAATAGGAGAATAAAGGAGACAGAAAACAGAACAATTAATTGCAAAAAATTTTCGTCCCCCCTTGAGAGAATTTTCGAAAATTGTGCTCCCTCCGTGAGCTGAGTTCTGTCTTCCATTATTCGAGTCCTAGTACGTTGGTGAGATTTGCCCACACAAATATCAGCGTATAGTCCGGGACACCAGTCAGAAGATCCGAGGTATTGTATTGAAGATCTTCACGTGGAGACGGAGCAAGCCATCATCGATTCTTGATTGAATCAACGAGGTAAATTGGCTAATTCCGTAGTAAGCATGTTTTAGGAATTTTATGTGCTAAAGCATGTTTTAATTCAAGTTATGAGCATGATACATGTGATAATTACGCGAATAGATTTTGTCTAAATAATCTGCTAAATAGATCAAATTCATGTGATCCGTTTTGTCCGCATGCTTCCGCTGCCAGCCCCTTCAGTTGGTATCAGAGCCAGTCTTTGGCTCTGTTTATTTGGATTTAAATTTAGCTAAATTCATGTATGCATGTGTTATTTGATTGCGAAGCATGTTCTTGGTGGTTTTGTTTAATTTTATGCATGATTAACTCAAGAACTATCGAATCAAAGAACTTGAATTGCTCGAACGCACCACGTGCGATCGAGATAGGGAAGTCAAGACAGTGGGAGCCGGGAGCCGTGATCACGGGGCGACGCGCGAACGAGTGGGGACTCGTGCGCGCCGCCGGCCGAGACCACACGCACCAGACGGAACCCGGGTCAAGGTCGACACGGTGGTGACTTGCGCGGAGTGGTGGCTCGTCCGAGAGCCACCGAGACACCGCGAGACACCGGGCCGAACCCTAAGCGGAAGGCCCGAGCTGGCTGAGAGCGGGCGCGCCGCTGGCCGAGAGCTCGCGACACCCGACAGCTCGGAGGGTCGAGCAGGGCGCCGAAACGCTGGCCGAGAGGCGCGCGCCACCGCGCGCGCGTCTGGTCGAGAAGCGTCGGCACCCGTCGAGCAGGGCGCCGAGACGCTGGCCGAGAGGCGCGCGCCGCCGCGCGCACGCCTGGCCGAGAAGCGTCGGCACCCGACGAGTCGAGACGCCGAGACAGGCGTCGAGCAGCTGGCCGAGAGGCGCGTGCCGCCGTGTGCGCGCCTGGCCGAGAAGCTGCGACACCCGACGGCTCGACGGGCCGAGACGCTGGCGCGCCACCTGCGCGCCGGTGGCCGAGACGAGCGTGCGTCGTGGTTCGACGACGAACTCGTCGGATCTTCGTCGTTCATCGTTCGTGCGAACCTCGTACGATGAGATAACGATGAACCATTATTTTAATGATTATTTAATTATTTTATTAAAAGATATCATTAAAATATTATTATTTAATGGAAATAAAATCTTTTTGGAAGATTTGTCTAGATTTTAGGAATATTTTTATTATTATCTATATCTATGGAAATAAATAATATGTTTTTATTCCTAGATGATATAGATGAGAATAATTTAATAGTTTCCTAATATTTATCTAGATTTAAGGAATATTTTTATTATTTTCTATATCTATGGAAATAAATAATATTATTTTGATTCCTAAATGATATGGATAAGAATAATTTAATAGTTTCCTAATATATATATATCTAAGATCCTAAAAAGGATAGATATGTATGAATACATTAAATAATGAAATATCTCTTCCTAATCTTGAACATGGAATTAATTTAAATTTAATTTTTCATGTCTTATTAAGAATTAAATAATTCATTTATTTTAGTAAAATCTTATAGTAGACATGAATAAGAATTATATTCTAGAATAATTATTTCCTAAAGGAAGATACCAATTAATAAAAGATTTAATTATCCAGTAGATTAAATACCAACAGAATTTAATTAAGCCTTAAACTGCCTCAAGGCTAAGGATAATTAAAATAAAACCATAACCCAAAATATCTAAGCTATAATTACGAACTCAATGTTTGTATATGGTCTCCATCAATTGGTCTGCAATTTATGAAGCCTTTTTCTAATATTATCGCCACCTGCTCTGTGGGGACAATAATCCTAAGAAAATAGCAAGTTCATGAGGGCGGACTTCTCAAATATAAATAGTATGAACTAGAATGTAGTTTCCAATATTATCGCCACCTGCTCTGTGGGGACAATAATCCTAAGAAACTGCGAGATTCAGAAGTTCACACAGGATTTATGGGATAGCTTGATCTTGTTAGGAGCACACAAGCATTGTTATGGGAGTGTGTTGCAGAAATGAGACTCTGTAATGCTAAATTCGGTGGTCTTGCTTAGGCAACATTAGGCGGCCATGCCACTCTGTGGTCTCTGGACTATTCGTCGGTGTTGTGACCAGTAAAATTGTAAGATTTTAATGCGTATTAACTTCCTCTGGAGGGTATAAAATTTTAATTTTACAGTTGTAAGATTTTGAAAAGTTTTATGGTTAATCTAATCAAACTTCTTACATAAGTTTATGACAATAGTAAAATACTCTGTTTTGCAGTGCAAATCAAATCGTCAATATGTCATTCAATCCTCTTTCCGCAATTCTCAAAGAAAATAAACTCGAGGGCCAAAATTACATAGAATGGAAACAAAATTTGGACATCGTTCTCACAGCAAATGAGTACATCTTTGTGCTCACCATCCCGTGACCTCCAGTGCCGGCGGCTACCGCTGCGGCAGGAGTCAGAGATGCACACAGACGGTGGCATAAGGCGAATGAGATGGCTAAGTGCTACATGTTGGCTTCTATGTCTTCAGTACTCAAGCATCAGCATTCAGCCATGGAAACAGCCGCCGAGATCATGCAGAATCTAAAAAATCTTTTTGGTACTCAGAATCGAACGGCGAAGTCTCAAGCCTTTCGGAGTATCATGTCGAAGACAATGAAGGAAGGCTCGTCTGTGAGGGACCATGTCCTCGAGATGATGGGCCACCTCAACCAAATTGAGGTCTTGGGAGGGACGATCGATCCCGAGTCCCAGGTGACAATCATCCTTCAAAGTCTTCCACCTAGCTTCCAACAGTTCAAGCTCAACTTCGAGATGAACAAAAGGAATTACACCTTGGCAGAGTTGTTGACTGAACTTCAGTCGGCAGAGGACCTTATGGTCCAGGCTAAGGCGGCCATGATGACTTCGGCACCTCGTTCCTCTGGCTTAAAGCCTAGCAAAGGAAAAAGGCAGGCACCGAACTCAGGACCGACCAAGATAGCTAAGGGAAAGAAGAAGAAGAGGGCTAACAAGAAGCCCACGGGGAAGTGTTTCAAGTGTGGAGAAAAGGGGCATTGGAAGCCAGACTGTCCTAAACGGGGCAAGGCTACAGGTATGCACCAGGCTCTAGTTGTCGAGTCTTGTTTGACTTCGACATCAATTTGCACTTGGGTTATTGACACATGAGCCACTGATCATATTTGTTTTGATCCTGACTTATTGCAGGTGACAAGACGGCTACATGATCGTGAGATCGAAGTCCAGCTGGGCGACGCTACCAAAGTGGCGGCCATTGTAGTGGGAGACATTTATTTGCGTTTTAGTAGTGATAGATTTTTGATTTTGAAGAATGTTTTGTTGATACCTTCTTTTAGAAGAAATTTAATTTCAGTTTCTAAATTGGTTTATGATGGATATTCCATTTCTTTTAATGACAACTGCGTTATTAAGAAAGATGGTTCTTATATCTGTCGTGGTATCATGGAAAACAATCTGTACACAATCACTTCTACACAGTTTAATAATCGCAAATCAGAACTCAATACAACATCGAAAATTTCAAAGAAACGAAAAGAACCTTCAAATTCAATGAGCGAAACGTACTTGTGGCACCTTAGACTTGGTCATGCCAATGAAAGGAGGATCCATTCTCTTGTTCAACAAGATCTTATCAAAGGTCTAGAGGAGGAACCTTTTCATAAGTGTGAGTCATGCTTAGAAGGCAAGATGACCAAGAGGCCTTTTAAGGCTAAGGGCAATAGGTCCAAGGAAGTGCTTGAGCTCGTTCATTCCGAAGTATGTGGACCAATGTCAATTTAGGCAAGAGGTGGTTTTCGATACTTCATCACATTTATTAATGACTTCTCGAAAATTAGATATGTCTACTTGATGCGTCACAAGTCAGAGTCTTTTGACAAGTTTAAAGACTTTAAGACTCTTGTGGAGAAGTATCATGGGAAGAATATCAAATGCCTACGATCAGATCGTGGAGGTGAATACCTCAGTGCCGAATTTTTGGACTACTTATCGGAAGTGAGAATCCAATCCCAACTGACTGCGCCGGGCACGCCCCAGCAGAACGGCGTGGCTGAAAGAAGGAACATGACCTTATTAAACATGGTTCGATCGATGATGAGTTATGCACGTCTGCCTATTTCATTTTGGGGACATGCCTTGCTTTCCGCAAGTCACATTTTAGACAATTTACCATCAAAATCCGTACCTAAAACTCCATATGAGTTGTGGACTGGGCGTAAGCCCAATCTAGCACATCTCAGGGTTTGGAGTTGCCCGGCTCATGTATTGGAAAATGATCCAACTAAGCTAGGATCTAGGACGGAGGTAAGTTTGTTTATAGGATACCCCAAAGGAACGAAAGGTTATGAATTCTTTAGTCTCCGAGATAAGAAAGTCATTGTGAGCACTCACGTGACATTCTTAGAGGAAGACTATGTAATGAATCATAAACCCAGCAGTGAAGTGGCTCTTGATGAGCTAACTTCAGTCACAAGTTCCATTAACCAAGAACAAGTACCAAGTGTACAAACAATTCCCGAAACTTCAACTTCTACTCAAAATATTGTAGTGCCGCGCCGCAGTGGGAGGGTCTCACATGAGCTCGACAGATACATTGGTTTGGGAGAATCTATGGATCACTCCTCTGACAGCAATGTATTAGATCCCTGGAACTTTGCGGAGGCGCAGGCAGATATCGATCATTGCGAATGGGTAAAAGCAATGGATTCGGAACTACAATCTATGATAGACAAAGACGTCTACGATTTGTCCGTCCTACCCGAAGGTTGTACTGCCATTGAGAGCAAGTGGATATATAAACGTAAACGTGGACCCGATGGGCGAGTTAAAGTCTTCAAAGCAAGACTAGTGGCCAAGGGGTATACCCAAAAGGAAGGCATCGATTATGATGAGACCTTCTCCCCAGTGGCCATGCTCAAATCGATCCGGATACTGTTGTCTATTGCAGCTTATATGGATTGGGATGTATGGCAGATGGACGTTAAGACTACATTTCTAAACGGCAGTCTTGAGGAGACCATCTACATGGAACAACCCGAAGGATATGCCATAAAGGGCAAAGAACACATGGTATGGAAGCTTAAGAAGGCCATTTATGGCCTCAAGCAAGCATCCAGATCGTGGAACCAATGTTTCGATTAAACTGTTTGCAAGTTTGGATTCGAAAAGTGCCCAAGTGAAAGCTGCGTGTATAAGAAAGTTGATAAGGGGAATGTGGTGTTCTTAGTTTTATATGTAGATGACATTCTTCTAATTGGAAACAATAAAAAGATGCTGTCATCAGTTCGAACATGGTTATCAAACCAGTTCGAGATGAAGGATACGGGAGACGCGGGACACATCCTCGGGATCAAGGTTCTTCGGAATCGAGAGAAGAAGATGTTGTGCTTATCTCAAGAATCTTACATCGAAACAGTACTTAGTCGTTTTAGCATGCAGGACGCCAAGAAAGGTTTCTTACCTTTTAGACATGGCATCCATTTATCTCAAGAGATGTGCCCTAAAACGCCGTCTGAGATACAAGCAATGAAAAGATTCCATATGCTTCGGCAGTTGGAAGTCTCATGTATGATATGCTTTGTACTAGACCAGATATTTGCTTTGCTGTTGGCATGGTGGCAAGATATCAGTCGAATCCGGGCCAAGGACATTGGACTGCCGTAAAGAACATACTCAAGTACCTTAAACGGACTAAGGACTATATTCTAGTTTACAATGCAGCCGAGCTCTGTCCTTTGGGATATACTGACTCAGACTTTCAAGCTGATCAGGACTAGAGAAAATCTACTTCAGGATATGTGTTCACCTTAGGAGGTGGAGCCGTAATTTGGAAGAGTGTGAAGCAGAAATGCATCGCGGACTCGACCATGGAAGCCGAGTATGTGGCCGCTTCGGAGGCTGCAAAAGAGGCTGTATGGCTCAAGAACTTCCTTATGGATTTAGGTGTGGTTTCGAATCTGCCCAAGAGCATCACCATTTATTGTGACAATTCTGGTGCTGTGGCAAACTCGAAAGAACCTAGAGCTCATAAAGCGAGCAAACACATAGAGCGGAAGTATCATATCATTAGAGATATAGTGCAGAGAGGAGACATAAAAGTGGTCAAGATTGCGTCAGAGAACAACCTGGCAGATCCTTTTACAAAGGCTTTGGCGGTAAAACCGTTCGAGTGCCACGTTGAAGGGATGGGAGTTCGACTCATTCAAGACCTCAACTCGCTTTCAGTATAAGTGGGAGATATTTAAGACGTGTGCACTACCATTTTGTATACTCGAAAGCTGTTTTGAATATAAGTGGGAGATTGTTAGGGTTTTGTATACTAGAAATCACCTTTCGAGTGATTGGATACTGTAAAACTCTAATGGTTATTTTCCAATAAATGCAACAGATTATTTTTGTCATAATGTTGTTATGTTTTACATTTAATGGTTGTTTACTGCATATTTAAATGTATGAGCAAACGTAACAAAGTCTAAGTCTTTGTTTTAGTAGACCGGTTGTGGGCGTCGTCCAATTTAAGGTAACACGGTCAGTTCTAAACAAAGAAAAATAAGAATTTCACAACCTAGATAGGCCTAGACTACCTATCGCGAAAGGTTGCAATGTCAGTCCGATTATTTCTAAACCTTATTGAAATAAGATGACGTTGGTGTGGTATAGCACTGAATGGATCTAACAGCAAGACGAGTCTTTATGCTATTTACTGAAAGATGAGGTCTTGATAATTAATTTCTTAATCAATGTACGTTAGCATTGAGCATACGATATTGAGTATCCACTACTTTGACTTACCAAAGGTGCGGGTTTTTCGTAACCCAACGATTCAGGTATATTGGGTAGTGGTGATCATTATCTAGAGGTGCTAGGATTGCTATTATGTTGAAACGTGCGCGAGGAGAGTCTCGTTTGATAACATCCACAAGAGAAGCTCGAAACGAGGTTTTATTATTCGGAACCTAGCTAGTTGGAGTTTGATTACTCTATGAATAATAAATAAGAGTTTCTTGCTAAGTCCACTCTTGGAATTCGAAATATGTTAATTAATTAAGTCTATAGCAGACATTAATTAATTAATGGATGTTTCCATCTTAAGCGCGGGAAATAAATCAAATACAATTAAAGGAAACTCGGAATACTTGTAATTTCGGATTTGGAAGGCAGTGCAATATTACTTCTGTAGTGGCTGCTCGTAATATTCCAATATAAACTTATATTAAATTGTTGGTTCAATTTAATTAGTAAAAAGCTAATTGGGTGAGGCCTGTTCCAGATTCTTCCTTAGATCCCTGACTGGGCCCAATATGTGACTTATATAAATAGGAGAATAAAGGAGACAGAAAACAGAACAATTAATTGCAAAAAATTTTCGTCCCCCCCCTTGAGAGAATTTTCGAAAATTGTGCTCCCTCCGTGAGCTGAGTTCTGTCTTCCATTATTCGAGTCCTAGTACGTTGGTGAGATTTGCCCACACAAATATCAGCGTATAGTCCGGGACACCAGTCAGAAGATCCGAGGTATTGTATTGAAGATCTTCACGTGGAGACGGAGCAAGCCATCATCGATTCTTGATTGAATCAACGAGGTAAATTGGCTAATTCCGTAGTAAGCATGTTTTAGGAATTTTATGTGCTAAAGCATGTTTTAATTCAAGTTATGAGCATGATACATGTGATAATTACGCGAATAGATTTTGTCTAAATAATCTGCTAAATAGATCAAATTCATGTGATCCGTTTTGTCCGCACGCTTCCGCTGCCAGCCCCTTCAGGGGGGTGGTTTCTGTTTTCCAGCATGTCTTATTTCCCTCAATTCCCCTCACCGTCAGTTCAAGACAGTTGAGTTTTAAGCCCAATCAATACACAAAATAAAAAAACTATACCTAACAGGACACTAACACAAGTACAAACACAGACCACACATATACACATTCATCATACTGGTCATTGCGTCCCCCCTCCCACTTCACAAGTGTCTGCCCTCAGATAGGGCTGTGAAGTGGAAAAGGTAATGACCAGTATGATGGACACATAGACAAACAGACAAAAACAACATATTAAAACTAAAACTTCTCACACTTAGGCCATGCAATGGGCTAAGTGTGAGCTAACATGCTTACGAAAAAGAAAACAGAAAACACAAACACATGCGCCAAAAAGACAAACCCTTAACTTCTCACACTTAGACTATAAAATAGGCTAAGTGTTATGAATGGGGTTTGCGCACAAACAGAAATTATACTTCCTAAAAAAACAAAACACAATTAAAATACGAAAAACTAAAAACTGAAAATAAAAAGAAAACTAACTGGTCAGGTGGGGTGGTGGTCACTTGTTCCTCCTGCTCCTTCGCAGGGCAGGTTGTGGTGCAGGTGGTTCTTGCGGTTGCTCCTCCTCATTCTCGGCCGACTCCTCGGCATCTCCGTCCTCTTGTCTCGCCTCTAGTTTCTGCTCTGCTTCTTTCGTCTCGGTTAATACCTCCTCTGATACTCGTGGTTCATTAGCTCGGCCTCCATGGCCACTCGGTTCAACAACTTCCTCTTGGCCTCGTTGTGTTAACTCCATCAATATCTCGTCTATCACGGACGCCATCCTGGCCATTTCTATTATCAACCGTTGGTTTTCCTCTCCTAGCCTGGTAACAATCGTCTCCAAAGCTTCTTGCTTCTGACTCTGCCTCGTCTGTCCTGCAGACTCCTTCAACATTCATTCCATTACCGATGCCAATCGCACCACCTCCGCTTTCAACTGCTGATTCTCTTCTTTCACTTCTTCCATCGCTTTCTCCATGCTTTCGCGACGCTGCTCTTGTTCTGAAACTTCCTGGGCCGCTGCTACCCTTCCGGTAGGTATAGCTTCTTCTCCCATTGCATAGAATTGGGGTGCGCCCTGCCTCATGTAAACGGTGTTCGTTCAGACGAACAAAGGTGTATCAAAAAGACCAGGAGGATCCACCATGATCTGGTCGGATAAATCTTCGGCCTATGTGATGATGATGTTGTTTCTGACGAACACTCCCAAGACATGGCAGAGAGTGAGGTTCCTCGCTAGGTGGGTGGCAATTAGATGGCATTGGTAGGCGGTCCAAAAACCAAGATGCAACTTCCTTCCCTGCTTGGCGCACCAGAGAAGATATAACTCCGTCATCGATGTCCTAACAACGGAGTTCGACTGCCCAATAAATTGAAATCCAGGTAAAGCTGTACAAGACGAAGAATTGGGTTGTTGAAATGAACGGAGCGGGAAATAGTGGACTGGAATTGCCCTGCATCAGGGTGAGTAAGTTCCTCCCAGGCTTCCTGGGGCTCAAATTCCACATGTCTGCGGGGAATTCCCCGCTCCCTACTTCTCCACTCAGGCCCTATGGCCTCCTCTAAACTGCACATTCCCAGACGCACGGTCCACTCAATCAAGCTCATCCGTATCTCTCCACCAAACAGCCTAAAACTGATACATTCCTCATCTAGATCAGTGGTGACCTTAAACCTAAAGGTCGTGAAAAACTCCTTCGCTAATCTAACCGGGACACTCGGATCCCCATTCTCCAACAACCATTCGAATCCTAACGCGTGCACATAAGATAGAAACTGCTCGCGGGCACCTAACTCATCTAAAGAAGGAATGTGAAGTACCTTTCCGTTCTTCACCTGCTTACTTCCTTCATCCTTGCTATCGAAAGCTTTCTGTAGCTCCTTCGAGTCGAAAAGCTTAATCTCCTCCACCAGATCATCAGTAAGGTCCACTGTCCAGCGCCGGTACCTCAGTCTCTCTGCCGGTGGGTGGACTAACTCTCGATGATCATTCTGAAGCTGTTGTTCTGCGTACTCCTCATCCTCCAAAGAGATATCGCTGTCGGAGGCTGATTTCTCGCTGGCAGCGTATTCGCTATCACTTCGCTCCCTCCGGTGTTCCTGGACTCGCTGAACTGACCCAGTAATGACTATGCCAGTGTTTACTGTACGTGGCTTCTTATTGCTGGGCTTCTTCTTCATAGGGGCCTTCCCCTTTCGTTTTCTCTCTTCACGGTATCTAACTTCCTCTCCGTCATCTATGTCTTTCTCTTCTTCGGGTTCCTTCTCAGCTTGTGTTGAAAGTGGATCCTGGATAGTAGGACTGGTCTCCTTGTGGCCTACTGACCTGGATGCGAGGTCCAGACCCTCAGCCATCCCGTCAGCCTCTTCACCTTGGCCACTCAGTGTTCGAGATACCGCTCTGGTTTCCATTGCAGTATCCTCTAGGTCGGTAACAGGTAAAGGCTCCTCCCCAGGTTTTGTGGGAGTGGTCCTTTCTTCTTCACTCGAGATGTCCACGGGATCTGCCTCTGTGTTCGGCTTCGCCTTACTAGCTGCCCACTTACCCAAACAACGTTGCGATATCCTCTGCGGTTTGGCCGGCTCTGCCTTGGAGTCTGTCTTCACTACCAGTTTTCGTCTGATGGGAATCGGCTTTACTACCTGAGGTGCCACTAGGGTGGATGCTTCTACCTCTGGTTCTGCTGTCTCTGTTCCTGTTTCCTTGCTCATGCCTACCGCCTTCGAAGCGAGGTCTAGACCCTCAGCCTCCGAGGCAGTAGCTTCCGCTGCTTGGCCTACTTGGTTCAAGATGGAATCAAACTCCTCATCTGTCATCAACGACCGCTTCTGGGCTGATTCGTTCAGATCTATGTCCTCCCTTTCCACTTCATGAGACACCGGCTCCTCCTCGGGCGTCCTCTCCATTTTTCCACTCTCCTCATGGGTTGTCTCTTCTTGGCTGGCCCTTTTCTTACGCTCCTCAGGGTCAGAGTCGTAATGGGCGGCGACAGCGTCGAGCTCCGCCGAATCTGGTACCGAGGTCTCCGATTGCGCGGTCGCCGAGGGAGATCCCTCCTCCGATTGTACTTCTGCGTGACTGACCGGTGCAGGTGGAATTTCACTGGGTGCGGTTCTTACGCCCCCCATTTGACCGAAACCAGCCAATGCCGCCGTCCAGTTCCGAGTAGGGTCCTGTTGACGAAGAAATGCCATCATGGCATCCATGGAAATCATAGGTGGTGGCTGAGTGGTCGGTGCTGGTGGTGGTGGATTTTGCTGTGGTTGTGCCTCCTGGGTTTCTTGACGGCGCGGTTTGATTTTCTTGGCCAACGCTTTCTTCCCCATGATCGGAAATCTGCGATTTAGTGGTGGAAAGTAGGGTTTGATATCTTGGAGAGAGTTGGGGTTGAGAATGATGTTTCCGTGAGAGAGATGGACAAGAATTTCTTGAAAGCGAATTTGAAAATGAGGGTTTGTGAGGGAAAAGGGTTGGGACGGTGAGTTTAATTTGGGTGAGAGAGAGCAGTTGCAGGTGGTTGTAACCGGTTATCAGGGGTTGCCGGTCGCGACGCTTCAGAAGGGAGGCGGTTGAGATTGCTGGCCTCTGATTGGTCAGCGTGTCCCCTCTCTCTGCTCACACGCCACTCCCAGCCGCTGCCACCCTGCAAAAGCTGCACCAACTTTAATTCAAATTTTCGTCCTCACCAAAATCCCCCCTATACTTACCTAATAAGGAAAATAAATCAAATGGGCCCTTAAATAAAATCTGAAATAGCACCAGATAAGTAATCCCTTGGTCAATGTGTACTCCAAATTAAAATTAAGGCCGAAAATATTTTTGGATTTTTAGAAATTATCTTGCATGCAAAGATTAACTACGTATTTACAATATTTACATCTTCCTTAGGCAATTTGGAATTCTACTTGGCCAGTATATGCAAACTATTTTCAAAAGAAACTAGCCACGTGGAATTCCAAATTCCTATCTTACTGATCAGTATGAAACCGATGTAAGTGGTTGTAGTGGAATTTCATCCACTACACCCACCTCGTTATTATCCCTGAATATTTTCAACCTATGTCCATTTACTATGTAAGGTTCAGAGTTAGAAAAACTCCCTGAAATTTCCACTGCCCCCATTAGATCGGAGTGCAGTTATGATGTAAGGTCCTGTCCATTTGGACTTGAGTTTCCCTGGCATAAGCTTCAATCTTGACTGGAAGAGTAGTACTTTCTGGCCAACATGGAGCTCCTTAGTTCTCAGATTCTGATCATGCCACAATTTAGTTCGCTCTTTGTACCACATGGCTGAGTCGAATGACTCCAATCTAAGTTCCTCAAGCTCCTGCAGTTGCTGCTTCCTTTCCTCTTCACAGTATGCTCGATGCTCGATCCCAACCGGTAAGTGGCACATCTTCCCAAAAACAATCCGGTAAGGGGACATGCCTATGGGGGTTTTGTAGGCTGTTCGATACGCCCAGAGTGCATCCTCTAACCTTACACTCCAATCCTTCCTAGAAGTGTTCACAGTCTTCTCCAAAATTTTCTTTATCTCGCGGTTAGAAATCTCCGCTGGACCATTTGCTTGCGGATGGTAAGGGCTGGATAGTCTATGGTGCACACCGTATTTCTTCATTAAGGCTTCAATTGTGCGATTACAGAAGTGCGTACCTTGATCGGATATGATCGCCCTGGGCACACCGAATCGGCTGAAAATATGACTCTTTAAGAACTTGGCCACCTCCTTGGCTTCACACGTGCTTGTGGCCATGGCTTCTACCCATTTGGAGACGTAGTCTACAGCAACTAGGATATACAGATTCCCATAGGATGAAGGAAAAGGCCCCATGAAATCCATTCCCCATATGTCGAATAGTTCGCAAACTATCATGGGTACCTGCGGCATTTCATCCCGGGCAGATATTCCACCGGTCAGTTGTCAACGCTCACAGCTCCTGCAGAACTCGTACGCATCTTTGTTGAGAGTTGGCCAGTAAAAGCCGCTATCCAGAATCTTCCTTGCCATCTTCTTGGACCCGAAGTGCCCTCCACATGCTAACGAATGGCAGTGGGTTAAAACATCCCGCTGCTCCCAGTCAGGAATGCACCTCCTTATCAATTGATCGGACCCTACTCTCCACAGATAGGGGTCGTCCCAAAAGTAGTATTTTGCTTCACTCTTGATCTTCATTCTTTGGGCTTTAGTAACACTCGGTACTTCTGGATGCTCTCCAGTTACTAGGTAGTTGGCCAGGTCCGCATACCATGGCTCTTGCCCTACCTTCTCTTTCCCTTTTGCTGTATCATTATGACCAGTAAGTTCGAACACTTCTTCCCAATCAATTTTTCTAGGCGCAAAAATTACCTCACACAAATGTTCCTCCGGAAACTTGTCATGCACTTCTTCACCGTTTCCATCTTGCATTATTCTGCTCAAATGGTCTGCCACCTTGTTCTCGACTCCTCTCTTATCTTCCACCTCCCTATCAAATTCTTGTAACAAGAGTACCCATCGGATCAAGCGTGGTTTGGATTCCTTCTTGGCAATCAGATACTTAATCGCTGCATGGTCAGTATACACTATGACTTTGGATCCCAGCAAATATGGCCGGAACTTCTCGAAAGAATACACCACTGCCAGCATCTCTTTTTCAGTGGTATCATAATTCCACTGGGCTTGATTCAGAGTCTTGGACGCATAAAAAATTACGTACCGCTTCCCATCGATCTTCTGACCCAGCACGGCTCCTATCGCAAAATCGCTGGCGTCGCACATTACTTCGAAAGGATGGTTCCAGTCAGGAGCCCTTATGATAGGTGCGGATATCAGCTTTTCCTTGAGAAGGTTGAAAGCGGCCTTGCATTGCTCATCAAAAATGAACTCCACGTCATTCTGAAGTAATCTGGTAAGGGGCTGGGCGATCTTGGAGAAATCCTTGATAAATCTTTGATAAAATCCGGCGTGCCCCAGAAAACCCCTTATTCCCTTCTGATCAGTAGGGAATGGTAATTTGGATATAACATCTACCTTGGCTCGATCCACTTGGATACCTCTTTCTGAGACCACGTGTCCTAAAACTATCCCTTCGGTGACCATAAAATGACACTTCTCAAAGTTCAAAACCAAACTCTTTGCTTGACACCTTTCCAAAACTATATCCAAATGGTGAAGGCAAGAGCCGAACGAGTCTCCATAAACCGTGAAGTCATCCATGAATATCTCTATGCAATCCTCAATCAAATCGGAAAATATGCTCATCATACATCGTTGAAACGTACCTGGAGCGTTGCATAGGCCGAAAGGCATGCGACGGTATGCATAGGTTCCAAACGGGCAAGTGAAAGTGGTCTTGTCCTGGTCCTCAGGATCTACGTAAATTTGGAAATACCCGCTGTACCCATCTAGAAAGCAGAAAAACTTCTTCCCAGCTAATCTCTCCAACATTTGGTCGATGAACGGCAGGGGAAAATGGTCCTTCCTGGTCGCATTGTACAGCTTACGGTAATCGATGCACATTCGCCAACCCGTAACTAGCCTCGTTGGGATCAGCTCATTCCTCTCATTCTGAACTACTTGGATGCCCGACTTCTTTGGAACCATGTGGATCGGGCTGACCCACTCACTATCCGGTACTGAATAGATAATCCCTAGCGACAACAACTTCAAGATTTCCTTCAATATCTCTTCTCGCATGTTAGGGTTTACCTTCCTTTGAGCATCTCGATGTGCCTTCGCTCCTTCCTCCAACCTAATGTGGTGCATGCAGACTTCGGGGCTAATTCCAACTAAATCTGTAAGACTCCATCCAATCGCCTTCTTGTTCTTGCTCAGCACGGTCAGTAGCCTAGCCTCTTGTTCCCTTGTAAGACTGCTACTGATGATCACTGGATATGAGTCCTCACCTCCGAGGAAGGCATACTTCAAATTCGGTGGCAACTTCTTCAGCTCAACTTGGGGTGGAAGTGTGTCTTCAGGTAGAGGGTTTTTCTCAGTTTCTCCTTCTTTTTCTAAATCTCCCTCTGATGGTTCTTCTATACTGACTGGTAGCTGAGCCCCTGCGGCTCCAATGAACTCCGATTTCTGACAGAATTCCTTGATCGCTACTTCTATTTCTTCATCAGTCAACCCTTGGCTACTGATCAGATCACACCATGCATCAGCTTCTATGTCTGCCTGTTCATAAACATCTAAAGCTTGGAGTTTCTCCTGCAATAGTTCGGTCTCAAGAAATCGATGGGTTTCTTCATGGCATCATTTATATCGAAGGTAAACTTCTCCCCATGAAAATCAATGCAAATAGTCCCCTCAGCCATATCCACTATTGTCTTGGCCGTTCTCAGAAAAGGTCTTCCTAACAAGACTCCACTAGACTCCCTCGCTTCATGCTCACTCATTTTGATCACATAAAAATCAGCAGGGTATGTAAAATCATGCACTCTTACTAACACATTTTCTAAAACTCCCTCAGGACTTATGCACGGCCTATCAGCCAGTTGGATCAACACCCTAGTATTTGACAGCCTCACTCCTTTCAACCGGTTATAGATAGACAGTGGCATGACATTTATAGATGCCCCCAAATCACACATTGCATGTTCGACCTTCACATCTCCTACAGTTATGGGTAGGGTGAACATACCTGGGTCGGCTCTCTTGGGTGGTAACTTCTCTGGCACTATCGCTGACGCTATCCCTTCCACCATAATCTTGCCATCCTTCTGGGCTCTCCCGGTTATGAAGTCCTTTATGAATTTCCCGAGAGGGGGTAGCTTCACGGCTTGGAGGAATGGTATGGTGACATCCAACTTCCCAAAAATCGACAAGTAGTCAACCGGGTTCTCTTTCTTCCTCTTCGTAACAAATCGGAATGGGAATGGTTTCTCCCCTTTTTTCTCCTCTACTGGTCCCTCAGCAACCTTCTTGGAGTCTTTCTTGGGTAGTTCCTGGGTCTGGGCCTCCATTCTGGGCTCTTCCTCCTGAGGAGGTTCCTTCCTGGTCAGTAGGGTGTCGGGTTCACCTCTTACACTTGGTGTATCATCCAAGAAGAATGGATCCTGCATCCGAGGCATAGGTCTCCCTAATTCTTCCGCTGAAATAGTACCGCCTCCTATCTTCGTTCCATTGGATCTTCCACTAGGTCGTTTCGGTTGAGGCGCGTCATAAGTGGTTCCTGACCTCAACGTAACCTTACTCACATTTGCCTTTTCGGGCATTTGGACTGTAGATGGGAGTTTCCCCGCATTTCCCTTCAAATCACCCACCGAACTGGCCAGTTGAGCTAACTGCCTATTCATCATATCCATGTTAGCCTTATGTTCTTTCTGATCATTTTGCATCCCCTGCACGACCTCATTATGAGATTGTAATTCTCCTTTGATGCTCTGCTGTGACGCTAGCATTTCACCCATCATGTCCTCAACGGATCTCCTTGGCCTGTTCGAATTTTGGAAATGACTCGGCCCTTGGTGTTGATAGTTCTGGGAGTTTTGTTGGCCTTGATTAGGAGGGGTGTACTGATCTTGAGGATATTGATTCTGGTGCTGGCCTTGGAATTGATTTTGGTTCTGATGGTGTTGGGGTCATGGGTTCAGCTGATTTTGGAAATTTTGGAAGTTTCTCTGGTGGGGCGGCACATAGACAGGGTTCGGGTTCTGGTTTTGTGGGTTTTGGTTTTGGGATTGTTGGTTTCTTCCTGACCAGTTGGGCTGGTAGTCTGGGTTTGCTGGTCTACGGTTAGGGTTTTGGTTCGGATGGGGGTTATACTGGTTCTGACCTTGGTTCTGATTTTGGCTTCCGTCACCCCATCGGAAGTTTGGATGATCCCTCCATGGTGCATCCCGTTGTCTACCTTGAATCCAATGTCCACTAGAATTGAAGTACCTTGCAGCATTAACTTGCTCCATATTCCCGAAGTCATTAGGCTGATCATAGTTCGGTCCTTGATTTCCCTGCTCTGCACCCTTGTAATTCCCAGCTGGGGAAGGTGGTGGAGTGCTCTTCTTGATCGCACTCAGAAGTGACTTCTTCAGCTCATCCATTTTCAAATCCATTTTCTGCTCCAGCTTATCTTCCTGATCAGTAAACGAGGCAACAGCAGCCCGCTCTCGGTTGTATCCTTCCCTTGAATGGTCATACTCTTTCTTTGCATTCAGTAGCTTCCTTAGGACTCTCTTCACTTCGCTGACCCGTAATTGCGTGAAGCTTCCTCCTGAAGATGAATTTGCCAGGTCCTTGGTTACCGCGTTCATACCTTCGCAGAAAGTATGATGTACTTCAATGTCCGCCATGCGATGGTTGGGACATGATTCCAAAAGACCCATGTATCTTGCCCAATAATCACTCAAGGGTTCATCATACCCTTGCTTCACATTAGTTATTTCCCTCTTCAGCGCACTTGTCTTGGATGACGGAAAAAACTCGCCCAGGAATGCTGACTTGAAATCGGCCCAAGTCTCAATAGAGTTGGGGGGCAGGCGCATGAACCAGGTGTTAGCTTCCCCCTTGAGCACAAATGGCAAAGCCTTCAGCCTATAATCATCCTCAGTCGCTCCTGCTGGTCTCCTCTGCGCCCTACAAATTTTACAAAACTCATGAAGAAACTCATACGGCCCTTCATAGCTCTTCCCACAGTATGTAGGCAGGATCGCGATCACATGAGGCTTCACATCGCAGGCGGTTTGCCCTGGAGTAACGACTATGGCTTGTGGGGGCTCTCCTTCAGTATGTGCGTTCAGCGTCCCGATCTCCGGGTCTTCATCTCCCTGGTTGGCCATCTCCCTTGGGTTGGCTTCCGACAGTGGTTTCTCTTCTGGTATTGGTCCCTCTATGGTGCCCTTCTCTTCGTCACTACTCGTGCCTAGGTCAGACAAGGTGGTCGACAGGCCAGAATGAATGGTTACGAGTATAGTTCCTCGCTTGAGTATTTTCGGCCTCCACTGATCAGGAGACGAGCTACTGCTCATAAACTGAAATGAAAAGAAAAAGGAAAATTATACACAATATATACACCAAAGTATCACACACAATAGCAACTCAAAAACGCCATCCATCCCCGGCAACGGCGCCATTTGAAAGAGCAGCAGGGGTGCGTAGGTATCGTTCATGCAAGGATGTATCCTACTGCTCAGGATAGAGATCCTAACTAAGCCTAGACCCTGGTTTCAAAGAATCCTCAACCCACTTCTACTGAGCAGTATAGTGGTGATAAGGATCGAATCCCACAGAGATGGTGCGTTTAAACTACAACGGTGATATTTGGAAAGGTTGGTTAGCTACCACGCTTGGGTTGAGTCTCTACCTAGACGGGAAATTAAGATGGTGTCCTACTGACTAGGAAGGGTGAATGGTGGTCGACATGTAGTGGTGTACGTGGAATTATGGTGGATGCGGTGTAACAGAAAATATTCGAAAAGTACTTGGTTTCTATAAAAGGCTAAACAGAAAAGCAGAGAATAAGTGGTAGTTGTGGTGACTAGGCTGACAGATCTGCAGGGTACAAACTAAAGGTGAAGGACAAAAAAAAGCAAAAAGCATCTAAAAAACAAAAGTGGTCCCAAACTTGGATATGGACATCATCTTCTTCAACAAACACAAACTAAAATCAGAAAACAACCAGATTCAGCACCATAAAAACACAGATTAATAACTCACGAACACAAATCTACAATCAAAAATTCCAAATCGAAAATCAAACATCGAAACTGAAATCCCGCCTACTGATCAGCATGGTAAAAGACAAGAAACACATAACTGCACCTTGCATGAAACAAACCTCTATGAAATAAAAGTAAGCAGATTATGCTAAGTCGAAGAAATAAACTACTAACTGGAAACACACGATTCGATACTCAAAACGACCAGAAACTCTAGATCTAACTAATTAGGCAGAAAAGAAAGAAAGCAGCTCGACAAACTGAATAGAAATCATCTTCATAGCATTAAACATTGTTCGGATCTTCAACAAAATACTTCAAAGCAGTGAAATTCAAAAGCAGCAAAGATCCAACGTAAGGAAAATGCAAGTCAATTAAACTACGAAAGCGAAATAAAAGTGTTTTGCCACTCCAGGCGATGGAACTCCTAAACTATGATCTTGCTGGCTGGAATAAGGATGACTGGTACTCCGGGAACATCTGGGCGTCAGGTGATCATGGCTGCGGCGAGGCAAGAAGCGGGACAAGGCTGAAAGACTGGTATTACCGAGAGAACTCTCTACCTAAAGATGGTGGTGAATGAGTGAATGTGTAATAATCTTCTCTCTCCTTCTTGGCTTCCTTTTATAGGGAGGCTTACCCTTGATTTTAGGGTAAATCCTCATTGCAAGTTGACTTCTTTGCCCTCAATTGTGGGTAATCCGTCCCAGCTATCCGTCTTCTCCATCTCAAGCCGTTTCAGCACGAATACTGATCAGTATGAGATCATGCTGGCGCCCTTTTTCACCTGAACATTCCGAAACTTCCCTACTGGCTAGAACACTTAACTTGCACGCTTAAGCAACTTGTTTTGCAGATAAAGTTCAAATATGCACATCATACTGACCAGTAACCAAGGCCTAGAATACGACTTATCAGACTGCCCAAAGAATATTTATTATTACTTGATCAAGCCGAGTATGCATAGTGGAAGTTCTCCTGCTACACATACTGCCATGTTATTTATCCAAAATTTTACAGAGGGAATAGTAAAAACAAGTTATAGATCAGGATACTCCCTTCAAACTTTGTAGTTCCCAGGAGGTGGTAGGTTGGTGGAGTCTAGAATTGTTCCTTGCTTGTTGAGCTTGATAAATGTTGATTCCTACCAAGACTTTAGGAGTAGTACTTTATGTCTAGTTAATCATTTTTGCACCTTCGTGTTTTTGGATTGGCAGCTACCTTTCCTCCTTACAGTCATCCATCCTCTGGTTTCCGTTGCCATCCTTGCATTCAATTGGATCAACTCGTTTTAAGTTTCCTTTCAACCTGATTAGTCCGGAAGTCGACAACCCGTTATGGGAACAATCTTCATCTTGAGATCCTGAACTAACTTCCCTTCCTTCTATCCACTGATTTTTCCGAAGAAACATCGCCATCACGGTAGCCCGCTTTTTCTTGTGATTCTTGTAAGTCCCCTGAATTTTTTTCTTTTCCTTGGGGTGTAATCCAGTGTCAGGAGGTTTTTCCACCTTGAATGGCTCAGGCCATGGTTCCAGTTGTTCCCAGTAGATGGACCTTGAAGCTTCTCTTTGAGGTCTTGGCTCTTCCTTCGGCTCTGCCCCTTCTTCGTCGTGGCAACCATCTAGCTTATCTATCACTGGAGGTGGTCTCTCTGGCCGTGCATTTAATCCTACCTCTTTAGGCACAAACTTTTCTGTTCCTCCTTTAAGGATATGTGGGAAAAACAATAAAGGTCGACATTTAATATGAAAACTCAATTAACTTCCAAAAGAAATATTTTAGTCTATCGAAAAGTTAAGCAGCAGATTAATGTCTCAAGGTAATTAATGTCATAACATAGTATGGAAAAAAAAACGGAAGACTTTTAGAAAGAAAGCAATTTCAAACAAGGCAACAGAAATCAAGTATCTAGAGATAGTCATAGGATGACGCCCATGTATGAAGACACGACCCATTCGGGAAATCTAAAGGCTCGACTCAACATCCGCCGCAACATCCCGCTTAACCTACACATAGGGAAAACACATGCAGGGCTGAGTACTTGATATACTCAGTGGGCTCGTGCCGAAAACATTTGATAAAAGTTATGTCATCCATACCATAGTGAACTCGAGTTTTACGTTTAGAAAAGAAATATCATCGAGTATCACAAAAACAGTTTCAAAGTCTGGCAAGACAAACAATCTCCCCACTTTCTCAACAATCCAACAATCACATCATCTTTCCACAGTGCGACGAAAGTGTGGCCACACTATTCACCCACGAGACCGGCCGACTAGCAAGGACGGCTCCCGATCCCACCGGTGTACACAGCCTGATAGGGTTTGCGGCCCTACTCAGACCCGAATTCGTTTCACACATAGCCCTATAGCCTAACAGAGCAAGCTCAAACGAACTAGGCATCAGGCAACAATCTCAACATCAAAACAAACATGGCATGCCATAACACTTTAAACCACCCTTATAAATCCGTAATCATACTTTTGGAAAAGTAAAAGAGTTTAGTAAAAGAAAGCCCACCTCGCTTGCTTATACACACAATTCACAACTTTAATGCGACCCTTGCTCTTGGTACCCACGTACGCACAATAACCCTTGTCAACACCATAACACAATCAGTCTTTCCATCAATACATTCATCATGCATGCCCTATCGTTCCTTTCATCGTTTTTCTCATATTGCCCATCCCAAACGTTCACCAACATAAATGAAACGAACACTCTAGCATACAACAACGTGCAACACATAGCCACATCATAGGATACGTTCCTTATTCACACATGTATCATGTAATTCACTCAAAACTTATCAACAAAGCTTATTTCAACAAAACCAGAATCTGGCAGAACAGTGCAGTCTTTTTGTAAAAATCATTAAAATTCCGTCCGATATCATATGAAGCTAAAATTTGGTCACCACCCAGTAGACACATCAAGGTTTATCCAGTAAAATTTCACACCTGATAAGGCTAATTTCATGCATAGGTCTAGAGCTTTAATTCATGAAATTTCTGGGTCTAACACACGTTTTAAGCCAGGTGTGTGAAGATTTTCGCCAGGTCCAGCAAAGGAGGGAGACAGTTGCATGGACCTAGGAAGAAGGCGAAAAAGTGGACATTATGCGGAAAAATTGCTCGACGGAGGAAGCCTCGGAGTTGAAGGGTAGAATAGAGATTTCTACGAAGACTCTAGAAGGTTATGTCCGCGTCTATAAAAGGGAGAAGCATGCACGCTGGAGGGATCTTCTCGGTTGGAGACCTCGCCAACAACCTGTAGCTTAGTTCACTTTTTCACACACTTGGGTTCTTTCGTGGGAAGTTCAGGGCGATCTTGGGGTTCACTTCTAGCTTAAATACTTTTCGATCTGGTTGTAACACCGTCCTTCTTGAGGGCGAAGAAACAATTTATTTTCTGTTTTTGTTTCTGCTGCATTCACCGAGCTTCGCTGTTCGAAGCTCGGACCTCTTTGTTTTCTGGATATTTCGTTGTTTTTATGCAAGTTTCGTTTTCGCTTATGCCGATTGTGTTGATCTTTGTTTGTTGATAATGTTTACTTGAATTCTGAGTTGGCTTGTTGGAGTTGGTTGTTTTCGAGGTTGTTTTTCTGGATTATTGCAGGTTCGAGGTTGGATCTGGGAGAATGGAGTTTGTTTGTGGATGAATCATTTTTTTTAACTTGCTGATGTTGTAGGATTGTCTGTGATTGTTGGTATTTGGAGTTGATTTGAGCAGATATGTGAGAATCGGAGCTATGGAGTTGATTGTGCTGGGTGTTGATTTCGGATGGTTTGGATCCGGAGTGGATTAAGCATTCGACGTGAATCTGAGTCGTGTTGGTTTAATTTTATGCCTAGCTTACGAGTTTTCGTTTCATCTCGTTTAGTTTATGTAGATCTGATGTACTTCCGATTCATAGCAAGTTTCCGGCGTCCTGATTTCTATATTCTGTTCGAATCTAGGAGTGTGCTCTGTTTTCTTCATTTACGTTTCCGAGCTGGTTAGGAAACTGCATGAGTTTGTTAGTTGCAGCTTTTACCGTACTTGCTTTAATTGAATGTCATGGTCCCCACTTTTTAATTCTCTCTGCCTAGTCATATTTAGTTAGTCATTTACACGGTCTAGTGAGTAATTGTTTCTTTCGGTGATGATGTCTGATTTGATAAGTGTTCGGTGTCCTAGGTCTAGCATTTAAATTCCGTGCCTAGGTCTAGTGGTAGTTTAAGCCTCAACCCTTTTGCGTGGCAGCAGCCGCTTGTTTCCAGAGTCTCTAAGCACTACTTCACGAATCCATCTTCGTGGGATCGACCCCACTTCCCTATACTAATTTAATAGTAAATTTGGGTTGAGGGATTAATTTTTGAAGGAGAGTCGAGTGTGTTCAACGACAAAAATACTCTGTGTTCCTTGAGTTCCTGGACCTAGTGATCCAGTGGATTTAAGAAGCGTGGTGTATTGACCGAGCAATTGCATTGGTTTTTCCCTGCATGCACAACAAAAAAAAACACTAAGAACTGCAAGAACTTCAAATGGCGCCGTTGCCGGGGATGGATGGCGTGCTTAGTGTCAGTGTTCAGAGTCTGTGGTGTAAATAGTTTTGATTTGTTTCCTTTCTCTTTTGTTTGTAGTTTATGAGCAGAGGCTCAGGATCTACCTACTGGAGCAACTCGCCTGGAAGGAAGCACGGCCAGTTTAATTGGCGGGTTAAGGACACAGCCTCTACTGTGACCACCAGATCAGGGTTCACCACAGGAGATCCGTTTCCGAGTGAATTCACTAGCGACGACTCTTGGACGTCGTCAGGACGCGAAGATCCAGAATCTCCACCCGAATCAGAAACAGGGGAAGCTGCGGAAATAATCATGGCGCAGGTAGTAGATCCAGATCCAGAGATCGGCTCTCTCACTGCCCATTTATATGGAGAGCCAGCACAGGCCATAGTGATGAATCCACGCCAGAGAACTATTGAGATCAAGACAAACGTGCTCGGCATCTTGCCGACGTTCTCTGGGCGTAGAAATGAGTGTCCGTATGAATTCTTAAATGAATTCAGTAAGTTGTGTGGTATTCAGAAGAGGCCGAATGATGCAACAGAGGAGGATTATCGCCTACGTGCGATTCCGTTTACCTTGAAGGGGGAAGCTAACACGTGGTTATTAAGGTTGCCCCCGGATTCTATCCGCACATGGAGGGATTTCAAATTGGAGTTCCTAGATTATTTCTTCCCATCCAACAAAACGAATGCACTGAAGAAAGAAATATTAGAGTGTAAGCAGGATTACGACGAATCCTTGAGTCAGTATTGGTCGAGATTTAAGGGGTTATTGAATGCATGCCCGAACCACCGAATGATAGAGGCAGAGACCTACTCTCTGTTTTACGAAGGAGCGACTCCTGAGTCAAAGGACTTAATGAATTCCTCGAGTGGGGGGAATTTCACAAGAAAGAGGGGAAGTGAAGCAAGGGAAATCCTGGGGAAGTTGATCGACGCCAAGAAAGCGTACGATAACCCTAGGAATGCTGTGAGAATAGGGTCGGTGCATGCCGTAAAAGAGCAAGAAGATGATAAAGTGGAGGCAAGGATTGATAGCCACTTCTTTGAGTATCGATGATATGGTGCACGACCTCGTCAGTTCTCAGCAACATATGCAAGGCAACCTGCAATCGAACAATGACGTAGTGCATAAGCTTCAAGATGCTCAACGGGAGCAAAAGGCAGCCATGGATATGTTGGCTAAACAATTGTCCCAGATAGCCACTTCTTTGAGTGATATGAGGGGAAACGAGGGAAAGATTCCCGCCTCAGTAAGGCCACCAGATAGGGCGAATATAAGTCAGGTTACCTTGAGATCCGGGAAGGCATATGATGGGCCAATATTTAAGAACGAAGGAAGCGATAAGCCCCAAGGAAGGAAAGGAAGAGGATACAATTCCTAGGACTAGGGACTCGGAAGGAGAAAGTTCCTTGGTCAAGGATGACCTTAAGATAGAAGATTTGGAGAAACCCTTGCCTAAGTCAACTGAACCATTCCTCCTCGATCCAGAACCAGTGTTTGAGAACGAGGCAGTAAGGGAGGAGACTGGAGAATTCTCAGCCGCCAGCTCTACAGGAGCAGGAAAACGACTAAAGCCTTTCCCAAGCCGGGGGGAAGCCAAGAAGAAGAAGGAAGAGCCGGTGGATTTCATGGACATCTTTGGGAAACTAGATATTAATCTACCATTCCTGCAAGTCTTGAAATTGCCGGTGTTTAGCAAGTTCATCAAGGAATTTATAGCTGGAAAGGCTAGACCCAGTGGGAAAATTTTGATTGGCGAGAATATCTCGGCAGTGATTCAAAAGCGGAGGATGCCTTCGAAATGCAATGATCCAGGTATGTTTACCTTACCCATCTCTATTGGTGACGTGAAAATCGAGCATGCTATGTGTGATTTGGGTGCGTCGATAAATGTGTTACCACTGTCTATATACAAGAAGTTAGTAGGGGTAGGCATGGTGGACACGAGAGTTGTGATCCAATTGGCAGACATGTCATGCATTTGTCCTGAAGGTGTACTTGAGAATGTGATAGTAAAGGTACATGATTTATTGTACCCAGCTGATTTCCATGTGATTAGGATGAGTGATAATGAGTCTGCAGAGTCTGGCGGAGTACTTCTAGGGAGACCTTTCTTACGCACCGCTAAAACCATCATTGATGTTTTTGACGGTACTATCTGCCTTGATTACTATGGGGAGAAATATACATTCAGCATAGATGAGGAAATGAAAAGACCTCTTGACGTTGAAAATTTGCATGCTATAGATGTTATTAACCCCTTGGTCCAGGAATATCTTGAGACAGAGTTAATACAGGAACAGATCGAGAATTCTGAGATGAGTCATGCCATTGATAGAGAAGTAGCCAGTTGGTGTCAAGCAATGAACACAAATGAGTTATCAGATGAGGAGCTAGCGGAAGCAATCCTGGAATTCTGTGCAAGTCCGGAGCTAGCTAGGTCAAGGAAGACACCTTATGTGGCGAGCATGAACAGTTCTACTGAGTCTAAGAAGGGAATGACAACAGAAAAAAATCCCTTGCCCCAGGAAAAAGATGTTCCCAAGAAAGAATTGAAAACACTTCCACCTGGACTGAAGTATGCTTATCTGGAGGAGGACGAAAACTTCCCTGTGATTATTAACAGCAGCTTGACCAAGGAACTGCAAGTTGGGCAGAAGGTTCTCCTGTTCCAGTCCCGGCTCAAGTTAATGCCCGGAAAGTTAAAGTCCAAATGGATTAGGCCATACACTGTTGTGAGTCTGCGTGCAAATGGAGCAGTAGAGATCCAGGGAAGTTCTTCAAACTCTACTCCCTTCCTTGTCAATGGTCATCGTCTGAAGGTGTTTAGGGATGCCTCGGAGATGTGTGTAGTGGACGAAGTGCCGCTACACGCATTTCTTGATATCCGCAAACGGGTCTAGGAAGGAAGTGTTCTTAAAAATTTCCTGTGTCGAGTGACTGAAAAGTTTTTATACCCTGACCCGGGGAATCTTGAGAACACTTGAAAGAAATTTATAAATATTTAATCGCTTTTCGTAAATCAAGAAAAACCCAAACAAAACAGAAAAAAAATAATCTTCCAAAAATATTTTTGAAATGCCAGACTCTTTAGGAATGTTTTTGATACTGTCATACCCTAGAACCGAGGAGTCTGGCGTTTCAGTTTTTTTTTAATGCTTTTTCCTAAGTACGGTTTTGCAGAAGGAATTTGCTAGGGCAAGGAGTTGAGAAGCAAAATTTTTGAGAGGGAGTTGGCACCAGTTCGAATTTCAAAGGACACCTTTATGGGAAGACGTACGGTCGCTTGCGTCATGTCTGCAACCGCCTGCAAACCGTCCTCTCCCATACTTATCGGTTGATAACCGTGTTCTCTTTTCATTTTCCCTTACTCACTCTCTCTCTACATACAAAATCCCCCAAATATTTCTCTCTAGGTTTTCTTTCTCTAACCCTAATCAAAGAAATTTCTGTCCAAGTTTTTGTCAAAGATTTCTACAGAATTCTTCATGGATAACAAGCGGAGTACCGGAAACACTTCAGGATCCGCCGATTCAAGTGCGGCGGCGTATATGGTGGATATACTACAAAAATTTGGGGGGCCAGAAAAGGCGATGGAGGCGTTTGCCATGTTCGCGGCAGTAATGGGGAAATCTGCACCATCCGTTTCTACATTTGTCGTATCACAACCAGAAACTTCAGGGGGCTCAACACCCAAACCGGTGGCTGCCGCAGAACCCACCACCGCTGTACCAGAAGAAGCCGTCACTGTTCAAGAACCAACCGCCGCAGACACTCGCGAAGAAGAAGCAGATCTGACCGCGGGGTTGGAGTTGTTGGCCGTAAGTGAGCCTAGGTTAGGCTCTGTCACTGAGCAGGTAAATCCTGTGTTTGCCGCCGTGGATTTTGTTGAGAGAAACACCCTGCCTGAATCTGTGGGGGTGGATCTTTCTACTGTTGCTGATAGCCGTACATAGGGGGAAACCCTTGTTTTGAAAGAGTTTACAGAGGGGGAAACCCCTGTTTCGGAGGAGTTCGTCGAGGGGGAAACCCCAGGAATGGTTGAGGGCGCCGAAGCCCAATTTGTTAAGAGAAGTCCGGTTGGGGTAGAAACCCTATTTACATCGAGGGGGCAACCCCATTGATTGAGAAGGAAGTTGACCTCGCATCTGGCGAGGCACAGGAACCCGTCAACGACGGGATGACTCTAATGGTGAATCTGACTGATGTCCCCGATGAGACCGGTTCACCGGTAAACGCAAGGGAAGCAAGGGAAGCAAGGAGGCAGGCTCGTCGGAGTCTGCTTAATGAGATAGATGAAACCGTCCAGCAGACGGAGGAGGACATGCTGGGTCGAGAGGCCACAGCACCTGAGCAGGCAGATTCTCCCAGACCTGGCGATGGGGAGAGCGACGAGGAGGAGCGCCGACAAGCGGTCGAGAGGAAGAGGAAAGGTAAGCAAATTGCTCCTTCCTCAACCAAGAAAGCAAAAGGGAAGTCAGCTGACCACTCTCCCTCTCCACCTGCTAAAGTACCGTCCGATGCCGAGTCGGAAAGCCATAATGAGTCCAGTGACTCCGAGGAAGAACAAGAAGTGGAGCTCAATTTTGAGCCGAAAGAAATCTGGATCACTAAGGAACTGCTGAATGCGATAGGGAAGTTTGAGGACCCAAAACGTACAGCAATATATGCGGAGAAGAGTACCGTGGGGAAGATGTACGATTTGGCCGAGCTTAAGGGGATCTCAAGCAATGACGAGTTTCGGGGGTATATAGAGGCAATCGGCTTTGACTGGTTGCTAAAGCATAGCACCTTTGAGGTTCCGATAGACGTGGCACGGGAATTTTTCTCGACTTTCCTTTTTAAATCCATCACCGATTTGGATGCCGATTCCATTAACTTCAGGCTCTTCAATGAAGAGCATGTGATGAGCATCAGGGAGTGGACTCTACGGATGGGTCTGCTGACGCGTACAGAAGATGACGAAGGATTATGGAATGAGAGAATGGTTGGCCCACCAAAGCTCACGCCAGGTTTCAAAGCGCAAAGCGCATGGGAGTTCTTGACTCACCCGAGGGTGGGTCAATTTAAAACTAGTTGTTCGAAGGCTCACCATATTGAAGACAGGGTTCTGAGGTTCGCCCAAACCTTCATCAGCTACAATCTGATGGGCACAGCCAACACCGCCTTGACAACCGCCGACTTATACTTTACCTGGTGCATGGCCACGGGTGTGCGTGTTCACTTGGGCTACTGGTTAGCTCAAGCCTGCCACCAAGTAACTGCCAATCCCTCCCGGCATCTATACACATGGCACCTTCTGGGAGCTTATCTGCAGCGCAATGTGATTATGAAGATCCACAAGGCTTGCCGGGAAGTGAAGATGTGTCTACCCCCCGAGGTTTTCAATATGGAGTACTTCTTCAACAAGGGACTACTAATCATGCACAAGAGGGATGTCTGTTTTTACGAAGTTGGTAAGTCGGGGGCCCAGGTCAAACAGGAACAAGAGGAGGCGGGTGTGAAGGATGTTGCTGATGCAGGTGATGCCAAGAAGCCAGTTGTGGAGGTGGACGCAATGAGAAAGGAAGTCAGTTGGATGAGATCCGAGATTCAAAAGGTGATGGAAGGGATTGTGGCCCTGCGGGGTAGAGGGAAGGACAGTGGTGAAGCTGAGAGCGTAAGGAAGGAAGTTGCCGGAGTACGAACGGAAATGGAGGAATTGAGAACGGAGGTTCAGACGGTCAGGGAGGAAATGGTGGTCCTCAAGGGGCGCGTTTCTGATCTGGTGGTAATGTCGTCCCGATGTACTGAGAAGATGACGGAGGGTGTCGCGTTGATAATGAGAATGATGAAGTGGTTGCGCGAGAAGTTCCCGGACACACCAATATTACTTCCTGGACCTAGTGGCGGACACAGGGTGCCAAGTTCGGGAGATCTATCTATCCGGAAGCAGCCACAAGTCACCAAGCCTCTAATCACCCCGTCCTCTACTAGACCCATGACCTTGAAGAAGACCGTACCCGGCCAAACTGACGAAAGGAAGGAGAAGCCGGAATCACCGGCAAGAAAGAAAGCTAAAGTGACCCAACAGGCCGTGCCGCCCAAGTCTGGCTCCCGAGGGGGCCAGACCCCAAATTAATTTCCCCAACCCAAGTAACTTTTACTTTTCGTCTTTTATTGCTTTCTGTTTCTGCTTTTTGTTTGTTTTAATGTTCTATGCCAGCATGCTTGTTCTGTACATAAGTGTTGCTACTTTCCACACTTAGCCCAATTTCTGGTCTAAGTGTGAGAAGGGGTTGAGCTATTTTGCATGTTTGGTTTTGGTTGTTGTGCTTTCTCCCACTTAGCCCGGTGTATGGTCTAAGTGTGAGAAGTTGTTGTTTTGGCACGTTGTTTGTTTGATCGGTGTTCTGTTTTATATGTTTGTACTTCCCTATTTCCCCCCTTCACTAGGATAGCTTGGGGACAAGCTTGAGTGAAGTGGGAGGGGGAGGGAATAGGTGCAGTTTGTGACTGTGAGTTTTATAGTTTTTTTAGTTTTGTCTGTGTGTTACGTGTTGCATGAGCTAGTGGATACAATAAGGCAAAAACAATCCCTTAGTAAGAGCGATTGAAGATAGGATACACGTCAACTTTGATGCCCTCTTCCTTAATAAACTAAAAGCGGTTTTGGATGAAGTGAGGACGATAGAAGATACCTTAGATGACCTAGCTGTGCAACCTTACTATAAGGAGAGTTATAAGCCTAAACACTTTGAGCTAACTTGTAAAAAAAATGGGCAGCCACTTGATGCTTAGGGAGTAGAGTATAAAGGAAAAAAAAGAGAAAAGGAGGTATAAGCTGGACGAAGTCCAGGGAAAAAACTGGTGGTATAAGCTGGACGAAGTCCAGGGGGAAAATAAAAAGAGGAAAAAGAAGCTTAATTATCTAAGGGCAGGAAGTAAAAATTACCTGACCGAGGAAATATTTGCCTGACCCAGAAAAGAGGGGAGATGATAAAAAGGAGAAACTCTCATAACCCAACGCATCAGTGGTGTGTCATTGACTTAAGAGTGAATCGATCCTAACGTCCCTGGTGGGGAACGAGTGATCGAGCGAACCTAACCGCTAGGAAATCCATAGGTTTCTTGACAAACTGACGAACCGTTTGGGTTGACGAAGGAAGAAGGAGGATTTGGAGACTGTAGACGATCAGAGAGAACTTAAGCTTGTGGGGACAGTTGCCTAAAAGTTGAAACTAGTGCATGTTTATGTGTGTGTTTTGTGTTCTTTGTGTGTTATTTTCTTTTCCAAGTCTGTAAGTTTTCTAGGTCTAGGTTTTTGTTTTTGTTAGATCTTGTTTGTAGAGTCGTTCTTGAGAACCGTGCATTGAAATTCGCCTTATTTCATTTTCTTGTCTTTCATACTTGAGGACAAACATGGTTTAAGTGTGAGCAGTTTGATAAGGCTAATTTCATGCATAGGTCTAGGGCTTTAATTCGTGAAATTTCTGGGTCTAACACACGTTTTAAGCCAGGTGTGTGAAGATTTTCGCCAGGTCCAGCAAAGGAGGGAGACAGTTGCATGGACCTAGGAAGAAGGCGAAAATGTGGACATTATGCGGAAAAATTGCTCGACGGAGGAAGCCTCGGAGTTGAAGGGTAGAATAGAGATTTCTACGAAGACTCTAGAAGGTTATGTCCGCGTCTATAAAAGGGAGAAGCATGCACGCTGGAGGGATCTTATCGGTTGGAGACCTCGCCAACAGCCTATAGCTTAGTTCACTTTTTCACACACTTGGGTTCTTTCGTGGGAAGTTCAGGGCGATCTTGGGGTTCACTTCTAGCTTACATAATTTTCGATCTGGTTGTAACACCGTCCTTCTTGAGGGCGAAGAAATAATTTATTTTCCGTTTTCGTTTCTACTGCATTCACCGAGCTTCGCTGTTCGAAGCTCGGACCTCTTTGTTTTCTGGATATTTCGCTGTTTTTATGCAAGTTTCGTTTTCGCTTATGCCGATTGTGTTGATCTTTGTTTGTTGATTATGTTTACTTGAATTCTGAGTTGGGTTGTTGGAGTTGGTTGTTTTCGAGGTTGTTTTTCTGGATTATTGCAGGTTCGAGGTTGGATCTGGGAGAATGGAGTTTGTTTGTGGATGAATCCATTTTTTTAACTTGCTGATGTTGTAGGATTGTCTGTGATTGTTGGTATTTGGAGTTGATTTGAGCAGATCTGTGAGAATCGGAGCTTTGAAGTTGATTGTGCTGGGTGTTGAGTTCGGATGGCTTGGATCCGGAGTGGATTAAGCATTCGACGTGAATTTGAGTCGTGTTGGTTTAATTTTATGCCTAGCTTACGAGTTTTCATTTCATCTCGTTTACTTTATGTAGATCTGATGTACTTCCGATTCGTAGCAAGTTTCGGCGTCCCGATTTCTATATTTTGTTCGAATCTAGGAGTGTGCTCTGTTTTCTTCATTTACGTTTCCGAGCTGGTTAGGAAACTGCATGAGTTTATTAGTTGCAGCTTTTACCGTACTTGCTTTAATTGAAATGGTCCCCACTTTTTAATTCTCTCTGCCTAGTCATATTTAGTTAGTCATTTACACGGTCTAGTGAGTAATTGTTTCTTTAGGTGATGATGTCTGATTTGATAAGTGTTCGGTGTCCTAGGTCTAGCATTTAAATTCCGTGCCTAGGTCTAGTGGTAGTTTAAGCCTCAACCCTTTTGCGTGGCAGCAACCGCTTGTTTCCAGAGTCTCTAAGCACTACTTCACGAATCCATCTTCGTGGGATCGACCCCACTTCCCTATACTAATTTAATAGTAAATTTGGGTTGAGGGATTAATTTTTGAAGGAGAGTCGAGTGTGTTCAACGACAAAAATACTCTGTGTTCCTTGAGTTCCTGGACCTAGTGATCCAGTGGATTTAAGAAGCGTGGTGTATTGACCGAGTAATTGCATTGGTTTTTCCCTGCATGCACAACCAAAAAAAACACACTAAGAACTGCAAGAACTTCAACACCAAAATCATATCTTGTGATCAGTCAAAACAAAAACGAAACTCACTGGTCGGAATATAATTTCTGGCAGGACTGCGCAGTTCAATTGAAATATTCGCTATAAATTCATCCGCCATCAAAAGAAGCTGAAATTTTGACACAACACAGAAGACATCTAAAACTTATTCAGTTAAAAATTCACGTCAAAATAAGATCGTTTGATCGGTCAAAAACTCGTCGAAACCTACTGTCCGAACACAACAGTTTTCATGTTCAACATTCACAAACCCTAGTTCGTCTATCATACATTCACACATACATATTCACGCTTCAAACACATGTTCATGCTTCAAAAACGAGATTACCACCATGCTTTCCTAATCACACATAACATTCACCAATGATTCATTCACACACTCACACACCCACGTACATACACGCACACACATAAATATTCTTGCGCAACCATCCTTCCCAACCAATTAAATTCTTAGATTTACGATTCTTCACTCACTATATGCATGAGGGGTTCAAAATCATGGATTCAATGATAAGAAGGGGAAAGGTGGATCAAAAATTATATCTTTCTCTTGAAAACAATCGGTAGAAAAGACAATTGGTGCGAACGGATCTTGAGTTTCCAACTCCAAATCGAAGCAACAATGAAGGATTGATTTGAAGCACTTGGGAGAGAGGGGAGAGGGACAAAACGTGGGGGAGGAGAGGGAGGAAAAGAGGCGTGTATTAAAGGGGGAGGGATTTTCAAAAATTATGCCCTTTAATTGGCATAAATATTGATTTGGTATTTACTTGGAGAGAATGTTACTCACAAAATAGGTAAAAAGATATTGAATATTCCCATAAATAAGGTAACAAAATAATTCAAGCATTTCCAAGTGGGGAAATAAAAAGGGGCGTGTATAATGGGAGAAATCAAGGAAAAATACTTAAATCCTCAAATCAAATAGGAATAGGATATAAATTTGATAATTTCTTGTAGGAAAAGACTCCCACAAAATAGGTAACAAATAAATTAATCCCACAAGTAATTGAAAGGCATATGGGCGAAAATTATAAGGTTTTAAGGAAGGAAAGAGTCAAATCCTAATTGAAATATGATATGGAGAGATTCAATTGGATTTTGGATTCAAGGAAGAAAATAAATAAAGTACCAATTAAATCTTCAAAATAATTTATTCTCCTAATTAATAGAAGATTTCGAAAAAGCCAAGAAGTGGGCAAGGGTCAAAATTTTCTGTAGAATAACATGGGGATAAGTTGGTGTGGATTTAATTTGGATAAATATCCGAAAACAATTAGTAAATCCAAGAAAGAAAATATTATTTTCAATGGATAGGAGGGCCGAAAATTCCAAATAAAATGGCCAGAAATATATGCATGATCCCATTTAATTTAATTAACACATTGGAAACATATCATATTATTCAACATAACTCTCAACAATTAGTTTCACATCGTTAACTCAATCCCATAGAAAATCAAATTCCATAAAGGAAATTTCCATTCAACATCCACATTAATAGAAACAAAAGTCGTAAAATTTCGGGGTGCTACAGGTACTAATCTTTAGCTCTACTATTCATACTCTGTATATTTGCAAGTATTTATAATGCTAATAAAAAGTGCATCAAGTTTTTGGTGCCGTTGCCGGGGACAGCAATTAACTTCCGAATTGATATCTTCAAACGGACAATTTTATTACTTTGGATTTTAATTGCTTTCTGTTTTTAATTTGTTTTTGTTTTACTCATTTCAGGTTGTGTATGCGAACGTGTTATGGGAATAACATCTTAGAGTCGTTCGATCCCGAACTTGAAAGGACCCGTACGGAAATAAGAAGTGAGTAAGGATCAATGGGAGACAGAACAGAACTAGAGAGGCTCCAAGCCATGGTCAAGTTGTTGATGGAGGAGAGAGCTGCGGAAAAGGCTGCCCGCGAGGCGCAAGAAAAGAAGGACAAGGAGATAGTGCCCGTGATGAACATGTTCAATCACGGGAATATGATCACCTTCCTCGAAGGCCCTCGCATTGATGCTAACAATTTCGAGGTGTGAATGACCTTCATTCAAAGGGTCGAGCAGTCTCCTTTTGCAGGCAGGGTCACAGAAGATGCCAACTGCCACCTCTCGAAGTTCGTGGAGATTGCCAACATGCTCAAGTTGAATGGACTCGACGACGACACCATTAGGGTAAGACTCTTTCCTTTTTCTTTAATTGATTCTGCTAAAGAGTGGTTTGAGTGTCTGCCCACAGAGCAAGTCTCCACGTGGAAAGATATAGTAGCGGCCTTCCTCTACAAGTACTACCCACCAGCACATGATATTGAAGCTGGAGAATGAGATCTTCCAGTTCATGCAAGGCCCCGACGAGCCCCTCTAATAGGCGGTTTCACGTTTCAAAAGCTTACTCCGCAAGTGCCCCAACCACGGTTTCACCGTGGACCATCAGGTAGGGATCCTATATAATCGTTTCAATGAAAAAATCAGTGCTATCTTGGATTCATGAGCCAATGGGGGATTCTTGAGGAAAAGTGGACCAGAGGCCATGGCGGTGATACATGAGTTTGACACCAACAGTAGAGGGTGGTCGAAAGAGAGACACAACTCGCAGAGAGTAGCAGCCATAGAGGAGGCCGAGGAGAGTTCCTTTGCTAAGGAATTGGCCGAGCTTAGAGTTCGGGTTGACAAAATGGACACGTCTAGAAGAGAGGACCCGGCTCCACCGACCTCCGTCATTGCAGTCACCAAACCCGACGCTCCACCCACTCCCACAGAAGACATCAACTACGTACAACAAGGAGGTGGTCCCAATCGGGGTTATAACAACAATTATCGGGCTAACCACGGGGCGGTAATTTCAATAATTATAATGGGAACCGTCCTCATCCTAACCTTTCTTATTCTAACAATAATTTCTTGCAACCTCCCGCAGGGTTTAATGTTAGCAAAGGTGGGGTAGTTGAGCCACTCAAGAAGGAGGACAAGTATGACCAGGGGATCATGAAGATTGGAAGTGCTAGTGCAAGATAGAAAGACCAATGACACCAAGATTGGGGTTGTTGAAGCAAGGTTGAACAATCTCGAGCAAGGAATAAACACTATTGCCACTGCCGTCATGAACATCCAAACTCAAATGGACCAAGTCCACAAGAAGCTCGAGGAAAACAAGGCAAAGGCAGCAGCATGAGTGGCAGACATAAACAAAAAGTAGGTCGCCAAGCAGAAGAAGGATGAAGGCAGCACCTCCGGAACGAAATATGGGGATTGCCCGAGGCCCAGCGGACCGCCGCACACTTTGCAGCGGGCCGCTACTGGGGCACCTCCTGGAGTTTGCCCAACGCCTAGCGGACCACCGCATACCCCGCAGCGGCCCGCCACTGAAGAGGCAGGGGCGTCCGCCAAGAATGAGCTCGTGCGGCACAACGAGATTGTACTCCCTTTCCATCTGACGAAGAAGTTCAAGCATTTTCTAAACATGTTTTGCAAGGTCCATATTAACATCCCTCTCGTTGAATCATTGCAGGAGATACCTAGGTACGCGAAGCTACCAAGGGAGGCCGTGATGAGAAAGAAGAAACCCACCAAAGCCGACCTTAAGTTGCCGCATCATTGCAGCGAGATCATTCAACGGGAGAGGGCCGTGAAGCAAAGGGACCCATGCCAGTTCATCAGAAGGTGCTCCATTGGAGAAGGAAAACTGGACAAGGCTCTTTGTGACTTGGGAGCCAGCATCAACATCATGCCACTCAAGTACTATGTAAAGCTCAACATCGGACCTCTCAAGACGTCGGATGTAATCATAAGGTTGGCCGACAATTCGGCTATCAAGACAGTGGGCATGATTGAGGATGTATTGGTGAAGGTAGACGATTTCATTTTCCCTGCCGACTTCATTATCCTTGATATGAAAGTAGACAAAAATGGCCTCTAATCTTAGGCAGAGATTTTCTAGCCACATGCAAAGCTCTTATTGGTGTAGGTAGAGACGAGATCATGATTAGTGACAACTACAGTCACTCTACCTACAAGATTGAGAGCGAGGTGCTTAAGTATGAAGAGGCGAAACAAGCAATGAAGGAGCGTGAATGTAGGGCGGTTATGATGACTGACACGTTTAAGCCTTATAGGCCATGTGAAGGGGAGAATTCTTCTAACCCTTCTATCTTTATTGTCCATACTCCTCCTCAATCTCCCAAAAAGAGTACACCTAAGCAAGCTAAACTTCCCTCGCAGGAGAATGCCAAAAAGAGGAAGAAGGCTAAGAATCAGCCTCAAGTTCCAATCGACCCCGAAGTTTTCGTGATGAAGACCCCGAACGGAAATACAAATGGTGGAGAAAAATTGGGAACAAGATGATCCAGTTCGCGGTTTGCAACACATGGGTCGTTGATCCGCCTATCTAGTTGGGCCACTTCAAGTCAAGCCAACGACTCAAAACAAAGGTGCTTGTTGGGAGGCAACCCAACTTATTTTTTTCCTTTATTTCGTTGTTTTTTTTTCATTTCATGTTTTCCCTTTAATTTTCATGCATTTTCTGTGCACATAAAAACAAAATTATATAATAAAATCTTAGCGGCTGCTGCATAATCCACATCGGTCACCACAAAATGTTTGAGTGTGCAGGAGCAGATCGGGCCTAGGGTGGGCCTAGGGCACTGTGCGGGCCGCAACGGCCCGTTGGAGACGCTCCGTTTTATAAAGACGTGCAGCGGTCGCTGCACGCTTCGTAGCAGTCGCCACGGAGAGGTCAGAGACGCGACAACTTCAATATAAGTTTTCTCTCCTTCCACCATCTTCTCCAATTCGCACACGACCCCAACTACAAAACATCACCAAATTTACACACCCACACTCTCATTCCATTCCATTCCAAATTTCAAGCTTTCATCGTCCAATTCTCTCCAACTCAAGGTATGAATCATATCTTTAATTTCTGAGTTTCGGTTGAATTCTTCCATGGTTTTTGTTCTTTCATGTTGAATTGTTCGGTTGAAAAGCATGTTTTAGCATGTGGGATGATTGTGTTGATGTTCCTACTTGTACTTGATGGTTAGATTTTGCATAGGGTGGTGAATTGTTGGTTGTCTTTGATGTTTCCCTCTTGTTCATAGTTATTTATATGTTGCAATCATGTTCATGGCAATGTGAGGCTATTATTACTTCCATGAATTGCAATACATGTGTAGTGTTAGAGATTGTTGATTTATGTTGATACGTCTCTACACAGGGGATGCCTTTACGTTAGGGGATAGATTTAAGTGGTTCTAAATTGTTGATTTTGTTTCACATGCTCACATGTTACAATTTAGGATGCTTATTTGATACAAACTTGCACATGAATGATAATTTGTGATGTATGCTTAGTTGAGTGCAAGTTTGGGGGAACCCTTGTTTATTTGTCTATTATTTGGTGCTCTTTTTAGAGCGTGAATTTTATTTTGTAGGACAATGACAACAAGAGGGAAGCCCGAGAATACGAAGAGCTACGGAGTTAGCCTTCCGAATGATGATCATAAGGCTATGTGGAAGAGAGTCTCAGCAAGAGACAAGGTGCCCTCACGGTACCCCCACGAGCTTCCCCTCGGTACTTTTGGGGATTTTGGAGGACTTTTGGGCATTATGCAACGTCGGGGAGGGTAACGGCTTGATTAATATGTTCCAAGGGAGATGGCCCTCTTATAGAAGACTCACCCTTGTGTTTCTTAGCACACTCAAGGTGCACAAGAACCGCCGTACCCGCAACCCCGCGAGGATCAAATTTCGCCTCGACAACCGTAACCACACTTTCTCAATGGAAGATCTTTGTGAGGTGTTCCATTGCTATGACCTCAACCCCGATGAAGAAGTGGAGTATGAATATTCCGATGTTTGGGGTGCGATGACAACCGATGGTGACGATCATGAGCCGGGCTATTCCAAGTCTTCTTCCATCCGCAACCCCGTCTTGAGATATCTCCACCGCAATTGATGTTCGCAAGAGTTGATGGTGGAAGTGTCTCCCAAACCGAGCTCCATGTCATATGGTGTCTTCTCACTAAAAGGGGGTTCAACTATGGGATCCTCTTCACTCTTTATGTTGATCGGATTGCCAAGAAAGACGGGACTATTTGTTGTGGTGGATTGATCACGACGATTGCCGAACATATTGGCATCTCGACCGAGGGCTTCGCCAAAGATATGGGGGAGAAGTTAATCACCTATGAGGTGCTCTTCTCGATTGGGCTAATGAAGACCGATTCTAGTGGTCAAGCATTTTTCATGCAAGTGGAGGGGGATCACTTTTCCGTTCCCATTTCACAATTGACCAAGGTCGACACGTGGGACAACCAAGCCATGTGGAAGCTCGACACCGCCGCCCACCGTCGAGCCATCGAGTCTATTCCCATCAATGGGGAGTTTAGGAGGAAGAACATTCCTTCTCGCATCCCCGCCTTCAACCCCGAAGATGACTCCGCCTTCGACGCCATTGACAACTATCATGAGGGGGCGGAGCATTCTCAAGCTCAAGGGAGTGGGGTGCCGCCACCGCCACCATTCGATGAGGAAGAAGAAGAGGAGGAAGTTGAGACCCACCGCTGCCGGACTAGAGCCAACCGCCGTTGCGGAAGGCCTAATAATGTCAATGAGAAGTTTCAAGCCAACACCTTCGCCCAATTAGTAGATATGTTCTCCTATATGCAAAACATGTCCAACACCTGGGACAATAGATGGGCGGAGCAACAACAAGAGAATGTCTTCAACCGCCAAGGATGGACGGCACAAGGTGATTGGCGGACGGCGGAACAAGACTTTTGGGAGCAACAACGGCTAGAGGATGTTCATCAACGTCAACAAATAGCCGAGCTCCAAAGGATGGCCGTCGAGGCTCGTGAGGAGTGCCAAACCATGAGTGACAACATCACCTATCTCATCGGTGCCTTCGACGACCTAAATGCTCGCTTCCCTCCTACTCAAGAATGAAGAAGTCAAGCTCATGACTTTAAATGAGCATTTGTATCATTAATTGCTTTTGTTTTGAGACAATTTTTATTTTTAAGTTTGATTATCTTTTTGAACTAGTTTTTAGTTTAGTTTTATTATTGGAAATTTTTCGCAGGTTCTGGACCATTCCCAGCGACGGCTGGCTCTTGCGCAGCTGTCACGACCGCCCATACAAGGGGTACCACAAACGCGGCGATCGTAACCGACATGCATAGATTACAATTTAAAATGACAACTTAATTAACTTAAAGAAAAGAAAACAACTTAGTGTAAAGATTTAAAGGTTATATTTTTTTTTAAAAGACATAAGGAAAAATACTTTTAAAAAGGACAACGGGAAAGATTAGACTTAAGAAGTACAACAATTAATAACTAAAGTAAAACAAACATTTAACTTAAATCTCGAAGAATACCATTTTCAAAAAGACAACGTAAACACTCGTTTAAACCTAACGCCACCATACATGTTCAAACACAATACAGAAAGATTAAGGTCTTAAGACATAATTTAAAACATAGCAGCGGATAAATAAGGTTCAGGGAGAGTCAAGGATCACGCCTATGTATGACGACACAACGTATCCTAGGGTCTTTAGCCAGCTCAACATCCACCGCAACATCCCGCTCAACCTGCACATAAGAAAAATAATATGCAGGGCTGAGTACTTGTTGTACTCAATGGGCTCATGCCGAAAATATTTTAAAAAGTTATGTCATCCATACCAGTGATCTCGAATTTTAAGTAGTAAGAAAAATATCACGAGAAACACAAAAATTCAAGTCTGGCCAGACAATTTATCTCCCCACTTTTCACATCAATCCATCAATCACATCACAGTGCGACGAAAGTGTGGCCACACTATTCGCCCACGAGACAGGCCGACTTGCAAGGACGGCTCACGATCCCACCAGTGTACACAGCCTGATAGGGTTTACGGCCCTACTCAGACCCGAATTCGTTTCACAACACAGCCATATAGCCTAACGGAGTAAACTCATACGAACTAGGCATCAGGCACACAATCTCATAATAAAAACAACATGGCATGACATAACAGTTAAACCACCCTTATAACGAACGCCACATAGTATTTTCGGAAAAGTAAAGTGATTTGAAAAGAAAGCCCACCTCGATCGCTTAGCAAATTCACAACCCAACTTATAGCAACTCTCGATCCTCGAGTTCACGAGTACACAACACCCTTGTCAACGACAACACAAGTCAGCCTTCCACAACAACATTTTACTATGCATGTCCTATCGTTTTCTCTCAAATTCCCCAACCCAACATACGTCACAAAGGTGTAAAGACACACGTAACACATTCCAACTTATCACAAGTGATTTCAACATTTAAACACGTTCCTTGGACATACGTGCATCATATAATACTTTTAAACTTGAAACTAGGTGTCATTTTAACAAGGCAGAAAACTGGTAGAACTGCGCGACCATTTTGTAAAAATCACTATAAATTCACCCGACCTCAAAAGAAGCTAAATTTCGGTCACAATACAGAGGACACATTCTAGTTCATACATGAAAATTTTCACACCGAAATCACGTCATTTAGTCAGTCATATCACATATTAAACTCTCTGGTCGGAACATACAATTTCTGACAGTATTGCGCAGTTCATTTGAAAATTTCACCATAATTTCATCCAATGCCCAAAATGGCTGAAAATTTAACACGACTCAGAAGACATTTCAAATTTGTATATAGTTCAAGAATCACATCAATCGGAGGTCATTTGGTCAGTCAAACAGAAAACGAAACGTTCATGGCGAGACATGGAAAACACCTTGAAGTTTACTCAGTAAAAATTTCATAACAAAATTCGTTCGTTTGATGGGTCAATCACAGATCGTAAGCCACTGGTCGTGTATCACAAATTTCTGGTTCAAGTTCGAAAATAGGGTTTTCATCTTCCATCACACAAACACCAGATTTTTCATGCTCGAAAACACATAATCATGCTTACACGTTCCTCATACACATATTTGCATTCCAACTCATATTATTCACCAAATATTTCAATCCAACACACATGATTTCAATCGACAACGCAAAATCAAACAAGTTCTTACGAAACACACTTTCCCTCCCGTTAAAACTTGCGATCTATCGAACCTACACCCTCTACATGCATGTAGGACTCAAGAACATGGTCAAAACGGATAGGATGATAAAAAGTGAGCAATATACCTTCTTTGACACAAAACGGATCGGTAGAAACGATGAACGAAGCGATCCGTCGGAGACTCTCGAAAATAACTTCAACGGATTGCAAGAACAAGAGTTGGATGGAAGATTTTTAGAGATGGGAGAGTAGGAGATGAAAAACGTGTGGGAGAGGGAGAGAAGAGAGGGGGGCGAAATTTTGAGGTGAATGGGGGCTAGGGTTTGATTATTTGCTATTTATTTGCTAGGTTTAATCCATGGGTAAATTAAATAAATAAATTGTGGGGAATTAAAATATAGGCTAATAAATAAAAATCCCACAATTAAAAGAATAAAATAGGCTTGTGGGAGGTGAGGGAATTTCGAAAATTCCATGTACACAACAAGGGATTTATTTGGTATTTTCTTGGAGAATATATTCATAACTTAGGAAATAAATATAATGAATATAAGGGAACAAATAAATTAAATCTCCAAGTAGGAAATAATAGGGGTGGGGGCCGAAAATTCTTGGGTAATTGCACAAGGAAATTATTTAAATCCCCAATTAAAAAGAATGGGATTTAAATTTGGTAATTTCTTTATGGAAAAGGCTCCCATAAAATAGATAACAATTATTTAAATTCCCACAAGGAAAATATTGCATAGGGGGCGTGTGATATGGAAGAAAAGTAGAAGAAAAATATTCACATCCCCAATTAATTAGACATAGGAATTTATTTGAATAAAAAAGGATTCCACAAATTAGGAAACAAATAAAATATCCTCCAAAATTTAGTGGAGGGTCGAAAATTGCTAACCAAGGAAATATCCCAACTCTCTATTTATTTTAGGTGAAGAAATAAATTATAACATGATTTAATTGGATTAAATTCAAAGGAAGGGAGTCAATAAAGCACCAATTAAATCAAATGAAAATAATTCTTTCTCCTATAGGAGATTTTCGAAAACTCCCAAGGAAATTAAAATGGTATTCGAATTTCATGTAGTACCATTTAGGGGTCATTTGGTTTGGATTTAATTTGGATAAGTATCCCAAAACAATTAATTAAACCCACGAAACGCAATATTATCTCAATAATTAGGGAGGGCCGAAACTTTCAATGAATTGACTCGAAAAAGGATGAATGCATGATCCTATTAATTATTTCCCCGCATTGGAAACAAATATAAAATCTCAAGCTCATCATTCCACATTAACCACGACAATTTATTTCACGCAAAACACTTAATCACATAGAAACAAAAGTTTTCATAGTTCCAAAATTCAAAAAAAATCACAAGACCAATAAAAGGGGTCACAAAAGTTTGGGATGTTACATCCTTCCCCTCTAAACAGAAATTTTGTCCCGAAATTTAATCGTCTCACACAAACAAATCGGGAAACTTTTCTTTCATCTTATCTTCTAACTCCCACGTAGCTTCCTCGGGACCATGGTGCTTCCACAACACCTTCACGGACGCTATCGTCTTGTTTCGTAGCTCTTGTACCTTCCGATCTAGGATTGCTTCGGGCCTTTCCTCGTAGCTCATGTCGGGGGTTAGGATCACTTCGTCTTGGTGAATCACCTGTTTGGGGTCAAACACGTACTTGCGCAACTGCGATACGTGGAACACGTTGTGCACGTTCCCAAAGCTGGGTGGTAACGCCAATCGATACGCTACAGGACCTACTTCATCGATGATCTCGTACGGTCCCACAAAACGCGGTTTCAGCTTGCCTTTCACTCCAAATCTCACAACTCCTCTCGTCGGGGACACTTTCAAGAACTCTTTGGCACCAACGTCGAATTTGATTTCCGTTCGACGCACGTCAGCATACGACTTCTGTCTGTCTTGAGATTGACACTTTCTACCATACAAGGCTTCGTACGGAGCCATATCGATCGTCGCTTGAAAACTGTTGTTTTAGACGAATTCAACCAGTGGTAGGACAGTTTCCCAACTTTCCCCTCGATCTAGGACAACGGCTCGCAACATATCCTCGAGCGTCTGAATCGTCCTCTCTGACTGCCCATCTGATTGCGGGTGATAAGCAGTGCTGAAGTGCAATTGTGTGCCCAATTCTCGTTGCAAGCTCATCCAAAACTTCGATGTGAACTTCGTATCACGGTCGGACACAATAGTCTTTGGCACTCCATGCAAACGCACAATCTCATTCACGTACAGTTTTGCTAACTTGTCCGCGCCATAAGTAATCTTAATCGGTAAGAAGTGCGCGCTTTTAGTAAGTCGATCAATGATCACCCAAATCGCAGTGTTGCCCTTCTGTGATGATGGCAAACCCGTCACGAAATCCATAGCTAGATGCTCCCACTTCCATTTGGGAATTTCAAGCGGTTGTAACTTCCCATATGGCCATTGGTGTAAGGCCTTCACTTGTTGGCATGCTAGACATCGTTCCACATATGACGCTACGTCCCCTTTCATTCCATTCCACCAAAACCGTTGCTTCAAATCCCGATACATCTTCGTGCTTCTGGGGTGAGCAGTGTAAGGTGTGTCGTACGCGCTTCACTCAAAATCTCCTCCTTTAACGTCTCATCGCTCGGTACACACAATCGCCCATCGTACGTCAAAGCATTATCCGCCTCCTCATGGTAATGATCAAGCTTCTCGGCTCTCACCTTTGCACGTAACTCCTCCAACTTTCCATCACGTCGCTGGGCTTCTATGAGTTTGGTTCTCAAATCTGGCTCAATCACTATTGTCGCCAATCTTGCTTCTACTATCTCGGGCGCTTTCACTATCTCCAATCTCATCTTGTCAAACTCGTGAATCAACGCTTCTTCTTGCGTTAGGAAGTAAGCCAATTGCGGTTGGTTTTTCCTACTCAAAGCGTCGGTGACCACATTCGCCTTGCCCGGATGATAATTAATACCACAGTCATAGTCCTTCACGACCTCTAGCCAACGTCGTTGTCGCATGTTTAGCTCCTTCTGCTCGAAGAAATACTTGAGACTCTTGTGGTACGTATAGATTTCGCATCTCACTCCATAGAGATGGTGTCTCCAAATTTTCAGTGCATGCACCACTGCTGCTAACTCCAAATCATGGGTCGGAAAATTCAGCTCATTCAGTCTCAACTGTCGGGAAGCATACGCTATCACCTTCCCATCTTGCATCAATACGCATCCTAGTCCTACCTTCGACGTGTCCGTATAGACGGCGAAATCCTTGTCGGGTTCGGGTACTGCCAGGACTGGTGCGGTAGTCAACTTCTCCTTCAATAGTTGGAAACTCGCCTCGCACTCTGGCGTCCAAACCACCTTAATCCCTTTCTTTAGTAGTTGCGTCATCAGTCTCGCTATCTTAGAGAATCCTTCAATGAACCGTCGGTAATATCCTGCCAATCCCAAGAAACTGCGGATTTCACTTGGTGTTTTCGGCGATTTCCAATTCTGCACGGCCTCGACCTTTGCTGGGTCTACTTGAATTCCATTTGCCGTCACAATATGACCAAGAAAGTTCACTCGAGTCAACCAGAACTCACACTTACTGAACTTGGCGTACAGTTTCTCCCTTCGCAACGTTTCCAACACTGTTTGTAGACGCCATCTATGTTCTTCCTCGTTCTTCGAGTATACCAACACGTCGTCGATGAAGACTAACACAAACTTGTCAAGATACTCGTGGAAAACTCGGTTCATCAAGTCCATGAAAACGGCTGGGGCGTTGGTCAGCCCAAATGGCATCACGACGAATTCATAATGGCCATAACGAGTGCGAAAAGCAGTCTTAGGCACATCCTCTCGTCGGACCTTTAGTTGATGATACCCTGATCTCAAATCCATTTTCGAGAATACGCCCGCTCCTCGAAGTTGGTCAAATAAGTCGTCAATCCTTGGCAGTGGGTACTTATTCTTCAAGGTCATCTTGTTGAGCTCACGATAGTCGATGCACATCCTCATCGTCACATTCTTCTTCTTAACGAACAAAACTGGCGCTCTCCACGGTGACACACTGGGTCGAATAAAACCCAAGTCTAACAGTTCTTGCAACTGAATCTTCAACTCGGCCAACTCCTTAGGGGCCATTCGAAATGGTGCCTTCGACACTGGCGCAGATCCGGGTTCTAAGTCGATGGTAAACTCCACTTATCTGTCGGGCGATGGTCCATGTAAGGTTTCAGGGAACACATCGGGAAAGTCTCATACTACTGCCACGTCTTCCACTTTCAACTCTTTCTTCTCCTCTCCGTTCAAATACACAAGATATGCCGGACGCCTTTTTCTTATCATCGTGGTTGCTTGCATAGTAGAGATTATGGAGGTTCGTCGGTTCATGGGGATTCCATACAAGATGGTCGGCTCGTCACCAGGGGTTTGAAAAGAAATCTGTGTCTCTTTACAGTGAATCATTGCGTGGTTCTCGGTAAGCAAATTCATTCCCAAAATTATGTCAACGTTCTCCAAAGGCATGACGTGTAAAAGTCGAGCTACTACTCCTAACTCGCCTAACACAAACTTTAGTCAAACAGTCTTAACTTGGATATGAACCGATTTTGAAATATAACAATTGGTTATGATCACCCCCACGGAGCTTGGAAGAACATAAGATAGGTCATGAATATGGGATAAAATCAAATAAATGTCAATTCTCATAGTTGGCTACCAAAAAGATAATTCAGTTGTCCGACCAAATTTGAAAAGTCCACACGGATAATGACTTAAAGGGTTGAGGAAAAGAAATGATCAGTTGCATGAGGATTGAGAAATGCAGACAGTTGTCACAAAGCAGTACTGATCATGGTTCAAGGAAAATCATAATATGGACTAACAGAATCACATCAATGGGTTCATAAGTTTGTGAAAGGCAATCTAAGTAAAGGGGCTATTGAAAACAAAAATCAAGTGGATTAAGTTTGTTGAGGCAAGGAACAAAATGTATGCCTTAACTTCATTTGTAGAAAGAAAGGTTCTATTATGGAAAGGATATATGAACTGAACCAAAAAGAATTTCACTCTGTAAGAAAGAACTTGACACAGACATGGTGACAAAATAAAAGGCTGAACAAAAGTTCGAAGAAGAATATCCCATAGGAAAACATGTCTGTGAAACATGATTATATTGAAGGACGAAACTGCAAGCGGCCTTAGGAATGAAACTCAATAGCAAAGGCTCACAGAGTCAAAGTATGGTCCGTATAAATAATAGGTCAAAGAAGACTACAATCAATCCAAGTGTCCAAAGTTATGAAGGCAACACCACTTTCCAAGAACTGAGAGTGAGTTATGACTCAATGGAGAAAAAGAAACAATATGCATCACTTGCAAGGGGTGAATGAAACAAGCTGTTAAATAGACAATGGCTCACGGCTATTTGAAAGGTCCTGAAAGGTAACTTCTTATAATCCAAGTAAGAACTGTTGATTAGAATAGTTTGTTCCAGCTATTAAAGTCGCACCTCCTTGTTCATCTTTCGCACGCCGAAACTGGTAACATCGCTCTAAGAACTGTGGATCCCACGCTGAGATTCTTCGTGTCATTGCCACTAATAACGATAGTTGAAATCCATATCTTCATAAAATTCTTTGCCTGTCATAATGACTATCCTCGTAGGACATGGTTATCATCCTCGTGCTCCTTAGCAGGGTATGGAGATCATCTCCATCGTGCTTCCACTTACACAAAATTAAACTATACTAATTTAAATCGCGAGTATGATCGCTTGTCGTTGCATGAAAATATCTCTTAGCATCGGTTCTTCGTGTCTCGCACCTTGACTTAAGCGTTTGCCTCAACTCTCATATTCTCGTACGTTCCATTGCTCGGAAAAGCAATAGTTAAGTTTTCAACTTAGAACTACGATTCACACGGTCAACTAGGCTTATAATTTAGGTACTCTAAGTTCACCATACGATTCATCATCTCCTAGATCATCATCTAACGTAATTCATACCTCAAGATAAACACACCACATTTTCACATCCCATAACAAAACACTTTCGAACTTCACAATTATATTCAAAACTTTTGAAACAAAATTTCCTTACACTTTCGCACCTCATAACATACATAACGTCACACTTTCATAGCTCAATTTTCCAAATGAAAAAGTTATTATTTTTTTGTGTCGAAACTCAAAATTTTTTTTTTTTTTACCATTCGTGAACACAACATTTTCCATTGATCAATAATTTTCCCAAAAGAAAGAACTTACTTGTTTTCATTTAAAGTTCAAAGATATATATATATATATATATATTCAAAAATTCCAATAACTTTCCACAACATAAACATTTTTCCTCAATCAAACTCCACTAGAACAACTAGTCATTAAATATTGTAAAACATCAACCGCAAAACCCTTTTTCCATTTTTTTTACATGCCAAAACACCATGCGAATCTTTCAAAGCTCACAACATATTTAAATGCATTCCAAACAAAACACTCATGCGAATCTTTCAAAGCTCACAACATATTTAAATGCATTCCAAACAAAACGCTCATGCACTTCACATATGTGTTTGAAACAACAGTTTTAGATTACTTTTTTTTCTCGAAAATTTCAACATTCTCACGACAACTCATCAATTTCCATCTTTCATGTAAAACACTTCATCTTCCTATGTTCACATGCTTACGTCATATCATTTCCACACATATAACACATACTTAGGTCATCATATCAATCTCGCTCATGTCTCACATAATCGTACCATGACAATATCTTATTCACACAAACAATACGTGCTTAAATCATCTTGTCAATTCATGCTCATATTCCACATGTTCACACTATCACAATATTGTATTCACATATATAACACGCGCTTAGATTATCATGTCGATTATACTCATATTCCACATAGTATCGTCACAATTTATCTTTACGCATAACATTCATTCACATGCGTACACTTGCCCAAAACATCATCATCATGTCATCATCAATTTCATGCATTGATCTCACATGCTTTCAACAACTTAAAACATACCTCACTTTCCTTGGTTGAGCGTGATGCTTTGGATGTTGAGCCTCATGACACTTCTAGTCAATAGGGTTCACTAATCTAGACTTAAGGTAAAAGAAGACTCTCGGACCAGAGCGAAAGAACAAAGCTCTGATACCACTCTGTCACGACCGCCCATACAAGGGGTACCACAAACGCGGCGATCGTGACCGACAAGCATGGATTATAATTTAAAAGGACAACTTAATTAACTTAAAGAAAAGAAAACAACTTAGTGTAAAGATTTAAAGGTTATATATTTTTTTTTAAAAGACATAAGGAAAAATACTTTTAAAAAGGACAACGGGAAAGATTAGAATTAAGAAGTACAACAATTAATAACTAAAGTAAAACAAACATTTAACTTAAATCTCGAAGAATATCATTTTCAAAAAGAAAACGTAAACACTCGTTTAAACCTAACGCCACCATACATGTTCAAACACAATACAGAAAGATTAAGGTCTTAAGACATAATTTAAAACATAGCAGCGGATAAATAAGGTTCAGGGAGAGTCAAGGATCACGCCTATGTATGACGACACAACGTATCCTAGGGTCTTTAGCCAGCTCAACATCCATCGCAACATCCCGCTCAACCTGCACATAAGAAAAATAATATGCAGGGCTGAGTACTTGTTGTACTCAATGGGCTCATGCCGAAAATATTTTAAAAAGTTATGTCATCCATACCAGTGATCTCGAATTTTAAGTAGTAAGAAAAATATCACGAGAAACACAAAAATTCAAGTCTGGCCAGACAATTTATCTCCCCACTTTTCACATCAATCCATCAATCACATCACAGTGCGACGAAAGTGTGGCCACACTATTCGCCCACGAGACCGGCCGACTTGCAAGGACGGCTCACGATCCCACCAGTGTACACAGCCTGATAGGGTTTACGGCCCTACTCAGACCCGAATTCGTTTCACAACACAGCCATATAGCCTAACGGAGTAAACTCATACGAACTAGGCATCAGGCACACAATCTCATAATAAAAACAACATGGCATGACATAACAGTTAAACCACCCTTATAACGAACGCCACATAGCATTTTCGGAAAAGTAAAGAGATTTGAAAAGAAAGCCCACCTCGATCGCTTAGCAAATTCACAACCCATCTTATAGCAACTCTCGATCCTCGAGTTCACGAGTACACAACACCCTTGTCAACGACAACACAAGTCAGCCTTCCACAACAACATTTTACTATGCATGTCCTATCGTTTTCTCTCAAATTCCCCAACCCAACATACGTCACAAAGGTGTAAAGACACACGTAACACATTCCAACTTATCACAAGTGATTTCAACATTTAAACACGTTCCTTGGACATACATGCATCATATAATACTTTTAAACTTGAAACTAGGTGTCATTTTAACAAGGCAGAAAACTGGTAGAACTGTGACCATTTTGTAAAAATCATTATAAATTCACCCGACCTCAAAAGAAGCTAAATTTCGGTCACAATACAGAGGACACATTCAAGTTCATACATTAAAATTTTCACACCGAAATCACGTCATTTAGTCAGTCATATCACATATTAAACTCTCTGGTCGGAACATACAATTTCTGACAGTATTGCGCAGTTCATTTGAAAATTTCATGCTTACACGTTCCTCATACACATATTTGCATTCCAACTCATATTATTCACCAAATATTTCAATCCAACACACATGATTTCAATCGACAACGCAAAATCAAACAAGTTCTTACGAAACACACTTTCCCTCCCGTTAAAACTTGCGATCTATCGAACCTACACCATCTACATGCATGTAGGACTCAAGAACATGGTCAAAACGGATAGGATGATAAAAAGTGAGCAATATACCTTCTTTGACACAAAACGGATCGGTAGAAACGATGAACGAAGCGATCCGTCGGAGACTCTCGAAAATAACTTCAACGGATTGCAAGAACAAGAGTTGGATGGAAGATTTTTAGAGATGGGAGAGTAGGAGATGAAAAACGTGTGGGAGAGGGAGAGAAGAGAGGGGGGCGAAATTTTGAGGTGAATGTGGGCTAGGGTTTGATTATTTGCTATTTATTTGCTAGGTTTAATCCATGGGTAAATTAAATAAATAAATCATGGGGAATTAAAATATAGGCTAATAAATAAAAATCCCACAATTAAAAGAATAAAATAGGCTTGTGGGAGGTGAGGGAATTTCGAAAATTCCATGTACACAACAAGGGATTTATTTGGTATTTTCTTGGAGAATATATTCATAACTTAGGAAATAAATATAATGAATATAAGGGAACAAATAAATTAAATCTCCAAGTGGGAAATAATAGGGGTGGCGGCCGAAAATTCTTGGGTAATTGCACAAGGAAATTATTTAAATCCCCAATTAAAAAGAATGGGATTTAAATTTGGTAATTTCTTTATGGAAAAGGCTCCCATAAAATAGGTAACAATTATTTAAATTCCCACAAGGAAAATATTGCATAGGGGGCGTGTGATATGGAAGAAAAGTAGAAGAAAAATATTCACATCCCCAATTAATTAGACATAGGAATTTATTTGAATAAAAAGGGATTCCACAAATTAGGAAACAAATAAAATATCCTCCAAAATTTAGTGGAGGGGTCGAAAATTGCTAACCAAGGAAATATTCCAACTCTCTATTTATTTTAGGTGAAGAAATAAATTATAACATGATTTAATTGGATTAAATTCAAAGGAAGGGAGTCAATAAAGCACCAATTAAATCAAATGAAAATAATTCTTTCTCCTATAGGAGATTTTCGAAAACTCCCAAGGAAATTAAAATGGTATTCGAATTTCATGTAGTACCATTTAGGGGTCATTTGGTTTGGATTTAATTTGGATAAGTATCCCAAAACAATTAATTAAACCCACGAAACGCAATATTATCTCAATAATTTGGGAGGGCCGAAACTTTCAATGAATTGACTCGAAAAAGGATGAATGCATGATCCTATTAATTATTTCCCCTCATTGGAAACAAATATAAAATCTCAAGCTCATCATTCCACATTAACCACGACAATTTATTTCACGCAAACACATAGAAACAAAAGTTTTCATAGTTCCAAAATTCAAAAAAAATCACAAGACCAATAAAAGGGGTCATAAAAGTGAATTGCTTGTTCGACTTGAATCATGCTTATACCTTGTGAGATTTGAGCCTTAATTCTTTCTTGTGTGATTTATTTGCATTCATGTACATGTTTCTAGAACTTGCTCCTAGCAAAAATATTCTTTATCCGTTTGGAGCCAATTTTGAGCCATTAAGCCTATTCTTTGGAAGCCAAATCAATGGGGACAATTCCTTGGGTTAGTATAATTATTTTATTTTATCTTTTGTAAAGGAATTGGAGAAATAAGGGGAAATTATGAAAAGTGAAAAGTAGTGTGCTTAATGTTATAAAAGTGCAAGTTGTGAAATAGAAAAAATTCAAAAGTGTGCTTGATCTAGAAAGGATGCCTATGTTATAAAAGAGAAAGAATGGTTGTGAAAAAGAAAAGAAATATCAAAGGTTTGGGAATGTGAGTCGAAGGAGAATAATTGTCAAAAGTGTCTTAGGTTTATAAGGAAAAGTGGAGTCTATTTTACTCTACTTGGGATTTTATTTTTAGTCACTTTTAGCCAAATATTCCTCACCTACCAAAAAACCTACATTACAACAAAAAGTAAAGACCTCTCGGACTTTTGATGCTTAATCACATCTAGTAGAGGAGGGATTAGACTTTGAGTAAGCCTATGGTAAACTTTGCATGATGCATGATTTGAGTGCTTATATACACATTGTCATATACACTTTGAGAGTGAGAGAACACTTCCCATCTTTGGAAGTTTGCCACATGTGAGTGCATGAATACAAGGTGTTCCACGAGTTAGTAATGAAAGTGCACTAATAAGCCTTGCTTGATTTGATTGCGTTAATACATGCTTGATCTATCTATTCCATCCTTTGAAATTATGACATCTAGTCCTTGTGCATTCCGTGCGTCTATTCTTGTGTCTTCTATGTTTTGTTTGAGGACAAACAAAAATGTAAGTTTGGGGGAGTTGATACGCTCTGATTTTGCACGGTTTTAAGGCCTTCTTTTGGTCCGTTTTTAATGTTAAAGTCGTATTACATGTCCATTATTTGCATATTTTGTCAATTTTGGTATTTTGACATGTTATGTGAGAAATGTGCATATTTGAACTTAAAAAGGGAGTCAAAATGCGAAGTTGGAAATCTGGAGCTGTTATGCATGTCCAGCGGTCCGCTGCAACATTGCCATCGACCGCTGGCGCCCAACGCCCGCTAAGCCAATAGCGGCCCGTTTCGGGAAAGTTGTGCATGAAGTCAAGACAGGCCCAACGACCGCTGGAGTATGCGTGGCGACCGCTACTGAGAGTCCAGAGTGTTACAGGGTGATGGATGGCGACCGCTGAAACAAGTGCAGTGACCGCTGGCCAAGGTGCAGCGGCCCGCCAGGAAAAAGCGGCAAGCGAATTTGCCCTACTTTCTCTCCAAGATTTACCATATTTTGAAACCATTTCCTTATTTGAGAAGGGGCAATTTCTCCCCTATAAATAGCCCCCAAAGCTTCATAAAAAAAGTTCATCTCTTTGCAAAATACTTCCAGAGTTCAAAAAGTTAGAGTACTTCATTGTGCAAGAAGTTGAAGAAGGATTCAAGGTCATCAAGGCTACAAGGATTCAGCCTTTAAGTTTTATTGTTTTAGTTCTTAATTTTTCATTGTCTTCCCTTCAATCTATGTTTTTAGCTTATTCAATCATGTGTAACTAAACTCATAGGATTCTAGGGATGTGTTAGTAACTTTTATTGGTTTATACATTTCATATTTCTATTTAACATTTGTTTGTTATTACTTTGATTTTTCCTTAAGTTATTCCGTAATACTTCACGCTTGAGTGACACATTCGGTGATGATTTAATACAACTTGATACATAATTGTGAGAGGAGGTTGGCGAGTTAGATCCACTTAATAGATACTACAATTAGCTACCTTTAAAACGACACTGTTAATTGAGAGTGATGACTTTTCAAGGGTCTTAGGAGCTTCTAGGAGTTACATATTTAGGATTGACAACCCTAATGTTTGTAATCAACGTTTGCATCGCATGAGCATAAGCTAGGTGACTCGTTCTATCAAAGTAAGAATTGTACTAGGGTGTTGTAGTTGGAATTTGTATAACCATAATTGTGAAAGCACATCCCTGGAATTCCCCTTATCTCTGTACTTTTATCTCTGTGATTTATTTGCAATTAGTTGTTTCTTTGTTTTCAATGTTAATTGTTTTTAAAAATCTTCCAATTTTTTTATTTTCCAAATAGTAATTGAGTTTTAGTAGAAGATAGACAATTTGTGTTTGCTTTCCCCGTGATCGATATCTGTTACTAACCTTTAGCTTTACTATTCATACTCTGTATACTTGCAGCTATTTATAGTTCTAATATAAAGTGCATCAGTGTTGTCATCCATCAAGGGAGTATTCATCTCATTCTTTTGGGGGTAGAGTTTTTTGATATATCATTGTACCCTCATTTTGTACTTAGAAGTTTCTCTAGGACAATCTTGGCTTTACTCAACCGGAGTTGGGAGAAATTTCCTCCGCTCGACGAGTTCACTAGGTCCTTACTCCTTGCGTCCATTCCATCGTAGAACCTTGAATAAACTTCCACTTCCAACATATTGTGGTTTGGACACGCGTCCAGGAGTCCTCTGTAACTGTGCCAATATTTGTTCAGGCTTTTATCATGTTCTTGGGTAACCTCCCTGATTTCCCTTCGGAGTGCATTTGACTTTGCTGCTGGAAAGAATTGGTTCAGGAACTCCCTCTCTAAATCCGACCATGCCTTGATGGTTTTGGGTTCCAATCCTCGCAACCAAGCATCTGCTGCGCCCTTCAAAGCAAGGGGAATAACCCTTAGCTTGAAATCCTCTTCACTTGACCCCTTTGGCCTTTTCTGCACTCTGCAGTTCTTTCTAAATTTATGAAGGAATTTAATCGGGCTTTCAGTACTAGCTCCTAGGAACACAGGTAAAATAGCCAGCAATTCCGGCTTCACATATACAGCTTCTTGCCCAGAGGTGTTAGAGATAACATGGAATGGCTCGTTCTCATCATGGTGATAGAGCGAACCTATCTCTGGATCCTCATCCTGATCGCTAACCATGGCGGTATCTACCTCCTTCGGGTAAGCTACTGATTCTAGCAGACTCACGAAGATGTCGTCCTGTTTTTCTTATAAATTAGGTTTAAATAGTATAAAACGAATTTTAATTGTATAAATTAGGTTAAAAATTAAGGTTTAATCGTGTAATATTAGGTTTTAATCGTGTAATATCAGGTTCGGGTTGTTATCGTGTCGTGTCAACCCATATTATATCGTGTCGATAAAGGGTTCGTGTCGGGTGCGGGTCGTGTTCGGATTTGAAGGTAGCAGGTCGGGTTCGTGTTCGGATTTACAGTTTCCTTAACAGGTCGGGTTCAGGTTAGGCCTTATTGGGTTGGGTCATTATCAGGTTGACCCGATAACGACTCAATCCGCACGATTTGCCAGCCCTAGTGCAGTGTGTGGCTCGTGCTCATTATTGTTTATTAATCGTCCAACAAAGCCCAACCCTCCCCTCCCCCCACTTAAACCAAAATAGTACTCACTCTACTCCACCGAAATTAACTCACTCTTCTTTTTAATTTGTCCTATTCAAAATAACCTATTACTACAAATAGAAACTACTTTATCTCTATTTTATTCCTTCTTTCTTACTTTAACAAAATAAAATTGCATAAAATCCTCTGCCTCCCAAGGAATGGGTCATCTTTCTTGGGACAGAGGAAGTAGTATTACTAGGATGATAAGAGCATCCGCAATGGGGCGGACGATAGCCTGCCCGATGCATCATCCACCCCATCGTCCTCCACTGCAGGTGGACGGAGGATGCTCCTCCTATCCTCCGCGGATGATGGACCATTTTTTGCATCCTCTGACCTATCCTCCGCCGCATTGCGGGGGATAAGGAGGATAGGTCCGGATGATGCACACATTTTTCATTTTTTTTAAAAAAAATCTTCTATTTATATCACCAAATTTTTACTTCATTTCACGCCTTTCACTCCACTCTCTTCCCCATCTCAATTTTCACTCTTCCTATCGTTGCAATTTTTTTAATTAAGTAAATGTAGGATTTTCCTTTAATTTGTGGTGTTTTTATATTTATTTTGCTAATAATTGACATATTTGCAAACATAAAAAGTAAAAAATTAATACAAAATATTAGTTAAAATATAGGGCGGCTATAGGGCGTCGCATTGCAAATGAATGAGGCGGAGGATAAAATGCTGATGTGGTGGAGTATAGGGCGCCCCATTGTGGAGGGAATCCCAAATCGCAATGCTTTCAAGAACGATTATGATTTATGAGAATGTATAACCAAAATGATGGTTTTAATGGCTCTCCTCTAGCAGCCTTGACCAACAAAGAATCTGCTTCCATTTCAGATAAATCAACATATTCAGATAGTCTCATTAACAATAATTCCACAACTTGATAGGTACTAGTAACTGTCAAGACATATCAGAAGATATTCCTTCCAAGAAGAGGAGAATGCAGAATAATTGATTGACCAAGATTGAGTCAATCACATAAATTCCTAGATTGATTACATTAATTGTATTTTTCCATAGTTAGGGGTAAGTGATGCCTATATATTGGAGGATGTAAATCATTATGAAATATATCAAAGAAATATACAATACATCTTCTACTCCCAAACTCTTTCGTCACTATGCAATATCCTATGAATTCCACCTCTCTCGATTACCATCGTTAAGAGTAACTAGTAAGATTTCAGACATAATAATTCTAAAGGAACACATTTACAACTCATTTGATGATGAAATCTCCTTCTCATCTACTCTGAGGCAGATAGATCATAGATGATTGAACCAACCAACTGATGGTGTGCCTGCATGTGCCAAGCTCAAGCTGTGGCTGATCAGCCTCAGGATATGACCGAGAGAGCTGTCGATGTACGATGATCCTGCTCGCAAGAGGGACCACACATGCAGCTGGAGAGACAAGGTTGTAGGAAAAGAAAGGAGGAACATATGATTCTCGTTTTGATTATGACTTCCCTTTGCCCTTTACCCGATTTCTTCGCATTTTATTGATTGTCTTCATTCAGTAAGTTACAAAGTTTTTCTTTCTTCTCCTCAAAGCATGGCTTTTACCTTTTTTCGTTACGAAATGCACCCACAAATTCAGTTACGAAATTGAACTAATTAACTACTTGAACCACCCACAAATTGACAAACCACAGACATGTCATAATGAAATCAAAATTATGTTATATGCCAATCAATACTTTATTATAGAAAACAGAAGCTGAAGGGTTGTTCAACATTCTTCAAACATTGTCTGTATGGAACATCTCAGGACACCTACTAAGATGCCTAGCATGAAAAATTCAAATAAATGGCTCTATATCTTTTATCTCTCTCTCTCTCTTAGTTACAGAACACCAAATAATTAACACAATGTACAACAACACTTTTGACTCCTATCTACCTTGTGTCCAAGTGATTGTAAGTTGATTATGCGAAGCTGTCGGATTGGAGCTGTTAGAGCTGTGATCAATAGAAATGTCCCTCTCCGTGAAGAAACCTGGCTGCTTCGCCTGTGGAAGCGCCACTTCATTCCCCAGCATGAACACCACAGACGACATGTTTGGCCGGTCGTCTGGGCTATTCTGCACGCACAGCAACCCTACATGGATCGCACGTTCCACTTGTCCCAAGTCGAACGCCTCATCCAGACAAGGATCGACTAGTTTTCTCAAATTATCTTCCTTGTAAAGACTCCACGCCTGCACACAGTTTTAGTTGCTTCGGATTATCAAGCACTAAAAATAAGAAGAAAAAATAAAAAGAAAGTGAAGAATACTACTTACATGCCCAAGAAGGTTGAGATTGTGGTCATTAAGGATGAATCCTCTGTTTCTGTGGCCGCTAACAAGCTCCAGCACGAGAACACCGAAACTGAAAACATCGGATTTGACTGAAAACAGCCCGTCTATAGCGTATTCTGGAGACATGTAGCCGCTGTAACAGAGTATATCGTGTTAGGATAACTATTTTTAGCAAAGTCAGATTTGTTCAAGCTTGATTTCCTTACTATGTCCCAACAACTCTGCGCGTCTGAGCTTCTGTTTGGTTTCCTCCGAAGCTCCTAGCTAATCCAAAGTCGGATATCTTGGGAATCATATCAGCATCCAGCAATATGTTGCTAGCTTTGAGGTCGCGGTGGATGATTCTCAGCCTCGAATCTTGATGAAGATAGAGTAGCCCTTTAGCAATTCCGTTGATGATATCGAAGCGCTTTTGCCAGTCAAGGAGCCTACTCTTTTCCTTGTCTGTCCAAATACAGACGATTAGAAGAGAGCCAAAGTGAGTTTAAATGAAGAGTTCGGGAAAAGGGTGTCACCAAATAACGTTAAGTCGAGGCTATGATTAGGCATGTATTCGTAGATCAACATGTACTCCTCTCCTTGAGCGCAAAATCCCAGAGTTCTCACTAGATTACGATGCTGAAGTTTGGCTATCAGCATCACTTCGTTTCTCAGCTCGTTCACTCCTTGCCTCGACGTCTTTGACAAGCGTTTCACAGCAATTTCTTGCCCGTCTTCCAGCACGCCCTGCACACCATTTTGGAAATGTGAAATTCCATATATATAACGTGAAATTGCTAAGAAATTGAAGTATGTTTACCCTATAGACAGGTCCAAATCCGCCCTCACCAAGCTTGTTCTTGTTCGAAAAGTTATCAGTAGCTTTCATGACCGTAGGCAAGCTAAAGAATGGCAGATCCGCTTCTTTCACATGAGTTGCGCTGAACAGCCCTACAACTGCAAAACATCATTATCAAATTCAAGCAAACACAATCTAGACAAATTAGCCACATATTTATAAATACTTTCGTCATTCATACTCGGATCGTTCTTTCTCCTCCGGCCATAAACATAAAAGAAGATTAGGCACACGAAAACCACCACCACTAGCGACGTAGTACTTGCTATAACTATAGTTCTTGTTCTCCCTCTATTTCCGCCATTCCTGCTCGTGCCCGCCACATCTTCAATCAAACAAAACCAATCATCATAACCAATCTATCTCATATCTTGTTGATTAGAAGCTTCTTACTTACCACCGGGCTCAGAAGCAGCCATTCTGATATAAAGATCCTGGCCGGACGAAGCCATCGCCCTGATATCGATCAAGTCGCCATGGTAGAACAAGCACCCACTCCCGTCGCCACTGATATTCAGCTGCGTATACGCCACACACGAACAGTCCCTCGCGCAATCCACCTGGCACTCCGCAAGGCTCCTCCTCTCCACATTGTAGGTAGTGTTCCGAGTATCAGGGAGCTTGATGGCGGAGTATTTCAAAAACTTATCCCCATTACAGCTCAGCGAAATCCTCCTCACGCACCCATCCGACCAGTCCGTCCGCCCCCAGCTCTCCGGATCCCTCGGCACGAACCTCTCGAGGCATCCGCACGACGGGGATGTCCCCGCATTGCAGCTGCCGTGGGGACCACACCGCGCGTAGTTGTCACAGTTGTCCACAGGCAAGTTGGTGTAAGACGCCCACGAATTCGTCCGATTGTTCCACGTGGAGCGCACTCCTTCGCCGTTGGGATTCAGCCGCGACATCGATAACACAGAATCCCCGATGATGCCCTCCGTGTAGCGCACCTCGTTGGGGAAAATCTGCAGCGACAAGAAGTACGTCGGGTCGTTGCTCGTGTCGGGGGCCCCGCTCCAATACAGCCCGTTCCACGGCCCGATCCTGTACTGGATGATATCTCCCTTCTTCAATAACATCTGCGGGTATCCGGTGGGGTCCACGTGCGACGAATACTCTCCCTTCGCGGGATCGTCGTCGCTCTTCCACGACGAAATGTAGGTCTCCACGCTGGTGACGTAGTTCCACCCCAGCCGGATTCCGGACAGCAGCGTGTCGCAGGGGTAATCGAAGCTCTGCCATGTGAATCTATCATCGTCTGCATCTTTGACGATCAGATTCCCGGAGTCGAGCAATTGCGCGATTGGATTTGGGGCTGGAGTCGTCAACGACGACGACCAGACGGTGCCGTTAGTTCTGTTAAGAATAGCAAGGACACCGGGCGCCGTTACCGTTAACACGCCGAATCTGTCAGTGAGCGGAGATTCTCTATTCGCGACCCATACATAAGTAGGAACGGATATTTGGCTGTACCAGATTCCGACGTAGCGATTGGTGGAGTTGTTGAGGTTGAAGAAACCGAGCTCGAACACTCCGTTTGAAGAAACGAGAGTTTCTCCGTCTGTGATTCTTGCAGAAGCGTTTATGGTGTCGCTTGAGGTAGAACGGATTAGCAGAAAATAAATGAGTAAAAATTGGTTACGGAATTTGTCCATGCCTGCAGCTGATGTCTTCAACTTTTTCGAATTTGACATCAGATATCAAATGGCATCAACACCTTAATTCCGGTAAAAAAATAACCGAATAAAGTCGTCGTTCAAAATGATGCTAAACTTTTTTTATTTTCCCACAATGGCGGCCGACCCAAATGTGACTTTCGCTGTATCAATGAAAGTCAAACTTCCTCAATTATTATTATGATCCTTTACACATGCTTGTTTTATGGAGTACTCAAGTTTTTCTATTTCATGTCAAGAAACTTCCTTCAAAGTCCAAATTATATCCACTAGCTAATTTGGTAATAAAAACAAAAATAATATAATCATATGTTTCGTACACGCATATTTGAAAAGTATGAACATTTCGATACTTGTTTTAATATAAAATCATATGTTTCATACACATATATTTGAAAAGTATGAACATTTCGATACATGTTTTAATATAAAATTAATAAAATAAGAGAGAGATAAATGATAATATAAATAGTATTAGTAGAGAGTGTATTGCACATTATTAGCAGTATAGTGTATTGATAGTTGTAAATAAAATTATGTGTAGAGATAATATGTTATTTAATTTAATCAAAGTTAGAAAATTCATATTTTTTTAGGGACGTAGTGAATATTTTAATTTCCCCTCAGTATTTTTTGGTTTTTAAAATTTATTCAATTTCAAATTCATATTTTGAATTTAACAATTACATCGACTAACCAATATGGTATATATAAAAATAATAATAACAGATCTATGTTATTTATATAAATTTAACAATTAGACCCGACTAGACAATTTGATATATATAAAAACATAATAACAGATCTATGTAATTTATATTTACTTCTTTCGTATTATTCTATTTAGTACTAGCAAGTTGGTTAGGGTACTAGCATTATTTGAAAGTACAAGTTGATACGATCTCATGTGACGGACCCACGACGAGGTCTATGGCAAGGCAACTTCAAGAGGGTGTTTCAACTTTCATCCAAAAGGCCACGCGGGAAGAGTCCATGAAGGCTGAGGAACCGTCGATGAGGATCGTATTGAAGAATGAAGACCGGCCGGGGGTGCAAAAACCGAGACAGCAAGGGTTCTAAGAAGGGCACCTGACCGGGTGAATTATCTCCTTTAAAATTCACCTAGTAAGGTCTGGAAGAAACAGAACGAGGTCTCAAAATGGTACCCGACTAGGTGTTTTTCCTCTTTTGTAATTCACCCGGCCGGGTATGACGGAGAAACAGAAAGGGGTCCGAAATTGGCACTCGGCCGGGTGGTTTTTCTCCTTTATAATTCACCCGGTCGGGTATCGCTGCATAGATATATTTTGTAGGCTCCTCTTCGAATTTTGGGCCTTTGCTATAAATAGTATTTTTTTTTTCCCCATTTTCCAAGTTAGACTTTGATTGAATTAAGAGCTTCAGAGATTTGTTTCCCTTTGAGGCTTTTTATCCAAGTTCCTAGTTATAGGTTGGTTGAATCCATCAATTCCTAGTGATGTATGGATCAAGTAAAGGCATACTTTGAGGTTTGTGGATTCCTTGAAGGTGTAGCCATGGATGCTTGTTAGCATGGTGTAAGTGCCTTAGCTTATTCCATCAATGGTATTTATCCCTCTTTCCACATTATCCATTATTTGATCTTCTTTCTTTTTAGTTTAGATTCAATAGTTGTTGTTGGATCTATTTCTATCTTTTGCTTACTTTGAGAAATTGAAAACTACATCAAAAACATATTAGATCAAACATCTTCAATTTGGGTTTTCCTTGGGAAATGGATCTCACAATACATGGATCCATATCACAAGTACATTTTGTTCTAACAAATTTCATGTTTATTGTAGGTTAACTAGAATGTGGAAGTATGTGCTCGAATGCCACAACAATTAGTGCCAAGCCATTGGAGGAGCTAAACGTTTAGACACCATCACGTCCCAACAACACGTCACAGATGCTCAGTTCGAAGCCACTTGCCAGCTCATGAACTCTACATACCCGAAGAGACCCTAAACGGGATAATGCGATTCTCTCTCCAGGTAGGATGGGTGCCACTGTAGCATTTGTTGTGTGTAACCAGTGGTCACAGGCACTAGACAGAATTTCTGAAATTGAAGAGGTGGATTCTATGCGAGAGTTTTCATCAAACATGTTGCAGGTGTCGGACAGGGATAAGGCGGAGATGCGCCAAAAGATGGTGGCAGAAAAAGATGGGAGGAAACTTAAGAGTCTTGAGAAGGACGACCAGAAGATACACCATGAGATTCAATCATTAGAGAGAAAGATGGCGTTGATCTCCACTGATCCAAAACAATATGAAAAAATATAGTAACGATCAAGAAAAACTTAATATTGAAGGATATGTGCAGGGGCGGACGCAGAAATAAATAACGATAAGGGTTGTGATTTCTAAATTTTGTTTTAAAGTATATTTTTAGGTGTTTTAGATTATTTATAAGGGATTTTACCTAATAATTTGCCTTAAACTTGGATAAATTTTAAAAATTAATAAAAGAAAAATGGTTAAAAAATAGTTTTAGTAAGGGCTTTAGCCCCACCCTAATTAAACATAGGTCCGCCCCTGGATATGTGGCTTAGGTTGCACAACAATTGGACCGGGCCAAGGTCCTCATCAATCTAAACCGATAGTCACAGGATTAACACCGTAGGACAGTCAGAAGTAGAAATCCTTGGGTTTCACCGATTATCGAACACCACAACCTACTCAACACTAGATAATCACCACAATTACATGGAACTCACACATACATCTCAGAAACACAAGCATCTCTCAGACCTCACCAAAAGAACTGAAGGAATTTCATCCAACTTAGTAGGTCGAACACAGAAGTTCAACCAAGCGTCGGAATTTGCAAAACAGACCCAAAGGTTGCTTCAGCTAGAGATTACTCCATTCAAACTCAATAATAGGAATGAATGAACAGATGCAAGAGATGACTGAATGCGGTTACACAACAGAGAATGGGAGTTCTAGAGAGAAGCGAAAGAGAAGGCAAAACCTTAATCACAACAGAGAGAGAGAGAGATCATATGAGTGGATGATTGGAATGAGAGAGAGAGACCAAGTTTTACCTCACAGAAGAAGCACACTCAAGATCCGCAGCTCACACTCTCAATCAGCATGGAGTGCCACGTGGTGGCCATCGGTGAAGCCTTAGTAAGTAATGGGTCGACCTACTTTTGGGCCAACGCAACATATTTGAGCCAGATGCTTAAGTCAATTAAATGTTGAGCCTAATTTGCAACGGGTCCACAACTAATATCCCACAATAGTGATTTCGTACTTTTTGTTCTTTTGTTTTTATTTCTATTTTTCATTTCGTCGTACAACCCGTCCCCCTTTGATTTTTTTGATAGTGATCAAGACTAAGGGCATCCGCAATAGGGCGGATGATACGCTGCCTGATGCCTCGGGCGCGCCATCGTCCGCCACTGTGGGTGTGCGGACGATGCCCGATGCATCGTCTGCGCCCTATAGATCGTCCGCGGATGATACGCGGACAATAGGGCATCGTCCGCGCCATCGTCCGCCCACTATGGGCGACGCGGCCGATGGCGCGGATGATGCAACACATTTTCATTTTTTTTTCTTTGAATTTTTGTCTATTTAAACCTCGTTTCTCATTCTATTTTTCATACGAACATTTCTCTCATCTCTCAATTTCCATACGAATATTTCGATCATCTCTCACAAACAAAAATGAACCACGACGACGACTTGAGTACCTCGGAGGGCGTTAGTCGGACCTTGACTCAAGCCTTATTCGATGTCGTTAATGACGCAATGGCGGATTGCTTAACCGAAATGCAGCGCGAGCAGGAGGCGGCGGCGGCGGCGGCAGCGGCGGAGCAGATCCCCTGGCCTATTCGATGTCGGATTATTTGCAGACTATTTTGCCGTGGCTCACGAACGTCTATTTGCAGACTATTTTGCTGAGCAACCACGGTGGGGCCCGACTGTTTTTCACCGCCGGTTTAGAATGCATCGTTATCTTTTTCTCAGCATTGTCCAGACGTTGGAGTCACGTGATGAATACTTCCAGTATCGGGAAGATGGCATCGGTAGACCCGGACTTACGCCGTTGTAGAAGTGCACGGTTGCACTCCGGCAGTTGGCCTACGGCACCACGGCGGACATGTTCGACGAGTACCTTCACGTCGGGGAGACAACTGGCCGCGAGTGCCTGAATAGATTTTGTAGGGGAGTTGTGGAGGCTTACATCGACACATATTTGCGAAAGCCGACTGCTGTGGATTGGTAGGGCCTGATGAAGATGCACGAGACGGCGCACGGCTTTCTCGGGATGCTATGGAGCATCGACTGTATGTACTGGGAGTGGAAGAATTGTCCGACGGCGTGGAGAGGCCAATTTACTAGTGGATACAAGGGCGGCCACCCGACGATTATCCTCGAAGTCGTTGCTGACCATCGGCTCTGGATCTGGCATGCTTACTTCGGTGTAGCGGGGTCGAACAACGACATCAATGTCCTCAACTCATCCACCCTCTTCACCGAGCAATGCAATGGCAACGGCCTGGCCATCGAGTTCACTGCCAACAGACGTCAATATCACATGGGGTACTACTTGGCCGATGGCATATACCCAAGGTGGCCTGTTTTTCTGAAGACGATCAGCTGCCCAATGGGTGAGAAGAGAGTTTTATTTGCGCAAAAATAGGAGGCGGCGCGGAAGGGTGTGGAGCGGGCATTTGGTGTGCTCCAATCACGGTGGACAATAGTGAAAGGGTCGGCGCGTCTCTGGTTCAAGGAAGTCATCGCCGATGTCATGTATGCGTGCATAATCTTGCACAACATGATAGTCGAACACGAAGGTGGAAGCGTCACAGATTGGGCCGATGATGAAGGTGGATCTAGCTCCAGCACGGCGACCGCGCCCCACGCTCGAGGATTACCGACGAGCTTTAATGAGGTTCTATCTAGATAGGCCTCAATGCGCAACCAACAAGACCGTGCTCAGCTCATGAACGACATGATTGAAGAAGTTTGGGACCGTAACCGCCGTCGTTGAGAATGCGTATTTTTTTAATTCGTATTGTAATGTATTAATTTTAAATGAAATGAAGGTTTTTTTTCCAATTTTTGTAGTTATTTAAATATTCAAATAAAGAAAATGCTTAGGGTGGCCTTTAGGGTGGCTTATAGGGCGCCCCACTGCAGGTGGAAGGGTAGGAGGATAAAATGTTGATGTGGCGGTACATAGGGCGCCCTATAGGGCGTCTTATAAGGCACCCCATTGCTAATGCCCTATATGCATTTTGGGAACGTCATGGGTTTTAATGTAAAATTGATAAAGTAAGAGAGATGTAGAGAGAAAATGTAATTAAAGTATTGTTAGTGGAGAATGGGTCTCACCTTATTAGAGAGAAAAGACTTTCCAAAATTAGAAAGTACATATTCTTATGGGACGGACTAAAAAAGAAAAAAAATGCATATTCTTGTGGGACGGAGAGAGTACTATGTAGAACTGACGGCCAAATGACGTAGACATCTCTATCACTACAAGAATAAAGTATGAGTAATTGAATATATTTGTTTTTTTTACTCAAAAATAAAATTATCCAAGGCATGCAATTATGGATAAAAGGATTGAGAGAGAGAAAAAGGAGAAAATGAAAAATTCTCACTCCTCTCTCTGTCCTGTAAAAAAATGAAAAGAGCATGATGATATGGCTGGAGAAGTTTTTAGCTAGATTATTGCTATTTGCTAGGCTATTGCTAGGGCGTTTCTATCGTGGACGCTCTAGTTAATCTATCTTCAACAAATGTAATCTCTGTCAACTGCAGCTCTAGTTAATCTATCTTCAACAAATATAATCTCTGTCAACTGCAACTAGAGTGTCTCTTCCATTACCTTGCCCCACTAAAATTGGCTTCCTCTCCTATCCCGAGAAGATATGGGGATTTCTCTCTCAGTCTCTGATCCTTCTGAGGTTGACGATGATCCTGTTCCTGTTCGCCGATGCCGCCTTCTGTCTCTGTCGACTCTTAAGTCCCATTTTCGTCACCTCAACTTCATTATTAAACCTTCCAACAATATACCATTTCAGATTTTTGCAAAATTGAAGGTAAATCTACCTTCTTGGTTGATTATTGAGCATTTGAAAGTTGAAGTTAAATCTACCTATTGGAATTAAATGTGGATGACAAATTAGTTTCCACATTACATATCTTTTGCAACAATTTGATCATTCTACATTATTCGAATAAGGCAATGCCTTCGGTATAAAGTCATAGCTGAACAACATCTTTGACTTTATATCCAAACAAGTAAATGAACAAATTTCAGACATAATAGACTAAGCAGTAGTTATTAAGGAGCACATTTAGAACTCAATGATGAAACATCCTTGTTCACGTAACGGGTCACAGATGGTTAAATTTATAAACCTAATTAGACGAAAATGTAGGAATATTTATTCCCTATGTAGATATTGGTTTAATATTAAAGATCAAGTTCAAGAATATATCAATTGGATTCTACTATGAAAGACGATATCGTGATGGATCGGTTTCGATTAAAGAGTTAGAATCGGGTGTATTGATAACCCTCTTCTCTTGCCTTGCATAGATGATATAAATATGTGTATATTAATGTGTGTAGAATATTAAAGGCTGTAGGATAAATATGATGTATATATGAAAAGGTGCGAACGAACGGACACGACTCTTCTTGACAGGTTGTGTGTTGCCTATATATACAATCAGATTTTACAGCTTTCAAGGTGACACAATTTACTACAAAATTACATATACTAAATTTACAGAAAAGTAAAGTCAATGTCGAATTCTTCTCCATCAAAAGAATTCATAAAGGAAAGGCCAAAGAGACGAAAAGATCAACAGCAGCTTTTAGGGGAAACATCAACTCGTGGATTACAACCCTACATCAAATATAAGCTATGGATGGAGGTTGGTAAATCATCTCTTTGATGTTGTATATGTAATGGTTGAATTAATACGAATCTAGAATGTGATTTCGGTGTAGAAATCGGTAAAGAGGCTAATAGAAAAAACAGATGAATTTGGATTTCCCAACTCATCATTCTTGGTCAAAGCGGGTTCATGTTGAACAGGATGAGCTACATCAGAATTATTCAGACTTCTTATACGATGATGAAGATCAATTCCCACATTAATCTTGCAATAATAGTGAATACTAGAAGCAAAAACATCATATAAAACAACGAAAAATCACAAAATGTTAATCATGCATGTCCGAGTTCAAGTGGTGGCTCAGCCTAATGATAAAAAAAACGAGCGATGTCGATGTGGATCACGATCCTGCTTGCAAGAGGGACCACACACGCAGCTGGAGAGACGTGGTCATAGGAGAAGAAAAGAAGATGATTTGATTCTGCTACGATCACAGATAATAGAGGATCATTCGAAGAATAAGGAGTTGAATAGGAAGGGCGAACAGATGTGAAAAAAAGAAGAGGAAACTAACTCCCAACCGATTCGACACATAGTTAGTTACAAGTACAACTGAATGGAAGGTGAAGGAAGAGCAGCTCAAGGAAATGGATGGATAGGATCTATTCAAGCTTTTACACAAATTGGAATGTATCGTATCTTACATTGTTCTTATTCATCGCAGCTCATCATCGCTGTTTCTCCAACCATTCTGGAAAAATGTTGCATCCGACCGTGAGTTTATCCTTTTTCACTACTGCCAACTACGGAAAGTTCATTCCCACAAATTGAGAAACCATTGAATTATGTCACTTATATTATACAAAATCGAAACTGAAGGTTTGTTCATCATTCTTCAAACATTCTTCACTCTATTTTTCTCTCTTTTAGTTACAGAAACAGAACACCAAATAATTAACCCACTCTACAACAACAGTTTTGACTCCTAATCCTATCTACCTTGTGTCCAAGTGATTGTAAGTTGATTATGCGAAGCTGTCGGATCAGAGCTGTTGGAGCTGAGATCAGTAGAAATGTCCCTCTCCGTGAAGAAACCTGGTTGTTTCGCCTGTGGCAGCAACACTTCATTTCCCAGCATGAACACCACAGACGACATGTTTGGCCTGTCGTCTGGGCTTTTCTGCACGCACAGCAGCCCCACATGGATCGCACGTTCCACTTGTCCCAAGTCGAACGCCTCATCCAGACAAGGATCGACTAGTTTTCTCAAACTATCTTCCTTGTACAGACTCCACGCCTGCACACAGTTTCAGTTGCTTCAGATTATCAAGCACTAAAAATAAGAAAAAGAGTAAGAGTACTGCTTACATGTCCAAGAAGGTTGAGATTGTGGTCTTTAAGGAGGAATCCTCTATTTCTGTGGCCGCTAACAAGCTCCAGCACGAGAACACCGAAACTGAAAACATCGGATTTGACTGAAAACAGCCCGTCTATAGCGTATTCTGGAGACATGTAGCCGCTGTTACAGAGTATTTCGTGTTAGGATAACTATTTTTAGCAAAGTCAGATTTGTTCAAGCTTGATTTCCTTACTATGTCCCAACAACTCTGCGCGTCCGAGCTTCTGTTTGGTTTCCTCCGAAACTCCTAGCTAATCCAAAGTCGGATATCTTGGGAATCATATCAGCATCCAGCAATATGTTGCTAGCTTTGAGGTCGCGGTGGATGATTCTCAGCCTCGAATCTTGATGAAGATAGAGTAGCCCTTTAGCAATTCCGTTGATGATATCGAAGCGCTTTTGCCAGTCAAGGAGCCTACTCTTTTCCTTGTCTGTCCAAATACAGACGATTAGAAGAGAGCCAAAGTGAGTTTAAATGAAGAGTTCGGGAAAAGGGTGTCACCAAATAACGTTAAGTCGAGGCTATGATTAGGCATGTATTCGTAGATCAACATGTACTCCTCTCCTTGAGCGCAAAATCCCAGAGTTCTCACTAGATTACGATGCTGAAGTTTGGCTATCAGCATCACTTCGTTTCTCAGCTCGTTCACTCCTTGCCTCGACGTCTTTGACAAGCGTTTCACAGCAATTTCTTGCCCGTCTTCCAGCACGCCCTGCACACCATTTTGAAATGTGACATTCCATATATATAACGTGAAATTGCTAAGAAATTGAAGTGTCTTTACCCTATAGACAGGTCCAAATCCGCCCTCACCCAGCTTGTTCGTGTTTGAAAAATTATCAGTAGCTTTCAAAACCGTAGGCAAGCTGAAGAATGGCAGGTCGGCTTCTTTCGCATTAGTTGCATTGAACAACCCTGCAACTGGAAAACATCAATGTCAAATTCAAGCACAATGTTAACCACATAATTGAACATTTCTTCACACCTTCTTGACTCATGCTCGGATCCTTCTTCGCACTCCGGCCATAAACATAAGCGACGACTAGGCACACAAAAACCACCGATGTAATAGTTGCTATAATTATAGTTCTTGTTCTCCCTCTGTTGCTTGCTACATCTTCAATTAAACCAAACCAAACATCATAATCAATCTATCATCATCATCACAAGTTTCTTACTTACCTACAGACTCAGAAGCAGCCAATCTGATATAAAGATCCTGGCCGGCCGAAGCCATAGTTCTGATGTCGATCAAGTCGCCATGGTAGAACAAGCATCCACTCCCGTCTCCACTGATATTCAGCTGCGTATACGCCACACACGAACAATCCCTCACGCAATCCGCTTGGCACTCTTCAAGGCTCCTCCTCTCCACATTATATGTTGTGTTCCGAGCATCAGGAAGCTTGATGTCAGAGTACTTCAAAAACTTATCCCCACCACAGCTCAACGCAATCCTCCTCACGCACCCATCCGACCAGTCCGCCCTCCCCCAGCTCTCTGAATCCCTCGGCACGAACCTGTCAAGACATCTGCACGACGGGGAGGTCCCTGCATTACAGCTGCCATGCGGACCGCACCGCGCGTAATTGTCACAGTTGTCCTCAGGCAAGTTGGTGTAAGATGACCATGAGTTTGTCCGATTGTTCCACGTGGAGCGCACACCTTCACCGTTGGGATTCAGCCTCGACATCGATAAAACAGAATCCCCGATGATGCCCTCCGTGTAGCGCACCTCGTTGGGGAGAATCTGCAGCGACAAGGTGTACGTCGGGTCGTTGCTGGTGTCGGGGGCCCCGCTCCACCACAGGCCGTTCCACGGCCCGATCCTGTACTGAATGACATCACCCTTCTTAATCACCATCTGCGGGTATCCGGTGGGCTCAACGTGCGACGAATACTCGCCTTTCGCCGGATTGTCGTCGCTTTTCCACGACGAACTGTAGGTCTCGACGCCGGTGACGTAGTTCCACCCCAGCCGGATTCCGGACAGCAACGTGTCGCAGGGGTAATCGAAGCTCTGCCATGTAAATCCATCATCGTCTGCATCTTTGACGATCAGATTCCCGGAGTCGAGCAATCGCGCGATTGGATTTGGGGCTGGAGTCGTAAAAAACGCAGACGACCAGACGGTGCCGTTAGTTCTGTTAAGAATAGCAAGGACGCCAGGCGCAGTTACCGTTAAGACGCCGGATCTGTCTGTGAGCGGTGATTCCCTGTTTGCGACCCACACATAAGTAGGAACGGATATTTGGCTGTACCAGATTCCGACGTAGCGATTGGTGGAATTGTTGAGATTGAAGAAGCCGAGCTCGAATACTCCGTTTGCAGAAACGAGCGTTTCTCCGTCTCTGATTCTCGCGGAGGCGGTTATGGTGTCGGCTGCAGTGGAAAACAGAGAGCGTATTAGCAGAAAATAGACGAGTAAAAATTGCTTTCGGAACTCGTCCATTGTTATCTTCAACTTAGTGGAATTGGGTATCAACTATCATATTCAGATGGCTGATGCTATCACCATAATTCCAGTCAAAACTGATCGAAATCAAGTCGTCGTTCAAAGTGACGGTGGCGGCGGACCCAAATGTAAAATTGTGGCTGTATCTACAAATGTCAAAATTCCTCATCTATTATTGCATTAATTTTCATGTTTTCAACATTCTCTATTTAAATTCATATAATAATTCTTTGAGTGATTTTAAATGTCTTGCTGTGTGCAAAATTGTTTAAATAAATGAGCAACTATCATTACAACTTTATTTAAAAGGCTTAAGAGCATCTTAACGGTTGCTCTTACTTAAGATAATCATTTAACTAGGAGTGCGTTATAATGCTAATTTTTCTTAAATTGCTAACTCGTTAACGTTGTGTATGAAAAATATCAACATGATCACATTAAAATGTCGATGCAAATTTATGTTGGGATTTTAAATATCAATTTCAACACAGTGTATTAAAATATTAACTAAGTTTTGTTGACATTTCGATGTTATCGTGTTGACATTTTTAATACATTGCATTGATGAGTTAGCAGAGTTAGCAAGTTAAGAAAGTTAGGAACGGATCATGTCTCCTCTTAACTATTTACACCACTTTTATCTATTTTTTTAATTCCACTATTAACTAAGAAACAACCTCTACAACAATCTGTTTCATCCCTTTAACTATTCACGAGTCTGTATCTTATTTATTTTACTTATTCTCAACCAATTTAATTTCAATTAAACATATTATATTAAGATTATGAAAAGGGCATTTATATAAAAGTGACATATGTTAAACATAAAATTAAAATAACAATCAAAATTACATAATTAAAATGTTAAAATTAGAATTGATTAAAAGCGATAAAATACACCATTTTCATTGAATTGGCTACTTGTTGCCAAAGTTCGCGCATATATGTTCGATTAGATTTCGTTGGAGTTGGATGTGGGCATTAATGGTCGAATGGCTATCTTATCGCAGAACTGATGCAATTTAAACAAGTCGATTGCGGAACTGATCCTTCGGAGTAGAATAGAAGAAGACTTTCTGGATAGGGAGGAGCGAGCTACCATACGCTGAGGGAGAAAGGAAGTCGAAGTTATGGGTTACATGACATCCATAAAACTCATAACCTAGGGCCTTCGGGTTCTCATTGGTGTCATCATGCATTCGAGGCACAGGTCCAGCACCCCTTCTACCCTAGTGTCGGGAAGGATACTCTCAGGAAGAATGCCAATGCTCCATAACAGCTTCAGGTCCATCATCGTTGGCATTGTCTTGCATCCCATTTCCCTTATCAACACATTCTCTCGATTTTCCTTTCCACTCTTGTTTCCATAAATCTCCTTCCAATATGGCCACGGCCTATTACACGTCCTGACGTCCTTCTATAAAAAGTACAAGAAGTTAGAGAAATGCTCAGTATATTATTAACATTAAGGAATTGAACCATGAGCGTCAATGGTCCACCCTGCCATTCGGACGAAGTTCATACTCCCTGAAGACTATGCACAATTTCCTTTTTCGTCCGTCCCCAAAGAGTTATGATCATTCTAATTTTGGAAACTCTCTTCTCTCTAGACTCATTCTCCACTAACAATACTTTAAAAACTTTCTCTATCTCTCTCTCACTTTACCAATAATGCATTAAAACTCGTGTCGAACCCAAAGTTCATGCTCTTTGGGGACGGAGGGAGCATTCACTACTCCATGTAAGACCACAAATCAAATATGTGGAACTTTATTTATGGGCTGCTCGCAATAGACCCAAATGAATTATGTGTAACTAACCCTCTGTATCGGGGCTCAAATGGATAATACCACGACTCCAATTTCGTTCTTCCGACAATGTTCTATAATGTTAACCTAGCATCCAAACGACCAACAGAAGATCATACCTTGAAAAAATACACAATATTAGCCTAAACAATCTCGATGATGGTTCCGCGAATTTCTGATGTTAGTAAATGCTGGTAGAGAATAAAGACTACGACACAATGAATTTACGTGGTTCGATTTACTGAAGTAAATCTACGTCCACGGGAAGAAGGGAGGGCAAGATTGTATTGCTTGATCTGGGATTACAGCTTACAACACAGACTTGCTATATGATATTTTATCTCTAGAGAGCTTAACCCTTTTCTATCTGATCTAAGTTCTATTTATACATTGAACTAAGATCGTGGCTTGCATCACCACTAATGATGGTTGTGGATGTCGTGGAGGTCATGGAGATCCTGCATGGGTCCACTACCTCTTTGTTTGGTCCGCTTATCCCGCATGAGATCCTGCATGATTTGACACCACTAAATAGATCGTGTAGTGGTCATGAGATCCTGCATGGGTCCACTATCTCCCAGTTCGGTCGAATACTGAGACCGAACTGCTGAACTATTGCCGAGCAGCTTTTGCCGATCTGAGAGTAGAGCTTGATTGGTCGGCTTTTACCGAGCTGTAGGCTGGGGCCGAACTCTTTGGTAATGCCGAACTGATTGGTCGGCTTTTACCGAGCTGTAGGCTGGGGCCGAACTCTTTGGTAATGCCGAACTGATACTCTTCCTTGGGCTTTAGGCTGATGGGCTGTCACTGCTATTGGGCTTGTTTAGTCCGTACTCCATCATGGATGTAGCGTAGGTCATGGCCTACGATCGTGGCCTGAGTTGACACCACGTGGTAGTGGGTGTGTTGGAAGTTGTGGAAATCCTGTATGGGTCCACTAACTCCTTGTTCGGTCGAATACTGAGACCGAACTGCTTTGGTTGCCGATCTGAGAGTAGAGCTTGATGCCGACCTGAGAGCAGAGCTTGATTGGTTGGCTTTTACCGAGCTGTAGGCTGAGGCCGAACTCTTTGGTAATGCCGAACTCATACTCTTCCTTGGGCTTTGGGCTGATGGGCCGTCATTGCTGTTGGGCTTGTTTAGTACGCACCCCATCACTACCCCCCCCGAAGGGCGAAGTGAATCACTTCGGCGAAGTGAGTCACTTCGGCATTCTGGATAAAGGCAAGGGGGAGGCTGATGTCAGGGGACGTGCCTTGCACGTGACTGCATTAAATGCGACAGTAAAATCCGGCCGTTGAATCCTGAAAAGGTGGGATTCGAAACGGTGCGACGATTTTGAAATATTCGCCGAATCTGATAAATACCTCCTTTCTTCATCATTGAAGCACTTTTGCGACTGCTTCTTCTGCACTCTCTCTTTTTTGCGAAAATTCTCTCTCCGCTTTCAAGAATTTCTTCAGACTTTCTTCACCTTCAAAAAGTAAGAAAAATGTCTTCTTCTTCTTCTTCGGAGTCGGGTAGCGGTAGGAGAGGCGGTAAGGGGTCTTCTGGCCGGAAAGAGTCCGGGGAGAAGACCGTAGAGTATTTCCATAGTATTTTGAGTAAGGATACTGTGATATCCCTACCCGAAAAATACTTTTTTCCTGGGGGGAAGGCGGTGGTACCTGACGGTGATCATAGGGCTGACTCCCCGCCGGAGGGTTACGCCACCGTGTACGAGGCCTGCTTAGAATGCGGGCTTCGTTTCCCCCTCCCTTCTGCCTTTATAGATTTACTAGATTTTTTTCAGCTTCCTTTAGGCCAGGTGACTCCGAACTCTTGGAGGCACTTGTCGGCCTTTGCTGCCGAACTCCGTAAGTTAGGAAGGGATTTGTCTTTGAAGGCGATCCTTAAATTCTTTCAATTTAAGAGGAAGGGGTCTTGGTTTTACTTGATCCCTGTACAGCCCTTTAGGGCCTTTTGTAAAACGAAGTGGCCGAAGTGGCAAAACCGCTTCTTCTACTATGATAGGACCGCGGCTCCTAGTTTTCCCTGGAGAGGGCCGAAGTCCGTTATCCGTCATCCTCGGCCTGAACCGTTGGACGAGCTCGATGGCGAGCTCAACAAGATTCCCATAGTTAGGAAACAATACACGGAGTCTGAGCTCGTCAAGGGCGACGTCGTGTTCGACATCTCGTCTTCGGACGAAGAGGCCGAGGGTGAGGATTTCTCTTTATCTTTATGCTCTACTGCTTTAACGAAGAAAACTAACCTGGCTTTCTTGCTTTTTGGCAGTGTACATGTTGAATAAGGCTATCCGAAAGTCCTCCGAGCTTGTGGAGCCGGAGAGGCAGAGAGCCCCTCGCTCGGCGTCTGAAGCCGAGAAGAATCCGAAGAGGCAAAAAACCTCTTCTTCGGATCCGAAAGAGCCGGAGCCGTGTTCGGCTAAAGGGAAGGGGAAATTTCATGAGTCCCCAAGAGTGCCGGGGAAAGACCTGGTCATCTCCGAGGTGGTTGCAGACATCCCGGAACACGTCCCTGAGCCTTTTCAATGGCCGACGAATTTTGTGGAGGTAAGCTTTCTGACTTGGCTTCTTTTCCACATTTTTTGATGGCCATTCTGTTGAGTTTTTTCCTTGTTCATCTTCAGAGAGCCAAGCTCGTCTCCGTGGAGCTCTCCAAAGCATCCCACGACTACGAGGAGATGCAGAAGAAGTTGCATCTTGCTCGTAGTCTGGCCGAACAGGCTGAGGCCAAATTTGAGAGGGCCCGAGCTGCTAGGATCTCGGCTCAGGATGAAGCTCGGTCAGCCAAAAACCAGCTCATCATCCTGCAAGAGCAGACGAAGCACCAGGAGGCTCAGAAGGAGGCTGCCGCCGTGGCTGCCCAGGGGGAGGCTCTCCGTGTTTACACGGAGAAACTCTTTTTGAGCGGCCAGTTCTCGGCCTTTGTCGGTAGTCTGGTAAGGCTAATTACCGATAAGGGCGAGCAGGGGGCCGACGTCGTGCTGCCTCTGTACAGCCGAGAGATAGCAGCTCGGCTTCAGAATCTGCCGCTCCTTGAGGAGCTCGCTTCATCCTCGGTCCTGCTTTCTGCAGACCGAGTCCGGAGTTGTCGAGCTGATCGGGACGAGAACCTGGAGGCTATCTTTGCCTCCGTGGGACCCGTGTCACCCGCTTCGACTTACAACGGAGAGGGTGAGGCCGAGCCGCTGGAGCAGGAGGCCGAAGTCGAGCGGGCCGGGCATCCGGAGAAGGAAGCCGATCAGGAGGCGGAGGCGAGGCCGGCAGGATGCGAGGCCGAGGCTGAGGTAGCTCAGGAGAAAGAAACTGAACCAGACCGAGGAGCCGGAGACGAAGCTGGCGGAGTATGATTTCGTCTCCCTTCTCTTAGTCTAGTTTCTTCCTTGTAAAATGGCCTTGAAGCCCTCCTAGTGTAAAAAATTTTCCTTGTGAATGAAAAATTCTCTACACTTGTCTTCGTATAGCTTTTCGTACTCGCCTTTATTCCTGTTGTATTTTACTATCTGCTCGGTACAGCTGCCGAACTAATATAGCTGCTTTGTACTCAAGGAGATGGAGATACTTCACTGGAAACGGCTGTACTCTTCGGCTTTAGACGAAGCTGAGAAAAGAGCTATAGCCGATCAGACGAAGAATGACGAGCTTCTGGCTCGTTTAGTGAAGCTGGAGGCCGATAATAAGGACTTAGAGTCCGATAAGAAGGATCTGGAGGCCGAGCTGAATACGACCATTGCTGAGAGGACCGCGTACGAGGATTACATCCGTGTGCGCGGGGGAGTGACCATATCAGATGTTCAGAGTCGAGTTGACGAACTGTGGGAGGAATATCATGTACTCCGGAGGAACAATGCGCTGGAGAGCTCGGCTTGCCAACAAGTTGTGAAATCATTACGGCGCTGGGCTTCTCGGTACGACATCATTCTTTCCCGGCGTCCCTCAATCGAGAGATTCCTTAGGCATTTCCCGCCAACAGATGCTCGCACTCCAGATCAAGCCTCTGGTTCCCTTGTTCAAAATCCTACTCCAAGTCAACAACGAACTCCGGAACAGCCGGAAACGTCAAGACGAGAACGGGCTCAGGAGCAACCGGAATCGTCAAGACAGGGACGGACTGAAATTCGCCGAGGAGTTGTGACTATGAGCGAGCAAGATCAGCAGATGCTTATTGCAGAGACTCTTCGCCGCCGAGGTGCTAGAGCTTCCCGGGCTCAGGGAAGAGGTGGTAGGTCGATTAGAGCATCTCGTCGACCTGCTTATTCTTCAGCTGCCGAGAACGCCCGAACTCGGCTTCCCGAGGATTTTGTGAATAGGTGGCTCAACTTTAGCAACCCCGGACAGTAGAATAGTCCTTTGTAATAGCGTAACACCATTTTGTAGGGTAGCGGAGTTGTATGCCGAACAAGATTTGAAAAATGAAATTTTGTTTTCGCTTCTAACACTGTATTTACAGCTTAGCGAAAAAATTTCATCGTACTTGTCCTCGGTCTTATGAAGTAAACTTCTTTGACCGGACTTGGTCCTTGGTCTTATGAAGTAAACTTCTTTGACCGGACTTGGTCCTTGGTCTGATGAAATAAACATCTTTGACCGGATTCGTCTTTGGTCTGATGAAATAAACATCTTTGACCGGACTTGTCTTTGGTCTGATGAAATAAACATCTTTGACCGGACTCGTCTTTGGTCTGATGAAATAAACATCTTTGACCGGACTCGTCTTTGGTCTGATGAAATAAACATCTTTGACCGGACTCGTCTTTGGTCTGATGGAATAAACATCTTTGACCGGACTAAGCTTGTGTCCTAATTCGGCGAGTTTTATCGCGTGGATCGGACTTTCCCTTGTCCTAATTCAGGCAAGTTTTATCGCGTGAATCGGACTTTTGTTGCAGTTCGTTTCAGACGAAGTGCTTGATTCTTAAGCTGAATTGTGGTCTTGTATCCTCTTTAGAAGCTTGGACTCCACAATCGTTGGCTTATTGCAGTTCGTTTCAGACGAACTGCTTGTTTAAGCTGAATTGTGGTCTTGTATCCTCTTTAGAAGCTTTGACTCACAATCGTTGGCTTGTATATGTTCTAAGAAGGGGATCAGCCTTCGAAGAACAAGATACCTCGGTAACATTTGTAAGAGACGACACGCACAGAGACAGACAAAACACACAGACAAAACGCACAGAGAAACAAAGACCAAGCAAACCAAAGAAAGCACATTGACCGAACAGGACTCAAGACAGACTGACCGGACTGTCTCTTACAAATGGAACTTTTTGAGGTTGGAAACGTACCATGTTCGGGGTACTTGTGCTCCTGACACGAGTCAATTTGTAAGACCCTTTGCCGAGGACTTCTGACACCCGATATGGACCTTCCCATGTGGGTTCGAGTTCGCCCAGCTTTTCTGCTCGGCTTACTTCGTTGTTTCTCAAGACGAGATCTCCCACTTGAAATTGCAGCTTTTTCACCCTTTGGTTATAATACCGGGCTACTTGCTCCTTGTACTTGGCTGCTTTTATGCAGGCCAATTCTCTTCTTTCTTCGGCAAAATCAAGTTCGGCTCTCAGTCCGTCACCATTCATTTCTGAGGAGAAATTTAGAGTTCGGGGACTGGGTACGCCGGTCTCAACCGGAATCACGGCTTCAGTGCCGCACACCATCGAGTTCGGCTCCGGTGTGACTTCGGTCATTTCGCCTGCCTCTGACTCCGGCTGCTGTGATTGCTATGCTTAATGGTGCCGATCTGATTGCTCGGCACTTTTAAGCACAATCTGCGAACACACTTGCTCTTTTTCGATCACCTCGGATGACCGCTATCCCTCCTTTAGTGGGGAAGGTGTTCGGCGAGGAAGCCTCTGATCGCTATGATCGGGCTTCTTTTTGTCTTCTCTAGATGAGCTGTCTAAAGACCGTTTTCGACGGTCTGCCTCATCGGCACGAGAAAACTGGTCCGCAATGTCCCACATCTCTTGAGCTGTTTGCGGACTGCATTCCACGAGCTTTCTGTAGAGAGCTCCGGGCAGGATTCCATTTTTGGAATGCCGAAATGACAAGTAGATCATTGAGATAATCTACTTGTAGGCATTCCTTGTGGAACCTCGTCATAAAGTCGCTGATCTTTTCGTCGCGACCTTGACGTGTAGAAAGCAGCTGAGCCGAAGTGCTTCGGGCTTCCGCTTTCTGAAAGAACCTCCTGTGGAAAGCATCCATTAGATCTCGGTAAGATCTAATGCTGCCTTGGGGGAGGCTATCGAACCACCTTCTTGCGTTCCCGATAAGCAGCTCGGGGAACAGCTTGCACATATGGACCTCATTGAGACCCTGGTTCGCCATATTATACTGATAGCGTCCCAGGAAGTCATGAGGATCCACCAACCCGTCATAAGTCATTGACGGTGTCCGGTAGTTCCGCGGCAAAGGAGTTCGGGTGATATCGTCCGAGAACGGAGTCTTTAATGCTCCGTACATGGCGAACCCGACATCTCTTCGGTACGGAGGAGATGGAGTTCTCCTGTGGTTCCGGTACCGAGGAGGAACAGGAACATGTCGGGGTTGAGGATTCTTTCTCCTGGAAGACACGTCACTACTGCGGTAGTGACTTTCATGTCTGGATGAGGAGGGAGAATCCGCCGTTGTCTTCTCCGGCTGTTGGCTCTTCTGCAGGAAGGTTAAGAACTCCTCCTGCTTCTCGGCCAAGAACAGCTTGACAGCTTCATTTAAATCGGGCTGCTGGGAAGACTCGGTGCGATCTCTCCTGGAGTGGCTTGTTCCTTCACCGTGAGGACTGGAGACAGATTTCTCACGAGGCTGCTTTCCAGGCCTATGGGCTGCTGGACTAGCTTCCTCATGGTTATCACGGACGGAGGCACGGGTGTTATGTGATCTGGTATGCATTTTTTTTTTTTTTTTTTTTTTTGTGTAAGAGGATCAAAAACTCGCTTTTATCACAGATTTGGTTCTCTGGTTCCCACAGACGGCGCCAGTGATGGTTCCGCGAATTTCTGATGTTAGTAAATGCTGGTAGAGAATAAAGACTACGACACAATGAATTTACGTGGTTCGATTTACTGAAGTAAATCTACGTCCACGGGAAGAAGGGAGGGCAAGATTGTATTGCTTGATCTGGGATTACAGCTTACAACACAGACTTGCTATATGATATTTTATCTCTAGAGAGCTTAACCCTTTTCTATCTGATCTAAGTTCTATTTATACATTGAACTAAGATCGTGGCTTGCATCACCACTAATGATGGTTGTGGATGTCGTGGAGGTCATGGAGATCCTGCATGGGTCCACTACCTCTTTGTTTGGTCCGCTTATCCCGCATGAGATCCTGCATGATTTGACACCACTAAATAGATCGTGTAGTGGTCATGAGATCCTGCATGGGTCCACTATCTCCCAGTTCGGTCGAATACTGAGACCGAACTGCTGAACTATTGCCGAGCAGCTTTTGCCGATCTGAGAGTAGAGCTTGATTGGTCGGCTTTTACCGAGCTGTAGGCTGGGGCCGAACTCTTTGGTAATGCCGAACTGATTGGTCGGCTTTTACCGAGCTGTAGGCTGGGGCCGAACTCTTTGGTAATGCCGAACTGATACTCTTCCTTGGGCTTTAGGCTGATGGGCTGTCACTGCTATTGGGCTTGTTTAGTCCGTACTCCATCATGGATGTAGCGTAGGTCATGGCCTACGATCGTGGCCTGAGTTGACACCACGTGGTAGTGGGTGTGTTGGAAGTTGTGGAAATCCTGTATGGGTCCACTAACTCCTTGTTCGGTCGAATACTGAGACCGAACTGCTTTGGTTGCCGATCTGAGAGTAGAGCTTGATGCCGACCTGAGAGCAGAGCTTGATTGGTTGGCTTTTACCGAGCTGTAGGCTGAGGCCGAACTCTTTGGTAATGCCGAACTCATACTCTTCCTTGGGCTTTGGGCTGATGGGCCGTCATTGCTGTTGGGCTTGTTTAGTACGCACCCCATCACTCGACATATTGATTGTGTGTTGAATACATATGCAACAATTCCCCAGTTTAAAACTCACAAAGCATTTGCCTAAACGTCCGTCACGCAGTGGCGGCAGTCGACATTGCCGAGGTTACCGCGGCACGGGAAGAGGCTGGAGACGACGTTGGCTGCGGAAGAGCCCGGGAGGGAGACTTTGAAGTTGCTGTAGTTGGCGTAGGAGGCGGAGTTGACGATGGAGGTTAGAATTGAGTTGAGGTTGGATTGGTAAGAGGCCGGGAGGGAGACTTTGAAAGTTATTTAGTACTAATTGATATACATAATCCAAAGAAAAATGTGTTACATCAAACCATCAAACCAAATATCGAGAAACACAAAATCCTGGATTTTTCAAAAAATTCGTTAGAAATCCCATATTTTCTTAAAAGTTATTGGTTTTAGGGACCAAAAATCCATTATTATGCATCCGATTGTCCACGTAGGAGGTTTTAGCCGGAAAAATGCCAATTCTACTCGAATTGAAAAAATAACACGACCTGTAAAAATTCATGGTTTTATATACGCATTTCAAAGTTAATGATAAATACCAGTCAATTCATGGTTTTATATACGCATTTCAAAGTTAATGAGAAATACCAGATTTCGACGCCAAAGGTAATGTTTTTAAGACCATTGCCCCTATTATATTTGTATCATTTGAATTTACTTTATTAAAATTATAGTGGACAAAAATACTTAGATATTCATGTTACTATATTTTCCATGCAAATTTTTTCATGTAGAAAGGATATATATTCAAAAATATATATTATTATTAACGTCGATATTACCTCATCATTGCTTTGCGTTTAGAGGATTATAACATGGAACGTACATCATTATACACAAATCATCACTATTATAACACTCCTACTTAGTATATCTGAGGAAATATTTAACAGTCTGTATAACCACAAGTTATTATTTTATTTTATTTTTCAAAAATCATAACCAATTATGCAGTTTATTTTTTATTTATAAAATATTCAGATGGGTTTGCAGTTGGAACTCTCCTTGTCATGTAAAATAGTGTAGTTGGCGCTTCTGATCTTCCTAAAATAGCAATAATCATCACCATGATATCTATAATCTTGCTCAGTCCTTCCCAAACCACGCAGTGATTTGTTCTCCACCACTAAATAACCACCCGCACTCTGCGAATTCTTCAACCTCTCAAACCTACTCCCAAACTCCGACCTCTCCCGCCATATCTCATCCAAAACCAACTTCACATTACCCTTGAAACTGTCCTCGTTTGCCTCCGAGTAGAGGCGCACGCCCATCTTCGACCGCGAAGAACCGCAGGAGAAAACCGCCCCGGACGCCGTCACCGCCTCCACATACCCCCTCACTTTGATCACCTGTTCCAACACCTGGAAACCCCCTCCCTTTCTCAACTCCATTTTATTCTTGTACCTCAGCTCCTGCCTCGATTCCGTCGTGATCACGCCGCGAGACGACTCCACGCGCCCTCTCGCCGCCACCGATCTGCTGAATTTCGCACTGAACTTTCCCTCGGAACTAGAAACCCTAGATTTTATCGAAGAGGACGAGTCGGTGTGTTCCAGCACCTCTCCGCTCGTCCTCTCCCACTCGCTGTCTAGCCATAGATGCAGATTCGCATCCACAAACCAAACGTTTAAACCGTTGGTGACGCTGAATCCGAACGAGTGAGGCTTCGAATCCAGCAATTTCCCGAGAAAGGGAGTGATTTCGATGTCGTAAGTCGGTAGATTGAACGAACCGATCGCGGAAACCGGTCTCCAAAAAAATGGATTGACGCCGCCGGTGTAGATCACCGTGAAAGGCCACACCGCCCCTGCCACAGCGTCGTCAAGACGCACGACAACCTCGCGGAACGGACCGTTCCCGGGGACGCCCGTGAGGTTGTTAACGGAGATGTATTCGTTCGGGAAGTTTGAGTACCAAAACTCATCGTTTTCGTGGAAGGAAACATAAACCTCCATCACCGCTCTGTAAGCGTTGTTCGGGATCCTTAGCTCTTTTCCTTGTACATCTGTCGAGTTCCGGATCTCGAACCATGCCCCACCGTTCAACGGCGGAGCTCTAGAAATGGGGAGTATCAATTCCGCCGGAGCTCTGCTAACATCGAGGTGGTTTCCGGTTGAGGGGTAGAAATGGAAGGTGAGGTTAACATGGTAAATTCCGGTATACGTCGTGTCAACGAGGTTTCCCATATAAACCGACACGTTTTGTTCCTTGAGGAACAAGGAACGGTACCTCGTGACATCTTTCTTAACGGTCCAGACAATGCCGGCAGGGGTGGGCTCGGCGGTGCAGCTTCGGAGGAGCTCAACGCCGCCGAGCCAGATGCCGAAGATTCTGTCGAACTGCCGCCCTCTGCAAGTGGCGGTCCATTCGAGAACAACTTTCCCCAAGTCTCGGCATTTTGGAGTGTATTTGACAAGAATGGGTGGTTTGGAGTAGGTGTTGGCGAATTCTTGATTATGGAGGATAGAGTGAGAGCATGGTTCAGTACTGGGGAGAGGGATTGGCCTTGTGACTTCAAAGTAAGTGGTGGGAGCCTCAGCGGCGGCGGAGGAGGAGTGGGAGCGGAAGGCGGCGGTTTTGTGGAGGTTTGCGGCAGAGGGGGGCGGCTGGAGGAGTGAGAGGGTCAAGAGGAGAATCAGGGGTGCCATTTTTCATTCCAATTGTAGCTCACAGTTTACTAATTATTCAAATCTGAATTTCATAATTATGGTAGCAAATATTTGGAGTTTAATTCGTTGATTTGACTAGAATGTATTTGGCCAAACTTCAAAGGAATGTACGAAATCACTGGATTATTTGGCGTTTTACCATAATTATTCAAACCAAAAAAGTCTTGATCAATCTGTGTAAAAAAAGATGCTATATGATTAGACAATTTTAAGCATTGTATACAATTGGAAGAAATTGCTTGACGCAAAAGTAGATTAGTGAAGAAATCGATTAAGAAGAGATATTTGGCCAGAGTCTCCATTCAAGAAGAAAACTTCCAACGGAACATAAGAAGACGAAGATGATGTTGCGGAACTGAACCTGTAAGTTGGTTGAAGTATTTTACTGCCCTTAGGGCACGGAATGGTTAGAAGCCGATGACCGGTTCTCATCTGCCACACCTGCAAGGAGAAAGTAAGGAACTTCCCATCATTGTAAGTTGATCCAAAATAACACAATCAATAAATGCAATAAACTGAAACTAGATATTAACGTTGGTCCGACAAGGTGATGCTCATGAAACGTGGAAAAATCCTTAGGAATTCAAGACGATGGCAGAGTATTACGTTGTTGTATTGTTTCATGTTCATGTGTATTACACAGTTGCTTAGAGGAAGATGTAGGTTTATAGAAAATGCATGAAACCATCAATTAGTAGTTGAGATAAAAGGTTCATCGTCACTAACTGTATCATATTTATCTACAAGGAAAGTCGGGGGGACAGAAGGAGATTAGAAATGCAAGAAATATACCTCAACTATTCCTTTCCGTGGTGCATGGATTGCTAGACAGAGGCAATAATCATTTTTCGTATGCTCTTAATAAGCAGGACGTGAGGCAGCTTTATCTTTACTGGAAAGCATCTCTACAAATAAACAGCTTGCATCACGATATCCCTGGAGAGTAATTGAAGTTTGATGTATTACATGGTGAAGTATAAAGAGCTTGAAACTGGAACTGGTAACGATAGTCTAGAACTTCAGTTCTCGAAAGCCCGGAATCTGGCAGATTTATTGGAAAACAGAATAAGCTAATGTAAATTGTCAGGTACCTTCCATAATCGCACAACAACAAGAGCCTTAGTGTCCAAGAGCAAAATACGCCCCAGTGAATCCGTAATTGCAGCCAAAGAACCACTAGGCGACAGTGTAAGCTTCTCGCCCTTCCTCGGGTGATCCTTCACACAAGTCAGAGGATAGGCTGTACCAAAGTGACATTGTCAGAAAAAAAAATCCAGCAATCATCTTAGATACCCAGAAAGTATATGCAAATCATTTACATGACTTGCAGATATTTCCTTCAGTGAAAAGAAAAGTAATTCAGATAGTGGCCAAAATTTACAGCCAATTTTCTCACCTCGGGCAAATGGTTGCGACTTAGGTTTTGGTTTTTTTGGATTGCTTGGTTCACTACGCCAAAGCAATTTCGAGAGTGAAGTTATAGTTGAAAATGTGGCAGGCACAACTTTTGACAAGATAGCTCCCACTAGTGATCTGCTCTTGTCAACCGAAAGCCTTCAGCAAAGTAAAATCAACTATTAAAATTAAGAAACAGAAATCAAGGCACTTTCAACCATTAGGTCGAAAAGATGAAAAAAAATTAGAATGGATATTTCAAATGAAAGAAGTTATGTAATACTCCCTCCGTCCCAAGTTAGTTGAGTCATTTCTCTTTATAGCAAAAAAAAGGTAAAATCACTCTTACTTTATTCTCTCGTCTCTCGCCTACTTTATTCATCTATTTTATTTTTACTTCATTTAACCTACTAAACAAATTTCTTAAATTTCGTGCACGAAAGAAATGTCTCAACTAACGTGGGACCCACGGAGGGACTACTACATTTCAAAACCTAACTAACCTAAACGCTGATATGACAGCATCGTCTCCAATGGTGACTGCACAGTAGTAGCGCTGACTTGACTGCCAATAAAATCAGCTGAATTCAAATACCAGAATGAATTCAGAAACATCCCAGAATGTCACGAATAGTATAAAAATCCACAACATTGTGGAAGCAGGACTTCAACCTAGGGAAAGTAGAGGTTCAAGGAAGAAGAAGAAGAAAACAAGGGACTGGAACTTTTGTTTTCATATTGTACTATACGTCGAAAGCATAGAATAATATTCGGCCATCAACAGTCTTAATTGACTAGGTTAAGGTTACTACCTGGATTTCCATGGCATGACACCAGTTACAGCAGCATCAGCACATACTCCATACTTGCTAACATTCCATAGTTGGTAAGGAAGAATCCTAACTGGCTTCCCGGAATCATCCTGAAACATATTGAAATCCTGATCCCAACTCTGTGAGCCTGATTCTTGAAACCACTGCTGAAGCAGACTCTGCATTTCATAAAAGCTGAGTAAATAATACAACTTGAACGCGAGTTATCATAGAGTAAAGAGAAGAAAAAAAATCAGGGATAGTCCCCAGTCTGCAAAGAACAATCACTCCGAAAAGGAAAATCAGATACCAAGCATGGTTCAGAGCATGCGTGTGACAAAAATCGTTAACAAAATATTCAATGCGAGAAGTAAAAATAACAACGAAGTACAAGTACCTTAATATCAGATCCATCAAAACGAGCAACTACACCAGGCATTACAACGCAAACCTCCTCTGACGATGTATCTTGTGTCAGATCTTGCTTAATCCCACGGACCCTTATCTTAAGAATCTTTGCCGGGTTCACGATCTGCAAACACCATTAGCCAAAAAATCAAGCAATTTAACCTTGACTCTGGATAACCATTCTTTTCCTAATAAACTGATTACAATATATATACATCAAGCAGGCCTTTAAATTGACAAATCTCAATGATCAAAGTGGTCATGCAGACAACTAACCGTAAACTACTCCCTCCATCCCATAAAAATAAAGACATTTTTCTATTTTGGGATGTCTCATAACAATATCTACTTCTATTTTTGGTAACTTCTTTCTCTGTAATAAAATGACACACATTCTCCACTAACAATACTATACATACTTTTTCTATCCCTCGTTTACTTTATCAATTGTGCATTAATTCTCTTGTCGTCCCAAATTTCCATATTTTTGTGGGACTAAGGGAGTACAAAATAACAGCAAAAAACATGTACCTTAAACATCAAACAATGAAATGCAACACTAATGTTGCATGCATGATCATTCATGCGTAACTATATGCATGCAACGTAAGAAGTTAGTTGATCGCGTAGGAGTTCGTTGAGTTAGTTGATCAATCCAGCTGAAATTAATGCACGTGATATCTCATGCTACATGTGAAGTGAAGTGACGTGGCAATGCAGCACCAAACGCGTGAAGATCTCAAGTATAAAAAGGGAAGCGCAGCATCTTTTGAGGGGCGGTTATTTTGTGTTGATTGTTCTCTTAGCTTGGATCGTGGATCTTAAGCATTCCTCTTGTATTTCCTACCTTTTGTTAAACCCTATCATCTTCAATATAGTTCCTATTGATTCTTCTTAGCTCATGCGATCTTAGCTCGAGTGTATGATGTTGTTGTGAATCGTGTGAATTCATTGAGTTGCGGTCACGATTGGGAAGCCATGACGTCGGATCGTGCACTAATTGACTATGTAACTACTATGTCCCAATAAATCCCAGAAATACATAAACGAAATAGCTCATTCAATAATCTACATAGCAAAATAATCAACTAAGAACAAGTAGAGTCTGTGAATGGCACCTGTCTGTGGATGAGACGACTGTGATCGAGAAAATCATAAGATAGCCACAAGAGGTGCCGACGGCGAGAACTCTGATGTCGTCGTCGAAGACGCCACTCAACGGCGGAGATGTACTCGGCCTCGATCGGGGAGAGCTCTGGTATGATCTTTGCGGCCCGTTTCGGGTCGGTATCGGACCCGCCGTTGATCGATAGAGACCAATTGAGGATGAGGATCGATGAGCGGTTGGCGAGCGCGATCGAATTGGTGTCGAGGGCAACAAGGAGATTGGGGTTTTCCACCAGCCATCCTTACTTTCCTGCGACGACAGCCGACAAATCGGTGCCGGCTATACATCCGAGCTCTGTCGTGTGATTGCGGCGTGACATTGCCGGAAATTCAGGGCATCGATGTTGATCGATGTAATTCTTAGTCACGTCGTTTCTACGTATAGATAATTCACAAAAATAAAATAAAATAATAGCCCTTCGTATTTAAAATAGATCTCGATCTCGATCTCGATCTCTTTTATTTTCATTAAGAGCATCCACACAATAGGAAGGATTCCCCAAGAATTAGCACTAAGAGCATTGGCAATGGGGCGCTCTTAGGCGCGCCCTAGGCGTGCACAAACGGAACCCGCTCGGCGGTTAACCGTCGGTTCGGGCCCGTCGGTTCATGAACCGGCGGTTTGAACCGTCGGACGGTTTTCCGGTTCCAACGGGCCGGTTCAGGGTCGAAGGTTTCGTGAACCGTGAACCAGCAGTTTGCCGGTTTGAACCGCCGGTTCAACGGTTCAAACGGCTATTTCCGGCATAGGGTTGTAGGGTTTCAGGCACGGTTCAGAAAAACCGGCGGTTTCTGACGAAAACCGCCGGTTTCTGACGAAAACCGCCGGTTTCCACCGGTTCCGGCAACTTTTCAGGCATAGGGCATAGGGTGCAGGGCGTAGGCCTGCAAAACCGATCAGAAACCGGCGGTTTTCGGCCCAAAACCGTGAACTGAACCGTCGGTTTGGGGTTGAACCGCCGGTTTATGAAGAATTCAAAATTTGAATTTTTTTCTTACAATTTTACTCCTATAAATACCCCACTTCCCCCTCATTTCTACTCACCCCATTCTTGTGTTAACAAGGATTTCCTTCTTTCAATCTTCATTTCTCTATTCTTTCCTCATTCTCTCTAATTGCTCAAGTTGTTTACTAGTTTCTACATTCTACCACTCACTCTCACTACTATATTTGTTACTGTGCTCGTAATTTACCACCTATTTCATACTCCATACATATTTCATCCATACTAATTTACTTTCATTCATCAATAATTCAATATGTCTTCTTCTCGTGGTGGATTGGGCTGTGGTGATCGGGGCAAGGGTATTGCCGAAGATCAAAGTACTAGTCGTCCCTCAAAATCAAGGCGACCTAGTCGTCGAGAAATTATGGAAGAGGTTTCCCGAGTGCAGGCTGAACGCATGCAAGTAAGTAATGTAAAATTATTTTTCCAATTCATATTTCATAATTTCATAAAATTGAGTTCATAATTTTTTTTTTGCGTTCATACTTATAACTTCAACTTATATAATATTTGTAGATAGAAGAAGATCATAGGACCGCCTTACTACTTGCTTAAATGCAACAAGGTGGGGTAGGGGAGGTGGTTCCCAACAAGCTGACGAGTTCGACGTTGCTATATCGTCGGACTCGGACACCAACGAGGATAGATCTCATTCTCGTATTCTGTCTAGCACCGGCGGAAATGAGGAGATGCCTCCCCTTCCACCCACTAACACGGCAAAATCTTTGAAATCTGACATTTTTGTCAAACACTACAAGAAGGTCCTGGTGGTGATTCCAAGTCCTCATGATCCGACCTCTCAAGAAGGGACATCGACGTTTCATGCTTACTGCAACTATTGCGATAAAAGTGTACAAATTTGCGAGTGGTGGAGGATATGGCACCCTCCCTCGCCATTTGGTGACGAAGCATCCGGTAGAATGCGGCACTACCTCTACCCAAACCCAATTCAACTTCCAACCCGGCGGCTTGGGTTCGTCAGGTACGCCTCTGTTTAAATATGATAAAAAAATTTCTGATGTTATGACTAAATGGGCGGCAATGAAGCATTTTCCTTTTAACGTTTATGATGACAAAAAATTTGAGGTTACTATGCAAAGTGGTTTGAACGTAGCAATCAAGAGAATTGGTAGAATGACCGTGCAACGATCTACCGTTCGGCAATGTTTGGAGAAAAAAGTAGAATTATCACGTTATTTAGTTAACTTGGGCCACAGAGTGAACATTTGCTCAGATGTGTGGACGGATTGTTTTAACCGCCATTCATACATGGGCATTACGGTTCACTTTGTGGACAATAGTTGGACTTTAAACAAACGTTTAATAGGTTTTAGAGAATTTGAAAGTCCACACACTGCACCTGAAATTGCTTCTTTGATTATACAAGTTTTAAATGAGTTTCAATTATGCAACAAGATATTTTCTATCGGTTTTGATAATGCAACTGCCAACACCGCAAGTATTGGCGATTTGATTGCGGCTTGTGCACCGGTAATTGGAGGTAAGTATTTTCATCAAAGATGCATTTGTCATATTTTAAATTTATATGTACAAGATGCGCTTGAATTATGGCAAAAGCATGTTTCTCCTATTAGAACTGCAGTTAGATTAATCCATCAAAAGCCACCTATTGGCAAAGCATGGAAGAAATATTGCCATCAAAAGAATGTCAGGTATACGAACTTTACTATGGATGTGTCTCATAGATGGAATTCGACATATGATTGTCTGAATTCTACTTTGACACATAAAAATGCTTTATGTGAATTTTATAGAACCTATCCAGTTCATGTTTTATATCTTTCGCATAGTTGTTGGGAACACAGTGTGACTTTATTTAAATTGTTTAAATATTTTAAAAATGCCACTATTGAATTGTCGGGTGTTTATTACTGCACTGCTGTTCGTGTTTTAGAGCATTGCATGTACATATCCCTTGGTTTTAAAACTACAATGAAAAATGCTTCCTCTTCCCCTGAGCTAATGTGTGTCTTATATTACATGATTGAAAAATGGCTCAAGTATTTTAGTGAGATTCCAACCGTGTTTTTTATTGAGAAGGTATTGGACCCAAAGTGGAAATTAGCCGGTACCTCTAGGATTTTGGATTTTTATTATAACAATTTGAGTTCAATTGATCTTGGCCCCCTTCAAGCAATCCAATCCGATACCAGTGACGAATTTGGAGTAGACCTCTCAGAAACCTTTCAAATAACCCTCCTGGACCGGTCCATTATCCAACAAACCTTCGAGTTTAACTTGCGCGCTCTCTACACCGAATATGAAACCAAGTATAACATCACCCACCAAGTCAGAAGACCCTCCCTCCTCCACAACATAACTATGGCTTTGCATTTCAAGCCGATTATGATGACCCCGACGCGAAATCCCAACTAGCCGACCTATACAACTACAACATCAGCGGAAGGTCCTCAGGTATGGTAAGTGAATTGGATTTATATTTCGATTCACTCTTTTCATTTGGTGATGAAGGTCCTATTCCCGCCCAAATCGACGTCCTCGATTGGTGGGGAACCCTCAAGAAAGATTTTCCCATCCTTGCGTCAATGGCCAAAGAGATTTTCTCTGTTTAGACTTCCACTGTCTCCGTCGAGTCCGCTTTTAGTGTTGGCTCGCGTGTGTTGAATGAATCAAGAAGTAAGCTCTCGGCGAAAAATATGGAAGTCGTGATGTTACTTGATGATTGGGTCAAAGCCGACGTCAGAGGACAAGAAAATGATTGAGATGATCGTCAGGAGGGATCACAAGATGAATTCACCGGGGATGAATCGTAGGCCAACCATAAACCACCGACGGCCAAGCCAAATAGGTAAGTAAGGTAAGAGAACTACGTGGGCTTTTATTCCCTAATGCAAATGAGCATTGGGGATACGTAGACATCTCAACTTAAATTTTAAATTTAAGTTGAGTTCAAGTCCTTTTTCCTTTATTTTTTTTCCCATTTATTCCTATTTTAAAAATATGCAAATACAATTACATAATTATATTTGTATATATACTCTAGTCGATGAAGTAGATTTCTCTATACGGCTAAATCTGAGAAACTTTTGACAATTCTACTATAATTGTTGAATGTTAGACTAAACTCAACATTTAAAGTTGAATTGCTAAAAGTGTCCTTAATTTAGTTATGTAGAAAGATTTCCTTCGCCGATTAAGAGTATATATACTTATAAATTTTTTAATAAGAACATCTAAGTCTTTTTGTCAACACTTGAAAGTTGTAATTGTTGTATCTTGTATTTAAATTTTTCGATTTGTAATTGTTGTAACTTGTATTTAAATTTTTCGATTTGTAATTGTTGTAACTTGTATTTAAATTTTTCTATTTGTAATTGTTGTAACTTGTAAACGTGTAATTTCAATAAAATTGCAACTTTCATCGTACTTTTTTGAAACAGTACCACTCAATTCTGCATCATATACAAAATATCATAACCCTACGGCCTACGCCAAGAAATCAAACTATTGAAAGGTGCTGAAGCTACAGTAGTTAAATTCAAATGGAAAGACATTTTTGAACGAAGCGTAAAAACAAAATAGCTGTCTCACCACCAAAACCCTACAGTAGTTAATTTTAAGTTGAATAAATATTACACGCTGGAGTCGTAATTTAATTGAAAAATGCAAAAAAAAAAATTGGCCGAACCGCCGATTCAGGCAGAAAACCGGCGGTTTTGAATTGCTTGTTTTTTGAACCGGAACCGGATCCGCCGGGACCCTAGGCGGGCCGGTTCCGGTTCATGCATTTCATGAGCCGTGAACCGCCGGTTCCTGAACCGTGTGCAAGCCTAGCGCGCCCTATGCACCGCCACGTCATCATTTTTATCCTCCTACCCTTCCACCTACAATGGGGCGCCCTAAGGCGCGCCTTATGCATTTTCTTTTATTTGAATATTTAAATAACTACAAAAATTAGGAAAAAACTTCATTTCATTTATAAAAATTAATACATTACAATACGAATTAAAAAAATACGCAAACTCAGGGACGGCGGTTACGGGCCCACACTTCTTCAATTATGTCGTTCATGAGCTGAGCATGGTCTTGTTGGTTGCGCATTGAGGCCTGTCTAGATAGAACCTCATTGAAGCCCGTCGGTAATCCTCTAGCGGTGGGCGCGGTCGTCGTACCGGACGAGCTAGATGCACCTTCATCATCGTTCCAGTCGGTGATGCTCCCACCTTCATACTCGACTATCATGTTGTGCATGATTATGCACGCATACATGACATCAGCGATGACTTCCTTGAACCAGAGACGAGCCGGCCCTTTCACTATTGCCCACCGTGCTTGTAGCACACCAAATGCCCGCTCGACATCCTTCCGCACCGCCTCCTGCTTGTGCGCAAATAAAACCCTCTTCTCACTAATTGGGCAGCTGATCGTCTTCACAAAAACAGGCCACCGTGGGTATATGTCATCTGACAAGTAGTACCCCATGTGGTATTGGCGCCTGTTGGCAGTGAACTCGATGGTCGGGCCGTTGCCATTGCATTGCTCGGTGAAGAGGATTGATGAGTTGAGGACGTTGATGTCGTTGTTCGACCCGGCTACACCAAAGTAAGCATGCCAGATCCAGAGCCGATAGTCAGCGACGGCTTCGAGGATCATCGTCGGGTGGTTGCCCTTGTATCCACTAGTGAATTGGCCTCTCCATGCCTTCGGATAATTCTTCCACTCCCAGTGCATACAGTCGATGCTCCCTAGCATCCCAGGAATGCCGTGCACCGTCTCGTGCATCTTCATCAGGCCCTGACAATCAAAAGCAGTCGGCCTGCGGAAATATGTGTCCCCGTAGGCATCCACAATTCCCCTACAAAATCTCTTCAGGCACTCCCGGCCTGTTGTCTCCCCGAAGTGGAGGTACTCGTCAAAATGTCCGCCGTGGTGCTGTAGGCCAACTGACGGAGTGCAGCCGTGCACTTTTGCAACGGTGTAAGGCCGGGTCTGCCGACGCCATCTTCCCGATACGTCATGTATTCATCACGTGACTCCAACGTCCGGACAATGCTGAGAAAAAGGCAACGCGACATTCTAAACCGACGGCGGAAAACAGTCGGGCCCCACCGTGGTTGCTTGGCAAAATAGTCTGCAAACAGACGTTGGTGAGCTGCCGCGTGGTCGCGTCGGACAACCGTCCGACGTCGAATAGGCCTGTGGATCCGCTCTGCTGCCGCCGCCGCCTCCTCGAGCTGCAGTTCGGCTAAGCATTCCGCCATGGCCTCTTCAACGGCTGCATCTAAGGCATCCCCAGTCGGACTACCTTCCTCCGAGGAACTAGTGGTGTCGTCATCGTGGTTCATTTTGGTATGTAAGAGAGGTAGAAATGTGAGAGATGAGAGAAATGAGAGAGACGAGATGTTTGTAAGAACAAGTGAATGAGAAACGAGGTTTAAATAGACAAGATTCGGGAAAAAAAAATTTAAAAACGCGTGCCATCGTCCGTGCCTATCGTCCGCGGAGCCCACAATGATTCCCGATGACGCGGATGATGGCCTATCGTCCGCGCTTCTTCCGCGCCCGAAGCTTAGGGCTGGGCGTAGGGCGTGCCATCGTCCGGGCACCCACAATGGAGCCACCGGGCGCGCCCGAGGACGATGGCACGCATCGGGCATGACATCGGGCGCCCATTGTGGGTGCTCTAAAACTTTTCAAAAACACCTTCTGTCACGTCATTAGGACTCCCACCCTACTGCTACAATACTAGGACATCCCACTGCACAATAGTAGACTATCACTAGGACAAGCACTAGGACATCTCAACAAGCAAATTCACATTTTATATACGGAATTAAAAATTCGACACGAATATGGAAAAATGCAAACATTTTATATAAATAAATAAAAAATATACATAATTAAAAAAATCATAGTTTCAAAAAAGTTTTAGAGTACATGTTGTAGTACTGTGGCATCATCCCCGGCATCTGGGGCATCCCGCCCGTTCTACTTCCAACCAGGAACGTGGTAGTTTGCGATTCGCTAGTGGTTGGGGAATCGCTGTTGTGGTGCTCCATTTATCTTGAATAGAAATGAGAGTAGAGAGAGAAACTCGTTAATACAAGTGGTGCGAATGAAAATGAACCGAAACGAGCCGTATATAGAGTTTAAAAAAATGAAAATTGCTCTCGTCCGTGCGCTCGTCCGTGGAGGACCCACAATAGCAGACGAGACGACGGACGAGCGGCATATCCGACGGACAAGGGGTCGTCCGTCCAGCTCGTCCGCGACGTGCTCGCTGGTCGTAATAGTGGACGAGCGCGACGGACGAGCGGCTCGCCGGTCGCTTGTCCGTCGGCTCGTCCACTATTGTGGATGCTCTAAATTCAATCACATTTCCATTCTATTTTATCACACATACTCCCTTCATATTTTAAAAATAGCAACTTTCAAACTTTCTATTTTAGGGAAATCTTTACACCCCTATATGTCAATTTATTTACCACTTATACCACTAATAAAGTGGACCTCATAATCCACCAACAGTAATTTTTCTCTCCCTCTCTTTACCACTTTTTTCTCTCCCTCTCTCTTACTTTACCAATTTTTCTTTCCCTCTCTCTTACTTTACCAAATTGCATTAAAACTCATGTCGTTTCAAATATTTCTATTTATAAAAAACGGAGAGAGTAATTATTTTACTTTCACTTAAATTCTCATACTATCATTTAAATAGTCACCTAGTTTTGATCTACACAAAACTCAAGATTAATACAAGAATCAGAATCAAATATATGGAAGTCATTTTTAGGTAATTGTTAGTTTATTTATATGTCATTTGAGTAAGAATGGTTAAAAATTGGTCTTAATTTTGGATTGTTAACTAGTTAGCAATTGATCACTTTCCTACTCGTACATATAACATATCAACTAGCAAGCACAATAAAGAATTGTTCTACTTAAAATATACTTACTTCGTTCGCTAATAGTATAGGCATTTTTTTACACGCGATTTAAAAAAAATTGTATGAGGTGAGTTAAGTAAATGAAGAATAAAGTAGAAAATGAAATAAGTAGAGAGATGAAGTGAGAATAAAGTAAGAGGGAGGAAAGTAAGTGAGAAAAAATGCGTGAACTTTTACTAAAAAGAGAGAGAGAGAGAGAGATTGATCAACTGTTGCTACCAGTTGGAAATTCGTAACTGATTCCATGGTTACTCTGCCATGAGAATTCAGGCACTGGCATTCAAAATTGTGTGTCCTTGGCTGGAGCATTCCAGCCGTTTCATTTTCAAGTGGTCTTGATGGGTGCTGTCACTTGACTGCTCACCCAACACTGGGCACGTGAGTGAGCACACGATGCTCTGCGGCCCTCTCGATTTTCAGGAGCTTAAATTTGTATGAGACCTGCCCGACTTCAAAGGGTTTAGCTCCGCTGTGTGGTGGTTGGCTATCATATACTGAAATTGGTGCCTAGAAAATCTGACCTGGCAGAACAGATATGAAATTTCTTAACAACATAACTTGAGCTATCAAATAGAATGGGTGATTGAAATAAGAGGAGAGTGATACAGAAGATCATAAAGCATTACTAAATAGATGTGCATTAAACATACAAGGCCTTTTAATCCATACTTCCTAATGCATATTATGAATCAACAATTACTAACGGTATCCCATGAATGTTTCTTGCACTTGTCTTGTGCAAATGTTATTGTTATAGAATAAGTATCCCACATCAGTTAGGTTTTCTAGTCAAGATTTAGTCTCTTGTAGTGTATGTATATGTTACGGACGTCCTCCGTAACGTGACCGGCTATCTATCTTCTCGGACGGATAGGGTGATCAATCCTTCGACAAGCTCGAAGGAAGGCTCACGGATTTGCTGAGTCACAGACGTTCTCCGATCAGCAGCAAATAGGGAACAATAATTATACTAGATACTCAAGACAAGTTTAGGGAAAATATTATATTGATTGAATGAATAAAGTGATAACAATAACTCCTATTTATAATGCTACTAACTTAATGAACAAGAAAACAAAGATATAGAAAAAGATATGCAAATCCCTAATATATCTTAACTAAATATTAATAGTATAAGACTCGTATCAACTCCCCCACGGTTAAAATCCACCTTGTCCTCAAGGTGGGAACCACGAACCAAGGACGAGAGTTGAAAGCAAAAGCTTTAGCTAGACGCCTCCCCCTGGATCAAACACATATCGAGCAGCTGAATGTCTCCATTCATCACCTTTGTCAAAAGTCAACAAAGGAGACCCAATGTTGTCGGCAAAATTCCATGCCAAAACGAAAAGCTTGTTCACGCCTCCCAGAATGCCCAAGCATGGCATGTCATTACTCGGAGGGATCAACCTTGCATCTTTGTCGAGCGATGTTGATCGATGATTCATACTTGGAACATCACCGACATTCAAATCCACATTGACACAAGCAATTACGGGCAATTCGGTGTAAGCATCATCTCCTTTCTTGCCCCAACAATTTCTAACAACATTTTTGGATGACACTTGAACAACATTGAGTGAGGCGATTATCTTCTCCACTTCACCAATAGAACCATCCTCCTCTTTATCTTCAAGCAATGTCTCCTCCTTTTCACCAATCTTCTCATCATATACACCAACGAGCACTTGCGGTGGCTCATTGTCGTTCTTGACAATCCCTTTGTTCTTGAGGAACTCTCCAGGGGACTTGTTGTTTGGAACATCAAGAGGAGCGCCATCATTGTGAACATCGGTAATGTCATTGGGAACATCATCACCGAATACCATCGTGGGAGTATTATCAGTTTTCTCGTCGGCTAAATTCTCACCTTGAATGTTCTCCTCAAACTCCTCCCCATCATCCGCATAACAGAGAATGCGTTGTTTACACACATGTCCCATCACCCATTTCTCGGGACAGTGCCAGCAGAGACCCAACCTGGACCGTTCTGACTTCTCCGCCTGAGAGACTCGTATTAGCGGCAGGCGTGGCTGTTCCGGAGTTTGACTGGTCACACGAGCGGGCTGACTGTACAGGTCCCGCGTTGGCTTTTCGGTGGAGTAGCGGGGCTGATGGGAGGCGGGCTGGACTCGCGCTCTCACCTCCTCCCGATGGCGAGGTCGGTCCCAGCACGTCTCCGAGCGTCGGGGCCGGTCAACGGTCGGGTAGCCACGGTCCTGCTGTTGCGCCGGTGGGTCCCAACAGGTAGGTCGGCGCTTAGGCGGTGATGGCGAGTACATATCTAGCTCGTAGGATGAAGAATGATGATATGCAGTGGTCCGACGGGTCCATGGTGGGTCCCAGCAAGTGGGCTTTCTCCGACGGGTCCAGGGTGATTCTGTATCAGGCCACGACTGCGGACGGAGTACTTCCGCCCGGCTGCTCGGAGGGTCCCAACAGGTTACACGACGAGGTTGGACCGGCTGGTAGGGACGGAATGGCTGTGTGGCCTGAGGGAAGTCGTATTGACGACGACGATAACCGGCGTAGTCGTATGACATGTCGACGGGCTGAAGCGTGGTTGTGGTAGATGATGATCGTCTGACTTCGACGTGGCACACGGGAATCCTTCTCGTCGGGCGTTGCAGAATTAGTGTTGTCCGGCGGCTAGAGCTCGGCGGACAGGCGGAACTCGACAACCAAAGCAGTTGCTGTGCGCGGAATGTTTTCCGTCGGGCAGCGGTGTAGCTTCGGTTCGAGATGGTGGGAGGGTGAGATCACGATGAAAGCACCAGTTGTTACGGACGTCCTCCGTAACGTGACCGGCTATCTATCTTCTCGGACGGATAGGGTGATCAATCCTTCGACAAGCTCGAAGGAAGGCTCACGGATTTGCTGAGTCACAGACGTTCTCCGATCAGCAGCAAATAGGGAACAATAATTATACTAGATACTCAAGACAAGTTTAGGGAAAATATTATATTGATTGAATGAATAAAGTGATAACAATAACTCCTATTTATAATGCTACTAACTTAATGAACAAGAAAACAAAGATATAGAAAAAGATATGCAAATCCCTAATATATCTTAACTAAATATTAATAGTATAAGACTCGTATCAGTATATGCTTTGTCGGGTGATGAAATTTACCTGCTACATTTCTCTAATCTGTCGATTTACTTTTTCACATGTCTGTATTTTATAGTTCAACAAAATCAAATAGCTAATGGAAGGGAATTAATTCCTCAACAATAAAATAGTTCTATAAGACGCTATATCTCCAAAAATTCTTGAAAATCCTAAGTTATTTCATACTAGAACAAGAAGACTACAGAGTTCCATGGCTTGCCAGTTCTACTTGGGACTGGTGACTATCTGGAATCTAGGTAGAGCATTGCAATGAAAAGAACAATTCCCTTTGGGGTGGACTTGTGTAGTAAAGTGCAGTAAAGTTTCAAGAAGTCCACCCTAATGGTTTGCGGCTGGAATCATTTGCTAGACCTTCGTGAAGAGACTCAACATGCCGCAAGACCCCAAACGGTTTCTTTTTGCACCAAGGCAAGAGGCTACTCAAAAAGATATTGAAAGAGCATTCGGGGTTCTACGAGCACGATTCATCATTGTTAAAGCGTCGGGTCATTCTTGGTTTGTGCTAAACCTCACTGAAATCATATATGCGTGTATTATCATGCACAACATGGTAGTTGAAGACGAAGGTCTGGCTGTGGTTCTAGAATGAAACCCCTAGCCACTCCACCGCCTCACCGGGGTGACCGCCACAAATGCATGAGCGATTACTGCGTCAGGCAACTATGCACGATTTTGTCACCGACACCCAACTACAAGAAGAGCTAATCGAATACATTTGGGCGAAATTTGACAACCATTAGCCGAACTCCTGTAGCATTTTTTTAGCTTATCTCTTCAGTGGCGGTAGTTGATATTCCATGAACCCTTCGATCTTAGGACTATGTATTTTATCACTTAAAATAAATTACTCCCTTTGTTCTAACTAAGATGACACACTTTTCTTTTTAATTGTCGCAATCAAGATGACACATTTATATTTTTGGTATTTTTTTTGTATCTATCAAATTAAATACATACCTCCACTCTATCTCTCCATTTAATACATACCTTCACTCTCTCTCTCTAATTAATCAACAACTCCTAAAATCTCGTGCCGAGTACGAAATGCGTATTCTTACCCAGGACAAAGGGAGTATAATTTTGGGATAGAATTATATAATTTTTTATTTATTTTTAAATAAAATTTCAATTTTTATAACTTAAAATAATGTTTAATTTAAATTAAAATGAATTTGTTGAAAAAGGTTAAAAATTAATGAAATTGTGGGACATATGAATAGAGATGGAGGACCGCTACTATCTCTTAACGAAAAGATGAAGTAAATAATAGTGTGAGACTGATACGAACCTCTATTATTATTATTATTATTTAGTTTAGATATTATAGGGATTTAGCATATCTTTTTCTATATCTTTGTTTTCTTGTTCATTAAGTCAGTAGCATTATAAATAGGATAGACTGTTATCTTTTTTATTCATTCAATCAATATATGAAATTATCATTCTTTTGACTCAATTGAGTAGCAAACAAGAAACATCTCCTAAGGTTGCCGACGAGGCTGATCTCGCGCTCAACCGCCCCTTTTTTGCCGTCCAAGTCACGACCCAACGTTGGGCGCTCAACAACGACGACATCTCGTTTCTTGATTTTGTGTGGAAATCGACGTTAAGGATTTAGGTCCTTAACAACTGGTGCTTTCATCCAGAGCTCAGCATCCTCCGTCTGCGTTCATCCATATCCCCAAATAAATCACCACCATTTCTACCGCAACCACGATTCAGTCCGTCAACATGTCATACGACTACGCCGGCTATCGCCGTTGTCAATACGACTTCCCTCAGGCCACACAGCTATTCCGTCCCTACCAGCCGGCCCAACCTCGCCGTGATACCAGTTGGGACCCTCCGAGCAGCAGGGTGGAAGTACTCCGTCCGCCGCCGTGGCCTGATCCAGAATCACCCTACGTCTCACACCACTTGGATCCGCCTGATCTTCGCCCACGGCCGAGATACAAGCCCATCGGGTACCGCGATCGCGCGCAAGACGCTTGGCCCCGACACCGCGGTGGCTACGTCGAGAGGGGTGGCCACCTATCTGATCGCGGAGATCATCAGTCCCAATTAGGGTTTGATCGCTACCCGCCAACCGCAACGCAGCGGCACTCCCAACGTACTGGGACCCACCGGCTCAACAGCAGGACCGCGGGTATCCGACCGTTGACCGGCCCCGACGCTCGGAGACGTGCTGGGACCAACCTCGCCCTCGGGAGGAGGTGAGAGCGCGCGTCCAGCCCACCTCCCACCAGCCCCGCTACTCAACCGAAAAGCCAACGCGGGACCTGTACAGTCAGCCCGCGCGTGTGACCAGTCAAACTCCAGAGCAGCCACGCCTGCCGCTAATACGGGTCTCCCAAGCGGAGAAGTCAGAACGGTCCAGGTTGGGTCTCTGCTGGCACTGTCCCGAGAAATGGGTGAGGGGACATGTGTGTAAACAACGCATTCTATGTTATGCGGATGATGGGGAGGAGTTTGAGGAGAACATTCAAGATGAGAATTTAGCCGAAGAGAAAACTGATAATACTCCCACGATAGTATTCGGTGATGATGTTCCCAACGACGTTACCGTTGTTCACAATGATGGCGCTCCTCTTGATGTTCCAAACAACGAGTCCCCTGGAGAGTTCGTCAAGAACAAAGGGATTGTCAGGAACGACAATGAGTCACCGCAAGTGCTCGTTGGGGTATACGATGAGAATATTGGTGAAAAGGAGGAGACATTGCTAGAAGATAAAGAGGAGGATGGTTCTATTGGTGAAGTGGAGAAGATAATCGCCTCACTCAATGTTGTTCAAGTGTCATCCAAAAATGTTGTTGGAAATTGTTGGGGCAAGAAAAGAGATGGTGCTTACACCGATTGTCCGTAATTGCTTGTGTCTATGTGGATTTGAATGTCGGTAATGTTCCAAGTATGAATCATCGATCAACATCGCTCGACAAAGATGCAAGATTGATCCCTCCGAGTAATGACATGCCATGCTTGGGCATTCTGGGAGGCGTGGACAAGCTTTTCGATTTGGCAAGGAATTTTTCCGACAAAGTTGGGTCTCCTTTGTTGATTTTTTTATGGAAGTGAAGAAGGGAGACGTTCATCTGTTCGGTGTGTGTTTGATCCAGGAGGAGTTGCCTCGCCGACGCTTCTGCTTTCAACTCTCCTTTTTGCTTCGTGGTTCCCACCTTGAGGACAAGGTGGATTTTAACTGTGGGGGAGTTAATACGAACCTCTATTATTATTATTTAGTTTAGATATTATAGGGATTTAACATATCTTTTTCTATATCTTTGTTTTCTTGTTCATTAAGGCAGTAGCATTATAAATAGGATAGACTGTTATCTTTTTTATTCATTCAATCAATATATGAAATTATCATTCTTTTGACTCAATTGAGTAGCAATCAAGAAACATCTTCTAAGGTCGCCGACGAGGCTGATCTCGCGCTCAACCGCCCTTTTTTTTGCCGTCCAAGTCACGACCCAACGTTGGGCGCTCGACAACGACGACATCTCGTTTCTTGATTTTGTGTGGAAATCGACGTTAAGGAGTACGAACAACGAAAGAAAAAAAATGTATTTGAGATACGATTGTGAATGATAAATATGCTAGGGAAAAGATTAAAAAGCAAGAGTTTTGCAGCATAAACTGGAAGCGCTCATTTTAGATACATAGATTTTACTTTACGCTTATATCTGACGTGGATACTTGTTCAAATATAATTGGTCCCAACACATATATAATGACCGCTTACTTCCCTAATTTCAAATTCCCTTTATATTTCTGGAAAACACTGTAGTGAAGAAGAAGGTGCGGACAACCATGGAGAAGAGTAAAGAAGGCTCAAAATTAAACATTGCGATCATCCACCCTGATCTTGGCATAGGTATACTCGTACTGTATCTAATCCACGCATATCAGTCAACTGATTTCCGAATCATTATTTCTCGATGAATTTCGTTTGTTAGGTTGTCTGAAATGATTCTTGTATTTGAATTCTATGCTATTTTCTTTTGTTTCGTTTGGTTTCTTTTGTGCTATTTCTCGAAGATATGTCTTTGTTAAGCTTGCTGATGAACCTGTGTGGTTATTGTGATTGAATTGTGTATATAACATGAGTTTAGGTTTCAATATTAGGTTTAGGCATTTAAACTGAGATCAGCTTAAATGTTCAATTGCATACAACAGAAGGTTTCAATATTAGGTTTGGGCATTTAAAGTTCAATTGCATACAACAGAAGGTTTCAATATTAGGTTTAGGCATTTAAACTGAGGTCAGCTTAAATGTTCAATTGCATAAATGAATTGTTTGTTTCTCCTATGAGCAATACAGCTGCATACATATCTTTTAATTCCCTGGAGTGATATTGTATATAACATTTTATTATGCAAAGAAGCCATCTATGCTTTCAGGTTTAGATATTATCCTCTTCAGTTTGTATAGATATTGTTAATTAGTGTTTTCTTCTGTATATGGGATGCACTGTTCTTAGAATTATTTCTATGTTATTCAAAAGCTTGATTCTAAATAGCCTGTCAGTTTGTACCTAGTACTCACAACATGATTTTTGGGACAATTTTGAGTATTTCTTATCCTGACTTTATTCTATATTGATTCTTTCATCTAATAATGCCTTAGCTTCCCACAATGTTAGGTGGAGCAGAGAGGTTAATTGTCGATGCTGCTGTAGAACTCTCATCTAAGGGTCACAATGTTCATGTATTTACATCACATCACGACAAAACACGTTGTTTTGAGGAAACCGTTTCTGGTGTGTACACCTTTTCTTTGTTCTCTTGAATGCATGTGTGCATTCTTTAATATGGACTTTATGTTTCTCTAATCATAATTGTAACATGGGCAGGTATCTTTCCAGTTACTGTGTATGGCGCTTTTCTTCCCCGACATATTTTTTATCGTCTCCATTCAGTTTGTGCTTACCTGCGGTGTATCTTTGTTGCTCTTTGTGTGTTATTTTTATATCCTTCGTTTGACATTATACTGGTGGATCAAGTCTCCGTTGTCATCCCATTGATGAAATTGAAAAAGCTATCAAAGGTTAAAGACTACTTAAAATGACTAATTGCGTTAATTTGATCATAATCAGTTCATTGCAATTTACATGTTCTGCACTTTCCTCCTCTTTTTTTTGTCCAGGTAGTATTTTATTGCCATTTTCCAGACCTATTACTGGCACAACACACAACAATTCTTAGGAGAATCTATCGGAAACCTATAGATTTTCTAGAAGAAATGACAACAGGTATCTTTAAGCTTTTGTTTACTTTTATGGTCAATGTTTTAACATCATTGCAAATTTGCAAGCATATTCATTTTATAGTAGACTAGTTGTATTAAATAGAACTTCGTGCAATTTTCTTTTAATTTGGGCACTACGTCTGCCTGGTCTGTTGTAGGTATGGCTGATTTAATTCTTGTAAACAGCAAATTCACTGCATCTACATTTGCGAAGACATTCAAGCAATTAAGTTCACGAGGGGTTAGACCTGCCGTGCTTTATCCAGCTGTTAACGTGGATCAGTTTGAGGAACTTAGTGCTACTAAGTAACAGACATTACCTAATCTTTTTGGTATCTTTAAATTATATAATTGTTACAAATATTGTCATATTAAACTTTTTAATATACCTCATTTCCCAAGCACAAAACACACAAGAAGACAACTGAATGAATTTATCTGTATAGTATGTATATATTTATTTGGATATGACACCATTATATTTTAGTCCATATGATTAAATCCTCTATCGTTTATTACAGATTAACGTTTCTTTCTATCAATCGGCTTGAAAGGAAAAAGCATATATGACACCATTATGTTGTAGTCCATATGACTAAATCCTCCATCGTTTATTACAGGTTGACATTTCTTTCTATCAATCGGTTTGAAAGGAAAAAGCATATCGAACTAGCTATATCTGCTTTTGCAATGCTCTACAACAGCCAACAGGAGTTCCTACGAGGTGATAAGAGAGAGGAGCTTTCTTTGGTTATTGCAGGTAAGGTTCATCTTTTATCTTCTGTATTTTTATCCGAGAGATCTAACTGGTGACTTCTCCCTTATTACACTGTTCCTTTGTTAGTCAAGAAATACACATGCAAGTATCTTTCAGTGGGCATGGAAAATTATATGAAACCCAATGGAATTTGCTCTGTGTGAATTGTGTTATTATAATGACTATCACAAAGGGTCATCATATAATGCCTCCAATTATTTTATATATTATATCTTGTGTAAGAAGATCTTGCTTCTGTCCTGTGTGTACCATTTAAGTTGTTTCAACTTGTGGTGTTGTTAACAAAGATTCATATTTACTGACTTCTAAAGCTGTTGGCAGCGACATCTGATTAATGTATAACTAGATCATTATAAGTCTCAAATCTCTCACCTGATATTTGAATGTTATGTTAATAAAATGCATCTTAGATAGCGAGCTTAGCATGTAGTAGTATCTTATGTATCGATCCATTTGACAGATACTTAGTCCTGAAATTGAAAGTAGCGAACTTAGAATCATTAGACAGTTATTTCGATCCATTTATAGAAACTTAGTCCTGCAATAGAATACTCTCACTTTTCTATTACTCAAGTACTGTGCGTTTCCCATATTAGTTTTGATCATCTTAAAACATGATAGATTCTAAATGAATTTGTGATTCTATAGCTGGTGTTGCATTCCCCCATTCCATTCCATTCCATCATACCAAGTAGGGCCTTAGTCTCTTACAAACTTGCATCTGTCAGGTGGCTTTGATAAAAGGCTGAGGGAGAATGTCGAGTATTTGGAGGAACTGAAAAACTTGGCAGAAAGGGAAGGCGTCTCCGACCGTGTGCAATTCATCACGTCTTGTTCTACACCTGAAAGAAACACTCTTCTTTCACAGTGCCTCTGTGTGCTCTACACACCCAAGGTCTGAATATCAAACATTCTCTGCAGTGATTGATTGGCTGTATTCTATACTCCTAATATGACATTCGCTAAGCAGGACGAGCATTTTGGCATTGTCCCGATAGAAGCCATGGCTGCTCACAAACCAGTAATCGCGTGCAATAGTGGGGGTCCAGTGGAGTCGATAAAGAACGGAGTGACAGGATACCTCTGTGAGCCTACCCCTCAAGACTTCTCAGCTGCCATGTCTAATTTTGTTCGTGATCCTCAGTTGTCTACAGCCATGGGCATGGAGGCGAGGCAGCATGTCGTGGAGTTGTTCTCTACCAAGACGTTTGGTCACCACCTGAATACCTATGTTGTTGATACGGCTCTTCATAGCAAGGAAGAGTGAAGAGAAGTGAAGAAGATATCAGCATGAAGATTGTGATCGTCCAATACTCTTGTACAAGTATAACTGTAGCTTCTTCGAAACCATACATAAGTTTTGCCTCTTCTTAAACTCATTTTCTCTTGTATTTTGAAATTACTTTACATAGATTTATAGACTTCAATGTATGTTATAAGATCTCTCTCAACACACACACTTACACACACATCCAACTAAAGCTAAAAATATCGTATAGACGTAGGTGTCATATTTTATTCGCTGAGTTTCATGTCAACATAGTCCTAATTAGAATGCGCATACAAACACTTAAAACAAATATTATTACTCATTTTGGGTAAAGTTAAAATATTTAACCATTACTCCATTGTTTCATAAAGAGGTTCATAGAAATATCTTCTAAATATCAAATGTCAAATCCGATTCTTTTTAATTTTGAAAAAGGATTTATAATTCCGTGGTCAATACTCAAAACTATTTCTGATTTTGATCTCCTCCAATATATTAATGGAATGTAAATTTGAATTTGAGATATATTCTGATTTTATGATAGTATTTTCTAAATGGGTTTAAAATCTCGTGTCAGACATTTCTAGCGGATTGTTGGGTCTCGTACGCCTGCAAACTGAGTTGCAGCTGCTGCAACATTGATTATGCATTAATTTAATTTACCAAAATGTGCGATTTTTTGTAATTTAATTTATCAAAAGGTGCGGTTTTTTGTAATTCAAGAATTTTAATACTTTGGGTAGTGGTGATTAGTCTAGCGGTATTAGTATTCATAGAATCGCGTTCTATGCGAATCTGGTTTGATAATACAAGTTTTTATTATTCAGAATCTGGCCAGCTGGAATTTATTCCATGAATAATAAAGAATTTCGAACTAGACCACCTATGGGCAAAATTAATAATTAAGTCAATAACAAACATACTTTAATTAATTAATGGATATTTATATTTTAAGCGTGAGAAATAATAAAATTAAATAGGTAGCCCAAAATACTCTTTTGGATTTGGACGAGGTGCAATATTATTTTACTGTAGTAGCTGATAAAGTATTATATTTGAGCTTGAATTATATTATGGTTCAATTTAATTAACTAAAGCCAAGTAGGCGGTGTGACCTAAATTCAAACCTCCATAGATCGTTAACTGACCTAACATAACTTTATTAATAGGTGAATAGATGAGAGACATGGATATACGTATGATACGCTCGGATTTTGCACTGTTTTAAGGTCATTATTTGGTCGTTTTGAGTGTCAAAGTTGCATTACATGTCCATTAGAGCAGTAGCAATGGGGGCCGATCGCAAGGGGCGATCGATCCCCCCCCCCATCGGCTCCCATTGTAGAGAGGGAGCCTATGGCTACTCTTTTCGGCCTCCACGCCTCAGCCGATGTATCGACTAGGCTGTTTCTCTCTTTTTTTTAATTCATTTTTTATACTCTATATATACTCCATTCCCCACCAATTATTCACATTTAATCCCATTTTATTTTATCTCACTCTACATTTTACTTTTCTCAAGTCACAATATTTTTAATGTTTTTATCAACATTTTAGTTTATTTTTTTCTATATTTTTTATAAATGTAGGATATTATCTTTTTAATGAAATTTGTTTTTTATTGAGTTGTCTTTAATTAATTTTTCTTGCTATTTTCTATCATTTTATTTCAGACTAACAATTAAAAGTAAAATATAAAAATAGTGATGTTGTAGAAATTGAAGTGGTTGGCAGCCGAAGCGTGCATAAAATCCGATCACATCAATTTGATCTATTTAACAGATTATTTAGACAAATTCTATTCGGCAATTATCACATGTATCATGCTCGTAACTTGAATTTAAATCATGCTTTAGAACAAATAAATCCTAAAACATGCATACTACGGAGTCAGCCAATTTACCTTGTTGATTCTCCAAAGAATCGAAGATGGCTTGCGTCTTCTCCACGTGAAGATCTTCAGAACTCAACCTCGGATCTTCTGTCTGGTGTCCCGGACTGTATACTGATATTTGTGTGGGCAAATCTCACCAGAATACTAGGACTCGAATAACGAAGACAGAACTCTACTCACGGAAGAAGCAATTTTCGAACTCTCTTTCTCAAAAGGGAGGGGACAAAAATTTTAATGAGAATAATTGTGTTTTCTATCTCCTTTATTCTCTTATTTATATTAAGTCACATATTGGGCCCAGTCAGGGATCTAAGGAAGAATTTGGACATGGCCTCACCCAATTAGCTTTTTGCCAATTAAATTGAACCCACAATTTAATACAAGCTTATATTGGAATATTACAAGCTGCCACTACAGAAGTAATATTGCACTGCCTTTCCAAATCCGAAATTACAAGTGTTCCGGGTTTCCTTTAATTTGTTTAATTCATTTTCCGCGCTTAAGATAGAAACATCCATTAATTAATTAATGTATGATACAGACTTAATTAATTAACATATTTTAATCTCCAAGAGTGGACTTAGCAAGAAACTCTTATTTATTATTCAAAGAGTAATCAAGCTCCAACTAGCTAGGTTCCGAATAATAAAACCTTGTTTCGAGCTCCTCTTGTGGATGTTATCAAACGAGACTCTCCTCGCGCGCGATTCAATATAATAGCAATCCTAGCACCGCCAGATAATGATCACCACTACCCAATATACCTGGATCGTTGAGTGATGAAAAACCCGCACCTTTGGTAAGTCAAAGTACTAGATACTCAATATCGTATGCTCAATGCTAACGTATATTGATTAAGAAATTAATTGTCAAGACCTTGTCTTTCAGTAGATAGCATAAAGACTCATCTTGCTGTTAGATCCATTCAGTGCTATACCACACCAATGTCATCATATTTCAATAAGGCTTAGAAATAATCGGACTGACATTGCAACCTTGCACAATAGGTAGTCTAGGCCTATCTAGGTTGTGAAATTCTTATTTTTCTTTGTTCAGAACTGACCGCGTACCTTAAATTGAGCGCAGCCCACAACCGTTCTACTAAAACAAAGACTTAGACTTCGTTATTTTGACTTATACATTTAAATATGCATTAAACATCCATTAAATGTAAAACATAACAACATTACGACAAAAATAATCTGTTGCATTCATTGGAAAATAATTATTAGAGTTTTACAGTATTCAATCACTCGAAAGGTGATTTCTAGTATACAATCCCAAACAGAAATGAGATGGGCTCCGGGATAGGCTCTCATTGCAGGGAGATAGGCTTTGAGATGGGTCTACTGACGTGGCAGGATAAAATGGAGATTGGCTCTGAGATGGGCTCCGAAGATAGGTCACCATTGCTAGTGCTCTTATTTGCATATTTTATCCATTTTGGTATTTTAACGTGTTTTGTGAGAAATGTGCAAAATAGAGGTGAAAAAAGGCATAAAAAGATCAAAATCCGGAAGCTGGAGCTGAAGGCCAACCCAGCGGCCCGCTGGACCCAACGCAGCGGTCGCTGAAATGAATCAAGGGCGTTCTGACTGTTCCCGCGCGACAGTGTCACTTCAAATCCATTTTTCCGGCGATTCTGAAGTCCGATCAGGGCGTGCTACACACCATTCTCTTCATCTTCGAAAGATCTTCACGATGGTACCTTTATCATCTCAATCGGAATTCTGTGGAGAAAGTTATGGATATTTTACGAAGGTCGCGTAAAGCTGTCAAGTGCAGAATTTAGGCGGAAATTCAAGGAAGGAAAGAAGACATTACCTTGTGAAGCCAGATCTTTTCCTTAACTCATGGGGCACGAAAATTCCATATTTACTATTACTTGGAGGAAACTTTTTACAAAGTTTAAATCTTTTTCAAGCCTATATATACCTCTTAACCTAATTCATAATATTAACCATTCTCGACACCGATCCATAGCCCCCAAAAGGGGAGCCTCCAAGGCTCCCCCTCTCTACTCTTTAACCTAATTCTTTCATCATTTCTGGAGATTGAAACAAGGCAAGAGGAGCATGAAGACTTCAAGATTCAACCTTTAGTTCATCTGTGTATGTATTGCTAAACAATAGAATTTAGAGGTTTGATAGTAATTAATTTTTATGTAGTTCTTTTTATGTTTAATGTTCAGAACTCGTTCCACTTGATTTTTCTTGAACTTTTGTTCGACTAATTGGCCATTACCTTGATTATTGTCAATCTTTGATCGGTGATAGCTTTGATTGGTTTATCTTATATGTTCATGCAATAATTGTGACATGAGTATTGATGCATGATAGGGAGAAATCGTGGTAAAACTTGAGTCGGATGAACGTAGAACTAATTAGAATAACTAAAGAGTTAGTGAAATCGTTATCCTTGAAATTCCTCTATTTTCCTAATTGTATCTTATTTGCTTTATTTGATTTATTTTTGTTTATTTTGTTCATTTAAAACTCAAAACTCTTGTTTCTGTAGATAGTATATGACACTTAGTACATGATATAGACCGTTGCATTTATATTCCCTGTGTTTGATATTCCGGTACCGACCTTTATCTATACTATTTCTGCCTTGTATACTTGCAAGTAGTTGTAGTGCTAAAAAATAGTGCATCAAAGTCTCATACTCAAATTTTCGTTCCCCCTATCACACAATAGGAATCGAAATTTGTCTTCTAATTCTAGTAGTAATTATATCTCTTTCCTATTTAAGACCTAGTTATTATGATAAGCTTAACTCACTCTAAGATCAAAATATAAGTTCAGTATGTAGTTAGAAGATCTTTGGTCGATTACTCAAAATCATCACGTGGAGCAACAACAAGTCACTTATATTCTTTGTAGAATCATTAAGGTATTGATCTCACTCTGTCTATGTAGAATTCATGTTTAGGATTTAAATTTTACCTAAACTATAATTCAAGTTCTTTATTGGCAACATGCCAATTTGTACGAATAAATTTAGTTTAAATAATTATCTAAATAGATCTATGTGTTTGATTTTTTTAATTTGCAAAATCTTCTGGTGTAAACCCCCACATGATGGTCATTCGGTAGCTCTCTACGGCATTATTGTGAGTCATCTTTAAATATTTAGAAAAATGTAATATTGGATATATTGATCTAAGAATCCCACGTTTAAGGATTGGCAGCAAACTCCCTTGATTGAGAATCTGGTTTGATCATATTGAAAGAGCAGGTTTGTGTCAGGTGTCGTGTCGAGCACAGGATGTATCCTACTGATCAGGATGGAACCCCAGCTATGCCTGAACCTGGTATCAATAATTCCTCAACCCACCTCTCCATCTCGAGCCTTTTTAGCATGCATACTGGTCAGGATAGCAACATCCTGACGCCCTTTTCACCTGAATTCTCCTAACATTCCCATACTGGCTAGAACACTTCCCTGCACACTTTAGCAACTGTTTTGCAGATATATTCCACTTATGCACATTATGCTGACCAGTAACCAAGGCCTAGAATACGACTTATCAAACTGCTCACACTTACCACATGCTTGTCCTCAAGCGTGAAGAACAAACAAAAGAAGTAAGTTGAATTCTAGCTTGGTTACTCCCCTGACCGACTCTATCCTACCTAGACATTAAACTATGGCGCAAAGAAAAACACATAAGCACGAACACATACACATAAACAGAACTAAAAACACCTAAACACATTAACACAATAAACACAGTAATTGGGCTATATTTTCAACCATCCCTCCCCTTGGGATTAGGTGCAATCCGTCTTAGACAGCCTTGAATTTCCGCCGCCCCCCCTTTCCTTCCCAGTCAGTACATCCGCTTGTCAAGATCACCCACACTCTAGGCTTAACACTAGATTCTCTCAGTCGCTCACTCCTCACTGGGGATGTTTGGACTGTATTCTCTCATAGCGCTGAACCATAGATGCTTTGGACTTAGATCTTACGTGCAGCTACCGAAGGTCTTTAAGGCTTGTAACGGGGCTATTGGCTTGTAGTGTTTGGGTGGTTGTTCCTAAGGCTCTAAGGTTCAAAAATCTCTATCTTATTTCGATGTGGGGGAGCTGTGTGCGCTCAGGCTCTTGGCCGTCATCTCTGCTTGGCTTGACTTTTTTTGATGTTGATGCCCAACTGATCAGTAGCGTCGTGTGGCTTCGCCACCGTTATTCCTTCTCATTTTTGTGTGGTCAAGTGTTTTCGACCATTTTCTTCACATTTTTCTTCTTTCCTTCTTATTATTGTTTTGGACCTGGAATGACTTCCTGGTCGATTTTCTCCTTGCTTCTCAATTCTTTTCGCTCCATTTGGTTTCTTTATTATATGTCCTTCTGGCCAGTTGCCTCCTTGCCTGATGCCTTGCACACACACAATTCCAGGGCTAATATTAATTTTCGAATATATATATATATATATATATAGGGTCTTGTTAGGTTGAGATTTTTTAGCTTAATTGAGAATTGAGATGCATTTTCAGCCACTCATTTTGAAATGTCAACTGCAAGTAGATTATGTCAACTAAGGGGTATTATCGTCATTTCATTTCAATAGCCAGAATATCAAATGTCAACAACTCGTATTAAAATGTCAACAACTAAAAAAATTTAATTTTTTAAATTTTTTAAATTTTTTAATTTTTTTTTTATTTTTTTTAATTTTTTTTTAAATTTTCGCGCGATGTCAACTACTGAGACATTATGTCAACTACGATGTGTAGTCTGCACATCAAATGTCAATAGCTCTGCACATCAAATGTCAACAGCTTATAATTGACATTATATATGTGTAGTTGACATGAATTGTATATGTAGTTGACATTATATGTGTGTAGTTGACATGAATTGTATATGTAGTTGACATTACATGTGTGTAGTTGACATGAATTGTATATGTAGTTGACAAAAAAAAAAAAATAATAAATAAATAAAAAAAATCGTAAAAAAATAATTTTTTAAAAAAAAATAAAAAAATATTTATTAAATAAAATATATGATGAAATTACAAATATGCCCTTTCACAATTAATTAATGTAAAAATATTTTCCATGTGGCAAATTCTGGACCACTCATTTAATAAAAATGAGTGGCTTATAATGCATCTCAATTCTCAATTAGGCTAAAAAATCTCAATTGATCACAACCCTATATATATATATATATATATATATATATATATATATATATATATATATATATATATAGAGTAGTGATCTATGGCAAACAACCCTTAACCAAATAACTAGAGAACAAATAATAGCCACAAGATCAAAAAAATCAAGGGCTAATATTAATTTTTGAATTTAATGAGATTTTAGCTCCCTCAATCACAAATTTACTCCATAATAACAAGTCAGGGGTATTATTGTCATTGAACATCGAATTAAATCCAAAATCATGTTAGGTGCGTAAATTGAATTGATTTGAAAACCGCGTCTCGTCATCTTTCACACAGCGTTTCGTCTCTCTTCTCCTCTCTGTTTAGCATCGTAAAATCGCCGATTAAACCGCATTCGCTGTCGCCGTCGCCGTCGCCGATTAAACCACATTCAAGTCGTCTACATCATCTACTTTGTCTAACAAATGGATACAACTCTAAAGGATTTTTCGAAAAGTAAAATTCCTACTGATTAACAATCATTTCTAGGTTTTATTTTACATCTGATTTAGATTTGTATTTTTTGTAGCTTTTCAACGAGCGAAGAAAAATACAACCGGAAGTTCCGGTTCTATTCACTCAGGTTCGAATCGTGAGTCATTCCTACTATTTATTGTGATTATGAAAACCGTAGTTTCTGTGTATTGTGATTATGAAAACCGTAGTTTCTGTGTTTAGATTTATAGTTGTTTCACTGATATTAGGTGATTATGAAAACCGTAGTTTCTGTGGTTATATTTATAGTTGTTTCACTGATGTTAAGTGATTATGAAAATCGTATGGCCTCTGTATTATGTTTACATGGTTAGATTTATAGTTGTTTTGCAAATAAGACTGAAGTGAAATCATAATAAGAGTGATGTGTTTTGTGAACAAGAGTGAAATGTTTCCTGAACAAGAGTGATGTGTTTTGTGAAAAAGAGTGAAGTGTTTTCTGAATAAGGTGATGTGTTTTGTGAACAAGAGTGAAGTGTTTTCTGAACAAGAGTGAAGTGATGTGTTTTGTGAACAAGAGTGAAGTGTTTTCTGAACAAGAGTGAAGTAAAATCAGAATAAGAGTGATGTGTTTTGTGAACAAGAGTGAAGTATTTTCTGAACAAGAGTGAAGTGTTTTGTGAACAAGAGTGAAGTAAAATCAGAATAAGAGTGATGTGTTTTGTGAACAAGAGTGAAGTAAAATCAGAATAAGAGTGATGTGTTTTGTGAACAAGAGTGAAGTGTTTTTTGAACAAGAGTGATGTGTCTTTGATTTTTTGCTATATTGATTTTTTTTCTCATATCCATGAAGCTGCTGCAGCCGAAAAAGGTCTAAGATGCGTGAGGATAGACCGCAACAAATTGCTGCACCTACAACTGAAATAAGGACAAAAAATCAACAAGACCTTCGAACAACAACTTCTCCCGAAATAAGGTCCAAAAAGAAACATGATATGCAGAAACCAGAGAGTGAGTTATTTAATTATTTATGTATTGGGCATAGTCATTAATGTATAATTTTGAGCTATATTAAGTGTGTATTCATGAATTTGATCAATTTTCTTGTATGTCTTCCAGCCTCAAAGCGTGGGAGGTCACAATGCATCGATGAACCAGAAATGCCTGCCAGAAAGAAACAGGCTAAAGCAAAGAGTGTTAAATCTATTACATGTAAAATCAGAAGACCTAAATTGGTCGTAAAGGTAGGGGTGAAAGTTCTGGTTGATGCCATTGAGAAAATGAACTCCAAACAAAAAGCTGCTCTGGAAGAGATGGGTTTCGGACAGCTTGTGCATTTGAAGGTACGATGTATTCCTGATGACATGGCATTTTCACTACTAGAAAATTTTAATCATGACAACTGCTCCAGAATAAAACTTGTTGATGATCAACCATTACACATCACTGAGGAGGATGTGTATGCTACGTTGGGACTGCCAAGAGGAGAGTTGATGATTAAAAGAGAAAAGAAGCATGAAATGAATGATGTGATGAAGACCATTGTCAATGCTAAGAAGAACAAAGCAATAACCCCAGCTGATTTGCAAGAGCAGCTTGATAGTGATCTAGAAGGTGGTGAGTGGTTTAAGAAAATATTTCTTATTCTGTTGGACAATGTTCTGATCTCACCAACTGCCAACAGAAAATGTCTTGGCCGTATCTTGGACGATATTGGCAACATTTCAAATGTGAGGCAGTACAATTGGTGCAGCTACGTGTTGGATACGCTAATCACAGCACATGATAGCTGGAAACTCAAGAACAAATCCACCACATTCACTGGACCAATCACTTTCCTATTGGTGAGTTTTCTATTTTAACCACTCCTTTATAGTGAAGTAAAAACATGCTTAGAGTGAAGTAAAATCATATTTAGAGTGATGTTTTTCACGGTTAAGTAGTAAATGCATGGTTAGAGTGATGTGTTTTTTATACATGAGTAAAATCAGAATAAGAGTGATGTGTTTTGCGAGTGAAGTAAAATGTGAATAAGAGTGAAGTGTTTTGTGAACAAGAGTGAAGTAAAATCAGAACAAGAGTGAAGTGTTTTGTTAACAAGAGTGATGTGTTTTGTGAACAAGAGTGAAGTAAAATGAGAATAAGAGTGAAGTGCTTTGTGAACAAGAGTGAAGTAAAATGAGAATAAGAGTGAAGTGTTTTGTAAACAAGAGTGAAGTAAAATCAGAATAAGAGTGAAGTCCTTGTAATGCATTTTATTATTGATCTGTTTTTGCAGGCATGCTATGTAGATAGGGTTGTCTACAGAACAAGACTGGTGGTTAGAAGATTCCCAACTGTCCGTAACTGGACAGAATCCATTCTTAAGGAGAGAGGACAGATGGAATTTGATAATGGAGGCACCATTGGAAGAGGAAGCATAAAAAGTATCATTGATCCTGTCTCCATTGAATCTTTATATGCCAACAAGGATTCAATAACTGTCACTACCTTTGTCCTTTCAACTGATGAAGCAACTTTACCTGATGAAGCCCCTCCTTCAACTGATGAAGCCCCCCCTTCAAGTGATCAAGTTCCTTCGTCTGATGAAATTAAAAGTTCAATTAGGGAGGCTGCAGATGCAATTAGTAAAATGATGAGGTATATAAAGGTTGCTCCAGCAAATACCAATGACATAAATTGCTTCAAAGTTGCAGCTATAAATGCACTAAAGATGGTTGGTGTGGAGGTTGATCAAGGGGACCAAGCTGTGTCTAAGCCAATTGAAAACATGACACAAGCTATGGAAGAGGATCAAGAAGATGATCCAGAATGGATTCAGCTTATGGAAAAACTGATGGAAATCCATGATGAAAAATGCAAATTAGTGAATGAAGGCACAACAATTTTGCCTGATATTAACTTGGGAAAGAAACCAGTAAGTTGAAGATTTGGAATAGAAACCATGGATATTTTAAACAATTTGATTGTGGTCTGTTGTATTTTAACACTTGACATTTGATTCAGAGTGAACTAAAAACAATTTGTATTATGTTCTGTACTAATGCATAATATTTATTTACTTTTTTGACTTTTTATTCTTATGTTATATCGCATTTCACTATTTGCAAGAGACAAATGAATTTTATGAAGATGTAGCTAAAGCAACATCACAAAACACACAGATGAAGTTATAAAAAAGTGCTTCGAGTGATGTGTTCCATTGTTAAGTGAGGTTTCTGTGTTGCATGTGTATAGTGATGTGTTTGTTAACAAGAGTGAAGTGAATTCAGAATAAGAGTGATGTGTTTTGTGAACAAGAGTGAAGTGTTTTCTGAAAAGAGTGATTGTTTTGTGAACAAGAGTGAAGTGTTTTCTGAATAAGAGTGATGTGATTTGTTAACAAGAGTGAAGTGAAATAAGAATAAAATTGATTTGTTTTGTGAACAAGAGTGAAGTAAAATCGAAGTAAGAATGATGTGTGTTTTGAACATGAGTGAAGTGTTTTCTGAACAAGAGTGATGTGTTTTGTGAACAAGAGTGAAGTGTTTTGTGAACAAGAGTGAAGTGAAATCTCAATAAGAGTGATGTGTTTTGTAAACAAGTGTGAAGTAAAAATCGTGTTAATAGTGATGTGTTTTCATTTCTTATTATGAAAATAGGACGACATTGTGGATGCCCAAATTGTATCTGCAATAGAAGCATGCATGGAGATATATGATGATGATGATTGTGTTCAATCAGAGTTAAATGTATCTGGCAAAAATCCTTCAACCGAAATAGTAGTTTACAATCCAGACATTGTAAGTGTTAAACAATGATATATTTCATCCATTCACCAACACTTTTAACAAACATCAAGTGAACTATATGTCTTATATAGTGAAGTTTTCATATCATTCTTGCCCTAACAGGTAACTGCTAGGATTGAACAAATGGAGATACGTTCAAAAGCTGAGAAGAGAATATCAGCTGCATTGAAATCTCCATTCCATGAAAGAGTGGTTCAGGCTAAAACCAAGTTTACCTTGAAAGAGTCACAAGTCTTTTTGTGGATTATGACAACAAATGAATTAAATGAGTAAGATTTATATTATAGTTCTGATTTAGAAAAAAAACATACAAAAGATGTGCTAACACACACACATGTTTGAACAGGGACACCATAGTGTATGATGATGATGTCATAATGGTAACAAAAAGAGAATTCTGTTCACCGTTGCCACATACGCTAATAGAAGTGGGTGTGATAAGTGCATGGGCTTCTTATTTAAATAACATGGACGAATACATGTCCCTATCTTCGTCGAGGCACCTCTTTTTCACAACATACCCAACGGTAAGAATAGAATAAATTTTGAACAGTATTGTGATTATGAAAACCGTAGTTTCTGTGGTAAGATTTATAGTTGTTTCACTGATTTTAAGTGATTATGAAAACCGTATGGCCTTTGTATTATGTTTACATGGTTAGATTTACGAGTGAAGTGTTTTGTGAATAAGAGTGAAGTAAAATCAAAGTAAGAGTGATGTGTTTTGTGAACAAGAGTGAAGTAAATTCAGAGTAAGAGTGATGTGTTTTGTGAACAAGAGTGAAGTAAAATCAAAGTAAGAGTGATGCGTTTTGTGAACAAGAGTGAAGTAAATTCAGAGTAAGAGTGATGTGTTTTGTGAACAAGGGTGAAGTAAAACAAAGTGAATTATTTCAATCCAGATTTAACTTGTCTCATTTTTCAGCTGTATATAGTTGTTCACCGGCCTGATGGGGTCGACCTCATGACCATAATTGATAGATTCTGTGACAATTTACAAACTGAGGTTGAACAAATTCCGTATTTCAAATGGGCCGACGTAGATTTGGTAAATACTGAACACAATTGATCCTTTATTATATTCTCTAGTTGTTTTTATTCTGAAATTATTATTATTATCTATGTAGGTGTTCTTTCCAATTTGTACTGCGGAACATTACTATACCATATGCTTCAGATTTAGTACTAACAGTATAGTGCTGATTGACAATTCAAAGAATGCTGACGATGTGGACATAACAGTCAAATATGGTGGCATACCTGAAAAATGTGGTAAGTATACACGATATACAGTGCAGTATTTTTGTGATTACAATGAATTATAGTTCTCTTTATAGTGAACTACATCTAATATTCATGATGATATATTGCAGAAATTATATTTTTGTCATTATTTGACAAAAATGGGGTATCACAACCAAAGCAAATCAATAAAGGATGTGAGGATAATAAGGCTCAAAATGCCTTGGAGAACAACATCAAATATTGAACATTGCGGAATTTTTTTGATGCGACATTTGGAATGTTATCATGGTGAGCACGAACAAGATTGGAAGTGTGGATTAACTACAAGAAGCAAATGAATACTCCAAAGACTGAGAGCAAAGTATTGCAGCGCATTATTATTGTCGGAAACAAACCATCAGTCACTGAATATGTTGTCAGTAACATCAAAGCATTATGAAGAATATGGGAAAACCAATAACATAGATGTCGAAAAAATGATTGTAAACTTCAAGCGTTCATGAACTATTGTAGAAAACTTCATCAGTGAATTAACAAGTACTTATTTTACATTAATATCTTGTTTACTATTTAATTCACTGTTGTGTTTTGTAAACCACTAAATGATGTGTTTTGTGAACAAGAGTGAAGTAAGATCAGAGTAAGAGTGAAGTGTTTCGTGAAGAAGAGTGAAGTAAAATCAGAATAAGAGTGATGTGTTTTGTGAACAAGAGTAAAACAAAATCAGAATAAGAGTGATGTGTTTTGTGAACGCGAGTGAAGTAAAATCAGAGTAAGAGTGATGTGTTTTGTGAACAAGAGTGAAGTAAAATGACAGTAAGAGTGATGCGTTTGTGAACAAGACTAAAGTAAAATGACAGTAAGAGTGATGCGTTTGTGAACAAGAGTGAAGTAAAATCAGAGTAAGAGTGAGGTGTTCAATGAACAAGAGTGAAGTAAAATGACAGTAAGAGTGATGCTTTTGTGAACAAGAGTGAAGTAAAATCAGAATAAGAGTGATGTGTTCTGTGAACAAGAGTGAAGTAAAATGACAGTAAGAGTGATGCGTTTGTGAACAAGAGTGAAGTAAAATCAGAATAAGAGTGATGCGTTCTGTGAACAAGAGTGATGAACTTATTGGCACTTGAGCATTAGTACTCTAAAAATTCGCATTGAGATAAAATTCACTCAAAAGTGTAATAAAATGAATCATTAGTACTCTAAAAATACTACAATGTGAACTATTTCTATCCAAATCCTCATTGCCTCTAATTTGACTTCTCATTAACCTTTTTGCAGTTTCTAGAATCATGGTGTCCAATCTCATGACAGTTTCCACACTTTCGGCCTGGTTTCATTGCTAACTTTATTGCTGACTCCCTCTTCGATTTCTTCCTACTTCCACTTCCCTTTGTACTAACAACCTCAGGAGGATGAACTTCAATATTGTTCGGGACATGTGAGCCATATAAGTTCTCAATCATTGCTCTCTTCTGTGTGGAAGACAGAACAACATCTTCGCCAAGAAGCTGCTTCCTACCTTCTTCAATAATTGCAGCGAATGCATTGATTTGATCAATGTTCCCTTCAATGGTTTGTGCTGTTTCAATGAATAATCCATACAAGTTTTTAAATGCAATCTTCTTCTTGTCCACAGCAAGGTGTATTTCTTGATCATCACAAAAACCTCCATGTATTGGCTTCACAAACTGTGACTTCAACCATCTTCCTCCACACAACTTCTCGGGTATCAACTTAACAAAATTATGTTTCAACACACAAAATATATGGCTGCACAATAGACCAAGTCTTTCAAATTTTTTGCATCCACACAAATAGGTGTCATCACCAATGGAGTAAGTCACTGTCCATGAGTTTGAATCCTTGTCCTTTATGTCATATACTTCAATATCTGTATTGGTAGACACTCCTAGAGTTGCACAAGACAAAGAGAAACATGCATATACTATCTCTTCTTGAATTTCAGTATAAGCACTACCACTATATATCGTCGATGCATGTTTCTCGATTTCCAATCCTGTTCGCAAAATAGGTACTTTTGTTGAATTATAGTATTCATGCTTTGCACTATTACTTCTTTGAGTCTCCAGAGCATGATTATAGTTAATATAAAATTGCATAAGGTTAGCCCGAGACTTTGAGTACCTTTTGAAGAAGTTATTCTGTGATTCAGATGTAGAAGTTGTCTTTATCAACGAACTCATCGGAAAATCACGGAAAAAGGCTGGAACCCAAAATTTTCTGGATGCAAACATTGATGAAAACCAGACATTATTGGTCAGCCCATATCTTTCCATTATAGCATGCCAAGTTTCCTCAAATGCATCAGGTTCTATCAACTCTGACCATACACATGCATTCAGTTCCTTCTTTAATTGTTCACTACCAAGCATGTTCTTTGGCAATTTGTCAGCAACTTTATTCATAACGTACCACATACACCACCGGTGTCTTGTATTGACAAGGACCTCCTCAACAGCAACTTTCATTCCTAAGTCTTGGTCGGTTACAATGAGTTTGGGAGCCACACCCATACACTTTACAAATTGGTTAAATAACCATGAAAATGAGTTGGCATTTTCCTTGGACAAAAGGCCAGCAGCAAATGTCACAGGGCGACCATGATTATCCTTGCCCGTAAAAGGAGCAAATATCATACAGTATCTGAAATGAAAAACAATTCACTATAAGCATGCAGAAAACACATCACTCTTTTTCACAAAACACGTCACTCTTGTTCAGACAATACTTCACTCTTTTTCACAAAACACATTACTCTTGTTAAGAAAACACCTCACTCTTGTTCACAAAACACTTCACTCTTTTTCAGAAACACATCACTCATGTTATGATTTCAGAAAACAATTTAACAAAAGAGTAATTAGTGTGCACATACCTGTTTGTTGAGTATGTCGTATCAAACGAAACAATATCTCCATACAAATGGTAGTTTCTTCTGGCAGTAGGATCACACCAAAACAATCGTGTCATCCTATCCTTTGAGTTGACCTCATACTCATATGCAAATGCACTACACAGCTCCTTCTTCCTTCGCAACTCATTCAATAACATTTGTGCATCAGCTCCTTCCACATACGTTCTAAGGTCACGTCTATAGTTGCGCACTTCTAAAACAGTACACCCTACATAATCTAATCCACCAAGCACTTCTTTAAGTAAGCTAAAACTTAAAGTTGGACCAATATTTGCATTAGCACAATCGAGGATGAATTTCTGATGGACTAAATCCAAATTACGGTTCAAATTCATAAAACGCTTATGGCGTTCCTCAACCATCTCGTGATTATGTTCTTCAACGAAACTTTGTATAACATAACCAACACCCATAATATACTTCCAAGACACTTTAGCATTACAATAGCACTTAATAGAAGAACGCTTTCGTTTCACCTCAGATTGTTCACTGTTTCTTTGCTTTGTACCTTCTCGGCTACACACCACGTAAATCCAAGTAGTGACATCTTTTTCCTTTTTCGATCCCTTTTGGTGTCAAATCCAACATATCGAGCATAATTGTTGTAGAAGTCCAATGCACGATCAAGGGTCATGAAACTTTGTCCAATTTTTGGTTTCAATTCATCTGGGCATTTTGGTACGCAAACCACTGTAAAAAACACAGCACTCTAATAATGAGATTACTGCACTCTTGTTCAGAAAAAGACTTCACTCTTGTTCACAATACACATCACTCTTATTCTGATTTTACTTCACTCTTGTTTACAAAACACATCACTCTTGTTCATTCTTGTTCAGAAAACACTTCACTCTTTTTCACAAAACACATCACTCATGTTCACAAAACACATCACTCTTGTTTACAAAACACATCACTCATGTTCACAAAACACATCACTCTTATTCTGATTTCACTTCACTCTTATTTGCAAAACAACTGTAAACCTAACCATGTAAACATAATACAAAGACCATACGATTTTCATAATCACTTAACATCAGTGAAACAACTATAAATCTAATCACAAAAACTACGGTTTTCATAATCACAATACACGAAAATATTGTATATTAATAAATAGTAGGAATTGTTATAGAATTGAACAAGAGTGAAGTAATTGTTATAGAATTGAACGAATAATGATTACCTTTAGAAGTCTCAGCTTCCTCGCCCGAAGATGATGAATCGGAATCGAAATAATCTTCGTCCGACCTCATAATTGAATCCATTGATTTGAATCACGATGATTGATTTGAATCGCGATGAACGGATTGAATAACGAATTGAATCGCGTCGAATTGAATTCAATCGCGATTTGAATGAAGTAATAAGATTTGGAACGAAATTTGGAAAAAATCGGATCGCAGAATTGGAAGGAAAGAAAAGATCGCAGATTGTGGAGTAATTTGATCGCAGATTTGCATGTTTTGATCGCAGATTTAAATTAAGAAAGCAATTTCCAAAATTACCCTCAGTATATTTTCTATAATTAAAATAAATAATATTTGTTCCATTAAGATGTGTGGCTGAGATTTGTTCTCTAGTTATACACTTAAGATTAGTTATACATTGATCACTACTCTATATATATATATATATATATATATATATATATATATATATATATATATATATATATTTTGAGGGGGGTTTCCTACTGCCTTCAGTGTTGCTACACGCGGTCACTTCAACCTAGGCACCTTGTGGCAACCACTCTTTTCTTTTCTGAATTAGTGGAAAGTGGTTCCACTTTAGGCTTTTAACTCACATTTTAAGAGGGCTTTTGTGTTTTGGCTCTAAATGTGGGCTTTTTCTCTCATACTCGCATCATCTATACTGACTAGGAGATACTAAGGGGGTGGTTTCCATTTTCCAGCATGTCTTATCTCCCTCAATTCCCCTCACCGTCAGTTCGAGACAGTTGAGTTTTAAGCCCAATCAAATAAAAATAAAATAAAAAAACTAGACCTAGACACTACACAAACACTTAAACACAGATAACACAAATGCATACATGTCATACTGCCAGTGCATTCCCCCTCCCACTTCATACGTGTCTGTCCTCAGATAAGGCTGTGAAGTGGAAAAAGGTAATGGCCAGTATGACTGACACACAGATATACCAAAACACAACAAGACATACTTATACTAAAAACTTCTCACACTTATACTATATAATAGGCTAAGTGGGAGAGTTAAAAATCTAAACAGAGACCAACAATCCTAAACACATATATACAACAAACTCCTCACACTCAGACTATATAATAGACTAAGTGTGAGTTGACATACATACGAAAAAGAAAACAGAAAACACAAACACATGCGCCAAAAATGGCAAACCCTTTACTTCTCACACTTAGACTATTGCGTAGGCTAAGTATTATGAAAGGGGTTTGCTCACATACTACACAGATTATACTACCTAAAAACACACCAAAACACAAATAAAATATGAAAAACTAAAAACTGAAAATAAAAAGAAAACTAACTAGTCAGTATGGTTGGTCACTTGTTCCTCCTACTCCTTCGCGGGGCAGGTTGTGGTGCAGGTGGTTCTTCCGGTTGTGCCTCCTTATTCTCGGACTGCTTGTTCCCAGATTCTGCCGACTCTTCGGCATCTTCTTCTCCTGATTCCTCTCCGCCTGTGTCGGGGCCTTGTGATCTGACTTCCTGGCCTCCGTGGCCGCTTGTTCCAACTTCTTGTACTAACTTCCCAGCAGCTAACTCTTTCAAGATTCCTTCCATCACGGTAGTCAGGCGAGCCAATTCTGTCCTAGCTTGTCTATTCTCTTCAGCCAACTCCTCCACTGCCTTCTCTAACCTCTTCTGTCTCTGCTCATGATCTTGGGTACCCGGATGTGCTGCAGATCTCCCCGTCGGTATAGCTTCTTCTCCCATTGCATAGAAACGCGGAACCCCCTACCTCATGTACACAGTGTTCGTTCGGACAAAGAACGGTGTATCAAAAAGACCAGGAGGATCCACCATGATCTGGTCGGATAAGTCTTCGGCCTCCGTGATGATGATGTTATTTCGGACGAACATTCCCAAGATATTGCAGAGAGTGAGATTTCGCGCCGGGTGGGTTGCAATAAGATGACACTGATACGCTGTCCAGAAACCAAGATGTAACCTCATTCCGCGCTTCGCGCACCACAGTAGGTATAACTCTGTCATTGATGTTCTAACCGCGGAGTTTGACTGTCCCAGCAAATTGAAGTCCAAGTGGAGCTGGACTAAGCGTAGAATTGGGTTATTGAAATGGATTGAGCGAGAAAGAGTGGATGCAAATTCCCCAGAAGCCGGGTGAGTCAACTCTTCCCACGCTTCCTGAGGTTCGAAATCAACATGCCTACGAGGGATTCCCCACTCCCGGCTCCTCCAGTCTGGCCCAATCGCTTCCTCAAAACTGCATATTGCCAACCTTACAGTCCACTCGATCAAATTCATACTTATTTCTCCACCAAACAACCGGAAACTTATAGAGACCTCATCCAAATATGTAGTTACCCGAAATCTGAAAGTAGTAAAGAACTCTTTTGCTAGCCTAACACTGATATTCGGGTTTTCATTCTCCAACAACCATTCCAATCCTAACGCATGCAAATACGCGAGAAACTGCTCGCGGGCACCCAATTCATCTAAAGAGGGAATGTGAAGTACCTTTTCGCTTTTAACCTGCTTACTCCCTTCATCCTTGCCATCAAAATACTTTTGCAGCTTCTTAGAGTCGAATAACTTCATTTCCTCCACCATATCATCAGTAAGGTCCACTGTCCAGCGCCGGTATCTCAGTCTCTCTACCGGAGGGTGCACTAGCTCCCAATGATCGTGCGGGAGTTGTTGCTCACTGCACTCCTCATTCTCCAAAGATATGTCGCTATCTAAGTCTGACTCTTCACTGACAGCGTATTCGCTATCGCTCCGTTCCCTGCGGTTTGGTGAGGTTCTCTGAGCGGCTTCAGTTATGACTACGCCAGTATTGACTGTGCGCTGCCTCTTGCTGCTGGGCTTCTTCGTGATAGGGGCTTTCCCTTTTCGCTTCCTTTCTTCTTGATATCTGGCTTCCTCTCCATCATCCTCGTCTTTCTCTTCTTCGGGTTCCTTCTCAGCTTGTGTTGAACACTGATCCTGGGCAGTAGGACTGGTCTCCTTGTGGCCTACTAACCTGGATGCGAGGTCCAGACCCTCAGCCATCCCGTCAGCCTCTTCACCTTGGCCACTCAGCGTTGGAGAGACCGCTTCGGTTTCCATCGCAGTATCCTCCAAGTCAGTAGCGGATACGGATTCCTCCCCAGGTTTTGTGGGAGTGGTTCGTTCCTCATCACTTAAAACCTCTACCGGATCTGCCTCCGTGTTCGGCTTTGCCTTACTAGATGCCCACCTTCCTAAGCATCTCTGTGACACCCTTACAGGCTTCGGCCTCTCTGCCCTAGAGTCGCCCTTCAACACTAACTTCCTCTTGACGGCCTTCGGTTTTATCACTGGCGGTACCACTGGTTCCGGTATCTCGGTTCTTTCCACTGTGTCCTCCTTCTCCGTAGGTACATCACTCTTCCCCGCCTCTGTCTGGGGGTTCACTGACTCTGGTTCTTTCTCTCCTGCCCTGCCTTCTTCCACCTGGTCTACTGGCTGGTTGGATAGATCAACCGGGTTGCTCCCTGCAGTGGCTTCTTCATCTTCTCCTACTGCCCTAGATGTGAGGTTCAGATCCTCAACCATCGTGGCAGTATCATCTTCCCTCTGGTTTACTCCATCCAAAATCACCTGAAATTTGTCATCCGTCATTAGGCCTTGTTTCTTGGCCGTCTCATTTAAATCTATCTCTTCCCTCGCCGTTCCTTGAGAAATGGTCTCCGCCGTCGGCGTTTTCTCTGACTCATCGCCTCCCTTCTGGCCCTTTTCCTCCTCTCTTCTTCTCGCTTCACGTTCTTCCAAATCGGAATCATAATGGGCGGAGATGGGGTCAACCTCCATCGAATTACTTTGTTGTGGAGTTGGGAAGGTTCCGAAGATTCTGGCAGAACGGTTGCCGACGGAGATTTTCTTTCTGGTTGAATTTTGGCGGAAGTCGAAATGGAAACAGTTGGTTGTACCGTGGATTGCATATTCGGTTCAGAGAGGGCTCCTCCGGTCATGCTCCCTTTTCCCCCCATTTGACTAAAACCGGCCAGCGCCGCCGTCCAATCTCTGTTAGGGTCCTGCAGTCGCAAGAATTCCGCCATTGCATCCAAGGAGACCATTGTTGGTGCCTGAGGAGTAGGCTCCGGTAGTTGCGGTTCTGGTTGTGGGTTCGACGGCTGTTTTCCCGCGGTGGTGATGATTCTAGAGGTTCTTCCCTGCGGGTTGAAGTGGGTTTGATTTTCTTTGCCCATGCTTTCTTTCCCATGGCTTAGATCTGTGATTTTCTGTGTGTAATGTGGGGGTGTGGTGTTTATGGAGAGATGGGGAAAGATTTTTTTGCAGAGAAAAAAGGAAAAATTGAGGGTTTGTGAAATGAAAAATGGGAGAGACGGTTCAGTTATGGGGGTAGAAAAAGGGTAGTTGGGGTTTGTAACCGGTGATAGGCGGTTCCAGGTTGGCTTTGGTTAGTGTGAGGGACGGTTTAGCTAGCGGTCTCCTGGTTGGACGTCGCCCGTCATTTCACTGCACCACGCGTCCCTTTTCAGTCGCTGCCCGCCTGCAAAGCTGCAGCAAGCCCCAAATTCAAATTCTGCCCTATAATGATTTCCCCCTATATTTTCCTAGAGTAGAAACAAAGTAAAAATGACACTTAAATAAATTGGGGAGTTTCACCAAAATGGTATTCTGATGGTCAGTACGTACTCCCAATTAACATTTGAGGTCCTAAAAATATTTTTGGGTGTTCTTAAATTAACTAACATGCAAAGGTTCAAATTAATTAACTACCGCATATGTACCATATTTACATCTTCCTTAGGAAAATTGAAATTCTACTTTGCCAGCATATGTACATTACGCTAAAATGAGCTAGCTTAGTGGAATTCCAATCCCCATCCTACCGATCAGTATGAAACCTGAGTATGTGGTTGCAGTGGAATCTCATCCGCCACGGCCGCATCACTATTGTCCCTAAATACTTTTAGCCTATGCCCATTCACAATAAAAGGTTCAAAGTTAGTAAGACTCCCTGAAATTTCCACTGCCCCATTAGAACGGAGTGCGGTGATGACATAAGGCCTTGTCCACTTCGACTTGAGCTTTCCAGGCATGAGCTTCAGTCTCGACTGGAAGAGTAGTACTTTCTGCCCCACATGGAGATCCTTGGTCCTCAGATTCCTGTCGTGCCACAATTTGGTTCGCTCTTTGTACCACATGGCTGAATCGAACGACTCCAATCTGAGTTCCTCTAACTCTTGCAATTGCAACTTCCTTTCCTCTTTACAGGCTGTAGCATCCACATTTACTTGCTGTACTGCCCAGTATGCTCGGTGCTTAATTCCAATGGGTAAGTGGCACATCTTTCCAAAAACAATTTGGTACGGGGACATTCCTATGGGGGTCTTGTAGGCTGTGCGATATGCCCATAGAGATCTTTCCTGGAAGGATTGACGTTTTTTTCCAGAATCTTCTTTATCTCTCGGTTAGAGATCTCGGCTTGACCGTTTGCTTGCGGGTGGTAGGGGCTGGATAATCTGTGGTGCACAACGTACTTCTTCATCAAGGCTTCGATGGTGCGGTTACAGAAGTGGGTGCCTTGATCGGATATTATGGCCCTTGGTACTCCGAATCAACTGAAAATGTTACTTTTGAGGAACTTGGCTATCTCCCTTGCTTCACACGTGCTCGTGTCCTTGGCCTCTACCCATTTGGAGACGTAGTCAACTGCAACTAAGATATATAAGTTCCCAGACGACGAGGGAAAAGGCCCCATGAAATCCATCCCCCATATGTCGAACAACTCACAAACAATGATCGGGACTTGCGGCATTTCATCTCACGCTGATATTCCACCGGTCAGTTGACAACGCTCACAACTTCTACAAAACTCGTAGGCATCTTTGTTGAGGGCTGGCCAAAAAAATCCGCTATCCAGAATCTTTCTTGTCGTCTTCTTGGGACCGAAATGTCGTCCACATGCCAAAGAGTGGCAATGCGTCAATACGTCCCTCTGCTCCCAGTCAGGAACGCATCTTCTTATCACACTTGATTTGCTCCTACCCTCCAAAGATATGGGTCGTCCCAAAAGTAGTATTTCGACTCACTCTTGATCTTCATTCTTTGAGCTTTGGTGACGCTCGGCACTTCTGGAAGCTCCCCTGAAACGAGGTAGTTGGCTAGGTCCACATACCATGACTCCTGCCTTACTTTTTCCTTTCCTTTCTCTGTCACATCCTGGCCAATAAGCTTCATCACTTCTTCCCAGTCAATTTTTCTGGCGGCGAAAATAACTTCACACAAGTGTTCTTCCGGGAATCGATCTCTCACTTCCTCGCTATTCCCATCCTGCACTATCCTGCTCAAATGGTCCGCAACCTTATTCTCAACCCCTTTCTTGTCTCCCACCTCCCAATCGAACTCTTGTAACAAGAGTACCCATCGGATTAAGCGGGGTTTGGATTCTTTCTTGGTAACCAGGTACTTAATGGCTGCATGGTCAGTATAAACGATGACCTTTGACCCCAACAAGTACTGCCGAAACTTCTCGAATGATAACACCACGGCTAGCATCTCCTTCTCAGTGGTATCATAATTCTTTTGGGCTTGATTTAAAGTTTTAGACGCATAGAAAATTACATACCTTTTTCCTTTGATCTTCTGACCCAGAACAGCTCCCACTGCATAGTCGCTGGCATCACACATCACTTCGAACGGATGATCCCAGTCAGGAGCCCGGATAATCGGTGCGGATATCAGCTTCTCCTTGAGCAAGTTGAAAGCAACCTTGCATTGATCATCAAAATTGAATTCCACTTCGTTTTAGAGAAGTCTGGTAAGGGGTTGGGCAATTTTAGCGAAGTCTTTAATGAATCGACGATAAAATCCCGCGTGCCCCAGAAAACCCCTTATTTCCTTCTGGTCAGTAGGAAAAGGTAGTTTGGAAATGACGTCCACTTTGGTTTGATCCACCTGGATACCTCTCTCTGACACCACGTTTCCTAGGACGATGCCTTCCGTGACCATAAAATGACACTTCTCAAAATTCAAGACTAGGCTCTTCGCTTGACACCTCTCCAAGACTACATCCAAATGATTAAGGCATGAGTCGAAAGAATCCCCGTAGACTGTGAAGTCATCCATGAATATCTCTATACACTCCTCGATCAGATCAGAAAATATTCTTATCATGCATCGCTGAAATGTTCCCGGAGCGTTGCAAAGACCAAAGGGCATGCGTCTGTACGCATAGGTTCCAAACGGGCAGGTGAAGGTAGTTTTATCCTGGTCTTCAGGATTCACGTAAATCTGAAAATACCCGTTGTACCCATCCAAAAAATAAAAGTACTTCTTCCTAGTCAGTCGCTCCAACATCTGATCGATGAACGGTAGGGGGAAATCGTTTTTCCTGGTCCCGACGTTCAGCTTGCGGTAGTCTATGCACATCCGCCAACCAGTGACTAACCTTGTCGGTATCAGCTCATTCCTCTCATTTTGAACCACCTGAATCCCAGACTTCTTGGGGACTATGTGGACAGGGCTGACACACTCGCTATCAGGCACCGAGTAGATAATCCCTAATGACACAACTTCAAGATTTCCTTCAATATTTCCTCCCGCATGTAGGGATTCACCTTCCTCTGCGAATCTCGATGTGCCTTCGCTCCTTCTTTTAGCCTAATATGATGCATGCAGACGTCAGGGCTTATTCCCACCAAATCCGTAAGGCTCCATCCAATTGCTTTCTTGTTCCTGCCTAGAACGGTCAGTAGCTTTGCTTCTTTCTCTTTTGTCAGGCTACTGCTTATGATCACTGGATATGAATTTTCCTCCCCGAGAAAGGCATACTTCAGGGTTGCTGGTAACTTCTTCAATTCAACTTGTGGGAGAAGTGTGTCTGCTGGTAGAGGGTTCCTTGCAGCATCCCCTTCCTTCTCTAATTCTTCCTCTGAAAATTCATCTGTACCGACTGGTAGCTTAGCCCCTGCGGCTCCAATAAATTCTGATTTCTGGCAGAAGTCATTAATAGCTCCTTCTATCTCCTCGTCGGTTAACCCTTGGCTATTGATCAGTTCACACCATGCAGCTGCTTCTACATCAGCCTGCCCATATACATCTAAAGTTTGGAGTTTCTCCTGCAATAATTCAGTCTCAAGAAAATCTTGGACTAAGGGGTCAATTACATCCACATAGCATAGATTTTCAGAATCAATAGGCTTTTTCATGGCCTCATTTATATCAAAGGTAAACTTCTCTCCATGAAAATCAATGCAAATTGTTTCTTCAGCCATATCTACAATGGTTTTTGATGTCCTAAGAAATGGCCTTCTTAACAAAATACCGCTAGACTCCCTAGCTTCAGACTCACCCATCTTGATCACGTAAAAATCAGCAGGATAAGTAAAATCATGTACTCTCACCAACACATTTTCTAATGCACCTTCGGGACTTATGCATGATCTATCAGCCAGTTGGATCAACACTCTAGTACTTGATAACGTTACTCCCTTCAGCCGATTATAAACTGACAATGGCATAACATTTATAGAAGCTCCCAGATCACACATTGCATGCTCGATTTTTACATCTCCTATAGTTATAGGCAAAGTGAACATACCTAGGTCTGCTCTTTTGGGCGGTAGCTTTTCTTGCACAATTGCTGACGCTATCCCTTCCACCATGATCTTCCCATCCTTCTAGGCTTTCCCTTGCTATGAATTCTTTGATAAATTATCCAAGCGAGGGTAGCTTCACGGCTTGGAGGAATGGTATGGTGACATCCAGCTTCCCAAAAATTGACATGTAATCCACTGGGTTTTCCTTCTTCCTCTTGGTCACGAAACAATAAGGGAATAGCTTTTTCCCTTTCTCTTCTTCAACCGGCTCCTCGACAGCCTTCCTAGAGTCTTTCTCGGGCACATTCTGGGCTGGAGTTTCCTTCGTCGGTTCTTTTTCCTTAGATGAGTCCTCCTTGTGCTGCCTACCTCCGATTTCACTGTTCCTCGACGATTCCTCACTCAAGAAAAATGGATCTTGCATTTGGGGTAGAGGTTTGCGTAGCTCCTCTTTCGAGATAACGTCTCTCAGTAATGTTGCTCCACTTGATTCCCCACTGGACTTCTTTGGCTTGGGCCACTCATAGGTGGTACCGGACCGCAATGCGACCTTGCTCACGTTTGCCTTCTCAGGCACATGGACTGTAGACGGGAGTTTCCCTGAATTTCCTTTTAACTCACCCATCGAACTGGCCAGCTGGGTCAACTGCCTATTCATCATATCAATGTTCGCTTTATGCTCCTTCTGGGCATTCTGCATCCCCTGCCCTACTTCATTATTGGACTGCAACTCACCCTTGATGCCCTGATGTGAAGCAAGCAATTTTCCCATCATATCCTCCATCGATCGTCTTGACCTGTTAGGATATTGGGACTGATTTGGCCCTTGGTGCTGGTTATACTGAGAATTTTGGTTGGGCTGAAAATTTTGGAAGTTTTGGTGGCGCGTTCTTCTCGATCGCGCTAAGAAGTGTCTTCTTCAATTTGTCCATCTTCAAATCCATTTTCTGCTCCAACTTGTGCTCCTGGTCAGTAGACAAGACACTAGCAATCCTTTCTCTGCTGTAACCATCTCTTGAATTGTCGTACTCCTTCTTTGCACCCAATAACTTCCCTATGACCCTTTTAGCTTCACTGACCCTTAACTGCGTGAAACTTCCTGCTGACGAAGAGTTTGCCAAGTCTTTCGTTGCCTTGTTCATCCCCTCATAAAAGGTATGCTGTATTTCTATATCGGCCATATGATGGTTCGGACATGCATCCAAAAGACTCATATACTTCGCCCAATAATCACTCAAGGGTTCATCATACCCTTGCTTCACACTGGTTATCTCTCTCTTCAATGCGCTCGTCTTCGATGACGGGAAGAATTCTCCTAAAAAGACTGACTTGAAATCTGCCCAACTCTCAATGGAATTGAGGGGCAATCGCATGAACCAGGTGTTAGCCTCCCCTTTTAGAACGAACGGCAAAGCCTTCAATCTATAGTCATCCTCGGTCGCCCTTGCTGGCCTTCTCTGTGCCCTACAAATCTTACAGAACTCATGAAGGAATTCGTAAGGACCTTCATAGCTCTTCCCACAGTACGTAGGCAGAATTGCAATAACATGGGGCTTCACATCACAAGCTGTCTGCCCCGGGGTGACTACTATAGCTTGCGGTGGTTCTCCCTCGGTATGCGCATTCAGCGTTCCGATTTCTGGATCATCATCATTGTGGTCAGCCATTCTCCTTGGATTGCCTTCCAACTGTAGCACCTGCTCTGGTATTCCTCCTTCTATGGTGTCTTGTTCTTCGTCACTACTCGAACCTAAATCAGACAAAGCTGTCGACAGGCCGGATCGAGTGGTTACGAGTATAGAGCCTTGCTGAAGTATCTTCGGTCTCCCCTGCTCAGGAGCCGAACTGCTTCTCATAAACTGAAATAAAAAGAAACAGAAAAAATTATCCACAATATATACGTCAAAGTATCACACACAATAACAGTTAATAACGCCATTCGATCCCCGGCAACGGCGCCATTTGAAAGAGCATGTTTGTGTCAGGTGTTATGTCGAGCACAGGATGTATCCTACTGATCAGGATTGAACCCCAACTATGCCTGAACCTGGTTTCAATAATTCCTCAACCCACTTCTACTGACTAGTATAGTGGACGTAAGGGTCGAATCCCACAGAGATGAATGCGCTTTGGGAATTGTGGTGATATTCTGGAGAGTTTGGTTAGCTACCACGCTTTGGGTTGAGACTTATCTAGGCTAGAATTTAAGATGGTACTCTACTGACTAGGAGGTGTGAAAGATGTTTGACAGGCATTTGTGTACATGAGAGTGGGGAACATGATGTTTAGGAATATGTGGAAGGTACGAGTTTACTATAAAAGGCTAAACGGAATATCAGAGGGAAAAGGTAGTTAGGTGACTAGGCCTACAGATCTGAAAAGTAACAGCTGAAAAGTAAAGGACTAAAGTAAAAATTGGTTAAAAAGCAAAAGTGGTCCCAAAGTTGGATGGACATGTTATATTCTTCAACATGAATCAAATCAGATCAACGAATCCAGAATTATCACCATAGAAACACAGATTAACAGCTTCATGAACACAAATCTACAATTAAAACCTCAAATCAAAAGATCAAATACCGAAACTACAACTAAACTTACTGGGTGACATGCAAGGTGGCAGAAATCACGTAAACTAGGCTTTCACACTTAACCATTTCATATCTTAAATCTAACAGCTATCTAGACTTGCAAACTCAGAGAGATTAACTACAGAAATGAAAACATGCGATTCAACATTGGAAATTACCGTAACGATTATATCTAAGCTATCTAGGCAGAAAAGAACGAAATCAAACAAGAACCGATGCACAAAAACAACTTCATATCATAGAAACGTTGGATCACAACTAAGACTTCAAAGTAAGCAAGTATTGAAAGTACAACAAATCTAACGTAAGAAAACAAAGTGCGATTAACTAAGAAAACAATAAAGATTGTTTTGCCACACCGGGCGATGAAACTGTTAACACCACGAAGCGTGCTGACTGGAACGAGAGAATGGAACTCCGGCGAACTGATGATCTTCAAGTGACCATGGCTGTGGCGAGGAACGAGAATATGAAAGATAATGCTGAAGGATTGATCTACCGAAGAGAGATTGCTAACTAAGTGTAGGAGTTGATGAACTAATTGATGATGATTCTCTCTCCAAGTGGCTTCCTTTTATAGGGAGGCTTCCCTTGATTTTTAGGGCAGACTTCAAACATGAAATGACTCTTTTGCCCCCTTGCTTGCGGCTAATCTTCCCAGCTATCCTTCTTCTCCGTCTCGAGCCTTTTTAGCATGCATACTGGTCAGGATAGCAACATCATGACGCCCTTTTCACCTGAATTCTCCTAACATTCCCATACTGGCTAGAATACTTCCCTGCAAACTTTAGCAACTGTTTTGCAGATATATTCCACTTATGCACATTATACTGACTAGTAACCAAGGCCTAGAATACGACTTATCACATATTCAAGAGATTGGAAAACTTCGACCCGTTGGCTATATGATCAGCAAGAACCTCGGTATGGTTGAACTGTTTGGATTGGTATACTGAAAAGCATATTTCGAGCATGTTGCACGGATAGAATTGCTTGTATACAATATATTCTACAATCCACTTTTAATCCAAGGTGAGAAGAAGTAATTCTATTACATTGGTGTTTACTTATGCATTTATAAGATGTTTCTCAAACATTTAAATGTATAATAAGAAAACAAGTCTAATTCTTCTGCATAGTAGACTGGTCGTAAACGACGTTCACAGAAGGTGACGTAGTCGAGTTCTTTGTAGAAGAGAAATAGAATTTCACAACCCAGATAGGCTTTAGCTACCTATCGTGAAAGGTTACAGTGTCAATCCGCATGATTCTTTACGTTAGGAAATAAACGACACTGGTGTGGTATAGCACTGAAGGATCTAACAGTTGAGATAAGTCTTTCTTGCTATTTACTAAAAGAAGAGGTTTCGGTGATTGTTATTTTTTAATCATTGTTGACATAACATTGAGCATACGATATTGATTATGCTCTACTTTGATTTATTAAATTGTGCGGATTTTTCGTCATCCAAGAATCCTGATATCTTGGATAGTGGTGATCAATGTGTAGAGGTGCTAGTACTGTTATTGCAATGAATCGTGTGCTGGGTGAGTCTAGTTTGATAATATTCAGAAACCCGTTCGGTTGGAATTTATTACAGAATAATTCATAAAGATTTTGAACTAGAAAACTCTTGGAAAAAGATATTAATTAAAATTCATATAGTATACTTAATTAATTAATGAATATTTATATCTTAACCACGAGAAATAATAAATTAAAGATGTAAAGCCCGAATTACTCGTAATTTGGGATTGGACATGCAATCAATATTATTATAGTACTAGAGTGGATGATAATAATATTATGTTGGGATTTGTCGGGGCTCAATTTAATTAGTAAAAGTCCAATAGGTTTGGCCCATGTCTAACTTCCATGGATCTCTAATCTAGCCCACCATAACTCTATATAAGAGAAGATTAGTAAGGACATTAATAGAGAATTAACTTAATCATTTGTATTCCCCTCTGGAGTAGACGAAAAAATCAGTTTTTTAAGAGAACTAAAGTTCTGTCTATTTTCTAATCAAGCCCTTTTCGATTCTGACAAGCTTTGTCCACCCAAAACTTATCTGATTTCGGGATACAGATTAGAAGGTTCGTGGTTGAGTACGAAGAACATCACATGGAGAAGGCGCAAGCAATCGTCGATTCTTTGGAGAATCTGTTCGGTAATTCCAAACCCCAACATGAACAACACAAGAACTTGCTCAAAATATCTTGATAAGTTTCAAACAAGTGAAATACTCTATAAAGAGAATTCAATTCACAAAGACAATGTTTATTTTCGTATTTGATCACTGGTGTCCTGAAATGACATGCTTACAAGCCTTTTTATAGGCTAGAATGAACTCTTGAAAGTCACACATCATAAGTACAACTTATGCCACTTAAAATGACTCATAATAATTGAAAAGTAACTCTTAAACCTTTGGTGTAATTCTAGGAATCTAAAGTCAATTATTTAACACAAAATTTAACTTAAAACGACAATTCATTTTGGCTGCTCCAACTAATGTTTTAAATTATTGTTGTTGTTGAATAATAATTAATTATTTTTTTATATTTTCTGAGCACATATATGGTGCTCGCTATTGCTTAAAAATATTGATATTATATGTTCAAAATAAATTTTAATATTTTCGAACACATTTATGCTGCTTGAAATGGTGAATAATCCGCAAATTTTTATCTATGCAAATTTTCCTAGATATTGCTTTAAAATATTCAAGAAATTTCAGAATATGGGTCTCAATTTGCTGACCTTTCAGAATTTAGGATTATATTCGCTAGCCTTTTAGAATATGAGATCGATGCACCCGAATTTTTCAGAATAAGGGTTTTTGACTTTTTTCTCCCTTTTTCTGCTCTTTTTCTTATTATTTACCTTATTAAAAATATGAATGGTACCCCACAAATTAAAACTTTTAATCTTTGAATGAAGTTATATTTTACAAACTCTGCGTGAAGGAAGTCCTGCTTGACCCCAAAAATTTATTGATATTTAAAAATCTAAATTTAAAATTTAATTTTAAAAAATTAAATCTAATATTGAAATAAAGAAACAAAGTGAGTGATGCAGTTATAAAAGACAAGAATTGGAGGCTACGAAAATTATATTTTTGATATTAGTTATTTCCTAGTTAGTAGAATTAGTAGATCTAAAATATTAGGAGTAATTGTTTTTTCCTTCTACCAAATTAGGTTTTCCTTTTTTTTGCTTATTTTCCTTATAGTTATTTTTGTTTATTTTCTTTTTAGTTATTTTATTTCCTTAAGTTTAGGATTTCTCTTTGCCTATATAAAGTCATCATTGTTGAACTGGAAAGACAGACTTTGATTATTAATTTTATAATTTCATTTTCACGGAAACTAGGGTTTCTTTGATTACTTCTCCGTTCAGTCTGTTTTCTCCAGACGTTTCTGCATCATTTGGTATCACGATCCAGGTTGATTATCAATGGCTGAATGTAGACTTGGCGGAAGACGTGGCGATGCTCGTGGCAGCAGTCGTGGTGGGGGATGTGGAGATCTCCCAAATGAAGAGGTTGCACGACAACGTGATCCATTATTCAACGATGTCTTCAGATCATCTGATGCGGATGAACCGTCGAAGAATAATAATAGCAATATATTTTCTATGCCGGTGTATGATACGCTCGTATACGATGAGGATATAATTTCGATGCTGGGGTATGATAAGCTTGTATACGACGAGAATATAGTGTCTATGTCGGTATATGATATGCCCGTGTACAGTGAGGATATATTGCCGATGCCGGTGTAAGATAAGCCTGTATACGAGGATACATTATATGAGCTCCCTGGATTGATGAACAAATCATCACCTCTTTCCGTGATATTTGATGACGCTGCCGAAGGTGAGGGCGTTGTTGTCGATGACAATGACTCCGGGTACGGCGAAGAAGGGCCCCCCCTGATATGATCACGGGTGCTAGACGTCAAGATTCATCACTTCGGCGTGAGCCATGGATTGATTGGGGTCCAAGTATGAGAGAGGAGACATGCCAAGGATCCAATAAATCTAGAGTACCTACCGAGGATGCGAGGGATAGAGAATGCACGGATTAGAGGACAAATCCTTTCCAAGAAGGGGAGGATGATACGATCATGGAAGTTGTGCATCAAAGTTTGTACCTGCATCTGGCTTCAATCCTTTCCAAATGGCTGAAACTTCCATCAATCTCTTCGCATTCGAAAGAGCTTTGCGTGGGTACCTTGCACGCCTCCATCGGAGTCCAGACGAGGGAGATATGACCATTTTAAGGAAGCCACGCGTTGCAGAAAAGTTCCACCCGGGCGGATGGATTTTGGCAGACAAAATCCACCTGGTCGGGTACAACTCTCAAGAGGAGTCCCGTTCAAGTTGTTCAACCCGGCTGGGTAGCCTCAATGCCACCCGATCGGGTGCGTTGTCCACCCGGTCGGGTGACTCACGGAAGGCACGGTGGGTCCAAATACTTTCACCAGAGTGACACATGATAGATACTTGGGATTTGGGCCTAAAATATAAATACCCCCTTTTCCCATTTTATTCCTGAGTTTTTGTTGAAATCATATACTTGAGAGATTTGTTCCTCTTGAAGAGGGTTTTCATCTAATTCCTAGATTTAGGTTGCTTGGTTCGTCAATTCCTATTGAAGTATGGATCAAGTAGACGTATGCTTTGAGAATTGTGGTTGCCGTGATGATCTAGCCATGAATGCAAGTTAGTTATGTGTAAGTGCCTTAGCTTGCTTCATCAATGACTTTGTATTCCAATTTCCACTCTATCCAATTTTAATCCTTCTTGTTTCATCTTAGATTCATGAATTCTTGTTGGATCTATGTTTTGCCTTTGTTTACCTTGATAAATTGAAAACCTACTTCACAAAAATATTGATCAAGCATCTATTATTGGGGTTTTCCTTGGGTTAATGGATCATGAATTACATGGATTCTTATCATTTGGTATTAAGAGCCTAGTACTCACTAGGTGTTTGATCTATTGTTTCTTTGATATTTCTTTTAGCCTTTGTGTGTTCCTTGTTTTTAGCCTATATGTGATTGCTGGTCGAATTGATCTATTGTTGTTGGATTGAGCTGAAATCTTATGTGAAGATACCTTGGTATGTTAGCTACTTGCCTACAAAACATGAGACAAAAATACTTTCGTTTTCCTATGGATCAGATCGATTGAATATATGTGAACTGTTTTCGCATAGTTGGGGAAAAAGTAAAAAATCATACCCTATATCAAAATCCGAGTTGTTGGGGCTATTTTGTCCTTGAAATACACTCAAAAGTGAAGCTATAAACAAAGTTTCAGCCATTTTGGGGGTGGGGAACCATACAAAACAAATTCCTAAAGCTAAGTCCATGTTTACTACATTTCCAGCTTTCATATATAGCTTGTGTGTGTTTTGCTTAATGCCTTGAACCTACTTGCAACTTGCTCATATGTGTTTATGTGTTATGTCTTCTTGATTTTTGTTTGCCAATAGGTCTACCTTGATTGATCCACCTTAAGCACCTAAACCTCAGAATTGGAATTGCGAGTGTGAGTGAAACCACATATTACTATACTCTAAACCTTCTTCCGAGTGATTTTTGGGAGTGACTTTTGGGGGGTTGGGACATCTTGGTTGAGGAGCAATGGAGGCTATATAGGGAGTATGTTGGCAAGGAGTGTGGAATGAATGGTGATGATAGAAGTAACTATGAATCAAGGTACCATGAAGATGGACTTGATAGGGGAGGAGGTAGTGGGAAACGAGCTCCAAGGTCTCATGGAGAGTTGCATTCTAGGAGGGTGAGAGATCATGTTAGCCATAAGGGATTTGAAATGCCCATTGAAGAAGAAGTCCCACATAGAGCTTGGTTGAGGCCTACCTATCGACATGGTGGTGTTGACACAAACCTAATGGGTACCCCATCAACTCATTTGACTACATCCCCTTCTTTCCATTTCTCACATGAGTTTCTTGATGTGTATGGAAATGTCCCTGCTTTGATGAGCTTAAACCAAATTAGTGGAGAAAAAAAACGAGAGAGAGAGAAAAGGCTTGAGAGTGAAAGTGAGTCTAAAAATCCAAGAGAGCGTGATAAAAGACAAGAGTGTTAGGTGCAAAAGTCAAGAGAGAGTGGTGGGGGTGAGAGAAAAGAAAAATACCACATGAGAGAAAAACCACAAGCACAAGTGAGTCAAGGGTGTTTGTTAGATTCTAAGGCCAACCTTGGGTGGGCACCAAATGAGCCTTTGCCTCTTGCCCTTGGTGAGGAAAATAAGTTCTTACCCACTAACACTTCTTTTATGTCTTCTTGTGATGATGACTTTGTAGTAAGTAAAATTGAAGACATGGAAGTGAAGCACCAAGTGGTACAAGGCTTGGAAACTACGACCCTGGAGAAGGATCACGAGGAACGTGGGCAAATGGATGAACTCCTTGCCCAAGGTTCAAGTGCACTATCCTTGTCTCCTTGTGATGCTCCCTTAGACATGATGGTATTAGAGAAGCTATTTCTGTTGATAGATTTACCATTGTTGACTTGTGTGATTTGTGGCATCAGGAGCTTAAATTGTTGAAGGCTAAATCTATCTATGCATCATATAATGACCATTTCTTGATAAATCCAAGAAATGGTAGACATGACATTTCACTTGTCGACTCTTGCATAAATATGGAAATGTTTCTTTTGGATGCTAAGATTCCTAAGCTTTCGATTGTTGTTGATTACAAGTTTCTTGAGCATGTTATTGGGGATAGTAGCACCAATGCGTGTGACATTGTTGAAGAGTTAAGAGCTTGGTGTTTGCTATATTTTTATGGTAGAATGGTAAGGCCCTTCAATGGGATTGGAATGTTCTATGGGCGTTTTGTGAAGGACTTTCCTACTCACGTGTCATTTGAAGGTTGTGTTGTGATTAATGGTAGGGGAATGCATTGTTCTCTTATTTGTGATCTTGTTTTAAAATTGTTGGAGGAATCGTGTAAGGCCTATTTTGATGAGAATCTTATGATACTTGTTGTTGCTTTTCACAAGTTCCTTATACGTGGTGTTGTTCTTATTCCACATGTTGTGAATGAAGGTATATGGATGCATTGTTCATATATTTTTGATCATTTCTTGAAGTTGTTGGGACAATTGAATGAAACCCCTCGTAGTAAACTTGGCTTGTTAGTTGATATATTTTCGTGCAAACTTGATGTGATTTTTCATGAACCTCCTCTATATGTTAAACAAGAGTTTGTCAAGTTGTGGAAGGGTATTCCTTATTTGAGCAAGATTGGTGTGTTAATGATTGAAAATGATTCTTCATTGCATGATCATGAGAATAAGATATTTGTGCTTTGGCATCTCTTGATAACTTTCCATTTTGCACACTATGAGGACCCTTTCATATATGCACATAGCTCTAATGAAAATGCCAAACTTTTTGTGAAGAGGTTGAAGAACATGGGAATAGGTAGTGTGGGAATGCTTGAGACAAAAAAAGTCAAATTGTGAGACGTTTGTGTGTTGTAGCATAATACTTGTTTTCTATGCATGACAATAAGCCATTCAATGGGGTAGGCATCTTTTATTATCATTTTGTCAAAGACCATCACATGGTTTTTGTTTGGGACTTCAATGTTAAAGATTGCCTAGGTTTTTGTTTTCACATAGCTTATGTATTAAATGCGTTGAGCTTGTTAGAGCGTGTCCACTGTCTTGTTGTTGTGACTTCTATTAGAGTCGTTAGTGGTCTTAGTCTTCATCATCGTACTTGGATATTTAATTTGCTCTCGTTCCATTTTATAGGTGTGCGGAATCTAGATTTGAGGGCAAATCCTTTCCAAGAAGGGGATGATATGATCACGGGTTCTAGACATCAAGAGTCTTCACTTTGGCGTGAGCCATGGATTGATTGGGGTTCAAGGATGAGAGAGAATACATGCCAAGGATTCAATAAAGCTAGAGTACCTCCCGAGGATGCGAGGAATAGAGATGGCACGAATTTTAGGACAAATCCTTTCGAAGAAGGGGATGATGATACGATCATGGAAGTCGTGCATCAAAGTTTGTACCTGCAGCTAGATTCAATATGTATTTTGCCTATATATATGGCGTCCAAAAGTACCGAAACTTCCACCAATCACTTCGCCTTCGAAAGAGCTTCGCGTGGGTACTTTGCACGTCTCCATCGGAGTCCAAACGAGGGAGATATGACCATTTTAAGGAAGCCGCACGTTGCAGAAAAGTTCCACCCAGGCGGGTGGATTTTCGTTGGACAAAATCCACCCGGTCGGGTACAACTCTCTGGAGGAGTCCCATTCAAGTTGTTCCACCTGGCTGGGTAGCCTCAATGCCACCCGACCGGGTGCGTCGTCGAAGGCATGAAGAGTCCAGGGGGTTTCACCCGATCGGGTGAATTTTGGGTCACTTTGTCCACCCGGTCGGGTGACTCACGGAAGGCACGGCGGGTCCAAAGACTTTCACCTGGCCGGGTGATTTAGCACCCTAATATCCACCAGGCTGAGCAGAGTGACACATGATAGATTTTGTGGCCTTTTTCTTGGGATTTGAGATTAAACTATAAATACCCCTTTTTTCCCATTTTATTCCAGAGTTTTTGCTGCAATAATATACTTGAGAGATTTGTTCCTCTTGAAGAGGGTTTTCATCTAATTTCTAGATTTAGGTTGCTTGGTTCATCAATTCCTAGTGAAGTATGGATCAAGTAGAGGTGTGCTTTGAGGATTGTGGTTGCCTTGAAGATCTAGCCATGAATGCATGTTAGTTATGTTGTAAGTGCCTTAGCTTGCTTCATCAATGGATTCCAATTTCCACTCTATCCAATGTTAATCATTCTTGTTTCATCTTAGATTTATGAATTCTTGTTGGATCTATGTTTTTCCTTTGTTTACCTTGATAAATTAAAAACCTACTTCACAAAAATATTGATCAAGCATCTATTATTGGGGTTTTCCTTGGGTTAATGGATCATGAATTACATGGATCCATATCAACCCCTTAGTTACCAAAGTTGAGCCTACATAGAATTACCCTTTATTCCAAACCTCTAACCTTTATGCCATTTGAACAAGGGGGCAGGAGTGTGGGCAGCTCACCAACTGGGGTAGAATGTAGGTGAGTGACAAAGAAAGATTGATAGGAAAGAAGGTTGAAAGAAAAAGAAGGAGAAAGAAAAGAAAAAAAGGGAAGAAAAAAAAGAGAGAAAGAGGAAAAACGGACAGGAGAAAAGTTTTAACCTGACCCGAAAAAAAAAGAGAAAAGTTGTAGAAAAAGCTTTAAAGTTGAGCTCTAGAACAAAAAGAGGAGAGTTAGTTGAATAAGGCCAAAGTTCACATGTCCCTAAGTTCACATGTCCTTCACAAAATTTTTGTCCCTAAGTTCACATGTCCTTCACAAAATTAAATGTAAGGGAGGCTGCTCCTAAGTTTTGTCCCTAAGTTCACATGTCCTTCACAAAATTTTGCTTATACTTCTTGAACTTAGAATCCCTAGAATTCTCACCTACACATCCTACGAACCCTAGCCCCATTTCAACCTCAAGAAAGACCTTAAGGAACTAGCCTGTGTCAATGGAACTAAAGCATCAGTGGTATGAAAAAATGAATGAGTGAATGGTCCTAACATCTCTGGTGAGAAATGAGTGATCGAGTGAATCCAACAGTTAGCTAGAGTAGGGGCTATCTTGACAAACTGATAGGCTGATCAGACTGAACAAAAGGGGAGGGAGGAATTTGAGACTGCAAAATATTTGAAATGACATTAAGCTTGTGGGAATATTGCCAGAAGTTGAGCCAGTTTCAAACATGGAGATGTAAATATTTGCTTAAGTGTTGCTTATATGAGTCAGTCTGTGTTAATATTTGTGGAGTCAGTTTAGTTTGTTTTCGGTCAGGAACCCATGCATGTAACTTGCCCTTTTTCTTGTTGTTCTTTCTTACTTGGGGATAAGCATGGTTTAACTGTGAGCAGTTTGATAGGGCTCGTTCCAAGCATGGTTTATAGGGGTTTATTACACTAACAGGGGTGATAATGTGCGAAAAAGTGGTAAATTTGAGTGTGCAGGGGCTAAAAAGTGTTGAAGCGGCAGTGTGCATGAACACCTTGATCAACTCCGAAAAGATGCGAGAAATAGCCAGAACCGAAGACAAGTTGATCAGTTGCGGACAAGCAATGGAGCCTGCCACAACTGTCAGCACTAAGACAAAGTCCAACCGACATTCCACCACATCCAGAGTACATGTCCAACAGGGTTCTCTCACCATATAGCCCTACATGGGTAGAATTTGCATCAACATCACTAAAGATCATAGAACTAGATTCATTGTTGTTTGTGGTACTCTTTGGCTCTGATGACAAGCTTATAAAAGAAGTATATGGAATCATAGTAATAGTCAGATGTTGCTCTAAGTATTGACTTCAAAATATTGTCAACCTTCAAAGGTAAAAGCATAATTCTAAGCTTTTTTTATCAAGATAGTCAAGTGGATTATCATCCTTGACTTTATAGAATGCTTGCTTGCTATCAATAAGGTTGGCAAGTAAGAGAGAGAGTAACTAAGAGAGAGAATAATGTAGAGGACACATTCAAGTAACCAGGCATTTCATCCTTATAAAGCGTTGGAATTCAGTTTGAGGCTCCAAGTCATAAAGTATTTCATAATGCCCTTCATCATTCTCGACACGAGGGAGGTCAAAGACAACATCACCAAAAAACAATGCCTTCTTCTAATCCAATTTACGTCCTTCTTCATATGCGACCGTATCGACCGCAAATTCAAATGGAGTTACACCTCTAACAACGACATTATGGTTTGGTAACGGTTATGAGGGTAACTTCTCTGTAGGAAGAGCACCCCACAAGAAAACACACATGCGAAATTGAGGCACACCGTATGCACCAACTCCCATAATTTCCAATTTAGCTTGATAACCCATGCCCACAAGGCAGTCTACTGCATATCTACCAACAAAACCGCCTGCAAACTTCACAAGGTCAACAACGTTCTCTATCAACACAAACATTGGCCTAAAATGCAACACAATATCCATGAACACAACAAGTTGCTTATTCTTTGGATCATCAAGTGGTGCATCCATGTTCCTAATCCTATTACAATCATGTATACATTAACAAGGTGGGCCACCACATACGACATCTACAGTTCCAGGAAGTGAAAAATTCTATACTTGTAACCTCTTAACCCAAATTTCTTCAGCTTTTCACGCCAAGAACTCAAACCACCCAAGGGCTCCCACGTATCATACTCAGGGACATAACCTTTCCACCATATCTAGAAATGCAGTTCATAAGATATTTTCCTATTGGGGTCTCCACAACAATCTTCCAGAATCTCTTCAACTTCAAACACTTCAGAGTCATCTTCTTCTTCCTCTTCCTCTTCCTTTTCCTCACCATCATCTTCAACTTCTTATTTGACATGCTCACTGGATGCGTCTTTATTTTATGAGGATAAATAAGAAATGAAAAGCTTCTCCCACTCTACAAGCAGGTTTTAAAATCATCTGCTTTTTCATTTCTTATCTATGTTTTAGAATGGTTAAGCTTCAGGCTTTGACAAGCATATGGGTTGAGATCAACAACCCATTTCGTGAAAAGTTTATCCCCACAACTGTTAGCACTAAGACAGAGCCCAACCGAAATTCCACCACATCCAGAGTACATGTCCAACATGGTACTCTCACCATATAGCCCTACATGGGTAGAATTTGCATCAACATCACTAAAGATCATAGAACTAGATTCATTGTTGTTTGTGGTACTCTTTGTCTCAAATGGAAAGCTTACAAAAGAAGTATATGGAAGTAAGTACATCTTGTCATAGTAATAATCAGATGTTGCTCTAAGTCTTGACTTCAAAATATTGTCAACCTTCAAAGTTAAAAGCATAATTCTAAGCTTTTTTTATCAAGACAGTGAAGTGGATTACCATCCTTAACTTTATAGAATACTTGATTGCTATCAATAAGGTTGGCAAATAAGAGAGAGAGTAACTAAGAGAGAGAATAATGTAGAGGACACATTCAAGTAACCAGGCATTTCATCCTTATAAAGCGTTGGAATTCAGTTTGAGGCTCCAAGTCATAAAGTATTTCATAATGCCCTTAATCATTCTCGACACGAGGGAGGTCAAAGACAACATCACCAAGAAACAATGCCTTCTTCTAATCCAATTTACGTCCTTCTTCATATGCGACCGTATCGACCGCAAATTCAAATGGAGTTACACCTCTAACAATGACATTATGGGTTGATAACGGTTAAGAGCACCCCACAAGAAAACACACATGCGAAATTGAGGCACACCGTATGCACCAACTCCCATCATTTCCAATTTAGCTTGATAACCCATGCCCACAAGGCAGTCTACTGCATATCTACCAAGAAAACCGCCTGCAAACTTCACAAGGTCAACAACGTTCTCTATCAACACAAACTTTGTCCTAAAATGCAACACAATATCCATGGTCACAACAAGTTATTTAATCTTTGGATCTTCAAGTGGTGCATCCATGTTCCTAAAACTTTTAGAGCCACTTATACCTTAACAAGGTGGGCCACCACATACGACATCAATAGTTCCAGGCAATGAAATATTCTAGACTTGTAATCTCTTAACATCAATAGCTCCCACGTATCATACTCAGTGTCATAACCTTTCAACCATATCTAAAAATGTTCATAAGATTTTTTTTATTGGGGTCTCCACAACAATATTCCAGAATCTCTTGAACTTCAAACACTTCAGAGTCATCTTCATCTTCCTATTACTCTTCCTTTTCCTCAACATCATCTTCAACTTCTTATTTGACATGATCACTGGATGCGTTTTTATTTTACGAGGATTAATAAGAAACGAAAAGCTTCTCCCACTCTACAAGCAGGTTTTAAAATCATCTGCCTTTTCATTTCTTATCTATGTTTCGGGATGGTTAAGCTTCAGGCTTTGACAAGATCTCAACCCATTTCGGGAAAAGTTTATCCCCACAACTGTAAGCACTATGATAGAGCCCAACCGACATTCCACCACATCTAGAGTACATGTTCAACAGGGTTCTATCACCATATAGTCCTACATGGGTAGAATTTGCATCAACATCACTAAAGATCATAGAACTAGATTCATTGTTGTTTGTGGTACTCTTTGTCTCAAATGGAAAGCTTACAAAAGAAGTATATGGAAGTAAGTACATCTTGTCATAGTAATAGTCAGATGTTGCTCTAAGTCTTGACTTCAAAATATTGTCAACCTTCAAAGGTAAAAGCATAATTCTAAGCTTTTTTTATCAAGACAATGAAGTGGATTACCATCCTTGACTTTATAGAATACTTGATTGCTATCAATAAGGTTGGCAAGTAAGAGAGAGAGTAACTAAGAGAGAGAATAATGTAGAGGACACATTCAAGTAACCAGGCATTTCATCCTTATAAAGCGTTGGAATTCAGTTTGAGGCTCCAAGTCATAAAGTATTTCATAATGCCCTTCATCATTCTCGACACGAGGGAGGTCAAAGACAACATCACCAAGAAACAATGCCTTCTTCTAATCCAATTTACGTCCTTCTTCATATGCGACCGTATCGACCGCAAATTCAAATGGAGTTACACCTCTAACAATGACATTATGGGTTGATAACGGTTAAGAGCACCCCACAAGAAAACACACTTGCGAAATTGAGGCACACCGTATGCACCAACTCCCATCATTTTCAATTTAGCTTGATAACCCATGCCCACAAGGCAGTCTACTGCATATCTACCAAGAAAACCGCCTGCAAACTTCACAAGGTCAACAACGTTCTCTATCAACACAAACTTTGTCCTAAAATGCAACACAATATCCATGGTCACAACAAGTTATTTAATCTTTGGATCTTCAAGTGGTGCATCCATGTTCCTAAAACTTTTAGAGCCACTTATACCTTAACAAGGTGGGCCACCACATACGACATCAATAGTTCCAGGCAATGAAATATTCTAGACTTGTAATCTCTTAACATCAATAGCTCCCACGTATCATACTCAGGGTCATAACCTTTCAACCATATCTAAAAATGTTCATAAGATTTTTTTTATTGGGGTCTCCACAACAATATTCCAGAATCTCTTGAACTTCAAACACTTCAGAGTCATCTTCATCTTCCTATTACTCTTCCTTTTCCTCAACATCATCTTCAACTTCTTATTTGACATGATCACTGGATGCGTTTTTATTTTACGAGGATTAATAAGAAACGAAAAGCTTCTCCCACTCTACAAGCAGGTTTTAAAATCATCTGCCTTTTCATTTCTTATCTATGTTTCGGGATGGTTAAGCTTCAGGCTTTGACAAGATCTCAAACCATTTCGGGAAAAGTTTATCCCCACAACTGTAAGCACTATGATAGAGCCCAACCGACATTCCACCACATCTAGAGTACATGTTCAACAGGGTTCTATCACCATATAGTCCTACATGGGTAGAATTTGCATCAACATCACTAAAGATCATAGAACTAGATTCATTGTTGTTTGTGGTACTCTTTGTCTCAAATGGAAAGCTTACAAAAGAAGTATATGGAAGTAAGTACATCTTGTCATAGTAATAGTCAGATGTTGCTCTAAGTCTTGACTTCAAAATATTGTCAACCTTCAAAGGTAAAAGCATAATTCTAAGCTTTTTTTATCAAGACAGTGAAGTGGATTACCATCCTTGACTTTATAGAATACTTGATTGCTATCAATAAGGTTGGCAAGTAAGAGAGAGAGTAACTAAGAGAGAGAATAATGTAGAGGACACATTCAAGTAATCAGGCATTTCATCCTTATAAAGCGTTGGAATTCAGTTTGAGGCTCCAAGTCATAAAGTATTTCATAATGCCCTTCATCATTCTCGACACGAGGGAGGTCAAAGACAACATCACCAAGAAACAATGCCTTCTTCTAATCCAATTTACGTCCTTCTTCATATGCGACCGTATCGACCGCAAATTCAAATGGAGTTACACCTCTAACAATGACATTATGGGTTGATAACGGTTAAGAGCACCCCACAAGAAAACACACTTGCGTAATTGAGGCACACCGTATGCACCAACTCCCATCATTTTCAATTTAGCTTGATAACCCATGCCCACAAGGCAGTCTACTGCATATCTACCAAGAAAACCGCCTGCAAACTTCACAAGGTCAACAACGTTCTCTATCAACACAAACTTTGTCCTAAAATGCAACACAATATCCAGGGTCACAACAAGTTATTTAATCTTTGGATCTTCAAGTGGTGCATCCATGTTCCTAAAACTTTTAGAGCCACTTATACCTTAACAAGGTGGGCCACCACATACGACATCAATAGTTCCAGGCAATGAAATATTCTAGACTTGTAATCTCTTAACATCAATAGCTCCCACGTATCATACTCAGGGTCATAACCTTTCAACCATATCTAAAAATGTTCATAAGATTTTTTTTATTGGGGTCTCCACAACAATATTCCAGAATCTCTTGAACTTCAAACACTTCAGAGTCATCTTCATCTTCCTATTACTCTTCCTTTTCCTCAACATCATCTTCAACTTCTTATTTGACATGATCACTGGATGCGTTTTTATTTTACGAGGATTAATAAGAAACGAAAAGCTTCTCCCACTCTACAAGCAGGTTTTAAAATCATCTGCCTTTTCATTTCTTATCTATGTTTCGGGATGGTTAAGCTTCAGGCTTTGACAAGCATATGGGTTGAGATCAACAACCCATTTCGGGAAAAGTTTATCCCCACAACTGTAAGCACTATGATAGAGCCCAACCGACATTCCACCACATCCAGAGTACATGTTCAACAGGGTTCTATCACTATATAGTCCTACATGGGTAGAATTTGCATCAACATCACTAAAGATCATAGAACTAGATTCATTGTTGTTTGTAGTACTCTTTGTCTCTGATGGCAAGCTTACAAAAGAAGTATATGGAAGTTAGTACATCTTGTCATAGTAATAGTTAGATGTTGCTCTAAGTTTTGTCTTCAAAATATTGTCAACCTTCAAAGGTAAAAGCATAATTCTAAGCTTTTTTTTATCAAGACAGTCAAGTGGATTATCATCCTTGACTTTATAGAATACTTGATTGCTATCAATAAGGTTGGCAAGTACGAGAGAGAATAATGTAGAGGAAACATTCAAGTAACCAGACATTTCATCATTTCTTAGCCTTATAAAGCGTTGGAATTCAGTTTGAGGCTTCAAGTCATAAGGTATTTCATAATGCCCTTCATCATTCTCGACACGAGGGAGGTCAAAGATAGCATCAACAAGAAACAATGTCTTCTTCAAATCCAATTGATGTCCTTTTTCATATGCAACCGTATCGACCTCAAATTCAAATGGAGTTACTCCTCTAACAACGACATTATGGGTTGGTAACGGTTAAGAGGGTAAGTTCTCTGTAGGAAGAGCACCCCACAATAAAACACACATGCGAAATTAAGGCAGAGCGTATGCACCAACTGCCATCATTTCCAATTTAGCTTGATAACCCATGCCCACAAGGCAGTCTATTGCATATCTACCAAGAAAATCGCCTGCAAACTTCACAAGGTCAACAACGTTCTCCATCAACACAAACTTTGGCCTGAAATGCAACACAATATCCATGAACACAAGTTGTTTATTCTTTGGATCTTCAAGTGGTGCGTATTCATGTTCCTAAACCTATTAAAGTCACTTAGACCTTAACAAGGTGGACCACCACATACGACATCAACATTTCCAGGCAGTGAAAAATTCTAGACTTGTAACCTCTTAACGGAAATTCCTTCAGCGTTTCACGGCAAGAACTCAAACCACCCAAGGGCTCCCACGTATCATACTCAGGGCCATAACCTTTCCACCATATCTTGAAATGCAGTTCATAAGATTTTTTCTTGTTGGGGTCTCTACAACAATCTTCCAGAATCTCTTCAACTTCGAACACTTCAGAGTCATCTTCATCTTCCTATTCCTCTTCCTTTTCCTCAGCATCATCTTCAACTTCTTATTTGACATGCTCACTGGATGCGTTTTTATTTTACGAGGATAAATAAGAAACGAAAAGCTTCTCCCACTCTACAAGCAGGTTTTAAAATCATATGCTTTTTCATTTCTTATCTATGTTTCGGGATGGTTAAGTGATGCGAAGCATATTTCTTATACTTTTTCCCACTAAACTACACACTTTTATGTTAATTATAACTCATCAAGTTGTATTTGTATTGAAGTTTAGGAGGGTTGGAAGCTGGAAGTTCACCGGGTGAAATTGGCAAAGCATGCAGAGATCAGAAACTACGCCCGGTCGGGCGATTATGAGCTTCAAAATGCCCGGTCGGGCGAAACGCGTAAAAGCATGAGGAGAGTCCAGAAAGTTCGCCCGGTCAGGCGATTCTTCAAGACACAAAACGCCCGGTCGGGCGTTTCCCGCGAGCCATCCAGAAGCCTTTCGCCCGGTCGGGCGATTATCCCTTCTAATTTCGCCCGGTCGGACGTTTGGTGGTTCAACTGCATTTCAGCAGTTTTCTCGGCAGTTTTGCTAGGAAATAAAAAGAAAAAGGAAACGGATGGTGAGGGGGGAGACGATACATAGAAAAAGACAGAGGGAGAGAAAGGAGGAGAGGAAGAAGAGAAGGAAGGCATTCCGACCATTATTCCAACCATCAATTCCCGAATCCCGACTCCACTCGAAGAGAGCCACACACCTATGGTTTTGTTTCTACATTCTACTATGTGTATAGGCTAGACTCTCTTTGTTGCTCCAAGTTGTAATCTAGGCTTGTATATTTGTTTTAACACCTTGAATCGTACGTTTGATACCAACAATGTGTTTGATAATTAAAATGCTACGTTTTTGGCTAACGATGTAGTGTTGTTAAATCTCAGCTATCGTCACTTTAACATAGCTTAGGATTGATCGTTTGTTGGTATGCTATCGATTTAGAACTGTTCAGGGGATAAATTGATAGTGGATTAGGTAAGTAATTATAGTAGACGACATTTGTTCCCGCGCATCTGCAGGAATTAAATGTCGTTGAAAGCTGGTTCATGGAACAAGTGTTCAGCTGACTGTGAACTATACGTCGTAGACATGTTCAGTGCACGCGATTAGGTTGATAATTTTAATCCCGTCGTATGGTTCGTTGTAATGGTGTGTAACAACGCAAGCTTAGAGAGCAACTTGGAGTGACTTGTCTTCACGTGTTAAAAACCTCACTTTAGTAGCTTAAGTTAGTTAACCTTCTCAAAATCAAAACAAAATCTTTACATGCTTTGTGTAGTCCTATTAAGTGTAAGCAATCTCGCCTCCATGTGGATCGACACTTGAAATACTACTACGATACTGTATTCTTGCAGTAGTGTAGTATTATTAGAGTTTAAATAATTGAACTTGATAATCTTTATACATTGTTTGAGAACTCTAAAATACTACATCAAGTTTTGGCGCCGTTGCCGGGGAGGCAATATCTTGTTTATGCTTAATTGTTTTAGTTTTTATTTTGTTTTGTTTGATTTTTCTTTTTGAGTTTTTTAGGTACATTGTTCGTGTTCTACGGTGTGATAGCCATCTACCACGTCCGGACTTGAAGACGAAGGAGTGTATTATTTTAGGTAATATTTAGCTAACTTTCAGTTTAGTTTTTAGGTAGTTTAGTTTTTCACTTAAGCACACACTTTTGATAGTACTTACCCCGAAGTTGTCGAGATGTCTCGCTTTCGGTAATTAGGAAATATTTTATGCTTGTGCTTGGTGTATTTTCTGTTGTGTAGGTACTAATAAAAAAATAATAAAAAAAAGTGAATGCACACGCGATCACAGGGTACACCACCGTTTGGACTACTCTGTTATCAAAGAAGGAAAGGGTCAGGAAGTTCAGCCGGGTTTGATATTCAACAGGATTCGCCGAGTCCAATCAGAGATAACCCATTGTTTGAAAGTAGTGACAGTGATCTAGAAGCTGAGTCGATGGCCGACAATAATAACAACAACGCTGTCCCACCACCTGGAGGAAGGTTCGGTGACACTCTTAGGTCGGGAGTCGACTTTCTAGGAGAATTCGCCTACGCGAATGACAACGTGAACATTCCTCCTCATTACATTAGCTTGGTGAACGGGGGAAATCTCTTCCATGGGCGAGACGATGAGGATCCGATGAGCCACCTCAACGCGTTCTATGAATTGACGAACTCTCATCGACCCCCGAATGTGGACCATCATCAGATTAAGAGGGCCTTATTCCCTTTCTCACTGAGGGATAAAGCACGGGCGTGGTATGATTCTATTCCGGGATACAACATAGCCACATTCCAAGAGTTGAAGATGTTGTTCCTCTTGGAATATAACTCTCCGATGAAGATTGAGAAGTTGAGAGAGGAGATCACTACCTTCCGACAGAAATATGATGAGTCTTTTGCGGAAGCGTGGAAGAGGTTCACTGAATTGCTAAGGAAATGCCCAAGTCATGGACTAGCTCCGGGGCATGACCTTTTAAAATTCTACAAAGGTCTCAACAATGAGGGCACGGGACTAGTCACTGCAGGCTCAAACGGGAACTTGGATGATTTGACGCATGATGAGGTGAGAGCCTTGTTCCAAAGGTTGGCCAACAATCAAAGGAATTGGCATAATCCAAGAAGAGCGGCTGAGAAGGTAGGAGATACATTTGGTGCTACCAAAGATGCGGAAAGAGTGACAGCCATTGAGGCTCAATTGGCGGACATTAGTACCCAGATGTCTTCAATGATGAAAGCAGTGAAATCTCTTCAACTAACTCCTCAACCTCAAGCAGTGACCGTTATGAAGTGTGGGTTGTGTCAAGGTGGACATCATACTGATCAATGTCCAAGTCTTCAAGGACCACCCGTCGAGGATGTGAACTATATTGGCAACAATCGCCAAGGGTTCAATCAAGGCAACCAATACAACAATCAGCAAAATTGGAGGCCTCAACAAACGGGATGGAATCAAGCTGGTCCTAGCAACAACTCGGGTAATCAATGGAGGAACAACACTCAACCCCCGGGTTATGAGAAGAGGCCAACCGTTGAGGATCAATTGGGACAGATTCTCTCTTTTATGACTAAGAGTCAAAAGGAGAATGAGAATTTCAAGGAAAGAACAGTGGAAAAGTTTGGACAGATGGAGGCGACAATGAGGAATCTTGAGACTCAAATTGGGCAGCTTGCCACGGCATCACACACGAGGATTCCTAACACTATCCCGAGTAATACTGTACCTAATCCGAGAGGTAATGAACAGTGCAAAGCAGTGGTCTTGAGAAGTGGTCGTGAGTTGGATTCGACACCATCAATGGACGGCCAAGGTACTTCTGGCATCTCACACGCAGGGGCGGATGAGATGTTAGGATTGCATTCCTCGCACGCAGGGGCGGACGAGGCATGTAAGGGAAGTCCCGCGTTGGTGCAGGGTGCCCAACATGGTCAAGAACAGGCTGCATCCGGCAGTATGGAAAATGGTGTAGAATCTGAGTTAAGCGAGAGGATTTTGGCAGAAAAGAAGGGAAAGCAGAAAGTAGAGATGGGATCAAAGGGACGGCTGACAACAAGTCCGGCATTAGACCCGAAAAGTAAGTTCAACTTCCCCGATCACATTCCTCCTCTACCATATCCACCGAAGAGGAAGAAAAGAGCTCCAAAGGAGAAAAGCTTCGAGTGGATGATGAACGTGATTCGAAAAGTGAATGTGGATGTATCGTTGGTGGACCTCTTCACTAATTTCCCCAAGTTCTCCAAATTTTTCAAGGATATGATGGCAAATAAGGAGAAATTGCAAGATGAGGGGATAGTGGCTTTGAGCATGAATTGCTCACAACTGATTTCGGGAATGATGCCAATGAAGAAGAGGGATCCGGGATGTTGTGTGATTCCTTGTGAGATAGGCAACACAATCTTCACAAAATGTCTGTTGGATCAAGGATCGGGGATCTCATTGATGGCGTTGAAAACAGCACGTGCCATTGGACTGGAGAACAGAATGGAGCCCATCGACATTGCTCTACAACTGGCTGATCACTCCATTGTGAAGCCCAATGGAATAGTAGAGGATGTCTTGGTCAAGGTAGACAAGTTCGTCATCCCCGTTGATTTCATAGTATTGGATATGCCCGAGGACAAAGAGGTGCCAATTCTATTTGGCAGACCATTTCTTGCCACGGGGGACGTGTTGCTTGGAGCAAAGGACAACTCAGTCACGTTAAGAATTAATGGTGAGCAAGTGACCATTAATGTGGAGAAAGCGATGAAGCATCCTAGTGATGCAAAAGCGTGCTTTAGAGTTGACGTCCTCGACAAGTGTATCTTTGATAAGATGCGTTGCTCGGCAAGTATAGAAGGAAGCGTATATGATAAGGGGAGCTTGGAAAGAGATTTTGGTTCGACAATTAAAGTTGATTTTGATTTTGATGAAAGTGAGGATGCTCAAATGGATCAACCAAATCTCGAAAATGATTGTGTGGTGGATACTTTCGTGGCGGATGTGCAGCCTTCAATTGAAGTACCACCAAAGCCAGAATTGAAGCCACTCCCGACAAATCTGAAATACGCATTCCTTGGTGAGGATGAGTCTTTACCGGTTGTGATATCGGCGATGTTGAATGATGAAGAAGAATTGAAGTTGATAGAGCTACTGAAGTCACACAAGAAAGCTCTAGGATGGTCCATTGCCGACATCAAAGGGATTAGCCCCGCTATATGCATGCACAAAATCTTGATGGAAGAGGGAGCTAAGCCGGTAAGAGAAAGACAAAGAAGGTTGAACCCACTCATGCAAGAAGTGGTTGAAAAAGAGGTGAAAAAATTGTTGAAATATGGGATGATCTACCCCATTTCTGATAGTGAGTGGGTTAGCCCGGTGCAATGTGTACCGAAGAAAGGGGGAATAACCGTGACTGTCAATGAAAAGAATGAAGTGTTAGCAACTCGATTGGTGAACTCATGGAGAGTTTGCATGGACTACAGGAAGTTGAACACAGCGACGAGAAAAGATCACTTTCCGTTGCCATTCTTAGATCAGTTGCTCGACAGGATTGCGGGTTATTCCCACTATTGCTTCTTAGACGGATACTCGGGGTATAATCAGATTGCAATTGCCCCGGAAGATCAGGAAAAGACGACATTCACATGTCCTATTGGTACGTATGCCTTCCGCCGGATGCCTTTTGGGTTGTGCAATGCACCGGCTACAGTCCAACGTTGCATGATGGCAATTTTTTCCGATATGAATGAAGACATTATGGAGATCTTCATGGATGATTTCTCCGTCTTTGGATCCTCATTTGATCTTTGCTTAGAAAATTTGAGACGGGTCTTACAAAGATGTGAAGAATCGAATCTCGTGCTAAATTGGGAAAAGTGTCAATTCATGGTCAAGGAGGGCATAGTGTTGGGACACAAGGTGTCGGAGTTGGGGTTTGAGATGGATAAGGCGAAGATTGATGTGATCTCGAAGTTACCTCCCCCAACGAATGTGAAGGGCATCCGTAGTTTCCTTGGACATGCGGGATTCTACCGACGTTTTATAAAAGATTTTTCAAAGATTGCAAAGCCACTTTGCAACTTGCTTGAAAAGGATGCCAAGTTCGTCTTTGATGAGAAATGCCTTGAGGCATTTGAATTGTTGAAGAAGAAGCTAGTCGAAGCTCCTATTATTATCACACCCGATTGGTCAAAGCCGTTTGAGTTGATGTGTGATGCTTCGGACTATGCTGTGGGGGCCGTTCTAGGCCAAAGGAGAAACAAGGTCCTACACGCCGTCTACTATGCTAGCAAAGTACTCAATGAAGCTCAACTGAATTACACCACGACAGAGAAGGAAATGTTAGCAGTTGTGTATGCTTTCGAGAAGTTTCGTGCTTACTTACTTGGCACGAAGGTGGTAGTGTTCACGGACCATTCAGCTATCAAGTATTTGATGAACAAGAAAGATGCAAAGCCTCGGTTGGTGAGGTGGATCCTCTTACTACAAGAGTTTGACGTAGAGATTAAAGACAAAAAGGGGACCGAGAACTTGGTAGCTGATCATCTCTCTAGATTAGAAGGATTGGAAGAGACGGAAGATGAAAGAAAGAAAAGGATAAATGAGAAATTTCCCGACGAGCAAGTGTTGCAAGTGGAGGCTCGGGAAACATATGTGTCGTGGTTTGCCAATTTGGCGAACTACCTTGTCACGGGCATTATACCAGAAGGGTTGTCTTCTAACCAAAAGAAGAAATTTTTGAGTGACACCCGCACGTATGTATGGCGGCCACTTTGTAGTGATGGAGTTATTCGAAGGTGCGTTGGAGAGCATGAGCACCTTCAGATTTTGTCTGCATGCCATGATTCGTTGTATGGCGGCCACTTTGGAGCACGACGAACGGCTTTTAAAGTGCTTCAGTCCGGATTCTTTTGGCCATCGATCTTCAAGGATGCAAAAGCCTATGTAGAGAGATGTGACAGTTGCCAAAGAACCGACAATATCTCGTGGAGAAATGAAATGCCGATGAATAATATTCACGAGGTAGAACTTTTCGATGTTTGGGGAATAGACTTCATGGGACCGTTTCCCAAGTCTAATGGGCAGCAATACATTCTCGTTGCTGTTGACTATGTTTCTAAGTGGGTAGAGGCAGTGGCCTCGGCGACCAATGATGCTAAAGTGGTGCTGAAGTTTATCAAGAGTCACATCTTTAACCGCTTTGGGACACCACGAGCCATTATCAGTGATGGAGGAACTCATTTTTGCAATAAGTTATTTGAGAACCTCCTAGGTAAGTATGGTGTCCAACACAAGGTTGCTACCCCTTATCATCCCCAAACGAGTGGTCAAGTTGAAGTATCCAATCGTGAGATAAAGCGGGTGCTTGAGAAAGTTGTAAGGCCGTCTCGGAAGGATTGGGCTCAAAAGTTAGATGATGCTTTGTGGGCATATCGAACGGCGTATAAGACTCCGATTGGAACTTTACCATACAAGTTGGTCTTTGGAAAGGCTTGCCATTTGCCGGTAGAGCTTGAGCATAAAGCTTTTTGGGCTTTGCAAAAGCTTAATTTGGATTATGATGCGGCAGCCGAGAAAAGGGTGTGTGATATGAATGAAATGGACGAGTTTAGGCTTCATGCATACGAGAGTGTTGATCTCTACAAAGAGCGTGCTAAGAGGGTACATGATGCAGCCATTAAGCCTCGTCAATTTCATGAGGGACAACGGGTCCTTTTGTACAACTCTCGGCTTAAACTGTTTCCGGGCAAGCTCAAGTCAAGATGGTGGGGGCCTTATGTGGTGCACAAGGTATACCCCTATGGTGCTGTGGATGTTCATGATGAGAAGAATGGGAGCATTTGGAAGGTGAATGGCCAACGCTTGAAGGCCTATGTTGGAATTGAAGGTGGCATGGAGACAGAAGAGGTGGTCACACTAGAGAATCCGAAAGTGTAGACCAAGGATGAAGAAGGTCGAGCCAACGACTATAAACAAAGGCGCTGATTGGGAGGCAACCCAAGTTTTTTTGTTTTTATTTTTGATTTCATATGTTGGAGGTTTTGTTTGCTCAATTCTTTCCTCTAACGTTTTTTTTGAATTGAGTGTTTCTTTTTGTAGTTTTTGTTCTTTTTGTAGGAGCAACTGGGAGTTAGGATTGGAGCTTAGGAGGAAGCACACCTGCAAAGGATTTTTACACCCACCCTCCCACCCGAATGCACTATGGACGTCATGCCAAGTTTGGGGGAGTTTCCTTTCCCTTTACTTTATTTGTCTTTTTTGCATGCATTGAGGACAATGACGCATTCAAGTTTGGGGGGGTTATGAATGATTTGTGATGTATGTTTTTGGGTGTTTTGCGTGATAAAGATGTTTTGAATCTATGTAGTTGACGGGTGCATGCTTTATCTTCGGCTTTCTGGTTAGGAAATCTTACTTAATTTTACTTGAACTTTGAAGCTTAGGATGAATGGAATGGGTGCATGAATTTTTTTGGAAAGAGCATGTTGTGATTACATCCGATTTCTTAAGTTGAGGAGAGTATGAAAATCGCATGACTTGTGGAAATTATCTTGGATTGATTTGCTTTATCGAGTGAAGTGCGTGCGTTCGTTTGTGTTAACGATTTGGGAGGATAAGGCACTAGGATGAACTCTATGGCCAAATGATCACATGCCTAGTCCATCAAATGATCCCCTAGAAGCCACCTTGATCTTAATTCCCTATTCTTTGTGTAAACACTTAGCCAAACACTTAGCTACTTAAATAAGCCTAATTTTAGCCTCATCAATAGACCTTGCTACTATTTGAATGCTAAATACAAGTTGAGCTTTGTGTTTTGAGTTGTGAGTGTGAGGTGGTGGATTGTAAAGAATAGACATTTCTAGACTTGATAGAAGGTGAAAAGAATGAAGTTCTTAAAAAAAAAAAAAAAAAAAAGACGACCTCCAAATTCACAAAAGTCGAGGTCTTCTACAAAAACAAAAAAAAATAAAAATAAAATAAGTTGATGAAATAAAGATAGAGCTTCTATGTTTGTTTGTGTAATCTCGTCTGGAATAGATCTCAAGTTTGGGGGAGTGTGGGTTTGGTGGTAATTTTTCGTTGGTTAATCTTTGGAAGGAAGTTGTAGGAGGGAAGATTTTGGCACTCAAATGTGTAGCCTTTGAGCTCACTATCCATATTGATCCTACCTCGTCCCTAGCCCCATTACAACCTTGAAACAAGACCTTGGACCTTATCGTTGATGCTTGTGGATGTTGTGTAAATAACTTGGTAGAGTTAAAGAAGTTCGGTTTGAAATCTGTGTGTCTATGTGATTAGTAGTGCTTGATGAGTCGATGATGACGGTTTGAGTTGTTTGATCGTATGTTTGGACCTACTTTGAAGTGCACCTTGACTTGAAGTTCTAGGGGGATGAGTGATTGTTCTTGAGAGTGGGAAATTTCGATTGGAAATGTTGGGGGTTTAGATTTTGTCACTCACGTCCTTACATGATTCTTTTTGATGAAAATCTCTTTGCGGGTGAAGTTTGGGTGAGTTTTCGTGCTTAAAATGTACCTTGCTCGGGGCGAGCAAGAGCTCAAGTTTGGGGGTATTTGATGCGAAGCATATTTCTTATACTTTTCCCCCTAAACTACACACTTTTATGTTAATTATAACTCATCAAGTTGTATTTGTATTGAAGTTTAGGAGGGTTTAAAGCTGGAAGTTCGCCGGGTGAAATTGGCAAAGCATGCAGAGATCAGAAACTACGCCCGGTCGGGCGATTATGAGCTTCAAAACGCCCGGTCGGGCGAAACGCGTAGATGTAACATCCCAAACTTTTGTGACCCTTTTTATTATGTTATTGGAATTTTGGAATTTTGAAACGTTTGATTTTATGTGATTAAGTGCTTTGCGTGAAATAAATTGTCGTGGTAATTGTGGAATGATGAGCTCGAGATTTTATCGTTGCCCAATGTGGGGAAAAGGTTAATAGGATCATGCATTAATCCTTTCTCGAGCCAATTAATTGATATTTCCGGTCATTCCTAATTATTGAAATAATACTTCTTTTTGTGGATTTAATTAATTGTTTTGGGACATTATTCCAAATTAAATCCAAACCGATAGACCATAAATTGTACTACATGAAATTCGAACTCCATTTTATTTTTCCTTGGGAGTTTCGAAAATCTCCAATAGGAGATTGAATTATTTTCCTTTGATTTAATTGGTACTTTACTGACTTCCACCCTTTGAATTTAATCCAATTAAATCATGGGATAATTTATTTCTTCACCCAAAATAAATAGAGAGTTGGGATATTTCCTTGGCTATTTGAGCCTAGCAATTTTCGGCCCCTCCACTAAATTTTGGGGGATATTTTATTTGTTTCCTAATTTGTGGGATCCCCTTTTTATTCAAATAAATTCCTATGTCATTTTAATTGGGGATGTGAATATTTTTCTACTACTTCCCTTCCAAGTCACACGTCCCATACTATTATTTTCCTTGTGGGAATTTAATTAATTGATGCCTATTTTATGGGAGCCTTTTTCCATAAAGAAATTACCTAATTTAAATCCTATTCTATTTAATTGGGGATTTAAATAATTTTTGTACAAATTCCTCTTGAAATTTTCGGCACCCACTATATTAATTCCTACTTGGAGATTTAATTTATTTTTGTTCCCTTGTTTACGGAATATTCACCATTATTTCCTAATTTATGAATATTCTCTCCAAGTAAATAATTGCTATATTTCCTTATTAAATTTTCAGCCAATTTTTGAAAATGTGGCTCTTTAAAATTGTGGGATTCTTATTCATTGGTCTATATATTTAATTCCCCACAATTTATTCATTTAATTCATGGATTTTAACCTAAACTATAAATATTAAAAGCTAAAACCCTAGCCCCCATTCTTCAAAAAAAACGCCACCCTCTCTTCTCTCCTCTCCCACACGGTTTCTCCCATTCTCCCACTCTCCCATCTCCAAAAAAAAATCTTCCATTCAAGCTTATTCTTGCATCCATTGAAGCTGCCTTCAAGAATCTCCGACGAATCGCCTTGTTCTTCGCTTCTACCGATTGGTTTTTGTCAAAGGAAGGTATAATTGCTCACTTTTCTTCTCCTTCTCTTTTGAACCATGTTTTGAGTCCTACATGCATGTAGAGAGTGTAGGTTTGATAGATCGCAAATTTTAACGGGAGGGAAATTTTGTGTTCATAAGAACTTGGTTGTTTTTGCCTTGTTGATTGGAATCATGTGGGTTTGGATCAAAATAGTTGTGAATAATATGAGATTGTATGCAAATATGTGTTTGAGGAATGTGTAAGCATGATGATGTGTTTTCGAGCATGAAGAATCGGTGTTTTCGTTGTGGAAATTTAAAAACCCTATTTTCGGATTTGAACCAGAATTCTGTGATGCTCGACCAGTGACTTATGATCTGTAGTCGACGCATCAAACGAACGAATTTTGCTACGAAATTTTTACTGAGTAAACTTCAAGATGTTTTCGGTGTCTCGTGTGAATTTCAGCCTGTTTTATCGAAAAATGAATTTTTAATAAATGTTTGAAGTCGACCGCGCAAATCTGCCAGAAACGCGAGTTCTCGCCATGAATGTTTCGTTTTCTGTTTGACTAACCAAATGAACTCCGATTGACGTGATTCTTGAACGATATGAATATTTGATGTGTCTTCTGTATTGTGTTAAATTTTCGGCCTTTTTGGGAATCGTATGAAATTATGGTGAATTTTTCAAATGAACTGCGCAATACTGTCAGAAATGGTATGTTCCGACCAGAGAGTTCAATATGTGATATGACTGACTAAATGACGTGATTTCGATATGAAAATTTTCATGGATGAACTTGAATGTGTCCTCTGTGTTGTGACCAAAATTTAGCATGTTTTGAGGTCGGATGAATTTATAGTGATTTTTACAAAACGGTCGCGCAATTCTGCCAGTTTTCTGCCTTGATTAAATGACACTTAGTTTCAAGTTTAAAAGTGTTATTTGATGCATGTATGTGCAAGGAACGTGTTTAATTGTTGAAATCACTTGCGATAAGTTGAAAGGTGTTACGTGTGTTTTATACCCTTGTGATGCATGTTGGGTTTTGGGATTGAGGAGAACGATGAGAGAGAAACGATAGGACATGCATAGTGATATGTTGTTGTGTGAGACTGACTTGTGTTGTCGTTGACAAGGGTGTTGTGTTTTCGTGAACTCGAGGATCGAGAGTTGCTAGGTTGGGTTGTGATTTTGCTAAGAGAACGAGGTGGGCTTTCTTTCAAACCTCTTTACTTTTCCGAAAAATATTATGTGGAGATATAAGGGTGGTTTAACTGTTATGTCATGCCATGGACTGTTTTGTTATGAGATTGTGTGCCTGATGCCTAGTTCGTATGAGTTTACTCCGTTAGGCTATATGGCTGTACTGTGAAACGAATTCAGGTCCGAGTAGGGCCGTAAACCCTATCGGGCTGTGTACACTGGTGGGATCGTGAGCCGTCCTTGCAAGTCGGCCGGTCTCGTGGGCGAATAGTGTGGCCACACTTTCGTCGCACTGTGGTTGTGATTGTTGGATTGATGTGAAAAGTGGGGAGATTATTTTGACTGGCCAGTCTGTGAAACTTTTTGTGTTCTCGTGATATTTTCATTACTGGGTATAAAACTCGAGATCACTGGTATGGATGACATAACTTGATAAATGTTTTCGGCATGAGCCCATTGAGTACAACAAGTACTCAGCCCTGCAATTTCTTTTAAAAAAATTTTGCAGGTTGAGCGGGATGTTGCGGTGGATGTTGAGCTGGCTAGAGACCTTAGGATACGTTGTGTCGTCATACATAGGCGTGATCCTTGACTCTCCTTGAACCTTATTTATCCGCTGCTATGTTTTAATTTATGTCTTAAGACCGTAAGCTTTTCGTTTTGGTGTTGGGACATGTATGGTGGTGTTAGGATTTAAACGTGCATCTACGTTATCTTTTGAAAATGGTATTCTCCGAATTTAAGTTAAGTTCTTGTTCTACTTTAGTTTTTAGTTATTGTATTTCTTAAGTCTAATTTTTCCCTTTGTCTTTTTAAAGGTATTTTATCTTATGTCTTTTCAAAAAAAAATATAACCTTAAAATTTTTAAACTAAGTTGTTTTCCTTTCTTCAAATCATTTAAGTTGTTCTTTTTAAATTGTAATCCATGCATGTCGGTCATGATCGCCGCGTTTGTGGTACCCCTTGTATGGGCGGTCGTGACAGTAAAAGCATGAGGAGAGTCCAGAAAGTTCGCCCGATCGGGCGATTCTTCAAGACACAAAATGCCCGGTCGGGCGTTTCCCGCGAGCCATCCAGAAGCCTTTCGCCCGGTCGGGCGATTATCCCTTCTAATTTCGCCCGGTCGGACGTTTGGTGGTTCAACTGCATTTCAGCAGTTTTCTCGGCAGTTTTGCTGGGAAATAAAAAGAAAAAGGAAATGGATGGTGAGGGGGGAGACGATACATAGAAAAAGACAGAGGGAGAGAAAGGAGGAGAGGAAGAAGAGAAGGAAGGCATTCCGACCATTATTCCAACCATCAATTCCCGAATCCCGACTCCACTCGAAGAGAGCCACACACCTATGGTTTTGTTTCTACATTCTACTATGTGTATAGGCTAGACTCTCTTTGTTGCTCCAAGTTGTAATCTAGGCTTGTATATTTGTTTTAACACCTTGAATCGTACGTTTGATACCAACAATGTGTTTGATAATTAAAATGCTACGTTTTTGGCTAACGATGTAGTGTTGTTAAATCTCAACTATCGTCACTTTAACATAGCTTAGGATTGATCGTTTGTTGGTATGCTATCGATTTAGAACTGTTCAGGGGATAAATTGATAGTGGATTAGGTAAGTAATTATAGTAGACGACATTTGTTCCCGCGCATCTGCAGGAATTAAATGTCGTTGAAAGCTGGTTCATGGAACAAGTGTTCAGCTGACTGTGAACTATACGTCGTAGACATGTTCAGTGCACGCGATTAGGTTGATAATTTTAATCCCGTCGTATGGTTCGTTGTAATGGTGTGTAACAACGCAAGCTTAGAGAGCAACTTGGAGTGACTTGTCTTCACGTGTTAAAAACCTCACTTTAGTAGCTTAAGTTAGTTAACCTTCTCAAAATCAAAACAAAATCTTTACATGCTTTGTGTAGTCCTATTAAGTGTAAGCAATCTCGCCTCCCTGTGGATCGACACTTGAAATACTACTACGATACTGTATTCTTGCAGTAGTGTAGTATTATTAGAGTTTAAATAATTGAACTTGATAATCTTTATACATTGTTTGAGAACTCTAAAATACTACATCATTAAGCTTCAGCTTTTAACAAGCATATACGTTGAGATCAACAGCCCATTTTGGGAAAAGTTTATCCCCACAACTGTTAGCACTAAGATAGAGCCCAACCGACATTCCACCACATCCAGAGTACATGTCCAACATGGCTCTCTCACCATATAGCCCTACATGGGTAGAATTTGCTTCAACATCACTAAAGATCATAGAACTAGATTCATTGTTTGTAGTACTCTTTGACTCTGATGGCAAGCTTACAAAAGAAGTATATGGAAGTAAGTACATCTTGTCATAGTAATAGTCAGATGTTGCTCTTAGTCTTGACGTCAAAATATTGTCAACCTTCAAAGGTAAAAGCATAATTCTATTCTTTTTTTATCAAGATAGTCATGTTGATTATCATCCTTGACTTTATAGAATACTTGCTTGCTATCAATAAGGTTGGCAAGTAAGACAGAGAATAATATAGAGGATACCTTCAAGTAACCAGCCATTTCATCATTTCTTATCCTTATAAAGCGTTGGAATTTAGTTTGATGCTCCAAGTCATAAGGTATTTCGTAATGCCCTTCATCATTCTCGACACGAGGGAGGTCAAAGATAGCATCAACAAGAAACAATGCCTTCTTCAAATCCAATTTAAGTCCTTCTTCATATGCAACCGTATCGACCTCAAATTCAAATGGAGTTACTCCTCTAACAACGACATCATGAGTTGGTAACAGTTATGAGGGTAAGTTCTCTGTAGGAAGAGCGCCCCACAAGAAAACACACATGCGAAATTAAGGCAGAGCATATGCACCAACTGCCATCATTTCAAATTTAGCTTGATAACCCATGCCCACAAGGCAGTCAACTACATATCTACCAAGAAAATAGCCTGCAAACTTCACAAGGTCAACAACGTTCTCCATCAACACAAACTTTGGCCTGAAATGCAACACAATATCCATGAACACAACAAGTTGTTTATTCTTTGGATCTTCAAGTGGTGCATTCATGTTCCTAAACCTATTAAACCCACTTATACCTTAACAAGGTGGGCCACCACATACGACATCAACATTTCTAGACAGTGAAAAATTCTAGACTTGTAACCTCTTAACATAAATTCCTTCGGCTTTTCACGGCAAGAACACAAACCACCCAAGGGCTCCCACGTATCAAACTCAGGGCCATAACCTTTCCACCATATCTTGAAATGAAGTTCATAAGATTTTTTTCTTTTTGGGGTCTCCACAACAATCTTCCAGAATCTCCTCAACTTCAAACACTTCAGAGTCATCTTCATCTTCCTCTTCCTTTTCCTCACCATCATCTTCAACTTCTTATTTGACATGATTACTGGATGTGTCTTTATTTTACGAGGATAAATAAGAAACGAAAAGCTTCTCCCACTCTACAAGCAGGTTTTAAAATCATCTGCTTTTTCATTTCTTATCTATGTTTCGGGATGGTTAAGCTTCAGGCTTTAACAAGCATATGGGTTGAGATCAACAACCCATTTCGTGAAAAGTTTATCCCCACAACTGTTAGCACTAAGACAGAGCCCAACCGACATTCCACCACATCCAGAGTACATGTCCAACATGGTACTCTCACCATATAGCCCTACATGGGTAGAATTTGCATCAACATCACTAAAGATCACGTAACTAGATTCATTGTTGTTTGTGGTACTCTTTGTCTCTAATGGAAAGCTTACAAAAGAAGTATATGGAAGTAAGTACATCTTGTCATAGTAAAAGTCAGATGTTGCTCTAAGTCTTGACTTCAAAATATTGTCAACCTTCAAAGGTAAAAGCATAATTCTAAGCTTTTTTTATCAAGACGGTTAAGTGGATTATCATCCTTGACTTTATAGAATACTTGCTTGCTATCAATAAGATTGGCAAGTAAGAGAGAGAGTAACTAAGAGAGAAAATAATGTAGAGGACACATTCAAGTAACCAAGCATTTCATCATTTCTTAGCCTTATAAAGCATTGGAATTCAGTTTGAGGCTCCAAGTCATAAGGTATTTCGTAATGCCCCTCATCATTCTCGACACGAGGGAGGTCAAAGATAGCATCAACAAGAAACAATGCCTTCTTCAAATACAATTTACGTCCTTCTTCATATGCAACCGTATCGACCTCAAATTCAAATGGAGTTACTCCTCTAACAACGACATTATGGGTGTGTAACAGTTATGAGGGTAAGTTCTCTGTAGGAAGAGCGCCCCACAAGAAAACACACATGCGAAATTAAGGCAGAGCATATGCACCAACTGCCATCATTTCAAATTTAGCTTGATAACCCATGCCCACAAGGCAGTCTACTACATATCTACCAAGAAAATAGCCTGCAAACTTCACAAGATCAACAACGTTCTCCATCAACACAAACTTTGGCCTGAAATTCAACACAATATCCATGAACACAACAAGTTGTTTATTCTTTGGATCTTCAAGTGGTGCATTCATGTTCCTAAACATATTAAACCTACTTATACCTTAACAAGGTGGGCGACCACATACGACATCAATATTTCCAGACAGTGAAAAATTCTAGACTTGTAACCTCTTAACACAAATTCCTTCAGCTTTTCATTGCAAGAACACAAACCACCCAAGGGCTCCCACGTATCAAACTCAGGGACATAACCTTTCCACCATATCTTGAAATGCAGTTCATAAGATTTTTTCTTTTTGGGGTCTCCACAACAATCTTCCAGAATCTCTTCAACTTCAAACACTTCAGAGTCATCTTCATCTTCCTTTTCCTCACCATCATCTTCAACTTCTTATTTGACATGATTACTGGATGTGTCTTTATTTTACGAAGATAAATAAGAAACGAAAAGCTTCTCCCACTCTACAAGCAGGTTTTAAAATCATCTGCTTTTTCATTTCTTATCTATGTTTCTATCTATGTTTCGGGATGGTTAAGCTTCAGGCTTTGACAAGCATATGGGTTGAGATCAACAACCCATTTCGTTAAAAGTTTATCCCCACAACTGTTAGCACTAAGACAGAGCCTAACCGACATTCCACCACATCCAGAGTACATGTCCAACATGGTACTCTCACCATATAGCCTTACATGGGTAGAATTTGCATCAACATCACTAAAGATCATAGAACTAGATTCATTGTTGTTTGTGGTACTCTTTGTCTCAAATGGAAAGCTTACAAAAGAAGTATATGGAAGTAAGTACATCTTGTCATAGTAAAAGTCAGATGTTGCTCTAAGTCTTGACGTAAAAATATTGTCAACCTTCAAAGGTAAAAGCATAATTCTATGCTTTTTTTTTATCAAGACAGTCATGTTGATTATCATCCTTGACTTTATAGAATACTTGCTTGCTATCAATAAGGTTGGCAAGTAAGAGAGAGAGTAACTAAAGGAGAGAATAATGTAGAGGATACCTTCAAGTAACCAGCCATTTCATCATTTCTTAGCCTTATAAAGAGTTGGAATTCAGTTTGAGGCTCCAAGTCATAAGGTATTTCATAATACCCTTCATCATTCTCGACGTAAGGGAAGTTAGAGATAACTTCACCAAGAAACATTGCCTTCTTCAAATCCAATTTACTCCCTTCTTCATATGCAACCGAATCGACCTCAAATTCAAATGGAGTTACTCCTCTAACAACGACATTATGGGTTGGTAACGATTATGAGGGTAACTTCTCTGTAGGAAGAGCACCCCACAAGAAAACACACATGCTAAATTGAGGTAGACCGTATGCACCAAGTGCCATCATTTCCAATTTAGCTTGATAACCCATGCCCACAAGGCAGTCTACTGCATATCTACCAAGAAAATCGCCTGCAAACTTCACAAGGTCAACAACGTTCTCCATCAACATAAACTTTGGACTGAAATGCAACACAATATCCATGAACACAACAAGTTGTTTATTCTTTGGATCTTCAAGTGGTGCATCCATGTTCCTAAACCTTTTAGAGCCACTTATACCCTAACAAGGTGGGCCACCACATACGATATCAATAGTTCCAGGCAGTGAAAAATTCTAGACTTGTAACCTACTAACACAAATTCCTTTAGCTTTTCACGGCAAGAACTCAAACCACCCAAGGGTTCCCATGTATCATACTCAGGGCCATAACCTTTCCACCATATCTTGAAATGCAGTTCATAAGATTTTTTCTTATTAGCGTCTCCACAACAATCTTCCAGAATCTCTTCAACTTCAAACACTTCAGAGTCATCTTCATCTTCCTCTTACTCTTCCTTATCCTCACCATCATCTTCAACTTCTTATTTGACATGCTCACTGGATGCGTCTTTATTTTATGAGGATAAATAAGAAACAAAAAGCTTCTCTCACTCTACAAGCAGGTTTAAAAATCATCTGCTTTTTCATTTCTTATCTATGTTTTGGGATGGTTAAGCTTCAGGCTTTGACAAGCATATGTGTTGAGATCAACAGCCCATTTCATGATAAGTTTATTCCCACAACTGAGCACTAAGACAGTGCCCAACTGACATTCCACCACATATAGCGTACATGTCCAACAGGATTCTCTCAACATATTTCCCTACATGGGTAGAATTTGCATCAACATCACTAAAGATCATAGAACTAGATTCATTGTTGTTTGTAGTACTCTTTGTCTCTGGTGGCAAGCTTACAAAAGAAGTATATGGAAGTAAGTACATCTTTTCATAGTAATAGTCAGATGTTTCTCTAAGTCTTGACTTCTTCAAAATATTGTCAATCTTCAAAGGTAAAAGCATAATTCTAAGTTTTTTTTATCAAGACAGTCATGTGGATTATCATCCTTGACTCTATAGAATAAGGTTGGCACAAGTTTTAATAAATGTATCATCAGCCCTATAATACCACTAAGTCGAAAAAATTTGGTTCCCGTCAACAGCTTGGAACAACGCTACAATCTTGCATATGTAATTTTCCCTTCCTTCCTCATCCTTAACATGGCCCGCATCATCCAAGAAGTAAATTTCTTTATCAATCTCTAATTGAAGAAAATGGTATTTTGCTTGGATGATTTCCGTGGATCGGTTTTCCCCTTCGGCCTCATTGCACTCCTCATCGTCATTGACTGCAATTCCCTCACTTTGGCAGCGTCATCAAATTTTACGGAAGGAGGCAGAGATTTTCTCTTCAATCCTAAGAGCTCATAGAATATATCCTCGTCGTATATGAGTTAATCATAGATCGACATCGACAATATATTGTTCTTACTATTCTTCAGCGGTTCAGCCGCGTCAAATGATGTGAAGATTAAATCATAGTCGAAATCGCTCTGCTTGTTAATGCCGCCGAAGTTTGAGCTGGACTTTGGCTGGCCACTACAGACGTCGCTGAATAATGGATCGTCTATCCAACGACACTCCGGCACATTAGACCACATCGGTTTGGATTTCCCACACGCTCCTCCAGTTGCACCAATCATAGCTGGAGGTCTCGAACCTGTTGTCTCAGATCATCGTTCTCGATGTCGCGCAGATTACGTTGTCCTGCAACCTCTTCGTTTGGGAGATCTCCATGTCCCCCACCACGATCACCGCCACGAACATCGCCACTTCCGCCGCATGAAGATATTTAGCCATTGATAATCAACCTGATCGTGATACCAATTGATGCAAAAACGTATAGAGAATGACTGAACTAGTACTAACTTGTTGAGAACTCCATATTATAGAAACTCAAAGTAAAATTAATATTCATAGTTTGTCTTTTTAGTCCAACAATGAGGTCTTTATATAGGGCAAGGAGAAATTCTAAACTTATGGAAAAATAAAACAAAAAGGAAATAACTAAAAGGAAATAAACAAAAAGGAAATACTTTATTCCTTATCCACTCAATTCACAAATAAAAATGTATAAAATCCTATGACGATTAGGAAATAATTCATTTAGAGTGAGATGAGAGAAGTACGTTTTTCTTTTTTAACATACATAATGATATTAGTTCTTATATCTATTGAATAATGTATTCATTAAGTGAAAATTATATGGCTCATGCTTAACACGGTTGGTAATACGTAGTTAGGGATTAATACATGGCTTAGATCACTACCTGTCTAATATTCAACATGTTAGTGCAATTTGAAATTCATAACTCATTAATACGATTTTAATGATCATTTCATAAACCACTTTTGCTATCAATCTTGCAAGTAGGGCTGTCAAATCGTGCGGGTTGGGTCGTTATCATGTCAACCCATTATCGACCCAACCTAATCGTGTCCCAACCCAACCCAACCCGAAATCATCGGGTTCTTATCGTGTCCCAATCCAACGGGTTCGTGTCGGGTTCGCGCGTGTTATCGTGTACCCAAAAAAAAGTCAACTCTCTATTAATGATAGTAAGTTAGCTTGACACGACACGATAACGACTAAAACATGATGTTATTATACGATTTAAACATGATATTACACGATAAAATAAAAAATTACCAAATTAAAATAATTGTTTTCTTAATCAAAATAATAAAATTAAAGTATAGTAATATTAAATCTATATAATAAAATTAAATAATTACAAAAATTTAATTAATATTTTTCAATTAATAAAATTAAAGTATAGTATTTTTTAATTAATTAAAATTAAAGTATAATATTTTTTAATTAATTAAAATTAAAGTATAATATTTTTAATCAACAAAAATAACTAAAAATTAAAGTTTAATAATTTTTTAATTAATAAAAAATAATTTTTTTTCTTAAACGTATAACCTAAACCCGACCCAAACACGACCCGACCCAACCCGTTATATTCGTCTTCTTATTAGGTCGACCCTATAAGGACCCAAATTCTGAACGTGCGTGTTCGTGTCGTGTTAATTTCGTGCCGGTCCGTGTCGTGTTATCGTATCATATCAAAAATTGTCAGCCCTACTTGCAAGGATATATGCCTAAAATGAAATTACGCTCAATATGATGGGCCACATCACACTCAATTAAATCATCCTTCATTTTTACGATATTTTCCGAAAATAAATAAACGCTGATTCATGCTCTTCTTCTTACAGGGGAGAGGATAGCCAAAGGCCCTCTCCCTTTTTGTCTCTCTAGAATACAACTATATATACGCAGAAACTCAATTGCATACAACGCAGGCATATAGAAACATTTTACGTGTATCGATTGCATGTATAAATTATCGTAGGTGACTAAATGAGTCAATTACCACTGATCCTGAAGTGCTAGTAAAATCTACTAAACGAGGTCAACGACCCTTAAACGATAGATTAGACATTTATATACCAGTGGCGAATTTCAACCATTTCCATTAATGACGACGGAGGAAATAGTTATGCTCAATTGTTGTATATGGTGATGAATGTGACAACAAATTAATTATCCATAACCATTTTCTGATAATGAACTCCTAGATTCCTCAGCAAACAACGTATTTTTGTCGAGGGAAATGGAATCGATAGCGATTCGATTGAAACTGCTGAAGGGTCGATACAAGATGTTCAAGAACGTGGTCTCGACCACCGAGCCTATTGGAATATGAAAGAGAAAATGGTGGTTGCTGACGAGTCCACATGAAGCTTATTTTCCAGGTTGGTACACATCCATATATCAATGTATTACATACGATCACCACTTGTCATATGTGTCCTCACACAAATACGTTCTCTATTTGCTCGATTAGAGGAATGCCCCTGCCGACGCATATTACCACCGTGACGAGTCCAAATTCAATCCTATGACGACTATGTTTGGGTTATTTGACGTCAAAGTTGAGGTCTCTCGCGAGGTCTTCGACAACACTGAGGCCATCGTAATAACTGAATAAGTGGTACCCGATGCACCGATTCAAGGGAAACCATATGAATCACCTGCCAGTTCTAATGAAGTAACCTTACCGATTTCGGGCCCAGCCACACCAGTTAACCACAAGCTATTTGATTTGTGATGGGGTGCGTACTAAACAAGCCCAACAGCAATGACGGCCCATCAGCCCAAAGCCCAAGGAAGAGTATGAGTTCGGCATTACCAAAGAGTTCGGCCTCAGCCTACAGCTCGGTAAAAGCCAACCAATCAAGCTCTGCTCTCAGGTCGGCATCAAGCTCTACTCTCAGATCGGCAACCAAAGCAGTTCGGTCTCAGTATTCGACCGAACAAGGAGTTAGTGGACCCATACAGGATTTCCACAACTTCCAACACACCCACTACCACGTGGTGTCAACTCAGGCCACGATCGTAGGCCATGACCTACGCTACATCCACGATCTTAGGCCATGACCTACACGACATCCACGACTTAGGGTGGTGATGCAAGCCACGATCTTAGTTCAATATATAAATAGAACTTAGATCTGATAGACAGGGGTTAAGCTCTCTAGAGATAAAATATCATATAGCAAGTCTGTGTTGTAAGCTGTAATCCCAGATCAAGCAATACAATCTTGCCCTCCCTTCTTCCCGTGGACGTAGATTTACTTCAGTAAATCGAACCACGTAAATTCATTGTGTCGTAGTCTTTATTCTCTACCAGCATTTACTAACATCAGAAATTCGCGGGCTCATCACTGGCGCCGTCTGTGGGAACCAGAGAACAAAATTTGTGATAAAGCGAATTTTTGACCCTTTTCCACCCCAAAAATGCGTACCAGATCACGTAACACCCGTAACACCGTTCGCGATAACCAGGAGGAAGCTAGTCCAGCCCGCAGCTCTGGGAAACAGCCTCGGGAGACTACCTCCTGTTCTCACGGTGAAGGAACTAGCCGCTCCAAAAGCCGTCACACCGAGTCTTCCCAGCAGCCCGATTTGAACGAGGCTGTCAAGCTGTTTTTGGCTGAAAAGCAGGAGGAATTCTTAACCTTCCTGCAAAAAAGCCAAAAGCAGCCGGAGACGAAAACGGCGGATTCTCCCTCTCCCTCCATACGAGACAGTCACTACCGCAGTAGTGTCATGTCTTCCAGGAGAAAGAATCCTCGGTACCGGAATCACAGGAGAACTCCATCTCCTCCATACCGAAGAAATGTCGGGTTCGCCATGTACGGAGCATTGAGGACTCCGTTCTCGGACGATATTACCCGAACTCCCCTACCACAGAACTACCGAACTCCGTCGATAACCTATGACGGACTCGTGGATCCTCATGATTTCTTGGGACGCTATCAATATAACATGGCGAACCAGGGTCTCAACGAGGTCCACATGTGCAAGCTGTTTCCCGAGCTGCTCATCGGGAACGCAAGAAGGTGGTTCGATAGCCTCCCCCAAGGCAGCATTAGATCTTACCGAGATCTAATGGATGCATTCCATAGGAGGTTCTTTCAGAAAGCGGAAGTCCGAATCACTTCGGCTCAGCTGCTTTCCATTCGTCAAGGTCGCGACGAAAAAATCAGCGACTTTATGACAAGATTCCACAAGGAATGCCTGCAAGTAGACGATCTCAACGATCTGCTTGTCATCTCGGCATTCCAAAATGGAATCCTGCCCGGAGCTCTCTACAGGAAGCTCGTTGAGTGCGGTCCGCAGACAGCTCAGGAAATGTGGGACATTGCGGACCAGTACTCCCGGGCCGATGAGGCAGACCGTCGCAAACGGTCGTTAGACAGCTCATCGTCCCGAGGAGACAGAAGGAAGCCCGATCATAGCGATCAGGGGCATCCTCGCCGGACTCCATTTGAAAGAATTCAAAGGGCTCCGGTGCAAGACAGATTGGGACCCCGTCTCAATCCCGAGAAGCCGCCCGCTCAGTTCGTACCGCTGAACAAGCCGAGAGCGGAAATTTTCGAACTGCACTCTGACCTGTTCGAAAAGCCAAAGCGGATGACGAAATCAGCCGCGCGCCGACCCCAGGATAACTACTGCTCCTACCATCAAGACCACGGTCACGATACCGAGGAGTGCAGAAACTTGGCTGCAGGTATCGATGTTCTTGTGAAGGCAGGGACATTGAAAAAATACCAAAGCAAGCAGTCAAAGAAGAATAAGAAGCAGAGAGGTGCGAACTGCGCTCCTCAGGATCCGAAAAGGCAGCCGGATCCCGAAGACGATGACGAGCCGCAATATGATGGAGTAATCCAGACTATTGACGCTCTCCCTGCCGGGAAGACCAAGTCGTCCCTGAAGTCAGAGCGCAGAGGCTCCAATCGAGAGGAGCCAACGCATAAAAGGCTGAAGCAGGACGAAGTGATTACGTTCTCGGATGCTGATCCCGTCCCGGCCATCTCTCCTCACCAAGACGCCATTGTCATCCAAGCCGGAGTGGCAAACAAACTGATCCACAGGGTGTTTGTGGATACAGGAGCGTCAGTCAGCATTCTTTTTAAAGAGTGCTTCGACAAACTAGAAGTGGACCCAGCTCGGCTCAGTCCGGCTCCGCTTCCCCTGAAGAGCTTCGCCCAGGAGGACACCCGCCCTGAAGGTATTATCAGCCTTCCGATCACGGTGGGGAAAGCGCCTACTAGCTCCAGTACGATGATTGAGTTTTTCGTGGTGAAGAGACTGGCTCAACACAGTTCGGGCCATTTGCTCCACTTATCACCTCACCATCAAGATCCCTACTAAAGGAGGGATAGCGGTCATCCGAGGTGACCAAAAGAGAGCAAAGGAATGTCTGCAAATTGCGCTTAGAAGTGCCGAGCAGTCAGATCGGCACCACCAAGCATAGCAATCACAGCAGCCGGAGTCAGAGGCAATGACCGAAGTCATACCGGAGCCGAATTCGATGACAGTTCAGCTGTACGAAGACGATCCATCCAGAACGGTTAAGATCGGCTTCGCGGGAACGCCTCTACTTCGGGAAAAAACCATCCAGCTCCTCAAGGAGTATAAAGACGTCTTTGCATGGTCTCCGTTGGACATGACCGGAGTGCCCCCCGAGGTAATCACTCATCGGTTAAATATTGATCCTTCGGTCCGGCCGATAAAACAGAAGCAAAGACTCTTTGCGGCAGAACGAAGTCAAGTCATCCATGACGAAGTCCGTCAATTATTGAAGGCGGATGTGTTATTCGAAGTGAAGTATCCTTCGTGGGTGGCCAATCCTGTCATGATCAAGAAAAAGGAAGGAGGATGGCGGATGTGCATAGATTTCACCGATCTAAATAAGCACTGTCCCAAAGATTGCTATCCCCTTCCGAACATAGATAAAAAAGTAGAAGCTTTGATAGGCTTTGAAATTTTTTGTTTTCTTGATCTGTACAAAGGATACCATCAAGTTTTAATGGATGAGATTGACGCTTCAAAAACGGCCTTCATTACTGATTTCGGCATTTTCGCTTATAAAAAGATGCCATTCGGTTTAAAGAATGCCGGAGCCACTTATCAAAGGATGGTAGACAAGCTTTTTCGGCACCTGATTGGAAAGGAGGTCGAAGTGTATGTTGACGATATAGTCGTCAAAAGCAAAAGCACTTCGGAGTACGAGCACAACCTCAAGTCCACTCTCAACGTGCTCAAGAAAGCCAACCTCAAACTTAATCCCCAAAAGTGTACCTTTTTGGTAGATTCGGGAAAGTTTCTGGGTTGTTGGGTTTCAAAGGACGGACTCAAGGCAAACCCCTCAAAAGTTCAAGTCGTTCAGAACATGGCAATGCCGAAGTCCATACATGACGTGCAAAGGCTAACCGGATGTCTAGCCGCACTGAATCGATTCCTTTCCCAAGCAGCCGAAAAGCAACTGCCGTTCTTCAAGGTGTTGAAAAAGGCACCAAAGTTCGAGTGGGGAGCCGAGCAGAAAAAGGCCTTTGACGAGCTCAAAAGTTATCTAGCCGAGCTTCCTATTCTCTCTGCTCCAACCGAAGCCGAAGTAATATTCTTATACTTAGCGGCATCGGATCAAACCATCAGCGCGGTGCTTGTACGAGAAGAAGGCCTAAAGCAGCTTCCCATCTATTTTACAAGCCGAGCATTAAGAGGTCCAGAAACCAGGTATCAACCTCTGGAAAAGATTGCTCTGGCATTAGTAAATGCAGCAAGGAGACTGCGGCCATACTTCTATGCTCACAAGGTATGCGTCTTAACTGATCTGCCACTTCGGCAAGTGTTGACCAAACCAGAAGCATCAGGCAGAATCGCCAAGTGGGCTATAGAGTTGGGAGAGCACACAATTGAATATCTACCTCGGAAAGCCATCAAGGGACAAGCCTTGGCAGATTTTCTTGCAGAAGCAAAGTTCGATCAAGCAATTCCTGTTATTGCCGAACAGAAGAATTCTGCCAATGCCGAACTAGCACAGCCCTTGGAATCCGAAGTAGAGCCGCCGGACTGCTGGAGCGGATTCGTAGATGGAGCTTCAAACAAGATGGGAAGTGGAGCTGGTATTTTACTTGTCGCTCCCGACGGACACGAGGTAACCTACTCACTTCGGTTCCTATTCCCCACTACTAATAATGAAGCCGAGTACGAAGCCCTCCTGGCCGGACTCCAGTTAGCGCAAAGTCTGCTCGTCAAATCTCTCAAAGTCCATTGTGATTCACAAGTCATAGTAAATCACATGTTGGGTACAAGTGAAGCTCGTGACGAGAGAATGAAGAAGTATTTGGACAAAGCGCAAAGCATCAGCCGAAGTTTCTCCTATTTTCGGATAATCCGCATTCCCAGAGCGGAAAATAGCCGAGCAGATACCTTAAGTAAGTTGGCCTCAGATCCGAGCTCAAAGGCGGAAGAATTAATGCATCGAAGCATTGATGAAGCCGAGGTACATTCAGTATCCAGCTCGCCGAACTGGATGACGCCGATCTTGCAGTATCTGGATCAAGGACAATTGCCCGAGGACAAGAGAGAAGCTCGGAAGATCACGTGCCGAGCACTTCGGTACGAACTTCATGAAGGAGTCCTCTTTAGAAAGTCTTACCTCCAGCCGTTATTGCGGTGCGTAGGACCAGAAGAGACGGACTACATCCTCAGAGAAGTTCATGAAGGATCGTGCGGTAGCCACATCGGAGCCAGAGCTTTAGCTAAAAAAGTTCTGAGATGGGGATATTATTGGCCAACCATGGTACAAGAGGCAGTGCAGCTCGTCAAGAAGTGTACGAAGTGCCAAATTCATGCAAATGTCCCAAGGATGCCGCAGACCGATCTATACACTATGCAAAGCCCTTGGCCTTTCATGCAATGGGGCATAGACATAGTGGGACCACTTCCTCAAGCTCCTCGGCAAATGAAATTCCTTATCGTTGCCGTGGACTACTTCACGAAGTGGGTGGAGGCTGAACCATTAGCTACGATAACGAGCTCAAAGGCATTGGACTTCGTCTGGAAGAACATAGTGTGCCGATTTGGCATACCCCACATCCTCATCTCGGATAATGGGACTCAGTTCACCGACAAGACGTTCAAGAATTGGTGCCAAGAGCTGAACATTCAACAGCGGTTCACTTCGGTCTCCCATCCCCAAGCAAACGGACAAACGGAAGTAACGAACCGGATTCTGGTGAAAGGGTTAAAAGCTCGGTTAGAACAAGCCAAAGGACAATGGGTAGAAAATCTCCCTCAAGTCCTATGGTCCTACCGAACTACACCCAAAACCTCCAACGGTGAAACTCCGTATAGTCTGGTGTACGGCACTGAAGCCGTAATTCCGGTGGAGATCGGCGTACCCAGTCCCCGAACTCTAAATTTCTCCTCAGAAATGAATGACGACGGACTGAGAGCAGAACTAGATCTCGCCGAAGAAAGAAGAGAATTGGCGTGCATAAAAGCAGCCAAGTATAAGGAGCAAGTAGCCCGGTATTATAACCAAAGGGTGAAAAAGCTTCAATTTCAAGTGGGAGATCTCGTCTTGAGAAACAACGAAGTAAGCCGAGCAGAAAAGCTGGGCAAACTCGAACCCACATGGGAGGGTCCATATCGGGTGTCAGAAGTCCTCGGCAAAGGGTCTTATAAATTGACTCACATGTCAGGAGAACAAGTACCCCGAACATGGCACGTCTCCAACCTCAAGAAGTTCCACTTGTAAGAGACAAAAGTCCGGTCAGTCCGTCTCGTATCTAGTTCGGTCATAGGGGTATATGCTTTTATTTGTTTGTTTCTTACTTGTACCTTTTACTTGTCGTTTTTTAAAAAAAGTTTAAAGTTTTTTTTTTCATCTTTTTCATTTTTTCTCTATGTGTTTTGTCTCTATGTGCTTGTCGTCTCTTACAAATGGTACCAAGGTATATCGTTCTTTAAAGACTGATCCCCTTTTTAGATCGATTATTAAAGACTATTGTGAGTCCAAGCTTCTAAGGAGGATACAAGACCACAATTCAGCTTAACAAGCAGTCCGTCTGAAACGAACTGCAACAAGCCAACGACTGTGAGTCCAAGCTTCCAAGGAGGATACAAGACCACAATTCAGCTTAACAAGCACTTCGTCTGAAACGAACTGCAATAAGCCAACGATTGTGAGTCCAAGCTTCTCAGGAAGATACAAGACCACAATTCGGCTTAAGAAATAAGCACTTCGTCTGAAACGAACTGCAATAAGGGAAAGTCCGATCCACGCGATAAACCTCGCCGAATTAGGACGACCAAGTTCGGTCAAAGAAGTTTACCTCATAAGACCGAGGACGACCATGTCTAGTCAAAGAGGTTTACTGCATAAGACCACTTCGGTTAACTGGGAAAGTCCGATCCACGCGATAAAACTCGCCAATTAGGACAAGGGAAAGTTCGATCCCGGCGACAAAAATCGCCAAATTAGAACACAAACCAAGTCCGGTCAAAGAAGTTTCCTTCATAAGATCAAAGACGAGTCCGGTCAAAGAAGCTTACTTCAAAGTCCAAATACGAGTCCGATCAAAGAAGCTCACTTCATAAGACCGATGACGAGCACGATGAAATTGTTTCGCAGAGCTGTAAGTAAGCAGTGATAAAAGCGAAAGGAAAAAATTTCATTTATTAAATCTCGTTCGGCTGACAATTCAGCTCCCCTACGAGAAGGCATTACGCCATTACAAAGGACTATTCTACTGTCCTCGGTTGCTAAAGTTAAGCCACCTATCTGCAAAATCCTCTGGAAGCCGAGTTCGGTTGTTCCGAGCAGATGAAGAATAAGCAGGTCGACGAGATGCTATCCTCGACCCAACACCTCTTCCGCGAGCCCCAGAAGCTCTAACCCCTCGGCGATGAAGAGTCTCTGCAATAAGCATCTGCTGATCTTGCTCGCTCATAGTCACAACTCCTCGGCGAATTTCAGTCCGTCCCTGTCTTGACGATTCCGGTTGCTCCTGAGCCCGTTCTCGTCTTGACGTTTCCGGCTGTTCCGGAGTTCGTTGTTGACTTGGAGTAGGATTTTGAACAAGGGAACCAGAGGCTTGATCTGGAGTGCGAGCATCTGTTGGCGGGAAATGCCTAAGGAATCTCTCGATTGAGGGACGCCGGGAAAGAATGATGTCGTACCGAGAAGCCCAGCGCCGTAATGATTTCACAACTTGTTGGCAAGCCGAGCTCTCCAGCGCATTGTTCCTCCGGAGTACATGATATTCCTCCCACAGTTCGTCAACTCGACTCTGAACATCTGATATGGTCACTCCCCCGCGCACACGGATGTAATCCTCGTACGCAGTCCTCTCAGCAATGGTCGTATTCAGCTCGGCCTCCAGATCCTTCTTATCGGACTCTAAGTCCTTATTATCGGCCTCCAGCTTCACTAAACGAGCCAGAAGCTCGTCATTCTTCGTCTGATCGGCTATAGCTCTTTTCTCAGCTTCGTCTAAAGCCGAAGAGTACAGCCGTTTCCAGTGAAGTATCTCCATCTCCTTGAGTACAAAGCAGCTATATTAGTTCGGCAGCTGTACCGAGCAGATAGTAAAATACAACAGGAATAAAGGCGAGTACGAAAAGCTATACGAAGACAAGTGTAGAGAATTTTTCATTCACAAGGAAAATTTTTTACACTAGGAGGGCTTCAAGGCCATTTTACAAGGAAGAAACTAGACTAAGAGAAGGGAGACGAAATCATACTCCGCCAGCTTCGTCTCCGGCTCCTCGGTCTGGTTCAGCTTCTTTCTCCTGAGCTACCTCAGCCTCGGCCTCGCATCCTGCCGGCCTCGCCTCCGCCTCCTGATCGGCTTCCTTCTCCGGATGCCCGGCCCGCTCGACTTCGGCCTCCTGCTCCAGCGGCTCGGCCTCACCCTCTCCGTTGTAAGTCGAAGCGGGTGAAACGGGTCCCACGGAGGCAAAGATAGCCTCCAGGTTCTCGTCCCGATCAGCTTGACAACTCCGGACTCGGTCTGCAGAAAGCAGGACCGAGGATGAAGCGAGCTCCTCAAGGAGCGGCAGATTCTGAAGCCGAGCTGCTATCTCTCGGCTGTACAGAGGCAGCACGACGTCGGCCCCCTGCTCGCCCTTATCGGTAATTAGCCTTACCAGACTACCGACAAAGGCCGAGAACTGGCCGCTCAAAAAGAGTTTCTCCGTGTAAACACGGAGAGCCTCCCCCTGGGCAGCCACGGCGGCAGCCTCCTTCTGAGCCTCCCGGTGCTTCGTCTGCTCTTGCAGGATGATGAGCTGGTTTTTGGCTGACCGGGCTTCATCCTGAGCCGAGATCCTAGCAGCTCGGGCCCTCTCAAATTTGGCCTCAGCCTGTTCGGCCAGACTACGAGCAAGATGCAACTTCTTCTGCATCTCCTCGTAGTCGTGGGATGCTTTGGAGAGCTCCACGGAGACGAGCTTGGCTCTCTGAAGATGAACAAGGAAAAAACTCAACAGAATGGCCATCAAAAAATGTGGAAAAGAAGCCAAGTCAGAAAGCTTACCTCCACAAAATTCGTCGGCCATTGAAAAGGCTCAGGGACGTGTTCCGGGATGTCTGCAACCACCTCGGAGATGACCAGGTCTTTCCCCGGCACTCTTGGGGACTCATGAAATTTCCCCTTCCCTTTAGCCGAACACGGCTCCGGCTCTTTCGGATCCGAAGAAGAGGTTTTTTGCCTCTTCGGATTCTTCTCGGCTTCAGACGCCGAGCGAGGGGCTCTCTGCCTCTCCGGCTCCACAAGCTCGGAGGACTTTCGGATAGCCTTATTCAGCAAGTTCACTGTCAAAAAACAAAAAAAAAAAAAAACAACAAAGTCAGATTTTCTTCGTTAAAGCAGTAGAGCATAAAGATAAAGAGAAATCCTCACCCTCGGCCTCTTCGTCCGAAGACGAGATGTCGAACACGACGTCGCCCTTGACGAGCTCAGACTCCGTGTATTGTTTCCTAACTATGGGAATCTTGTTGAGCTCGCCATCGAGCTCGTCCAACGGTTCAGGCCGAGGATGACGGATAACGGACTTCGGCCCTCTCCAGGGAAAACTAGGAGCCGCGGTCCTATCATAGTAGAAGAAGCGGTTTTGCCACTTCGGCCACTTCGTTTTACAAAAGGCCCTAAAGGGCTGTACAGGGATCAAGTAAAACCAAGACCCCTTCCTCTTAAATTGAAAGAATTTAAGGATCGCCTTCAAAGACAAATCCCTTCCTAACTTACGGAGTTCGGCAGCGAAGGCCGACAAGTGCCTCCAAGAGTTCGGAGTCACCTGGCCTAAAGGAAGCTGAAAAAAATCTAGTAAATCTATAAAGGCAGAAGGGAGGGGGAAACGAAGCCCGCATTCTAAGCAGGCCTCGTACACGGTGGCGTAACCCTCCGGCGGGGAGTCAGCCCTATGATCACCGTCAGGTACCACCGCCTTCCCCCCAGGAAAAAAGTATTTTTCGGGTAGGGATATCACAGTATCCTTACTCAAAATACTATGGAAATACTCTACGGTCTTCTCCCCGGACTCTTTCCGGCCAGAAGACCCCTTACCGCCTCTCCTACCGCTACCCGACTCCGAAGAAGAAGAAGAAGACATTTTTCTTACTTTTTGAAGGTGAAGAAAGTCTGAAGAAATTCTTGAAAGCGGAGAGAGAATTTTCGCAAAAAAGAGAGAGTGCAGAAGAAGCAGTCGCAAAAGTGCTTCAATGATGAAGAAAGGAGGTATTTATCAGATTCGGCGAAGATTTCAAAATCGTCGCACCGTTTCGAATCCCACCTTTTCAGGATTCAACGGCCGGATTTTACTGTCGCATTTAATGCAGTCACGTGCAAGGCACGTCCCCTGACATCAGCCTCCCCCTTGCCTTTATCCAGAATGCCGAAGTGACTCACTTCGCCGAAGTGATTCACTTCGCCCTTCGGGGGGGGTAGTGATGGGGTGCGTACTAAACAAGCCCAACAGCAATGACGGCCCATCAGCCCAAAGCCCAAGGAAGAGTATGAGTTCGGCATTACCAAAGAGTTCGGCCTCAGCCTACAGCTCGGTAAAAGCCAACCAATCAAGCTCTGCTCTCAGGTCGGCATCAAGCTCTACTCTCAGATCGGCAACCAAAGCAGTTCGGTCTCAGTATTCGACCGAACAAGGAGTTAGTGGACCCATACAGGATTTTCACAACTTCCAACACACCCACTACCACGTGGTGTCAACTCAGGCCACGATCGTAGGCCATGACCTACGCTACATCCACGATCTTAGGCCATGACCTACACGACATCCACGACTTAGGGTGGTGATGCAAGCCACGATCTTAGTTCAATATATAAATAGAACTTAGATCTGATAGACAGGGGTTAAGCTCTCTAGAGATAAAATATCATATAGCAAGTCTGTGTTGTAAGCTGTAATCCCAGATCAAGCAATACAATCTTGCCCTCCCTTCTTCCCGTGGACGTAGATTTACTTCAGTAAATCGAACCACGTAAATTCATTGTGTCGTAGTCTTTATTCTCTACCAGCATTTACTAACATCAGAAATTCGCGGGCTCATCAATTTGGGTGGTCAATTCTTCGACAAAATTTTGTCTACCAAGTCTCCTACTCGCTTTATCCCCTCAAAGAAGGAGATATTCTCGTCACCTAAAAGGTACTCGTGCGCACTATGGAGCCCGTTCCAGAATTCACGTAAAACAGCCCCGTATGGGGATGGTTTATGGGCCATCCGATGTTCATTTTATATTGGCTTTTGTGCAATATTTTATGTCTTCGTTTTTGCTAGGAAGAAGGTAGAATCATATATAATATTTTGTCTTTGGATGTATTTGCTCTTTAGGCTGTGCTGTATCAAACAAGTTGTGGTAGGAGATGTAGGAGATGTAGTGTCAATTGTTGAGACCATGTATTAGCTTCTCGAATGTATATGTTTAATTTATTTGTCTCTTATCCGTCCCCTTATCCGTCTCTTAAATTACTATTCTTGGGCTCCACTATACTTTTTACTCCATCTCTTAACTAAGGGACAGAACCTGCAACCCTCCATCTCTTATCCGTCTCTTAACCATCTCTTAAATTAATATTCATTCATTTTCATTTTTTATTTGTATTTCCTACAAATTCAATTAATAAAAAACACACTTCATTAAATAAAATAAAATTACAACATAAAATAAAAATACAACTTAAAATTTAAAAAAATAAAAATAAACACATAATTAAAATCCTAAAAAAATAAAAATACATAATTTAAAATACAATTTTATAGAAAATAAAAAAAATACCTCGCCGGCGAATCATCCTCCGAAGGTGGTGGAGGTGCACTGAAGCCACCTGGAGGAGGAATACCATGTTGTCTTGCCATAAACTCAATTCCGGCAAGATAGGCTTGGTATTGGGGAGGCGTCATGCGGGAAGTGTCCGCCATTGTGGCGGTCATGTACATGGACATTAGGGAGTTCGAGGGTGCCCCAGAGCCCGAGCCCGAGCCCGCCTGGCTTGATTCGGCTCGGCCATTCCTCCCTCTAGTCGCCTTCACCGCATTTCTCCCTTGCGGCCGACGACGCCCACGGGAGGACCTCCCGGCATCGTCTGCCATGCCCTCAACCTCTTGCTAGGCAAACTCTTGTGTGGCGCTGCCCGAACCGCCTTTACTAGACGAGTATTGGCCACCCGCCGTGTGCTTCGTGCGCTTCGAGGTCGAGCCCGAGCTGGACCGGACACCGCCAGCCCACCTTTCCTCGTCCTTGACGACCTCCCAAACATCGACATGTTTGAATTGTTTGGCGGTGTCGTCGAAGTAGACTCGCAAAGCCGACCTCAGAATGTCGGCTCCCGTGGCTCCGCTTTGGTAATGAGTCACTTCACTCTTGTAGATGGCGCATAATTTTTTGACCTCTCTGTCGACTCGGTCAAAGTGAGCGCGGAGCATCATAAATGTGCGGCGGAGAGACCCCTTCGGCTAAATCTCATGGTAGGCCTCAGTGACCTTTTCCCAGAAGCACTTCCGGGATTCTTGATTCCCGACGATGGGATCGTACGAGACGCTGATCCAGGCGTTGTACACAACCAGCGTTTCCTTGGGCTGTACGGATGCCGGCCTAGATCCTCCTCGTTCGCCTCCGCCTACGCCCTGGAGCTTAAAGGGGTTGGCAGCGGAAGCGTGCTCCGATCACATAAATTTGATCTATTTAGCAGATTATTTAGGCAAATTCTATTCGCGTAATTATCACATGTATCATGCTTATAACTTGAATTAAAACATGCTTTAGCATATAAAATCCCTAAAACATGCTCACTACGGAATTAGCAAATTTACCTCGTTGATTCAATAAGAATCGATGATGGCTTGCTCCGTTTCCACGTGAAGATCTTCAGTACTCGACCTCTGATCTTCTGACTGGTGTCCCGGACTGTATACTGATATTTGTGTGGGAAAATCTTACCAGAATACTATGACTCGAATAATGAAGACAGAACTCAGCTCACGAAGGGAACAATTTTCGAATTCTCTCTCTTTCTAGAGGGGGATGAAAATTGTTGCTATAATAATTATGTTTTCTGTCTCCTTTATTCTCCTATTTATAAAGTAACATATTGGGCCCAGTCAGGGATCTAAGGAAGAATTTGGACATGGCCTCACCCAATTAGCTTTTTACTAATTAAATTGAACCCACAATTTAATACTCCCTCCGTCCCGGACTACTTGCACTTATTTCCTTTCTGGGCGTCCCAAGTTATTTGCATTCTTTCCATTTTTAGTAAAAATTATCACCTACAGCCGCAATTGTTGACTTTCCTATACACTCATTCCTTAATCTCCGTGCCGAAAAGGAAATGTGCGAGTAGTCCGGGACGGAGGGAGTATAAGCTTATATTGGAATATTACAAGAAGCCACTACAGAAGTAATATTGCACTGTCTTTCCAACTCCGAAATTATAAGTATTTCGGGTTTCCTTTTATTTGTTTAATTCATTTCCCGCGCTTAAGATAGAAACATCCATTAATTAATTAATATCTGCTATGGACTTAATTAATTAACATATTTTATTCTCCAAGAGTGGACTTAGCAAGAAACTCTTATTTATTATTCATACAGTAATTAAACTCCAACTAGCTAGGTTCCGAATAATAAAACCTCGTTTCGAGCTCCTCTTGTGGATGTTATCAAACGAGACTCTCCTCGCACACGATTCAACATAATAGCAATCCTAGCACCGCTAGACAATGATCACCACTACCCAATATACCTGGATCGTTGGGTGACGAAAATCCCGCACCTTTGGTAAGTCAAAGTAGTAGATACTCAATATCGTATGCTCAATGCTAATGTACATTGACTAAGAAATTAATTATCAATACCTCGTCTTTCAGTAGATAGCATAAAGACTCGTCTTGCTGTTAGATCCATTCAGTGCTATACCACACCAACGTCATCATATTTCAATAAGGCTTAGAAATAATCGGACTGACATTGCAACCTTTCACGATAGGTAGTCTAGGTCTATCTGGGTTGTGAAATTCTTGTTTTTCTTTGTTCAGAATTGACCGGGTACCTTAAATTGAGCGCAGCCCACAACCGATCTACTAGAACAAAGACTTAGACGTATGTTATGTTCGCTTATACATTTAAATATGCAATAAATATTCATTAAATGTAAAACATAACAACATTATGACAAAAATAATATGTTGCATTCATTGGAAAATAATTATTAGAGTTTTACAGTATTCAATCACTCGAAAGGTGATTTCTAGTATACAAACCCTAACTGAGCTTCCACCGCCTCGGCCTCCTCCACTGCCTCGGCCTCCTTCCGGAGTGGGTTCAACCAAATAATCCTCCCGAATCTGGGATAATCCCTGCGAATACCTCGAGGCGGAGGGACAGGCGTATGCATCCACATCAAAATCGGGTGGTTGGTACTGCCCCGGCGTCGACGAACCCTGGCTGCCTGGCGTCGACGAACCGGAACCACCACCCACGACATTGTACATGCCCCCCAGTCTCCGAACGCGTTGATGTCAAACCTGCCGGAGCCGCCACTGCCAGAGTTTCTGTCGCCGGACATTTTATGATGAGAGGTTAGATGAAAATTGGAGAGGAAATGGAGAAGATTTGGAAAGAATGATATGTATTTGTGTGTGAAATGAGGATGAATTAGTAGTATTTATAGAGTAACAAAATAAAAAAATAAAAAAATGAAAAAACAGTCGAAAAAACGGTAATATTACCATTTTTTTATTTTTGATTTTTGATTTTTTAAGTTTTTTAAATTCGAATTTAAAAAAAAAATTATTGCGTCAGCGTAACGATGCACACTCGCGGGCCGGCGAGTGGGCGTCACGCATGGCGCCGGAGCACGCCACGTCGTGCGGGCGCGTAGCGAGACGGTTCGCCATCCGTCTCGGCGGGCTGGGGACGAGACGGGACGCTGCAACGCGTCTCGCCGCCGTCTCGTCCCGGTGTGACGGGTTACGAGCCTCCCTTGTGACGCGTTGCGGGTGGCCTTACACTACGTTGCCATCTCTATTTTTAGCAACAGTCCCATTTTATTTGGTCACATTCCTAAGTTTTATTTTAGTCATTTTCAGTTATAATTCAATCATTTTATATTAGTTTAAAAACTTCTTTAATATTTTAACTTTAGTTTTAAATAATACTTAACTAAAAATAACTTTAGTTTCTAAATATGAAAAATGAATATTTTGAGTGGAATAAACTAAAAAGAAAAGATAACATGTTCAATGAAACAGAAAGCATTAATTAAATTTCAAACATAAATCAATGGAATAACAAGCATGTAATAAAATTGATAGTATAAAGGCATAGCTTTTCAAAATAATTTGTCGATCAAGCCCCAAAAGAGAAATATTCGTAAGAAGAAGAAGAAATACTCCATTCGTTTCATAAAAATATGGGTAATTGATATGACATATGGGCAATTGATATGGCATAGTAATTAATACAATAAAAATTATACCTTTAAATATTCCACGAAATCTAAACTTTTACTAATTTGCATATATTATGTTGTTATATTTATTCTTTAGTTAAAATTATTTTTAATCATATTTTAATGTTTTTTTCCCTAAAGTACTTATAATTTGTGATCTATGCATCTTAAATATTCTCTATGTAACCAAATAAAATTTTAAATATTTTTGAAATCTAAATATTTAGTGCTCTACTTATATCACTTTTGTATATAATACTCCTTCCGTCCCAGAAAAATATGAACTCTTTCCTTTTTAGTCCGTCCCACAAGAATATGCACTTTCTAATTTTGGTAAGTCATTTCTCTCTAATGAGGTGAAACTCATTCTCTACTAACAATACTTTAATTACTTTTTCTATCTACCTCTCTCTTACTTTACCAATTTTACATTAAATCTCGTGCCGACCACAAAATGCATATTCTTTGGGGACGGAGGGAGTATTTACGATAATTTTGAATGTGTACAATATTTACAATAATTTTATATTTTTAAATGAATAATACATATTTGCAAGCTAATGCATATTTATATTTTATTAACGAAGCTAGTGGTACTTAAATATTAATATAATTTTATTTATTTTATTATTAAAAATAATAGTAAATTAAATATTTAATATTTAATATTTAAATACTATTAAACCTCCTGCCATTTTCGGGGTCTGGATCCGCCACTAATAAAAGTTGTAAATAAGTTGATGTATATAGGTAATAAATTGAGATAGCTTCTAAAAAATGGAATGCATATATTTTTATACGACAAAAAAAATGAAAAAAAGTGACATATTTTTATAGGACTGTGGAGTTCTTAATAAAATGGGAGAGAAACATTTGTTCACATTGTCCCGTGGACTTATTCCATATTTAATTTCATAGTGAGTATAGTTGTATGTAGACCTACACCTTAGCTATACGTGCCATACCATATGCAATCACCTTCCGCCACCGCCCAATGCAGCAGAGCTGATTGCTCTGGCTACCGCCGGTTGACGCCGCGTGTACCGAGTGGGCCCCCCTAATAGAAAATGAGAAATTATTTTATTCGCTCCAATCTTCCAAATACCCTTACCCAATTCTATAGTAATAGTTTGGTTTTTGTCCTCAATTCTATATTAGTATAAGTGAGAACTTTTTTTCAAATAATGAAAAATTTGACATCATTAATTAAACAAACTAAAAAAAGTGAGACATCTTTTATAGGATAAATGGAGTACTATAATTCTTTCTTCCAAATAATAAGAGTATCAATAACTTGTGGGGTAAGGTTATCACACCGCTAGTTCCAGTGTGGTAAGAAGCGCCCCATGTTGCTGGAGGGGGTTGTTGGGTAGAGCATTGGGTTGTTGGGGTTTTGTGCCCCTTGCATAGCGGAAGACTTGTATAAAATAAATAAATAAAATAAGAATCAATTCGACTGATTATGCGATTATCAATTCACATGTTAAACATATAATTGCATGCTAGAACGCAAATAATTCATGCTTAAAGAAAGTAAATCATAGAACATGACTTCTACGGTTTAGGGTTACCGATTTGATTCTCCAAAGAATCGTCGATTTCTTGCGCCTTCTCCACGTTATGATCTTCAATACTAGACCACAGATCTTCTGACTGGTTCCCGAACTATATTCCTATATCAGAGTGGGCTGATATTATCAAAATACTAGGACTCGAATAAAGACAGAACTTTCTCACGGAGGAGAGCTGAAGAAAAATTGTCCTCTTCTATAATAAGAGACGGGTGAAATTTCCGTAGAAGAAAATAATGATATTTCTGTCTCATTTATTCTCCTATTTATATTAAGTTACATATTATGCCTAGTCAGAGATCTATGGAAGGTTTTGGATATGGCCTCCCCCAATTAGCTTTTTACTAATTAAATTGAACCCACAATTTAATACAATCTTACATTGGAATATTACGAGTAGCCACTACAGAAGTAATATTGCACTGCCTATCCAAATCCAAAATTATAAGTAATCCGGACCTCCTCGTTTAAATGATTATTTCCCGCGCTTAAGATATAAATGTCCATTAATTAAATTATGTTTGCTATGAACTTAATTAATTAACATCTTATAATTCCAAGAGTGGACTTAGCAAGAAACGCTTATTTATTATTCATGGAATAATTAAATTCCGACTGGCCAGTTTCCGAATAATAAAACCTTGTTCGAGCTCCTCTTGATGACATTATAAAACTAGACTCAACAGGCGCGCGATTCAACATAATAGCAATCCTAGCACCACTAGATATTAATTACCAAAAACTCGCACCATTTGATAAGTCAAAGTAATGCATAATCAATAACGTATGCTAAATGCTAACGTATGTTGATTAAGAAATAGTTGTTTATCAAGACCTAGTCTTCCAGTAGATAGCATGAACACATGTCTTCTTGTTTGATCCATTCAGTGCTATACCTCACCAATGTCATCTTATTTCAGTAAGGCTCTGAAATATGCGGACTGACATTGCAACCTTTCACGGTAGGTAGTCTAAGCCTATCTGGGTTGTGAAATTCTTGTTTTTCTTTGTTCAGATTTGACCGTGTTGCCTTAAAGTGGACGACGCCCACAACCGGTCTACTAAAACAAAGACTTAGACTTTGTTTGCTTCTTATACATTTAAATGTTTGTAAAAATTCTTATAAATGCACAAGCAAACACAATGTAATAATATTAGTGATTCTATTCGTGCGAAACTGCTCGAATAATACTGAATCGGGTTAAAAGTGGATTGTAGAGTGTTTCGTATACAAGATTCTATTCGTGCTTGAAACATGCTTTTCAGTATACCAAACCTAACAATCTTCCACTTATACTCAAAACATGCTTTCGAGTATACCCACTGCCAAAAACTCTCCCACTTATACTCAAAGTAGGTCTTGGTGCTAGATATATCGAACCACCATTCATTTCACATCATGTTTGAAACATGTTGCCACAAAGGCATTTTCTGTGAAAAAATCAGCTTGGCTGTTCTCTGATCATATCTTTGCCACCATAATGTCTTTGCTGCGTACTTGATTTTTAATTAATTTCATCTCTCTATGTGATTGCTTAGCTTATGATCTCGTGTGTCCCTTGAGTTAGCCTTCACTAGAGTAATTAAAAATAATACTCATAGGCATACTCAAACTTACGATTAAAGCTATTAGGAAGATACTCCTAAGGTAAACACATATTATGAGGATGACTTATTCGATCACTGATCAATCATAAAACTTAGTCAATGTAACCTCAAGGACATTACATGACTGGTAAACTAGAATATAGCGATTAGTTTTTCTCAAGTACTATGGTATATTCTTTACCTCAATCAAAGTCTTTTGCCGTGGTTAATATGATATACACTTGCTATGCAAAAACACAGCTAATATCAAACTTAGTACATATATAGCATATATGAGACATCTATCTCTAAAAACAGTCTCATAATTCTTGATCTCACTAAGTGTCAAACGATCTACGTTTAATTTAATTTTGACTAATAATAAATGTGACAAAACATTTAATTTTGTGAAATTAAATGCAATAGCGTCGATCTACGTTACGATTAGATGACCATAGTATACTAATTTTCTCAAATCCAATTCCCGGTGAGTGAAAAATAATATACTACCTCCACGAAAAATAGGGCTATTCCATTTTTATCCCTCGTTTTGAAAAAATGATAATAAATAGTTAAAGTGGAGAGAAAGAAAAGTAAGCGAGAGAATAATATAGACAATAGACTTCTCTATGTTATTCTTTCTCTTACTTTTCTTTCTATCCACTTTAACTATTTATTATCATTTTCCCAAAACGAGGGATAAAAATGGAATAGCCCTATTTTTCGTGGACGGATGGAGTATTAAAGTTGGTCACAATAAAGCTAGAAATGAGCTATGAGAAAAACTAAGGGATTAATTAACTAAGTGTTAATTATCCCACATTGGGGATGATAAACTTCTTTGATAAAGTATTTAATAAGATGAATTATTATGTGTAATAATTATCGTGGAATAAGACAGGTGGCAGAGCCCACACGCGCATGCCGTGTAATAATTAGCGCACAGTGACCGGTGACCCGTGCAGCGGGTACCTGTGCCGTGTGCCTTGGACTTGGATCTTGACAATTGTTCTTTGGGTGGTCTTTGGGCTGTTCTTTGGAGCTGGTCGTTGAGCGTGGTTCAAGCCTCGCTTATTCTTTTTAGACCACCTCAAATCCACGCTATCCCCGACGGACCACGACTTATGGTTGTCCTGGTCCACGCCATGTCCCCGACGGACCCCGACGCATAACGGGAGATGAAAGGTGTCCGACGGTCCACGGTGTATCCCGTCGTGTAGTGTGTCCAAATGCATAGTGTTTCTTCAGCTCCCAACGGCTAGTGCAATAGTCAGTAACCCCCTGCGGTTACAGTCAATGGCCTTGATGCGGGTCGACTTGTCCTATATATAGGCATGCATCCATTGCATTCTCTACACAACAAACTCAAGCATTCTTCCATACACGCTCTCTCTCTCTGCATAATCTTCCCGTCGAAGCTCTGTGCTCGCCTTACTCCCGTTCGCCGGAGCTTTGCTGTTAGCGGTGCTGCTACTTCAAAGATGAAGCTGTTTTATCTTTGGGGACGACATGCCAAACAGAGAGCACTATCGGGGCCTATCTCGTCTTGCGATTGTTGAGGACGAGGCACGCGTTGAGATGTACGTCGAGTATGACGTTTAGCGCAATGAGACTATCTTTGTAAAATTTTTATTTTAAGTGCTATAGATGATAGTCTCTACAACGTGTATTGCATTATACCCACTGTTAGAGTTTGTATACTAGAAATCACCTTTCGAGTGATTGAATACTGTAAAAACTCTTATTTTATTTTCCAATAAATGAAACATATTATTTTTGTCATAATATTGTTATGTTTTACATTTAATGGATGTTTGTTACATGTTTAAATGTATAAGTAACTTAATTAAGTCTAAGTCTTTGTTTAAGTAGACCGTTGTGGGCGACGTCCACTTTAAGGTAACAAGCCCAATCTAGAACAATCTCAAAGTATGAGTTGTGGATTTGGCGCAATCCCAATCTAGAACATCTCAAAGTATGGGGTTGTCCGGCTCATGTATTGGAAAAGGATCCAACTAAGTTGGAATCAAGGACGAAGGTATGTGTGTTTATTGGTTACCCTAGAGGATCAAAAGCTTACGAATTCTATAGTCTCCGAGACAAGAAAGTCATTGTGAGCACTCACGCGACATTCTTAGAGGAAGACTTTGTAATGAATCATAAACCCAACAGTGAAGTGGCTCTTGACGAGCTAACTTCTGTCACAAGTTGCATTAACCAAAAACCAGTACCAAGTGTAAAAACAATTCCCGTAAATTCAACTTCTATTCCAAGTATTGTAGTGTCGCGTCGCAGTGGGAAGGTCTCACATGAGCCCGATAGATACATTGGTTTGGGAGAATCTATGGATCACTCCTCGGACTAGATCCCTGGAATTTTGCAAAAGCCCATGCGGATGTCGATCATTGCGAATGGGTGAAAGCAATGGATTCAGAACTACAATCAATGATAGACAAAGATGTCTACGATTTGTCCGTCCTACCCGAAGGTTGTACTGCCATTGGGAGTAAGTGGATATATAAACGTAAACGTGGACCCGATGGACGAGTTAATGTCTTTAAGGCAAGACTAGTGGCTAAGGGAGTATACCCAAAAGGAAGGTGTCGATTACGTCGAGACCTTCTCCCTGGTGGACATGCTCAAATCGATCCAGATACTTCTGTCTGTAGCAGCTTACATGGATGGGATGTATGGCAGATGGACGTTAAGACTGCAATCTTGAACGGTAGTCTTGAGAAGGCCTTCTACATGGAACAACCGAAGGATATGCCGTGAAGGGCAAGGAACACATGGTTTGGAAGCTTAAGAAGGCCATTTATGGCCTCAAGCAAGCATCTAGATCATGGAACCAGTGTTTCGATCAGACTGTTCATAAGTTTGGATTCGAAAAATGCCCAAATGAAAGTTGCGTGTATAAGAAGGTTGAAAGGGGAAATGTTGTGTTCTTAGTTTTATATATAGATAACATTCTTCTAATTGGAAACAATAAAAAGATATTGTCATCAGTACGAACATGGTTGTCAAACCAGTTCGAGATGAAAGACATGGGAGACGCGAGACACATTCTCGGCATCAAGGTTCTTCGGAACCGAGAGAAGAGAACGTAGTATCATGCATGCTATGCTTTGTACTAGGCCTGATATTTGCTTTACTGTTGGCATGGTGACAAGATATCAGTCGAATTCGTGTCAAGGACATTGGACTGCCGTAAAGAACATATTCAAGTACCATAAATGAACTAAGGACTATGCTCTAGTTTACAATGCAGCCGAGCTCTGTCCTTTGGGATATACTGACTCAGATTTTCAAGCTGATCAGGACTCGAGAACATCTACTTCTGGATATGTGTGGTTAGGAGGTGGTGCCGTAATTTGGAAGAGTGTGAAGCAGAAATGCATTGCCGACTCTACCATGGAAGCCGAATATGTGGCCGCTTCGGAGGCTGCAAAGGAGGCAGTATGGCTCAAAAACTTCCTTTTGGACTTAGGTGTGGTTACGAATCTGCCCAAGAGCATCACCATTTACTGTGACAATTCTGGTACTGTGACAAACTCGAAAGAACCACGAGCTCACAAAGCGAGCAAACACATAGAGAGGAAGTATCATATCATTAGAGATATAGTGCAGAGATGAGACATACAAGTGTTCAAGATTGCGTCAGAGAACAACCTGGCATATCTTTTTACAAAAGCATTGGCGGTGAAACCGTTCGAGCGCCATGTTGAAGGGATGGGACTCGACTCGCTCAAGACCTCAACTCGCTATCAGTATAAGTGGGAGAATTAGACTTAGTGCACATTTTTTTTGTATACTCGAAAGCTGTTTTGAGTATAAGTGGGAGATTGTTAGATTTTGTATACTAGAAATCACCTTTCGAGTGATTGAATATTGTAAAAACTCTTATTTTATTTTCCAATAAATGAAACATATTATTTTTGTCATAATCTTGTTATGTTTTACATTTAATGGATGTTTATTATATGTTTAAATATATAAGTAACTTCACAAGTCTAAGTCTTTGTTTTAGTAGACCGGTTGTGGGAGACGTCCACTTTAATGTAACACAGTCAGTTCTGAACAAAGAAAAACAAGAATTTCACAACCCTGATAGGCCTAGACTATATATCGTGAAAGGTTGCAATGTTAGTCCGCATATTTCTAAGCCTTACTGAAATAAGATGACATTGGTGTGGTAGAGCACTAAATTGGATCTAACAGCGAGACAAGTCTTTATGCTATCTACTGAAAGACGAGGTCTTCATATATTCATTTCTTAATCAATGTACGTTAGCATTGAGCATACGATATTGATTATGCATTACTTTGACTTACCAAATGGTGCGGATTTTTCGCAACCCAATAATCCTTGTATATTGGGTGGTGGTGATTAATAACTAGCGGTGCTAGGATTACTATTATGTTGAATCGCGCACGAGGTGATTCTCGTTTGATAATGTCCCCTAGAGGAGCTTGAAACAAGGCTTTATTATTCGGAACTTAGCTAGTTGGAGTTTGATTACTCTATGAATAATAAATAAGCGTTTCTTGCTAAGTCCACTCTTGGAAATTAATAAGATGTTAATTAATTAAGTTCATAGTTGACACTAATTAATTAATGGACATTTCTATCTTAAGCGTGGGAAATGAATGACAAACAATGGAAACCCGCATTACTTGTAATTTCAGATTTGGTTGGGCAGTGCAATACTACTTCTGTAGTGGTTGCTTGTAATATTCCAATATAAGCTTGTATTAAATTGTGGGTTTAATTTAATTAGTTAAAAGCTAATTGGGGGATGCCATATCCAAAACCTTCCATAGATCCCTGACTGGGCCCAATATGTGACTTAATATAAATAGGAGAATAAAGGAGATAGAAAATACACTTATTTTTCTTTAAAAATTTCATCCCTCTCCTCTCTCTCATAGGGAACGATTTTTCCCTTCTTTTCTACTCCGTGGGGATTTCTGTCTTCTTTATTTAAGTCCTAGTATTCTGGTGAGATCAGTCCACACTGATATCAGCATACAGTCCGGGAACCAGTCAGAAGATCTATGATCTAGTACTCAAGATCTTCACATGGAGAAGGAACGAGCTATCCTTGATTCTTTGGAGAATCTTCAAGGTAAAATGGTCAATCCGTAAAAAGCGTGTTTTAGGTTTCACTTACGCTTAAAGCATGATTTGATTCAAGTTATGAGCATGATAAATGTGATATTTACACGAATATAATTTGTCTAAATAATTTACTACATATATCAGAATTATTATGTAATTGATTTATATGTGCGCTTCCACTGCCAGCCCCTTTACCCACATCAAAACAAGTGTGGGAAATGCTAGATAAGAAGTATCGTAGTGATGATGCGGGCACTATGAAATTTGTAATAGCTAAGTACTTAGACTACAATATGATCGACTCCCGACCAATCATGGACCAAGTGCAAGAGTTTCAGCTGATCATCCACGACCTCGCCGCCGAGGGAATGACCCTGCCTAAAGCTTTCACGACATGCATAGTTATTGAAAAACTTCTACCCGGCTGGGAGCAAGGGGAAGCAGCATGCGAGAAAGGTTGAAGGCAACTGCTACAACTATGGCAAACCTGGCCACTTCTCCAAAGACTGCCGCAAGCCGAAGAAGAAGCCGGCTGCCCACGTAGTTAAAAAATAGTTCAAGGACTAGGATGAAAGTGACCTTGTTGTTGTGGTCACCGAAGAAGCCAACCTTGTTGATAACAAATGTGGTTGGTATATCGACACTGGAGCTACTGCCCGCGTCTGTGCCGATAAGAGCAAGTTCACCTCCAACACTGTTGTTGAAGGGAGGAAAATCAATATGGGGAATCAAGCCTCGTCTCAAGTCCTCGACATTGGGGACGTGATTCTCATGATGACGTCTGACGTCACAATCAGTTTGAAGGATATGTTGCACGTCCCAGACATCCCTAAGAAGCTAGTGTCAGGATCAATACTAGTGAATAATGGGTTTAAACTTGTATTCGAATCTGATAAGTTTTCTTTGTACAAGTTTGGAAAGTCACTCGGAAAAGGTTTTGTAACCGCCGGACTTTTCAAGCTTGGTGTAGCTACATGCCATCTCCTTAAGTCGTTGGCTAATAATAAGAATGCATCTTCTTCTTCTTACTTAACTGAGTGTTATAACTTGTGGCACAATATATTGGGACAAGTAAATCCAAATGTCATTAAAAGATTAGTAAGTTTAGATTTACTAAAGGCAAATGAACTAAAAACTCAAATCAAATATGAAACTTGTCTTGAGGCGAAAATGACTAAGTTACCATTTCATTCGGTTGAACGGAACACAAAACCCCTTGAATTAATTCACACGGATGTATGTGACTTAAAATTGTGCAAACGAGAGGTGGTAAAAAATACTTTATCACATTCATAGATGATTGCACAAGATATTGTTATGCCCATCTTTTAAGAACTAAAGACAAAACAATAGAAGCGTTCAAAAATTATAAGAACGAAGTTGAGAATCAACTTGGATGTAAAATAAAAATGATTCGAAGTGATAGAGGAGGTGAGTATGTAGCCCCGTTTGAGGAATTATGCAATGCAAGTGGTATAATTCATCAAACGACTGCTCCATATTCACCACAATCTAATGGTGTTGCAGGATGCAAGAATCGAACTCACAAAGAGATGATGAATGAGTTACTGATCAGTTTAGGGATGCCCCAGAACATGTGGGGGAAGCTGTTTTGACCGCCAACTACATCCTAAACAAAATCTCACTCAAAGGTAAGGGCGTTACTCCTTATGAGTTGTGAAAGGGACGGAAACCATCTTACAAATACCTCAAAGTGTGGGGGTGTTTGGCAAAGGTGATAGTTCCTCCACCCAAAGAAGTTACAATCGGTCCTAAAACAGTTGATTGTATCTTTTTTGGGTATGCACTCAATAGTAGTGCATATCGATTTGTTGTCCACTCGTCTGAAATACCGACTGTGACCGTGAGAACAATAATCGAGTCAAGAAATGTTGTATTTCATGAAAGTATATTTCCTCACAAAGACAAGGAAAATATTGCACTAAATTCTGAGACGAGAATTGAGGATGAAGCCACTAGTTCTAAATCAGCGGATGAAGAGCCAGAATCGCGCAAGCGAACAAGGCCTGATCCAAACGATGCAGTACTAAGACGTGGTAGCATGGTCATAATACCAAAGACATTTGGTCCTGACTATATTGCATTTGTTGGATGAAGAACCAACATCGATAAAAGTAGCCTTTGTTGGCCCAAAGAGGTTGCATTGGAGAGAAGCTGTTCAAAGCGAAATTGATTCAATTTTGCTAAACCATACGAGGGTGTTGGTTGATCTACCTGAAAGTGTTAAACCATTGGAGACAAGTATAAAACTCTACTGGTAGTTAAAGGCTTTAAACAAAAGAAAGGGTACGATTTCTTCGATACCTACTCACTTGTAACAAGGATTACATCAATTCTAGTGTTTCTCGCGACTGGTGCTGTACACAATCTTGAGATTCATCAAATGGATGTTAAGACTGTGTTTCTAAATGGTGACCTTGAAGATGAAATTTATATGGAACAATCTGAAGGTTTTGTTGTACCTAGACAAGAGAAAAAACTATGCAAACTAGTTAAATCCCTCTATGGATTGAAACAAGCGCCGTTGCAGTGACACTTGAAATTTGATAACGTGATGTTATCAAATGGATTTAAAATCAACAAATGTGACAAATGTGTCTACATTAAGAACACTGATAATGGATACGTTATAGTGTGTCTCTACGTTGATGATATGTTAATCATGGGTAGTAACACCCAAGTGATTAACGACACGAAATCCATGTTAAAGAGAAACTTCGACATGAAGGATATGGGTCTAGCCGATGTAATTCTTGGAATGAAAATTCTAAGAACATCCGAAGGAATCACCTTAACACAATCTCATTATGTTGAGAAAGTACTAAAGAGAATTCAACGCATATGATGGCATCCCGGCTAAGACGCCTATAGAGCTCAATGTTTACTTGAGCAAAAACAGGGGTGAGCCTGTTGCACAAGAAGATTATGCACGGGTCATTGGATGCATTATGTATCTTACTATTTGCACTCGACCTGATATTGTTTGCATCGTGAACAAGATGAGCCGTTATACAAGCAATCCAAGCAAAGAGCATTAGAAAGCTCTTGTAAGAGTTTTGAGGTATCTCAAGTGATACGACCCCACGTGGAGGCCCCACGACGAGGTCCGTAGCGAGGCGACTACGGGAGGGGCTCTCTACTTTTGTGCAAAAGGCCATGCTGGAAGAGTCCAGGAAGAACGGGGATCCCGCGATGAAGAACTTGCTGAAATTTGAAGGAGGAAGCATTCCACCCGAATGGGTCGGATTTGTCGCACCAAACCACCCGGTCGGGTACAACTCTCTGAAGGAGCTGCAGCCAAACTTTTACACCGAGCTGAGTACCCATGTTGCCACTCGACTGGGTGCGTCGTCGAAGGTATGAAAGGGTCAGAGCGTTCCACCTGACTGGGTGACTTTTGGGTCACTTCGTCCACCCGGTCGGGAGACTCACGGAAGGCAGGGCGGGTCCAGAGACTTTCACCCGTCCGCATGATTTAGCACCCTAATATCCTCCCGGCCGGGCAGAGTGAAGCAAGATAGATTTTGTGGGCCTTTTTCTTGGGATTTGGGCCTAAACTATAAATACCCCTTTTTCCCATTTTATTCCTGAGTTTTTGCTGAAATCATATACTTGAGAGATTTGTTCCTCTTGAAGAGGGATTTCATCTAATTCCTTGATTTAGGTTGCTTGGTTCCTCAATTCCTAGTGTAGTATGGATCAAGTACATGTATACTTTGAGGATTGTGGTTGCCTTGAAGATCTAGCCATTAATGCATGTTAGTTATGTTGTAAATGCCTTAGCTTACTTCATCAATGACTTTGTATTCCAATTTCCACACTATCCAATGTTAATCTTTCTTGTTTCATCTTAGATTAATTAGTTCTTGTTGGATCTATGATTTGCCTTTGTTTATTTTGATAAATTGAAAATCTACTTCACCAAAAATATTTGATCAAGCATCTATTATTGGGTTTTCTTTGGGTTAATGGATCATGAATTACATGGATCCATATTATTTGGTATCTAGAGCCTAGGACCCACTAGATGTTTGATCTATTGTTTCTTTGATTTTTCTTTTAGCCTTTGTGTTTCCTTGTTTTAGCCTATACGTGATTGCTGATCGGATTGATCTATTGTTGTTGGATTGAGCTGAAATTTTATATTAAGTTACCTTGATATGTTTGCTACGTGCCTACAAAATATAAGCCAAAAATACCTTCGTTAGCCTATGGATCTGATCGATTGAATAAAAGTGCCCTGTTTTTGCATAGTTGGGGAAAAAGTGAAACATCATACCCTATATCAAAATCTGACTTGTTGGGGCTATTTATCCTTGAAATACACTCAAAATTGAAGATATACACAAATATTCAGCCATTTTGAGGTTGAGGAACCATACAAAAAAAATTCCTAAAGCTTAGTCCATGTTTACTACATTTCCAGCTTTCATATATGGCGTGTGTGTGTTTTGCTTAAGGCCTTGCTAATATGTGTTTATGTGTTATGTCTTCTTGATTTTTGTTTTCCAAGAGGTATACCTTGATTGATCCACCTCAAGAATCTAATCCTCGAAATTGGAATTGTGAGTGTGAGTGAAACCACCTATTACTATATTCTACACCTTCTTCCGGGTGATATTGGTGAGTGACTTTTGGGGGGTTGTGACTTCTTGGTTAAGGCCAGCTTCTTAAATCTTATTTTCTTTATTTTTCACTTACCACACTTGGGCTAGTCCGTAGTGTTTGTCTTATTGCAGGAATTTAATCTATGCCTCCTCGCACCTGGTCCAACAAAATGGCGGGGACAAGTGCGGAAGGGGAGGAAGCAAACTTGAACCATCCTACACCCGAGGGGGACCTAGTGAGATTAATGGCGCAAATGGTGTCGGATCTCAAGCGTGATCTCAAGCAAGATTTCCAAGAAGAAGTGAAAGGTTCCGAAGGTCGCATAAGAGCCATCTAAAACACCTTGTTCGAGGAGATTTATGCCTTGAAGGAAGATTATGGAAGAGGAGATGTATGAGGGATGGCAAGGGGGGAGTGTTAGGGATAGAGTTAACCACATGCCGAATGGACGGTTTGGGGGCGGGGGTAATGGAGCCAATAGGCGATTTGAATGAGGAAACGAGGGAAATGGTCGTTTTGGGGAAGGAAATCACTATGGGGGGATGGAATCGTATGGGGATAGATTTAGAAGAGATAGATACCCGATCCGGTCTCGATTTGATGACCCTTCCAAGACCTTGAAGCACAACCTACCCGAATTTCATGGCAAGTTCGACCCCGAAGCCTACTTGGAGTGGGAATCTCATGTGGATAAAGTTTTCTCTCTCCACAATTATTCCGAGGGAGACAAGGTGAAGATTGCATTGGCGGAGTTTAGGGGCCTTGCTAATACTTGGTGGAGTGATGTGATGAGGAAGAGGAAGCTAGCTAGGTTGGGAGAAGTCCTCTCTTGGGAGGAGTTGTGTGGGATCATGAAGGAGTAGTTCGTGCCTAAGTTCTACTACCTTAGGCTTAGAGGGGAGCTTCAAGACCTAAGGCAAGGGTCAATGAGTGCGATGGATTATTATTATGAGCTTATCTCCTTGATGAACAAGGTATGGGTGGATGAGTCGGAGGAGGCTACTCAAGACCGTTCCATCCATGGTCTCAACACTACCTTGAAGCATAAAGTGAAAATTGAGGCGTTGAGGGGCATATCTTTGGGGGAAGTGCTTAGTTTTTCCTAGACCTTCGAGAGACAAGTCAAGGAGGTGGATCTTAGCAAGGCAAAGATGGCGTCTAGCCAATCCGGAGGGGGAATGGTGGCAAGCAAGTGGAGCACCCCTACTATAAAGATGGAGAGCTTCCCTAACTCTCAAGGGAAGCCATCAAGCAAACCTATTCCTAGCCGTCAAGTCCCCAAAGCTCCCGCTCCCTCGACCGATAAAAAGGTACAATGCTTTAAGTGTAAGGGTTATGATCATTATGCGCGTGAGTGTCCAAACCAACGTGTGATGGTTATTGGGCAAGATGGTAGCGTGTATAGTGAAGATGAGGAGGAATGTGTAGAGGGGGGTGTGGAGGTTAGTGTGGATCCCCGCATGTCTTATTCTAGTGGGGAGGAGGAGAATGAGGAGGTGAAAACGTTAATAGTGCTTAGGATGCTCCATGTGCAACAAGAGCTTGAGGAGCATAAGGAGCAAAGGTGCAATATCTTCCACGTGAATTGCAAGGTGAGGGATAAAACTTATTTGGTGATCATTGGTGGGGGGAGTTATGCCAATGTTGTGAGTGAGCAATTGGTGGCTAAGTTGGGGTTGGAGGTCATCAAACATCCTAGGCCCTATAAACTTCAATGGTTGGGGGAAATTGGGGAGTTGAAGGTGACCACTCAAAGCCTTGTGCCCTTGAAGAATGAAGTATTTGAAGATGAAGTGTCGTGTGATGTGATACCCATATGGCTTGCCACGTCTTATTGGGAAGGCCTTGGGAATTTGATAGAAAGATCTACAAAAATGGGTACACTAATGAGTATTTCTACATGCTCAATGGGTTGAAGGTTAGGTTAAAGCCTCTCTTTCCTAAGGATGTATTTGAGGCACACCAACACTTACAAAGGGAAAGGGAAAGGGATAGAGAGAAAAAGCTAATGAGTGTGGGTGAGATAAAAAATCCAAGTAAGAGTTGGGTGGTGAGAGCAAGTCCAAAACACTAAATAAGAAAAATCTCAAGCACGGGGGGAAAAGATTGTTTGATAACTAGGACTTCCGAACTTGGGTGGGCTCTAAAAATCCGTTCAACCATTATTCTCATGGTCCAGAATTATTTGTGTTTAAATGCTAACACTAACCCTTGTTCTTTGGTCATTGAAAGTGTTTTGCAAGGTTTTAAAGATGTCTTCCCGGATGAGCTTCCCAACGAGCTCCCACCCGTGCGAGGGATTGAGCACCAAATTGATTTCGTGTTGGGATCCTCTGTTCCCAACCGGGCGGCATACAACTCAAACCTAAAGGAAACTCATGAGCTTCAATTGCAAGTCGAGGGACTCCTTGCCAAAAGTTTGATCCGAGAATCCCTTTCACCTTGTGCCATACCCATTATTTTGGTGCCTAAGAATGATGGAACTTGGAGAATGTGTGTTGATTGTAGTGCCATCAATAGGATCACTATTAAGTATAGACACCTTATACCTAGGCTAGATGACATGCTTGAAGATCTATGTGGCTCTACTTGTTTTTTGTAAAATTGATTTGTCAAGTGGATATCACCAAATTCGCATGAAAGAAGGAGATGAGTGGAAAACTGCTTTTAAAACCAAATTTGGCTTGTATGAATGACTTGTTATGCCTTTTGGGTTGACTAATGCTCCGTCTACTTTCATGCGTTTAATGAACCATGTGCTTCGTCCCTTTATTGGAAAATTTGTGGTTGTGTATTTTGATAATATCTTGATTTATAGTAAAAGTGTGGATAAACATGCATGCCATCTTAGGAATGTGCTTGAAGTGTTGAGGATGCATGCTTTGTATGCCAAATTTCCTAAATGTACTTTTTGTGTTGATGAGGTTGTATTCCTTAGGTTTGTTGTAGGAAGGGATGGTGTGAAGGTAGATAAGTAGAAAGTGAAGGAGATTAGGGAGTGGCCTACACCAAAGAATGTGAATGAGATTCGATCTTTCCATGGCCTAGCAAGCTTCTATAGGAGGTTTGTGAGGGATTTTTCTACTAAGGCCTCCCCTTTAAATCACCTTGTGAAGAAGAATGTAGAGTTTAAGTGGTGAGAGGAGCAAGAGAAAGCCTTTAACACCTTGAAAAATGACCTTACCCATGCTCCTTTGTTAGCCCTTCCCAATTTTGAAAAAACCTTTGAGTTGGAGTGTGATGCTAGTGGGGTAGGAATTGGTGGTGTGCTCATGCAAGAAGGAAAACTCATAGCTTATTTTTCTGAGAAGCTTGGACAAGCCCAATTGAAGTATCCTACCTATGATAAAGAGTTGTATGCCATTGTGAGGTGTCTTGAGAATTGGCAACACTATCTCATGCATAGGTAGTTTTTGATCCATACCGACCATGAGTCCATTAAGTTCCTAGGGGGACAACATAAGCTTGATAAGAGGCATGCTAAGTGGAGTGCTTTTCTAGAAACTTTTCCTTATGTGATCAAGTATAAGAAGGGTAAGGAAAATGTGGTTGTCGATGCTCTTTCTAGGAAGCCTCATAACCATTTGCTTGCCAATGTTTTGATTGAGAACCATGCTATGTGCTTGAGGAAACAATTGCTTGCCATGCGTGCTTCCAAGTATGTTGGCTTTGAATTTCTTAAAGATCTGTATGAGCATAATCATGACTTTGCCACTATGTATGAAGCTTGTGAAAAAGGTTCCTTTGATAAGTACTATAGATTGGATGGATATTTGTATAGGGAGAACTAACTTTGCATCCCTATTTGTTCTCTTCATGACTTGTTGATTAAGGAATCTCATTTGGGTGATTTGATGGGACAGTTTGGAGTGTTGAAAACTTTTGATATTTTGAGTGAACACTTCTTTTGGCCTTGCATGAATAAACATGTTGAGAGATTTTGTGGGCAATGCATATAGTGTAGGAAAGCTAAGTATAAGTCTAGTAACTTTGGGCTTTACACTCTTTTGCCTCCACCTACACACCCTTGGGTAGATATCTCCATGGATTTTGTGCTTAGTCTCGCCATGTCTTCTAGGAAGAATGATAGCATTTTTGTGGTGGTGGATAGATTTTCCAAGATGGCTCATTTTATTCCATGTAGGAAGACAAGTGATGCTAAATTTGTTGTCAATTCGTTCTTTAGGGAGGTAGTCAAGCTACATGGGATTCCGTCGTAAGGGTGAGCAAGTAGCCCGACAAGTGAATAAGGGCGCAAGAAAGTTGTCTTCCAACTCGTGGATTGGGTTTGGGAACACTTTAGGAAGATACGTTTTCCCGACAAGACCAAGGGGAAACTTGCGCCGAGAGGAGATGGTCCCTTTCTTGTGTTGGAGCGTGTCAATGATAATGCCTATGTGATCGACTTTCCTGGTGAGTACAACATGAGTTGCACTTTCAGTGTGGCTGACTTGAGCCCGTTTGATTTTGTAGGGATTCCGGATTTAATGACAAATCCTTTCCAATAAGGGGAGGATGATACGACCCCACGTGGAGGCCCCACGACGAGGTACGTAACGAAGGCAACTACGGGAGGGGCTCTCTACTTTTGTGCAAAAGTCCAGGAAGAACGGGGAGCCCGTGATAAGTAACTTGCTGAAATTTGAAGGAGGAAGCATTCCACCCGACCGGGTGGGATTTGTCGCACCAAACCACCCGGTCGGGTACAACTCTCTGGAGGAGCTGCATCTAAACTTTCCCACCTGGCCGGGTACCCATGTTGCCACTCGACCGGGTGCGTCGTCGAAGGCATGAAAGGGTCAGAGCGTTCCACTCGACTGGGTGACTTTTGGGTCACTTCGTCCACCCGGTCAGGTGACTCACGGAAAGCAGGGCGGGTCTAGAGACTTTCACCCGGCCGGGTGATTTAGCACCCTAATATCCACCCGGCCGGGCAGAGTGACGCAAGATAGATTTTTTGGGCCTTTTCTTAGGATTTGGGTCTAAACTATAAATACCCCTTTTTCCCATTTTATTCCTGAGTTTTTGCTGAAATCATATACTTGAGAGATTTGTTCCTTAGGAAGAGGATTTTCATCTAATTCCTAGATTTAGGTTGCTTGGTTCATCAATTCTGAGTGATGCATGGATCAATTAGAGGTATGTTTTGAGGATTGTGGTTGTCTTGAAGATCTAGCCATGAATGCATGTTATTTGTGTTGTAAGTGCCTTAGCTTAGTTCATCAATGACTTTGTATTCCAATTTCCACACTATCCAATGTTAATCCTTCTTGTTTCATCTTAGATTCATTAGTTTTTGTTGGATCTATGATTTGCCTTTGTTTATTTTGATAAACTAAAAATCTACTTCACCAAAAATATTTGATCAAGCATCTATTATTGGGTTTTCCTTGGGTTAATGGATCATGAATTACATGGATCCATATCATCAAGTATACTCAAAATCATGAGCTACACTTTTCGAGATACCCCCCGGTACTTGAAGGATACTACGATGCAAACTGGATATCCGATAACAATGACTCACTTTCAACAAGTAGATATGTCTTTACTATTGTGGGCGGTGTTGTCTCGTGGAAATCCATGAAACAGACATGTATAGCCCGATCCACCATGGAATCAGAATTCATAGCTTTAGATAAAGATGCAGAATAAGCCGAATGGCTTAAAAATTTCCTTGAAGATATTCCATGTTGGTCAAAGCCCGTGCCTTCAGTGTTAATTCACTATGATAGTCAAGCCGCTATTGGGAGGGCAAACAATGTCTTGTACAATGGTAAATCTCGACACATTCGTCAACGACATAATACCGTGAAACATTTGATCACAACATGGGTGATTACAATTGACTACATGAATACATTGGATAATCTAGCGGATCCGCTAACCAAAGGGTTAAATCGTGATCAAATGAATAAATTGCTAGAGGGAATGGGTTTGAAATCCACAAACTAAAAGAATTGTCATAGTGGTAACCCAACCATGATGACTGAAGATCCCAAGAACTTGATTCACTGGGAAAACTAAGCTATGAGAATTCATGTGAACACTCATCTATACCTATTCCCTAGAGAGTAATAGAAAGTTGAAAAACTTGCCTAGTGGTGAGGTTAAGTTTATGACTTTTAATGATTCCTAAAGGATCTCGTTGAGATGAAGTTCTCAAGGAGACCGAGTATGGCAAGATACTTAACGAGGAATCACCTATGTAAGTGTGAAATGAGGCCGCTTCAAACAATAAACTTATGAATCCAAAGTGGTGTCCAAGGCCTGCAATGGACACAAAACGTGAGAACGGATGAGGTTGAGGTGTTTAAGTGTTAACATCATTGTCTCGGTGCACGTTGTGGAGGAATAGTTCAAAGCATCGCGCTACTAGTCTGTTTGTGTATCTGATGGTGTTGACTATGGATGGTTTAAAGCTAAAAACTATCTATCCTTATGCTTACATACCTCTTGAGGGTTGAGCTTGTGTCTGCATACATATGCAGTGGCAATTTCCACTCATGTGGGGGATTGTTGGAATCGTGCTTGGTCAAATGACTTTGACTAATAATAAATGTGACAAGACATTTAATTTTGTAAAATTAAATGCATTATCGTTGATCTACGTTCCGAGTAGATAACCGTAGTATATTCATTTTCTCAAATCCGATTCCCAGTGAGTGAGAAATAATATATAAAATTTGGTCACAATAAAGCTAGAAATGAGCTATGAGAAAAACTAAGGGATTAATTAACTGAATGCTAATTATCCCACATCGGAGATGATAAACTTCTTTGACGAATTATTTAATAAGATGAATTATTATTTGTAATAATTATGGTGGAATAAGATGGGTGACAAAGCCCACACGCGCGCACACGCGCGCACTGATGCACTTTTTATTAGCACTATAAATACCTGTTCTGCGGCTCTCTCATCCATTTGCAGCTTAACCGTGGCTTGAAGCCATTCTATCTTTGTTCTGTCTCCCATTGATCCCTGCTCACTTCGTATTTTCCTACGAGTCATTTCAAGTTCGGGATCGAGCGGCTCTAAGATGTTCTTCCCAAAACGTGTTCGCGCACACAACCTTAAAACAAAAATCAAACTAAACAAAAATTTAAAACAGAAAGCAATTAAAATCCAAAGTAGTAAAATTGTCCGTTTGAAGATATCAATCACAAAGTGAAGGTATTCCCCGGCAACGGCGCCAAAAACTTGATGCACTTTTTATTAGCACTATAAATACCTGAAAGTATACAGAGTAGGAATAGTATAGCTAAAGGTTAATACCGGATATCGATCAGGGGGAAAACAAACACAGACTGTCTATCCTCTACTAAAACTCAATTACTATTTGGAAAACCTAAAGTTTTGTAGATTTTTTAAAACAAAGAACTATTGAAAGCAAAGAAACAACTAATTGCTAATAATCACGGAGATAAAAGTATAGAGATAGGGGAATTCCAGGGATGTGCGTTCACAGTTATGGTTATACAAATTCCAACTACAACACCCTAGCACAGTTCTTAATTTGATAGAACGAGTCACCTAGATTATGTTCATGTGATGCAAACATTGATTACAAACATTAGGATTGTCAATCCTAAATACATAACTCCTAAAAGCTCCTAAGACCCTTGAAAAGTTCCTACTCTCAATCAACAGTGCTGTTTTAAAGGAAACTAATTGTAGTGTCTATTAAGTGGATCTAACTCGTCAACCTCCTATCACGAATATGTATCAATTTATATTAAACCATCACTGAATGTGTCACTCAAGCGTGAAGCATTATCCAATAAACGGATGTTAAATAGAAATAGGAATTGTATAAACCAATAAAAGTTACTAACACATCCCTAGAATCCTTTGAGTTTAGTTACACATGATACAATAAGCTAAAAACATAGATTGAAGTGAAGACAATGAAAACATAAGAAATAAAGCAATAAAACCCAAAGGTTGAATCATTGTAGCCTTGATGATCTTGAATCCTTCTTCAACCACTTGCACAATGAAGCACTTGAACTTTTAAGCTCTAGAAATATTTGGCTAAGAGAAGATCTATTTTTGATGAAGCTTTAGGGGCTATTTATATGGCAAAAATCGTCCCTCATCATATAAGGAAAATGGTTACAAAATATGGTAAATCTTGGAGAGAAAGTAGGACAAATTTTGCTCGCCGCTTTTTCCCAGCGGGCCGTTGCACCTTGGCCAGCGGTCGCTGTGGGTTGGTCTGAGGCTTTTGAATCTTGACTGGCGGGCCGCTGCACTTGTTTCAGCGGTCGCTGGCTATCATCCCGTAACACTCTGGACTCTCGGATGCGGTCGCCACGCACTCCCCAGCGGTCGCTGGGCGTGTCTTGACTTCGTGCACAACTTTCCCGGAGTGGGCCGCTACCGACTTAGCGGTCATTGGGAGCCAGGTGGACCGCTGGACATGCAGTATAACTCCAAATTTCCAACTTTGCGTTTTGACTCCCTTTTTAGGCTTAAATATGCACATTTCTCACAAAACATGTCAGAATACCAAAATGGATAAAATATGCAAATATTGAACATGTAATGCAACTTTGACATTGAAAATGGACCAAAAGATGGCCTTAAAACCGTGCAAAATCCAAGCCTATCAACTCCCCTAAACTTACATTTTTTTTGTTCTCGAACAAAACATAAAAGACACAAGAATAGACGCACGGAATGCACAAGGACTAGACGTCATAATTGCCTCAAAGTATGGAAAAGATAGATCAAGCATGTATTAACGCAATTAAATCAAGCAAGGCTTATTAGTGCATTTTCATTTCTGACTCGTGGAACACCTTGAATTCATTCACTCACATGTGGTAAACTTCCAAAGATGGGAAGTGTTCTCTCACTCTCAAAGTGTATAAGGTAAAGTATTTAAGCACTCAAATCATTCATCATGCAAAGTTTACTATAGGCTTGCTCAAAGTCTAATCCCTCCTATACTAGATGTGATTAAGCATCAAAAGTCCGAATGGTCTTTATTTTTTGTTGTAATGTAGGCTCTTTGGTAGGTGAGGAAAATTTGGCTAAAAAATGGCTAAAAATAAAAATCTCAAGTAGAGTAAAATAGACCCCACTTTTTCTATAAACCCAAGACACTTTTGATAATTATTCTCCTTCAACTCACAGTCCAAAACCTTTGATATTTCTTTTCTTCACAACCTTCCTTTCTCTTTTTTTCTATCCTTTCTTTCTTTTTTTTTTCTTACATAGGAATCCTTTCTAGATTAAGCACACTTTTGAATTTTTCTATTTCACAACAAGCACTTTTATAACATTAAGCACACTACTTTTCACAATTTCACAATTTCCCCTTATCTCTCCAATTCCTTTACAAAAGATAAAAAAAAAATTATACTAACCCAAGGAATTGTCCCCATTGGTTTGGCTTCCAAATAATAGGCTTAAATGCTCAAAATTGGCTCCAAAGGGATAAAAGATTTTTCAAAAAGGGTCAAAATTTTGGATATAAAAAGTAGGTATGAAAAGATGGCCTAACATCCACCTTAATCAACTTAAACACTATGTAAACTTAGGCAGATGAGGAGCAAGTTCTAGAAACATGTACATGAATGCAGATAAATCACACATGAAAGAAATTAAGGCTCAAATCTCACAAAGTATAAGCATGATTCAAGGCGAACAAACAATTCACTAATTATGCACCTTTAAATCAAACCATCAAATCAAAACGTCAAGCCATACTTAGTCAAAGATGAAAGAACTTTATATCATAGGCAACTCGATCTAAAGTGTCCCGAAGCATGCGTGTTTCTAAGTTATTCATGCTAAGTTCATGACAAGGATTCACCTTCGGGAATTTTCAGAAATAAAAACGAAAACCTAAGCTCACGGTCCACCACTTCATCCCTCCAAACTTATTTACAACAAAGTGTAGAATAAGTTTGTAGAGTCGGTTGGGACGTGAGTAAACTAAGGAAAGCAATAAAGATACCTTGGTGGTTGGGCATTGTGATATGCCAGCAGAACACTGCAGAATCGCCAGCGGTAGCTGGGTAGAGTCTAAAAACTTTCTATGCGTTCCCAGCAGGCCACTGCGTAAGCGCCAGCGGTCGCTGGGAAGAGTCTAGTACCTGCGAAAAATTCCAATAACGTGAAAACTAAATTTAAACAAAAACAACTTCAAAAACATAAAGAAAGATTCAAAAGCAAAAATAAAAATTGTCTCAATCCAAAACAAAACAAATAATGATACAAGTGCTCATTTAAAGTCATGAAGCTTGTCTTCTTCATTCTTGAGGATGAGGGAAGCGAGCATTGAGGTCGTCGAAAGCGCCAATGAGATAGGTGATGTCGCCACTCATGGTTTGGCGCTGCTCGTGAGCTTCGGCGGCCATCCTTCGTAGCTCGGCAATTTTTTGACGTTGATGAACATCTTCTAGCCGTTGAGTCTCCCAAAAGGCTTGTTCCGCCTCCGCCAATCACCTTGTGCCGTCCATCCTTGGCGGTTGAAGGCATTCTCTTGTTGTTGCTCCGCCCATCGATTGTCCCAAGTGTTTGACATGTTTTGCATATAGGAGAATATATCTCCTAATTGGGCGGAGGTGTTGGCTTGAAATTCTTCATTGGCATTAGGCCTTCTGCGATGGCGGTTGGCTCTAGTGCGGTTGTGGTGAGCTTGTACTTCCTCCTCTTCCTCTTCTTCTTCATGTTGTGGCGGCGGCGCCCCACTCCCTTGAGCTTGAGAATTCCCCGCCTCCTCTTGATAATTTTCGATGGCATCGAAGGCGGAGTCATCTTCGGGGTCGAAAGCGGGGATGCGAGAAGGAATGTTCCTTCTCCTAAACTTCCCATTGACGGGGTTGGCTTCGATGGCTCGTTGGTGGACGGGAGTGTTGAGCTTCCAATTGGATTGGTTCTACCAAGTGTCGACCTTGGTCAAATGAGGAATGGGAACGAGAAAGTGATCCTGATCCACTTGCATGAAAAATGCTTCACCACTAGAATCGGTCTTCAATAGCCCAACCGAGAAGAGCACCCCATAAGTGATAAATCGCTCCTCCATATCCTCGGCGAACCCCGCGATCGAGATGCCAAGGTGTTCGTCAAGCGCCGTGATCAATCCCCCGCAACAAATAACGCTCCCGTCCTTCTTGAAAATCCGGTCAACACAGAGAGTGAAGAGGATCGCATAATTGAACCATTTTTTGGTGAGAAGACACCACATGACATGGATCTTCCTTTGGGACACACTCCCACCATATATTCTTGCGAACATAAGTTGTGTCATAGCCTAGTGGAGGTACCTTAGAATGGGGTTGCGGATGGACAAGGACTTGGCATAGCCCGGCTCATGATCTTCATCTTCCGTGGTCATCGCACCCCAAACATCGGAGTACTCAGAGTCGACCTCTTCATCGAGATTGGGATCGAAACAATGGAACACCTCACAAAGGTCCTCCATGGAAAGAGAGAAGTTGTGGATGCCAAGGCGGAAGTCGATGCTCTCGGGGTTGCGGGAACGGCGGTTCTTGTGCACCTTGAGTGTGCTTAGAAACTCGAGAGTGAGTCTCCTATATGATAGCCACCTCCCTTTGAACATGTGGATGAGGCCATTCCCTTCCCCGGTGTTGCATAATGCCCAAAAATCCTCTAAAATCCCCAAAGTACCGAAGGGGAGCTCGTGGGGGTAGCGTGAGGGTGCCGTGTCTCTTGCCGAGACTCTCTTCCACATAGCTTTGTGCTCATCTGTTGGAAGGCTAACTCCGCAGCTCTTCGCATTCTCGGCTTTACCTCTTGTTGTCATTTTCCTACAAAAGAAAACCAAACTCTAAAATAGCACTAAACAATAGACAAACAAGGGTTCCCCCAAACTTGCACTCAACTAAGCATACATTACAAATCAACAAATATGTGCAAGTTTTTATTATATAAGCATCCTAAATTGAAGCATGTGATCATGTAAAACAAAACCAACAATTTAGAACACTAGAAATCCATCCCCCAACGTGAATTCTTCCCCCATACAGAGACGTATCAACATAATCAACACAAATCAACAATCTCTATGGATACACATGTATTGCAATTCATGGAAATAATAATAGCCTCACAATGCTATGAACATGATTGCAACAAAAAAACAACTAAGAACAAGAGGGAAATCACCAACAAAAACCATGTGTGGATGTGTGAATTTGGTGATGTTTTGCAGTTGGGGTCGTGTGCAAAGGATAATTGGAGCAGATGGTGGAAATAAGGAGAGAAAACTCACCTTATATAGGCGAAAACGCGCTACTGACCTCTCCGTGGCGACCGCTACGCGACGTGCAGCGACCATTGCGCGTGTTATGAAAACGGCACATCTCCAACGGGCCGTTGCGGCCCGCAGAGCAACCGCTACAGCCCGCTCTAGGGCCCGACCTATTCCTACACACTGAACACTTGGCAGCGACTGCTGTGGATTATGCAGCAATCGCTGTGATTAATTTTTATAATTTTAATTTTTTTTATGTGCACAGAAAATGCACAAAAATTAAAGGAAAAACAAAAAACAAAAAATAAAGGAAATAAAGAAAAAAACAAGTTGGGTTGCCTCCCAACAAGCGCCTTTGTTTAAAGTCGTTGGCTCGACTTAAAGTGACCCAACTAAGTGGGCGGACCAACGAACTCAGTGCTGAAGACCGCGAACTGGACCATTTTGTAGCAAACCTTTCTCCACCACTTGTATTTTTTGTTCGAGGTCTTGATCACGTAGACTTCGGGATCAATTAGAGTTTGAGGCTCCTTATTGGCCTTCTTCTTCTTCTTAGGCTTATCCTGCAAGGGAGGTTTAACATGTTTAGGCTTGCTCTTTTTGGGAACTTAATGAGGAGTATTGACAATAAAAATAGAAGGGTTAGAAAGATCCTCCCCTTCTAATGGCCTAAAAGTCTTAGACATGTCGGTCATCATGACCGCCCTGCATTCACACTCCATTCTTGCTTGTTACGCCTTAAGCATTTCTCTCTCAATCTTGTAAGTGGAGCGACTGTAGTTTTCACTAATCGTGATCTCGCCTCTACCTACATCAATAAGAGCTTTGCATGTGGCTAGAAAATCTTTACCTAAGATTAGAGGTACATTCTTATCTACTTTCATATCAAGGATAATGAAGTCGGCAGGGAAAATAAAATCGTCTACCTTTACCAAGACATCCTCAATCATGCCCATTGTTTTGATTGTCGAGTTGTCGGGCAACCTTATGATCACATCCGATGTCTTGAGAGGTCCGATGTTGAGCTTTTCATAGTACTTTAGTGGCATGATGTTGATGCTAGCCCCAAATCACAAAGGGCCTTGTCTACTTTTCCTTCTCCAATTGAGCACCTAATGATGAATTGACCTGGATCCCTTTGCTTCACGGCCCTCTCCCGTTGAATGATCTCGCTGCAATGATGTGGCAACTTAAGGTCGGCTTTAGTAGGTCTCTTCTTTCTCATCACGGCCTCCCTTAGTAGCTTTGCGTACCTAAGTATCTCCTACAACGATTCGACGAGAGAGATGTTAGTATGGACCTTACAAAACATATTTAGAAAATGCTTGAACTGCTCTTCAAGCTTGAACTTCTTCTTCGGCTGGAAAAGGAGTACAATCCCATTGTGCCGCACAAGCTCCTTCTTATCGGGCGCCTATGCCTCTTCAGTGGCGGGCCGCTGCGATGTGTGCAGCGGTTCGCTAGGCGTCGGGCAGATTCCAGACTGTGCCCCGGTAGCGGCCCGCTGCAGAGTGTGCGGCGGTCCACAGATTTCGTACCGGAGGTGCTCCCTTCATCCTTTTTCTGCTTGGCGACCCACTTCTTGTTTATGTCCGCCACTCGTGCTAATGCATTTGCCTTGTCTTCATCAATCTTCTTGTGGACTTGATCCATTTGAGTCTTAATGTTCGAGACGACAGTGGCAATTGTGTTTATTCCTTGCTCGAGATTGGTCAACCTTGCCTCAACGACCCCAATCTTGGTGTCATTGGTCTTCTTATCTTGCACTAGCACCTCTAAAATCTTCATAATCCCTTGGTCATACTTCTCCTCCTTCTTGATAGGTTCAACTCCTCCACCCTTGCTAACATTAAATCCTGTGGGGGTTGCAAGAAATTATTGTTAGAATAAGAGAGGTTAGGATGAGGACGGTTCCCATTATAATTATTGAAATTACCGCCCCTTGGTTAGGGCGATAATTGTTGTTGTAACCCCTATTGGGACCGCCACCTTGTTGCACGTAGTTGACATCTTCCGTAGGAGCGAGAGAAGCTTCGGGTTTGGTGACCGCAATGACAGAGGTCGGTGGAGTCGGATCCTCTCTTCTAGATGTGTCCATTTGGTCAACCCGAACTCTAAGCTCGGCCAATTCCTTTTCAAAAAACTCTCTTCGGCCTCCTCTATTGTCGCTACTCTCCTTGAGTTGTGCCTTTTTTTCTACCACCCCCTGCTGTTGGTGGCGAACTCCTCTATGACTGCCATGGCATCCGGTCCACTCTTCCTTAACAATCCCCCATTGGCCCCTGAATCCAACATAGCACAAATTTTCTCATTAAAGCCATTGTGTAGGATCCCTACCTGATGGTCCACGGTGAAACCGTGGTTGGGGCACTTGCGTAGTAGGCCCTTGAAACGAGAGACCGCCTCGTAAAGGGGCTCGTCGTGACCTTGCATGAATGGGAAGATCTCACTCTTGAGCTTCAATATTGTGCCTGGCGGGTAGTATTTGTCGAGGAAGGCAGCCACTATATCCTTCCACGTGGAGACTTGCTCTGTGGGCAGACACTCAAACCACTCTTTAGCAGAATCAATCAAAAAATTGGTAAGAGTCTTACCCTTATGGCGTCGTCGTCGACACCATTCAATTTCACCGTGTTTGTAATCTCCACGGACTTCGAGAGGTGGCGGTTGGCATCTTCTATGGCCCTACCTGCAAAAGGGAACTGCTCAACCCTTTGAATAAGGGGTATTCGCAGCTCAAAATTGTTAGCATCTATACGAAGGCCTTCGGGAAAAGTAATCATATTCTCGCTGGCTAAAAACTAATCACTATAATTATGGAATCAAATTTGAATGATATCGTATTTGTTGATAACTTAAAATAGCCACGGATCTTAAAATATACTATTCAAATAATATCTAATCTTTATGCATAAATTAAGTAACATCATATACACGCATAAATAGCTAATGCGTCACTAGAATTATGGAAATATTTTTATGAAGAAAAATTAAGTATCAAATAATCAATATAATTTTACAAATCAAATTTGTTATAGCATGATTACACGATTAATTCAATGAAGTATTAGCTAACAATTATTAATCTCTATAATTATGCAAATCATGATTAATTCCAAAAATAAGATGCGCTATTGATAGAGGGAAAAGATGAGACTATGACTCTGTGTGTGTGTGTCAACTGGCCAGGAGGGTACCTAGACCTAGATGTGTCGTTGGGTCTGTGTCTATCTTCCCTATCAACAAAAAAAATACCTCAACCCACTTCTACTGGCTAGTATAGTGGAGTAAGGGTCTAATCCCACAGAGATGGATGTAGGCGAGATACACTTGCGATGACATTCTGGGAGCGGTTGGTTAGCTACCACACTTTTTTGGGGTTGAGTTTTACCTAGTCGGAAAATGAAATAGAACCTACACCCCTCCTGACCAGTAAGTCAGGGTGGGCTCTAAATGCTGCGTGCTAAAAGAAATTAAAGTGCGTGTGTAAATTAGGGTCCAAGTGTGCATGTGAGAAGCTACTAGACGAAACTTACTAAAAATGGCTAGACAAAAGGTAAAGAGAATCAAAGGACATGCTGGCAGACTGTCTCCTAGGTGTGCAGAAAAGCTGAAAAAGTGCAAGTACAAAAGCAAAAAGCAACAAAAGCAACACAAGTGGTCCTATTCTTTGATTGTGACATTATCTTCTTCACCAAGCTAAACAAACAAGATCTAACAAACTCCATTGATGAATGATCAAGCTTGAAAATTCGTAAATGCAATATTTAACTTGAAATCGAGAACGAAAGCTAAGAAAACTGAGATCTATGCAAACTGGTCAGCGGGACAAGGTGACAGAAGTAAGCAGAAACGATTCCCATGTATTTTTTGAGGAACTTAACCCGATTAAAACTTGTAAACACTCCAAGAAAACCTAGATCTAACTAAGCAAGCATATTCAAGCACTTAAACAACAGAAATCAACGTAAAACTACCAGATCTAGCTACTAGGCAGAAATAAATAATAAGCAAGCTGAAACACAAAATAAAACCACAATAAACTTCATTGCTTTCAAGATTATCACCCAAAAGATATTCCAACTAAGTAGCTACTGGAATCCAAGTCAAAGGCAAGCAAAAACAAGTTATTAAACTAAGAAATCTTAAAAACAAAGCAAGTAAAAGATTGTTTGGCTCATCGAAAACTGAAACTGGAGGAATTTCTGGAACTACGGCGGCTGGAAAGAATCAGGCATGATGCTCCTCGCCGGCAGGTGGCCGGAATCTTCAAGTCAGGCTACTGGATTTAGATGGAACTAAGAGCTAGTGGAGCTATTCTCCCCAAAAGTGATGTAGCAGTGATGATAAGTCCTAAGTGAAGTGGTGTCAAAATTCCTTTTTTTTCTTTATGTTCAGCTCCTATTTATAGGGTGGCTTGCCCTAATTTCTAGGGCTTTCTCTTCATGTGGAATGAAAATTTTGCCCTTCTTTAGATAGGTGATTATTACAAGCAAGTCCTTCCTTCTCGTGTCCAGTACTGTAGCATCCATCCTGGCCAGTTTGCGTATTTTCTGCTCATACTAACCAGTTTGCACACTTTTCGCAGCTTTTTCACTTGAATTCCTTCTGAACCTTTCCTCCTGATTCAGTACTTCAACCTGCACACTTTAACAACTATTTTCCAGATATTATCCAATAAAGCACCTTATACTGACCAGTAACCAAGGCCGAGAACGAGACTCATCAAACTGCTCACACTTAACACATATTTGTCCTCAAGTATGAAGAAACAAGCTAAATAAAAATAATGAGTTGAGTTCGCAAGCCTGGTTACCTCGCTTCACCGACCTAAGACTCTAAAACTTAAAAGACTCTTCAACACATAGATGACTCACAGAAAACAAAAAACAAGAAAACGGACAAAAGAAAAAAAACTCATAAACACATTACACAGGCTATATTTTCAATCAATCCTCCCCCTTGGGTTGAATCAATCTGGCTGTAAACAACTTCGAAATTCTACCACCCTCCCCTTCACTGGCTAGTCTATCCGCTTGTCAAGATCGCCACTCTTATAAACCAAAAGCTAGGTTCGCTCAGTCACTCATTCCTCACCAGAAATGTTAGGACTATTCTCTCAAATTGCTGAACCACAGATGCTTCGGACTCAGATCTCACGTGCGGCTCCTGAAGGGCTTTAAGGCTTGTAATGGGGCTATTGGTTTGTAGTGTTTGGGGTGGGTGTTCCTAAGGCTCTAAGGTTTAAAAACTACTACTCCCTCCGTCCCGCATTACTCGCACCTTTCCTTTTGGGCACGGAGATTAAGGAATGAGTGATAGACAAAGTCAACAATTACGGCTGTAGGTATAAATTGTTACTAAAAATAGAAAGAGTGCAAATAACTTGGGACGCCCACAAAGGAAATAAGTGCAAGTAGTGCGGGACGGAGGGAGTACTTTTTTTGATGTGGGAGAACTGTGTGTATCTGGGCTTTTGGCTGTTACTTCTCTTTGGCTGGGCGTTTCCTGATATTGACCTCCAACTGGTAAGTATCTTCTTTGTGGCTTCGCCACCCTTATTCCAGCTTCCTTCTTTTTGTGGTCAAGTGTTTTCGACCATTTTCTTTAACATATTTTTTAAATGTGGCTTTGCCAACCTTATTCCTTCTTATTTTTTTTGGACCCGGAATTTTTCCTGGTCGATTTTCTCCTTACCTCTCGATTTCTTTCTCCAGTTGATTTTTCTTGTACGTCCTCCTGGCCAGTCGCCTTCTTGCCTTATGCCTCGCACACACACAGTCCAGTGGCTAGTGGGTTATATCTGGGTATAGATTTCTAAGGGATGGTTTTTTTTTTGGATGGGGGTTTTCCTAATGCCTTCAGGACTTGCTACACGCGGTCACCTTACCCTAGGCATCATGTGGCAGCCACTCTTTTCTTTTCTTTTTTTTTTAAATGTTTAGCGGAAAGTGGTTCCACTTTAGGCTTTTAACTCACCAATTTAAGAGGGCTTTCATAATTGGCTTCTAATCGGGTTTTTCTTTCATACTTGCATCCTCTAGACTAGCCTGGATCTAAGAAAGGTGGTTTCTACTCTTGGTGTGTTTTATTTCCATCGATCATCTCGCCTTAAGATTGGATCAGTTGAGTTTTAAGCCCGTGTTTTAACACATGTCCTAAAAAACAAAACTTAACCTAAACTGACTTACTAAGGACTGACTCGACACATGACAACACATATATACAATTATACTGGCCATTATCTCTTCCTCCCACTTCATCCTTGCTTGCCTTCACGCAAGTTTTGTGAAGTGGAAAACAGGATGACCAGTATCCAACACATAGAAAGACAAAAAACCAGAAAACACATAACACATGGAAAACATATTATATATGAAACTTCTCACACTTAGACTATGCAATAGGCTAAGTGGGAGAAGAATAACGAACATAGAGAACACATAAACAATGTGGAACAAGAACTACTATGCAAAACATACTATGTCAACAAAAACTTCTCACACTTAGACTATGCAATAGGCTAAGTGGGAGAAGGTATAGGACTCACATAAAAAAAACACAAAACAAAGACAACTTCTAACATCCTAAACACATATAACGTTGTAAACCCTCGTCCTCTCACACTTAGACTATGGAATAGGCTAAGTGTTATGAATGAGGGTATATGCATGCTAAAACATGTACAAAAAAAAATAGAAACAACACAACTAGAAAAAAAAACTCAAGTTTACTGAAAATAAAAAGAAAGCTAACTGGTCAGTTGGTAGGGTCGGTCATCTTCTCCTCTGGATCCTCTTTGGTCAGGAGCCTTGTGCAGTTTCCTTCTCGGGTTCCTTTTGTTGGTACACATCAGGGGTGTCACTCTTTTTCTTATGATTCTTGAAAGTCCCCTTGATTTTCCTCTTTTCCATGGGCCGCAGACGATGGTTGTTGGGGACCTTACTCCCGATCAGTTTGGACACTTGTCCCAGCTTCTTGATGATAATGGCCGATAGGACCACCCTGGGCTTCTTGGTCTCCTTCTTTTGCTTTCCTGCCCCATTGCCTTTCCTCTTTCTTTCTTGGTTGCATTTTCCTTCTTTGTCTTGATTTTCCTGTAAGTCGGTTTCTGGTACTGGTGTCTCTTTCTGGGCAGCAGGGATGGCAAGTGGATTGTCGATGTTGGCCTCCTGTACTGGCTGGGCGAGAGTTGTTGTCGGGTTCTCCCCGGGTTTTGTAGGAGAACCCTCTTCCTGGATAGTAAGGGTCGATGACGGATGTCCAGCAACAGCAGGGGTCTAACTTGGTTGTAGCATGTTTTGGATCCTCCCCAGGTTTTGTAGGAGGTCCAATATCTTCCTGGCCAGTATCAATGTCCTTGCTCTTCTGTTTGTTGCAAGGTGTCTTGTCCTCCTCGCTTGAGATCTCTACAAGATCATGAACCTTGTTGGGCCACTTCTTTTTCTCAATCCTATGCCTGATAATTCGCCTCAATGCACGGTTCAACCCTTGTTTTCTCTCTGCCTTCTTCTCGGCCAGTTGGTGAGCCCCAGTGGCTCTAGCGAATCTTGACTTCTGACAAATAGTCTCTTCAATATCTTCTTCATCAGGTTCTTTAGTGGTTTCCCTTGAATTCTCTTTCGGACCTTGATTGATGTAACATCCCAAACTTTTGTGACCCTTTTTATTATGTTATTGGAATTTTGGAATTTTTTTTTCTTAAAACCTTTGATTTTATGTGATTAAGTGCTTTGCGTGAAATAAATTGCCGTGGTAATTGTGGAATGATGAGCTTGAGATTTTATCGTTTTTCCAATGTGGGGAAAAGATTAATAGGATCATGCATTTATCATTTCTCGAGTCGATTCATTGAAATATTCGACCCTTCCTAATTATTGAAATAGTACTTCTTTTTGTGGATTTAATTAATTGCTTTGGGACATTATTCCAAATTAAATCCAAACCAATGGACCTTAAATTACACTACATGAAATTCGAACTCCATCCTTTTATCCTTGGGAGTTTCGAAAATCTCCAATAGGAGATTGGATTATTTTTCATTTGATTTAATTGGTGCTTTTTTTTACTCTCTTGTTTTGAATTAAATCCAATTAAATCATGATATATTTCATTTCCTCGCCCAAAAATAGATAGAGAGTTGGGGTATTTCCTTGGCTATTTAGCCTAGCAATTTTCGGCCCTCTCCAATAAAATTTGGAGAATATTTTATTTGTTTCCTAATTTGTGGAATCCCTATTTATTCAAATAAATTCCTTTGTCAATTTAATTGGGGATGTGAATATTTTTCTACTACTTCCCTTCCATGTCACACGCCCCATACTATTATTTTCCTTGTGGGAATTTAAATAATTGTTACCTATTTTATGGGAGCCTCTTTCCATAAAGAATTTACCAAAATTTAAATCCTATTCTATTTAATTGGGGATTTAAATAATTTCCTTGTGCAAAGTCCTTGAAATTTTCGGCCCCCACCACAATTGTTCCTACTTGGAGATTTAATTTATTTGTTTCCTTGTATTCATTATTTTTATTTCCCAAATTGTGGATTTATTTCACTCCAAGTAAATATCAAATAATCTCTTATTAATTTTCAGCCATAATTTTTGAAAATTAGGCTCTTTATAATTGTGGGATTTTTATTCATTAGCCTATATTTTAATTCTCCACAATTTTATTTATTTATTTAATTCATTCATGGACTTAAACCTAGCAAATAAATACCAACTTATCAAACCCTAGCCCCCATTCCTTCAAAAATTTCGCCCACCCCTCTCTCTCCTTCTCCCACACGGTTCTTCATCTCTCCCACTCTCCCATCTCCAAAAATCCTCCATCCAACCCTTGTTCTTGCAATCCGTTGAAGTTGTCTTCGAGAACCTCCGACGAATCGCTCCATTCTACGTTTCTACCGATTTGTTTTGTCAAAGGAAGGTATATTCGCACACTTTTCCTCCTCCTTCTCTTTTGAACCATGTTTTGAGTCCTACATGCATGTAGAGAGTGTAGGTTTGATAGATCGCAAGTTTTAACGGGAGGGAAATTGTGTGTTCGTAAGAACTTGTTTGATTTTTGCATTGTTGGTTGAAATCATGGGTGTTGGATCGAAATATTTGTGAATGATATGTGTTTGTATGCAAATATGTGAATGAGGAACGTGTGAGCATGAATGTGTGTTCTCGAGCATGAAGAATCGGTGTTTTGTTGTGGATGTTTTAAAAACCCTATTTTCGAATTTGAACCAGAAATCTGTGATGCACGACCAGTGACTTATGATCTGTGTTCGACCCATCAAACGAACGAATTTTGCTACGAAATTTTTACTGAGTAAACTTCAAGGTGCTTTCTGTGTCTCGTGTGAATTTCAGCCTGTTTCATCGAAAAATGAATTTTTAATAAATTTTTGAAGTTGACTGCGCAAATCTGCCAGAAACGTGAGTTCTCTCCAGGAATGTTTCGTTTTCTGTTTGACTAACCAAATGACCTCCGATCGATGTGATTCTTAAACTATAAGAAAATTTGAAGTGTCTTCTGTGTTGTGTTAAATTTTCAGCCTTTTTGGGCATCGTATGTATTTATGGTGAATTTTTCAAATGAACTGTGCAATACTGTCAGAAATTGTATGTTCCGACCAGAGAGTTCAATATGTGATATGACTGACTAAATGACGTGATTTCGATATGAAAATATTCATGGATGAACTTGAGTGTGTCCTCTGTATCGTGACCAAAATTTAGCATGTTTTGAGGTTGGGTGAATTTAAAGTGATTTTTACAAAACGGTCGCACAATTCTGCCAGTTTTCTGCCTTGATTAAATGACACTTATTTCTCAAGTTTAAAAGTATTGTATGATGCATGTATGTCCAAGGAATGTGCTTAAATGTAGAAATCACTTGTGATAAGTTGAAATGTGTTACGTGTGTTTTACACCTTTGAGATGTATGTTGGGTTTGGGAAATTGAGGAAAACGTTGAGAGAGAGAGACGATAGGACATGCATAGTAAAATAATGTTGTGTGAGGCTGACTTGTGTTGTCGTTGACAAGGGTGTTGGGTACTCGTGAACTCAAGGATCGAGAGTTGCTAAGTTGGGTTGTGAATTACTAAGAGAACGAGGTGGGCTTTCTTTTCAAACCTCTTTATTTTTCCGAAAAATATTATGTGGAGATACAAGGGTGGTTTAACTGTTATGTCATGCCATGGACTGTTTTTGTTATGAGATTTTGTGCCTGATGCCTAGTTCGTATGAGTTTACTCCGTTAGGCTATATGGCTATTTTGTGAAACGAATTCGGGTCCGAGTAGGGCCGTAAACCCTATCGGGCTGTGTACACTGGTGGGATCGTGAGCCGTCCTTGCAAGTCGGCCGGTCTCGTGGGCGAATAGTGTGGCCACACTTTCGTCGCACTGTGGTTGTGGTTGTTGGATTGATGTGAAAAGTGGGGAGATTATTTGACTGGCCAGTCTATGAAACATTTTTGTGTTCTCGTGATATTTTCTTTACTACGTATAAAACTCGAGATCACTGGTATGGATGACATAACTATATAAATATTTTCGGCATGAGCCCATTGAGTACAACAGGTACTCATCCCTGCAATTTTCTTTTAAAAATTTTGCAGGTTGAGCGGGATGTTGCGGTGGATGTTGAGCTGGCTAAAGACCCTAGGATATGTTGTGTCGTCATACATAGGCGTGATCTTTGACTCTCTTAAACCTTATTTATCCGCTGCTATGTTTTAAATTGTGTCTTAAGACCTTAATCTTTATGTTTTTGGGTTTGAACATGTATGGTGATGTTAGGATTTAAACGTGTGTTTACGTCGTCTTTTGAAAATGGTATTCTTCGGGATTTGAGTTAATGTTTGCTTTACTTTAGTTATTTAATTGTTGTGTTTTCTTAAGTCTAATTTTTCCGTTATCCTTTTTTTTTTAAAGTATTTTCATCTTAGGTCTTTTCAAAAAATAATTTACCTTAAAATCTTTTAAGTAATGTGTTCTTTTAAATTGTTGTCCATGCATGTCGGTCACGATCGCCGCGTTGTTGTACCCCTTGTTTGGGCGGTCGTGACAGAGTGGTATTAGAGCTTTGTTCTTTCGCTCTGGTCCGAGAGTCTTCTTTCACTTTAAGTCTAAGTTAGCGAACCCTTATTTGACTAGAAGTGTCACGAAGGCTCAACATCCAAAGCATCATGCTCAACCGATGAAAGTAAGGTATGTTTAAATTGTTGGAAGTATGCAAGGATGATATGATATGACGTTGACAGGTTTATGCATGTGAATGAATGATGTGCGTAAATATGATGTTGTAATAGCATGATTACATGGAATACGAGTATGATTGGCGTGATAATTTAGACATGTATTGTATGTACAAATGTGATATCGAGATGGTATGAATACGTTAAGACAACAACAAATTTTCAAACCACGCGACAAACTTAACGACTTTTTCAAACAATAATACAATTGGGTGTTTTAAAAGAAAATTTTCGTCTCCACGTAGATGGTACGAACGAAACGAACCGCGCTTAAGAGCAGTCAGTATAGTGCCAGAATCCGACAAGCGATATACGATTACGACCACTATGAGAGAGAGGAAGGCAAGGCCTTGAGAGAGGTTGTTGCCCGTTTTGAGACCCTATGGCGAGATGTCTGCGGGTACCATGTAACGGCCTATGGTGGCATAAGGAGACTAATTGAGTTGATGCCCGACAATTGGGAGCCTTAGATGGAAACAACAGCCAGTCGGTTCACGTGGTACGAACCAAGAAACCAGATGATGGCCGGCGACATGAAAGGTTTTCTAAAGGCCTTAACCTGTGCTTTGATTGACTCACGTTCCGAGCGACCACCATCGACAGAGAAAGAAGAAGATGAGACCTTTTGGGAAGACAAAGATGTTATCGAGGTTAAACCAACGGCAGTAAGAGAAGCCGTACCACAAGAAGGCATGGTCCCAGGTTTCGAAGATGACTACGAGGATGTTAACACAGATGATAGTATGGATGACGAAGAAGATCTCCGTATGATTGATGAGTACCACGCGGAAGAGGAAGAAGACCCGGAAGAGGATATTAGCACTAGATAGATGGGTGATGTTGTTTCTTTTCCCTAAGTTGTTAAGACGATGGAAGTAGTACCTTTCTGTTTTTCCGAACGAATGTTTTTGTTTTTCCTTTCCACGTTGTTTATGGAAGTTTCCCTTTTTATATGCCTTTAAGTACTTGTGTTTTTAGTGTATTGTACGCATGCATGAAAGTGGTGGTGTTTTGATAACGATGTACTCACAACGGTGCTACCCTGCGTTTTAGACCAACATGCCTCCAAGACGTAGACGTGGTCCGCGTGTGGAGAACAACGTGGGGGAACAGACAGAAGGAAGTGTCGGGAATCCACCCCCGCCTCCACCACCACCTCTACCCCAACCAAACGAAAGGGAGTACATCAAAGCCTTTGGGAAAGAGAACCCACCTAAGTTCGATGGATTGGGAGAGCCCCCGAAGGCAGAGGCATGGGTACGCGATATTGAGCGTATCTTTGAGTTTATGGGATGCACGGACATGGAACGTCTGGCCTGCGTGACGTATCAGCTGACAGGACCCGCTGACTTTTGGTGGGAAATGAAGAAGAGAACCATGGACCCCGCTCGCCGTGAGGCGCTTACCTGGGAGGATTTTAAGGAAGAGGTTTACAACAAGTATGTTCCGGAAAGTTATCAGCGGGCGAAGGTAGTGGAGTTCCACACGTTGAAGCAAGGAAGTATGACGGTCACAGAGTACGACCGCACCCTATGTGAGATGACGCGTTATGCGCCAGAATTGGTGGATACAGATGAGAAGATAGCTGCGAAGTTCCGTTCCGGCCTTAGGACAGAGATAAGGGTAGCAGTGGCTAGTCGGAGGGGAATTCCTTATTCCGAGGTGTGGGGCTGTACCTTAGATGTGGAGGAAGCACTGCCCAAGAATGAGAGGATAACAAATCCTGCAACGTCTGCACCCCCAACGAACTTTAGAGACAAAAGGAAGTGGGAGGGAAACCGAACTCCTTTTTACAACAAGAGGCGTTTTTCTACTTTTCGGCAGCCGCAGAATCATGGGCGTCAAATTGTGCCACAGCAGAGAGGAAACCCGCAGAGAACACCCTACTGTAATCGGTGCTCCAAGCATCATGTTGGGGAGTGCCGAGTTGGAGGCATTCGGTGTTACGCCTGCGGTGGAAACGGGCACATGTCTCGAGAGTGCCCAAACAACAACAAAGGTGGAGTGAAGAATGGGCAAGGACAGAGGCCACCACAGCAGCCTCAACCAATTCGACAAGTGGCCCCACAGCAAGCAAGGGCATATGCACTCAAAGGGAATCAAGGGCAGGAACCCCAAGCCAGCAAGGGCAAAGAGAATTTGGCAGGTATGGGAAAGCTCCAACAACTGCCTATTATTGTGCTGTTTGATACGGGTGCTTCGCATTCTTTTATTTCCATGTCATGTGTGAATGCCTTAGAACTCCCTACTGCTATGCTTGAATCAAGTTTGAATGTGTCTTCACCGGTTGGAGGACTGATAGATATTGTAAGAACTTGCTCGAACCTAGAGTTTGTGTTAGGAGAACTAAGAGTAGTGGCCCAACTTTTGCACGTTATGCCTTTGGAGAATGTAGACATAATCTTGGGAATGGATTGGCTTACCGAGAACCACGCAACGATTTACTGTAAAGAGAGGCAGATTTCCTTTCAAGCCCCGGATGAAGAGCCGACTATCGTGTATGGGATCTCCATGAACCGGCGAACCTCCATAATCTCTGCTTTGCAAGCAACTACGATGATAAGAAAAGGGCGTCCGGCGTATCTGGTATACTTGAATGGGGAAGAAAAGAAAGAATTGAGAGTGGAAGACGTGGCAGTGGTGCGAGATTTTCCCGAGGTGTTCCCCGAAGCCTTGCCAGGACCGCCACCCGACAGACAGGTGGAGTTCACCATTGATTTAGAACCAGGGTCAGCGCCAGTATCAAAGGCGCCATACCGAATGGCCCCTAAGGAGTTGGCCGAGTTGAAGGTTCAGTTGCAGGAACTGTTAGACTTGGGTTTCATTACGACCCAGTGTGTCACCATGGGGAGCGCCAGTTTTGTTCGTTAAGAAGAAGGATGGGACGATGAGGATGTGCATCGACTATCGTGAGCTCAACAAGATGACCTTGAAGAATAAGTACCCACTGCCTAGGATTGATGACTTGTTTGACCAACTTCGAGGAGCGGGCGTATTCTCAAAAATGGATTTGAGATCAGGGTATCATCAACTAAAGGTCCGACGAGAGGATGTGCCTAAGACTGCTTTTTGCACTCGCTATGGCCATTACGAATTCGTCGTGATGCCATTTGGGCTGACCAACGCCCCAGCCGTTTTCATGGACTTAATGAACCGAGTTTTCCACGAGTATCTTGACAAGTTTGTGTTAGTCTTCATCGACGACGTGTTGGTATACTCGAAGAACGAGGAGGAGCATGGACAACACCTACGAACAGTGTTGGAAACGTTGCAAAGGGAGAAACTTTATGCCAAGTTTAGTAAGTGTGAGTTTTGGTTGACTCGAGTGAACTTCCTTGGTCACATTGTGACGGCAAATGGGATTCAAGTAGACCCAGCAAAGGTCGAGGCCGTACAGAATTGGAAATCGCCGAAAACGCCAAGTGAAATCCGTAGTTTCTTGGGATTGGCGGATATTATCGACGATTCATCGAGGGATTCTCTAAGATTGCGAGACCGATGACGCAACTACTAAAGAAAGGAATTAAGGTGGTTTGGACGCCAGAGTGTGAGGCGAGTTTCCAACTATTGAAGGAGAAATTGACTACAGCACCAGTCCTAGCGGTACCAGAACCCGACAAGGACTTCGCCGTCTATACGGATGCGTCGAAAGTAGGACTAAGATATGTGTTAATGCAAGATGGGAAGGTGATAGCATATGCTTCCCGACAGCTGAGACCGAATGAGTTGAATTTTCCGACGCATGATTTGGAGTTAGCAGCAGTGGTGCATTCACTGAAAATTTGGAGACATCATCTCTATGGAGTGAGATGCGAAATCTACACCGATCACAAGAGTCTCAAGTACTTCTTCGAGCAGAAGGAGCTAAACATGCGACAACGACGTTGGTTAGAGGTCGTGAAAGACTATGACTGCGGTATTAATTACCATCCGGGCAAGGCGAACGTGGTCGCCGATGCCTTGAGTAGGAAGAACCAACCTCAACTAGCTTATTTCCTAACGCAAGAGGAAGCTTTGATTCACGAGTTTGACAAGATGAGTTTGGAAATAGTGGAAGCGCCCGAGACAGTAGGTGCACATTTGGCGACACTAGTGATTGAGCCAGATTTGAGAACCAAACTCATAGAAGCCCAGCGACGTGATGGAAAGTTGGAGGAATTACGCGCGAAAGTGAGAGCCGAGAAGCTTGATCATTACCTCGAGGAGGTGGATAATGCCTTGACGTACGATGGACGATTGTGTGTGCCAAGCGATGAGGTGCTAAAAGAGGAGATTTTGAGTGAAGCGCACGACACGCCTTACACCGCACACCCCGGAAGCACGAAGATGTATCGGGATTTGAAGCAACGGTTTTGGTGGAATGGGATGAAAGGGGATGTAGCGTCATATGTGGAACGATGTCTAGCATGCCAACAAGTGAAGGCCTTACACCAGCGGCCATATGGGAAGTTGCAACCGCTCGAAATTCCTGAATGGAAGTGGGAGCATCTAGCTATGGATTTCGTGACGGGTTTACCAAAGTCACAGAAGGGCAACACTGCGATCTGGGTGATCATTGATCGACTTACTAAAAGTGCGCACTTTTTACCGATCAAGATTACTTATGGCGCGGATAAGTTAGCTAAGCTCTACGTGAATGAAGTGGTGCGATTGCATGGAGTGCCAAAGACCATCGTGTCCGACCGCGATACGAAGTTCACATCAAAGTTTTGGACAAGTTTGCAACGCGAATTGGGCACACAACTGAACTTCAGCACTGCTTATCACCCGCAATCGGATGGACAGTCGGAGAGGACGATTCAGACGCTTGAGGATATGTTGCGAGCCGTTGTCCTAGATCGAGGAGAAGGTTGGGAAACTGTTCTACCATTGGTCGAATTCGCCTACAACAATAGCTATCAAGCGACGATCGATATGGCTCCGTACAAAGCCTTGTATGGTAGGAAGTGTCAATCCCCACTTTATTGGGATGAAGTTGGCGAGAGAAAGATGTTAGGACCCGACGCCATAAAGGAGATGACCGAAATTGTGCATCAAATCCGTGCAAGGATCAAGGAAGCTCAAGATAGGCAGAAATCGTATGCTGACGTGCGTCGAACGGAAATCAAATTCGACGTTGGTGACAAAGTGTTCTTAAAAGTGTCCCCGACGAGAGAAGTTGTGAGATTTGGAGTGAAGGGCAAGCTGAAACCGCGTTTTGTTGGACCGTACGAGATCATCGACGAAGTAGGTCCTGTGGCGTATCGTTTGGCGTTACCTCCCAGCTTTGGGAACGTGCACAACGTGTTCCACGTGTCGCAGTTGCGCAAGTACGTGTTCGACCCCAAAGATGTGATTCACCAAGAGGAAGTGATCCTAACCCCCGACATGAGCTACGAGGAAAGGCCCGAAGCAATCCTAGATCGAAAGGTACAAGAGCTACGGAGCAAGTCGATAGCGTCCGTGAAGGTGTTGTGGAAGCACCATGGTCCCGAGGAAGCTACGTGGGAGTTAGAAGATAAGATGAAAGAAAAGTTTCCCGAGCTGTTTGTGTGAGACGTTTAAATTTCGGGACGAAATTCCTGTTTAGAGGGGAAGGATGTAACATCCCAAACTTTTGTGACCCTTTTTATTATGTTATTGGAATTTTGGAATTTTTTTTTCTTAAAACCTTTGATTTTATGTGATTAAGTGCTTTGCGTGAAATAAATTGCCGTGGTAATTGTGGAATGATGAGCTTGAGATTTTACTGTTTTTCCAATGTGGGGAAAAGATTAATAGGATCATGCATTTATCCTTTCTCGAGTCGATTCATTGAAATATTCGGCCCTTCCTAATTATTGAAATAGTACTTCTTTTTGTGGATTTAATTAATTGCTTTGGGACATTATTCCAAATTAAATCCAAACCAATGGACCTTAAATTACACTACATGAAATTCGAACTCCATCCTTTTATCCTTGGAAGTTTCGAAAATCTCCAATAGGAGATTGGATTATTTTTCATTTGATTTAATTGGTGCTTTTTTTTTTACTCTCTTCTTTTGAATTAAATCCAATTAAATCATGATATATTTCATTTCCTCGCCCAAAAATAGATAGAGAGTTGGGGTATTTCCTTGGCTATTTAGCCTAGCAATTTTCGGCCCTCTCCAATAAAATTTGGAGAATATTTTATTTGTTTCCTACTTTGTGGAATCCCTATTTATTCAAATAAATTCCTTTGTCAATTTAATTGGGGATGTGAATATTTTTCTACTACTTCCCTTCCATGTCACACGCCCCATACTATTATTTTCCTTGTGGGAATTTAAATAATTGTTACCTATTTTATGGGAGCCTCTTTCCATAAAGAATTTACCAAAATTTAAATCCTATTCTATTTAATTGGGGATTTAAATAATTTCCTTGTGCAAAGTCCTTGAAATTTTCGGCCCCCACCACAATTGTTCCTACTTGGAGATTTAATTTATTTGTTTCCTTGTATTCATTATTTTTATTTCCCAAATTGTGGATTTATTTCTCTCCAAGTAAATATCAAATAATCTCTTATTAATTTTCAGCCATAATTTTCGAAAATTAGGCTCTTTATAATTGTGGGATTTTTATTCATTAGCCTATATTTTAATTCTCCACAATTTTATTTATTTATTTAATTCATTCATGGACTTAAACCTAGCAAATAAATACAAACTTATCAAACCCTAGCCCCCAATCCGTTGAAGTTATCTTCGAGAACCTCCGACGAATCGCTCCATTCTACGTTTCTACCGATTTGTTTTGTCAAAGGAAGGTATATTCGCACACTTTTACTCCTCCTTCTCTTTTGAACCATGTTTTGAGTCCTACATGCATGTAGAGAGTGTAGGTTTGATAGATCGCAAGTTTTAACGGGAGGAAAATTGTGTGTTCGTAAGAACTTGTTTGATTTTTGCATTGTTGGTTGAAATCATGGGTGTTGGATCGAAATATTTGTGAATGATAAGTGTTTGTATGCAAATATGTGAATGAGGAACGTGTGAGCATGAATGTGTGTTCTCGAGCATGAAGAATCGGTGTTTTGTTGTGGATGTTTTAAAAACCCTATTTTCGAATTTGAACCAGAAATCTGTGATGCACGACCAGTGACTTATGATCTGTGTTCGACCCATCAAACGAATGAATTTTGCTACGAAATTTTTACTGAGTAAACTTCAAGGTGTTTTCTGTGTCTCGTGTGAATTTCAGCATGTTTAATAGAAAAATAAATTTTTAATAAATTTTTGAAGTTGACTACGCAAATCTGCCAGAAACGTGAGTTCTCGCCAGGAATGTTTCGTTTTCTGTTTGACTGACCAAATGACCTCCGATCGATGTGATTCTTAAACTATATGAAAATTTGAAGTGTCTTCTATGTTGTGTTAAATTTTCAGCCTTTTGGGCATCGTATGAATTTATGGTGAATTTTTCAAATGAACTGCGCAATACTGTCAGAAATTGTATGTTCCGACCAGAGAGTTCAATATGTGATATGACTGACTAAATGACGTGATTTAGATATGAAAATTTTCATGGATGAACTTGAATGTGTACTCTGTATCGTGACCAAAATTTAGCATGTTTTGCGGTCGGGTGAATTTAAAGTGATTTTTACAAAATGGTCGCGCAATTCTGCCAGTTTTCTGCCTTGATTAAATGACACTTATTTCTCAAGTTTAAAAGTATTGTATGATGCATGTATGTCCAAGGAATGTGCTTAAATGTTGAAATCACTTGTGATAAGTTGAAATGTGTTACGTGTGTTTTACACCTTTGAGATGTATGTTGGGTTTGGGAAATTGAGGAAAACGTTGAGAGAGAGAGACGATAGGACATGCATAGTAAAATAATGTTGTGTGAGGCTGACTTGTGTTGTCGTTGACAAGGGTGTTGGGTACTTGTGAACTCAAGGATCGAGAGTTGCTAAGTTGGGTTGTGAATTACTAAGAGAACGAGGTGGGCTTTCTTTTCAAACCTCTTTATTTTTCCGAAAATTATTATGTGGAGATACAAGGGTGGGATCGTGAGCCGTCCTTGCAAGTCGGCCGGTCTCGTGGGCGAATAGTGTGGCCACACTTTCGTCGCACTGTGGTTGTGATTGTTGGATTGATGTGAAAAGTGGGGAGATTATTTGACTGGCCAGTCTATGAAACATTTTTGTGTTCTCGTGATATTTTCTTTACTATGTATAAAACTCGAGATCACTGGTATGGATGACATAACTATATAAATATTTTCGGCATGAGCCCATTGAGTACAACAAGTACTCAGCCCTGCAATTTTCTTTTAAAAATTTTGCAGGTTGAGCGGGATGTTGCGGTGGATGTTGAGCTGGCTAAAGAACCTAGGATACGTTGTGTCGTCATACATAGGCGTGATCCTTGACTCTCTTAAACCTTATTTATCCGCTGCTATGTTTTAAATTGTGTCTTAAGACCTTAATCTTTATGTTTTTGGGTTTGAACATGTATGGTGATGTTAGGATTTAAACGTGTGTTTACGTCGTCTTTTGAAAATGGTATTCTTCGGGATTTGAGTTAATGTTTACTTTACTTTAGTTATTTAATTGTTATGTTTTTTTAAGTCTAATTTTTCCGTTATCCTTTTTTTTTTAAAGTATTTTCATCTTAGGTCTTTTCAAAAAATAATTTACCTTTAAATCTTTTAAGTAAGGTGTTCTTTTAAATTGTTGTCCATGCATGTCGGTCACGATCGCCGCGTTGTGGTACCCCTTGTTTGGGCAGTCGTGACAATTGATTTTAGGTTCAGCAACTGGTTCACTTTCATCAGGACCACTCCTCTTGGTCAGTATGTCCCACTTATCCTTCGTCTTGCTTGATTCCCCAAATGACTCCTTCCGTTCAGGCTCCTTGTAGGATGTTCCTGACCACAATGTCACCTTGCTCACATTAGCCTTGTCAGGTATGTGCACCGTAACTGGGAGCCTTTTCGCATTCCCACAAATCTCGTTCATCGAACTGGCCAGGTAGGACAGTTGCTTATTCAGCATGTCCATATTTTCCTTATGCTCTTTCTGGGTGTTTTGCATGCCTTGCACCACTTCATTATTTGACTGAAATTCGCTCCTCCTAGTTTGCTGGTAAGCAAGCATCTCTCCCATCATCTCTTCCATAGATCTTCCTGACTTGTTTTGGTGTAGGAAATGGTTAGGATTTTGCTGATGGTGGGGATTATACTGGGTGTTAGGGTATGGGTGGTAGGTATAGTTTGGTTGATTTTGATGACAGGGGTACTGGCCGGATTGGTTAGAGTTGTGGGGTTGACTGTGATTGGGATTCAGGTGGTGTAGGTAGGGATTTTGCTGGTGATGGAAGTTATACTGCCGTTGGGATGCGACTGGTAGATGGGATGGTTTTGATTGTAAGGGTAGTTTGGATGATTTTGGTATGAAGGGTACTGACTGAACTGGTTGGGGTGATGATGCTGGTTAGGGTTAGGGCATGGGTGATTTTGGCAATGTTGGGGTGAGTGGGATTGGTAATTCTGGTTTCCCATCTGATATTGTGGCACATAGGTGGTATCTTGATATGGATTTGGTGGGTGCGGATTATGTTGGTTTCTTCCTGACCAGTTCGGCTGTGAATCTTGGGGTGGGGGTCCATCGTATGCATTCTGAGGTGGGTTGGGCTAGTAAGAGTTTCCCCCTCCCCATCTAAAGTCCAAGTGTTCTCTCCAAGGCGTGTCCTCCTGCTTTTCAAGATTCCAGTTCCTATTTGAATTCCAAAGCCCAGTCGTATTTGAATAGTGATCCTCTTGGGCAGTTACCATGGTGGCATTAACTGGAGGAACTTGCGGTTTACTCTTCTCAATTGCTGACAAAAGTGCCCTCTCGAGCTTGTCAATCCGACTCTCTAATTGATCATTATTTCCTACTGCTGCAGCATTCGCCACACCTCTTCTGGACAGGAGAGTACGTATTGTCATAGGCTCTTTTCGCGTAGAGAAGTCTTTCCATGATTCTCTTGGCCTCACTAACTCGTAGTTTGGAAAAACTCCATCCACTTGATGAGTTCACTAAGTCCTTGCTCTCCGCATTCATCCTCTCATAGAAAATCGAGTAAATTTCTACTTCCAACATGTGGTGGTTTGGGCATGCTTCCAACGGACCCATGTATCTTGACCAGTACTGACTCAGGGTCTCATCATAACCTTGTGTAACTCCTCGGATTTTATCTCTTAGTGCACTTGTCCTGGCCGCTGGGAAGAACTGATCCAAGAACATCATCTTGAAGTCAGACCAGGTTCTGATACAATTTGGTGGCAGCCTCTTGAACCAAGTATTCGCTTCCCCTTTAAGGGCAAAGGGAAGGGCCTTCAGTCTGTAGTCGTCTTCGCTCGACCCCGCTGGCCGCTTTAGAGCCTTGCAGATTTTGCAAAATTCATGCAAAAACTCGTATGGGCTGTCACAACTCCTTCCCAAGACCACAAGCAAGATGGCCATAATGTGGGGCTCCACGTAGATTGCTTCTTGTCCTAGGGTCGTGACGATTGCTTGCGGTGGTTCGCCATCCTAGTGAGCGTACAACGAGCTTATCTCGGGATCATTTTCCTGGTCAGCCATGTTGGCTTTCTCCTCTTCAGTTGCGGATATTGATTCCGGTTCACTCTTGATGGCTGTGCTGCGATCCTCCTCACCGCTCGCATCCAAGTCAACAAGCAAGGCAGTGGTTAATTCTGAATGAGTGGTGACTGGATTTACCCCTTCTTCCCTTGGCCAGTTGGACTCAGTTTCATTCAACTGCGGAACACAAAAAATAAAGAACAGTTTATCTACAATATTCACACCAAAATTCTTAACAAAACTCCTCATAAACTAAGAAACAAAAGAAAAGAAAAACAATTAACTATATGTACACCAAAGTGTCATGCAACAAATGTATGCAAAAACGTCATCCATCCCCGGCAACGGCGCCATTTTATATAGGGAAAAGATGAGACTATGACTCTGTGTGTGTGTGTCAACTGGCCAGAAGGGTACCTAGACTTAGCTGTGTCGTTGGGTCTGTGTCTATCTTCCCTATCAACAAAAAAAATACCTCAACCCACTTCTACTGGCTAGTATAGTGGAGTAAGGGTCGAATCCCATAGAGATGGATGTAGGCGAGACACACTTGCGATGACATTCTGGGAACGGTTGGTTAGCTACCACGCTTTTTTGGGGTTGAGTTTTACCTAGTCAGAAAATGAAATGGAACCTATACCCCTCCTGACCAGTAAGTCAGGGTGGGCTCTAAATGTTGCGTGCTAAAAGAAATTAAAGTGCGTGTGTAAATTAGGATACGAGTGTGCATGTGAGAAGCTACTAGATGAAACTTACTAAAAATGGCTAGACAAAAGGTAAAGAGAATCAAAGGACATGCTGGCAGACTGTCTCCTGGGTGTGCAGAAAAGCTGAAAAAGTCCAAGTACAAAAGGAAAAAGCAACAAAAGCAACACAAGTGGTCTCATTCTTTGATTGTGACATTATCTTCTTCACCAAGCTAAACAAACAAGATCTAACAAACTCCATTGATGAATGATCAAGCTTGAAAATTCGTAAATGCAATATTTAACTTGAAATCGAGAACGAAAGCTAAGAAAACTGAGATCTACGCAAACTGATCAGCGGGACAAGGTGACAGAAGTAAGCATAAACGATTCCCATGCATTTTTTGAGGAACTTAACCCGATTAAAACTTGTAAACACTCCAAGAAAATCTAGATCTAACTAAGCAAGCAGATTCAAGCACTTAAACAACAGAAATCAACGTAAAACTACCAGATCTAGCTACTAGGCAGAAATAAATAATAAGCAAGCTGAAACACAAAATAAAACCGCAATAAACTTCATTGCATTCAAGATAATCACCCAAAAGATATTCCAACTAAGTAGCTACTGGAATCCAAGTCAAAGGCAAGCAAAAACAAGTTCTTAAACTAAGAAATCTTAAAAACAAAGCAAGTAAAACATTGTTTGGCTCATCGAAAACTGAAACTGGAGGAATTTCTGGAACTACGGCGGCTGGAAAGAATCAGGCATGATGCTCCTCGCCGGCAGGTGGCCGGAATCTTCAAGTCAGTCTACTGTATTTAGATGGAACTAAGAGCTAGTGGAGCTATTCTCCCCAAAAGTGATGTAGCTGTGATGATAAGTCCTAAGTGAAGTGGTGTCAAAATTCCTTCTTTTTTCTTTATGTTCAGCTCCTATTTATAGGGTAGCTTGCCCTAATTTCTAGGGCTTTCTCTTCATGTGGAATGAAAATTTTGCCCTTCTTTAGATAGGTGATTATTCCAAGCAAGTCCTTCCTTCTCGTGTCCAGTTCTGTAGCATCCATCCTGGCCAGTTTGCGTATTTTCTACTCATACTAACCAGTTTGCACACTTTTCGTAGCTTTTTCTCTCGAATTCCTTCTGAACCTTTCCTCCTGATTCAGTACTTCAACCTGCACACTTTAACAACTATTTTCCAGATATTATCCAATAAAGCATCTTATACTGACCAGTAACCAAGGCCGAGAATGAGACTCATCAGCTATTCTTGAAAGATAAAAAATAGTTAACAACTAATCTTTAATCTTGTAAAAATAAAATTTGTTATAAGTCTTTATTCGAAATTACTCACGATGATCTAAAAACAAAAGTTAGTTAATTTTTATTATGTTTTTATACTTGTATTTATTTGATGTAATTTTTCACATTTTAGTTTTGATTAAGCTCTAATTTAGCAATGACGATAATCATAAAAACATCAATTATATAGAGTATATATTACTAATAATTACATAAGTGAGTTGTATTGGGCTGGGCCTAGGCCGGTCCTGGGCTGGACCTGGGCCGGGCTTCTGGTGGTCTTGGGCCCGGGCCAATCTTGGGTTTATAAAACGGCCCAATTGGAGCCCTATTAAACTACTAAGCCCAGCCCAAGGCGGCTTCATTTCACTAACAGGTCGGGCCTGAGCCGGCCCATACCAAGCCTGGGCCGGGCTGGCCCGGCACACTTGACATCTCTAATCACGGGCACTATCTCCTTGTTCCTCCTTTCCTGCTCCTCGCGGGCAGCCTTTTCCGCGGCTCTCTCATCCATTAGTAGCTTAACCGTGGCTTGAAGCCTCTCTATTTTTGTTCTGTCTCCCATTGATCCTTGCTCAGTTCTTATTTTCCTACGAGTCCTTTCAAGTTCGGGATCGAGCGGCTCAAAGATGTTCTTCCCAGAACACGTTCGCATACACAACCTGAAAGAGACAAAAACAAAAATCAAACTAAACAAAAATTAAAAACAGAAAGCAAATAAAATCCAAAGTAGTAAAATTGTACGTTTGAAGATATCGATCACAAAGTGAATTGTATTCCCCGGCAACGGTGCCAAAAACATGATGCACTTTTTATTAGCACTATAAATACCTATAAGTATACAGAGTAGGAATAGTATAGCTAAAGGTTAGTACCGAATATATTGATCACGGGGAAAACAAACACAGATTGTCTATTCTCTACTAGAACTCAATTACTATTTGGAAAACCTAAATTTTTGGAGATTTTTGAAAACAAAGAACTATTGAAAAAAAGAAACAACTAATTGCAAATAATCACAAAGATAAAAGTATAGAGATAGGGGAATTCACGGGATGTGCGTTCACAGTTATAGTTATATAAATTCCAACTACAACACCCTAGCACAATTCTTACTTTGATAGAACGAGTCACCTAGGTTATGCTCATGCGATGCAAATGTTGATTACAAACATTAGGGTTGTCAATACTAAATACATAACTCCTAGGTTAGGACCGCTGGACATGCAGAACAGCTCCAAATTTCCATATATGCACATTTCTCACAAAACATGTCAAAATACCAAAATGGATAAAATATGCAAATAATGAACATGTAATGCAACTTTGACATTGAAAATGGACCAAAAGATGGCCTTAAAACCGTGCAAAATCAGAGCATATCACGAGGACCGCGCACCGTGACCCGTACCCCGTGCACCGGGCGCCGGGTGCTGTGTGCCTTGGACTTGGACTTGGATCTTGGCAATTGTTCTTTGGGTGGTCTTTGTGCTGTTCATTGGTGCTGGTCGTTGAGCATGGTTCAAGCCCCGCTTATTCTTTTTAGACCACCTCAAACTCCATGCTATCCCTGACGGACCCCGACTCATTGTGGTCCTAGTCCACGTCATGTCCCCGACGGACCCCGACGCATAACGGGAGACAAAAGGTCCCTGACGGTTCACAGTGTATCTCGTCGTGTAGTGTGTCTAGATGCATCGTGCCTCTTCAACTCCCAACGGCTAGTGCAACAGTCAGTAACCCCCGGCGGTTACGGTCAATGGCCTTGATGACAGACATTATGTCTGTTGACTCCAGCAACCCTTGCAGGTCGACTTGGCCTATAAATAGGCATGCATCCATTGCATTCTCTACACAACACACTCAAGCATTCTTGAGTTGAGTTTGTTAGGTTTGGTATACTGAAAAGCATATTTCGAGCACGAATAGAATATTGCTTGTATACAAGAAACTCTACAATCCACTTTTAACCCGATTCAATATTATTCGACCAGTTTCGCACGAATAGAATCACTATTATTATTACATTGTGTTTGCGTGTGCATTTATAAGATGTTTTATAAACAATAAAATGTTTTGTAAACATTTAAATGCATAAGAAGTAAACAAAGTCTAAGTCTTTTACTTAGTAGAACGGTTGTGGGCGACGTCCACTTAAGGTAACACGGTCGGTTCTATGCAATGCTTTGCAAAAGAGATAGAAGAATTCCACCACCTAGATGGGCTTTGGCTACCTATCGCGAAAGGTTGCAATGTTAGTCTGATTATTTCTAAACCTTACTGAAATAAGATGACTGATGAGGCTCGTTTCACGCATGTTTCTTACCTTAAACTGAATCAAATTCTGTAAACTAACGTCTAATTTTGAGCCAGGTGTGTGTATTAGTCCGCCATGTTCAGAAACTGAGTTGATCAACTAGGCGGACGAATAGATCAAGTTGAAGCAAATGACACGCAGCGGAGCAACCAATGAGAAAACTAATGCATCGCACAAGAAAAATCCTCAAGGGAAAAAGGTAAAGATGACCTTTCAAAGAACAAATGCCTTAAGGATCCAGACCTCACGCCTTCCTATAAATGGAATAGAGAAGGAGGAAGGAGGAGAGCTTCGAGGGGTGTCACTCATTAGTTTTCAGCTCTCTTCTAGAGTTGGAATTGGGAGCTCCAAACACTTCATCTTCCTGTTTTCGCGCACACACTTGGTCCTGTTCTAGTTTAGTTTAGTTAGTTGGGATTTGGTGGTAGTTTTCTGCACTGTTATTGAAGGGGTTGGCAGCAGAAGCGTGCATAAATATCCGATCACATGAATTTGATCTATTTAGCAGATTATTCAGACAAATTCTATTCGCGCAATTATCACATGTATCATGCTCATAACTTGAATTAAAACATGCATTAGCATATAAAATCCCTAAAACATGCTTGCTACGGAATTAGCCAATTTACCTCGTTGATTCAATCAAGAATCGATGATGGCTTGCTCCGTCTCCACGTGAAGATCTTCAATACAAGACCTCGGATCTTCTGACTGGTGTCCCGGACTATACGCTGATATTTGTGTGGGCAAATCTCACCAACGTACTAGGACTCGAATAATGGAAGACATCAACTGCTCACGGAGGAGGCACAAATTTCGAACTCTCTCTCTCTAGAGGGGGACGAAATTTTTATGTAGAAAAAAGTGTTTTCTGTCTCCTTTATTCTCCTATTTATATTAAGTCACAAATTGGGCCCAGTCAGGGATCTAAGGAAGATTTGGATCAGGCCTCACCCAATTAGCAGCCACTACAGAAGTAATATTGCACTGCCTTTCCAAATCCGAAATTACAAGTATTTCGGGTTTCCTTAATTTGCGTTCAATTCATTTCCCGTGCTTAAGATAGAAACATCCATTAATTAATTAATGTCTGCTATAGACTTAATTAATCAACATATTTAATCTCCAAGAGTGGACTTAGCAAGAAACACTTATTTATTATTCATAGAGTAATCAAACTCCAACTAGCTAGGTTCCGAATAATAAAACCTTGTTTCGAGCTCCTCTTGTGGATATTATCAAACGAGACTCTCCTCGCACACGATTCAACGTAATAGCAATCCTAGAACCGCTAGATAATGATCACCACTACTTACGAAAAACCCGCACCTTTGGTAAGTTAAAGTAGTAGATACTCAATATCGTATGCTCAATGCTAACGTACATTGATTAAGAAATTATTATCAAGACCTCGTCTTTCAGTAGATAGTATAAAGACTCGTCTTGCTGTTAGATCCATTCAGTGCTATACCACACCAACGTCATATTATTTCAATAAGGCTTAGAAATAATCAGACTGACATTGCAACCTTTCACGATAGGTAGTCTAGGCCTATCTGGTTGTGAAATTCTTCTTTTTCTTTGTTCAGAACTGACCGTGTTACCTTAAAGTGGACGACGCCCACAACCGGTCTACTAGAACAAAGACTTAGACTTTGTTACGTTCTTATACATTTAAATATGCAATAAACAACCATTAAATGTAAAACATAACAACATTATGACAAAAATAATCTGTTTTATTCATTGGAAAATAACAAGTGAGTTTTACAGTATCCAATCACTCGAAAGGTGATTTCTAGTATACAAAACCCTAACAGTTATCGTTCTGTTCTTGCTATTCCACTTCGAGAAGAAGTGATGAAACAATTTCCTGCTTTCGTTGTTTGTTTTCAGTCTAATTTTGATGTTATCGACTCTTGATGTTTTTGATTTAATAATTTCAATGCCTTGATTTCGTTTCCAGTTGATGTGTTCTGTTTCGTGCATGGTATTTCAGATCTGTTTTGATTTTCGTTCTATGATACTTGTCTTAGCTCGAAATGTTTAGTTGTGTTTTGATTTGGTCAGATCTGATGTTTTATGTCTGAGTTGTCTTAGTATGTTTAGATCTAGTAGCTCTTTTTTACGTAGTCGTAGTTTAGATTTTAGGAGTAGATTTAATTTTATGAGTCATTACCGTGTTTGGTTTTTCGTAGTTCTTCTTAGATATGTTCTTTGCTTTGTTTAATTAAATTCTGTTGGTATTTAATTTGCTGGATAATTAAATCTTTAGTTTTATGTTGTACAAGTTTGGAAAGTCACTCGTAAAAGGTTTTGTAACCGCCGGACTTTTCAAGCTTGGTGTAGCTACACGCCATCTCCTTAAGTCGTTGGCTAATAATAAGAATGCATCTTATTCTTCTTACTTAACTGAGTGTTATAACTTGTGGCACAATATATTGGGACAAGTAAATCCAAATGTCATTAAAAGATTAGTAAGTTTAGATTTACTAAAGGCAAATTAACTAAAAACTCAAATCAAATATGAAACTTGTCTTGAGGCGAAAATGACTAAGTTACCATTTCATTCGGTTGAACGGAACACAAAACCCCTTGAATTAATTCACACGGATGTATGTGACTTAAAATTGTGCAAACGAGAGGTGGTAAAAAATACTTTATCACATTCATAGATGATTGCACAAGATATTGTTATGTCCATCTTTTAAGAACTAAAGACAAAACAACAGAAGCGTTCAAAAATTATAAGAACGAAGTTGAGAATCAACTTGGATGTAAAATAAAAATGATTCGAAGTGATAGAGGAGGTGAATATGTAGCCCCGTTTGAGGAATTATGCAATGCAAGTGGTATAATTCATCAAACGACTGCTCCATATTCACCACAATCTAATGGTGTTGCAGGATGCAAGAATCGAACTCACAAAGAGATGATGAATGAGTTACTGATCAGTTCGGGGATGCCCCAGAACATGTGGGGGAAGCTGTTTTGACCGCCAACTACATCCTAAACAAAATCTCACTCAAAGGTAAGGGCGTTACTCCTTATGAGTTGTGAAAGGGACGGAAACCATCTTACAAATACCTCAAAGTGTGGGGGTGTTTGGCAAAGATGATAGTTCCTCCACCTAAAGAAGTTACAATCGGTCCTAAAACAGTTGATTGCATCTTTCTTGGGTATGCACTCAATAGTAGTGCATATCGATTTGTTGTCCACTCGTCTGAAATACCGACTGTGACCGTGAGAACAATAATCGAGTCAAGAAATGTTGTATTTCATGAAAGTATATTTCCTCACAAAGACAAGGAAAATATTGCACTAAATTATGAGACGAGAATTGAGGATGAAGCCACTAGTTCTAAATCAGCGGATGAAGAGCCAGAATCGCGCAAGCGAACAAGGCCTGATCCAAACGATGCAGTACTAAGACGTGGTAGCATGGTCATAATACCAAAGACATTTGGTCCTGACTATATTGCATTTGTTGGATGAAGAACCAACATCGATAAAAGTAGCCTTTGTTGGCCCAAAGAGGTTGCATTGGAGAGAAGTTGTTCAAAGCGAAATTGATTCAATTTTGCTAAACCACACGAGGGTGTTGGTTGATCTACCTGAAAGTGTTAAACCTTTAGCATGCAAATGGGTTCTTAAAAAGAAGTTTAAGGCCGATGGAATAGTGGACAAGTATAAAACTCTACTGGTAGTTAAAGGCTTTAAACAAAAGAAAGGGTACGATTTCTTCGATACCTACTCACTTGTAACAAGGATTACATCAATTCTAGTGTTTCTCGCGACTGGTGCTGTACACAATCTTGAGATTCATCAAATGGATGTTAAGACTGTGTTTCTAAATGGTGACCTTGAAGATGAAATTTATATGGAACAATCTGAAGGTTTTGTTGTACCTAGACAAGATAAAAAACTATGCAAACTGGTTAAATCCCTCTATGGATTGAAACAAGCGCCGTTGAATTGACACTTGAAATTTGATAACGTGATGTTATCAAATGGATTTAAAATCAACAAATGTGACAAATGTGTCTACATTAAGAACACTGATAATGGATACGTTATAGTGTGTCTCTACGTTGATGATATGTTAATCATGGGTAGTAACACCCAAGTGATTAACGACACGAAATACATGTTAAAGAGAAACTTCGACATGAAGGATATGGGTCTAGCCGATGTAATTCTTGGAATGAAAATTCTAAGAACATCCGAAGGAATCACCTTAACACAATCTCATTATGTTGAGAAAGTACTAAAGAGAATTCAACGCCTATGATGGCATCCCGGCTAAGACGCCTATAGAGCTCAATGTTTACTTGAGCAAAAACAGGGGTGAGCCTGTTGCACAAGAAGATTATGCATGTGTCATTGGATGCATTATGTATCTTACTATTTGCACTCGACCTGATATTATTTGCATCGTGAACAAGATGAGCCGTTATACAAGCAATCCAAGCAAAGAGCATTAGAAAGCTCTTGTAAGAGTTTTGAGGTATCTCAAGTGATACGACCCCACGTGGAGGCCCCACGACGAGGTCCGTAGCGAGGCGACTACGGGAGGGGCTCTCTACTTTTGTGCAAAAGGCCATGCTGGAAGTGTCCAGGAAGAACGGGGATCCCGCGATGAGGAACTTGCTAAAATTTGAAGGAGGAAGCATTCCACCCGACTGGGTCGGATTTGTCGCACCAAACCACCCGGTCGGGTACAACTCTCTGAAGGAGCTGCAGCCAAACTTTCCCACCGAGCTGAGTACCCATGTTGCCACTCGACCGGGTGCGTCGTCGAAGGTATGAAAGGGTCAGAGTGTTCCACCTGACTGGGTGACTTTTGGGTCACTTCGTCCACCCGGTCGGGAGACTCACGGAAGGCAGGGCGGGTCCAGAGACTTTCACCCGCCCGGATGATTTAGCACCCTAATATCCTCCCGGCCGGGCAGAGTGAAGCAAGATAGATTTTGTGGGCCTTTTTCTTGGGATTTGGGCCTAAATTATAAATACCCCTTTGTCCCATTTTATTCCTGAGTTTTTGCTGAAATCATATACTTGAGAGATTTGTTCCTCTTGAAGAGGGTTTTCATCTAATTCCTAGATTTAGGTTGCTTACTTCATCAATGACTTTGTATTCCAATTTCCACACTATCCAATGTTAATCTTTCTTGTTTCATCTTAGATTAATTAGTTCTTGTTGGATCTATGATTTGCTTTTGTTTATTTTGATAAATTGAAAATCTACTTCACCAAAAATATTTGATCAAGCATCTATTATTGGGTTTTCCTTGGGTTAATGGATCATGAATTACATGGATCCATATTATTTGGTATCTAGAGCCTAGTACCCACTAGATGTTTGATCTATTGTTTCTTTGATTTTTCTTTTAGCCTTTGTGTTTCCTTGTTTTAGCCTATACGTGATTGCTGATCGGATTGATCTATTGTTGTTGGATTGAGCTGAAATTTTATATTAAGTTACCTTGATATGTTTGCTACGTGCCCTATTTTTGCATAGTTGGGGAAAAAGTGAAACATCATACCCTATATATAAATCTGACTTGTTGGGGCTATTTATCCATGAAATACACTCAAAATTGAAGATATACACAAATATTCAGTCATTTTGAGGTTTAGGAACCATACAAAAAAAATTCCTAAAGCTTAGTCCATGTTTACTACATTTCTAGCTTTCATATATGGCGTGTGTGTGTTTTGCTTAAGGCCTTGCTAATATGTGTTTATGTGTTATGTCTTCTTGATTTTTGTTTTCCAAGAGGTATACCTTGATTGATCCACCTCAAGAACCTAATCCTCGAAATTGGAATTGTGAGTGTGAGTGAAACCACCTATTACTATATTCTAAACCTTCTTCCGGGTGATATTGGTGAGTGACTTTTGGGGGGTTGTGACATCTTGGTTAAGGCCACCTTCTTAAATCTTATTTTCTTTATTTTTCACTTACCACACTTGGGCTAGTCCGTAGTGTTTGTCTTATTGCAGGAATTTAATCTATGCCTCCTCGCACCCGGTCCAACAAAATGGCGGGGACAAGTGCGGAAGGGGAGGAAGCAAACTTGAACCATCCTACACCCGAGGGGGACCTAGTGAGATTAATGGCTCAAATGGTGTCGGATCTCAAGCGTGATCTCAAGCAAGATTTCCAAGAAGAAGTGAAAGGTTCCGAAGGTCGCATAAGAGCCATCTAAAACACCTTGTTCGAGGAGATTTATGCCTTGAAGGAAGATTATGGAAGAGGAGATGTATGAGGGATGGCAAGGGGGGAGTGTTAGGGATAGAGTTAACCACATGCCGAATGGACGGTTTGGGGGCGGGGGTAATGGAGCCAATAGGCGATTTGAATGAGGAAACGAGGGAAATGGTCGTTTTGGGGAAGGAAATCACTATGGGGGGATGGAATCGTATGGAGATAGATTTAGAAGAGATAGATACCCGATCCGGTCTCGATTTGATGACCCTTCCAAGACCTTGAAGCACAACCTACCCGAATTTCATGGCAAGTTCGACCCCGAAGCCTACTTGGAGTGGGAATCTCATGTGGATAAAGTTTTCTCTCTCCACAATTATTCCGAGGGAGACAAGGTGAAGATTGCATTGGCGGAGTTTAGGGGCCTTGCTAATACTTGGTGGAGTGATGTGATGAGGAAGAGGAAGCTAGCTAGGTTGGGAGAAGTCCTCTCTTGGGAGGAGTTGTGTGGGATCATGAAGGAGTAGTTCGTGCCTAAGTTCTACTACCTTAGGCTTAGAGGGGAGCTTCAAGACCTAAGGCAAGGGTCAATGAGTGTGATGGATTATTATTATGAGCTTATCTCCTTGATGAACAAGGTATGGGTAGATGAGTCGGAGGAGGCTACTCAAGACCGTTCCATCCATGGTCTCAACACTACCTTGAAGCATAAAGTGAAAATTGAGGCGTTGAGGGGCATATCTTTGGGGGAAGTGCTTAGTTTTTCCTAGACCTTCGAGAGACAAGTCAAGGAGGTGGATCTTAGCAAGGCAAAGATGGCGTCTAGCCAATCCGGAGGGGGAATGGTGGCAAGCAAGTGGAGCACCCCTACTATAAAGATGGAGAGCTTCCCTAACTCTTAAGGGAAGCCATCAAGCAAACCTATTCCTAGCCGTCATGTCCCCAAAGCTCCCGCTCCCTCGAGCGATAAAAAGGTACAATGCTTTAAGTGTAAGGGTTATGGTCATTATGCGCGTGAGTGTCCAAACCAACGTGTGATGGTTATTGGGCAAGATGGTAGCGTGTATAGTGAAGATGAGGAGGAATGTGTAGAGGGGGGTGTGGAGGTTAGTGTGGATCCCCGCATGTCTTATTCTAGTGGGGAGGAGGAGAATGAGGAGGTGAAAACGTTAATAGTGCTTAGGATGCTCCATGTGCAACAAGAGCTTGAGGAGCATAAGGAGCAAAGGTGCAATATCTTCCACGTGAATTGCAAGGTGAGGGATAAAACTTGTTTGGTGATCATTGGTGGGGGGAGTTATGCCAATGTTGTGAGTGAGCAATTGGTGGCTAAGTTGGGGTTGGAGGTCATCAAACATCCTAGGCCCTATAAACTTCAATGGTTGGGGGAAATTGGGGAGTTGAAGGTGACCACTCAAAGCCTTGTGCCCTTGAAGAATGAAGTATTTGAAGATGAAGTGTCGTGTGATGTGATACCCATATGGATTGCCACGTCTTATTGGGAAGGCCTTGGGAATTTGATAGAAAGATCTACAAAAATGGGTACACTAATGAGTATTTCTACATGCTCAATGGGTTGAAGGTTAGGTTAAAGCCTCTCTTTCCTAAGGATGTATTTGAGGCACACCAACACTTACAAAGGGAAAGGGAAAGGGATAGAGAGAAAAAGCTAATGAGTGTGGGTGAGATAAAAAATCCAAGTAAGAGTTGGGTGGTGAGAGCAAGTCCAAAACACTAAAAAAGAAAAATCTCAAGCACGGGGGGAAAAGATTGTTTGATAACTAGGACTTCCGAACTTGGGTGGGCTCTAAAAATCCGTTCAACCATTCTTCTCATGGTCCAGAATTATTTGTGTTTAAATGCTAACACTAACCCTTGTTCTTTGGTCATTGAAAGTGTTTTGCAAGGTTTTAAAGATGTCTTCCCGGATGAGCTTCCCAACGAGCTCCCACCCGTGCGAGGGATTGAGCACCAAATTGATTTCGTGCTGGGATCCTCTGTTCCCAACCGGGCGGCATACAACTCAAACCTAAAGGAAACTCATTAGCTTCAATTGCAAGTCGAGGGACTCCTTGCCAAAAGTTTGATCCGAGAATCCCTTTCACCTTGTGCCATACCCATTATTTTGGTGCCTAAGAATGATGGAACTTGGAGAATGTGTGTTGATTGTAGTGCCATCAATAGGATCACTATTAAGTATAGACACCTTATACCTAGGCTAGATGACATGCTTGAAGATCTATGTGGCTCTACTTGTTTTTCTAAAATTGATTTGTCAAGTGGATATCACCAAATTCGCATGAAAGAAGGAGATGAGTGGAAAACTGCTTTTAAAACCAAATTTGGCTTGTATGAATGGCTTGTTATGCCTTTTGGGTTGACTAATGCTCCGTCTACTTTCATGCGTTTAATGAACCATGTGCTTCGTCCCTTTATTGGAAAATTTGTGGTTGTGTATTTTGATAATATCTTGATTTATAGTAAAAGTGTGGATAAACATGCATGCCATCTTAGGAATGTGCTTGAAGTGTTGAGGATGCATGCTTTGTATGCCAAATTTCCTAAATGTACTTTTTGTGTTGATGAGGTTGTATTCCTTAGGTTTGTTGTAGGAAGGGATGGTGTGAAGGTAGATAAGTAGAAAGTGAAGGAGATTAGGGAGTGGCCTACACCAAAGAATGTGAATGAGATTCGATCTTTCCATGGCCTAGCAAGCTTCTATAGGAGGTTTGTGAGGGATTTTTCTACTAAGGCCTCCCCTTTAAATCACCTTGTGAAGAAGAATGTAGAGTTTAAGTGGTGAGAGGAGCAAGAGAAAGCCTTTAACACCTTGAAAAATGACCTTACCCATGCTCCTTTGTTAGCCCTTCCCAATTTTGACAAAAAATCTTTGAGTTGGAGTGTGATGCTAGTGGGGTAGGAATTGGTGGTGTGCTCATGCAAGAAGGAAAACTCATAGCTTATTTTTCTGAGAAGCTTGGACAAGCCCAATTGAAGTATTCTACCTATGATAAAGAGTTGTATGCCATTGTGAGGTGTCTTGAGAATTGGCAACACTATCTCATGCATAGGGAGTTTTTGATCCATACCGACCATGAGTCCATTAAGTTCCTAGGGGGACAACATAAGCTTGATAAGAGGCATGCTAAGTGGAGTGCTTTTCTAGAAACTTTTCCTTATGTGATCAAGTATAAGAAGGGTAAGGAAAATGTGGTTGTCGATGCTCTTTGTAGGAAGCCTCATAACCTTTTGCTTGCCAATGTTTTGATTGAGAACCATGCTATGTGCTTGAGGAAACAATTGCTTGCCATGCGTGCTTCCAAGTATGTTGGCTTTGAATTTCTTAAAGATTTGTATGAGCATAATCATGACTTTGCCACTATGTATGAAGCTTGTGAAAAAGGTTCCTTTGATAAGTACTATAGATTGGATGGATATTTGTATAGGGAGAACTAACTTTGCATCCCTATTTGTTCTCTTCATGACTTGTTGATTAAGGAATCTCATTTGGGTGATTTGATGGGACATTTTGGAGTGTTGAAAACTTTTGATATTTTGAGTGAACACTTCTTTTGGCCTTGCATGAATAAACATGTTGAGAGATTTTGTGGGCAATGCATAGAGTGTAGGCAAGCTAAGTATAAGTCTAGTAACTTTGGGCTTTACACTCTTTTGCCTCCACCTACACACCCTTGGGTAGATATCTCCATGGATTTTGTGCTTAGTCTTGCCATGTCTTCTAGGAAGAATGATAGCATTTTTGTGGTGGTGGATAGATTTTCCAAGATGGCTCATTTTATTCCATGTAGGAAAACAAGTGATGCTAAATTTGTTGTCAATTCGTTCTTTAGGGAGGTAGTCAAGCTACATGGGATTCCGTCGTAAGGGTGAGCAAGTAGCCCGACAAGTGAATAAGGGCGCAAGAAAGTTGTCTTCCAACTCGGGGATTGGGTTTGGGAACACTTTAAGAAGATACGTTTTCCCGACAAGACCAAGGGGAAACTTGCGCCGAGAGGAGATGGTCCCTTTCTTGTGTTGGAGCGTGTCAATGATAATGCCTATGTGATCGACTTGCCTGGTGAGTACAACATGAGTTGCACTTTCAGTGTGGCTGACTTGAGCCCGTTTGATTTTGTAGGGATTCCAGATTTAATGACAAATCCTTTCCAATAAGTGGAGGATGATACGACCCCACGTGGAGGCCCCACGACGAGGTACGTAACGAAGGCAACTACGGGAGGGGCTCTCTACTTTTGTGCAAAAGTCCAGGAAGAACGGGGAGCCCGTGATGAGTAACTTGCTGAAATTTGAAGGAGGAAGCATTCCACCCGACCGGGTGGGATTTGTCGCACCAAACCACCCGGTCGGGTACAACTCTCTGGAGGAGCTGCATCTAAACTTTCCCACCTGGCCGGGTACCCATGTTGCCACTCGACCGGGTGCGTCGTCGAAGGCATGAAAGGGTCAGAGCGTTCCACTCGACTGGGTGACTTTTGGGTCACTTCGTCCACCCGGTCAGGTGACTCACGGAAAGCAGGGCGGGTCTAGAGACTTTCACCCGGCCGGGTGATTTAGCACCCTAATATCCACCCGGCCGGGCAGAGTGACGCAAGATAGATTTTTTGGGCCTTTTCTTAGGATTTGGGTCTAAACTATAAATACCCCTTTTTCCCATTTTATTCCTGAGATTTTGCTGAAATCATATACTTGAGAGATTTGTTCCTTAGGAAGAGGATTTTCATCTAATTCCTAGATTTAGGTTGCTTGGTTCATCAATTCTGAGTGATGCATGGATCAATTAGAGGTATGTTTTGAGGATTGTGGTTGTCTTGAAGATCTAGCCATGAATGCATGTTATTTGTGTTGTAAGTGCCTTAGCTTACTTCATCAATGACTTTGTATTCCAATTTCCACACTATCCAATGTTAATCCTTCTTGTTTCATCGTAGATTCATTAGTTTTTGTTGGATCTATGATTTGCCTTTGTTTATTTTGATAAACTAAAAATCTACTTCACCAAAAATATTTGATCAAGCATCTATTATTGGGTTTTCCTTGGGTTAATGGATCATGAATTACATGGATCCATATCATCAAGTATACTCAAAATCATGAGCTACACTTTTCGAGATACCCCCCGGTACTTGAAGGATACTACGATGCAAACTGGATATCCGATAACAATGACTCACTTTCAACAAGTAGATATGTCTTTACTATTGTGGGCGGTGTTGTCTCGTCGAAATCCATGAAACAGACATGTATAGCCCGATCCACCATGGAATCATAATTCATAACTTTAGATAAAGATGCAGAATAAGCCGAATGGCTTAAAAACTTCCTTGAAGATATTCCATGTTGGTCAAGGCTCGTGCCTTCAGTGTTAATTCACTGTGATAGTCAAGCCGCTATTGGGAGGGCAAACAATGTCTTGTACATTGGTAAATCTCGACACATTCGTCGACGACATAATACCGTGAAACATTTTATCACAACATGGGTGATTACAATTGACTACATGAATACATTGGATAATCTAGCGGATCCGCTAACCAAAGGGTTAAATCGTGATCAAATGAATAAATTGCTAGAGGGAATGGGTTTGAAATCCACAAACTAAAAGAATTGTCATAGTGGTAACCCAACCATGATGACTGAAGATCCCAAGAACTTGATTCACTGGGAAAACTAAGCTATGAGAATTCATGTGAACACTCATCTATACCTATTCCCTAGAGAGTAATAGAAAGTTGAAAAACTTGCCTAGTGGTGAGGTTAAGTCTATGACTTTTAATGATTCCTAAAGGATCTCGTTGAGATGAAGTTCTCAAGGAGACCGAGTATGGCAAGATACTTAACGAGGAATCACCTATGTAAGTGTGAAATGAGGCCGCTTCAAACAATATACTTATGAATCCAAAGTGGTGTCCAAGGCCTGCAATGGACACAAAACGTGAGAACGGATGAGGTTGAGGTGTTTAAGTGTTAACATCATTGTCTCGGTGCACGTCGTGGAGGAATAGTTCAAAGCATCGCGCTACTAGTCTGTTTGTGTATCTGATGGTGTTGACTATGGATGGTTTAAAGCTAAAAACTATCTATCCTTATGCTTACATACCTCTTGAGGGTTGAGCTTGTGTCTGCATACATATGCATTTGGCAATTTCCACTCATGTGGGGGATTGTTGGAATCGTGCTTGGTCAAATGACTTTGATTAATAATAAATGTGACAAGACATTTAATTTTGTAAAATTAAATGCATTATCGTTGATCTACGTTCCGAGTAGATAACCGTAGTATATTCATTTTCTCAAATCCGATTCCCAGTGAGTGAGAAATAATATATAAAATTTGGTCACAATAAAGCTAGAAATGAGCTATGAGAAAAACTAAGGGATTAATTAACTGAATGCTAATTATCCCACATCGGGGATGATAAACTTCTTTGACGAATTATTTAATAAGATGAATTATTATTTGTAATAATTATGGTGGAATAAGATGGGTGACAAAGCCCACACGCGCGCACACGCGCGCGCTGATGCACTTTTTATTAGCACTATAAATACCTGTTCTGCGGCTCTCTCATCCATTTGCAGCTTAACAGTGGCTTGAAGCCATTCTATCTTTGTTCTGTCTCCCATTGATCCCTGCTCACTTCGTATTTTCCTACGAGTCATTTCAAGTTCGGGATCGAGCGGCTCTAAGATGTTCTTCCCAAAACGTGTTCGCGCACACAACCTTAAAACAAAAATCAAACTAAACAAAAATTTAAAACAGAAAGCAATTAAAATCCAAAGTAGTAAAATTGTCCGTTTGAAGATATCAATCACAAAGTGAAGGTATTCCCCGGCAACGGCGCCAAAAACTTGATGCACTTTTTATTAGCACTATAAATACCTGCAAGTATACAGAGTAGGAATTGTATAGCTAAAGGTTAATACCGGATATCGATCAGGGGGAAAACAAACACAGACTGTCTATCCTCTACTAAAACTCAATTACTATTTGGAAAACCTAAAGTTTTGTAGATTTTATAAAACAAAGAACTATTGAAAGCAAAGAAACAACTAATTGCTAATAATCACGGAGATAAAAGTATAGAGATAGGGGAATTCCAGGGATGTGCGTTCACAGTTATGGTTATACAAATTCCAACTACAACACCCTAGCACAGTTCTTAATTTGATAGAACGAGTCACCTAGATTATGTTCATGTGATGCAAACATTGATTACAAACATTAGGATTGTCAATCCTAAATACATAACTCCTAAAAGCTCCTAAGACCCTTGAAAAGTTCCTACTCTCAATCAACAGTGCTGTTTTAAAGGAAACTAATTGTAGTGTCTATTAAGTGGATCTAACTCGTCAACCTCCTCTCACGAATATGTATCAATTTATATTAAACCATCACTGAATGTGTCACTCAAGCGTGAAGCATTATCCAATAAACGGATGTTAAATAGAAATAGGAATTGTATAAACCAATAAAAGTTACTAACACATCCCTAGAATCCTTTGAGTTTAGTTACACATGATACAATAAGCTAAAAACATAGATTGAAGTGAAGACAATGAAAACATAAGAAATAAAGCAATAAAACCCAAAGGTTGAATCATTGTAGCCTTGATGATCTTGAATCCTTCTTCAACCACTTGCACAATGAAGCACTTGAACTTTTAAGCTCTAGAAATATTTGGCTAAGAGAAGATCTATTTTTGATGAAGCTTTAGGGGCTATTTATATGGCAAAAATCGTCCCTCATCATATAAGGAAAATGGTTGCAAAATATGGTAAATCTTGGAGAGAAAGTAGGACAAATTTTGCTCGCCGCTTTTTCCCAGCGGGCCGTTGCACCTTGGCCAGCGGTCGCTGTGGGTTGGTCTGAGGCTTTTGACTCTTGACTGGCGGGCCGCTGCACTTGTTTCAGCGGTCGCTGGCTATCATCCCATAACACTCTGGACTCTCGGATGCGGTCGCCACGCACTCCCCAGCGGTCGCTGGGCGTGTCTTGACTTCGTGCACAACTTTCCCGGAGTGGGCCGCTACTGACTTAGCGGTCATTGGGAGCCAGGTGGACCGCTGGACATGCAGTATAACTCCAAATTTCCAACTTTGCGTTTTGACTCCCTTTTTAGGCTTAAATATGCACATTTCTCACAAAACATGTCAGAATAACAAAATGGGTAAAATATGCAAATATTGAACATGTAATGCAACTTTGACATTGAAAACGGACCAAAAGATGGCCTTAAAACCGTGCAAAATCCAAGCCTATCAACTCTCCTAAACTTACATTTTTTTTGTCCTCGAACAAAACATAAAAGACACAAGAATAGACGCACGGAATGCACAAGGACTAGACGTCATAATTGCCTCAAAGTATGGAAAAGATAGATCAAGCATGTATTAACGCAATTAAATCAAGCAAGGCTTATTAGTGCATTTTCATTTCTGACTCATGGCACACCTTGAATTCATTCACTCACATGTGGTAAACTTCCAAAGATGGGAAGTGTTCTCTCACTCTCAAAGTGTATAAGGTAAAGTATTTAAGCACTCAAATCATGCATCATGCAAAGTTTACTATAGGTTTGCTCAAAGTCTAATCCCTCCTATACTAGATGTGATTAAGCATCAAAAGTCCGAATGGTCTTTATTTTTTGTTGTAATGTAGGCTCTTTGGTAGGTGAGGAAAATTTGGCTAAAAAATGGCTAAAAATAAAAATCTCAAGTAGAGTAAAATAGACCCCACTTTTTCTATAAACCCAAGACACTTTTGATAATTATTCTCCTTCAACTCAAAGTCCAAAACCTTTGATATTTCTTTTCTTCACAACCTTCCTTTCTCTTTTTTTCTATCCTTTCTTTCTTTTTTTTTCTTACATAGGAATCCTTTCTAGATTAAGCACACTTTTGAATTTTTCTATTTCACAACAAGCACTTTTATAACATTAAGCACACTACTTTTCACAATTTCACAATTTCCCCTTATCTCTCCAATTCCTTTACAAAAGATAAAAAAAAATTTATACTAACCCAAGGAATTGTCCCCATTGGTTTGGCTTCCAAATAATAGGCTTAAATGCTCAAAATTGGCTCCAAAGGGATAAAAGATTTTTCAAAAAGGGTCAAAATTTTGGATATAAAAGTAGGTATGAAAAGATGGCCTAACATCCACCTTAATCAACTTAAACACTATGTAAACTTAGGCAGATGAGGAGCAAGTTCTAGAAACATGTACATGAATGCAGATAAATCACACATGAAAGAAATTAAGGCTCAAAACTCACAAGGTATAAGCATGATTCAAGGCGAATAAACAGTTCACTAATTATGCACCTTTAAATCAAACCATCAAATCAAAACGTCAAGCCATACTTAGTCAAAGATGAAAGAACTTTATATCATAGGAAACTCGATCTAAAGTGTCCCGAAGCATGCGTGTTTCTAAGTTATTCATGCTAAGTTCATGACAAGGATTCACCTTCGGGAATTTTCAGAAATAAAAACAAAAACCTAAGCTCACGGTCCACCACTTCATCCCTCCAAACTTATTTACAACAAAGTGTAGAATAAGTTTGTAGAGTCGGTAGGGACGTGAGTAAACTAAGGAAAGCAATAAAGATACCTTGGTGGTTGGGCACTGTGATATGCCAGCAGAACACTGCAGAATCGCCAGCGGTCGCTGGGTAGAGTCTAAAAACTTTCTGTGCGTTCCCAGCGGGCCACTGCATAAGCGCCAGCGGTCGCTGGGAAGAGTCCAGTACCTGCGAAAAATTCCAATAACGTGAAAACTAAATTTAAACAAAAACAACTTCAAAAACATAAAGAAAGATTCAAAAGCAAAAATAAAAATTGTCTCAATCCAAAACAAAACAAATAATGATACAAGTGCTCATTGAAAGTCATGAAGCTTGTCTTCTTCATTCTTGAGGATGAGGGAAGCGAGCATTGAGGTCGTCGAAAGCGCCAATGAGATAGGTGATGTCGCCACTCATGGTTTGGCGCTGCTCGTGAGCTTCGGCGGCCATCCTTCGTAGCTCGGCAATTTTTTGACGTTGATGAACATCTTCTAGCCGTTGAGTCTCCCAAAAGGCTTGTTCCGCCTCCGCCAATCACCTTGTGCCGTCCATCCTTGGCGGTTGAAGGCATTCTCTTGTTGTTGCTCCGCCCATCGATTGTCCCAAGTGTTTGACATGTTTTGCATATAGGAGAATATATCTCCTAATTGGGCGGAGGTGTTGGCTTGAAATTCTTCATTGGCATTATGCCTTCTGCGATGGCGGTTGGCTCTAGTGCGGTTGTGGTGAGCTTGTACTTCCTCCTCTTCCTCTTCTTCTTCATGTTGTGGCGGCGGCGCCCCACTCCCTTGAGCTTGAGAATTCCCGCCTCCTCTTGATAATTTTCGATGGCATCGAAGGCGGAGTCATCTTCGGGGTCGAAAGCGGGGATGCGAGAAGGAATGTTCCTTCTCCTAAACTTCCCATTGACGGGGTTGGCTTCGATGGCTCGTCGGTGGACGGGAGTGTTGAGCTTCCAATTGGATTGGTTCTACCAAGTGTCGACCTTGGTCAAATGAGGAATGGGAACGAGAAAGTGATCCTGATCCACTTGCATGAAAAATGCTTCACCGCTAGAATCGGTCTTCAATAGCCCAACCGAGAAGAGCACCTCATAAGTGATAAATCGCTCCTCCATATCCTCGGCGAACCCCGCGATCGAGATGCCAAGGTGTTCGTCAAGCGCCGTGATCAATCCCCCGCAACAAATAACGCTCCCGTCCTTCTTGAAAATCCGGTCAACACAGAGAGTGAAGAGGATCGCATAATTGAACCATTTTTTGGTGAGAAGACACCACATGACATGGATCTTCCTTTGGGACACACTCCCACCATCTATTCTTGCGAACATAAGTTGTGTCATAGCCTAGTGGAGGTACCTTAGAATGGGGTTGCGGATGGACAAGGACTTGGCATAGCCCGGCTCATGATCTTCATCTTCCGTGGTCATCGCACCCTAAACATCGGAGTACTCAGAGTCGACCTCTTCATCGAGATTGGGATCGAAACAATGGAACACCTCACAAAGGTCCTCTATGGAAAGAGAGAAGTTGTGGATGCCAAGGCGGAAGTCGATGCTCTCGGGGTTGCGGGAACGGCGGTTCTTGTGCACCTTGAGTGTGCTTAGAAACTCGAGAGTGAGTCTCCTATATGATAGCCACCTCCCTTTGAACATGTGGATGAGGCCATTCCCTTCCCCGGTGTTGCATAATGCCCAAAAATCCTCTAAAATCCCCAAAGTACCGAGGGGGAGCTCGTGGGGGTAGCGTGAGGGTGCCGTGTCTCTTGCCGAGACTCTCTTCCACATAGCTTTGTGCTCATCCGTTGGAAGGCTAACTCCGCAGCTCTTCGCATTCTCGGCTTTACCTCTTGTTGTCATTTTCCTACAAAAGAAAACCAAACTCTAAAATAGCACTAAACAATAGACAAACAAGGGTTCCCCCAAACTTGCACTCAACTAAGCATACATTACAAATCAACAAATATGTGCAAGTTTTTATTATATAAGCATCCTAAATTGAAGCATGTGATCATGTAAAACAAAACCAACAATTTAGAACACTAGAAATCCATCCCCCAACGTGAATTCTTCCCCCATACAGAGACGTATCAACATAATCAACACAAATCAACAATCTCTATGGATACACATGTATTGCAATTCATGGAAATAATAATAGCCTCACAATGCTATGAACATGATTGCAACAAACAAACAACTAAGAACAAGAGGGAAATCACCAACAAAAACCATGTGTGGATGTGTGAATTTGGTGATGTTTTGCAGTTGGGGTCGTGTGCAAAGGATAATTGGAGCAAATGGTGGAAATAAGGAGAGAAAACTCACCTTATATAGGCGAAAACGCGCTACTGACCTCTCCGTGGCGACCGCTACGCGACGTGCAGCGACCGTTGCGCGTGTTATGAAAACGGCACATCTCCAACGGGCCGTTGCGGCCCGCAGAGCAACTGCTACAGCCCGCTCTAGGGCCCGACCTATTCCTGCACACTGAACACTTGGCAGCGACCGCTGTGGATTATGCAGCAATCGCTGTGATTAATTTTTATAATTTTAATTTTTTTATGTGCACAGAAAATGCACAAAAATTAAAGGAAAAACAGAAAACGAAAAATAAAGGAAATAAAGAAAAAAACAAGTTGGGTTGCCTCCCAACAAGCGCCTTTGTTTAAAGTCGTTGGCTCGACTTAAAGTGACCCAACTAAGTGGGCGGACCAACGAACTTAGTGCTGAAGACCGCGAACTGGACCATTTTGTAGCAAACCTTTCTCCACCACTTGTATTTTTTGTTCGAGGTCTTGATCACGTAGACTTCGGGATCGATTAGAGTTTGAGGCTCCTTCTTGGCCTTCTTCTTCTTCTTAGGCTTATCCTGCAAGGGAGGTTTAACATGTTTAGGCTTGCTCTTTTTGGGAACTTAATGAGGAGTATTGACAATAAAAATAGAAGGGTTAGAAAGATCCTCCCCTTCTAATGGCCTAAAAGTCTTAGACATGTCGGTCATCATGATCGCCCTGCATTCACGCTCCATTCTTGCTTGTTACGCCTTAAGCATTTCTCTCTCAATCTTGTAAGTGGAGCGACTGTAGTTTTCACTAATCGTGATCTCGCCTCTACCTACATCAATAAGAGCTTTGCATGTGGCTAGAAAATCTCTCCCTAAGATTAGAGGTACATTCTTATCTACTTTCATATCAAGGATAATGAAGTCGGCAGGGAAAATAAAATCGTCTACCTTTACCAAGACATCCTCAATCATGCCCATTGTTTTGATTGTCGAGTTGTCGGGCAACCTTATGATCACATCCGATGTCTTGAGAGGTCCGATGTTGAGCTTTTCATAGTACTTTAGTGGCATGATGTTGATGCTAGCCCCAAATCACAAAGGGCCTTGTCTACTTTTCCTTCTCCAATTGAGCACCTAATGATGAATTGACCTGGATCCCTTTGCTTCACGGCCCTCTCCCGTTGAATGATCTCGCTGCAATGATGTGGCAACTTAAGGTCGGCTTTAGTAGGTCTCTTCTTTCTCATCACGGCCTCCCTTAGTAGCTTTGCGTACCTAAGTATCTCCTACAACGATTCGACGAGAGAGATGTTAGTATGGACCTTACAAAACATATTTAGAAAATGCTTGAACTGCTCTTCAAGCTTGAACTTCTTCTTCGGCTGGAAAAGGAGTACAATCCCATTGTGCCGCACAAGCTCCTTCTTATCGGGCGCCTATGCCTCTTCAGTCGCGGGCCGCTGCAATGTGTGCGGCGGTTCGCTAGGCGTCGGGCAGATTCCAGACTGTGCCCCAGTAGCGGCCCGCTACAGAGTGTGCGGCGGTCCACAGATTTCGTACCGGAGGTGCTCCCTTCATCCTTTTTCTGCTTGGCGACCCACTTCTTGTTTATGTCCGCCACTCGTGCTACTGCATTTGCCTTGTCTTCATCAATCTTCTTGTGGACTTGATCCATTTGAGTCTTAATGTTCGAGACGGCAGTGGCAATTGTGTTTATTCCCTGCTCGAGATTGTTCAACCTTGCCTCAACAACCCCAATCTTGGTGTCATTGGTTTTCTTATCTTGCACTAGCACCTCTAAAATCTTCATAATCCCTTGGTCATACTTCTCCTCCTTCTTGATAGGTTCAACTCCTCCACCCTTGCTAACATTAAATCCTGTGGGGGTTGCAAGAAATTATTGTTAGAATAAGAGAGGTTAGGATGAGGACGGTTCCCATTATAATTATTGAAATTACCGCCCCCTGGTTAGGGCGATAATTGTTGTTGTAACCCCTATTGGGACCGCCACCTTGTTGCACGTAGTTGACATCTTCCGTAGGAGCGAGAGAAGCTTCGGGTTTGGTGACCGCAATGACAGAGGTCGGTGGAGTCGGATCCTCTCTTCTAGATGTGTCCATTTGGTCAACCCGAACTCTAAGCTCGGCCAATTCCTTTTCAAAAAACTCTCTTCGGCCTCCTCTATTGTCGCTACTCTCCTTGAGTTGTGCCTTTCTTTCGACCACCCCCTGCTGTTGGTGGCGAACTCCTCTATGACTGCCATGGCATCCGGTCCACTCTTCCTTAACAATCCCCCATTGGCCCCTGAGCACAAATTTTCTCATTAAAGCCATTGTGTAGGATCCCTACCTGATGCTCCACGGTGAAACCGTGGTTGGGGAACTTGCGGAGTAGGCCCTTGAAACGAGAGACCGCCTCGTAAAGGGGCTCGTCGTGACCTTGCATGAATTGGAAGATCTCACTCTTGAGCTTCAATATTGTGTCTGGCGGGTAGTACTTGTCGAGGAAGGCAGCCACTATATCCTTCCACGTGGAGACTTGCTCTGTGGGCAGACACTCAAACCACTCTTTAGCAGAATCAATCAAAGAAATAGGTAAGAGTCTTACCCTTATGGCGTCGTCGTCGACACCATTCAATTTCACCGTGTTTGTAATCTCCACGGACTTCGAGAGGTGGCGGTTGGCATCTTCTATGGCCCTACCTGCAAAAGGGAACTGCTCAACCCTTTGAATAAGGGGCATTCGCTGCTCAAAATTGTTAGCATCTATACGAGGGCCTTCGGGAAAAGTAATCATATTCTCGTGATTGAACATGTGCATCACTGGTAGAGATGTCAATAGCTATATTTAAGCCCAGCCCGGCCCAGGCCCATGTTTACATCACTGGTCGGGCCTGGGTTTTGGTTTACAACATTCCAATTTTATATATTCCTAATAAACAAATATATTATAACTCCTGTATTAAGTCTTGATATACAACATTGCAGTTTTATATTATTCCTAATAAACAAATATATTATCTCCTATATTAAGACTTGATGTGTATATTCATTCAAAAATGTAATAATAATCCCATAAAGTAACGGCATAAAGTTAAGAATCAATATACACTAATCCAACGTGATTTGTGTAGACATATACGCATTTTACTATAATTATAGAAATACTTTTGATATAGATAAGCTAATCAACAATTAATCTCTGTGATTATGCAAATCACTATTAATTCAAAAATCCACTATTTTGGAAAGATATACGCTCCACTATTTTTTATAGAAAAAAATTAGTTAAAAACTAATCACTATAATTATGGAATCAAATTTGAATGATATCGTATTTGTTGATAACTTAAAATAGCCACGGATCTTAAAATATACTATTCAAATAATATCTAATCTTTATGCATAAATTAAGTAACATCATATACACGCATAAATAGCTAATGCGTCACTAGAATTATGGAAATATTTTTATGAAGAAAAATTAAGTATCAAATAATCATTATAATTTAACAAATCAAATTTGTTATAGCATGATTACACGATTAATTCAATGAAGTATTAGCTAACAATTATTAATCTCTATAATTATGCAAATCATGATTAATTCCAAAAATAAGATGCGCTATTGATAGAGGGAAAAGATGAGACTATGACTCTGTGTGTGTGTGTCAACTGGCCAGGAGGGTACCTAGACCTAGATGTGTCGTTGGTTCTGTGTCTATCTTCCCTATCAACAAAAAAAATACCTCAACCCACTTTTACTGGCTAGTATAGTGGAGTAAGGGTCGAATCCCACAGAGATGGATGTAGGCGAGATACACTTGCGATGACATTCTGGGAGCGGTTGGTTAGCTACCACACTTTTTTGGGGTTGAGTTTTACCTAGTCGGAAAATGAAATAGAACCTATACCCCTCCTGACCAGTAAGTCAGGGTGGGCTCTAAATGCTGCGTGCTAAAAGAAATTAAAGTGCGTGTGTAAATTAGGGTCCAAGTGTGCATGTGAGAAGCTACTAGACGAAACTTACTAAAAATGGCTAGACAAAAGGTAAAGAGAATCAAAGGACATGCTGGCAGACTGTCTCCTAGGTGTGCAGAAAAGCTGAAAAAGTGCAAGTACAAAAGCAAAAAGCAACAAAAGCAACACAAGTGGTCCTATTCTTTGATTGTGACATTATCTTCTTCACCAAGCTAAACAAACAAGATCTAACAAACTCCATTGATGAATGATCAAGCTTGAAAATTCGTAAATGCAATATTTAACTTGAAATCGAGAACGAAAGCTAAGAAAACCGAGATCTATGCAAACTGGTCAGCGGGACAAGGTGACAGAAGTAAGCAGAAACGATTCCCATGTATTTTTTGAGGAACTTAACCCGATTAAAACTTGTAAACACTCCAAGAAAACCTAGATCTAACTAAGCAAGCAGATTCAAGCACTTAAACAACAGAAATCAACGTAAAACTACCAGATCTAGCTACTAGGCAGAAATAAATAATAAGCAAGCTGAAACAAAAAATAAAACCACAATAAACTTCATTGCATTCAAGATTATCACCCAAAAGATATTCCAACTAAGTAGCTACTGGAATCCAAGTCAAAGGCAAGCAAAAACAAGTTCTTAAACTAAGAAATCTTAAAAACAAAGCAAGTAAAAGATTGTTTGGCTCATCGAAAACTGAAACTGGAGGAATTTCTGGAACTACGGCGGCTGGAAAGAATCAGGCATGATGCTCCTCGCCGGCAGGTGGCCGGAATCTTCAAGTCAGGCTACTGGATTTAGATGGAACTAAGAGCTAGTGGAGCTATTCTCCCCAAAAGTGATATAGCATGATGATAAGTCCTAAGTGAAGTGGTGTCAAAATTCCTTCTTTTTTCTTTATGTTCAGCTCCTATTTATAGGGTGGCTTGCCCTAATTTCTAGGGCTTTCTCTTCATGTGGAATGAAAATTTTGCCCTTCTTTAGATAGGTGATTATTCCAAGCAAGTCCTTCCTTCTCGTGTCCAGTTCTGTAGCATCCATCCTGGCCAGTTTGCGTATTTTCTGCTCATACTAACTAGTTTGCACACTTTTCGCAGCTTTTTCACTCGAATTCCTTCTGAACCTTTCCTCCTGATTCAGTACTTCAACCTGCACACGTTAACAACTATTTTCCAGATATTATCCAATAAAGCACCTTATACTGACCAGTAACCAAGGCCGAGAACGAGACTCATCAAACTGCTCACACTTAACACATACTTGTCCTCAAGTATGAAGAAACAAGCTAAATAAAAATAATGAATTGAGTTCGCAAGCCTGGTTACCTCGCTTCACCGACCTAAGACTCTAAAACTTAAAAGACTCTTCAACACATAGATGACTCACGGAAAATAAAAAACAAGAAAACGGACAAAAGAAAAAAAACTCATAAACACATTACACATGCTATATTTTCAATCAATCCTCCCCCTTGGGTTGAATCAATCTGGCTGTAAACAACTTCGAAATTCTACCACCCTCCCCTTCACTGGCTAGTCTATCCGCTTGTCAAGATCGCCACTCTTATAAGCCAAAAGCTAGGTTCGCTCAGTCACTCATTCCTCACCAGAAATGTTAGGACTATTCTCTCAAATTGTTGAACCACAGATGCTTCGGACTTAGATCTCACGTGCGGCTCCTGAAGGGCTTTAAGGCTTGTAATGGGGCTATTGGTTTGTAGTGTTTGGGGTGGGTGTTCCTAAGGCTCTAAGGTTTAAAAACTACTACTCCCTTCGTCCCGCACTACTCGCACCTTTCCTTTTGGGCACGGAGATTAAGGAATGAGTGATAGACAAAGTCAACAATTACGGCTGTAGATATAAATTGTTACTAAAAATAGAAAGAGTGCAAATAACTTGGGACGCCCAGAAAGGAAATAAGTGCAAGTAGAGCGGGACGGAGGGAGTACTTTTTTTGATGTGGGGGAACTGTGTGTATCTGGGCTTTTGGTTGTTGCTTCTCTTTGGCTGGGCGTTTCCTGATATTGACCTCCAACTGGTAAGTATCTTCTTGGTGGCTTCGCCACCCTTATTCTAGCTTCCTTCTTTTTGTGGTCAAGTGTTTTCGACCATTTTCTTTAACATATTTTTTTAAATGTGGCTTTGCCAACCTTATTCCTTCTTATTTTTTTTGGACCCGGAATTTTTCCTGGTCGATTTTTTCCTTACCTCTCGATTTCTTTCTCCAGTTGATTTTTCTTGTACGTCCTCCTGGCCAGTCGCCTTCTTGCCTTATGCCTCGCACACACACAGTCCAGTGGCTAGTGGGTTATATCTGGGTATAGATTTCTAAGGGATGTTTTTTTTTTGGATGGGGGTTTTCCTAATGCCTTCAGGACTTGCTACACGCGGTCACCTTACCCTAGGCATCATGTGGCAGCCACTCTTTTCTTTTCTTTTTTTTAAATGTTTAGCGGAAAGTGGTTCCACTTTAGGATTTTAACTCACCAATTTAAGAGGGCTTTCACAATTGGCTTCTAATCGGGTTTTTCTTTCATACTTGCATCCTCTAGACTAGCCTGGATCTAAAAAAGGTGGTTTCTACTCTTGGTATGTTTTATTTCCATCGATCATCTCGCCTTAAGATTGGATCAGTTGAGTTTTAAGCCCGTGTTTTAACACATGTCCTAAAAAAACAAAACTTAACCTAAACTGACTTACTAAGGACTGACTCGACACATGACAACACATATATACAATTATACTGGCCATTATCTCTTCCTCCCACTTCATCCTTGCTTGCCTTCACGCAAGTTTTGTGAAGTGGAAAACAGGATGACCAGTATCCAACACATAGAAGGACAAAAAACCAGAAAACACATAACACATGGAAAACATATTATATATGAAACTTCTCACACTTAGACTATGCAATAGGCTAAGTGGGAGAAGAATAACGAACATAGAGAACACATAAACAATGTGGAACAAGAACTACTATTCAAAACATACTATGTCAACAAAAACTTCTCACACTTAGACTATGCAATAGGCTAAGTGGGAGAAGGTATAGGACTCACATAAAAAAAACACAAAACAAAGACAACCTCTAACATCCTAAACACATATAACGTTGTAAACCCTCGTCTTCTCACACTTAGACTATGGAATAGGCTAAGTGTTATGAATGAGGGTATATGCATGCTAAAACATGTACAAAAAAAATAGAAACAACACAACTAGAAAAAAAAAAACTCAAGTTTACTGAAAATAAAAAGAAAGCTAACTGGTCAGTTGGTAGGGTCGGTCATCTTCTCCTCTGGATCCTCTTTGGTCAGGAGCCTTGTGCAGTTTCCTTCTCGGGTTCCTTTGTTGGTACACATCAAGGGTGTCACTCTTTTTCTTATGATTCTTGAAAGTCCCCTTGATTTTCCTCTTTTCCATGGGCCGCAGACGATGGTTGTTGGGGACCTTACTCCCGATCAGTTTGGACACTTGTCCCAGCTTCTTGATGATAATGGCCGATAGGACCACCCTGGGCTTCTTGGTCTCCTTCTTTTGCTTTGCTGCCCCATTGCCTTTCCTATTTCTTTCTTGGTTGCATTTTCCTTCTTTGTCTTGATTTTCCTGTAAGTCGGTTTCTGGTACTGGTGTCTCTTTCTGGGCAGCAGGGATGGCAAGTGGATTGTCGATGTTGGCCTCCTGTACTGGCTGGGCGAGAGTTGCAGTCGGGTTCTCCCCGGGTTTTGTAGGAGAACCCTCTTCCTGGATAGTAAGGGTCGATGACGGATGTCCAGCAACAGCAGGGGTCTAACTTGGTTGTAGCATGTTTTGGATCCTCCCCAGGTTTTGTAGGAGGTCCAATATCTTCCTGGCCAGTATCAATGTCCTTGCTCTTCTTTTTGTTGCAAGGAGTCTTGTCCTCCTCGCTTGAGATCTCTACAAGATCATGAACCTTGTTGGGCCACTTCTTTTTCTCAATCCTATGCCTAATAATTCGCCTCGATGCACGGTTCAGCCCTTATTTTCTCTCTGCCTTCTTCTCGGCCAATTGGTGAGCCCCAGTGGCTCTAGCGAATCTTGACTGCTGACAAAGAGTCTCTTCAATATCCTCTTCATCAGGTTCTTTAGTGGTTTCCCTTGAATTCTCTTTCGGACCTTGATTGATGTAACATCCCAAACTTTTGTGATCCTTTTTATTATGTTATTGGAATTTTGGAATTTTTTTTTCTTAAAACGTTTGATTTTATGTGATTAAGTGCTTTGTATGAAATAAATTGCCGTGGTAATTGTGGAATGATGAGCTTGAGATTTTATCGTTTTTCCAATGTGGGGAAAAGATTAATAGGATCATGCATTTATCCTTTCTCGAGTCGATTCATTGAAATATTCGGCCCTTCCTAATTATTAAAATAGTACTTCTTTTTGTGGATTTAATTAATTACTTTGGGACATTATTCCAAATTAAATCCAAACCAATGGACCTTAAATTACACTACATGAAATTTGAACTCCATCCTTTTATCCTTGGGAGTTTCGAAAATCTCCAATAGGAGATTGGATTATTTTTCATTTGATTTAATTGGTGCTTTTTTTTACTCTCTTCTTTTGGATTAAATCCAATTAAATCATGATATATTTCATTTCCTCGCCCAAAAATAGATAGAGAGTTGGGGTATTTCCTTGGCTATTTAGCCTAGCAATTTTCAGCCCTCTTCAATAAAATATGGAGAATATTTTATTTGTTTCCTAATTTGTGGAATCCCTATTTATTCAAATAAATTCCTTTGTGAATTTAATTGGGGATGTGAATATTTTTTTACTACTTCCCTTCCATGTCACACGCCCCATACTATTATTTTCCTTGTGGGAATTTAAATAATTGTTACCTATTTTATGGGAGCCTCTTTCCATAAAGAATTTACCAAAATTTAAATCCTATTCTATTTAATTGGGGATTTAAACAATTTCCTTGTGCAAAGTCCTTGAAATTTTTGGCCCCCACCACAATTGTTCCTACTTGGAGATTTAATTTATTTGTTTCCTTGTATACATTATTTTTATTTCCCAAATTGTGGATTTATTTCTCTCCAAGTAAATATCAAATAATCTCTTATTAATTTTCAGCCATAATTTTTGAAAATTAGGCTCTTTATAATTGTGGGATTTTTATTCATTAGCCTATATTTTAATTCTCCACAATTTTTTTTATTTATTTAATTCATTCATGGACTTAAACCTAGCAAATAAATACCAACTTATCAAACCCTAGCCCCCATTCCTTCAAAAATTTCGCCCACCCCTCTCTCTCCCTCTCCCACACGGTTCTTCATCTCTCCCACTCTCCCATCTCCAAAAATCCTCCATCCAACCCTTGTTCTTGCAATCCGTTGAAGTTATCTTCGAGAACCTCCGACGAATCGCTCCATTCTACGTTTCTACCGATTCGTTTTGTCAAAGGAAGGTATATTCGCACACTTTTCCTCCTCCTTCTCTTTTGAACCATGTTTTGAGTCCTACATGCATGTAGAGAGTGTAGGTTTGATAGATCGCAAGTTTTAACGGGAGGGAAATTGTGTGTTCGTAAGAACTTGTTTGATTTTTGCATTGTTGGTTGAAATCATGGGTGTTGGATCGAAATAATTGTGAATGATATGTGTTTGTATGCAAATATGTGAATGAGGAACGTGTGAGCATGAATGTGTGTTCTCGAGCATGAAAAATTGGTGTTTTGTTGTGGATGTTTTAAAAACCCTATTTTCAAATTTGAACCAGAAATCTGTGATGCACGACCAGTGACTTATGATCTGTGTTCGACCCATCAAACGAACGAATTTTGCTACGAAAGTTTTACTGAGTAAACTTCAAGGTGATTTCTGTGTCTCGTGTGAATATCAGCCTGTTTCATCAAAAAATTAATTTTTAATAAATTTTTGAAGTTGACTGCGCAAATCTGCCAGAAACGTGAGTTCTCGCCAGGAATGTTTCGTTTTCTGTTTCACTGACCAAATGATTTTTACAAAACGGTCGCGCGATTCTGCCAGTTTTCTGCCTTGATTAAATGACACTTATTTCTCAAGTTTAAAAGTATTGTATGATGCATGTATGTCCAAGGAATGTACTTAAATGTTGAAATCACTTGTGATAAGTTGAAATGTGTTACGTGTGTTTTACACCTTTGAGATGTATGTTGGGTTTGGGAAATTGAGGAAAACGTTGAGAGAGAGAGACGATAGGACATGCATAGTAAAATAATGTTGTGTGAGGCTGACTTGTGTTGTCGTTGACAAGGGTGTTGGGTACTCGTGAACTCAAGGATCGAGAGTTGCTAAGTTGGGTTGTGAATTACTAAGAGAACGAGGTGGGCTTTCTTTTCAAACCTCTTTATTTTTCCGAAAAATATTATGTGGAGATACAAGGGTGGTTTAACTGTTATGTCATGCCATGGACTGTTTTTGTTATGAGATTTTGTGCCTGATGCCTAGTTCGTATGAGTTTACTCCGTTAGGCTATATGGCTGTTTTGTGAAACGAATTCGGGTCCGAGTAGGGCCGTAAACCCTATCGGGCTGTGTACACTGGTGGGATCGTGAGCCGTCCTTGCAAGTCGGCCGGTCTCGTGGGCGAATAGTGTGGCCACACTTTCGTCGCACTGTGGTTGTGATTGTTGGATTGATGTGAAAAGTGGGGAGATTATTTGACTGGCCAGTCTATGAAACATTTTTGTGTTCTCGTGATATTTTCTTTACTACGTATAAAACTCGAGATCACTGGTATGGATGACATAACTATATAAATATTTTCGGCATGAGCCCATTGAGTACAACAAGTACTCAGCCCTGCAATTTTCTTTTAAAAATTTTGCAGGTTGAGCGGGATGTTTCGGTGGATGTTGAGCTGGCTAAAGACCCTAGGATACGTTGTGTCGTCATACATAGGCGTGATCCTTGACTCTCTTAAACCTTATTTATCCGCTGCTATGTTTTAAATTGTGTCTTAAGACCTTAATATTTATGTTTTTGGGTTTGAACATGTATGGTGATGTTAGGATTTAAACGTGTGTTTACGTCGTCTTTTGAAAATGGTATTCTTCGGGATTTGAGTTAATGTTTGCTTTACTTTAGTTATTTAATTGTTGTGTTTTCTTAAGTCTAATTTTTCCATTATCCTTTTTTTTTTAAGTATTTTCATCTTAGGTCTTTTCAAAAAATAATTTACCTTAAAATCTTTTAAGTAAGGTGTTCTTTTAAATTGTTGTCCATGCATGTCGGTCACGATCGCCGCGTTGTGGTACCCCTTGTTTGGGCGGTCGTGACAGAGTGGTTTACAACAAGTATGTTCCGGAAAGTTATCGGCGGGCGAAGGTAGTGGAGTTTCCACACGTTGAAGCAAGGAAGTATGACGGTCACAGAGTACGACCGCACCCTATGTGAGATGACGCGTTATGCGCCAGAATTGGTGGATACAGACGAGAAGATGGCTGCGAAGTTCCGTTCCGGCCTTAGGACAGATATAAGGGTAGCAGTGGCTAGTCGGAGGGGAATTCCTTATTCCGAGGTGTTGGGCTGTGCCTTAGATGTGGAGGAAGCACTGCCCAAGAATGAGAGGATAACAAATCCTGCACCGTCTGCACCCCCAGCGAACTTTAGAGACAAAAGGAAGTGGGAGGGAAACCGAACTCCTTTTGACAACAAGAGGCGTTTTTCCACTTTTCGGCAGCCGCAGAATCATGGGCGCCCAAATTGTGCCACAGCAGAGAGGAAACCCGCATAGAACACCCTACTGTAATCGGTGCTCCACGCATCATGTTGGGGAGTGCCGAGTTGGAGGCATTCGGTGTTACGCCTGCGGTGGAAACGGGCACATGTCTCGAGAGTGCCCAAACAACAACAAAGGTGGAGTGAAGAATGGGCAAGGACAGAGGCCACCACAGCAGCCTCAACCAATCCGACAAGTGGCCCCACAGCAAGCAAGGGCATATGCACTCAAAGGGAATCAAGGGCAGGAACCCCAAGCCAGCAAGGGCAAAGAGAATTTGGCAGGTATGGGAAAGCTCCAACAACTGCCTATTATTGTGCTGTTTGATACGGGTGCTTCGCATTCTTTTATTTCCATGTCATGTGTGAATGCCTTAGAACTCCCTACTGTTATGCTTGAATCAAGTTTGAATGTGTCTTCACCGGTTGGAGGACTGATAGATATTGTAAGAACTTGCTCGAACCTAGAGTTTGTGTTAGGAGAACTAAGAGTAGTGGCCCAACTTTTGCACGTTATGCCTTTGGAGAATGTAGACATAATCTTGGGAATGGATTGGCTTACCGAGAACCACGCAACGATTTACTATAAAGAGAGGCATATTTCCTATCAAGCCCCGGACGAAGAGCCGACTATCGTGTATGGGATCTCCATGAACCGGCGAACCTCAATAATCTCTGCTTTGCAAGCAACTACGATGATAAGAAAAGGGCGTCCGGCGTATCTGGTATACTTGAATGGGGAAGAAAAGAAAGAATTGAGAGCGGAAGACGTGGCAGTGGTGCGAGATTTTCCCGAGGTGTTCCCCGAAGCCTTGCCAGGACCGCCACCCGACAGACAGGTGGAGTTCACCATTGATTTAGAACCAGGGTCAGCGCCAGTATCAAAGGCGCCATACCGAATGGCCCCTAAGGAGTTGGCCGAGTTGAAGGTTCAGTTGCAGGAACTGTTAGACTTGGGTTTCATTTCGACCCAAAGTGTCACCATGGGGAGCGCCAGTTTTGTTCGTTAAGAAGAAGGATGGGACGATGAGGATGTGCATCGACTATCGTGAGCTCAACAAGATGACCTTGAAGAATAAGTACCCACTGCCTAGGATTGATGACTTGTTTGACCAACTTCGAGGAGCGGGCGTATTCTCAAAAATGGATTTGAGATCAGGGTATCATCAACTAAAGGTCCGACGAGAGGATGTGCCTAAGACTGCTTTTCGCACTCGCTATGGCCATTACGAATTCGTCGTGATGCCATTTGGGCTGACCAACGCCCCAGCCGTTTTCATGGACTTAATGAACCGAGTTTTCCACGAGTATCTTGACAAGTTTGTGTTAGTCTTCATCGACGACGTGTTGGTATACTCGAAGAACGAGGAGGAGCATGGACAACACCTACGAACAGTGTTGGAAACGTTGCAAAGGGAGAAACTTTATGCCAAGTTAGTAAGTGTGAGTTTTGGTTGACTCGAGTGAACTTCCTTGGTCACATTGTGACGGCAAATGGGATTCAAGTAGACCCAGCAAAGGTCGAGGCCGTACAGAATTGGAAATCGCCGAAAACGCCAAGTGAAATCCGCAGTTTCTTGGGATTGGCGGATATTATCGACGATTCATCGAGGGATTCTCTAAGATTGCGAGACCGATGACGCAACTACTAAAGAAAGGAATTAAGGTGGTTTGGACGCCAGAGTGCGAGGCGAGTTTCCAACTATTGAAGGAGAAATTGACTACAGCACCAGTCCTAGCGGTACCAGAACCCGACAAGGACTTCGCCGTCTATACGGATGCGTCGAAAGTAGGACTAGGATGTGTGTTAATGCAAGATGGGAAGGTGATAGCATATGCTTCCCGACCGCTGAGACCGAATGAGTTGAATTTTTTGACGCATGATTTGGAGTTAGCAGCAGTGGTGCATGCACTGAAAATTTGGAGACATCATCTCTATGGAGTGAGATGCGAAATCTACACCGATCACAAGAGTCTCAAGTACTTCTTCGAGCAGAAGGAGCTAAACATGCGACAACGACGTTGGTTAGAGGTCGTGAAAGACTATGACTGCGGTATTAATTACCATCCGGGCAAGGCGAACGTGGTCGCCGATGCCTTGAGTAGGAAGAACCAACCTCAACTAGCTTATTTCCTAACGCAAGAGGAAGCTTTGATTCACGAGTTTGACAAGATGAGTTTGGAAATAGTGGAAGCGCCCGAGACAGTAGGTGCAAATTTGGCGACACTAGTGATTGAGCCAGATTTGAGAACCAAACTCATAGAAGCCCAGCGACGTGATGGAAAGTTGGAGGAATTACGCGCGAAAGTGAGAGCCGAGAAGCTTGATCATTACCTCGAGGAGGCGGATAATGCCTTGACGTACGATGGACGATTGTGTGTGCCAAGCGATGAGGTGCTAAAAGAGGAGATTTTGAGTGAAGCGCACGACGCGCCTTACACCGCACACCCCGGAAGCACGAAGATGTATCGGGATTTGAAGCAACGGTTTTGGTGGAATGGGATGAAAGGGGATGTAGCGTCATATGTGGAACGGTGTCTAGCATGCCAACAAGTGAAGGCCTTACACCAGCGGCCATATGGGAAGTTGCAACCGCTCAAAATTCCTGAATGGAAGTGGGAACATCTAGCTATGGATTTCGTGACGGGTTTACCAAAGTCACAGAAGGGAAACACTGCGATCTGGGTGATCATTGATCGACTTACTAAAAGTGCGCACTTCTTACCGATCAAGATTACGTATGGCGCGGATAAGTTAGCTAAGCTCTACGTGAATGAAGTGGTGCGATTGCATGGAGTGCCAAAGACCATCGTGTCCGACCGCGATACGAAGTTCACATCGAAGTTTTGGACGAGTTTTCAATGCGAATTGGGCACACAACTGAACATCAGCAATGCTTATCACCCGCAATCGGATGGACAGTCAGAGAGGACGATTCAGACGCTTGAGGATATGTTGCGAGCCATTGTCCTAGATCGAGGAGAAGGTTGGGAAACTGTTCTACCATTGGTCGAATTCGCCTACAACAATAGCTATCAAGCGACGATCGATATGGCTCCGTACGAAGCCTTGTACGACAGGAAGTGTGAATCCCCACTTTATTGGGATGAAGTTGGCGAGAGAAAGATGTTAGGACCCGACGCCATAAAGGAGATGACCGAAATTGTGCATCAAATCCGTGCAAGGATCAAGGAAGCTCAAGAGAGGCAGAAATCGTATGCTGACGTACGTCAAATGGAAATCAAATTCGACGTTGGTGACAAAGTGTTCTTAAAAGTGTCCCCGACGAGAGGAGTTGTGAGATTTGGAGTGAAGGGCAAGCTGAAACCGCGTTTTGTTGGACCGTACGAGATCATCGACGAAGTAGGTCCTGTGGCGTATCGTTTGGCGTTACCTCCCAGCTTTGGGAACGTGCACAATGTGTTCCACGTGTCACAGTTGCGCAAGTACGTGTTCGACCCCAAACATGTGATTCACCAAGAGGAAGTGATCCTAACCCCCGACATGAGCTACGAGGAAAGGCCCGAAGCAATCCTAGATCGGAAGGTACAAGAGCTACGGAGCAAGTCGATAGTGTCCGTGAAGGTGTTATGGAAGCACCATGGTCCCGAGGAAGCTACGTGGGAGTTAGAAGATAAGATGAAAGAAAAGTTTCCCGAGCTGTTTGTGTGAGACGTTTAAATTTCGGGACGAAATTCCTGTTTAGAGGGGAAGGATGTAACATCCCAAACTTTTGTGACCCTTTTTATTATGTTATTGGAATTTTGGAATTTTTTTTTCTTAAAACGTTTGATTTTATGTGATTAAGTGCTTTGCGTGAAATAAATTGCCGTGGTAATTGTGGAATGATGAGCTTGAGATTTTATCGTTTTTCCAATGTGGGGAAAAGATTAATAGGATCATGCATTTATCCTTTCTCGAGTCGATTCATTGAAATATTCGGCCCTTCCTAATTATTGAAATAGTACTTCTTTTTGTGGATTTAATTAATTGCTTTGGGACATTATTCCAAATTAAATCCAAACCAATGGACCTTAAATTACACTACATGAAATTCGAACTCCATCCTTTTATCCTTGGGAGTTTCGAAAATCTCATTGGATTATTTTTCATTTGATTTAATTGGTGCTTTTTTTTGACTCTCTTCTTTTGAATTAAATCCAATTAAATCATGATATATTTCATTTCCTTGCCCAAAAATAGATAGAGAGTTGGGGTATTTCCTTGGCTATTTAGCCTAGCAATTTTCGGCCCTCTCCAATAAAATTTGGAGAATATTTTATTTGTTTCCTAATTTGTGGAATCCCTATTTATTCAAATAAATTCCTTTGTCAATTTAATTGGGGATGTGAATATTTTTCTACTACTTCCCTTCCATGTCACACGCCCCATACTATTATTTTCCTTGTGGGAATTTAAATAATAGTTACCTATTTTATGGGAGCCTCTTTCCATAAAGAATTTACCAAAATTTAAATCCTATTATATTTAATTGGGGATTTAAATAATTTCCTTGTGCAAAGTCCTTGAAATTTTCGGCCCCCACCACAATTGTTCCTACTTGGAGATTTAATTTATTTGTTTCCTTGTATTCATTTTTTTTATTTCCCAAATTGTGGATTTATTTCTCTCCAAGTAAATATCAAATAATCTCTTATTAATTTTCAGCCATAATTTTCGAAAATTAGGCTCTTTATAATTGTGGGATTTTTATTCATTAGCCTATATTTTAATTCTCCACAATTTTTTTTATTTATTTAATTCATTCATGGACTTAAACCTAGCAAATAAATACCAACTTATCAAACCCTAGCCCCCATTCCTTCAAAAATTTCGCCCACCCCTCTCTCTCCCTCTCCCACACGGTTCTTCATCTCTCCCACTCTCCCATCTCCAAAAATCCTCCATCCAACCCTTGTTCTTGCAATCCGTTGAAGTTATCTTCGAGAACCTCCAACGAATCGCTCCATTCTACGTTTCTACCGATTCGTTTTGTCAAAGAAAGGTATATTCGCACACTTTTCCTCCTCCTTCTCTTTTGAACCATGTTTTGAGTCCTACATGCATGTAGAGAGTGTAGGTTTGATAGATCGCAAGTTTTAACGGGAGGGAAATTGTGTGTTCGTAAGAACTTGTTTGATTTTTGCATTGTTGGTTGAAATCATGGGTGTTGGATCGAAATATTTGTGAATGATATGTGTTTGTATGCAAATATGTTAATGAGGAACGTGTGAGCATGAATGTGTGTTCTCGAGCATGAAGAATCGGTGTTTTGTTGTGGATGTTTTAAAAACCCTATTTTCAAATTTGAACCAGAAATCTGTGATGCACGACCAGTGACTTATGATCTGTGTTCGACCCAACAAACGAACGAATTTTGCTACAAAATATTTACTGAGTAAACTTCAAGGTGTTTTCTGTGTTTCGTGTGAATTTCTCGCCAGGAATGTTTCGTTTTCTGTTTGACTGACCAAATGACCTCCGATCGATGTGATTCTTAAACTATATGAACATTTGAAGTGTCTTCTATGTTGTTTTTAATTTTCAGCTTTTTTGGGCATCGTATGGATTTATGGTGAATTTTTCAAATGAACTGCGCAAAACTGTCAGAAATTATATGTTCCGACCAGAGAGTTCAATATGTGATATGACTGAATAAATGACGTGATTTCGATATGAAAGTTTTCATGGATGAACTTGAATATGTCCTCTGTATCGTGACCAAAATTTAGCATGTTTTGAGGTCGTGTGAATTTAAAGTGATATTTACAAAACGGTCGCGCAATTCTGCCAGTTTTCTGCCTTGATTAAATGACACTTATTTCTCAAGTTTAAAAGTATTGTATGATGCATGTATGTCCAAGGAATTTGCTTAAATGTTGAAATCACTTGTGATAAGTTGAAATGTGTTACGTGTGTTTTACACCTTTGAGATGTATGTTGGGTTTGGGAAATTGAGGAAAACGTTGAGAGAGAGAGACGATAGGACATGGATAGTAAAATAATGTTGTGTGAGGCTGACTTGTGTTGACGTTGACAAGGGTGTTGGGTACTCGTGAACTCAAGGATCGAGAGTTGCTAAGTTGGGTTGTGAATTACTAAGAGAACGAGGTGGGCTTTCTTTTCAAACCTCTTTATTTTTCCGAAAAATATTATGTGGAGATACAAGGGTGGTTTAACTGTTATGTCATGCCATGGACTGTTTTTGTTATGAGATTTTGTGCCTGATGCCTAGTTCGTATGAGTTTACTCCGTTAGGCTATATGGCTGTTTTGTGAAACGAATTCGGGTCCGAGTAGGGCCGTAAACCCTATCGGGTTGTGTACACTGGTGGGATCGTGAGCCGTCCTTGCAAGTCGGCCGGTCTCGTGGGCGAATAGTGTGGCCACACTTTCGTCGCACTGTGGTTGTGATTGTTGGATTGATGTGAAAAGTGGGGAGATTATTTGACTGGCCAGTCTATGAAACATTTTTGTGTTCTCGTGATATTTTCTTTACTACGTATAAAACTCGAGATCACTGGTATGGATGACATAACTATATAAATATTTTCGGCATGAGCCCATTGAGTACAACAAGTACTCAGCCCTGCAATTTTCTTTTAAAAATTTTGCAGGTTGAGCGGGATGTTGCGGTGGATGTTGAGCTGGCTAAAGACCCTAGGATACGTTGTGTCGTCATACATAGGCGTGATCCTTGACTCTCTTAAACCTTATTTATCCGCTGCTATGTTTTAAATTGTGTCTTAAGACCTTAATTTGGGTTAGAACATGTATGGTGATGTTAGGATTTAAACGTGTGTTTACGTCGTCTTTTGAAAATGGTATTCTTCGGGATTTGAGTTAATGTTTGCTTTACTTTAGTTATTTAATTGTTGTGTTTTCTTAAGTCTAATTTTTCCGTTATCCTTTTTTTTTAAAGTATTTTCATCTTAGGTCTTTTCAAAAAATAATTTACCTTAAAATCTTTTAAGTAAGGTGCTCTTTTAAATTGTTGTCCATGCATGTCGGTCACGATCGCCGCGTTGTGGTACCACTTGTTTGGGCGGTCGTGACAATTGATTTGAGGTTCAGCAACTGGTTCAGTTTCATCAGGACCACTCCTCTTGGTCAGTATGTCCCACTTATCCTTCGTCTTGCTTGATTCCCCAAATGACTCCTTCAGGCTCCTTGTAGGATGTTCCTGACCACAATGTCACCTTGCTCACATTAGCCTTGTCAGGTATGTGCACCGTAACTGGGAGCCTTTTCGCATTCCCACAAATCTCGTTCATCGAACTGGCCAGGTAGGACAGTTGCTTATTCAGCATGTCCATATTTTCCTTATGCTCTTTCTGGGTGTTTTGCATGCCTTGCACCACTTCATTATTTGACTGAAATTCGCTCCTCCTAGTTTGCTGGTAAGCAAGCATCTCTCCCATCATCTCTTCCATAGATCTTCCTGACTTGTTTTGGTGTAGAAAATGGTTAGGATTTTGCTGATGGTGGGGATTATACTGGGTGTTAGGGTATGGGTGGTAGGTATAGTTTGGCTGATTTTGATGAGAGGGGTACTGGCCGGATTGGTTAGAGTTGTGGGGTTGACTGTGATTGGGATTCAGGTGGTGTAGGTAGGGATTTTGCTGGTGATGGAAGTTATACTGCCGTTGGGATGCGACTGGTAGATGGGATGGTTTTGATTGTAAGGGTAGTTTGGATGATTTTGGTATGAAGGGTACTGACTGAACTGGTTGGGGTGATGATGCTGGTTGGGGTGATGATGCTGGTTAGGGCATGGGATTGGGGTGATGATGCTGGTTAGGGCATGGGTGATTTTGGCAATGTTGGGGTGAGTGGGATTGGTAATTCTGGTTTCCCATCTGATATTGTGGCACATAGGTGGTATCTTGATATGGATTTGGTGGGTGCGGATTATGTTGGTTTCTTCCTGACCAGTTCGGCTGTGAATCTTGGGCTGGGGGTCCATCGTATGCATTCTGAGGTGGGTTGGGCTAGTAAGAGTTTCCCCCTCCCCATCTAAAGTCCAGGTGTTCTCTCCAAGGCGTGTCCTCCTGCTTTTCAAGATTCCAGTTCCTATTTGAATTCCAAAGCCCAGTCGTATTTGAATAGTGATCCTCTTGGGCAGTTACCATGGCGGCATTAACTGGAGGAACTTGCGGTTTACTCTTCTCAATTGCTGACAAAAGTGCCCTCTCGAGCTTGTCAATCCGACTCTCTAATTGATCATTATTTCCTACTGCTGCAGCATTCGCCATACCTCTTCTGGACAGGAGAGTACGTATTGTCATAGGCTCTTTTCGCGTAGAGAAGTCTTTCCATGATTCTCTTGGCCTCACTAACTCGTAGTTTGGAAAAACTCCCTCCACTTGATGAGTTCACTAAGTCCTTGCTCTCCGCATTCATCCTCTCATAGAAAATCGAGTAAATTTCTACTTCCAACATGTGGTGGTTTGGGCATGCGTCCAACGGACCCATGTATCTTGACCAGTACTGACTCAGGGTCTCATCATAACCTTGTGTAACTCCTCGGATTTTATCTCTTAGTGCACTTGTCCTGGCCGCTGGGAAGAACTGATCCAAGAACATCATCTTGAAGTCAGACCAGGTTCTGATACAATTTGGTGGCAGCCTCTTGAACCAAGTATTCGCTTCCCCTTTAAGGGCAAAGGGAAGGGCCTTGAGTCTGTAGTCGTCTTCGCTCGACCCCGCTGGCCGCTTTAGAGCCTTGCAGATTTTGCAAAATTCATGCAAAAACTCGTATGGGCTGTCACAACTCCTTCCCAAGACCACAGGCAAGATGGCCATAATGTGGGGCTCCACATAGATTGCTTCTTGTCCTAGGGTCGTGACGATTGCTTGCCGTGGTTCGCCATCCAAGTGAGCGTACAACGAGCTTATCAAGGGATCATTTTCCTGGTCAGCCATGTTGGCTTTCTCCTCTTCAGTTGCGGATATTGATTCCGGTTCACTCTTGATGGCTGTGCTGCGATCCTCCTCACCGCTCGCATCCAAGTCAACAAGCAAGGCAGTGGTTAATTCTGTATGAGTGGTGACTGGATTTACCCCTTCTTCCCTTGGCCAGTTGGACTCAGTTTCATTCAACTGCGGAACACAAAAAATAAAGAACAGTTTATCTACAATATTCACACCAAAATTCTTAACAAAACTCCTCATACACTAAGAAACAAAAGAAAAGAAAAACAATGAACTATATGTACACCAAAGTGTCATGCAACAAATGTATGCAAAAACGTCATCCATCCCCGGCAACGGCGCCATTTTATAGAGGGAAAAGATGAGACTATGACTCTGTGTGTGTGTGTCAACTGGCCAGAAGGGTACCTAGACTTAGCTGTGTCGTTGGGTCTGTGTCTATCTTCCCTATCAACAAAAAAAATACCTCAACCCACTTCTACTGGCTAGTATATTGGAGTAAGGGTCGAATCCCATAGAGATGGATGTAGGCGAGACACACTTGCGATGACATTCTGGGAACGGTTGGTTAGCTACCACGCTTTTTTGGGGTTGAGTTTTACCTAGTCAGAAAATGAAATGGAACCTATACCCCTCCTGACCAGTAAGTCAGGGTGGGCTCTAAATGTTGCGTGCTAAAAGAAATTAAAGTGCGTGTGTAAATTAGGATACGAGTGTGCATGTGAGAAGCTACTAGATGAAACTTACTAAAAATGGCTAGACAAAAGGTAAAGAGAATCAAAGGACATGCTGGCAGAGTGTCTCCTGGGTGTGCAGAAAAGCTGAAAAAGTCCAAGTACAAAAGCAAAAAGCAACAAAAGCAACACAAGTGGTCTCATTCTTTGATTGTGACATTATCTTCTTCACCAAGCTAAACAAACAAGATCTAACAAACTCCATTGATGAATGGTCAAGCTTGAAAATTCGTAAATGCAATATTTAACTTGAAATCGAGAACGAAAGCTAAGAAAACTGAGATCTACGCAAACTGGTCAGCGGGACAAGGTGACAGAAGTAAGCAGAAACGATTCCCATGCATTTTTTGAGGAACTTAACCCGATTAAAACATGTAAACACTCCAAGAAAATCTAGATCTAACTAAGCAAGCAGATTCAAGCACTTAAACAACAGAAATCAACGTAAAACTACCAGATCTAGCTACTAGGCAGAAATAAATAATAAGCAAGCTGAAACACAAAATAAAACCACAATAAACTTCATTGCATTCAAGATTATCACCCAAAAGATATTCCAACTAAGTAGCTACTGGAATCCAAGTCAAAGGCAAGCAAAAACAAGTTCTTAAACTAAGAAATCTTAAAAACAAAGCAAGTAAAACATTGTTTGGCTCATCGAAAACTGAAACTGGAGGAATTTCTGGAACTACGGCGGCTGGAAAGAATCAGGCATGATGCTCCTCGCCGGCAGGTGGCCGAAATCTTCAAGTCAGGCTACTGGATTTAGATGGAACTAAGAGCTAGTGGAGCTATTCTCCCCAAAAGTGATGTAGCAGTGATGATAAGTCCTAAGTGAAGTGGTGTCAAAATTCCTACTTTTTTCTTTATGTTCAGCTCCTATTTATAGGGTGGCTTGCCCTAATTTCTAGGGCTTTCTCTTCATGTGGAATGAAAATTTTGCCCTTATTTAGATAGGTGATTATTCCAAGCAAGTCCTTCCTTCTCGTGTCCAGTTCTGTAGCATCCATCCTGGCCAGTTTGCGTATTTTCTGCTCGTACTAACCAGTTTGCACACTTTTCGTAGCTTTTTCACTCGAATTCCTTCTGAACCTTTCCTCCGGATTTAGTACTTCAACCTGCACACTTTAACAACTATTTTCCAGATATTATCCAATAAAGCACCTTATACTGACCAGTAACCAAGGCCGAGAACGAGACTCATCAGCTATTCTTGAAAGATAAAAAATAGTTAACAACTAATCTTTAATCTTGTAAAAATAAAATTTGTTATAAGTCTTTATTCCAAATTACTCACGATGATCTAAAAACAAAAGTTAGTTAATTTTTATTATGTTTTTATACTTGTATTTATTTGATGTAATTTTTCACATTTTTCACATTTTAGTTTTGATTAAGCTCTAATTTTAGCAATGACGATAATCATAAAAACATCAATTATATAGAGTATATATTACTAATAATTACATAAGTGAGTTGTATTGGGCTGGGCCTAGGCCGGTCCTGGGCTGGACCTGGGCCGGGCTTCTGGTGGTCTTGGGCCCGGGCCAATCTTGGGTTTATAAAACGGCCCAATTGGAGCCCTATTAAACTACTAAGCCCAGCCCAAGGCCGCTTCATTTCACTAACAGATCGGGCCTGAGCCGGCCCATACCAAGCCTGGGCCGGGCTGGCCCGGCACACTTGACATCTCTAATCACGGGCACTATCTCCTTGTTCCTCCTTTCCTGCTCCTCGCGGGCAGCCTTTTCCGCGGCTCTCTCATCCATTAGTAGCTTAACCGTGGCTTGAAGCCTCTCTATTTTTGTTCTGTCTCCCATTGATCCTTGCTCAGTTCTTATTTTCCTACGAGTCCTTTCAAGTTCGGGATCGAGCGGCTCAAAGATGTTCTTCCCAGAACACGTTCGCATACACAACCTGAAAGAGACAAAAACAAAAATCAAACTAAACAAAAATTAAAAAAAGAAAGCAAATAAAATCCAAAGTAGTAAAATTGTACGTTTGAAGATATCGATCACAAAGTGAATTGTATTCCCCGGCAACGGTGCCAAAAACATGATGCACTTTTTATTAGCACTATAAATACCTATAAGTATACAGAGTAGGAATAGTATAGCTAAAGGTTAGTACCGAATATATCGATCACGGGGAAAACAAACACAGATTGTCTATTCTCTACTAGAACTCAATTACTATTTGGAAAACCTAAATTTTTGGAGATTTTTGAAAACAAAGAACTATTGAAAAAAAGAAACAACTAATTGCAAATAATCACAAAGATAAAAGTATAGAGATAGGGGAATTCCAGGGATGTGCGTTCATAGTTATAGTTATATAAATTCCAACTACAACACCCTAGCACAATTCTTACTTTGATAGAATGAGTCACCTAGGTTATGCTCATGCGATGCAAATGTTGATTACAAACATTAGGGTTGTCAATACTAAATACATAACTCCTAAAAGCTTTTAAGACCCTTGAAAAGTCATCACTCTCAATTAACAATGTCGTTTTAAAGGAAGCTTAGTGTCTATTAAGTGGATCTAACTCGCCAACCTCCTCTCACGATTATGTAGAAAGTTATATTAAATCATCAATGAATGTGTCACTCAAGCGTGAAGCATTATCCATTAACTTAAGGAAGAAACAAAGTAAGAACAAAAGGATGTTAAGCAGAAATAGGAATTGTATAAACCAATAAAAGTTACTAACACATCCCTTGAATCCTATGAGTTTAGTTACACACGATAGAATAAGCTAAAAACATAGATTGAAGGGAAGACAATAAAAACATAAGAAATAAAGAAATAAAACCCAAAGGTTGAATCCTTGTAGCTTTGATGATCTTGAATCCTTCTTCAACTACTTGCACAATGAAGCATTCTAACTTTTAAGCTCTGGAAATATTTGGCAAAGAGAAGATCTATTTTTGATGAAGCTTTGTGGGCTATTTATAGGGGAAAAATCGTCCTTCATCATATAAGGAAAAGGGTTTCAAAATATGGTAAATCTTGGACAAAAAGTAGGGAAAATTTTGCTTGCCGTTTTTTCCTAGCAGGCCGCTGCACCTTAGCCAGCGGTCGCTATGAGTTGGTCCGAGGCTTCTGACTCTTGACTGGCGGGCCGCTGCACTTGTTTCAGTGGTCGCTAACCATCATCCCGTAACTCTCTGGACTCTCGGTAGTGGTCGCCACGCACTCCGCATCGGTCGCTGGGCATGTCTTGACTCCATGCACAACTTTCCCGGAGCTGGCCGCTACTGACTTAGCGGTCATTGTGCGCCAGCGGTCGCCGACTGTGTTGCAGTGGACCGCTGGACATGCAGAACAGCTCCAAATTACCATATATGCACATTTCTCACAAAACATGTCAAAATACCAAAATGGATAAAATATGCAAATAATGAACATGTAATGCAACTTTGACATTGAAAATCGACCAAAAGATGGCCTTAAAACCGTGCAAAATCAGAGCATATCACGAGGACCGCGCACCGTGACCCGTACCCCGTGCACCGGGCGCCGGGTGCTGTGTGCCTTGGACTTGGACTTGGATCTTGGCAATTGTTCTTTGGGTGGTCTTTGTGTTGTTCTTTGGTGCTAGTCGTTGAGCATGGTTCAAGCCCCGCTTATTCTTTTTAGACCACCTCAAACTCCACGCTATCCCTGACGGACCCCGACTCATTGTGGTCCTAGTCCACGTCATGTCCCCGACGGGCCCCGACGCATAACGGGAGACAAAAGGTCCCTGACGGTTCACAGTGTATCTCGTCGTGTAGTGTGTCTAGATGCATCGTGTCTCTTCAGCTCTCAACGGCTAGTGCAACAGTCAGTAACCCCCGGCGGTTACGGTCAATGGACTTGATGACAGACATTATGTCTGTTGACTCCAGCAACCCCTGCGGGTCGACTTGGCCTATAAATAGGCATGCATCCATTGCATTCTCTACACAACACACTCAAGCATTCTTGAGTTGAGTTTGTTAGGTTTGGTATACTGAAAAGCATATTTCGAGCACGAATAGAATATTGCTTGTATACAAAAAACTCTACAATCCACTTTTAACCCGATTCAATATTATTCGACCAGTTTCGCACGAATAGAATCACTATTATTATTACATTGTGTTTGCGTGTGCATTTATAAGATGTTTTATAAACAATAAAATGTTTTATAAACATTTAAATGCATAAGAAGTAAACAAAGTCTAAGTCTTTTACTTAGTAGAACGGTTGTGGGCGACGTCCACTTAAGGTAACACGGTCGGTTCTATGCAATGCTTTGCAAAAGAGAAAGAAGAATTCCACTACCTAGATGGGCTTTGGCTACCTATTGCGAAAGGTTGCAATGTTAGTCCGATTATTTCTAAACCTTACTGAAATAAGATGACTGATGAGGCTCGTTTCACGCATGTTTCTTACCTTAAACTGAATCAAATTCTGTAAACTAACGTCTAATTTTGAGCCAGGTGTGTGTATTAGTCTGCCATGTTCAGAAACTGAGTTGATCAACTAGGCGGACGAATAGATCAAGTTGAAGCAAATGACACGCAACGGAGCAACCAATGAGAAAACTAATGCATCGCACAAGAAAAATCCTCAAGGGAAAAAGGTAAAGATGACCTTTCAAAGAACAAATGCCTTAAGGATCCAGACCTCACGCCTTCCTATAAATGGAATAGAGAAGGAGGAAGGAGGAGAGCTTCGAGGGGTGTCACTCATTAGTTTTCAGCTCTCTTCTAGAGTTGGAATTGGGAGCTCCAAACACTTCATCTTCCTGTTTTCGCGTACACACTTGGTCCTGTTCTAGTTTAGTTTAGTTAGTTGGGATTTGGTGGTAGTTTTCTGCACTGTTATTGAAGGGGTTGGCAGCAGAAGCGTGCATAAATATCCGATCACATGAATTTGATATATTTAGCAGATTATTCAGACAAATTCTATTCGCGCAATTATCACATGTATCATGCTCATAACTTGAATTAAAACATGCATTAGCATATAAAATCCCTAAAACATGCTTGCTACGGAATTAGCCAATTTACCTCGTTGATTCAATCAATAATCGATGATGGCTTGCTCCGTCTCCACGTGATGATCTTCAATACAAGACCTCGGATCTTCTGACTGGTGTCCCGGACTATACGCTGATATTTGTGTGGGCAAATCTCACCAACGTACTAGGACTCGAATAATGGAAGACAGAAACTGCTCACGGAGGAGGCACAAATTTCGAACTCCCTCTCTCTAGAGGGGGACGAAATTTTTATGTAGAAAAAAGTGTTTTCTGTCTCCTTTATTCTCCTATTTATATTAAGTCACAAATTGGGCCCAGTCAGGGATCTAAGGAAGAATTGGATCAGGCCTCACCCAATTAGCAGCCACTACAGAAGTAATATTGCACTGCCTTTCCAAATCCGAAATTACAAGTATTTCGGGTTTCCTTAATTTGCGTTCAATTCATTTCCCGTGCTTAAGATAGAAACATCCATTAATTAATTAATGTCTGCTATAGACTTAATTAATCAACATATTTAATCTCCAAGAGTGGACTTAGCAAGAAACTCTTATTTATTATTCATAGAGTAATCAAACTCCAACTAGCCAGGTTCCGAATAATAAAACCTTGTTTCGAGCTCCTCTTGTGGATGTTATCAAACGAGACTCTCCTCGCACACGATTCAACGTAATAGCAATCCTAGAACCGCTAGATAATGATCACCACTACTTACGAAAAACCCGCACCTTTGGTAAGTTAAAGTAGTAGATACTCAATATCGTATGCTCAATGCTAACGTACATTGATTAAGAAATTATTATCAAGACCTCGTCTTTCAGTAGATAGTATAAAGACTCGTCTTGCTGTTAGATCCATTCAGTGCTATACCACACCAACGTCATATTATTTCAATAAGGCTTAGAAATAATCGGACTGACATTGCAACCTTTCACGATAGGTAGTCTAGGCCTATCTGGTTGTGAAATTCTTCTTTTTCTTTGGTCAGAACTGACCGTGTTACCTTAAAGTGGACGACGCCCACAACCGGTCTACTAGAACAAAGACTTAGACTTTGTTACGTTTTTATACATTTAAATATGCAATAAACAACCATTAAATGTAAAACATAACAACATTATGACAAAAATAATCTGTTTTATTCATTGGAAAATAACAAGTAGAGTTTTACAGTATCCAATCACTCGAAAGGTGATTTCTAGTATACAAAATCCTAACAGTTATCGTTCTGTTCTTGCTATTCCACTTCGAGAAGAAGTGATGAAACAATTTCCTGCTTTCGTTGTTTGTTTTCAGTCTAATTTTGATGTTATCGACTCTTGATGTTTTTGATTTAATAATTTCAATGCCTTGATTTCGTTTCCAGTTGATGTGTTCTGTTTCATGCATGGTATTTCAGATCTGTTTTGATTTTCGTTCTATGATACTTGTCTTAGCTCGAAATGTTTAGTTGTGTTTTGATTTGGTCAGATCTGATGTTTTATGTCTGAGTTGTCTTAGTATGTTTAGATCTAGTAGCTCTTTTTTACGTAGTCGTAGTTTAGATTTTAGGAGTAGATTTAATTTTATGAGTCGTTACCGTGTTTAGTTTTTCGTAGTTCTTCTTAGATCTGTTCTTTGCTTTGTTTAATTAAATTCTGTTGGTATTTAATTTGCTGGATAATTAAATCTTTAGTTTTATGTTGTACAAGTTTGGAAAGTCACTCGGAAAAGGTTTTGTAACCGCCAGACTTTTCAAGCTTGGTGTAGCTACACGCCATCTCCTTAAGTCGTTGGCTAATAATAAGAATGCATCTTTTTCTTCTTACTTAACTGAGTGTTATAACTTGTGGCACAATATATTGGGACAAGTAAATCCAAATGTCATTAAAAGATTAGTAAGTTTAGATTTACTAAAGGCAAATGAACTAAAAACTCAAATCAAATATGAAACTTGTCTTGAGGCGAAAATGACTAAGTTACCATTTCATTCGGTTGAACGGAACACAAAACCCCTTGAATTAATTCATACGGATGTATGTGACTTAAACTTGGCAAACGAGAGGTGGTAAAAAATACTTTATCACATTCATAGATGATTGCATAAGATATTGTTATGTCCATCTTTTAAGAACTAAAAACAAAACAATAGAAGCGTTCAAAAATTATAAGAACGAAGTTGAGAATCAACTTGGATGTAAAATAAAAATGATTCGAAGTGATAGAGGAGGTGAATATGTAGCCCCGTTTGAGGAATTATGCTATGCAAGTGGTATAATTCATCAAACGACTGCTCCATATTCACCACAATCTAATGGTGTTGCAGGATGCAAGAATCGAACTCACAAAGAGATGATGAATGAGTTACTGATCAGTTCGGGGATGCCCCAGAACATGTGGGGGAAGCTGTTTTGACCGCCAACTACATCCTAAACAAAATCTCACTCAAAGGTAAGGGCGTTACTCCTTATGAGTTGTGAAAGTGACGGAAACCATTTTACAAATACCTCAAAGTGTGGGGGTGTTTGGTAAAGGTGATAGTTCCTCCACCCAAAGAAGTTACAATCGGTCCTAAAACAGTTGATTGCATCTTTCTTGGGTATGCACTCAATAGTAGTGCATATCGATTTGTTGTCCACTCGTCTGAAATACCGACTGTGACCGTGAGAACAATAATCGAGTCAAGAAATGTTGTATTTCATGAAAGTATATTTCCTCACAAGACAAGGAAAATATTGCACTAAATTCTGAGACGAGAAATGAGGATGAAGCCACTAGTTCTAAATCAGCGGATGAAGAGCCAGAATCGCGCAAGCGAACAAGGCCTGATCCAAACGATGCAGTACTAAGACGTGGTAGCATGGTCATAATACCAAAGACATTTGGTCCTGACTATATTGCATTTTTTGGATGAAGAACCAACATCGATAAAAGTAGCCTTTGTTGGCCCAAAGAGGTTGCATTGGAGAGAAGCTGTTCAAAGCGAAATTGATTCAATTTTGCTAAACCACACGAGGGTGTTGGTTGATCTACCTGAAAGTGTTAAACCTTTAGCATGCAAATGGGTTCTTAAAAAGAAGTTTAAGGCCGATGGAATAGTGGACAAGTATAAAACTCTACTGGTAGTTAAAGGCTTTAAACAAAAGAAAGGGTACGATTTCTTTGATACCTACTCACTTGTAACAAGGATTACATCAATTCTAGTGTTTCTCGCGACTGGTGCTGTACACAATCTTGAGATTCATCAAATGGATGTTAAGATTGTGTTTCTAAATGGTGACCTTGAAGATGAAATTTATATGGAACAATCTGAAGGTTTTGTTGTACCTAGACAAGAGAAAAAACTATGCAAACTGGTTAAATCCCTCTATGGATTGAAACAAGCGCTGTTGCAGTGACACTAGAAATTTGATAACGTGATGTTATCAAATGGATTTAAAATCAACAAATGTGACAAATGTGTCTACATTAAGAACACTGATAATGGATACGTTATAGTGTGTCTCTACGTTGATGATATGTTAATCATGGGTAGTAACACCCAAGTGATTAACGACACGAAATCCATGTTAAAGAGAAACTTCGTCATGAAGGATATGGGTCTAGCCGATGTAATTCTTGGAATGAAAATTCTAAGAACATCCGAAGGAATCACCTTAACACAATCTCATTATGTTGAGAAAGTACTAAAGAGAATTCAACGCCTATGATGGCATCCCGGCTAAGACGCCTATAGAGCTCAATGTTTACTTGAGCAAAAACAGGGGTGAGCCTGTTGCACAAGAAGATTATCCACGGGTCATTGGATGCATTATGTATCTTACTATTTGCACTCGACCTGATATTGTTTGCATCGTGAACAAGATGAGCCGTTATACAAGCAATCCAAGCAAAGAGCATTAGAAAGCTCTTGTAAGAGTTTTGAGGTATCTCAAGTGATACGACCCCACGACGAGGTCCGTAGCGAGGCGACTACGGGAGGGGCTCTCTACTTTTGTGCAAAAGGCCATGCTGGAAGAGTCCAGGAAGAACGGGGATCCCGCGATGAGGAACTTGCTGAAATTTGAAGGAGGAAGCATTCCACCTGACTGGGTCGGATTTGTCGCACCAAACCACCCGGTCGGGTACAACTCTCTGAAGGAGCTGCAGCCAAACTTTCCCACCGAGCTGAGTACCCATGTTGCCACTCGACCGGGTGCGTCGTCGAAGGTATGAAAGGGTCAGAGCGTTCCACCTGACTGGGTGACTTTTGGGTCACTTCGTCCACCCGGTCGGGAGACTCACGGAAGGCAGGGCGGGTCCAGAGACTTTCACCCGCCCGGATGATTTAGCACCCTAATATCCTCCCGGCCGGGCAGAGTGAAGCAAGATAGATTTTGTGGGCCTTTTTCTTGGGATTTGGGCCTAAACTATAAATACCCCTTTTTCCCATTTTATTCCTGAGTTTTTGCTGAAATCATATACTTGAGAGATTTGTTCCTCTTGAAGAGGGTTTTCATCTAATTCCTAGATTTAGGTTGCTTGGTTCCTCAGTTCCTAGTGTAGTATGGATCAAGTACATGTATACTTTGAGGATTGTGGTTGCCTTGAAGATCTAGCCATTAATGCATGTTAGTTATGTTGTAAATGCATTAGCTTACTTCATCAATGACTTTGTATTCCAATTTCCACACTATCCAATGTTAATCTTTCTTGTTTCATCTTAGATTAATTAGTTCTTGTTGGATCTATGATTTGCCTTTGTTTATTTTGATAAATTGAAAATCTACTTCACCAAAAATATTTGAGCAAGCATCTATTATTGGGTTTTCCTTGGGTTAATGGATCATGAATTACATGGATCCATATTATTTGGTATCTAGAGCCTAGTACCCACTAGATGTTTGATCTATTATTTCTTTGATTTTTCTTTTAGCCTTTGTGTTTCCTTGTTTTAGCCTATGCGTGATTGCTGATCGGATTGATCTATTGTTGTTGGATTGAGCTGAAATTTTATATTAAGTTACCTTGATATGTTTGCTACGTGCCTACAAAATATAAGCCAAAAATACCTTCGTTAGCCTATGGATCTGATCGATTGAATAAAAGTGCCCTGTTTTTGCAAAGTTGGGGAAAAAGTGAAACATCATACCCTATATCAAAATCTGACTTGTTGGGGCTATTTATCCTTGAAATACACTCAAAATTGAAGATATACACAAATATTCAGCCATTTTGAGGTTGAGGAACCATACAAAAAAAATTCCTAAAGCTTAGTCCATGTTTACTACATTTCCAGCTTTCATATATGGCGTGTGTGTGTTTTGCTTAAGGCCTTGCTAATATGTGTTTATGTGTTATGTCTTCTTGATTTTTGTTTTCCAAGAGGTATACCTTGATTGATCCACCTCAAGAACCTAATCCTTGAAATTGGAATTGTGAGTGTGAGTGAAACCACCTATTACTATATTCTAAACCTTCTTCCGGGTGATATTGGTGAGTGACTTTTGGGGGGTTGTGACATCTTGGTTCACCTTCTTAAATCTTATTTTCTTTATTTTTCACTTACCATACTTGGGCTAGTCCGTAGTGTTTGTCTTATTGCAGGAATTTAATCTATGCCTCCTCGCACCCGGTCCAACAAAATGGCGGGGACAAGTGCGGAAGGGGAGGAAGCAAACTTGAACCATCCTACACCCGAGGGGGACATAGTGAGATTAATGGCTCAAATGGTGTCGGATCTCAAGCGTGATCTCAAGCAAGATTTCCAAGAAGAAGTGAAAGGTTCCGAAGGTCGCATAAGAGCCATCTAAAACACCTTGTTCGAGGAGATTTATGCCTTGAAGGAAGATTATGGAAGAGGAGATGTATGAGGGATGGCAAGGGGGGAGTGTTAGGGATAGAGTTAACCACATGCCAAATGGACGGTTTGGGGGCGGGGGTAATGGAGCCAATATCCGATTTGAATGAGGAAACGAGGGAAATGGTCGTTTTGGGGAAGGAAATCACTATGGGGGGATGGAATCGTATGGAGATAGATTTATAAGAGATAGATACCCGATCCGGTCTCGATTTGATGACCCTTCCAAGACCTTGAAGCACAACCTACCCGAATTTCATGGCAAGTTCGACCCCGAAGCCTACTTGGAGTGGGAATCTCATGTGGATAAAGTTTTCTCTCTCCACAATTATTCCGAGGGAGACAAGGTGAAGATTGCATTGGCGGAGTTTAGGGGCCTTGCTAATACTTGGTGGAGTGATGTGATGAGGAAGAGGAAGCTAGCTAGGTTGGGAGAAGTCCTCTCTTGGGAGGAGTTGTGTGGGATCATGAAGGAGTAGTTCGTGCCTAAGTTCTACTACCTTAGGCTTAGAGGGGAGCTTCAAGACCTAAGGCAAGGGTCAATGAGTGTGATGGATTATTATTATGAGCTTATCTCCTTGATGAACAAGATATGGGTGGATGAGTCGGAGGAGGCTACTCAAGACCGTTCCATCCATGGTCTCAACACTACCTTGAAGCATAAAGTGAAAATTGAGGCGTTGAGGGGCATATCTTTGGGGGAAGTGCTTAGTTTTTCCTAGACCTTCGAGAGACAAGTCAAGGAGGTGGATCTTAGCAAGGCAGAGATGACATCTAGCCAATCCGGACGGGGAATGGTGGCAAGCAAGTGGAGCACCCCTACTATAAAGATGGAGAGCTTCCCTAACTCTCAAGGGAAGCCATCAAGCAAACCTATTCCTAGCCGTCAAGTCCCCAAAGCTCCCGCTCCCTCGAGCGATAAAAAGGTACAATGCTTTAAGTGTAAGGGTTATGATCATTATGCGCGTGAGTGTCCAAACCAACGTGTGATGGTTATTGGGCAAGATGGTAGCGTGTATAGTGAAGATGAGGAGGAATGTGTAGAGGGGGGTGTGGAGGTTAGTGTGGATCCCCGCATGTCTTATTCTAGTGGGGAGGAGGAGAATGAGGAGGTGAAAATGTTAATAGTGCTTAGGATGCTCCATGTGCAACAAGAGCTTGAGGAGCATAAGGAGCAAAGGTGCAATATCTTCCACGTGAATTGCAAGGTGAGGGATAAAACTTGTTTGGTGATCATTGGTGGGGGGAGTTATGCCAATGTTGTGAGTGAGCAATAGGTGGCTAAGTTGGGGTTGGAGGTCATCAAACATCCTAGGCCCATAAACTTCAATGGTTGGGGGAAATTGGGGAGTTGAAGGTGACCACTCAAAGCCTTGTGCCCTTGAAGAATGAAGTATTTGAAGATGAAGTGTCGTGTGATGTGATACCCATATGGCTTGCCACGTCATATTGAGAAGGCCTTGGGAATTTGATAGAAAGATCTACAAAAATGGGTACACTAATGAGTATTTCTACATGCTCAATGGGTTGAAGGTTAGGTTAAAGCCTCTCTTTCCTAAGGATATATTTGAGGCACACCAACACTTACAAAGGGAAAGGGAAAGGGATAGAGAGAAAAAGCTAATGAGTGTGGGTGAGATAAAAAATCCAAGTAAGAGTTGGGTGGTGAGAGCAAGTCCAAAACACTAAAAAAGAAAAATCTCAAGCACGGGGGGAAAAGATTGTTTGATAACTAGGACTTCCGAACTTGGGTGGGCTCTAAAAATCCGTTCAACCATTCTTCTCATGGTCCAGAATTATTTGTGTTTAAATGCTAACACTAACCCTTGTTCTTTGGTCATTGAAAGTGTTTTGCAAGGTTTTAAAGATGTCTTCTCGGATGAGCTTCCCAACGAGCTCCCACCCGTGCGAGGGATTGAGCACCAAATTGATTTTGTGCTGGGATCCTCTGTTCCCAACCGGGCGGCATACAACTCAAACAAAAAGGAAACTCATGAGCTTCAATTGCAAGTCGAGGGACTCCTTGCCAAAAGTTTGATCCGAGAATCCCTTTCACCTTGTGCCATACCCATTATTTTGGTGCCTAAGAATGATGGAACTTGGAGAATGTGTGTTGATTATAATGCCATCAATAGGATCACTATTAAGTATAGACACCTTATACCTAGGCTAGATGACATGCTTGAAGATCTATGTGGCTCTAGTTTTTCTAAAATTGATTTGTCAAGTGGATATCACCAAATTCGCATGAAAGAAGGAGATGAGTGGAAAACTGCTTTTAAAACCAAATTTGGCTTGTATGAATGGCTTGTTATGCCTTTTGGGTTGACTAATGCTCCGTCTACTTTCATGCGTTTAATGAACCATGTGCTTCGTCCCTTTATTGGAAAATTTGTGGTTGTGTATTTTGATAATATCTTGATTTATAGTAAAAGTGTGGATAAACATGCATGCCATCTTAGGAATGTGCTTGAAGTGTTGAGGATGCATGCTTTGTATGCCAAATTTCCTAAATGTACTTTTTGTGTTGATGAAGTTGTATTCCTTAGGTTTGTTGTAGGAAGGGATGGTGTGAAGGTAGATAAGTAGAAAGTGAAGGAGATTAGGGAGTGGCCTACACCAAAGAATGTGAATGAGATTCGATCTTTCCATGGCCTAGCAAGCTTCTATAGGAGGTTTGTGAGGGATTTTTCTACTAAGGCCTCCCCTTTAAATCACCTTGTGAAGAAGAATGTAGAGTTTAAGTGGTGAGAGGAGCAAGAGAAAGCCTTTAACACCTTGAAAAATGACCTTACCCATGCTCCTTTGTTAGCCCTTCCCAATTTTGACAAAACCTTTGAGTTGGAGTGTGATGCTAGTGGGGTAGGAATTGGTGGTGTGCTCATGCAATAAGGAAAACTCATAGCTTATTTTTCTGAGAAGCTTGGACAAGCCCAATTGAAGTATCCTACCTATGATAAAGAGTTGTATGCCATTGTGAGGTGTCTTGAGAATTGGCAACACTATCTCATGCATAGGGAGTTTTTGATCCATACCGACCATGAGTCCATTAAGTTCCTAGGGGGACAACATAAGCTTGATAAGAGGCATGCTAAGTGGAATGCTTTTCTAGAAACTTTTCCTTATGTGATCAAGTATAAGAAGGGTAAGGAAAATGTGGTTGTCGATGCTCTTTCTAGGAAGCCTCATAACCTTTTGCTTGCCAATGTTTTGATTGAGAACCATGCTATGTGCTTGAGGAAACAATTGCTTGCCATGCGTGCTTCCAAGTATGTTGGCTTTGAATTTCTTAAAGATCTGTATGAGCATAATCATGACTTTGCCACTATGTATGAAGCTTGTGAAAAAGGTTCCTTTGATAAGTACTATAGATTGGATGGATATTTGTATAGGGAGAACTAACTTTGCATCCCTATTTGTTCTCTTCATGACTTGTTGATTAAGGAATCTCATTTGGGTGATTTGATGGGACATTTTGGAGTGTTGAAAACTTTTGATATTTTGAGTGAACACTTCTTTTAGCCTTGCATGAATAAACATGTTGAGAGATTTTGTGGGCAATGCATAGAGTGTAGGCAAGCTAAGTATAAGTCTAGTAACTTTGGGCTTTACACTCTTTTGCCTCCACCTACACACCCTTGGGTAGATATCTCCATGGATTTTGTGCTTAGTCTCGCCATGTCTTCTAGGAAGAATGATAGCATTTTTGTGGTGGTGGATAGATTTTCCAAGATGGCTCATTTTATTCCATGTAGGAAGACAAGTGATGCTAAATTTGTTGTCAATTCGTTCTTTAGGGAGGTAGTCAAGCTACATGGGATTCCGTCGTAAGGGTGAGCAAGTAGCCCGACAAGTGAATAAGGGCGCAAGAAAGTTGTCTTCCAACTCGGGGATTGGGTTTGGGAACACTTTAGGAAGATACGTTTTCCCGACAAGACCAAGGGGAAACTTGCGCCGAGAGGAGATGGTCCCTTTCTTGTGTTGGAGCGTGTCAATGATAATGCCTATGTGATCGACTTGCCTGGTGAGTACAACATGAGTTGCACTTTCAGTGTGGCTGACTTGAGCCTGTTTGATTTTGTAGGGATTCCGGATTTAATGACAAATCCTTTCCAATAAGGGGAGGATGATACGACCCCACGTGGAGGCCCCACGACGAGGTACGTAACGAAGGAAACTATGGGTGGGGCTCTCTACTGTTGTGCAAAAGTCCAGGAAGAACGGGGAACCCGTGATGAGTAACTTGCTGAAATTTGAAGGAGGAAGCATTCCACCCGACCAGGTGGGATTTGTCACACCAAACCACCCGGTCGGGTACAACTCTCTGGAGGAGCTGCATCTAAACTTTCCCACCTGGACGGGTACCCATGTTGCCACTCGACCGGGTGCGTCGTCGAAGGCATGAAAGGGTCAGAGCGTTCCACTCGACTGGGTGACTTTTGGGTCACTTCGTCCACCCGGTCAGGTGACTCACGGAAAGCAGGGCGGGTCCAGAGACTTTCACCCGGCCGGGTGATTTAGCACCCTAATATCCACCCGGCCGGGCAGAGTGACGCAAGATAGAATTTTTGGGCCTTTTCTTAGGATTTGGGTCTAAACTATAAATACCCCATTTTCCCATTTTATTCCTGAGTTTTTGCTGAAATCATATACTTGAGAGATTTGTTCCTTAGGAAGAGGATTTTCATCTAATTCCTAGATTTAGGTTGCTTGGTTCATCAATTCTGAGTGATGCATGGATCAATTAGAGGTATGTTTTGAGGATTGTGGCTGTCTTGAAGATCTAGTCATGAATGCATGTTATTTGTGTTGTAAGTGCCTTAGCTTACTTCATCAATGACTTTGTATTCCAATTTCCATACTATCCAATGTTAATCCTTCTTGTTTCATCTTAGATTCATTAGTTTTTGTTGGATCTATGATTTGCCTTTGTTTATTTTGATAAACTAAAAATCTACTTCACCAAAAATATTTGATCAAGCATCTATTGTTGGGTTTTCCTTGGGTTAATGGATCATGAATTACATGGATCCATATCATCAAGTATACTCAAAATCATGAGCTACACTTTTCGAGATACCCCCCGGTACTTGAAGGATACTACGATGCAAACTGGATATCTGATAACAATGACTCACTTTCAACAAGTAGATATGTCTTTACTATTGTGGGAGGTGTTGTCTCGTGGAAATCCATGAAACAGACATGTATAGCCCGATCCACCATGGAATCAGAATTCATAGCTTTAGATAAAGATGCAGAATAAGCCGAATGGCTTAAAAACTTCCTTGAAGATATTCCATGTTGGTCAAAGCCCGTGCCTTCCTTAAAAACTTCCTTGAAGATATTCACTGTGATAGTCAAGCCGCTTATGGGAGGGCAAACAATGTCTTGTACAGTGGTAAATCTCGACACATTTGTCGACGACATAATACCGTGAAACATTTGATCACAACATGGGTGATTACAATTGACTACATGAATACATTGGATAATCTAGCGGATCCGCTAACCAAAGGGTTAAATCGTGATCAAATGAATAAATTGCTAGAGGGAATGGGTTTGAAATCCACAAACTAAAAGAATTGTCATAGTGGTAACCCAACCATGATGACTGAAGATCCCAAGAACTTGATTCACTGAGAAAACTAAGCTATGAGAATTCATGTGAACACTCATCTATACCTATTCCCTAGAGAGTAATAGAAAGTTGAAAAACTTGCCTAGTGGTGAGGTTAAGTCTATGACTTTTAATGATTCCTAAAGGATCTCGTTGAGATGAAGTTCTCAAGGAGACCGAGTATGGCAAGATACTTAACGAGGAATCCGCTTCAAACAATATACTTATGAATCCAAAGTGGTGTCCAAGGCCTGCAATGGACACAAAACGTGAGAACGGATAAGGTTGAGGTGTTTAAGTGTTAACATCATTGTCTCGGTGCACGTCGTGGAGGAATAGTTCAAAGCATCGCGCTACTAGTCTGTTTGTGTATCTGATGGTGTTGACTATGGATGGTTTAACGCTAAAAACTATATATCCTTATGCTTACATACCTCTTGAGGGTTGAGCTTGTGCCTGCATACATATGCATTTGGCAATTTCCACTCATGTGAGGGATTGTTGGAATCGTGCTTGGTCAATTGACTTTGACTAATAATAAATGTGACAAGACATTTAATTTTGTAAAATTAAATGCATTATCGTTGATCTACGTTCCGAGTAGATAACCGTAGTATATTCATTATCTCAAATCCGATTCCCAGTGAGTGAGAAATAATATATAAAATTTGGTCACAATAAAGCTAGAAATGAGCTATGAGAAAAACTAAGGGATTAATTAACTGAATGCTATTTATCCCACATCGGGGATGATAAACTTCTTTGACGAATTATTTAATAAGATGAATTATTATTTGTAATAATTATGGCGGAATAAGATGGGTGACAAAGCCCACATGTTCTGCGGCTCTCTCATCCATAAATACATGTTCTGCGGCTCTCTCATCCATTTGCAGCTTAACCGTGGCTTGAAGCCATTCTATCTTTGTTCTGTCTCCCATTGATCCCTGCTCACTTCGTATTTTCCTACGAGTCATTTCAAGTTCGGGATCGAGCGGCTCTAAGATGTTCTTCCCAAAACGTGTTCGCGCACACAACCTTAAAACAAAAATCAAACTAAACAAAAATTTAAAACAGAAAGCAATTAAAGTCCAAAGTAGTAAAATTGTCCGTTTGAAGATATCAATCACAAAGTGAAGGTATTCCCCGGCAACGGCGCCAAAAACTTGATGCACTTTTTATTAGCACTATAAATACCTGCAAGTATACAAAGTAGGAATAGTATAGCTAAAGGTTAATACCGGATATCGATCAGGGGGAAAACAAACACAGACTGTCTATCCTCTACTAAAACTCAATTACTATTTGGAAAACCTAAAGTTTTGTAGATTTTTTAAAACAAAGAACTATTGAAAGCAAAGAAACAACTAATTGCTAATAATCACGGAGATAAAAGTATAGAGATAGGGGAATTCCAGGGATATGCGTTCACAGTTATGGTTATACAAATTCCAACTACAACACCCTAGCACAGTTCTTAATTTGATAGAACGAGTCACCTAGATTATGTTCATGTGATGCAAACATTGATTACAAACATTAGGATTGTCAATCCTAAATACATAACTCCTAAAAGCTCCTAAGACCCTTGAAAAGTTCCTACTCTCAATCAACAGTGTTGTTTTAAAGGAAACTAATTGTAGTGTCTATTAAGTGGATCTAACTCGTCAACCTCCTCTCACGAATATGTATCAATTTATATTAAACCATCACTGAATGTGTCACTCAAGCGTGAAGCATTATCCAATAAACGGATGTTAAATAGAAATAGGAATTGTATAAACCAATAAAAGTTACTAACACATCCCTAGAATCCTTTGAGTTTAGTTACACATGATACAATAAGCTAAAAACATAGATTGAAGTGAAGACAATGAAAACATAAGAAATAAAGCAATAAAACCCAAAGGTTGAATCATTGTAGCCTTGATGATCTTGAATCCTTCTTCAACCACTTGCACAATGAAGCACTTGAACTTTTAAGCTCTAGAAATATTTGGCTAAGAGAAGATCTATTTTTGATGAAGCTTTAGGGGCTATTTATATGGCAAAAATCGTCCCTCATCATATAAGGAAAATGGTTGCAAATTATGGTAAATCTTGGAGAGAAAGTAGGACAAATTTTGCTCGCCGCTTTTTCCCAGCGGGCCGTTGCACCTTGGCCAGCGGTCGCTGTGGGTTGGTCTGAGGCTTTTGACTCTTGACTGGCGGGCCGCTGCACTTGTTTCAAGCGGTCGCTGGCTATCATCCCGTAACACTCTGGACTCTCGGATGCGGTCGCCACGCACTCCCTAGCGGTCGCTGGGCGTGTCTTGACTCCGTGCACAACTTTCCCGGAGTGGGCCGCTACTGACTTAGCGGTCATTGGGAGCCAGGTGGACCGCTGGACATGCAGTATAACTCCAAATTTCCAACTTTGCGTTTTGACTCCCTTTTTAGGCTTAAATATGCACATTTCTCACAAAACATGTCAGAATACCAAAATGGGTAAAATATGCAAATATTGAACATGTAATGCAACTTTGACATTGAAAACGGACCAAAAGATGGCCTTAAAACCGTGCAAAATCCAAGCCTATCAACTCCCCTAAACTTACATTTTTTTTGTCCTCGAACAAAACATAAAAGACACAAGAATAGACGCACGGAATGCACAAGGACTAGACGTCATAATTGCCTCAAAGTATGGAAAAGATAGATCAAGCATGTATTAACGCAATTAAATCAAGCAAGGCTTATTAGTGCATTTTCATTTCTGACTCGTGGAACACCTTGAATTCATTCACTCACATGTGGTACACTTCCAAAGATGGGAAGTGTTCTCTCACTCTCAAAGTGTATAAGGTAAAGTATTTAAGCACTCAAATCATGCATCATGCAAAGTTTACTATAGGCTTGCTCAAAGTCTAATCCCTCCTATACTAGATGTGATTAAGCATCAAAAGTCCGAATGGTCTTTATTTTTTGTTGTAATGTAGGCTCTTTGGTAGGTGAGGAAAATTTGGCTAAAAAATGGCTAAAAATAAAATTCTCAAGTAGAGTAAAATAGACCCCACTTTTTCTATAAACCCAAGACACTTTTGATAATTATTCTCCTTCAACTCATAGTCCAAAACCTTTGATATTTCTTTTCTTCACAACCTTCCTTTCTCTTTTTTTCTATCCTTTCTTTCTTTTTTTTTCTTACATAGGAATCCTTTCTAGATTAAGCACACTTTTGAATTTTTCTATTTCACAACAAGCACTTTTATAACATTAAGCACACTACTTTTCACAATTTCACAATTGTCCCCATTGGTTTGGCTTCCAAATAATAGGCTTAAATGCTCAAAATTGGCTCCAAAGGGATAAAAGATTTTTCAAAAAGGGTCAAAATTTTGGATATAAAAGTAGGTATGAAAAGATGGCCTAACATCCACCTTAATCAACTTAAACACTATGTAAACTTAGGCAGATGAGGAGCAAGTTCTAGAAACATGTACATGAATGCAGATAAATCACACATGAAAGAAATTAAGGCTCAAATCTCACAAGGTATAAGCATGATTCAAGGCGAACAAACAATTCACTAATTATGCACCTTTAAATCAAACCATCAAATCAAAACGTCAAGCCATACTTAGTCAAAGATGAAAGAACTTTATATCATAGGCAACTCGATCTAAAGTGTCCCGAAGCATGCGTGTTTCTAAGTTATTCATGCTAAGTTCATGACAAGGATTCACCTTCGGGAATTTTCAGAAATAAAAATAAAAACCTAAGCTCACGGTCCATCACTTCATCCCTCCAAACTTATTTACAACAAAGTGTAGAATAAGTTTGTAGAGTCGGTAGGGACGTGAGTAAACTAAGGAAAGCAATAAAGATACCTTGGTGGTTGGGCACTGTGATATGCCAGCAGAACACTGCAGAATCGCCAGCGGTCGCTGGGTAGAGTCTAGAAACTTTATGTGCGTTCCCAGCGGGCCACTGCGTAAGCGCCAGCGGTCGCTGGGAAGAGTCCAGTACCTGCGAAAAATTCCAATAACGTGAAAACTAAATTTAAACAAAAACAACTTCAAAAACATAAAGAAAGATTCAAAAGCAAAAATAAAAATTGTCTCAATCCAAAACAAAACAAATAATGATACAAGTGCTCATTTAAAGTCATGAAGCTTGTCTTCTTCATTCTTGAGGATGAGGGAAGCGAGCATTGAGGTCGTCGAAAGCGCCAATGAGATAGGTGATGTCGCCACTCATGGTTTGGCACTGCTCGTGAGCTTCGGCGGCCATCCTTCGTAGCTCGACAATTTTTTGACGTTGATGAACATCTTCTAGCCGTTGAGTCTCCCAAAAGGCTTGTTCCGCCTCCGCCAATCACCTTGTGTCGTCCATCCTTGGCGGTTGAAGGCATTCTCTTGTTGTTGCTCCGCCCATCGATTGTCCCAAGTGTTTGACATGTTTTTGCATATAGGAAAATATATCTCCTAATTGGGCGGAGGTGTTGGCTTGAAATTCTTCATTGGCATTAGGCCTTCTGCGACGACGGTTGGCTCTAGTGCGGTTGTGGTGAGCTTGTACTTCCTCATCTTCCTCTTCTTCTTCATGTTGTGGCGGCGGCGCCCCACTCCCTTGAGCTTGAGAATTCCCCGCCTCCTCTTGATAATTTTCGATGGCATCGAAGGCGGAGTCATCTTCGGGGTCGAAAGCGGGGATGCGAGAAGGAATGTTCCTTCTCCTAAACTTCCCATTGACGGGGTTGGCTTCGATGGCTTGTCGGTGGACGGGAGTGTTGAGCTTCCAATTGGATTGGTTCTACCAAGTGTCGACCTTGGTCAAATGAGGAATGGGAACGAGAAAGTGATCCTGATCCACTTGCATGAAAAATGCTTCACCGCTAGAATCGGTCTTCAATAGCCCAACCGAGAAGAGCACCTCATAAGTGATAAATCGCTGCTCCATATCCTCAAGCGCCGTGATCAATCCCCCGCAACAAATAACGCTCCCGTCCTTCTTGAAAATCCGGTCAACACAGAGAGTGAAGAGGATCGCATAATTGAACCATTTTTTGGTGAGAAGACACCACATGACATGGATCTTCCTTTGGGACACACTCCCACCATCTATTCTTGCGAACATAAGTTGTGTCATAGCCTAGTGGAGGTACCTTAGAATTGGGTTGCGGATGGACAAGGACTTGGCATAGCCCGGCTCATGATCTTCATCTTCCGTGGTCATCGCACCCCAAACATCGGAGTACTCAGAGTCGACCTCTTCATCGAGATTGGGATCGAAACAATGGAACACCTCACAAAGGTCCTCCATGGAAAGAGAGAAGTTGTGGATGCCAAGGCGGAAGTCGATGCTCTCGGGGTTGCGGGAACGGCGGTTCTTGTGCACCTTGAGTGTGCTTAGAAACTCGAGAGTGAGTCTCCTATATGATAGCCGCCTCCCTTTGAACATGTGGATGAGGCCATTCCCTTCCCCGGTGTTGCATAATGCCCAAAAATCCTCTAAAATCCCCAAATTACCGAGGGGGAGCTCGTGGGGGTAGCGTGAGGGTGCCGTGTCTCTTGCCGAGACTCTCTTCCACATAGCTTTGTGCTCATCCGTTGGAAGACTAACTCCGCAGCTCTTCGCATTCTCGGCTTTACCTCTTGTTGTCATTTTCCTACAAAAGAAAACCAAACTCTAAAATAGCACTAAACAATAGACAAACAAGGGTTCCCCCAAACTTGCACTCAACTAAGCATACATTACAAATCAACAAATATGTGCAAGTTTTTATTATATAAGCATCCTAAATTGAAGCATGTGATCATGTAAAACAAAACCAACAATTTAGAACACTAGAAATCCATCCCCCAACGTGAATTCTTCCCCATACAGAGACGTATCAACATAATCAACACAAATCAACAATCTCTATGGATACACATGTATTGCAATTCATGGAAATAATAATAGCCTCACAATGCTATGAACATGATTGCAACAAACAAACAACTAAGAACAAGAGGGAAATTACCAACAAAAACCATGTGAGGATGTGTGAATTTGGTGATGTTTTGCAGGTTGGGGTCGTGTGCAAAGGATAATTGGAGCAGATGGTGGAAATAAGGAGAGAAAACTCACCTTATATAGGCGAAAACGCGCTACTGACCTCTCCGTGGCGACCGCTACGCGACGTGCAGCGACCGTTGCGCGTGTTATGAAAACGGCACATCTCCAACGGGCCGTTGCGGCCTGCAGAGCAACCGCTACAGCCCGCTCTAGGGCCCCGACCTATTCCTGCACACTGAACACTTGGCAGCGACCGCTGTGGATTATGCAAGCAATCGCTGTGATTAATTTTTATAATTTTAATTTTTTTATGTGCACAGAAAATGCACAAAAATTAAAGGAAAATCAGAAAACGAAAAAATAAAGGAAATAGAGAAAAAAAACAAGTTGGGTTGCCTCCCAACAAGCGCCTTTGTTTAAAGTCGGTGGCTCGACTTAAAGTGACCCAACTAAGTGGGCGGACCAACGAACTTAGTGCTGAAGACCGCGAACTGGACCATTTTGTAGCAAACCTTTCTCCACCACTTGTATTTTTTGTTCGAGGTCTTGATCACGTAGACTTCGGGATCGATTAGAGTTTGAGGCTCCTTCTTTGCCTTCTTCTTCTTCTTAGGCTTATCCTGCAAGGGAGGTTTAACATGTTTAGGCTTGCTCTTTTGGGAACTTAATGAGGAGTATTGACAATAAAAATAGAAGGGTTAGAAAGATCCTCCCCTTCTAATGGCCTAAAAGTCTTAGACATGTCGGTCATCATGACCCGCCCTGCATTCACGCTCCATTCTTGCTTGTTACGCCTTAAGCATTTCTCTCTCAATCTTGTAAGTGGAGCGACTGTAGTTTTCACTAATCGTGATCTCGCCTCTACCTACATCAATAAGAGCTTTGCATGTGGCTAGAAAATCTCTGCCTAAGATTAGAGGTACATTCTTATCTACTTTCATATCAAGGATAATGAAGTCGGCCAGGGAAATAAAATCGTCTACCTTTACCAAGACATCCTCAATCATGCCCATTGTTTTGATTGTCGAGTTGTCGGGCAACCTTATGATCACATCCGATGTCTTGAGAGGTCCGATGTTGAGCTTTTCATAGTACTTTAGTGGCATGATGTTGATGCTAGCCCCAAATCACAAAGGGCCTTGTCTACTTTTCCTTCTCCAATTGAGCACCTAATGATGAATTGACCTGGATCCCTTCGCTTCACGGCCCTCTCCCATTGAATGATCTCGCTGCAATGATGTGGCAACTTAAGGTCGGCTTTAGTAGGTCTCTTCTTTCTCATCACGGCCTCCCTTAGTAGCTTTGCGTACCTAAGTATCTCCTACAACGATTCGACGAGAGAGATGTTAGTATGGACCTTACAAAACATATTTAGAAAATGCTTGAACTGCTCTTCAAGCTTGAACTTCTTCTTCGGCTGGAAAAGGAGTACAATCCCATTGTGCCGCACAAGCTCCTTCTTATCGGGCGCCTATGCCTCTTCAGTGGCGGGCCGCTGCGATGTGTGCGGCGGTTCGCTAGGCGTCGGGCAGATTCCAGACTGTGCCCCAGTAGCGGCCCGCTGCAGAGTGTGCGGCGGTCCACATATTTCGTACCAGAGGTGCTCCCTTCATCCTTTTTCTGCTTGGCGACCCACTTCTTGTTTATGTCCGCCACTCGTGCTACTGCATTTGCCTTGTCTTCATCAATCTTCTTGTGGACTTGATCCATTTGAGTCTTAATGTTCGAGACGGCAGTGGCAATTGTGTTTATTCCTTGCTCGAGATTGTTCAACCTTGCCTCAACGACCCCAATCTTGGTGTCATTGGTCTTCTTATCTTGCACTAGCACCTCTAAAATCTTCATAATCCCTTGGTCATACTTCTCCTCCTTCTTGATAGGTTTAACTCCTCCACCCTTGCTAACATTAAATCCTGTGGGGGTTGCAAGAAATTATTGTTAGAATAAGAGAGGTTAGGATGAGGACGGTTCCCATTATAATTATTGAAATTACCGCCCCTGGTTAGGGCGATAATTGTTGTTGTAACCCCTATTGGGACCGCCACCTTGTTGCACGTAGTTGACATCATCCGTAGGAGCGAGAGAAGCTTCGGGTTTGGTGACCGCAATGACAGAGGTCGGTGGAGTCGGATCCTCTCTTCTAGATGTGTCCATTTGGTCAACCCGAACTCTAAGCTCGGCCAATTCCTTTTCAAAAAACTCTCTTCGGCCTCCTCTATTGTCGCTACTCTCCTTGAGTTGTGCCTTTCTTTCGACCACCCCCTGCTGTTGGTGGCGAACTCCTCTATGACTGCCATGGCATCCGGTCCACTCTTCCTTAACAATCCCCCATTGGCCACTGAATCCAACATAGCACAAATTTTCTCATTAAAGCCATTGTGTAGGATCCCTACCAGATGGTCCACGGTGAAACCGTGGTTGGGGCACTTGCGGAGTAGGCCCTTGAAACGAGAGACCGCCTCGTAAAGGGGCTCGTCGTGACCTTGCATGAATTGGAAGATCTCACTCTTGAGCTTCAATATTGTGCCTGGCGGGTAGTACTTGTCGAGGAAGGCAGCCACTATATCCTTCCACATGGAGACTTGCTCTGTGGGCAGACACTCAAACCACTCTTTAGCATAATCAGTCAAAGAAATAGGTAAGATTCTTACCCTTATGGCGTCGTCGTCGACACCATTCAATTTCACCATGTTTGTAATCTCCACGAACTTCGAGAGGTGGCGGTTGGCATCTTCTATGGCCCTACCTGCAAAAGGGAACTGCTCAACTCTTTGAATAAGGGGCATTCGCAGCTCAAAATTGTTAGCATCTATACGAGGGCCTTCGGGAAAAGTAATCATATTCTCGTGATTGAACATGTGCATCACTGGTAGAGATGTCAATAGCTATATTTAAGCCCAGCCCGGCCCAGGCCCATGTTTGGGTCTGGCCTGGGTTTTGGTTTACATTAATAGGCCCAGCCCAGCCCGAGCCCAGTTAGCAAGTGGCCGGTTCTGGGCCGGGCCATATTTACATATTTTATAACAACATTCCAATTTATATATTCCTAATAAACAAATATATTATAACTCCTATATTAAGTCTTGATATACAACATTGCAGTTTTATATTATTTCTAATAAACAAATATATTATCTCCTATATTAAGACTTGATGTGTATATTCATTCAAAAATGTAATAATAATCCCATAAAGTAACGGCATAAAGTTAAGAATCAATATACACTAATCCAACGTGATTTGTGTAGACATATACGCATTTTACTATAATTATAGAAATACTTTTGATATAGATAAGCTAATCAACAATTAATCTCTGTGATTATGCAAATCACTATTAATTCAAAAATCCACTATTTTGGAAAGATATACGCAGCTAACATTAATCTTTATGAATAGGCAATTCACGATTAATTCTAGATATAAACTCCACTATTTTTTATAGAAAAAAATTAGTTAAAAACTAATCACTATAATTATGGAATCAAATTTGAATGATATCGTATTTGTTGATAACTTAAAATAGCCACGGATCTTAAAATATACTATTCAAATAATATCTAATCTTTATGCATAAATTAAGTAACATCATATACACGCATAAATAGCTAATGCGTCACTAGAATTATGGAAATATTTTTATGAAGAAAAATTAAGTATCAAATAATCAATATAATTTTACAAATCAAATTTGTTATAGCATAATTACACGATTAATTCAATGAAGTATTAGCTAACAATTATTAATCTCTATAATTATGCAAATCATGATTAATTCCAAAAATAAGATGCGCTATTGATAGAGGGAAAATGAGACTATGACTCTGTGTGTGTGTGTGTCAACTGGCCAGGAGGGTACCTAGACCTAGATGTGTCGTTGGGTCTGTGTCTATCTTCCCTATCAACAAAAAAAATACCTCAACCCACTTCTACTGGCTAGTATAGTGGAGTAAGGGTCGAATCCCACAGAGATGGATGTAGGCGAGATACACTTGCGATGACATTCTGGGAGCGGTTGGTTAGCTACCACACTTTTTTGGGGTTGAGTTTTACCTAGTCGGAAAATGAAATAGAACCTATACCCCTCCTGACCAGTAAGTCAGGGTGGGCTCTAAATGCTGCGTGCTAAAAGAAATTAAAGTGCGTGTGTAAATTAGGGTCCAAGTGTGCATGTGAGAAGCTACTAGACGAAACTTACTAAAAATGGCTAGACAAAAGGTAAAGAGAATCAAAGGACATGCTGGCAGACTGTCTCCTAGGTGTGCAGAAAAGCTGAAAAAGTGCAAGTACAAAAGCAAAAAGCAACAAAAGCAACACAAGTGGTCCTATTCTTTGATTGTGACATTATCTTCTTCACCAAGCTAAACAAACAAGATCTAACAAACTCCATTGATGAATGATCAAGCTTGAAAATTCGTAAATGCAATATTTAACTTGAAATCGAGAACGAAAGCTAAGAAAACTGAGATCTATGCAAACTGGTCAGCGGGACAAGGTGACATAAGTAAGCAGAAACGATTCCCATGCATTTTTTGAGGAACTTAACCCGATTAAAACTTGTAAACACTCCAAGAAAACCTAGATCTAACTAAGCAAGCAGATTCAAGCAAGCACTTAAACAACAGAAATCAACGTAAAACTACCAGATCTAGCTACTAGGCAGAAATAAATAATAAGCAAGCTGAAACACAAAATAAAACCACAATAAACTTCATTGCATTCAAGATTATCACGAAAAGATATTCCAACTAAGTAGCTACTGGAATCCAAGTCAAAGGCAAGCAAAAACAAGTTCTTAAACTAAGAAATCTTAAAAACAAAGCAAGTAAAACATTGTTTGGCTCATCGAAAACTGAAACTGGAGGAATTTCTGGAACTACGGCGGCTGGAAAGAATCAGGCATGATGCTCCTCGCCGGCAGGTGGCCGGAATCTTCAAGTCAGGCTACTGGATTTAGATGGAACTAAGAGCTAGTGGAGCTATTCTCCCCAAAGTGATGTAGCAGTGATGATAAGTCCTAAGTGAAGTGGTGTCAAAATTCCTTCTTTTTTCTTTATGTTCAGCTCCTATTTATAGGGTGGCTTGCCCTAATTTCTAGGGCTTTCTCTTCATGTGGAATGAAAATTTTGCCCTTCTTTAGATAGGTGATTATTCCAAGCAAGTCCTTCCTTCTCGTGTCCAGTTCTGTAGCATCCATCCTGGCCAGTTTGCGTATTTTCTGCTCATACTAACCAGTTTGCACACTTTTCGCAGCTTTTTCACTCGAATTCCTTCTGAACCTTTCCTCCTGATTCAGTACTTCAACCTGCACACTTTAACAACTATTTTCCAGATATTATCCAATAAAGCACCTTATACTGACCAGTAACCAAGGCCGAGAACGAGACTCATCAAACTGCTCACACTTAACACATACTTGTCCTCAAGTATGAAGAAACAAGCTAAATAAAAATAATGAGTTGAGTTGCAAGCCTGGTTACCTCGCTTCACCGACCTAAGACTCTAAAACTTAAAAGACTCTTCAACACATAGATGACTCACAGAAAACAAAAACAAGAAAACGGACAAAAAAAAAAACTCATAAACACATTACACAGGCTATATTTTCAATCAATCATCCCCCTTGGGTTGAATCAATCTGGCTGTAAACAACTTCGAAATTCTACCACCCTCCCCTTCACTGGCTAGTCTATCCGCTTGTCAAGATCGCCACTCTTATAAGCCAAAAGCTAGGTTCGCTCAGTCACTCATTCCTCACCAGAAATGTTAGGACTATTCTCTCAAATTGCAGAACCACAGATGCTTCGGACTCAGATCTCACGTGCGGCTCCTAAAGGGCTTTAAGGCTTGTAATGGGGCTATTGGTTTGTAGTGTTTGGGGTGGGTGTTCCTAAGGCTCTAAGGTTTAAAAACTACTACTCCCTCCGTCCCGCACTACTCGCACCTTTCCTTTTGGGCACGGAGATTAAGGAATGAGTGATAGACAAAGTCAACAATTACGGTTGTAGGTATAAAATTGTTACTAAAAATAGAAAGAGTGCAAATAACTTGGGACGCCCAGAAAGGAAATAAGTGCAAGTAGTGCGGGACGGAGGGAGTACTTTTTTTGATGTGGGGAACTGTGTGTATCTGGGCTTTTGGTTGTTGCTTCTCTTTGGCTGGGCGTTTCCTGATATTGACCTCCAACTGGTAAGTATCTTCTTTGTGGCTTCGCCACCCTTATTCCAGCTTCCTTCTTTTTGGGTCAAGTGTTTTCGACCATTTTCTTTAACATATTTTTTAAATGTGGCTTTGCCAACCTTATTCCTTCTTTTTTTTTGGACCCGGAATTTTTCCTGGTCGATTTTCTCCTTACCTCTCGATTTCTTTCTCCAGTTGATTTTTCTTGTACGTCCTCCTGGCCAGTCGCCTTCTTGCCTTATGCCTCGCACACACACAGTCCAGTGGCTAGTGGGTTATATCTGGGTATAGATTTCTAAGGGATGGTTTTTTTTTGGATGGGGGTTTTCCTAATGCCTTCAGGACTTGCTACACGCGGTCACCTTACCCTAGGCATCATGTGGCAGCCACTCTTTTCTTTTCTTTTTTTTAATGTTTAGCGGAAAAGTGGTTCCACTTTAGGCTTTTAACTCACCAATTTAAGAGGGCTTTCACAATTGGCTTCTAATCGGGTTTTTCTTTCATACTTGCATCCTCTAGAGTAGCCTGGATCTAAGAAAGGTGGTTTCTACTCTTGGTGTGTTTTATTTCCATCAATCATCTCGCCTTAAGATTGGATCAGTTGAGTTTTAAGCCCGTGTTTTAACACATGTCCTAAAAAACAAAACTTAACCTAAACTGACTTACTAAGGACTGACTCGACACATGACAACGCATATATACAATTATACTGGCCATTATCTCTTCCTCCCACTTCATCCTTGTTTGCCTTCACGCAAGTTTTGTGAAGTGTAAAACAGGATGACCAGTATCCAACACATAGAAGGACAAAAAACCAGAAAAACACATAACACATGGAAAACATATTATATATGAAATTCTCACACTTAGACTATGCAATAGGCTAAGTGGGAGAAGAATAACGAACATAGAGAACACATAAACAATGTGGAACAAGAACTAATATGCAAAACATACTATGTCAACAAAAACTTCTCACACTTGGACCCTATGCAATAGCTAAGTGGGAGAAGGTGGAGGGAAAACAAACAAAACTCACATAAAAAAACAACAAAACAAAGAGAAGACAAACTTCTAACATTCTAAACATCCTAAACACATATACGTTGTAAAAAAACCCAGGGGCATATCTTTGGGGAAGTGCTTAGTTTTTCCTAGACCTTCGAGAGACAAGTAAGGAGGTGGATCTTAGCAAGGCAGAGATGACATCTAGCCAATCCGGAGGGGAATGGTGGCAAGCAAGTGGAGCACCCCTACTATAAAGATGGAGAGCTTCCCTAACTCTCAGGGAAGCCATCAAGCAAACCTATTCCTAGCCGTCAAGTCCCCAAAGCTCCCGCTCCCTCGAGCGATAAAAAGGTACAATGCTTTAGTGTAAGGGTTATGATCATTATGCGCGTGAGTGTCCAAACCAACGTGTGATGGTTATTGGGCAAGATGGTAGCGTGTATAGTGAAGATGAGGAGGAATGTGTAGAGGGGGGTGTGGAGGTTAGTGTGGATCCCCGCATGTCTTATTCTAGTGGGGGAGGAGGAGAGAATGAGGAGGTGAAAATGTTAATAGTGCTTAGGATGCTCCATGTGCAACAAGAGCTTGAGGAGCATAAGGAGCAAAGGTGCAATATCTTCCACGTGAATTGCAAGGTGAGGGATAAAACTTGTTTGGTGATCATTGGTGGGGGGAGTTATGCCAATGTTGTGAGTGAGCAATAGGTGGCTAAGTTGGGGTTGGAGGTCATCAAACATCCTAGGCCCATAAACTTCAATGGTTGGGGGAAATTGGGGAGTTGAAGGTGACCACTCAAAGCCTTGTGCCCTTGAAGAAGAAGTATTTGAAGATGATGTCGTGTGTGTGTGATGTGATGTGATACCCATATGGCTTGCCACGTCATATTGAGAAGGCCTTGGGAATTTGATAGAAAGATCTACAAAAATGGGTACACTAATGAGTATTTCTACATGCTCAATGGTTGAAGGTTAGGTTAAAGCCTCTCTTTCCTAAGGATATATTTGAGGCACACAACACTTACAAAGGGAAAGGGAAAGGGATAGAGAGAAAAAGCTAATGAGTGGGGTGAGATAAAAAATCCAAGTAAGAGTTGGGTGGTGAGAGCAAGTCCAAAACACTAAAAAAAAAATCTCAAGCACGGGGGGAAAAGATTGTTTGATAACTAGGACTTCCGAACTTGGGTGGGCTCTAAAAATCCGTTCAACCATTCTTCTCATGGTCCAGAATTATTTGTGTTTAAATGCTAACACTAACCCTTGTTCTTTGGTCATTGAAAGTGTTTTGCAAGGTTTTAAAGATGTCTTCTCGGATGAGCTTCCCAACGAGCTCCCACCCGTGCGAGGGATTGAGCACCAAATTGATTTGTGCTGGGATCCTCTGTTCCCAACCGGGCGGCATACAACTCAAACCTAAAGGAAACTCATGAGCTTCAATTGCAAGTCGAGGGACTCCTTGCCAAAAGTTTGATCCGAGAATCCCTTTCACCTTGTGCCATACCCATTATTTTGGTGCCTAAGAATGATGGAACTTGGAGAATGTGTGTTGATTATAATGCCATCAATAGGATCACTATTAAGTATAGACACCTTATACCTAGGCTAGATGACATGCTTGAAGATCTATGTGGCTCTAGTTTTTCTAAAATTGATTTGTCAAGTGGATATCACCAAATTCGCATGAAAGAAGGAGATGAGTGGAAAACTGCTTTTAAAACCAAATTTGGCTTGTATGAATGGCTTGTTATGCCTTTTGGGTTGACTAATGCTCCGTCTACTTTCATGCGTTTAATGAACCATGTGCTTCGTCCCTTTATTGGAAAATTTGTGGTTGTGTATTTTGATAATATCTTGATTTATAGTAAAAGTGTGGATAAACCATGCATGCCATCTTAGGAATGTGCTTGAAGTGTTGAGGATGCATGCTTTGTATGCCAAATTTCCTAAATGTACTTTTTGTGTTGATGAAGTTGTATTCCTTAGGTTTGTTGTAGGAAGGGATGGTGTGAAGGTAGATAAGTAGAAAGTGAAGGAGATTAGGGAGTGGCCTACACCAAAGAATGTGAATGAGATTCGATCTTTCCATGGCCTAGCAAGCTTCTATAGGAGGTTTGTGAGGGATTTTTCTACTAAGGCCTCCCCTTTAAATCACCTTGTGAAGAAGAATGTAGAGTTTAAGTGGTGAGAGGAGCAAGAGAAAGCCTTTAACACCTTGAAAAATGACCTTACCCATGCTCCTTTGTTAGCCCTTCCCAATTTTGACAAAAAACCTTTGAGTTGGAGTGTGATGCTAGTGGGGTAGGAATTGGTGGTGTGCTCATGCAATAGGAAAACTCATAGCTTATTTTTCTGAGAAGCTTGGACAAGCCCAATTGAAGTATCCTACCTATGATAAAGAGTTGTATGCCATTGTGAGGTGTCTTGAGAATTGGCAACACTATCTCATGCATAGGGAGTTTTTGATCCATACCGACATGAGTCCATTAAGTTCCTAGGGGGACAACATAAGCTTGATAAGAGGCATGCTAAGTGGAATGCTTTTCTAGAAACTTTTCCTTATGTGATCAAGTATAAGAAGGGTAAGGAAAATGTGGTTGTCGATGCTCTTTCTAGGAAGCCTCATAACCTTTTGCTTGCCAATGTTTTGATTGAGAACCATGCTATGTGCTTGAGGAAACAATTGCTTGCCATGCGTGCTTCCAAGTATGTTGGCTTTGAATTTCTTAAAGATCTGTATGAGCATAATCATGACTTTGCCACTATGTATGAAGCTTGTGAAAAGGTTCCTTTGATAAGTACTATAGATTGGATGGATATTTGTATAGGGAGAACTAACTTTGCATCCCCTATTTGTTCTCTTCATGACTTGTTGATTAAGGAATCTCATTTGGGTGATTTGATGGGACATTTTGGAGTGTTGAAAAACTTTTGATATTTTGAGTGAACACTTCTTTTAGCCTTGCATGAATAAACATGTTGAGAGATTTTGTGGGCAATGCATAGAGTGTAGGCAAGCTAAGTATAAGTCTAGTAACTTTGGGCTTTACACTCTTTTGCCTCCACCTACACACCCTTGGGTAGATATCTCCATGGATTTGTGCTTAGTCTCGCCATGTCTTCTAGGAAGAATGATAGCATTTTTGTGGTGGTGGATAGATTTTCCAAGATGGCTCATTTTATTCCATGTAGGAGACAAGTGATGCTAATTTGTTGTCAATTCGTTCTTTAGGGAGGTAGTCAAGCTACATGGGATTCCGTCGTAAGGGTGAGCAAGTAGCCCGACAAGTGAATAAGGGCGCAAGAAAGTTGTCTTCCAACTCGGGGATTGGGTTTGGGAACACTTTAGGAAGATACGTTTTCCCGACAAGACCAAGGGGAAACTTGCGCCGAGAGGAGATGGTCCCTTTCTTGTGTTGGAGCGTGTCAATGATAATGCCTATGTGATCGACTTGCCTGGTGAGTACAACATGAGTTGCACTTTCAGTGTGGCTGACTTGAGCCTGTTTGATTTTGTAGGGATTCCGGATTTAATGACAAATCCTTTCCAATAAGGGGAGGATTGATACGACCCCACGTGGAGGCCCCACGACGAGGTACGTAACGAAGGAAACTATGGGTGGGGCTCTCTACTGTTGTGCAAAAGTCCAGGAAGAACGGGGAACCCGTGATGAGTAACTTGCTGAAATTTGAAGGAGGAAGCATTCCACCCGACCAGGTGGGATTTGTCACACCAAACCACCCGGTCGGGTACAACTCTCTGGAGGAGCTGCATCTAAACTTTCCCACCTGGACGGGTACCCATGTTGCCACTCGACCGGGTGCGTCGTCGAAGGCATGAAAGGGTCAGAGCGTTCCACTCGACTGGGTGACTTTTGGGTCACTTCGTCCACCCGGTCAGGTGACTCACGGAAAGCAGGGCGGGGGTCCAGAGACTTTCACCCGGCCGGGTGATTTAGCACCCTAATATCCACCCGGCGGGCAGAGTGACGCAAGATAGAATTTTTGGGCCTTTTCTTAGGATTTGGGTCTAAACTATAAATACCCCATTTTCCCATTTTATTCCTGAGTTTTTGCTGAAATCATATACTTGAGAGATTTGTTCCTTAGGAAGAGGATTTTCATCTAATTCCTAGATTTAGGTTGCTTGGTTCATCAATTCTGAGTGATGCATGGATCAATTAGAGGTATGTTTTGAGGATTGTGGCTGTCTTGAAGATCTAGTCATGAATGCATGTTATTTGTGTTGTAAGTGCCTTAGCTTACTTCATCAATGACTTTGTATTCCAATTTCCATACTATCCAATGTTAATCCTTCTTGTTTCATCTTAGATTCATTAGTTTTTGTTGGATCTATGATTTGCCTTTGTTATTTTGATAAACTAAAAATCTACTTCACCAAAAATATTTGATCAAGCATCTATTGTTGGGTTTTCCTTGGGTTAATGGATCATGAATTACATGGATCCATATCATCAAGTATACTCAAAATCATGAGCTACACTTTTCGAGATACCCCCCGGTACTTGAAGGATACTACGATGCAAACTGGATATCTGATAACAATGACTCACTTTCAACAAGTAGATATGTCTTTACTATTGTGGGAGGTGTTGTCTCGTGGAAATCCATGAAACAGACATGTATAGCCCGATCCACCATGGAATCAGAATTCATAGCTTTAGATAAAGATGCAGAATAAGCCGAATGGCTTAAAAACTTCCTTGAAGATATTCCATGTTGGTCAAAGCCCGTGCCTTCCTTAAAAACTTCCTTGAAGATATTCACTGTGATAGTCAAGCCGCTTATGGGAGGGCAAACAATGTCTTGTACAGTGGTAAATCTCGACACATTTGTCGACGACATAATACCGTGAAACATTTGATCACAACATGGGTGATTACAATTGACTACATGAATACATTGGATAATCTAGCGGATCCGCTAACCAAAGGGTTAAATCGTGATCAAATGAATAAATTGCTAGAGGGAATGGGTTTGAAATCCACAAACTAAAAGAATTGTCATAGTGGTAACCCAACCATGATGACTGAAGATCCCAAGAACTTGATTCACTGAGAAAACTAAGCTATGAGAATTCATGTGAACACTCATCTATACCTATTCCCTAGAGAGTAATAGAAAGTTGAAAAACTTGCCTAGTGGTGAGGTTAAGTCTATGACTTTTAATGATTCCTAAAGGATCTCGTTGAGATGAAGTTCTCAAGGAGACCGAGTATGGCAAGATACTTAACGAGGAATCCGCTTCAAACAATATACTTATGAATCCAAAGTGGTGTCCAAGGCCTGCAATGGACACAAAACGTGAGAACGGATAAGGTTGAGGTGTTTAAGTGTTAACATCATTGTCTCGGTGCACGTCGTGGAGGAATAGTTCAAAGCATCGCGCTACTAGTCTGTTTGTGTATCTGATGGTGTTGACTATGGATGGTTTAACGCTAAAACTATATATCCTTATGCTTACATACCTCTTGAGGGTTGAGCTTGTGCCTGCATACATATGCATTTGGCAATTTCCACTCATGTGAGGGATTGTTGGAATCGTGCTTGGTCAATTGACTTTGACTAATAATAAATGTGACAAGACATTTAATTTTGTAAAATTAAATGCATTATCGTTGATCTACGTTCCGAGTAGATAACCGTAGTATATTCATTTTCTCAAATCCGATTCACGGTGAGTGAGAAATAATATATTAAAGTTGGTCACAATAAAGCTAGAAATGAGCTATGAGAAAAACTAAGGGATTAATTAACTGAGTGTTATTTATCCCACATCGGGGATGATAAACTTCTTTGACGAATTATTTAATAAGATGAATTATTATTTGTAATAATTATGGCGGAATAAGATGGGTGACAAAGCCCACATGTTCTGCGGCTCTCTCATCCATAAATACATGTTCTGCGGCTCTCTCATCCATTTGCAGCTTAACCGTGGCTTGAAGCCATTCTATCTTTGTTCTGTCTCCCATTGATCCCTGCTCACTTCGTATTTTCCTACGAGTCATTTCAAGTTCGGGATCGAGCGGCTCTAAGATGTTCTTCCCAAAACGTGTTCGCGCACACAACCTTAAAACAAAAATCAAACTAAACAAAAATTTAAAACAGAAAGCAATTAAAGTCCAAAGTAGTAAAATTGTCCGTTTGAAGATATCAATCACAAAGTGAAGGTATTCCCCGGCAACGGCGCCAAAAACTTGATGCACTTTTTATTAGCACTATAAATACCTGCAAGTATACAAAGTAGGAATAGTATAGCTAAAGGTTAATACCGGATATCGATCAGGGGGAAAACAAACACAGACTGTCTATCCTCTACTAAACTCAATTACTATTTGGAAAACCTAAAGTTTTGTAGATTTTTTAAAACAAAGAACTATTGAAAGCAAAGAAAACAACTAATTGCTAATAATCACGGAGATAAAAGTATAGAGATAGGGGAATTCCAGGGATATGCGTTCACAGTTATGGTTATACAAATTCCAACTACAACACCCTAGCACAGTTCTTAATTTGATAGAACGAGTCACCTAGATTATGTTCATGTGATGCAAACATTGATTACAAACATTAGGATTGTCAATCCTAAATACATAACTCCTAAAAGCTCCTAAGACCCTTGAAAAGTTCCTACTCTCAATCAACAGTGTTGTTTTAAAGGAAACTAATTGTAGTGTCTATTAAGTGGATCTAACTCGTCAACCTCCTCTCACGAATATGTATCAATTTATATTAAACCATCACTGAATGTGTCACTCAAGCGTGAAGCATTATCCAATAAACGGATGTTAAATAGAAATAGGAATTGTATAAACCAATAAAAGTTACTAACACATCCCTAGAATCCTTTGAGTTTAGTTACACATGATACAATAAGCTAAAAACATAGATTGAAGTGAAGACAATGAAAACATAAGAAATAAAGCAATAAAACCCAAAGGTTGAATCATTGTAGCCTTGATGATCTTGAATCCTTCTTCAACCACTTGCACAATGAAGCACTTGAACTTTTAAGCTCTAGAAATATTTGGCTAAGAGAAGATCTATTTTTGATGAAGCTTTAGGGGCTATTTATATGGCAAAAATCGTCCCTCATCATATAAGGAAAATGGTTGCAAATTATGGTAAATCTTGGAGAGAAAGTAGGACAAATTTTGCTCGCCGCTTTTTCCCAGCGGGCCGTTGCACCTTGGCCAGCGGTCGCTGTGGGTTGGTCTGAGGCTTTTGACTCTTGACTGGCGGGCCGCTGCACTTGTTTCAGCGGTCGCTGGCTATCATCCCGTAACACTCTGGACTCTCGGATGCGGTCGCCACGCACTCCCTAGCGGTCGCTGGGCGTGTCTTGACTCCGTGCACAACTTTCCCGGAGTGGGCCGCTACTGACTTAGCGGTCATTGGGAGCCAGGTGGACCGCTGGACATGCAGTATAACTCCAAATTTCCAACTTTGCGTTTTGACTCCCTTTTTAGGCTTAAATATGCACATTTCTCACAAAACATGTCAGAATACCAAAATGGGTAAAATATGCAAATATTGAACATGTAATGCAACTTTGACATTGAAAACGGACCAAAAGATGGCCTTAAAACCGTGCAAAATCCAAGCCTATCAACTCCCCTAAACTTACATTTTTTTTGTCCTCGAACAAAACATAAAAGACACAAGAATAGACGCACGGAATGCACAAGGACTAGACGTCATAATTGCCTCAAAGTATGGAAAAGATAGATCAAGCATGTATTAACGCAATTAAATCAAGCAAGGCTTATTAGTGCATTTTCATTTCTGACTCGTGGAACACCTTGAATTCATTCACTCACATGTGGTACACTTCCAAAGATGGGAAGTGTTCTCTCACTCTCAAAGTGTATAAGGTAAAGTATTTAAGCACTCAAATCATGCATCATGCAAAGTTTACTATAGGCTTGCTCAAAGTCTAATCCCTCCTATACTAGATGTGATTAAGCATCAAAAGTCCGAATGGTCTTTATTTTTTGTTGTAATGTAGGCTCTTTGGTAGGTGAGGAAAATTTGGCTAAAAAATGGCTAAAAATAAAATTCTCAAGTAGAGTAAAATAGACCCCACTTTTTCTATAAACCCAAGACACTTTTGATAATTATTCTCCTTCAACTCATAGTCCAAAACCTTTGATATTTCTTTTCTTCACAACCTTCCTTTCTCTTTTTTTCTATCCTTTCTTTCTTTTTTTTTCTTACATAGGAATCCTTTCTAGATTAAGCACACTTTTGAATTTTTCTATTTCACAACAAGCACTTTTATAACATTAAGCACACTACTTTTCACAATTTCACAATTGTCCCCATTGGTTTGGCTTCCAAATAATAGGCTTAAATGCTCAAAATTGGCTCCAAAGGGATAAAAGATTTTTCAAAAAGGGTCAAAATTTTGGATATAAAAGTAGGTATGAAAAGATGGCCTAACATCCACCTTAATCAACTTAAACACTATGTAAACTTAGGCAGATGAGGAGCAAGTTCTAGAAACATGTACATGAATGCAGATAAATCACACATGAAAGAAATTAAGGCTCAAATCTCACAAGGTATAAGCATGATTCAAGGCGAACAAACAATTCACTAATTATGCACCTTTAAATCAAACCATCAAATCAAAACGTCAAGCCATACTTAGTCAAAGATGAAAGAACTTTATATCATAGGCAACTCGATCTAAAGTGTCCCGAAGCATGCGTGTTTCTAAGTTATTCATGCTAAGTTCATGACAAGGATTCACCTTCGGGAATTTTCAGAAATAAAAATAAAAACCTAAGCTCACGGTCCATCACTTCATCCCTCCAAACTTATTTACAACAAAGTGTAGAATAAGTTTGTAGAGTCGGTAGGGACGTGAGTAAACTAAGGAAAGCAATAAAGATACCTTGGTGGTTGGGCACTGTGATATGCCAGCAGAACACTGCAGAATCGCCAGCGGTCGCTGGGTAGAGTCTAGAAACTTTATGTGCGTTCCCAGCGGGCCACTGCGTAAGCGCCAGCGGTCGCTGGGAAGAGTCCAGTACCTGCGAAAAATTCCAATAACGTGAAAACTAAATTTAAACAAAAACAACTTCAAAAACATAAAGAAAGATTCAAAAGCAAAAATAAAAATTGTCTCAATCCAAAACAAAACAAATAATGATACAAGTGCTCATTTAAAGTCATGAAGCTTGTCTTCTTCATTCTTGAGGATGAGGGAAGCGAGCATTGAGGTCGTCGAAAGCGCCAATGAGATAGGTGATGTCGCCACTCATGGTTTGGCACTGCTCGTGAGCTTCGGCGGCCATCCTTCGTAGCTCGACAATTTTTTGACGTTGATGAACATCTTCTAGCCGTTGAGTCTCCCAAAAGGCTTGTTCCGCCTCCGCCAATCACCTTGTGTCGTCCATCCTTGGCGGTTGAAGGCATTCTCTTGTTGTTGCTCCGCCCATCGATTGTCCCAAGTGTTTGACATGTTTTGCATATAGGAAAATATATCTCCTAATTGGGCGGAGGTGTTGGCTTGAAATTCTTCATTGGCATTAGGCCTTCTGCGACGACGGTTGGCTCTAGTGCGGTTGTGGTGAGCTTGTACTTCCTCATCTTCCTCTTCTTCTTCATGTTGTGGCGGCGGCGCCCCACTCCCTTGAGCTTGAGAATTCCCCGCCTCCTCTTGATAATTTTCGATGGCATCGAAGGCGGAGTCATCTTCGGGGTCGAAAGCGGGGATGCGAGAAGGAATGTTCCTTCTCCTAAACTTCCCATTGACGGGGTTGGCTTCGATGGCTTGTCGGTGGACGGGAGTGTTGAGCTTCCAATTGGATTGGTTCTACCAAGTGTCGACCTTGGTCAAATGAGGAATGGGAACGAGAAAGTGATCCTGATCCACTTGCATGAAAAATGCTTCACCGCTAGAATCGGTCTTCAATAGCCCAACCGAGAAGAGCACCTCATAAGTGATAAATCGCTGCTCCATATCCTCAAGCGCCGTGATCAATCCCCCGCAACAAATAACGCTCCCGTCCTTCTTGAAAATCCGGTCAACACAGAGAGTGAAGAGGATCGCATAATTGAACCATTTTTTGGTGAGAAGACACCACATGACATGGATCTTCCTTTGGGACACACTCCCACCATCTATTCTTGCGAACATAAGTTGTGTCATAGCCTAGTGGAGGTACCTTAGAATTGGGTTGCGGATGGACAAGGACTTGGCATAGCCCGGCTCATGATCTTCATCTTCCGTGGTCATCGCACCCCAAACATCGGAGTACTCAGAGTCGACCTCTTCATCGAGATTGGGATCGAAACAATGGAACACCTCACAAAGGTCCTCCATGGAAAGAGAGAAGTTGTGGATGCCAAGGCGGAAGTCGATGCTCTCGGGGTTGCGGGAACGGCGGTTCTTGTGCACCTTGAGTGTGCTTAGAAACTCGAGAGTGAGTCTCCTATATGATAGCCGCCTCCCTTTGAACATGTGGATGAGGCCATTCCCTTCCCCGGTGTTGCATAATGCCCAAAAATCCTCTAAAATCCCCAAATTACCGAGGGGGAGCTCGTGGGGGTAGCGTGAGGGTGCCGTGTCTCTTGCCGAGACTCTCTTCCACATAGCTTTGTGCTCATCCGTTGGAAGACTAACTCCGCAGCTCTTCGCATTCTCGGCTTTACCTCTTGTTGTCATTTTCCTACAAAAGAAAACCAAACTCTAAAATAGCACTAAACAATAGACAAACAAGGGTTCCCCCAAACTTGCACTCAACTAAGCATACATTACAAATCAACAAATATGTGCAAGTTTTTATTATATAAGCATCCTAAATTGAAGCATGTGATCATGTAAAACAAAACCAACAATTTAGAACACTAGAAATCCATCCCCCAACGTGAATTCTTCCCCATACAGAGACGTATCAACATAATCAACACAAATCAACAATCTCTATGGATACACATGTATTGCAATTCATGGAAATAATAATAGCCTCACAATGCTATGAACATGATTGCAACAAACAAACAACTAAGAACAAGAGGGAAATTACCAACAAAAACCATGTGAGGATGTGTGAATTTGGTGATGTTTTGCAGTTGGGGTCGTGTGCAAAGGATAATTGGAGCAGATGGTGGAAATAAGGAGAGAAAACTCACCTTATATAGGCGAAAACGCGCTACTGACCTCTCCGTGGCGACCGCTACGCGACGTGCAGCGACCGTTGCGCGTGTTATGAAAACGGCACATCTCCAACGGGCCGTTGCGGCCTGCAGAGCAACCGCTACAGCCCGCTCTAGGGCCCGACCTATTCCTGCACACTGAACACTTGGCAGCGACCGCTGTGGATTATGCAGCAATCGCTGTGATTAATTTTTATAATTTTAATTTTTTTTATGTGCACAGAAAATGCACAAAAATTAAAGGAAAATCAGAAAACGAAAAATAAAGGAAATAGAGAAAAAAACAAGTTGGGTTGCCTCCCAACAAGCGCCTTTGTTTAAAGTCGTTGGCTCGACTTAAAGTGACCCAACTAAGTGGGCGGACCAACGAACTTAGTGCTGAAGACCGCGAACTGGACCATTTTGTAGCAAACCTTTCTCCACCACTTGTATTTTTTGTTCGAGGTCTTGATCACGTAGACTTCGGGATCGATTAGAGTTTGAGGCTCCTTCTTTGCCTTCTTCTTCTTCTTAGGCTTATCCTGCAAGGGAGGTTTAACATGTTTAGGCTTGCTCTTTTTGGGAACTTAATGAGGAGTATTGACAATAAAAATAGAAGGGTTAGAAAGATCCTCCCCTTCTAATGGCCTAAAAGTCTTAGACATGTCGGTCATCATGACCGCCCTGCATTCACGCTCCATTCTTGCTTGTTACGCCTTAAGCATTTCTCTCTCAATCTTGTAAGTGGAGCGACTGTAGTTTTCACTAATCGTGATCTCGCCTCTACCTACATCAATAAGAGCTTTGCATGTGGCTAGAAAATCTCTGCCTAAGATTAGAGGTACATTCTTATCTACTTTCATATCAAGGATAATGAAGTCGGCAGGGAAAATAAAATCGTCTACCTTTACCAAGACATCCTCAATCATGCCCATTGTTTTGATTGTCGAGTTGTCGGGCAACCTTATGATCACATCCGATGTCTTGAGAGGTCCGATGTTGAGCTTTTCATAGTACTTTAGTGGCATGATGTTGATGCTAGCCCCAAATCACAAAGGGCCTTGTCTACTTTTCCTTCTCCAATTGAGCACCTAATGATGAATTGACCTGGATCCCTTCGCTTCACGGCCCTCTCCCATTGAATGATCTCGCTGCAATGATGTGGCAACTTAAGGTCGGCTTTAGTAGGTCTCTTCTTTCTCATCACGGCCTCCCTTAGTAGCTTTGCGTACCTAAGTATCTCCTACAACGATTCGACGAGAGAGATGTTAGTATGGACCTTACAAAACATATTTAGAAAATGCTTGAACTGCTCTTCAAGCTTGAACTTCTTCTTCGGCTGGAAAAGGAGTACAATCCCATTGTGCCGCACAAGCTCCTTCTTATCGGGCGCCTATGCCTCTTCAGTGGCGGGCCGCTGCGATGTGTGCGGCGGTTCGCTAGGCGTCGGGCAGATTCCAGACTGTGCCCCAGTAGCGGCCCGCTGCAGAGTGTGCGGCGGTCCACATATTTCGTACCAGAGGTGCTCCCTTCATCCTTTTTCTGCTTGGCGACCCACTTCTTGTTTATGTCCGCCACTCGTGCTACTGCATTTGCCTTGTCTTCATCAATCTTCTTGTGGACTTGATCCATTTGAGTCTTAATGTTCGAGACGGCAGTGGCAATTGTGTTTATTCCTTGCTCGAGATTGTTCAACCTTGCCTCAACGACCCCAATCTTGGTGTCATTGGTCTTCTTATCTTGCACTAGCACCTCTAAAATCTTCATAATCCCTTGGTCATACTTCTCCTCCTTCTTGATAGGTTTAACTCCTCCACCCTTGCTAACATTAAATCCTGTGGGGGTTGCAAGAAATTATTGTTAGAATAAGAGAGGTTAGGATGAGGACGGTTCCCATTATAATTATTGAAATTACCGCCCCCTGGTTAGGGCGATAATTGTTGTTGTAACCCCTATTGGGACCGCCACCTTGTTGCACGTAGTTGACATCATCCGTAGGAGCGAGAGAAGCTTCGGGTTTGGTGACCGCAATGACAGAGGTCGGTGGAGTCGGATCCTCTCTTCTAGATGTGTCCATTTGGTCAACCCGAACTCTAAGCTCGGCCAATTCCTTTTCAAAAAACTCTCTTCGGCCTCCTCTATTGTCGCTACTCTCCTTGAGTTGTGCCTTTCTTTCGACCACCCCCTGCTGTTGGTGGCGAACTCCTCTATGACTGCCATGGCATCCGGTCCACTCTTCCTTAACAATCCCCCATTGGCCACTGAATCCAACATAGCACAAATTTTCTCATTAAAGCCATTGTGTAGGATCCCTACCAGATGGTCCACGGTGAAACCGTGGTTGGGGCACTTGCGGAGTAGGCCCTTGAAACGAGAGACCGCCTCGTAAAGGGGCTCGTCGTGACCTTGCATGAATTGGAAGATCTCACTCTTGAGCTTCAATATTGTGCCTGGCGGGTAGTACTTGTCGAGGAAGGCAGCCACTATATCCTTCCACATGGAGACTTGCTCTGTGGGCAGACACTCAAACCACTCTTTAGCATAATCAGTCAAAGAAATAGGTAAGATTCTTACCCTTATGGCGTCGTCGTCGACACCATTCAATTTCACCATGTTTGTAATCTCCACGAACTTCGAGAGGTGGCGGTTGGCATCTTCTATGGCCCTACCTGCAAAAGGGAACTGCTCAACTCTTTGAATAAGGGGCATTCGCAGCTCAAAATTGTTAGCATCTATACGAGGGCCTTCGGGAAAAGTAATCATATTCTCGTGATTGAACATGTGCATCACTGGTAGAGATGTCAATAGCTATATTTAAGCCCAGCCCGGCCCAGGCCCATGTTTGGGTCTGGCCTGGGTTTTGGTTTACATTAATAGGCCCAGCCCAGCCCGAGCCCAGTTAGCAAGTGGGCCGGTTCTGGGCCGGGCCATATTTACATATTTTATAACAACATTCCAATTTTATATATTCCTAATAAACAAATATATTATAACTCCTATATTAAGTCTTGATATACAACATTGCAGTTTTATATTATTTCTAATAAACAAATATATTATCTCCTATATTAAGACTTGATGTGTATATTCATTCAAAAATGTAATAATAATCCCATAAAGTAACGGCATAAAGTTAAGAATCAATATACACTAATCCAACGTGATTTGTGTAGACATATACGCATTTTACTATAATTATAGAAATACTTTTGATATAGATAAGCTAATCAACAATTAATCTCTGTGATTATGCAAATCACTATTAATTCAAAAATCCACTATTTTGGAAAGATATACGCAGCTAACATTAATCTTTATGAATAGGCAATTCACGATTAATTCTAGATATAAACTCCACTATTTTTTATAGAAAAAAATTAGTTAAAAACTAATCACTATAATTATGGAATCAAATTTGAATGATATCGTATTTGTTGATAACTTAAAATAGCCACGGATCTTAAAATATACTATTCAAATAATATCTAATCTTTATGCATAAATTAAGTAACATCATATACACGCATAAATAGCTAATGCGTCACTAGAATTATGGAAATATTTTTATGAAGAAAAATTAAGTATCAAATAATCAATATAATTTTACAAATCAAATTTGTTATAGCATAATTACACGATTAATTCAATGAAGTATTAGCTAACAATTATTAATCTCTATAATTATGCAAATCATGATTAATTCCAAAAATAAGATGCGCTATTGATAGAGGGAAAAGATGAGACTATGACTCTGTGTGTGTGTGTGTCAACTGGCCAGGAGGGTACCTAGACCTAGATGTGTCGTTGGGTCTGTGTCTATCTTCCCTATCAACAAAAAAAATACCTCAACCCACTTCTACTGGCTAGTATAGTGGAGTAAGGGTCGAATCCCACAGAGATGGATGTAGGCGAGATACACTTGCGATGACATTCTGGGAGCGGTTGGTTAGCTACCACACTTTTTTGGGGTTGAGTTTTACCTAGTCGGAAAATGAAATAGAACCTATACCCCTCCTGACCAGTAAGTCAGGGTGGGCTCTAAATGCTGCGTGCTAAAAGAAATTAAAGTGCGTGTGTAAATTAGGGTCCAAGTGTGCATGTGAGAAGCTACTAGACGAAACTTACTAAAAATGGCTAGACAAAAGGTAAAGAGAATCAAAGGACATGCTGGCAGACTGTCTCCTAGGTGTGCAGAAAAGCTGAAAAAGTGCAAGTACAAAAGCAAAAAGCAACAAAAGCAACACAAGTGGTCCTATTCTTTGATTGTGACATTATCTTCTTCACCAAGCTAAACAAACAAGATCTAACAAACTCCATTGATGAATGATCAAGCTTGAAAATTCGTAAATGCAATATTTAACTTGAAATCGAGAACGAAAGCTAAGAAAACTGAGATCTATGCAAACTGGTCAGCGGGACAAGGTGACATAAGTAAGCAGAAACGATTCCCATGTATTTTTTGAGGAACTTAACCCGATTAAAACTTGTAAACACTCCAAGAAAACCTAGATCTAACTAAGCAAGCAGATTCAAGCACTTAAACAACAGAAATCAACGTAAAACTACCAGATCTAGCTACTAGGCAGAAATAAATAATAAGCAAGCTGAAACACAAAATAAAACCACAATAAACTTCATTGCATTCAAGATTATCACGAAAAAGATATTCCAACTAAGTAGCTACTGGAATCCAAGTCAAAGGCAAGCAAAAACAAGTTCTTAAACTAAGAAATCTTAAAAACAAAGCAAGTAAAACATTGTTTGGCTCATCGAAAACTGAAACTGGAGGAATTTCTGGAACTACGGCGGCTGGAAAGAATCAGGCATGATGCTCCTCGCCGGCAGGTGGCCGGAATCTTCAAGTCAGGCTACTGGATTTAGATGGAACTAAGAGCTAGTGGAGCTATTCTCCCCAAAAGTGATGTAGCAGTGATGATAAGTCCTAAGTGAAGTGGTGTCAAAATTCCTTCTTTTTTCTTTATGTTCAGCTCCTATTTATAGGGTGGCTTGCCCTAATTTCTAGGGCTTTCTCTTCATGTGGAATGAAAATTTTGCCCTTCTTTAGATAGGTGATTATTCCAAGCAAGTCCTTCCTTCTCGTGTCCAGTTCTGTAGCATCCATCCTGGCCAGTTTGCGTATTTTCTGCTCATACTAACCAGTTTGCACACTTTTCGCAGCTTTTTCACTCGAATTCCTTCTGAACCTTTCCTCCTGATTCAGTACTTCAACCTGCACACTTTAACAACTATTTTCCAGATATTATCCAATAAAGCACCTTATACTGACCAGTAACCAAGGCCGAGAACGAGACTCATCAAACTGCTCACACTTAACACATACTTGTCCTCAAGTATGAAGAAACAAGCTAAATAAAAATAATGAGTTGAGTTTGCAAGCCTGGTTACCTCGCTTCACCGACCTAAGACTCTAAAACTTAAAAGACTCTTCAACACATAGATGACTCACAGAAAACAAAAAACAAGAAAACGGACAAAAGAAAAAAAACTCATAAACACATTACACAGGCTATATTTTCAATCAATCATCCCCCTTGGGTTGAATCAATCTGGCTGTAAACAACTTCGAAATTCTACCACCCTCCCCTTCACTGGCTAGTCTATCCGCTTGTCAAGATCGCCACTCTTATAAGCCAAAAGCTAGGTTCGCTCAGTCACTCATTCCTCACCAGAAATGTTAGGACTATTCTCTCAAATTGCAGAACCACAGATGCTTCGGACTCAGATCTCACGTGCGGCTCCTAAAGGGCTTTAAGGCTTGTAATGGGGCTATTGGTTTGTAGTGTTTGGGGTGGGTGTTCCTAAGGCTCTAAGGTTTAAAAACTACTACTCCCTCCGTCCCGCACTACTCGCACCTTTCCTTTTGGGCACGGAGATTAAGGAATGAGTGATAGACAAAGTCAACAATTACGGTTGTAGGTATAAATTGTTACTAAAAATAGAAAGAGTGCAAATAACTTGGGACGCCCAGAAAGGAAATAAGTGCAAGTAGTGCGGGACGGAGGGAGTACTTTTTTTGATGTGGGGAACTGTGTGTATCTGGGCTTTTGGTTGTTGCTTCTCTTTGGCTGGGCGTTTCCTGATATTGACCTCCAACTGGTAAGTATCTTCTTTGTGGCTTCGCCACCCTTATTCCAGCTTCCTTCTTTTTGTGGTCAAGTGTTTTCGACCATTTTCTTTAACATATTTTTTAAATGTGGCTTTGCCAACCTTATTCCTTCTTTTTTTTTTGGACCCGGAATTTTTCCTGGTCGATTTTCTCCTTACCTCTCGATTTCTTTCTCCAGTTGATTTTTCTTGTACGTCCTCCTGGCCAGTCGCCTTCTTGCCTTATGCCTCGCACACACACAGTCCAGTGGCTAGTGGGTTATATCTGGGTATAGATTTCTAAGGGATGGTTTTTTTTTTGGATGGGGGTTTTCCTAATGCCTTCAGGACTTGCTACACGCGGTCACCTTACCCTAGGCATCATGTGGCAGCCACTCTTTTCTTTTCTTTTTTTTTAAATGTTTAGCGGAAAGTGGTTCCACTTTAGGCTTTTAACTCACCAATTTAAGAGGGCTTTCACAATTGGCTTCTAATCGGGTTTTTCTTTCATACTTGCATCCTCTAGAGTAGCCTGGATCTAAGAAAGGTGGTTTCTACTCTTGGTGTGTTTTATTTCCATCAATCATCTCGCCTTAAGATTGGATCAGTTGAGTTTTAAGCCCGTGTTTTAACACATGTCCTAAAAAAACAAAACTTAACCTAAACTGACTTACTAAGGACTGACTCGACACATGACAACGCATATATACAATTATACTGGCCATTATCTCTTCCTCCCACTTCATCCTTGTTTGCCTTCACGCAAGTTTTGTGAAGTGTAAAACAGGATGACCAGTATCCAACACATAGAAGGACAAAAAACCAGAAAACACATAACACATGGAAAACATATTATATATGAAACTTCTCACACTTAGACTATGCAATAGGCTAAGTGGGAGAAGAATAACGAACATAGAGAACACATAAACAATGTGTAACAAGAACTACTATGCAAAACATACTATGTCAACAAAAACTTCTCACACTTGGACTATGCAATAGGCTAAGTGGGAGAAGGTATAGGACTCACATAAAAAAAACACAAAACAAAGACAACTTCTAACATCCTAAACACATATAACGTTGTAAACCCTCGTCTTCTCACACTTAGATTATGGAATAGGCTAAGTGTTATGAATGAGGGTATATGCATGCTAAAACATGTACAAAAAAAATAGAAACAACACAACTAGAAAAAAAAACTCAAGTTTACTGAAAATAAAAAGAAAGCTAACTGGTCAGTTGGTAGGGTCGGTCATCTTCTCCTCTGGATCCTCTTTGGTCAGGAGCCTTGTGCAGTTTCCTTCTCGGGTTCCTTTGTTGGTACACATCAGGGGTGTCACTCTTTTTCTTATGATTCTTGAAAGTCCCCTTGATTTTCCTCTTTTCCATGGGCCGCAGACGATGGTTGTTGGGGACCTTACTCCCGATCAGTTTGGACACTTGTCCCAGCTTCTTGATGATAATGGCCGATAGGACCACCCTGGGCTTTTTGGTCTCCTTCTTTTGCTTTGCTGCCCCATTGCCTTTCCTCTTTCTTTCTTGGTTGCATTTTCCTTCTTTGTCTTGATTTTCCTGTAAGTCGGTTTCTGGTACTGGTGTCTCTTTCTGGGCAGCAGGGATGGCAAGTGGATTGTCGATGTTGGCCTCCTGTACTGGCTGGGCGAGAGTTGCAGTCGGGTTCTCCCCTGGTTTTGTAGGAGAACCCTCTTCCTGGATAGTAAGGGTCGATGACGAATGTCCAGCAACAGCAGGGGTCTAACTTGGTTGTAGCATGTTTTGGATCCTCCCCAGGTTTTTGTAGGAGGTCCAATATCTTCCTGGCCAATATCAATGTCCTTGCTCTTCTTTTTGTTGCAAGGAGCCTTGTCCTCCTCGCTTGAGATCTCTACAAGATCATGAACCTTGTTGGGCCACTTCTTTTTCTCAATCCTATGCCTGATAATTCGCCTCGATGCACGGTTCAGCCCTTGTTTTCTCTCTGCCTTCTTCTCGGCCAGTTGGTGAGCCCCAGTGGCTCTAGCGAATCTTGACTTCTGACAAATAGTCTCTTCAATATCCTCTTCATCAGGTTCTTTAGTGGTTTCCCTTGAATTCTCTTCCGGACCTTGATTGATGTATCATCCCAAACTTTTGTGACCCTTTTTATTATGTTATTGGAATTTTGGATTTTTTTTTCTTAAAACGTTTGATTTTATGTGATTAAGTGCTTTGCGTGAAATAAATTGCCGTGGTAATTGTGGAATGATGAGCTTGAGATTTTATCGTTTTTCCAATGTGGGGAAAAGATTAATAGGATCATGCATTTATCCTTTCTCGAGTCGATTCATTGAAATATTCGGCCCTTCCTAATAATTGAAATAGTACTTCTTTTTGTGGATTTAATTAATTGCTTTGGGACATAATTCCAAATTAAATCCAAACCAATGGACCTTAAATTACACTATATGAAATTCGAACTCCATCCTTTTATCCTTGGGAGTTTCGAAAATCTCCAATAGGAGATTGGATTATTTTTCATTTGATTTAATTGGTGCTTTTTTTTTACTCTCTTCTTTTGAATTAAATCCAATTAAATCATGATATATTTCATTTCCTCGCCCAAAAATAGATAGAGAGTTGGGGTATTTCCTTGGCTATTTAGCCTAGCAATTTTCGGCTCTCTCCAATAAAATTTGGAGAATATTTTATTTGTTTTCTAATTTGTGGAATCCCTATTTATTCAAATAAATTCCTTTGTCAATTTAATTGGGGATGTGAATATTTTTCTACTACTTCCCTTCCATGTCACACGCCCCATACTATTATTTTCCTTGTGGGAATTTAAATAATTGTTACCTATTTTATGGGAGCCTCTTTCCATAAAGAATTTACCAAAATTTAAATCCTATTCTATTTAATTGGGGATTTAAATAATTTCCTTGTGCAAAGTCCTTGAAATTTTCGGCCCCCACCACAATTGTTCCTACTTGGAGATTTAATTTATTTGTTTCCTTGTATTCATTATTTTTATTTCCCAAATTGTGGATTTATTTCTCTCCAAGTAAATATCAAATAATCTCTTATTAATTTTCAGCCATAATTTTCGAAAATTAGGCTCTTTATAATTGTGGGATTTTTATTCATTAGCCTATATTTTAATTCTCCACAATTTTTTTTTTATTTAATTCATTCATGGACTTAAACCTAGCAAATAAATACCAACTTATCAAACCCTAGCCCCCATTCCTTCAAAAATTTCGCCCACCCCTCTCTCTCCCTCTCCCACACGGTTCTTCATCTCTCCCACTCTCCCATCTCCAAAAATCCTCCATCCAACCCTTGTTCTTGCAATCCGTTGAAGTTATCTTCGAGAACCTCCGACGAATCGCTCCATTCTACGTTTCTACCGATTCGTTTTGTCAAAGGAAGGTATATTCGCACACTTTTCCTCCTCCTTCTCTTTTGAACCATGTTTTGAGTCCTACATGCATGTAGAGAGTGTAGGTTTGATAGATCGCAAGTTTTAACGGGAGGGAAATTGTGTGTTCGTAAGAACGTGTTTGATTTTTGCATTGTTGGTTGAAATCATGGGTGTTGGATCGAAATATTTGTGAATGATATGTGTTTGTATGCAAATATGTGAATGAGGAACGTGTGAGCATGAATGTGTGTTCTCGAGCATGAAGAATCGGTGTTTTGTTGTGGATGTTTTAAAAACCCTATTTTCGAATTTGAACCAGAAATCTGTGATGCACGACCAGTGACTTATGATATGTGTTCGACCCATCAAACGAACGAATTTTGCTACGAAGTTTTTACTGAGTAAACTTCAAGGTGTTTTCTGTGTCTCGTGTGAATTTCAGCCTGTTTCATCGAAAAATGAAATTTTAATAAATTTTTGAAGTTGACTGCGCAAATCTGCTAGAAACGTGAGTTCTCGCCAGGAATGTTTCGTTTTCTGTTTGACTGACCAAATGACCTCCGATCGATGTGATTCTTAAACTATATGAACATTTGAAGTGTCTTCTGTGTTGTGTTAAATTTTCAGCCGTTTTAGGCATCGTATGAATTTATGGTGAATTTTTCAAATGAACTGCGCAATACTGTCAGAAATTGTATGTTCCGACCAGAGAGTTCAATATGTGATATGACTGACTAAATGACGTGATTTCAATATGAATATTTTCATGGATGAACTTGAATGTGTCCTCTGTATCGTGACCAAAATTTAGCATGTTTTGAGGTCGGGTGAATTTAAAGTGATTTTTACAAAACGGTCGCGCAATTCTGCCAGTTTTCTGCCTTGATTAAATGACACTTATTTCTCAAGTTTAAAAGTATTGTATGATGCATGTATGTCCATGGAATGTGCTTAAATGTTAAAATCACTTGTGATAAGTTGAAATGTGTTACGTGTGTTTTACACCTTTGAGATGTATGTTGGGTTTGGGAAATTGAGGAAAACGTTGAGAGAGAGAGACGATAGGACATGCATAGTAAAATAATGTTGTGTGAGGCTGACTTGTGTTGTCGTTGACAAGGGTGTTGGGTACTCGTGAACTCAAGGATCGAGAGTTGCTAAGTTGGGTTGTGAATTACTAAGAGAACGAGGTGGGCTTTCTTTTCAAACCTCTTCATTTTTCCGAAAAATATTATGTGGAGATACAAGGGTGGTTTAACTGTTATGTCATGCCATGGACTGTTTTTGTTATGAGATTTTGTGCCTGATGCCTAGTTCGTATGAGTTTACTCCGTTAGGCTATATGGCTGTTTTGTGAAACGAATTCGGGTCCGAGTAGGGCCGTAAACCCTATCGGGCTGTGTACACTGGTGGGATCGTGAGCCGTCCTTGCAAGTCGGCCGGTCTCGTGGGCGAATAGTGTGGCCACACTTTCGTCGCACTGTGGTTGTGATTGTTGGATTGATGTGAAAAGTGGGGAGATTATTTGACTGGCCAGTCTATGAAACATTTTTGTGTTCTCGTGATATTTTCTTTACTACGTATAAAACTCGAGATCACTGGTATGGATGACATAACTATATAAATATTTTCGGCATGAGCCCATTGAGTACAACAAGTACTCAGCCCTGCAATTTTCTTTTAAAAATTTTGCAGGTTGAGCGGGATGTTGCGGTGGATGTTGAGCTGGCTAAAGACCCTAGGATACGTTGTGTCGTCATACATAGGCGTGATCCTTGACTCTCTTAAACCTTATTTATCCGCTGCTATGTTTTAAATTGTGTCTTAAGACCTTAATCTTTATGTTTTTGGGTTTGAACATGTATGGTGATGTTAGGATTTAAACGTGTGTTTACGTCGTCTTTTGAAAATGGTATTCTTCGGGATTTGAGTTAATGTTTGCTTTACTTTAGTTATTTAATTGTTGTGTTTTCTTAAGTCTAATTTTTCCGTTATCCTTTTTTTTTAAAGTATTTTCATCTTAGGTCTTTTCAAAAAATAATTTACCTTAAAATCTTTTAAGTAAGGTGTTCTTTTAAATTGTTGTCCATGCATGTCGGTCACGATCGCCGCGTTGTGGTACCCCTTGTTTGGGCGGTCGTGACAGAGTGGTATCAGAGCTTTGTTCTTTCGCTGTGGTCCGAGAGTCTTCTTTCACTTTAAGTCTAAGTTAGCGAACCCTTATTTGACTAGAAGTGTCACGAAGGCTTAACATCCAAAGCATCACGCTCAACCGATGAAAGTAAGGTATGTTTAAATTATTGGAAGTATGCAAGGATGATATGATATGACGTTGACAGGTTTATGCATGTGAATGAATGATGTGCGTAAATATGATGTTGTAATAGCATGATTACATGGAATACGAGTATGATTGGCGTGATAATTTAGACATGTATTGTATGTACAAATGTGATATCGAGATGGTATGAATACGTTAAGACAACAACAAATTTTCAATCCACGCGAAAAACTTAACGACTTTTTCAAACAATAATACAATTTGGGGTTTTAAAAGAAAATTTTAGTCTCCACGTAGATGGTACGAACGAAACGAACCGCGCTTAAGAGCAGTCAGTATAGTGCCAGAATGCGACAAGCGATATACGATTACGACCACTATGAGAGAGAGGAAGGCAAGGCCTTGAGAGAGGTTGTTGCCCGTTTTGAGACCCTATGGCGAGATGTCTGCGGGTACCATGTAACGGCCTGTGGTGCCATAAGGAGACTAATTGAGTTGATGCCCGACAATTGGGAGCCTTGGATGGAAACAACAGCCAGTCGGTTCACGTGGTACGAACCAAGAAACCAGATGATGGCCGGCGACATGAAAGGTTTTCTAAAGGCCTTAACCTGTGCTTTGATTGACTCACGTTCCGAGCGACCACCATCGACAGAGAAAGAAGAAGATGAGACCTTTTGGGAAGACAAAGATGTGATCGAGGTTAAACCAACGGCAGTAAGAGAAGCCGTACCACAAGAAGGCATGGTCCCGGGTTTCGAAGATGACTACGTGGATGTTAACACGGATGATAGTATGGATGACGAAGAAGATCTCCGTATGATTGATGAGTACCACGCGGAAGAGGAAGAAGACCCGGAAGAGGATATTAGCACTAGATAGATGGGTGATGTTGTTTCTTTTCCCTTAAGTTGTTAAGACGATGGAAGTAGTACCTTTTTGTTTTTCCGAACGAATGCTTTTGTTTTTCCTTTCCACGTTGTTTATGGAAGTTTCCCTTTTTATATGCCTTTAAGTACTTGTGTTTTTAGTGTACTGTACACATGCATGAAAGTGGTGGTGTTTTGATAACGATGTACTCACAACGGTGCTACCCTGCGTTTTAGATCAACATGCCTCCAAGACGTAGACGTGGTCCGCGTGTGGAGAACAACGTGGGGGAACAGACAGAAGGAAGTGTCGGGAATCCACCCCCGCCTCCACCACCACCTCTACCCCAACCAAACGAAAGGGAGTACATCAAAGCCTTTCGGAAAGAGAACCCACCTAAGTTCGATGGATTGGGATAGCCCCCGAAGGCGGAGGCATGGGTACGCGACATTGAGCGTATCTTTGAGTTTATGGGATGCACGGACAGGGAACGTCTGGCCTGCGTGACGTATCAGCTGACAGGACCCGCTGACTTTTGGTGGGAAACGAAGAAGAGAACCATGGACCCCGCTCGCCGTGTGGCGCTTACCTGGGGGGATTTTAAGGAAGAGGTTTACAACAAGTATGTTCCGGAAAGTTATCGGCGGGCGAAGGTAGAGGAGTTCCACACGTGGAAGCAAGGAAGTATGACGGTCACAGAGTACGACCGCACCCTATGTGAGATGACGCGTTATGCGCCAGAATTGGTGGATACAGACGAGAAGATGGCTGCGAAGTTCCGTTCCGGCCTTAGGACAGAGATAAGGGTAGCAGTGGCTAGTCGGAGGGGAATTCCTTATTCCGAGGTGTTGGGCTGTGCCTTAGATGTGGAGGAAGAACTGCCCAAGAATGAGAGGATAACAAATCCTGCACCGTCTGCACCCCCAGCGAACTTTAGAGACAAAAGGAAGTGGGAGGGAAACCAAACTCCTTTTGACAACAAGAGGCGTTTTTCTACTTTTCGGCAGCCGCATAATCATGGGCGCCAAATTGTGCCACAGCAGAGAGGAAACCCGCAGAGAACACCCTACTGTAATCGGTGCTCCAAGCATCATGTTGGGGAGTGCCGAGTTGGAAGCATTCGGTGTTACGCCTGCGGTGGAAACGGGCACATGTCTCGAGAGTGCCCAAACAACAACAAAGGTGGAGTGAAGAATGGGCAAGGACAGAGGCCACCACAGCAGCCTCAACCAATCCGACAAGTGGCCCCACAGCAAGCAAGGGCATATGCACTCAAAGGGAATCAAGGGCAGGAACCCCAAGCCAGCAAGGGCAAAGAGAATTTGGCAGGTATGGGAAAGCTCCAACAACTGCCTATTATTGTGCTGTTTGATACGGGTGCTTCGCATTCTTTTATTTCCATGTCATGTGTGAATGCCTTAGAACTCCCTACTGTTATGCTTGAATCAAGTTTGAATGTGTCTTCACCGGTTGGAGGACTGATAGATATTGTAAGAACTTGCTCGAACCTAGAGTTTGTGTTAGGAGAACTAAGAGTAGTGGCCCAACTTTTGCACGTTATGCCTTTAGAGAATGTAGACATAATCTTGGGAATGGATTGGCTTACCGAGAACCACGCAACGATTTACTGTAAAGAGAGGCAGATTTCCTTTCAAACCCCGGACGAAGAGCCGACTATCGTGTATGGGATCTCCATGAACCGGTGAACCTCCATAATCTCTGCTTTGCAAGCAACTACGATGATAAGAAAAGGGCGTCCGGCGTATCTGGTATACTTGAATGGAGAAGAAAAGAAAGAATTGAGAGTGGAAGACGTGGCAGTGGTGCGAGATTTTCCCGAGGTATTCCCCGAAGCCTTGCCAGGACCGCCACCAGACAGACAGGTGGAGTTCACCATTGATTTAGAACCAGGGTCAGCGCCAGTATCAAAGGCGCCATACCGAATGGCCCCTAAGGAGTTGGCCGAGTTGAAGGTTCAGTTGCAGGAACTGTTAGACTTGGGTTTCATTTCGACCCAGTGTGTCACCATGGGGAGCGCCAGTTTTGTTCGTTAAGAAGAAGGATGGGACGATGAGGATGTGCATCGACTATCGTGAGCTCAACAAGATGACCTTGAAGAATAAGTACCCACTGCCTAGGATTGATGACTTGTTTGACCAACTTCGAGGAGCGGGCGTATTCTCAAAAATGGATTTGAGATCAGGGTATCATCAACTAAAGGTCCGACGAGAGGATGTGCCTAAGACTGCTTTTCGCACTTGCTATGGCCATTACGAATTCGTCGTGATGCCATTTGGGCTGACCAACGCCCCAGCCGTTTTCATGGACTTAATGAACCGAGTTTTCCACGAGTATCTGACAAGTTTGTGTTACTCTTCATCGACGACGTGTTGGTATACTCGAAGAACGAGGAGGAGCATGGACAACACCTACGAATAGTGTTGGAAACGTTGCAAAGGGAGAAACTTTATGCCAAGTTTAGTAAGTGTGAGTTTTGGTTGACTCGAGTGAACTTCCTTGGTCACATTGTGACGGCAAATGGGATTCAAGTAGACCCAGCAGAGGTCGAGGCCGTACAAAATTGGAAATCGCCGAAAACGCCAAGTGAAATCCGCAGTTTCTTGGGATTGGCGGATATTATCGACGATTCATCGAGGGATTCTCTAAGATTGCGAGACCGATGACGCAACTACTAAAGAAAGGAATTAAGGTGGTTTGGACGCCAAAGTGCGAGGCGAGTTTCCAACTATTGAAGGAGAAATTGACTACAGCACCAGTCCTAGCGGTACCAGAACCCGACAAGGACTTCGCCGTCTATACGGATGCGTCGAAAGTATGACTAGGATGTGTGTTAATGCAAGATGGGAAGGTGATAGCATATGCTTTCCGATAGCTGAGACCGAATGAGTTGAATTTTCCGACGCATGATTTGGAGTTAGCAGCAGTGGTGCATGCACTGAAAATTTGGAGACATCATCTCTATGGAGTGAGATGCGAAATCTACACCGATCACAAGAGTCTCAAGTATTTCTTCGAGCAGAAGGAGCTAAACATGCGACAACGACGTTGGTTAGAGGTCGTGAAAGAGTATGACTGCGGTATTAATTACCATCCGGGCAAGGCGAACGTGGTCGCCGATGCCTTGAGTAGGAAGAATCAACCTCAACTAGCTTATTTCCTAACGCAAGAGGAAGCTTTGATTCACGAGTTTGACAAGATGAGTTTGGAAATAGTGGAAGCGCCCGAGACAGTAGGTGCAAATTTGGCGACACTAGTGATTGAGCCAGATTTGAGAACCAAACTCATAGAAGCCCAGCGACGTGATGGAAAGTTGGAGGAATTACGCGCGAAAGTGAGAGCCGAGAAGCTTGATCATTACCTCGAGGAGGCGGATAATGCCTTGACGTACGATGGACGATTGTGTGTGCCAAGCGATGAGGTGCTAAAAGAGGAGATTTTGAGTGAAGCGCACGACACGCCTTACACCGCACACCCCGGAAGCACGAAGATGTATCGGGATTTGAAGCAACGGTTTTGGTGGAATGGGATGAAAGGGGATGTAGCGTCATATGTGGAACGATGTCTAGCATGCCAACAAGTGAAGGCCTTACACCAGCGGCCATATGGGAAGTTGCAACCGCTCGAAATTCCTGAATGGATGTGGGAACATCTAGCTATGGATTTCGTGACGGGTTTACCAAAGTCACAGAAGGGCAACACTGCGATCTGGGTGATCATTGATCGACTTACTAAAAGTGTGCACTTCTTACCGATCAAGATTACTTATGGCGCGGATAAGTTAGCTAAGCTCTACGTGAATGAAGTGGTGCGATTGCATGGAGTGCCAAAAACCATCGTGTCCGACCGCGATACGAAGTTCACATCGAAGTTTTGGACGAGTTTGCAACGCGAATTGGGCACACAACTGAACTTCAGCACTGCTTATCACCCGCAATCGGATGGACAGTCAGAGAGGACGATTCAGACGCTTGAGGATATGTTGCGAGCCGTTGTCCTAGATCGAGGAGAAGGTTGGGAAACTGTTCTACCATTGGTCGAATTCGCCTACAACAATAGCTATCAAGCGACGATCGATATGGCTCCGTACGAAGCCTTGTACGGCAGGAAGTGTCAATCCCCACTTTATTGGGATGAAGTTGGCGAGAGAAAGATGTTAGGACCCGATGCCATAAAGGAGATGACCGAAATTGTGCATCAAATCCGTGCAAGGATCAAGGAAGCTCAAGATAGGCAAAAATCGTATGCTGACGTGCGTCGAACGGAAATCAAATTCGACGTTGGTGACAAAGTGTTCTTAAAAGTGTCCCCGACGAGAGGAGTTGTGAGATTTGGAGTGAAGGGCAAGCTGAAACCGCGTTTTGTTGGACCGTACGAGATCATCGACGAAGTAGGTCCTGTGGCGTATCGTTTGGCGTTACCTCCCAGCTTTGGGAACGTGCACAACGTGTTCCACGTGTCGCAGTTGCGCAAGTACGTGTTCAACCCCAAACATGTGATTCACCAAGAGGAAGTGATCCTAACCCCCGACATGAGCTACGAGGAAAGGCCCGAAGCAATCCTAGATCGGAAGGTACAAGAGCTACGGAGCAAGTCGATAGCGTCCGTGAAGGTGTTGTGGAAGCACCATGGTCCCGAGGAAGCTACATGGGAGTTAGAAGATAAGATGAAAGAAAAGTTTCCCGAGCTGTTTGTGTGAGACGTTTAAATTTCGGGACGAAATTCCTGTTTAGAGGGGAAGGATGTAACATCCCAATCTTTTGTGACCCTTCTTATTATGTTATTGGAATTTTGGAATTTTTTTTTCTTAAAATGTTTGATTTTATGTGATTAAGTGCTTTGCGTGAAATAAATTGCCGTCGTAATTGTGGAATGATGAGCTTGAGATTTTATCATTTTTCCAATGTGGGGAAAAGATTAATAGGATCATGCATTTATCCTTTCTCGAGTCGATTCATTGAAATATTCGGCCCTTCCTAATTATTGAAATAGTACTTCTTTTTGTGGATTTAATTAATTGCTTTGGGACATTATTCCAAATTAAATCCAAACCAATGGACCTTAAATTACACTACATGAAATTCGAACTCCATCCTTTTATCCTTGGGAGTTTCGAAAATATCCAATAGGAGATTGGATTATTTTTCATTTGATTTAATTGGTGCTTTTTTTTTACTCTCTTCTTTTGAATTAAATCCAATTAAATCATGATATATTTCATTTCCTCGCCCAAAAATAGATAGAGAGTTGGGGTATTTCCTTGGCTATTTAGCCTAGCAATTTTCGGCCCTCTCCAATAAAATTTGGAGAATATTTATTTGTTTCCTAATTTGTGGAATCCCTATTTATTCAAATAAATTCCTTTGTCAATTTAATTGGGGATGTGAATATTTTTCTACTACTTCCCTTCCATGTCACACGCCCCATACTATTATTTTCCTTGTGGGAATTTAAATAATTGTTACCTATTTTATGGGAGCCTCTTTCCATAAAGAATTTACCAAAATTTAAATCCTATTCTATTTAATTGGGGATTTAAATAATTTCCTTGTGCAAAGTCCTTGAAATTTTCAGCCCCCACCACAATTGTTCCTACTTGGAGATTTAATTTATTTGTTTCCTTGTATTCATTATTTTTATTTCCCAAATTGTGGATTTATTTCTTTCCAAGTAAATATCAAATAATCTCTTATTAGTTTTCAGCCATAATTTTCGAAAATTAGGCTCTTTATAATTGTGGGATTTTTTTTCATTAGCCTATATTTTAATTCTCCACAATTTTTTTTATTTATTTAATTCATTCATGGACTTAAACCTAGCAAATAAATACCAACTTATCAAACCCTGACCCCCATTCCTTCAAAAATTTCGCCCACCCCTCTCTCTCCCTCTCCCACATGGTTCTTCATCTCTCCCACTCTCCCATCTCCAAAAATCCTCCATCCAACCCTTGTTCTTGCAATCCGTTGAAGTTATCTTCGAGAACCTCCGACGAATCGCTCCATTCTACGTTTCTACCGATTCGTTTTGTCAAAGGAAGCTATATTCGCACACTTTTCCTCCTCCTTCTCTCTTGAACCATGTTTTGAGTCCTACATGCATGTAGAGAGTGTAGGTTTGATAGATCGCAAGTTTTAACGGGAGGGAAATTGTGTGTTCGTAAGAACTTGTTTGATTTTTGCATTGTTGGTTGAAATCATGGGTGTTGGATCGAAATAATTGTGAATGATATGTGTTTGTATGCAAATATGTGAATGAGGAACGTGTGAGCATGAATGTGTGTTCTCGAGCATGAAGAATCGGTGTTTTGTTGTGGATGTTTTAAAAACCCTATTTTCGAATTTGAACCAGAAATCTGTGATGCACGACCAGTGACTTATGATCTGTGTTCGACCCATCAAACGAACGAATTTTGCTACGAAATATTTACTGAGTAAACTTCAAGGTGTTTTCTGTGTCTCGTGTGAATTTCAGCCTGTTTCATCGAAAAATGAAATTTTAATAAATATTTGAAGTTGACTGCGCAAATCTGCCAGAAACGTGAGTTCTCGCCAGGAATATTTCGTTTTCTGTTTGACTGACCAAATGACCTCCGATCGATGTGATTCTTAAACTATATGAACATTTGAAGTGTCTTCTATGTTGAGTTAAATTTTCAGCCTTTTTGGGCATCGTATGAATTTATGGTGAATTTTTCAAATGAACTGCGCAATACTGTCAGAAATTGTATGTTCCGACCAGAGAGTTCAATATGTGATATGACTGACTAAATGACGTGATTTCGATATGAATATTTTCATGGATGAACTTGAATGTGTCCTCTGAATCGTGACCAAAATTTAGCATGTTTTGAGGTCGGGTGAATTTAAAGTGATTTTTACAAAACGGTCGCGTAATTCTGCCATTTTTCTGCCTTGATTAAATGACACTTATTTCTCAAGTTTAAAAGTATTGTATGATGCATGTATGTCCATGGAATGTGCTTAAATGTTGAAATCACTTGTGATAAGTTGAAATGTGTTACGTGTGTTTTACACCTTTGAGATGTATGTTGGGTTTGGGAAATTGAGGAAAACGTTGAGAGAGAGAGACGATAGGACATGCATAGTAAAATAATGTTGTGTGAGGCTGACTTGTGTTGTCGTTGACAAGGGTGTTGGGTACTCGTGAACTCAAGGATCGAGAGTTGCTAAGTTGGGTTGTGAATTACTAAGAGAACGAGGTGGGCTTTCTTTTCAAACCTCTTTATTTTTCCGAAAAATATTATGTGGAGATACAAGGGTGGTTTAACTGTTATGTCATGCCATGGACTGTTTTTGTTATGAGATTTTGTGCATGATGCCTAGTTCGTATGAGTTTACTCCGTTAGGCTATATGGCTGTTTTGTGAAACGAATTCGGGTCCGAGTAGGGCCGTAAACCCTATCGGGCTGTGTACACTGGTGGGATCGTGAGCCGTCCTTGCAAGTCGGCCGGTCTCGTGGGCGAATAGTGTGGCCACACTTTCGTCGCACTGTGGTTGTGATTGTTGGATTGATGTGAAAAGTGGGGAGATTATTTGACTGGCCAGTCTATGAAACATTTTTGTGTTCTCGTGATATTTTCTTTACTACGTATAAAACTCGAGATCACTGGTATGGATGACATAACTATATAAATATTTTCGGCATGAGCCCATTGAGTACAACAAGTACTCAGCCCTGCAATTTTCTTTTAAAAATTTTGCAGGTTGAGCGGGATGTTGCGGTGGATGTTGAGCTGGCTAAAGACCCTAGGATACGTTGTGTCGTCATACATAGGCGTGATCCTTGACTCTCTTAAACCTTATTTATCCGCTGCTATGTTTTAAATTGTGTCTTAAGACCTTAATCTTTATGTTTTTGGGTTTGAACATGTATGGTGATGTTAGGATTTAAACGTGTGTTTACGTCGTCTTTTGAAAATGGTATTCTTCGGGATTTGAGTTAATGTTTGCTTTACTTTAGTTATTTAATTGTTGTGTTTTCTTAAGTCTAATTTTTCCGTTATCCTTTTTTTTTTAAGTATTTTCATCTTAGGTCTTTTCAAAAAATAATTTACCTTAAAATCTTTTAAGGAAGGTGTTCTTTTAAATTGTTGTCCATGCATGTCGGTCACGATCGCCGCGTTGTGGTACCCCTTATTTGGGCGGTCGTGACAGAGTGGTATCAGAGCTTTGTTCTTTCGCTGTGGTCCGAGAGTCTTCTTTCACTTTAAGTCTAAGTTAGCGAACCCTTATTTGACTAGAAGTGTCACGAAGGCTTAACATCCAAAGCATCACGCTCAACCGATGAAAGTAAGGTATGTTTAAATTGTTGGAAGTATGCAAGGATGATATGATATGACGTTGACAGGTTTATGCATGTGAATGAATGATGTGCGTAAATATGATGTTGTAATAGCATGATTACATGGAATACGAGTATGATTGGCGTGATAATTTAGACATGTATTGTATGTACAAATGTGATATCGAGATGGTATGAATACGTTAAGACAACAACAAATTTTCAATCCACGCGACAAACTTAACGACTTTTTCAAACAATAATACAATTTGGTGTTTTAAAAGAAAATTTTTGTCTCCACGTAGATGGTACGAACGAAACGAACCGCGCTTAAGAGCAGTCAGTATAGTGCCAGAATGCGACAAGCGATATACGATTACGACCACTATGAGAGAGAGGAAGGCAAGGCCTTGAGAGAGGTTGTTGCCCGTTTTGAGACCCTATGGCGAGATGTCTGCGGGTACCATGTAACGGCCTGTGGTGCCATAAGGAGACTAATTGAGTTGATGCCCGACAATTGGGAGCCATGGATGGAAACAACAGCCAGTCGGTTCACGTGGTACGAACCAAGAAACCAGATGATGGCCGGCGACATGAAAGGTTTTCTAAAGGCCTTAACCTGTGCTTTGATTGACTCACGTTCCGAGCGACCACCATCGACAGAGAAAGAAGAAGATGAGACCTTTTGGGAAGACAAAGATGTGATCGAGGTTAAACCAACGGCAGTAAGAGAAGCCGTACCACAAGAAGGCATGGTCCCGGGTTTCGAAGATGACTACGTGGATGTTAACACGGATGATAGTATGGATGACGAAGAAGATCTCCGTATGATTGATGAGTACCACGCGGAAGAGGAAGAAGACCCGGAAGAGGATATTAGCACTAGATAGATGGGTGATGTTGTTTCTTTTCCCTTAAGTTGTTAAGACGATGGAAGTAGTACCTTTCTGTTTTTCCGAACGAATGCTTTTGTTTTTCCTTTCCACGTTGTTTATGGAAGTTTCCCTTTTTATATGCCTTTAAGTACTTGTGTTTTTAGTGTATTGTACGCAAGCATGAAAGTGGTGGTGTTTTGATAACGATGTACTCACAACGGTGCTACCCTGCGTTTTAGATCAACATGCCTCCAAGACGTAGACGTGGTCCGCGTGTGGAGAACAACGTGGGGGAACAGACAGAAGGAAGTGTCGGGAATCCACCCCCGCCTCCACCACCACCTCTACCCCAACCAAACGAAAGGGAGTACATCAAAGCCTTTCGGAAAGAGAACCCACCTAAGTTCGATGGATTGGGATAGCCCCCGAAGGCGGAGGCATGGGTACGCGACATTGAGCGTATCTTTGAGTTTATGGGATGCACGGACAGGGAACGTCTGGCCTGCGTGACGTATCAGCTGACAGGACCCGCTGACTTTTGGTGGGAAACGAAGAAGAGAACCATGGACCCCGCTCGCCGTGTGGCGCTTACCTGGGAGGATTTTAAGGAAGAGGTTTACAACAAGTATGTTCCGGAAAGTTATCGGCGGGCGAAGGTAGTGGAGTTCCACACGTGGAAGCAAGGAAGTATGACGGTCACAGAGTACGACCGCACCCTATGTGAGATGACGCGTTATGCGCCAGAATTGGTGGATACAGACGAGAAGATGGTTGCGAAGTTCCGTTCCAGCCTTAGGACAGAGATAAGGGTAGCAGTGGCTAGTCGGAGGGGAATTCCTTATTCCGAGGTGTTGGGCTGTGCCTTAGATGTGGAGGAAGTACTGCCCAAGAATGAGAGGATAACAAATCCTGCACCGTCTGCACCCCCAGCGAACTTTAGAGACAAAAGGAAGTGGGAGGGAAACCGAACTCCTTTTGACAACAAGAGGCGTTTTTCCACTTTTCGGTAGCCGCATAATCATGGGCGCCAAATTGTGCCACAGCAGAGAGGAAACCCGCAGAGAACACCCTACTATAATCGGTGCTCCAAGCATCATGTTGGGGAGTGCCGAGTTGGAAGCATTCGGTGTTACGCCTGCGGTGGAAACGGGCACATGTCTCGAGAGTGCCCAAACAACAACAAAGGTGGAGTGAAGAATGGGCAAGGACAGAGGCCACCACAGCAGCCTCAACCAATCCGACAAGTGGCCCCACAGCAAGCAAGGGCATATGCACTCAAAGGGAATCAAGGGCAGGAACCCCAAGCCAGCAAGGGCAAAGAGAATTTGGCAGGTATGGGAAAGCTCCAACAACTGCCTATTATTGTATTGTTTGATACGGGTGCTTCGCATTCTTTTATTTCCATGTCATGTGTGAATGCCTTAGAACTCCCTACTGTTATGCTTGAATCAAGTTTGAATGTGTCTTCACCGGTTGGAGGACTGATAGATATTGTAAGAACTTGCTCGAACCTAGAGTTTGTGTTAGGAGAACTAAGAGTAGTGGCCCAACTTTTGCACGTTATGCCTTTAGAGAATGTAGACATAATCTTGGGAATGGATTGGCTTACTGAGAACCACGCAACGATTTACTGTAAAGAGAGGCAGATTTCCTTTCAAGCCCCGGACGAAGAGCCGACTATCGTGTATGGGATCTCCATGAACCGGCGAACCTCCATAATCTCTGCTTTGCAAGCAACTACGATGATAAGAAAAGGGCGTCCGGCGTATCTGGTATACTTGAATGGGGAAGAAAAGAAAGAATTGAGAGTGGAAGACGTGGCAGTGGTGCGAGATTTTCCCGAGGTGTTCCCCGAAGCCTTGCCAGGACCGCCACCCGACAGACAGGTGGAGTTCACCATTGATTTAGAACCAGGGTCAGCGCCAGTATCAAAGGCGCCATACCGAATGGCCCCTAAGGAGTTGGCCAAGTTGAAGGTTCAGTTGCAGGAACTGTTAGACTTGGGTTTCATTTCGACCCAGTGTGTCACCATGGGGAGCGCCAGTTTTGTTCGTTAAGAAGAAGGATGGGACGATGAGGATGTGCATCGACTATCGTGAGCTCAACAAGATGACCTTGAAGAATAAGTACCCACTGCCTAGGATTGATGACTTGTTTGACCAACTTCGAGTAGCGGGCGTATTCTCAAAAATGGATTTGAGATCAGGGTATCATCAACTAAAGGTCCGACGAGAGGATGTGCCTAAGACTGCTTTTCGCACTTGCTATGGCCATTATGAATTCGTCGTGATGCCATTTGGGCTGACCAACGCCCCAGCCGTTTTCATGGACTTAATGAACCGAGTTTTCCACGAGTATCTTGACAAGTTTGTGTTAGTCTTCATCGACGACGTGTTGGTATACTCGAAGAACGAGGAGGAGCATGGACAACACCTACGAACAGTGTTGGAAACGTTGCAAAGGGAGAAACTTTATGCCAAGTTTAGTAAGTGTGAGTTTTGGTTGACTCGAGTGAACTTCCTTGGTCACATTGTGACGGCAAATGGGATTCAAGTAGACCCAGCAAAGGTCGAGGCCGTACAGAATTGAAAATCGCCGAAAACGCCAAGTGAAATCCGCAGTTTCTTGGGATTGGCGGATATTATCGACGATTCATCGAGGGATTATCTAAGATTGCGAGACCGATGACGCAACTACTAAAGAAAGGAATTAAGGTGGTTTGGACGCCAGAGTGCGAGGCGAGTTTCCAACTATTGAAGGAGAAATTGACTACAGCACCAGTCCTAGCGGTACCAGAACCCGACAAGGACTTCGCCGTCTATACGGATGCGTCGAAAGTATGACTAGGATGTGTGTTAATGCAAGATGGGAAGGTGATAGCATATGCTTCCCGACAGCTGAGACCGAATGAGTTGAATTTTCCGACGCATGATTTGGAGTTAGCAGCAGTGGTGCATGCACTGAAAATTTGGAGACATCATCTCTATGGAGTGAGATGCAAAATCTACACCGATCACAAGAGTCTCAAGTACTTCTTCGAGCAGAAGGAGCTAAACATGCGACAACGACGTTGGTTAGAGGTCGTGAAAGAGTATGACTGCGGTATTAATTACCATCCGGGCAAGGCGAACGTGCTCGCCGATGCCTTGAGTAGGAAGAACCAACCTCAACTAGCTTATTTCCTAACGCAAGAGGAAGCTTTGATTCACGAGTTTGACAAGATGAGTTTGGAAATAGTGGAAGTGCCCGAGACAGTAGGTGCAAATTTGGCGACACTAGTGATTGAGCCAGATTTGAGAACCAAACTCATAGAAGCCCAGCGACGTGATGGAAAGTTGGAGGAATTACGCGCGAAAGTGAGAGCCGAGAAGCTTGATCATTACCTCGAGGAGGCGGATAATGCCTTGACGTACGATGGACGATTGTGTGTGCCAAGCGAGGAGGTGCTAAAAGAGGAGATTTTGAGTGAAGCGCACGACACGCCTTACACCGCACACCCCGGAAGCACGAAGATGTATCGGGATTTGAAGCAACGGTTTTGGTGGAATGGGATGAAAGGGGATGTAGCGTCATATGTGGAACGATGTCTAGCATGCCAACAAGTGAAGGCCTTACACCAGCGGCCATATGGGAAGTTGCAACCGCTCGAAATTCCTGAATGGAAGTGGGAACATCTAGCTATGGATTTCGTGACGGGTTTACCAAAGTCACAGAAGGGCAACACTGCGATCTGGGTGATCATTGATCGACTTACTAAAAGTGCGCACTTCTTACCGATCAAGATTACTTATGGCGCGGATAAGTTAGCTATGCTCTACGTGAATGAAGTGGTGCGATTGCATGGAGTGCCAAAGACCATCGTGTCCGACCGCGATACGAAGTTCACATCGAAGTTTTGGACGAGTTTGCAACGCGAATTGGGCACACAACTGAACTTCAGCACTGCTTATCACCCGCAATCGGATGGACAGTCAGAGAGGACGATTCAGACGCTTGAGGATATGTTGCGAGCCGTTGTCCTAGATCGAGGAGAAGGTTGGGAAACTGTTCTACCATTGGTCGAATTCGCCTACAACAATAGCTATCAAGCGACGATCGATATGGCTCCGTACGAAGCCTTGTACGGCAGGAAGTGTCAATCCCCACTTTATTGGGATGAAGTTGGCGAGAGAAAGATGTTAGGACCCGACGCCATAAAAGAGATGACCGAAATTGTGCATCAAATCTGTGCAAGGATCAAGGAAGCTCAAGATAGGCAGAAATCGTATGCTGACGTGCGTCGAACGGAAATCAAATTCGACGTTGGTGACAAAGTGTTCTTAAAAGTGTCCCCGACGAGAGGAGTTGCGAGATTTGGAGTGAAGGGCAAGCTGAAACCGCGTTTTGTTGGACCGTACGAGATCATCGACGAAGTAGGTCCTGTGGCGTATCGTTTGGCGTTACCTCCCAGCTTTGGGAACGTGCACAACGTGTTCCACGTGTCGCAGTTGCGCAAGTACGTGTTCGACCCCAAACATGTGATTCACCAAGAGGAAGTGATCCTAACCCCCGACATGAGCTACGAGGAAAGGCCCGAAGCAATCCTAGATCGGAAGGTACAAGAGCTACGGAGCAAGTCGATAGCGTCCGTGAAGGTGTTGTGGAAGCACCATGGTCCCGAGGAAGCTACGTGGGAGTTAGAAGATAAGATGAAAGAAAAGTTTCCCGAGCTGTTTGTGTGAGACGTTTAAATTTCGGGACGAAATTCCTGTTTAGAGGGGAAGGATGTAACATCCCAAACTTTTGTGACCCTTTTTATTATGTTATTGGAATTTTGGAATTTTTTTTTCTTAAAACGTTTGATTTTATGTGGTTAAGTGCTTTGCGTGAAATAAATTGTCGTGGTAATTGTGGAATGATGAGCTTGAGATTTTATCATTTTTTCAATGTGGGGAAAAGATTAATAGGATCATGCATTTATCCTTTCTCGAGTCGATTCATTGAAATATTCGGCCCTTCCTAATTATTGAAATAGTACTTCTTTTTGTGGATTTAATTAATTGCTTTGGGACATTATTCCAAATTAAATCCAAACCAATGGACCTTAAATTACACTACATGAAATTCGAACTCCATCCTTTTATCCTTGGGAGTTTCGAAAATATCCAATAGGAGATTGGATTATTTTTCATTTGATTTAATTGGTGCTTTTTTTTGACTCTCTTCTTTTGAATTAAATCCAATTAAATCATGATATATTTCATTTCCTCGCCCAAAAATAGATAGAGAGTTGGGGTATTTCCTTGGCTATTTAGCCTAGCAATTTTCGGCCCTCTCCAATAAAATTTGGAGAATATTTATTTGTTTCCTAATTTGTGGAATCCCTATTTATTCAAATAAATTCCTTTGTCAATTTAATTGGGGATGTGAATATTTTTCTACTACTTCCCTTCCATGTCACACGCCTCATACTATTATTTTCCTTGTGGGAATTTAAATAATTGTTACCTATTTTATGGGAGCCTCTTTCCATAAAGAATTTACCAAAATTTAAATCCTATTCTATTTAATTGGGGATTTAAATAATTTCCTTGTGCAAAGTCCTTGAAATTTTCAGCCCCCGCCACAATTGTTCCTACTTGGAGATTTAATTTATTTGTTTCCTTGTATTCATTATTTTTATTTCCCAAATTGTGGATTTATTTCTCTCCAAGTAAATATCAAATAATCTCTTATTAATTTTCAGCCATAATTTTCGAAAATTAGGCTCTTTATAATTGTGGGATTTTTATTCATTAGCCTATATTTTAATTCTCCACAATTTTTTTTTATTTATTTAATTCATTCAAGGACTTAAACCTAGCAAATAAATACCAACTTATCAAACCCTGGCCCCCATTCCTTCAAAAATTTCGCCCACCCCTCTCTCTCCCTCTCCCACATGGTTCTTCATCTCTCCCACTCTCCCATCTCCAAAAATCCTCCATCCAACCCTTGTTCTTGCAATCCGTTGAAGTTATCTTCGAGAACCTCCGACGAATCGCTCCATTCTTCGTTTCTACCGATTCGTTTTGTCAAAGGAAGGTATATTCGCACACTTTTTGTCACGACCGCCCCTTAGGGTTAACAAATACGGGCGATCGTGATTAAAAGAATTAAATAGAAGACGAAAAGAATTAGGGTTTCAACACAAGTTGGACCAACAATTAATATCCAAATAAATAACCAAGAGTTTAATATTATCCAACAAGGAATTCAGAATATCCATTACCCCAACAATTAAAGTTGTCGGCCCAAATAAATCATAATTTAAGACACGTCACAGCGGAAACGACCAAGAGAAAGAGTGACGTCATGTGTGAAGACACAACGACACTCAAGGTTCAAAGACATCAATAACATATTTAATTCACTTGCTCAACACCAACACATCCTCGTCGCCGCTCAACCTGCACATAGGGAAAACACATGCAGGGCTGAGTACTATAAGAATACTCAATGGGCTCATGCCGAAAACATTTTCAATAAAGGTTGTCAATTTATCATGCCATACTTAAGTAACCGTCGGAGTTTAGCTTTAGAAAGGCCCGAGGCACTAAAATCATTTTCCCATAGTAAAAGTCGACTGATCAGTCATTTTCCCATAGACGTTAGCCATATCTGCCAATACATGACTTGGAATGTGGCCACAAACCAAGCCACTAGACCGGCCAGCCCGTACGCTAGCACACGATCTACCACAGGTGTACACTAGTCCAAGTAGGGTTTGCGGCCCTACGAGGACCCGAATTCGATTTACATAACAATGGCACATAGCCACATCAGATAGGCACGTTAAAAATCAAATCACGGCATGATAAATACAGTTTCATTTCCATCGATAAAATATTTAGGACGTTGTCCTTATTTAAAAGAAAGCCCACCTCGAGTGCTTAGTTTGAAATTACGTTCTTTCCTTTGCGATCACGATTTCCTTGCGATGATTCACCTTTAAAAATTTATATAATAGATAAATCAACACATTGTTTCAAACAAATAACCAAAAATGCATGCATCCTAAGCAACGTCTTTTATCTCGGTTTATTTCGGTTTTCGGTTATTCGGCGGCCGCTTATGCCCCAATTTTCCTCCGTTGGCTCCTCGTATTTTCTTAATGATATCGAAATAAAATCCCCAAAATTATAAAAGTGTGTAATTAAATTATCGCAACATTTTTCCCTTGAACTATATTTATTTCGGGCTTAGGATATAATTATTCATTCGTTGAAATATTCTGAAATTAATTATGTAAATCCCAAAATTAATTTAATTAATAACCCAAAGATTTATTTAAAAGCTCCACTTAATTATTTCTCCACCTTTTATCTCCAATTATATTGAAAAGCCTAAACAAAATTAATTGGATCCCAACTAACCAAATCCTACCATTTAAATTAAAAAGGCTCAAACAAAGTCTTCTTTTTTTTTTTTCCTAATGACAAAGCCCTTGTGTTCATAAAAGCAAAAGGCTCAAAATCATTTAATCCCTAGCCCAACTAATAAGCACCATTTTTTTTATTAAAGAGGCCCAAATTCAAATGTGAGCCCAAAACACTCTCCATCATCTACACGCTATTTCTCTCTTTCTCCCCCTATCTCTCTCTCTTTCGACAAAATTAAAGATTTGCAGCAGCTCTGGCGTCGCCTTCCACCTCCGTCGTCGACCGCCGCCCTCCGTAAGTCGTCGTTGCTGCGCGGTTCAACCTCCGCCGCGACGGGTGCCGCCACCGCCGCCAATCCGCCGGGAAGGCTGCTGACAGAGCCGCGCCGCTGTTGCCGTCGGCTGCTGTTCCGTCGCCGTTCGCTCGGAGCCGTCCCCAGCCGCCGTTCATCACCGAACCAACCCCGAACAGATACCACGCAGCCCCGATTAACCCCGATTTCGACCGAAGTGATCGGTTCTTAATCAAGGTATGTTTCTTTTCGTTCTTGGTTTGATTTTAAAAGTTTCGATTGGTTTTGATTGTGCGATTCGATCGGTGATGCTTGTGGATTGAATTATGTGGGGAGTGAAGTATAATTATGTGTATGGAGCAGAATGCAGTAATTCACGTTTTAAAATTAGGTAGGAAATATACCTCTTTGAATTGAATTTGGGTTGAAGTTCACAAGGCTGAAAGGCAGGTTCTTGGGGCTGGAAAATTTTGATTACTGTCGATAGCAACAATTTGATGTTAGATTCTGAAGCAGGAGAAAAATTTAGATACCAACGATAGAACATAGTTTACCTTGGATAGAAGTTGAAGAAGACGGATTGACTGCAGAGAACGATTGAGGGAAGGAATAACTGATATAGGATTTAATATAGTGGGAAGGGGGTTGGGGATATGGGAGAGATTTGTGGGAGAGATTTGTGGGACGGTTTCAACATAGGATTAGGAGAATAATTTCGAATTCTTCCTCCTTTTTAATAGACGTGATTTGGCTGAAATTATATTTGTTTTTAGTATTTTATTTGCAGATTACGGAAGAGGAATATCTTTTCACGGAGGAGGAAAATCTGCGCAGAATCTTTAATTAAAATTGGAACCAAGGATATTTTATTTTAATTAGTTTAGTTTAATTCACAGCCAATTGTATTTTATTTTAAATCGCGCAGTACACAATTTATTTATCACGGACTGGACTTTCATATTATTCATTTGATTTATCGGATCCAACACGGAATTGAGTCCAATAAATATTCCTCACGGACAGGAATTATTTAAATTCGCATAATCATTTATTTCACAAGTCTCTAGTCCAACAACAATTAATTCACCATCAATTAAGTCACGGACTTTGCAAAAAAATAGCATTAATTACAAGTACTTTAGGGTTCACAAATTAGGTTTAGAAAAACGGGGCGTTACATCCTACCAACCTTAGCAGAAATTTCGTCCCGAAATTTGTTACCCTCAAGTAAAGAGTTGTGGATACAATTCCATCATTTTATCCTCATTCTCCCACGTGGCTTCTTCATGCCCATGATTTTCCCATAGTACTTTCACACAAGCAACATTTTTATTTCTCACAATTTGGATCTTTCGGTTCAAAATATAGCTTAAGTCCGGATTCAACGCAATTTCTTCAAAACGGATCACGTGCTTTGGGTCGAACATGTATTTTCGTAACTGCGACACATGGAAAACGTTGTGCACGTTTCCCAGGTTTGGTGGTAGCGCCAATCGATATGCAACGGGGCCCACTCCTTCGAGAATTTCATAAGGCCCAATAAATCGCGGCTTCAGTTTGCCCTTGACGCCAAATCGTGTTATCCCTTTTGATGGGGATACTTTCAGGAAAACTTTGTCGTCAGCTTGGAATTGTAAATCCGTTCGTCGGACATCCGCGTATGATTTTTGTCTGTCTTGAGCTTCTTTTATCCTTTCCCGAATTTGCCGCACGATTCTCACCATCTCTTCAACTGCATCAGGTCCAAGTATTCTTCTTTCGCCAACTTCGTCCCAGTAGAGCGGCGATCTACACTTTCTTCCATACAATGCTTCGTACGGTGCCATGTTTATCGTTGCCTGAAAACTGTTGTTGTAGGCGAACTCGATCAGTGGTAGTGCTGCCTCCCAACTTCCCCCTCGGTCGAGTACCACGGCTCTTAGCATATCTTCGAGAGTTTGGATCGTTCTTTCGGACTGTCCATCGGTTTGCGGGTGAAATGCCGTGCTGAAGTTCAGTTTGGTTCCAAGCTCCTTCTGTAGACTTATCCAAAATCTTGAGGTGAATTTTGGGTCACGGTCGGACGTGATAGTCACTGGGACTCCATGCAATCGAACTATCTTCCTTATGTAAATTTGAGCCAGTTTATTGGACCCATAGCTTATAAGAATCGGTATGAAATGCGCACTCTTGGTAAGTCGATCTATAACTACCCAAATGGCGGTATTCCCTCTCAGAGTCCTTGGCAAGCCGGTCACGAAATCCATTGCGATGTGCTCCCATTTCCATTCGGGGATCTCTAGTGGTTGTAACTTCCCATACGGTCGTTGATGTAGAATCTTTACTTGCTGACAGACTAAACATCTCTCGACGAATGACGCTATATCCCTCTTCATACCATTCCACCAAAAGGACTTCTTCAGATCTTGATACATTTTCGTACTTCCTGGGTGAGCAGTGTAAGGAGTCTCATGCGCTTCACTCATAACCTCATTTTTTAGTCCCTCATTATCCGGCATGCATAGTCTTCCTTCGAAAGTAAGGGAATTGTCACCTTCTTCACTAAAGTGCCCAGATTCACCAGTTCGCACTTCTATACGAATTTCCTCCAATTTAGCATCCATCCGTTGTGCTTCAATAATCCTCGACCTTAGATCAGGTTCAACAGCTAGAGTGGCGATTCGTGCATCCACTGTTTCAGGTGCCCTCACCATTTCCAAACGCATCTTGCCGAATTCGCGAATCAAGCTTTCTTCTTTGGTGATAAAAGTAGCCAGCTGGGAATGGTCCTTCCGGCTTAGTGCATCTGCTACTACATTCGCTTTGCCGGGGTGATAATTGATGCCACAATCGTAGTCTTTCACCAACTCGAGCCATCTTCGTTGCCGCATGTTCAAATCTTTCTGCTCGAAGAAGTACTTCAAGCTTTTGTGATCCGTGAAGATCTCACATCGGACTCCGTAGAGATGATGTCTCCAAATCTTTAAAGCGTGCACTACCGCTGCTAGCTCCAAATCGTGGGTTGGATAGTTCAACTCGTGTGGCCTCAATTGTCGTGACGCATAAGCAATCACCTTGTTGTTTTGCATCAATACGCATCCAAGTCCCACCTTCGATGCGTCAGTGTATACCACGTAGTTCACTCCAGGCTCTGGCACCGCTAGAATCGGTGCACTAGTTAGCTTTTCCTTCAACAGTTGGAAACTTGCTTCACACTCTGGGGTCCAATTGACTTTTACCCCCTTCTTGAGTTGTTGGGTCATGGGTCTCGCTATCTTCGAGAATCCCTCTATAAACCTTCGGTAGTATCCTGCCAGGCCTAGAAAATTCCGAATCTCGTTTGGTGTCGAGGGTGCTTTCCATTGCTGTACCACCTCAACCTTGGCGGGGTCCACTCGGATTCCCTCTGCTGTCACAATGTGACCAAGGAAGTTCACTTCCTTGAGCCAAAACTCGCACTTGCTGAATTTGGCATACAACTTCTCACTCCTCAACGTCTCCAAAGCGATTCGCAGGTGCTCCTCGTGTTCCTTCTCATTCCTCGAGTAGACGAGTACATCATCTATGAATACCAAAACGAATTTATCCAAGTATGGGTGGAATACTCGGTTCATCAAATCCATGAATACGGCAGGTGCATTCGTCAGTCCAAACGGCATCACCACAAACTCATAGTGACCATATCTCGTGCGAAAAGCAGTCTTCGGTATGTCCTCTCTTCGGACCCTCAATTGATGGTATCCGGACCTTAAGTCCATCTTTGAGAACACACCGGCTCCCCGAAGTTGATCGAATAAGTCATCTATTCTCGGCAGTGGATATTTGTTCTTGAGAGTCATCTTGTTCAATTCTCTGTAATCGATACACATTCTCATCGATCCATCCTTCTTCTTGACAAAAAGCACAGGCGCGCCCCACGGTGAAACACTGGGTCTAATAAAACCCAAGTCCATGAGCTCTTGTAGTTGTATCTTGAGTTCTTCCAACTCCTTTGGCGCCATTCGATATGGGGCCTTCGATACTGGTGCCGACCCTGGCTCTAGGTCGATTGTGAACTCCAATTGTCGATCTGGCGGTGGGCCAGGCAACGCTTCAGGAAAGACGTCGGAAAATTCTCGTACCACAGCAACATCCTCCACTTTCCTTTCCTCCTTCTCATCTCCTTGTAGATAGACCAGATAGGCAGGACGCCCCTTTTCTCAACATCTTTGTGGCTTGAAGTGCGGAGATGATAGACGTTTTTCTGTTCATCGTGATTCCGTGACACACGATTGGTTCCTTTCCAGGGGCTTGTAACGATATTTGCCTCTCCTTACATCGAATCGTAGCAAAATTTGTAGTCAACCTGTCCATTCCCAAGATTACGTCGACATCCTTCATGGCCATAACTTGTAGGTCGTGCGCGACTAGCCTAAGTTCTCCCATGGAAATTTCTATGTTCGAGCATGTTCGAGAAATCTCTATTACCTCTCCCACTGGTGAGGTCACCATCATCTTATGTTCAGATTTAGCAACTGGCAAACTTAATGTGTCCACACATAGTTCTGATATGAAAGAATGCGATGCACCCGTATCAAACAACACAACAATAGGTGTATTGAGGAGTTCGCCCATACCTGCCAAATTTCCACTCTCGTGATTCCCTTGTTCAGTCTTGGGTTGTCTATAACTCAGCGCATACGCTCTGGCATGGGAGGGAAGTCTTAGGCGGTGAGGTTGTTATTGTCGCGAAGGTTGATCACGATTCGTCCTTAGTTCCGCCGGTGGTGCCCTTGACTGCTGACGGAATCCCTGGTTGTTCTTCCTTGAACCCATCCCCGCGTTCTTGCTCGGACACCCTCTAGAGAAGTGGCCATTTCTCTCACAGTTAAAGCAATTGGTAGTGTTCTGCATTCTATACTCTCCAAAATGGTACCTGGAGCACACATTGCATTGTGGTGGTCTGGGTCGGAAGTCACCCCTCTGGTTAGAGAAATTTTGTCTACCCCCATACTATGGTCGATTTTGATTGGGCTGGTACCTCTTGTTTTCATAGTGGGTCCTATTCCCATCTCATTTCCTCTTCTCCCGGGAATGATGTGGTGAAGGTAAAGCCAATGTAGTGTTTCACATCGCCCTCCCCTTGGGCATAGCTTCCTCCACGTCTAGTATGTGGGTCAACGATCTTGCGTAAGTAAGTCTCCCAAGGTTGTCCAATGCTATCCTATCTCATGCCTTAAGCCTGACGGAACTTCTCAGCCATCTTCTTATTGGTATCCCTTGTTCGGGTGCATGCCGAGCCATGTCGCAAGTGTGCGGCCATATTCTGTCACTGACATGCGCCCTTGTTTGAGATTGTAAAACTCGGTCGTCTTCGCCTTTCGGTAACTTTTTGGGATATACTTGTTGTATATCTCCCCTTAATGTCCTCCCATGTCATTGTATCCACTTGCTCAGTGGTCATGGTCCTTTGCTTGTCCCGCCAAAAGTCAGCCGAATCCATGAGTGGTAGGTTACACAAATCAAACACTCTTCCTTAGTGCACTTGAAGAATTCGAAGATGCCCTCTAATGCGCGTATCTAAGTCTTGGCCTTTGCTGGCTCTACTATCCCATCAAAGATAGGAGGATTTTGCTTTAGCAAAAACTATTCATTATGCCATTCTGGCTTGGGTGGAGGAGGTGGTGGTGATGGTGCTTGCACGCGTTTCTCCTTTCGATTGTTTCCCCTTTCTCCTTTCGATTGTTTCCCATTCTCCTTTCGATTGTTTCCCATATTAGTTGATTCAATTTCGCCACTTGCTGGACGATTTCCTCTCATCTACGACCTTCGTTCGTATATCATAATCTATCAGGGTGCTCATATTTTCATTCCAATACTATCGTACAACGATGATCTTATGCGACGATCTTGAGTATTCCGACTCACAACTTTCTGTTGTTATCCGTATATCCCTTGGTCAACCACTTACATAAGTTCTGAGCCGCAAAACATGATAATTTGGTGTACACGGCTTCTCTCAACTTTCTATTTCTCAAGACCTTATATCTAGGTATGGCATAACGCTTGATCCTTCGGCCGCTTGCTACAACTAAGCATAGATGCGAAAACATTCGACTCCTCATGTTGTTGGTGTATCATTTTGTATGTGTCTCTTGAAACTTATTCCTCATATTGTGTTTGCAGAGATCGAGCCATTGTCTTTCTTGAGAGTCTTGTATTAAGAATTTAGAAATCTATTTAACAGTCTTACTTGGATCAGAACGGGTTTCAACATGAGGAGCACTATTGAAAATGCCCTTAAGAATGGCTTCGAAAATGACTCAAGAGGAACAAGAATGAGTCTCTACTTTCATTAAAAGGAAACAGTGATGCATCACTTGCAAATTGCAGGTCAATCAAAGGTTTTAAATGCACGAAAAGAATACCATTGTCAAGGAGCTTCATAGAAAAAGTTTATGAGAATCCAAGTAAGTACTGTCAATTAAATTCATCCATTCTAGCTACAAAGGTAGCACTCCGTCATTTCCCGAAGATAATAGATGCGTTCTCGACAACTCTAGATTCGAAGTCAAGATTCTTGGTGTCGTTACAACAATTAACTGTCCTTGAAGATCACACCTTAATATTGTTTCTGGCACGCCATAGCGGCCATTCTCATTAAAACATGGTAATAACCCTCCCGGCCTTAACGTGTCATAAGTGTTGTCACATTTGTAACGCGTTGTCGCATTAACATGTTATGCATGATTGCATTCACCTTATTTGATTGCAGGCACAATTTCTCATCGTTGTAAGGATACATCACCTAACATTTCTTCTTGTCTTGGTCTCGTTAGGAACTTCCTTTCGTTTTGTTCTTATCATCCAGAGAAAACAATAGGCAATTATAATAATCCGTCTAGTTCGAAGTATATATTCTCGTTTGTCCCATCACTCAGGAAAGTGATATTGTAGTCATCAATTTACAACTATGTTCAAGCACGTTCAGCCTAGCATACTTCTTAGGCACTCTATGTTTTCCAGACATAGTTCATAGTCTCATACTTTAACACATATTCGATCGTTGCTTAATTCAAGCTTTACATGGGTTCTACGTTTGCAACAAAGTTCAAAATTCCACATTTCACTTTCACAATGATTCTATACGATACCTCGTACTTCATCAATCATGAATTATCATCACATAAAACGTTATTTATATATTGCGGAGTCAAACATGTTTATCCATATAAACCATTTGACATTCCATAGCATTTCATCCGGCGTATATTAATATTTAACATAGTAACTCAATCAATCCGTCGCCCATGGAATCATATTTCATAAATCATGCAATTCATGTCCATCTATATATCACAATCACATAATTGCAACTACACACGCATCATACTTTGCGTTTCAGAGTTCCAAAGTCATACAATTTCAACAAAATATGCGTTAGAATTTTTGTCGTTCAAGTAATCAACATATACGTTCTTCAAATTAAATTCGCAGTTCAAACATGTAATAACAAGTCCCCGCCTCAAGCATGCGATTCATATTCACACTTCATTATCCATCACATTCAATACCTTCAATAACATACTCCCATAGTGTCTCACGCCCCATAGTTTCTCGCGTCTCGTATGACCACAATATTTTCCAAAGCCATAGCATTTACTTTAAAATTCCAATAAGCCCAGAATTGCCATTTTTGCAAGGAACCATTTTTCCACCGAATTTCAAAATTTTCGGTAATTCATTTTAAAAAATCGCCAAAATATTCTCACCGCTTCTTTCGTGGTTTGGCGTGACGAGTTGTGGTGTTGAGCCTTCGAGGTTTAACACTTTAGACAACTAATACAAGGATAGATTTTGACTTCAACTAATTGCTTTGGGACATTATTCCAAATTAAATCCAAACCAATGGACCTTAAATTACACTACATGAAATTCGAACTCCATCCTTTTATCCTTGGGAGTTTCGAAAATATCCAATAGGAGATTGGATTATTTTTCATTTGATTTAATTGGTGCTTTTTTTTGACTCTCTTCTTTTGAATTAAATCCAATTAAATCATGATATATTTCATTTCCTCGCCCAAAAATAGATAGAGAGTTGGGGTATTTCCTTGGCTATTTAGCCTAGCAATTTCCGACCCTCTCCATTAAAATTTGGAGAATATTTATTTGTTTCCTAATTTGTGGAATCCCTATTTATTCAAATAAATTCCTTTGTCAATTTAATTGGGGATGTGAATATTTTTCTACTACTTCCCTTCCATGTCACACGCCTCATACTATTATTTTCCTTGTGGGAATTTAAATAATTGTTACCTATTTTATGGGAGCCTCTTTCCATAAAGAATTTACCAAAATTTAAATCCTATTCTATTTAATTGGGGATTTAAATAATTTCCTTGTGCAAAGTCCTTGAAATTTTCAGCCCCCGCCACAATTGTTCCTACTTGGAGATTTAATTTATTTGTTTCCTTGTATTCATTATTTTTATTTCCCAAATTGTGGATTTATTTCTCTCCAAGTAAATATCAAATAATCTCTTATTAATTTTCAGCCATAATTTTCGCAAATTAGGCTCTTTATAATTGTGGGATTTTTATTCATTAGCCTATATTTTAATTCTCCACAATTTTTTTTTATTTATTTAATTCATTCAAGGACTTAAACCTAGCAAATAAATACCAACTTATCAAACCCTGGCCCCCATTCCTTCAAAAATTTCGCCCACCCCTCTCTCTCCCTCTCCCACATGGTTCTTCATCTCTCCCACTCTCCCATCTCCAAAAATCCTCCATCCAACCCTTGTTCTTGCAATCCGTTGAAGTTATCTTCGAGAACCTCCGACGAATCGCTCCATTCTTCGTTTCTACCGATTCGTTTTGTCAAAGGAAGGTATATTCGCACACTTTTTGTCACGACCGCCCCTTAGGGTTAACAAATACGGGCGATCGTGATTAAAAGAATTAAATAGAAGACGAAAAGAATTAGGGTTTCAACACAAGTTGGACCAACAATTAATATCCAAATAAATAACCAAGAGTTTAATATTATCCAACAAGGAATTCAGAATATCCATTACCCCAACAATTAAAGTTGTCGGCCCAAATAAATCATAATTTAAGACACGTCACAGCGGAAACGACCAAGAGAAAGAGTGACGTCATGTGTGAAGACACAACGACACTCAAGGTTCAAAGACATCAATAACATATTTAATTCACTTGCTCAACACCAACACATCCTCGTCGCCGCTCAACCTGCACATAGGGAAAACACATGCAGGGCTGAGTACTATAAGAATACTCAATGGGCTCATGCCGAAAACATTTTCAATAAAGGTTGTCAATTTATCATGCCATACTTAAGTAACCGTCGGAGTTTAGCTTTAGAAAGGCCCGAGGCACTAAAATCATTTTCCCATAGTAAAAGTCGACTGATCAGTCATTTTCCCATAGACGTTAGCCATATCTGCCAATACATGACTTGGAATGTGGCCACAAACCAAGCCACTAGACCGGCCAGCCCGTACGCTAGCACACGATCTACCATAGGTGTACACTAGTCCAAGTAGGGTTTGCGGCCCTACGAGGACCCGAATTCGATTTACATAACAATGGCACATAGCCACATCAGATAGGCACGTTAAAAATCAAATCATGGCATGATAAATACAGTTTCATTTCCATCGATAAAATATTTAGGACGTTGTCCTTATTTAAAAGAAAGCCCACCTCGAGTGCTTAGTTTGAAATTACGTTCTTTCCTTTGCGATCACGATTTCCTTGCGATGATTCACCTTTAAAAATTTATATAATAGATAAATCAACACATTGTTTCAAACAAATAACCAAAAATGCATGCATCCTAAGCAACGTCTTTTATCTCGGTTTATTTCGGTTTTCGGTTATTCGGCGGCCGCTTATGCCCCAATTTTCCTCCGTTGGCTCCTCGTATTTTCTTAATGATATCGAAATAAAATCCCCAAAATTATAAAAGTGTGTAATTAAATTATCGCAACATTTTTCCCTTGAACTATATTTATTTCGGGCTTAGGATATAATTATTCATTCGTTGAAATATTCTGAAATTAATTATGTAAATCCCAAAATTAATTTAATTAATAACCCAAAGATTTATTTAAAAGCTCCACTTAATTATTTCTCCACCTTTTATCTCCAATTATATTGAAAAGCCTAAACAAAATTAATTGGATCCCAACTAACCAAATCCTACCATTTAAATTAAAAAGGCTCAAACAAAGTCTTCTTTTTTTTTTCCTAATGACAAAGCCCATGTGTTCATAAAAGCAAAAGGCTCAAAATCATTTAATCCCTAGCCCAACTAATAAGCACCATTTTTTTTTATTAAAGAGGCCCAAATTCAAATGTGAGCCCAAAACACTCTCCATCATCTACACGCTATTTCTCTCTTTCTCCCCCTATCTCTCTCTCTTTTGACAAAATTAAAGATTTGCAGCAGCTCTGGCGTCGCCTTCCACCTCTGTCGTCGACCGCCGCCCTCCGTAAGTCGTCGTTGCTGCGCGGTTCAACCTCTGCCGCGACGGGTGCCGCCACCGCCGCCAATCCGCCGGGAAGGCTGCTGACAGAGCCGCGCCGCTGTTGCCGTCGGCTGCTGTTCCGTCGCCGTTCGCTCGGAGCCGTCCCCAGCCGCCGTTCATCACCGAACCAACCCCGAACAGATACCACGCAGCCCCGATTAACCCCGATTTCGACCGAAGTGATCGGTTCTTAATCAAGGTATGTTTCTTTTCGTTCTTGGTTTGATTTTAAAAGTTTCGATTGGTTTTGATTGTGCGATTCGATCGGTGATGCTTGTGGATTGAATTATGTGGGGAGTGAAGTATAATTATGTGTATGGAGCAGAATGCAGTAATTCACGTTTTAAAATTAGGTAGGAAATATACCTCTTTGAATTGAATTTGGGTTGAAGTTCACAAGGCTGAAAGGCAGGTTCTTGGGGCTGGAGAATTTTGATTACTGTCGATAGCAACAATTTGATGTTAGATTCTGAAGCAGGAGAAAAATTTAGATACCAACGATAGAACATAGTTTACCTTGGATAGAAGTTGAAGAAGACGGATTGACTGCAGAGAACGATTGAGGGAAGGAATAACTGATATAGGATTTAATATAGTGGGAAGGGGGTTGGGGATATGGGAGAGATTTGTGGGAGAGATTTGTGGGACGGTTTCAACATAGGATTAGGAGAATAATTTCGAATTCTTCCTCCTTTTTAATAGACGTGATTTGGCTGAAATTATATTTGTTTTTAGTATTTTATTTGCAGATTACGGAAGAGGAATATCTTTTCACGGAGGAGGAAAATCTGCGCAGAATCTTTAATTAAAATTGGAACCAAGGATATTTTATTTTAATTAGTTTAGTTTAATTCACAGCCAATTGTATTTTATTTTAAATCGCGCAGTACACAATTTATTTATCACGGACTGGACTTTCATATTATTCATTTGATTTATCGGATCCAACACGGAATTGAGTCCAATAAATATTCCTCACGGACAGGAATTATTTAAATTCGCATAATCATTTATTTCACAAGTCTCTAGTCCAACAACAATTAATTCACCATCAATTAAGTCACGGACTTTGCAAAAAAATAGCATTAATTACAAGTACTTTAGGGTTCACAAATTAGGTTTACAAAAACGGGGCGTTACACTTTTCCTCCTCCTTCTCTCTTGAACCATGTTTTGAGTCCTACATGCATGTAGAGAGTGTAGGTTTGATAGATCGCAAGTTTTAACGGGAGGGAAATTGTGTGTTCGTAAGAACTTGTTTGATTTTTGCATTGTTGGTTGAAATCATGGGTGTTGGATCGAAATATTTGTGAATGATATGTGTTTGTATGCAAATATGTGAATGAGGAACGTGTGAGCATGAATGTGTGTTCTCGAGCATGAAGAATCGGTGTTTTGTTGTGGATGTTTTAAAAACCCTATTTTCGAATTTGAACCAGAAATCTGTGATGCACGACCAGTGACTTATGATCTGTGTTCGACCCATCAAACGAACGAATTTTGCTACGAAAGTTTTACTGAGTAAACTTCAAGGTGTTTTCTATATCTCGTGTGAATTTCAGCCTGTTTAATAGAAAAATGAATTTTTAATAAATATTTGAAGTTGACTGCGCAAATCTGCCAGAAACGTGAGTTCTCGCCAGGAATGTTTCGTTTTCTGTTTGACTGACCAAATTACCTCCGATCGATGTGATTCTTAAACTATATGAAAATTTGAAGTGTCTTCTATGTTGTGTTAAATTTTCAGCCTTTGTGGGCATCGTATGAATTTATGGTGAATTTTTCAAATGAACTGCGCAATACTGTCAGAAATTGTATGTTCCGACCAGAGAGTTCAATGTGTAATATGACTGACTAAATGACGTGATTTCGATATGAAAATTTTCATGGATGAACTTGAATGTGTACTCTGTATCGTGACCAAAATTTAGCATGTTTTGAGGTCGGGTGAATTTAAAGTGATTTTTACAAAACGGTCGCGCAATTCTGCCAGTTTTCTGCCTTGATTAAATGACACTTATTTCTCAAGTTTAAAAGTATTGTATGATGCATGTATGTCCAAGGAATGTGCTTAAATGTTGAAATCACTTGTGATAAGTTGAAATGTGTTACGTGTGTTTTACACCTTTGAGATGTATGTTGGGTTTGGGAAATTGAGGAAAACGTTGAGAGAGAGAGACGATAGGACATGCATAGTAAAATAATGTTGTGTGAGGCTGACTTGTGTTGTCGTTGACAAGGGTGTTGGGTACTCGTAAACTCAAGGATCGAGAGTTGCTAAGTTGGGTTGTGAATTACTAAGAGAACGAGGTGGGCTTTCTTTTCAAACCTCTTTATTTTTCCGAAAATTATTATGTGGAGATACAAGGGTGGTTTAACTGTTATGTCATGCCATGGACTGTTTTTGTTATGAGATTTTGTGTCTGATGCCTAGTTCGTATGAGTTTACTCCGTTAGGCTATATGGTTGTTTTGTGAAACGAATTCGGGTCCTAGTAGGGCCGTAAACCCTATCGGGCTGTGTACACTGGTGGGATCGTGAGCCGTCCTTGCAAGTCGGCCGGTCTCGTGGGCGAATAGTGTGGCCACACTTTCGTCGCACTGTGGTTGTGATTGTTGGATTGATGTGAAAAGTGGGGAGATTATTTGACTGGCCAGTCTATGAAACATTTTTGTGTTCTCGTGATATTTTCTTTACTACGTATAAAACTCGAGATCACTGGTATGGATGACATAACTATATAAATATTTTCGGCATGAGCCCATTGAGTACAACAAGTACTCAGCCCTGCAATTTTCTTTTAAAAATTTTGCAGGTTGAGCGGGATGTTGCGGTGGATGTTGAGCTGGCTAAAGACCCTAGGATACGTTGTGTCGTCATACATAGGCGTGATCCTTGACTCTCTTAAACCTTATTTATCCGCTGCTATGTTTTAAATTGTGTCTTAAGACCTTAATCTTTATGTTTTTGGGTTTGAACATGTATGGTGATGTTAGGATTTAAACGTGTGTTTACGTCGTCTTTAGAAAATGGTATTCTTCGGGATTTGAGTTAATGTTTGCTTTACTTTAGTTATTTAATTGTTGTGTTTTCTTAAGTCTAATTTTTCCGTTATCCTTTTTTTTTAAAGTATTTTCATCTTAGGTCTTTTCAAAAAATAATTTACCTTAAAATCTTTTAAGTAAGGTGTTCTTTTAAATTGTTGTCCATGCATGTCGGTCACGATCGCCGCGTTGTGGTACCCCTTGTTTGGGCGGTCGTGACAATTGATTTGAGGTTCAGCAACTGGTTCAGTTTCATCAGGACCACTCCTCTTGGTCTGTATGTCCCACTTATCCTTCGTCTTGCTTGATTCCCCAAATGACTCCTTCCGTTCAGACTCCTTGTAGGATGTTCCTGACCACAATGTCACCTTGCTCACATTAGCCTTGTCAGGTATGTGCACCGTAACTGGGAGCCTTTTCGCATTCCCATAAATCTCGTTCATCGAACTGGCCAGGTAGGACAGTTGCTTATTCTGCATGTCCATATTTTCCTTATGCTCTTTCTGGGTGTTTTGTATGCCTTGCACCACTTCATTATTTGACTGAAATTCGCTCCTCCTAGTTTGCTGGTAAGCAAGCATCTCTCCCATCATCTCTTCCATAGATCTTCCTGACTTGTTTTGGTGTAGGAAATGGTTAGGATTTTGCTGATGGTGGGGATTATACTGGGTGTTAGGGTATGGGTGGTAGGTATAGTTTGGCTGATTTTGATGAGAGGGGTACTGGCCGGATTGGTTAGAGTTGTGGGGTTGACTGTGATTGGGATTCAGGTGGTGTAGGTAGGGATTTTGCTGGTGATGGAAGTTATACTGCCGTTGGGATGCGACTGGTAGATGGGATGGTTTTGATTGTAAGGGTAGTTTGGATGATTTTGGTATGAAGGGTACTGACTGAACTGGTTGGGGTGATGATGCTGGTTAGGGTTAGGGCATGGGTGATTTTGGCAATGTTGGGGTGAGTGGGATTGGTAATTCTGGTTTCCCATCTGATATTGTGGCACATAGGTGGTATCTTGATATGGATTTGGTGGGTGCGGATTATGTTGGTTTCTTCCTGACCAGTTCGGCTGTGAATCTTGGGCTGGGGGTCCATCGTATGCATTCTGAGGTGGGTTGGGCTAGTAAGAGTTTCCCCCTCCCCATCTAAAGTCCAGGTGTTCTCTCCAAGGCGTGTCCTCCTGCTTTTCAAGATTCCAGTTCCTATTTGAATTCCAAAGCCCAGTCGTATTTGAATAGTGATCCTCTTGGGCAGTTACCATGGTGGCATTAACTGGAGGAACTTGCGGTTTACTCTTCTCAATTGCTGACAAAAGTGCCCTCTCGAGCTTGTCAATCCGACTCTCTAATTGATCATTATTTCCTACTGCTACAGCATTCGCCATACCTCTTCTGGACAGGAGAGTACGTATTGTCATAGGCTCTTTTCGCGTAGAGAAGTCTTTCCATGATTCTCTTGGCCTCACTAACTCGTAGTTTGGAAAAACTCCCTCCACTTGATGAGTTCACTAAGTCCTTGCTCTCCGCATTCATCCTCTCATAGAAAATCGAGTAAATTTCTACTTCCAACATGTGGTGGTTTGGGCATGCGTCCAACGGACCCATGTATCTTGACCAGTACTGACTCAGGGTCTCATCATAACCTTGTGTAACTCCTCAGATTTTATCTCTTAGTGCACTTGTCCTGGCCGCTGGGAAGAACTGATCCAAGAACATCATCTTGAAGTCAGACCAGGTTCTGATACAATTTGGTGGCAGCCTCTTGAACCAAGTATTCGCTTCCCCTTTAAGGGCAAAGGGAAGGGCCTTCAGTCTGTAGTCGTCTTCGCTCGACCCCGCTGGCCGCTTTAGAGCCTTGCAGATTTTGCAAAATTCATGCAAAAACTCGTATGGGTTGTCACAACTCCTTCCCAAGACCACAGGCAAGATGGCCATAATGTGGGGCTCCACGTAGATTGCTTCTTGTCCTAGGGTCGTGACGATTGCTTGCGGTGGTTCGCCATCCAAGTGAGCGTACAACGAGCTTATCTCGGGATCATTTTCCTGGTCAGCCATGTTGGCTTTCTCCTCTTCAGTTGCGGATATTGATTCCGGTTCACTCTTGATGGCTGTGCTGCGATCCTCCTCACCGCTCGCATCCAAGTCAACAAGCAAGGCAGTGGTTAATTCTGAATGAGTGGTGACTGGATTTACCCCTTCTTCCCTTGGCCAGTTGGACTCAGTTTCATTCAACTGCGGAACACAAAAAATAAAGAACAGTTTATCTACAATATTCACACCAAAATTCTTAACAAAACTCCTCATAAACTAAGAAACAAAAGAAAAGAAAAACAATTAACTATATGTACACCAAAGTGTCATGCAACAAATGTATGCAAAAACGTCATCCATCCCCGGCAACGGCGCCATTTTATAGAGGGAAAAGATGAGACTATGACTCTGTGTGTGTGTGTCAACTGGCCAGAAGGGTACCTAGACTTAGCTGTGTCGTTGGGTCTGTGTCTATCTTCCCTATCAACAAAAAAAATACCTCAACCCACTTCTACTGGCTAGTATAGTGGAGTAAGGGTCGAATCCCACAGAGATGGATGTAGGCGAGACACACTTGCGATGACATTCTGGGAACGGTTGGTTAGCTACCACGCTTTTGGGGTTGAGTTTTACCTAGTCAGAAAATGAAATGGAACCTATACCCCTCCTGACCAGTAAGTCAGGGTGGGCTCTAAATGCTGCATGCTAAAAGAAATTAAAGTGCGTGTGTAAATTAGGATACGAGTGTGCATGTGAGAAGCTACTAGATGAAACTTACTAAAAATGGCTAGACAAAAGGTAAAGAGAATCAAAGGACATGCTGGCAGACTGTCTCTTGGGTGTGCAGAAAAGCTGAAAAAGTCCAAGTACAAAAGCAAAAAGCAACAAAAGCAACACAAGTGGTCTCATTCTTTGATTGTGACATTATCTTCTTCACCAAGCTAAACAAACAAGATCTAACAAACTCCATTGATGAATGATCAAGCTTGAAAATTCGTAAATGCAATATTTAACTTGAAATCGAGAACGAAAGCTAAGAAAACTGAGATCTACGCAAACTGGTCAGCGGAACAAGGTGACAGAAGTAAGCAGAAACGATTCCCATGCATTTTTTGAGGAACTTAACCCGATTAAAACTTGTAAACACTCCAAGAAAATCTAGATCTAACTAAGCAAGCAGATTCAAGCACTTAAACAACAGAAATCAACGTAAAACTACCAGATCTAGCTACTAGGCAGAAATAAATAATAAGCAAGCTGAAACACAAAATAAAACCACAATAAACTTCATTGCATTCAAGATTATCACCCAAAAGATATTCCAACTAAGTAGCTACTGGAATCCAAGTCAAAGGCAAGCAAAAACAAGTTCTTAAACTAAGAAATCTTAAAAACAAAGCAAGTAAAACATTATTTGGCTCATCGAAAACTGAAACTGGAGGAATTTCTGGAACTACGGCGGCTGGAAAGAATCAGGCATGATGCTCCTCGCCGGCAGGTGGCCGGAATCTTCAAGTCAGGCTACTGGATTTAGATGGAACTAAGAGCTAGTGGAGCTATTCTCCCCAAAAGTGATGTAGAAGTGATGATAAGTCCTAAGTGAAGTGGTGTCAAAATTCCTTCTTTTTTCTTTATGTTCAGCTCCTATTTATAGGGTGGCTTGCCCTAATTTCTAGGGCTTTCTCTTCATGTGGAATGAAAATTTTGCCCTTCTTTAGATAGGTGATTATTCCAAGCAAGTCCTTCCTTCTCGTGTCCAGTTCTGTAGCATCCATCCTGGCCAGTTTGCGTATTTTCTGCTCATACTAACCAGTTTGCACACTTTTCGTAGCTTTTTCACTCGAATTCCTTCTGAACCTTTCCTCCTGATTCAGTACTTCAACCTGCACACTTTAACAACTATTTTCCAGATATTATCCAATAAAGCACCTTATACTGACCAGTAACCAAGGCCGAGAACGAGACTTATCAGCTATTCTTGAAAGATAAAAAATAGTTAACAACTAATCTTTAATCTTGTAAAAATAAAATTTGTTATAAGTCTTTATTCCAAATTACTCACGATGATCTAAAAACAAAAGTTAGTTAATTTTTATTATGTTTTTATACTTGTATTTATTTGATGTAATTTTTCACATTTTTCACATTTTAGTTTTGATTAAGCTCTAATTTTAGCAATGACGATAATCATAAAAACATCAATTATATAGAGTATATATTACTAATAATTACATAAGTGAGTTGTATTGGGCTAGGCCTAGGCCGGTCCTGGGCTGGACCTGGGTCGGGCTTCTGGTGGTCTTGGGCCCGGGCCAATCTTGGGTTTATAAAACGGCCCAATTGGAGCCCTATTAAACTACTAAGCCCAGCCCAAGGCCGCTTCATTTCACTAACAGGTCGGGCCTGAGCCGGCCCATACCAAGCCTGGGCCGGGCTGGCCCGGCACACTTGACATCTCTAATCACGGGCACTATCTCCTTGTTCCTCCTTTCCTGCTCCTCGCGGGCAGCCTTTTCCGCGGCTCTCTCATCCATTAGTAGCTTAACCGTGGCTTGAAGCCTCTCTATTTTTGTTCTGTCTCCCATTGATCCTTGCTCAGTTCTTATTTTCCTACGAGTCCTTTCAAGTTCGGGATCGAGCGGCTCAAAGATGTTCTTCCCAGAACACGTTCGCATACACAACCTGAAAGAGACAAAAACAAAAATCAAACTAAACAAAAATTAAAAACAGAAAGCAAATAAAATCCAAAGTAGTAAAATTGTACGTTTGAAGATATCGATCACAAAGTGAATTGTATTCCCCGGCAACGGTGCCAAAAACATGATGCACTTTTTATTAGCACTATAAATACCTATAAGTATACAGAGTAGGAATAGTATAGCTAAAGGTTAGTACCGAATATATCGATCACGGGGAAAACAAACACAGATTGTCTATTCTCTACTAGAACTCAATTACTATTTGGAAAACCTAAATTTTTGGAGATTTTTGAAAACAAAGAACTATTGAAAAAAAGAAACAACTAATTGCAAATAATCACAAAGATAAAAGTATAGAGATAGGGGAATTCCAGGGATGTGCGTTCACAGTTATAGTTATATAAATTCCAACTACAACACCCTAGCACAATTCTTACTTTGATAGAACGAGTCACCTAGGTTATGCTCATGCGATGCAAATGTTGATTACAAACATTAGGGTTGTCAATACTAAATACATAACTCCTAAAAGCTTTTAAGACCCTTGAAAAGTCATCACTCTCAATTAACAATGTCGTTTTAAAGGAAGCTTAGTGTCTATTAAGTGGATCTAACTCGCCAACCTTCTCTCACGATTATGTAGAAAGTTATATTAAATCATCAATGAATGTGTCACTCAAGCGTGAAGCATTATCCATTAACTTAAGGAAGAAACAAAGTAAGAACAAAAGGATGTTAAGCAGAAATAGGAATTGTATAAACCAATAAAAGTTACTAACACATCCCTTGAATCCTATGAGTTTAGTTACACACGATAGAATAAGCTAAAAACATAGATTGAAGGGAAGACAATAAAAACATAAGAAATAAAGAAATAAAACCCAAAGGTTGAATCCTTGTAGCTTTGATGATCTTGAATCCTTCTTCAACTACTTGCACAATGAAGCATTCTAACTTTTAAGCTCTGGAAATATTTGGCAAAGAGAAGATCTATTTTTGATGAAGCTTTGTGGGCTATTTATAGGGGAAAATCGTCCTTCATCATATAAGGAAAAGGGTTTCAAAATATGGTAAATATTGGAGAAAAAGTAGGGAAAATTTTGCTCGCCGTTTTTCCTAGCAGGCCGTTGCACCTTAGCCAGCGGTCGCTATGAGTTGGTCTGAGGCTTCTAACTCTTGACTGGCGGGCCGCTGCACTTGTTTCAGTGGTCGCTAACCATCATCCCGTAACTCTCTGGACTCTCGGTAGTGGTCGCCACGCACTCCGCAGCGGTCGCTGGGCATGTCTTGACTCCATGCACAACTTTCCCGGAGCTGGCCGCTACTGACTTAGCGGTCATTGTGCGCCAGCGGTCGCCGACTGTGTTGCAGTGGACCGCTGGACATGCAGAATAGCTCCAAATTTCCATATATGCACATTTCTCACAAAACATGTCAAAATACCAAAATGGATAAAATATGCAAATAATGAACATGTAATGCAACTTTGACATTGAAAATGGACCAAAAGATGGCCTTAAAACCGTGCAAAATCAGAGCATATCACGAGGACCGCGCACCGTGACCCGTACCCCGTGCACCGGGCACCGGGTGCTGTGTGCCTTGGACTTGGACTTGGATCTTGGCAATTGTTCTTTGGGTGGTCTTTGTGCTGTTCTTTGGTGCTGGTCGTTGAGCATGGTTCAAGCCCCGCTTATTCTTTTTAGACCACCTCAAACTCCACGCTATCCCTGACGGACCCCGACTCATTGTGGTCCTAGTCCACGTCATGTCCCCGACGGACCCCGACGCATAACGGGAGACAAAAGGTCCCTGACGGTTCACAGTGTATCTCGTCGTGTAGTGTGTCTAGATGCATCGTGTCTCTTCAGCTCCCAACGGCTAGTGCAACAGTCATTAACCCCCGGCGGTTACGGTCAATGGCCTTGATGACAGACATTATGTCTGTTGACTCCAGCAACCCCTGCGGGTCGACTTGGCCTATAAATAGGCATGCATCCATTGCATTCTCTACACAACACACTCAAGCATTCTTGAGTTGAGTTTGTTAGGTTTGGTATACTGAAAAGCATATTTCGAGCACGAATACAATATTGCTTGTATACAAAAAACTCTACAATCCACTTTTAACCCGATTCAATATTATTCGACCAGTTTCGCACGAATAGAATCACTATTATTATTACATTGTGTTTGCGTGTGCATTTATAAAGATGTTTTATAAACAATAAAATGTTTTATAAACATTTAAATGCATAAGAAGTAAACAAAGTCTAAGTCTTTTACTTAGTAGAACGGTTGTGGGCGACGTCCACTTAAGGTAACACGGTCGGTTCTATGCAATGCTTTGCAAAAGAGAAAGAAGAATTCCACCACCTAGATGGGCTTTGGCTACCTATCGCGAAAGGTTGCAATGGTAGTCCGATTATTTCTAAACCTTACTGAAATAAGATGACTGATGAGGCTCGTTTCACGGATGTTTCTTACCTTAAACTGAATCAAATTCTGTAAACTAACGTCTAATTTTGAGCCAGGTGTGTGTATTAGTCCGCCATGTTCAGAAACTGAGTTGATTAACTAGGCGGACGAATAGATCAAGTTGAAGCAAATGACACGCAACGGAGCAACCAATGAGAAAACTAATGCATCGCACAAGAAAAATCCTCAAGGGAAAAAGGTAAAGATGACCTTTCAAAGAACAAATGCCTTAAGGATCCAGACCTCACGCCTTCCTATAAATGGAATAGAGAAGGAGGAAGGAGGAGAGCTTCGAGGGGTGTCACTCATTAGTTTTCAGCTCTCTTCTAGAGTTGGAATTGGGAGCTCCAAACACTTCATCTTCCTGTTTTCGCGCACACACTTGGTCCTGTTCTAGTTTAGTTTAGTTAGTTGGGATTTGGTGGTAGTTTTCTGCACTGTTATTGAAGGGGTTGGCAGCAGAAGCGTGCATAAATATCCGATCACATGAATTTGATCTATTTAGCAGATTATTCAGACAAATTCTATTCGCGCAATTATCACATGTATCATGCTCATAACTTGAATTAAAACATGCATTAGCATATAAAATCCCTAAAACATGCTTGCTACGGAATTAGCCAATTTACCTCGTTGATTCAATCAAGAATCGATGATGGCTTGCTCCGTCTCCACGTGAAGATCTTCAATACAAGACCTCGGATCTTCTGACTGGTGTCCCGGACTATACGCTGATATTTGTGTGGGCAAATCTCACCAACGTACTAGGACTCGAATAATGGAAGACAGAAACTGCTCACGGAGGAGGCACAAATTTCGAACTCTCTCTCTCTAGAGGGGGGTGAAATTTTTATGTAGAAAAAAGTGATTTCTGTCTCCTTTATTCTCCTATTTATATTAAGTCACAAATTGGGCCCAGTCAGGGATCTAAGGAAGAATTGGATCATGCCTCACCCAATTAGCAGCCACTACAGAAGTAATATTGCACTGCCTTTCCAAATCCGAAATTACAAGTATTTCGGGTTTCCTTAATTTGCGTTCAATTCATTTCCCGTGCTTAAGATAGAAACATCCATTAATTAATTAATGTCTGCTATAGACTTAATTAATCAACATATTTAATCTCCAAGAGTGGACTTAGCAAGAAACTCTTATTTATTATTCATAGAGTAATCAAACTCCAACTAGCTAGGTTCTGAATAATAAAACCTTGTTTCGAGCTCCTCTTGTGGATGTTATCAAACGAGACTCTCCTCGCACACGATTCAACGTAATAGCAATCCTAGAACCGCTAGATAATGATCACCACTACTTACGAAAAACCCGCACCTTTGGTAAGTTAAAGTAGTAGATACTCAATATCGTATGCTCAATGCTAACGTACATTGATTAAGAAATTATTATCAAGACCTCGTCTTTCAGTAGATAGCATAAAGACTCGTCTTGCTGTTAGATCCATTCAGTGCTATACCACACCAACGTCATATTATTTCAATAAGTCTTAGAAATAATCGGACTGACATTGCAACCTTTCACGATAGGTAGTCTAGGCCTATCTGGTTGTGAAATTCTTCTTTTTCTTTGTTCAGAACTGACCGTGTTACCTTAAAGTGGACGACGCCCACAACCGGTCTACTAGAACAAAGACTTAGACTTTGTTACGTTCTTATACATTTAAATATGCAATAAACAACCATTAAATATAAAACATAACAACATTATGACAAAAATAATCTGTTTTATTCATTGGAAAATAACAAGTGGAGTTTTACAGTATCCAATCACTCGAAAGGTGATTTCTAGTATACAAAACCCTAACAGTTATCGTTCTGTTCTTGCTATTCCACTTCGAGAAGAAGTGATGAAACAATTTCCTGCTTTCGTTGTTTGTTTTCAGTCTAATTTTGATGTTATCGACTCTTGATGTTTTTGATTTAATAATTTCAATGCCTTGATTTCGTTTCCAGTTGATGTGTTCTGTTTCATGCATGGTATTTCAGATCTGTTTTGATTTTCGTTCTATGATACTTGTCTTAGCTCGAAATGTTTAGTTGTGTTTTGATTTGGTCAGATCTGATGTTTTATGTCTGAGTTGTCTTAGTATGTTTAGATCTAGTAGCTCTTTTTTACGTAGTCGTAGTTTAGATTTTAGGAGTAGATTTAATTTTATGAGTCGTTACCGTGTTTAGTTTTTCGTAGTTCTTCTTAGATCTGTTCTTTGCTTTGTTTAATTAAATTCTGTTGGTATTTAATTTGCTGGATAATTAAATCTTTAGTTTTATGTTGTTATCTTTCTTTAGGAAACTATTATTCTAGAATTTAATTCTTATTCATGTCTACTATAAGGTATATCTAAAATAAATAAATTATTTAACTCTTAATAACACATGAAAAATAAATTCAAATTATTTCCTTGTTCAAGATTAGGAAGAGATATTTTATTATTTAATGTATTTATACATATCTATCCTTATTAGGATCTTAGATATATAAATATTAGAAAACTATTAAATTATTCTCATCCATATCATCTAGGAATCAAAATAATATTATTTATTTCCATAGATATAAAAAATAATAAAAATATTCCTAAAATCTAGATTAATATTAGGAAACTATTATATTATTCTTATCAATATCATTTAGGAATAAAATAATATTATTTATTTCCGTAGATATAGATAATAATAAAAATAATCCTAAAATCTAGGTAAATCTTCCAAAATGATTTTATTTGCATTAAATAATAATATTTTAATGATATCTTTTAATAAAATAATTAAATAATCATTAAAATAATCCTTCATCGTTATCTCATCGCACGAGGTTCGCACGAACGATTAACGATGAAAATCCGACGAATTCGTCGTCGGATTACGACGCATGAAGCGTCTCGGCCGTGGCACGCAGGTGGCGCGCCAGTGTCTCGGCGGCCTGGCTCGTCGGGTGTCGCATCCTCTCGGCCAGGAGCGCGCACGTCGGTGCCGCTCCTCTCGGCCAGGTGCGCTCCGCCCGTCTCGGCGCGTTGATCCGTCGGGTGTTGACGCTTCTCGGCCAGGCGCGCACGCGGCGGCGCGAGCCTCTCGGCCAGCGTCTCCACGCCCGTCTTGGCCACCCGAGCCGTCGGGGTGGCGCGAGCTCTCAGCCAGCGGCGCGCACGGTGGCGCGCCCGCTCTCAGCCAGCTCCGACCACCCTTCCTTCCGCCTAGGGTTCCAGCTCTTTGCGCCTGGTGTCTCGGTGGTTCTCGGACAAACCACCACTCCATGCCAGCCTTCACGTCAGCCTTGGTGCGGGGGCCGCCTCGGGGTTGCAGTCTCGGCCGGCATCGCGCTCGAGCCCACGCTCGACTGCGCGTCGCCCCGTGATCGCGATCACTCGGCTCCCACTCAATCGACAACCCTATTTCACGATCTCGCGTGGTGCAATCCGTCTCGGCGTGAGCGCTGACGGATCGCACGTCTCGTACGGTCGAGTAATTCAAGTTCTTTCATTCGATAGTTCTTGAGTTCATCATGCATAATAAATTAAACAAAACACCAAGAACATGCTTCGCAATCAAATAATACATGCATACATGAATTTCGCGAAATTTAAATCCAAATAATCAGAGCCAAAGATTGGCTCTGATACCAATTGAAGGGGTTGGCAGCTGAAGCGTGCGTAGAATCCGATCACATAATTTGATCTATTTAGCAGATTATTTAGACAAATTCTATTCGCGTAATTATCACATGTATCATGCTCATAACTTGAATTAAAACATGCTTTAGCATATAAAATCCCTAAAACATGCTTACTACGGAATTAGCCACTTTACCTCGTTGATTCAATCAAGAATCGATGATGGCTTGCTCCGTCTCCACGTGAAGATCTTCAGTACTCGACCTCGGATCTTCTGACTGGTGTCCCGAACTGTACACTGATATTTGTGTGGGCAAATCTCACCAGCGTACTAGGACTTCAATAACGAAGACAGAACTCTGCTCACCGAGGAAGCAATTTTCTAACTCTCTCTTTCTCTAGAGGGGACGAAAATTCTAGCAATAATGATTATTGTTGTCTAGTTCTGTCTCCTTTATTCTCCTATTTATATTAAGTCACATATTGGGCCCAGTCAGGGATCTAAGGAAGAATTTGGATCAGGCCTCACCCAATTAACTTTTTACTAATTAAATTAAACCCACAATTTAATATAAGCTTATATTGGAATATTACAAGCAGCCACTACAGAAGTAATATTGCGCTGCCTCTCCAAATCTGAAATTACGAGTATTCCGGGTTTCCTTTTTAAGTAAGTAATTTATTTCCCGTGCTTAAGGTGGATACATCCATCAATTAATTAATGTCTGCTATAGAGTTAATTAATTAACATATTTTAATCTCCAAGAGTGGACTCAGCAAGAAACTATTATTTATTATTCATAGAGTAATTAAACTCCAACTAGCTAGGTTCCGAATAATAAAAGCTCCTCTAGTGGATGTTATCAAACGAGACTCTCCTCGCGCACGATTCAACGTAATAGCAATCCTAGCACCGCTAGATAACGATCACCACTACCCAATATACCTGGATTGTTGGGTGACAAAAACCCGCACCTTTGGTAAGTCAAAGTAGTAGATACTCAATATCGTATGCTCAATGCTAACGTACATTGATTAAGAAATTAATTATCAAGACCTCGTCTTTCAGTAGATAGCATAAAGACATGTCTTGCTGTTAGATCCATTCAGTGCTATACCACACCAACGTCATCTTATTTCAATAAGGCTTAGAAATAATCACAATGACATTGCAACCTTTCATGATAGGTAGTCTAGGCCTATTTGGGTTGTGAAATTCTGCTTTTTCTTTGTTCAGAACTGACCGTGTTACCTTAAATTAGACGACGCCCACAACCGGTCTACTAGAACAAAGACTTAGACTTTGTTACGTTCTTATACATTTAAATATGCAATAAACAATCATTAAATGTAAAACATAACAACATTATGACAAAAATAATCTGTTTTATTTATTGGAAAATAACAAGTAGAGTTTTACAGTATTCAATCACTCGAAAGGTGATTTCTAGTATACAAACTCTAACAATCTCCCACTTATACTCAAAACAGCTTTCGAGTATACAAAAAGTAGTATTTAGTGCACACGTCATGTATTTCTCCCACTTATACTGAAAGCGAGTTGAGGTCTTGAATGAGTCGAACCCCCATCCCTTTAACGTGGTATTCGAACGGTTTCACCGCCAATGCCTTTGTAAAAGGATCTGTCAGGTTGTTCTCTGACGCAATCTTGACCACTTATATGTCTCCTCTCTGCACTATATCTCTAATGATATGATACTTCCGCTCTATGTGTTTGCTCGCTTTGTGAGCTCTTGGTTCTTTCGAGTTTGCCACAGTGCCAGAGTTGTCACAATAAACAGTGGTGCTCTTGGGCAGATTCGAAACCACACCTAAGTCCATAAGGAAGTTTTTGAGCCATACTGTCTCTTTTGCAGCCTCCGAAGCGGCTACATACTCGGCTTCCATGGTCGAGTCCGCGATGCATTTCTGCTTCACACTCTTCCATATTACGGTTCCACTTCCTAAGGTGAACACATATCCTAAAGTAGATTTTCTCGAGTCCTGATCAGCCTGAAAGTCTGAGTCAGTATATCCCAAAGGACAGAGCTCGGCTACATTGTAAACTAGAACATAGTCCTTAGTCCGTTTAAGGTACTTGAGTATGTTCTTTACGGCAGTCCAATGTCCTTGGCCTGGATTCGACTGATATCTTGCTACCATGCCAATAGCAAAGCAAATATCAGGTCTCGTACAAAGCAAAGCATACATCAGACTTCCAACTGCCGAAGCACATGGAATCCTTCTCATAACTTGTATCTACTGGAAGACTAGGTCTTGATAAACAACTATTTCTTAATCAACATACGTTAGCATTGAGTATACGTTATTGATTATGCATTACTTTGACTTATCAATGGTGCGGGTTTTTCGCAACCCAATAATCCTGATATATTGGGTAGTGGTAATTAATATATAGCGGTGCTAGGATTGCTATTATGTTGAATCGTGCGCCTAGTTAGTCTGGTTTGATAATGTCCCCAAGAGGAGCTCAAACAAGTTTTTATTATTTGGAAACTAGCAAGTTGGAATTTAATTATTCCATGAATAATAAATAAGTGTTTCTTGCTAAGTCCACTCTTGGATTAAAAAGATGTTAATTAATTAAGTCTATAGAAAACACTAATTAATTAAAGGACATTTCTATCTTAAGCGCGGGAAATAAACAACAAACAAAACGGAAGCCCGGATTACTTATAATTTCGGATTAGGATGGGCAGTGCAATATTACTTCTGTAGTGGCTGCTCGTAATATTCCAATGTAAACTTTTATTAAATTGTGGGTTCAATTTAATTAGTAAAAAGCTAATTGGGAGGCCATATCCAAAACCTTTCATAGATCCCTGACTGAACCCAATAAGTAACTTAATATAAATAGGAGAATAAATGAGACAGAATTAAGATTTAATTATTATGAAAATCACGTCCACTCCTAAATAGAGTCAAGGACGACTTTTTCATTATTCCTCCCCCGTGTGAGTTTTTCAGCTCTCCTCCGTTAGAAAGTTCTGTCTTCTTTATTCGAGTCCTAGTATTTTGATAAGATCAGCCCACCCTGATATCGGAATACAGTTCGGGAACCAGTCAAAAGATCGGTGGTCTAGTATTGAAGATCATCATCGTGGAGAAGACGCAAGCAATCGATGATTCTTTGGAGAATCAAAATCGGTAACTCTAATCCGTAGAATTCATGTTTTAGGATTTACTTTCTTTAAGCATGAATTATTTGTGTTCTAGCATACAATTATATGTTTAACATGTGAATTGATTAATCGCATAATCGGTCAAATATATCCTTATCTGATTTATTTGTTATGTACAAGTCTTCCGCTGTGCAAGGGGCACAAACCCTAACAATTGGTATCAAAGCTAATTTTTTGCTCTGATTATGTGGATTAATTTCATGTTATATGAATTGCCTGAATGCATGTGGTTCTTCGTTTGGTCTGTGCTGTTATTTTTCGTTTTGAATAACCATAACGCATATACGAAGAATGTGAACTCGTGGGCGACACAAGTTCAAGTCGTGGTTTCATGAAAACAACCCAAATTGAATTGGGACAATTCATTCTCGATAATCATATGAATATGTAATCTTTTTATGTTGATGTAATAATTACATGGATTCATGATGACCATTGTTCAAATTGATTGATGGTACATGAATGGCGAATCAATTCAATTCGCGATTGGGAGCACACCGCGATGGCGGCGATCAAGCAGCGACGCAGCTTGTTACGATTTTTCTTCGCAACTTCCCTATCTTAGCTCGCACACCCGATCTCAACGATAAAACGCAGCCTCCACTCGTGAATGATCAAAAGAAAGAACGTTTTATTGAATCAACAACAAGATTACACGATAGGAAGGAATGAACGAAGAAGAACTCTCGGTCCACGACCTAAGCTCACGATTACACAGCAATTTTATCGACAATCCAAAAGAAACAGCAATTACACTATTTATACTAAGCTTCTTAGCTCGCCTCGGTCATCTTCCACGTCAGCTCGTTTTACACGTCATAGCTCTCTTCCTATTGGTTGATAACACGTGTTGCCTTCCTCTCATTGGTTAATCAGAGTTCATAACTAACTCTAACTAACGCCACGTCACCTCCCACTTAATATGATCGTATGCATGCATGTGTTGCTCGCCTACGTTGCATGCATGTATGTATCACTTATTATAATCATGCATGTAACAATACCCCCCTCTTAGGGTTCCTTGTCCACAAGGAACCACATACCTTTGCCATAATCACGTCGGCAAACTCCCACGAAGCGTCAGCCGGCGATCTTCCTTCTACAATTTGTGATCGTAACAATCCCTCCCCCTTAAGATTCCTTGTCCACAAGGAATCATGGAGCCAAGCTTCTCGTGCTTTACCTTCCCATACCTTCCATTTTACACTTGGCTTAGGAATCTCCGAACCAAGCCTCTCATGTTTCATCTTTACAGTTGGCTGGGGAAACCAAATCGACACCAGCCAATCAATGTCACTAAGCTGATACTCCTTCTTCATCACACTGCTGCTGCCAGTGCTCTTCCCAACAGCCACGGTCTCATGACTATCAGCTTCGAGAATGGGAATGGATTTCCCTTGTAAGATATCAGCTTTCTTAGTTGCAGCATACAACCTTGCAAGATCAGTCCCAACCCTCTCTGAACTTGCAAGATCAGTCTCATTCCTCTCTGAAAACGACACATTGGAGTTCAATGTCTCTTCTTCATAGCCAACTCTGCTAGCAAACTTCATAATCTTCATCTTCACCATAGGTTTAGGAATTCGAATTGACAGCCTCGTCAAATTCGTCACCACCTTCAAGGTGACAGCAAGCTCTCTCAGTGAGGCATTTCGTCGAGCAATTGGCAGGCGTTCAGTTTCCTTAAATTCCTTTGCTTGTGAACAAGTTCTGTAACATGAAAATGCAACAATGTGCTGCACATATTCAATTCCATTCATGGTTCCATGATCTAACCTCTCAACAGCCCTTGCATCAACACCAATATTAAATTGTTTCCCCATCTTACCACCACTCACTTCATCATGTTGAGTATCACTCCTCTGATCAGTTGTATACTCATTTACCATCTGAATTCCTAAATGTCCTCTAGCATCGAAGATGCTACACTCCCCATACCCAACAAAAACCTTACTACGATCATCAAACCCCTCATAGAGCTCATCCTCTCGTTGAGCCACGAACTTCAGCTTCACCGTAGGCCTCGGAAACCAATTGAGCAACCACGGTAGTGACAAGCTATAATATAGCTCATTCACTTGCGCATTTTGTCGAACATGTGATATGCATTGTAACATCCCATACTTTTGTGACCCCTTTTATTGGTCTTGTGAATTTTTGAATTTTGGAACTATGAAAACTTTTGTTTCTATGTGATTAAGTGTTTTGCGTGAAATAAATTGTCGTGGTTAATGTGGAATGATGAGCTTGAGATTTTATATTTGTTTCCAATGCGGGGAAATAATTAATAGGATCATGCATTTATATTCTTCGAGCCAATTCATTGGAATTTTCGACCCTTCCTAATTATTGAAATAGTATTTCATTTCTTGGATTTAATTAATTGTCTTGGGATACTTATCCAAATTAAATCCAAACCAAATGACCCCTAAATGGTACTACATGGAATTCGAACTCCATTTTTATTTTCCTTGGGAGTTTTCAAAAATCTCCTATAGGAGAAAGAATTATTTTCATTTGATATAATTGGTGCTTTATTGACTCTCTTCCTTTGAATTTAATCCAATTAAATCATGTTATAATTTATTTCTTCACCTAAAATAAATAGAGAGTTAGGACATTCCTTGGTTAGCAATTTTCGGCCTCTCCACTAAATTTTGGAGGATATTTTATTTGTTTCCTAATTTGTGGAATCCCTTTTTATTCAAATAAATTCCTATGTCTAATTAATTGGGGATGTGAATATTTTTCTCCTACTTTTCTTCCATATCACACGCCCCCTATGCAATATTTTCCTTGTGGGAATTTAATTAATTGTTGCCTATTTTATGGGAGCCTTTTTCCTATAAATAAATTGCCTAATTTAAATCCTATTCTTTTAATTGAGGATTTAAATAATTTCCTTGAGCAATTCCTTATGGAAATTTTCGGCCCCCACCATTATTTTCATACTTGGAGATTTAATTTATTTTGTTCCATTGTTTATGAAATATTCACTTTTATTTCCTAAGTTGTGAATATATTCTCTCCAAGTAAATACCAAATAAATTCCTTGCTATTCCTACATGGAATTTTCGAAAATTTCCTCCCCTTCCCACATGCTTATTTTATTCTTTTAATTGTGGGATTTATTTAATTGTATTTTTCCCCACAATTAATTAATTAATTGATTTTAAACATAACCCTAATCCTATAAAAACACCTAAACTAAACCCTAGCCCCCATTCTCCCTCAATTTTCATGCCTCCCTCCTCCCTCTCCACATTCTCTCCAAAAAAACTTCTTCCACCATTGTTTCTTGCATCCATTGAAGTTTATTTTCAAGAATCTCCGACGAATCACTTCGTTTCTTGGTTCTACCGATTCATTTTGTCAAAGAAGGTATATTGGCTTCTCTTTTCCTTATTCTTTTCATTTGAACCATGTTCTTGAATCCTACATGCATGTAGTGGGTGTAGGAATCGTAGATCGCAAGTTTAATCGGGGAGGGAAAGTGAGTTTGCTTGAAAACCTTGATAAATATGCGTTTCAATTTAATTATGTGAAGTTTGATTGGAATCTTTGGTGAATGATGTAAGTTTATGTGCAAACATGATTAAGAGAGTCTTATCAAGCATGATTGTGTGTTATAAGCATGAGAATTGGTGTTTGGATGATTGAGAAGGAAACCCTAACTTAGAAATTGTGTATCAGTTTTCTGTGATGTTCGACTAATAGCTTATGATGAGTAATTGACCTATCAAACAGCCGAATTTTGATATGAAAATTTTACTGAGTAAACTTCAAGGTGTTACCTGTGTCTCGTGTGAATTTCAGCCCTTTTTATCGAAAAATGAATTTTTAATAAATTTTGAAGTTAACTGCGCAAATCTGCCAAAAACTCGTGTTCTCGCCAAGAATGTTTCGTTTTCTGTTTGACTGACCAAATAACCTCCGACTGATGTGATTCTTGAACTAGATGAAAATTTGAAGTGTCTTCTGAGTCGTGTTAAATTTTCAGCCTTTTTGGGCATTGGATGAATTTATGGTATATTTTTCAAATGAACTGCGCAGTGCTGTCAGAAATTGTATGTTCCGACCAGAGAGTTTAAAATGTGATATGACCGACTAAATGACGTGATTTCGGTGTGAAAATCTTCATGGATGAACTTGAATGTGCCCTCTGTATTGTGACCAAAATTTAGCTTCATATGAGGTCAGGTGAATTTATAGTGATTTTTACAAAACGGTCGCGCAGTTCTGCCAGTTTTCTGCCTTGTTAAAATGACACCTAGTTTCAAGTTTCAAAGTATTATATGATGCATGTATGTCCAAGGAACGTGTTTAAATGTTGAAATCACTTGTGATAAGTTGGAATGTGTTACGTGTGTCTTTACACCCTTTTGACGTATGTTGGGTTGGGGAATGTGAGAAAAACGATGAGAGAGAAAACGATAGGACATGCATAGTAAAATGTTGATGTGGAAGGCTGACTTGTGTTGTCATTGACAAGGGTGTTGTGTACTCGTGAACTCAAGGATCGTGAGTTGCTATAAGTTGGGTTGTGAATTTGCTAAGCGATCGAGGTGGGCTTTCTTTTCAAACCTCTTTATTTTTCCGAAAATATGATGTGGTGTTATAAGGGTGGTTTAAAGTGTTATGTCATGCCGTGATTGTTTTGATGTTGAGATTTTTGCCTGATGCCTAGTTCGTTTGAGCTTGCTCTGTTAGGCTAGAGGGCTATGTTGAGATTGTGCTTGATGCCTAGTTTGTGAGTTCGCTCCATTAGGCTATAGGGCTATGATAAACGAATTCGGGTCTGAGTAGGGCCGCAAACCCCTATCAGGCTGTGTACACAGAGGGGATCGTGAGCCGTCCTTGCTAGTCGGCCGGTCTCGTGGGCGAATAGTGTGGCCACACTTTCGTCGCACTATGGTAAGAGGATGTGATTGATTGATTGATGTGGAAAATTAGGAGATAAATTGTCTGGCCAGACTTGGATTTTTTGTGTTCTCGTGATATTTCTTACTATATAAAACTCGAGATCACTGGTATGGATGACATAACTTATTAAAATGTTTTCGGCATGAGCCCATTGAGTACAACAAGTACTCAGCCCTGCATATTCTTTTTCTTATGTGCAGGTTGAGCGGGATGTTGCGGTGGATGTTGAGCTGGCTAAAGACCCTAGGATACGTTGTGTCGTCATACATAGGCGTGATCCTTGACTCTCCCTGAACCTTATTTATTCGCTGCTATGTTTTAAATTATGTCTTAAGACCTTAATCTTTTCGTGTTGTGTTTGAACATGTATGGTGGTGTTAGGTTTAAACGAGTGTTTACGTTGTCTTTCTGAAAATGGTGTTTTCCAAGATTTAAGTTAAATGTTCGTTTTACCTTAGTTTTTTATATATAGTTGTATCTCTTAAGTCAAATTTTTTTTCCGGTGCCCTTTCTAAAAGTATGTTTCTTTACGTCTTTTCAAAAAAATGACCTTAAACTTCTTTAAACTAAGTTGTTTTTCTTCTTTAAGTCTTAAGTTGTTCTTTTAAACTGTTGTCCATGCATGTCGGTCACGATCACCGCGTTTGTGATACCCCTGGTATGGGCGGTCGTGACAGCATTCAGTCCCCTTGAGTGTATCCTGCTCCAATTCCTTCTCTTTCTTCACCTCCGTTGCATTCCCCATAGGCATGAATATCTCCCTTGTTGTCTGCAATGGAGTAGTCACTACCTCCAAAAATTCAATATCCTCAATTTCCGTCGACACTCTTATGCAATCCTCCACTCCGATCTTCAAATCTATATCAATTTCTTCATATCTCTCACTGCTATGTTGCTCCATTAGATCTTCATCAGCAATTGCTCGATCAACATCAATTGATTTATGAAAATCCCGATCGTTGGAGAATTTAGGAAGCTCCAATTGTGATTTGCGGAACTCCCTTCCCTCAAGCCTTCTTAGCTCACTTCCCTCAAGCCTTCTTAGCTCACTTCCACGTAGGATCACTTTACACATCATAGCTCCCTTCTCATTGGTCAATAACACGTCATAGCTCTCCTCTCATTGGTCAGAATCTTTTAACTACTGCCATGTCACAACTAGCTCAATATATCCTCAATATGAACGTTGCATGTATGGTAGCTCTCATACGTTGCATGCGTGTGATCTTGCGTTGCGACTTTCCTTCTACAATTTATGATCGTAACAATCATTTGTTACGATCCGAGCTCGTGGTTTCCCAATCATGATCGTAACTCCTCAACAATCGCACAAACAGTTTACCGAACGATCAATTGCATCAACTAATCGATCGAGCTTGACGAACGAAGAGGAATCTTATTGATCATGAATAAGAATCTCACGATTACAATAGAAATCAAAGATTGAAATCAAAGAAGAACTCTCGGTCCACGACCTAAGCTCTTAAGCTCACAGGTCAACAACAATATCAACGATTGAAATAAAAAAAAGAACAACTACACTATTTATACTATGCATCTTAGCTCACTTCCCTCAAGCCTTCTTAGCTCACTTCCACGTAGGATCACTTTACATGTCATAGCTCCCTTCTCATTGGTCAATAACACGTCATAGCTCTCCTCTCATCCGTTGTCTCCATCGATCGACCGACCTTGGCTCGAGAGCTAGCATCCGTTGCCGGAGCTAGCATCCGTTGTCTCCATCGATCGACCTTGGCTCGAGACGCTTAGATCTAGAATTGCTTTCTTCAGTGCATCGAATTCAGCATCCATGCGACGCCGATAAGCCTCACATTGAGCCTCCAATTTTTGCCATATGATCCTAATTTGTTGATCCTCTTCTTCAACACGTGATGCTTCTTTATTCGTGACTGCAACTTCTGCACCAGGCTTCGAGGAGATGATACCATTAGTTGCATCCTTTTTCTCGTATCAGAGACGACACCACACGAAGAGCTCCAATCGATCACTACCTCCATGATTTGATGCAACTTAAACCAAATGTTGTGGAAGAACTGAAATCGCAAGCTCAATCACACGAAGATAATGCATCGGATCGTTGTGAATCCAGCTTCACTATTGCGTCACCGACGCCATAGTCTGAGGAACGTTAGCTCTGGATACCATTTGTTACGATTTTTCTTCGCAACTTCCCTATCTTAGCTCGCACACCCGATCTCAACGATAAAACGCAGCCTCCACTCGTGAATGATCAAAAGAAAGAACGTTTTATTGAATCAACAACAAGATTACACGATAGGAAGGAATGAACGAAGAAGAACTCTCGGTCCACGACCTAAGCTCACGATTACACAGCAATTTTATCGACAATCCAAAAGAAACAGCAATTACACTATTTATACTAAGCTTCTTAGCTCGCCTCGGTCATCTTCCACGTCAGCTCGTTTTACACGTCATAGCTCTCTTCCTATTGGTTGATAACACGTGTTGCCTTCCTCTCATTGGTTAATCAGAGTTCATAACTAACTCTAACTAACGCCACGTCACCTCCCACTTAATATGATCGTATGCATGCATGTGTTGCTCGCCTACGTTGCATGCATGTATGTATCACTTATTATAATCATGCATGCAACACAGCTGCACCGATAGCAGCGGCGATCTGCCATCGAGACGATCAGCGGCTGTCCGATGACTTCGGTGAACGGGCAGCGACGGTGCGACGACACTGCAATAGCAGCGACGGCATCCCGCACTGCAGCGCCGGAGCTGCGACATCGACGCAGCAGCGTCGGAGGAGTCGAACAACAGCCATGGGGATGACGAGCATATGGCCAAGCTGTGTAGGCAGCCCAAGCTCTCGAGCTGGGCAGTTTGCGCGACGCAGAACAGCATCGGCTCGTGAATCGAGTGGGAGCCTTTTGTGGGCAGTTCCCGAACTCGACGATCGACGGAGGCGAGAGCACGCAACCTCGCCCGTGACTTCACTTTCCAAAACTTGATTAGGGTTTCCAATCCTTGAATTCAATTTTGAAAATAATTCAAAATTAATTTGAAAATAAGATTTGAATATATTTTTGTAGATTTTATATTATTTAAGATTTAATTATAAATTAAATGATGGATTAATTAGATTCTTTCCAATGGATTTATAAGAATTTAATTCCTAGACGAATCCTAATTATATTTGAAAAATGATAATTATTATGAAAATCACGTCCACTCCTAAATAGAGTGAAGGACGAGTTTTTCATTATTCCTCCTCCATGAGTTTTTCAGCTCTCCTCAATTAGAAAGTTATGTCTTCTTTATTCGAGTCCTAGTATTTTGATAAGATCAGTCCACCCTGATATCGGAATACAGTTCGGGAACCAGTCAGAAGATCTGTGGTCTAGTATTGAAGATCATCATCGTGGAGAAGGCGCAAGCAATCGACGATTCTTTGGGAAATCAAAATCGGTAACTCTAATCCGTAGAATTTATGTTTTAGGATTTACTTTCTTTAACCATGAATTATTTGTGTTCTAGCATACAATTATATGTTTAACATGTGAATTGATTAATCGCATAATAGGTCAAATAGATCCTTATCTGATTTATTTGTTATGTACAAGCCTTCCGCTGTGCAAGGGGCACCAAAGCCTAACAGGCGTATCTCGTCTTGCGGAAAGATGACTCATCGACTCGGCTTACCGTTTTCCACAAGTTTTTCCGTGTAATTTTTCAGTTGTTTCCGAGTATTTTTCTCCTTTTTTTCCGTGTAATTTTCGTCTGCCAAGTTTGTATCTCAAAATAAACAATAATGATGTGTCAAATGAGAAGTATGGGTTGAAATAGATAATGGGAGAGTTTTCCCCAGTAAAGATGATAATATAAAATATAACCATCCAAACTAATTACCTAATACTCCCCGTTTCCAAAAAATATGTACACTTTTTATTTTCATTGGTCCCATAAAAATATAGGCATTTCCATTTATGGAAATTTGTCCTCAACTTATTACCCATATATATCAATTTATTTATAACGTATACCAGTCTATGACCCACCATTACAACTACACACTAATAGTAATATGGGTCTCATTATTCACCAACACTACTTTAGCTATCATTCTTCTTCTCTATCTTATTTTATCAATTGTGTATTAATTATTATGTCATTTCAAATGCACATATTTTTATGAGATGAATGGAGTATAAAAGTAATTGATTTCAGATTATATAATCTGTAAAATAAAAAAGAGAGATTGATAGAATAAAAAAAGAAATTTGTCTAAAATAATCTCTAAGGGTGTCGACGTATTTTGATCCAATAAAATGCAAAAATTCATATACTAATATTACATCAAAATTCACCCCCCTCCGTCTCACACGAATATGCACTCTTTCCTTTTTAGTCCGTCCCACAAGAATGTGCACTTTCCACTTTTGGAAAGACTATTCTCCCTAATGAGGTGGGACTCATTCTCCACTAACAATACTTTAATTACTTTTCTCTCTACATCTCTCTTACTTTACCAATTTTACATTAAAACTCGTGTCGAACCCAAAGTGCATATTCTTTGGGACGGAGGGAGTATATTTCTGGTGATACTTTTTAAGAGCAAGAGTAGCAAGTACATCCTCCGTATTGTTTAGTTTCCCTTTTTAGTTTGTCTGTCAATACTTATTACACTTACTTTTAGTAATGGACTTCATAGTCCACTAACTTATTTCTACTCAAATGCCATTATAAAACTAATATATAAAAGTAAGATTCACATTCCAATAAGTCTCTCAACTCACTTTCTATTACGTCCATTTCGCTATAGTTGAGTCATTTCATCATTTTGGAAGTTTCATTATATTTGAGTTATCTCTATATACGTCCTCTCACCGCTCCTGAAAAGTATGAACTATTTCCTACTTTATCATCTTTGTTATCTCTTATTTTATCTCTTAATTTATCATTTCTCTTACTTTTATTATTTCTCTATTTAACATAATAAATACCCCCACCGCCTCTGAAAAGTATGAACTATTTTTTTATTAGTCTGTCCTTGAAAAATATAAACTATTTCCTTATTAGTCCGTCCCTGAGAAGCATGAACTTTCTAATTTTGGAATAGGGAAAAAACACATCAACCCTACCTCTACATATCATTTTATTTACAACTTATATCATTATATTATACTGCACTATATATTAAAAATTGTGCCAATCTAAATGTTTATACTTTTTAGAGACGGAATGAGTATCTTTTTCTTAATCTCCATGTTGAAAAAACGCCTCAACTATAACGAAGGGAGTGCATTTCTTAAAAATCATGTTGAATGAAAATGTGACAATTAATAGCGGATGAAAGGAGTATTATATACTCCCTTAGTTCCAAAGAAGATAATATTTTTTTAGACGACACGTGATTTAATGCACCTTATTTTGTGTGCTAAGTGAAAAAAATAGAATAGGATGGAATAAAATTGAAATAAAAGACGTTTTTATTTTTAGTAATAGATCATCTTAAATAAGACAAAAAAGTGAGTTATTTTCGATGGAACGAAAAAAACGAACAGAATAGTATCAAAGTTGGAGTAAAAAAATCACTAGTTGTTTGTGAAGTGGAAAGCGATGTGAATTCGAGAAAGCGACGCCACTTCTCTAAAAAGAAAAAAAGTGTAGCGAAAGAGACGACCCCACAAAGCCTTTTTCAGCAACGGAAAAGAGTATGCGTAATCGAATGCGAGTGCCTACAAACAAACTCTCTCATATTAGCCAACATTCTTCAAGATCGTTTCTCAATTACTTCTCTCTCTCTCTCTACCCATAACTCAAACTGTAGTTAGCTTCACTGCTCAGTCTCCAGCAATTTTGCAGTAAAAATGCTGTACTAGCGGTGGAGAAGAGAGAGATAGAAGAATGGGTGGAGGAACGCGGATGCCGTCGTGGAAGGAGCGAGAGAACAACAAGTGGCGGGAGAGGCAGCGGAGAGCCATGGCCGCGAAGATATTTTTCGGGCTCCGCCTCTACCGGAACTACACGCTCCCCAAGCACTGCGATAACAATGAGGTTCTCAAAGCTCTATGCCGGCTGGACTGTCCACCCCGACGGCACCACCTATCGCAAGGTCATTTATCTCAATCCATTTTCATAATTTCCTCACAAAATTCAAGTATGGAGTATTTGCATAGCATCAGTAATTTTACTGTATTCTCTCTTATTTTATTTGCATAGTATTTTCTTTTCATCAGTACTGGATTTCATCAATGGTTCCATATCAGCAGCTTCAGGCAGTGCATGCTCACCTTACCAACAAAGCTCCTCCTGCAATCCCATCCCTACAGATGGCAACTCTCTCATTCCATGGCTCCGAAATCTCTCTTCATCGGACCCGTCATCCGAGTTCATGCACCACTACTTGCACGGGGGTGGCTCCATCAGCGCTCCTGTGACCCCTCCCTCAAGCTCCCCAACTCCTGGAACCCCACGGCCCACCACAGATTGAGGCAGTTCATACGCTCGTCTAGGGACTCAGCACCCGTTGCTTCCATTGTCCACGCCGCCCAGCCCCGGACACCAGATGTGGTACCAGGGGACTCATGCTAGTCAGAGCGGGACGACTTCTCCAACGTTCAGTCTTGTTTCCTCAAACCCGTTTGGGTTCAGCATGGAGGACCTGACACGGAATGGATCTCTCATGTGCACACCGGGCCGGAGCAGAGCGTGCTCCCCTGCTGTCACAGGTGCTGCTGATATCCCCATGGCTCGGGTAACCCCGAACGAGTTTGTTTTCGGGAGCAGCAGCACGACAGTTCTTGTGAACCCATGGGAAGGAGAGACGATACATGAAGATTGCAGGGCAGATGAACTCGAGCTCACACTTGGGAGCTCGAAAGCCAGATAGATCAGATGCAGATGAATTATACCTCAAGTGGAAGCAGAAAGTGGTTATGTGGAGGGAGGATAATTTCAAAAGCATCATAGTTTGCATAGAAATTTTATTCTGTTAAATGCTATCTGCATATAACACGAGTTGTAGCTACCAGTGTATGTCATGAATAGTCAGTTTATCTTGATGCTGTTCGGCAGTGACAAAATTAAATAATACTTCAAATATCAAGATTTTCCTATTCATCTTAGGTTCACCAATATGAAAATTTGAATGTCAGCACAAATCTTGAAAATTTAAATAATGTAAATACTTGCATTGAGAAATTTTCCCTGTACAAGTTGATTAATGAATATGAAAGATTCACATAAAAATAGCAATGATATATACATATGCACTTAGATGGATGAGAACCGAATATAGTTGGGTAGGTCACTTTAATTGAGCTTGCTGTAAAGTTCTGATAATGCCTGATATAATATGGAAGCAGCCGGAGGCCGTGGCATCAAACCACAAAGAATCTCTGATGCCGAGATTGATGGGTTACCGTAAAACTTACAATTTTCTTGATTTCGCGTTCTAACCACATTTCCTCCCAGAGAGCAACCAACATACGCACCTGCAATGCAGACAATTACACTATCAGTTGGTCTAAATGCCAACAGCATAAACATCGAACATTATAACATTAACCATTGACTAATAGTTAGTTTGGTCATTAGAGCATGACAGAAGATTAAATATGTCAATAGCTTTAAAGGAGAAAGGAACTTTTTATAATATGCCTAAATGCAAAGGGCACGAAAGCGACTACCTTTACTGCAGCTGTATGTATAGCAAGCACCAAAACCACCATCCCCTGCTCGTACATCAGCTTCAGCAGCCCTTCCAACAATGCCAACGGCAGCACTTACTCCTGCCCCGACAGACAAATGGGTATTCCCGCTAAATGTCTTCACAGCAGAATTTGTTCTCAACACAATAATATAATCAGTCACTTCCCCACCAGCCTGTAAAACCAAATGAACCATAGGGGTATACTCAATGCTTTTGCTTATCTGGGCTTCCCTCTCTCTCTCAAATCCAAACATTTGTGCAAACTCAAAAGATAGAAGAGAAAAATCTTAACAGTAAATGTAGACATATTTTATTAAAATAGGAATAAAGCAATAAAGTTCAAGACAGTAATTGTCATGAGAACCGAAGTAAAGTTGGCAATAAAATAAAAAAAGGAAGTTCGCTCATTCACTCACCTGTGCGCCCCAGCCCATGCCAAAGCATGCGATTGCAGATGGTGGAGACCAAGATCCATCTTCTCTCCGTGCAACCACTAATCCTGTGCCTACATTGTAGGTCACCATTAAGCCGACTCTTGCAACAGTTAAGATAGCAAGGCCCCTGGCTTGCTTCAGGATTGCACCAGGTATGGACTTTTCAGGTGTCACAAATCCAACCTGCATTGAATAGAATAAGTCCCAGTATAAGGACACTTCATTCAGCCTCGTAAAATGAAACAACTAACTTCAACCACATGAGCACTTGACTCAGGGTTCACACTCACGAACAGCGGCACAGGCTTCTCACATTGTCCTTCAAATCCCAATATCAGTTAAAAATCTTTGTATGATAAGTTCTTATTTATATGTGCAATTCTCTCTCATTATTTTTTTTTAACACAAGTTTTGCTAATATGGAAAAATGAAATTGGTGACACAACTACGTTCGGTGGAAGTACATGTGTGTGTGTGTGGGTGTGTGTGTAGACTGGCCCCATGGAAAGCATACCTTAGTATAACCTTGCAGGGTGTTTGCTGCTTTGTATATTTCATGCTCCATAGACTGGCCCCATGGAAAGTTGAGCCAAGATCTTAATGTGCTTAGATCTGTCAGATCATGGGTAGGTGATTGTGCTGCACGACTTACTCGTTTCATCAAATATGGTTGGACACACTCAAGACGTACACAACAAACATCACAGACTCGTTGAGGGTTACTTGTCAGGAACTTTGAAGGCATCAAGCTCCGTCCTCTGGAGCAACTATTGCAGAAAATCCCGCCACAAAATCTGCAATGGTGTCTGGAGTACAAGATAGGGTGAAAACGAACATTGCACAGCATGCACGTAGAAGCTGCACTATCAGGCAACCACTTCGGTGGCACTGCTTCCAGGATGTCCTTCATTTTGCCAAAGTTAGCCTCTGTGAGAGATTGTGCCATCTCTTGCCATGCTTTGTCTAAAACGTGGCTCGTGACCCAAGATATTCCATATCCTTGAATATCACCAGAAGTAAGAGATTTGACTTTGCCTCCAGCTGCCAGCAACATGTCGAGAACCACATCCCACATGGTCATCTGCTTATCTTCTCCAATAAACTCATTCCAACCCGAATCACCTTCAGGCATGTAACCTCCATTCGAATAGAGACCCCTCTTCCATTCTGCTTGTTTACATTCTGGCAAAGGTGGAATAGATACTGGCATCCAAACACCCGTTTCTTCAAAATGTGGAGTGTCATAATAGAAATATTTATCAAGCTTTTGACTTCCATCATCTAGGTCCATTTTCCATCTATCATCCACCTCAGTCGCCATCATTTTAACCTCTTTATTGATCATAGACTTACACATATCATTTCTTTCTGACACCGTGTTACAGTCTCCTACATGTGTATGATAATTTCCAGAGGCCTGGAAATTGAGAAGGGTGTAATGATATCAAAAATCACAAAGGCAGAATCGCACGCTCACTTAAACTGTTTCGTGAATATGGGCTACACAAGTTTATCAACGAAATAAGCATATTACATCGAACCAAAAGGCATAAAGATGTGACTAGAGCTATGATGCAGCATCAAGTAAGAAGTCCTTTTAAAGAACTTAACAATCAATTAGACGTAGCAGCTTCTCTTTCATCTTGTAACAGAAGCAATTTTACTGAAATTATGAGATTTACAACTCTCAATTATTTATTTTATGATCGCTTCTCCTCTACAATTAAAGCTTACATGAACAAATTTTCAAATTTGATGCAGCTTCTCCATATTTAATGCAAGTTCAGATCTATGGCACAAACAATAACCTAATCAGTCACAAAATGGAATTGGAAATCACCCTCAACTATGTACAGGCGCATCAAGTCATCTAAATAGACAAATTGATCTTCAAGGAAAAGAAAAGTATAAGAAGCTTCTTTACCGTGGGGGAGCAAATTTTGGACTCGTAATCGTGGAATTCAAACAACACTTCGGAGTCCGAAGGTAAGGCCTTTTGGTCCTCTGTCATGATTAATCCATCTCCAGACATTAGGGTTTGCAGATGGAGAAATACCAATTCGTGAAGGAAATGGTGTTTCGTTTAATTGGAGCCTCCCTTAAGCTTTAGTCTGAAATAATCCAGAGATTTATCCAAAATAATCGATAGTTTTTCTTACTCCCTCCGTCGCATTAAAGATGATCCATTTTCATTTTGGTTCGTCTCATTCAAGATACACATTACTATAAATGGAAACATATTTATCTCTACTTTATTCTCTCTTACTTTACTCTCTTCTCTTAACACATAAAATAAAAATGCATAAAACCCCTTGCCGCCTAAAGAAGGGGGTCATCTTCCTTGGGACGGAGGGAGTATTTCACAAGATTTGATTATATAAATTGGATATCAATTTTAAACTTTTGATCTAAATATACGCACACTCAACAATATATAATTATCACTAATATTATTCTTAGCAGGTTTATCGTAACTAATTTTCTTAATTTCACTTTTTTTTTGGGTTGGTTGATATGTAATTGTTCGAAAGTGGAACCCATTATTTGACTGCGTTTTCGATATATTTTTTTTGGTAGAAAAAAGCGAGCAAAACCCCGAGAAAAAACTAATAAATATAAAATATACCTAACTTATCAAGTAGAAGCCAAATATTAAGCTCTGTGGGTGGAGACTCCAGCACATGAACGTCATTGTTCACCAAATAAGCATAATGTGATAAGTAATCAGCAGCAAAGTTCCCTTCCCTGTGCACATGTGGCAGCACGACCGAATTAAAATCTTGAAGCATTTTCCGGATTCTCAACACTATGGCTCGACAATTAATAAAGATTTCAAATTTTCCCAAGATCATAGCAACAGCCACATAACTATCGCTCTCTACTTCCAAAACTTGCACACCCAAACTTCTAGTCAATTCTACTCCATGAAAAATACACCAAATCTCAGCAAGCAAAATAGAACAAACCCCGATATTAGCCACAAATCCATTTCTTCAGTTACCTGCGTCATCTCTAATCAATCCTCCGCCATAGGCACGACCAGATATCCGCTCTAGGGAAGCATCCGTGTTCAACTTTAGAACCCCTATGAAGGGGGCATCCAACCAACTAAAATTGCACTTCGTGTCACCTCTTCACCGGCAGAAGCCACTAACTTGACATCATGAATATTCCTAACCATAGTAACAGTATGTGAAATAATAGCCTCTGAACTCAAATGCACCCACTTGCATAACAAAACCACACCTTTTTTTTCCAAATGAGACAACTTCCAACACCATCATTTTGTTGTGATTTCACTGCAATTTCATGCACAAACGGAATTAACAATGATAGTACGCCAATCAAACTGAAATTGGATGATGGATAAATAAAAGAATTACGAATTATAGCGTAAATTACTCAAGAACGAAGAACAACAATGAAGGGAAAAATTATAACAAAGCTAAAGCATAAAATCGGAAATGGGTGGAATTTATTTCTTTGGTATGCAAGCTTTAATTCATTGCCATTAGATATTTCACGGTGCATGGACCATGATCATGTATTGCATGTGATGTATGACTAATCATGCATACAACAATACTTGCTCTTTAGGTTCATTGTCCGCTAAGAAACAACGGTAAATGGGTGGTGATCTCTTCCTCATACTTGCACAAGGCGTTAGTTGGTGATCTACCAACCCAATGGCTGAGCCATTGCGCAACGGCTTTATTATGGTGTTTCACCATTCTCCAGTACAGCATGTGGAACTGCATCATATATATAGGATATGGAAGGAAGATTAGGTATTGGCCCGAGGATTTGAAGAAGGCCTAAGTTGGGACACATTAAAGATATTGTGAATTTGAGCTGAAACGAGAAGGTTTAATTAACCGGTAGGCCACTTCCCCAATCTTTTTCCAGAACTTGATAGGGTGATACGCTCGGATTGTGCACTGTTTTAATGTCATTATTTGGTTCATTTTGAGTATCAAAGTTGCATTATATATCCATTATTTGCATATTTGATCCATTTTGGTATTTTGACGTGTTTTGTGGAAAAAGTGCAAAATAAACCTGAAAAAGGGCATAAAAAGATCAAAAATCTGGAAGCTGGTGATGAAGCGGTATGACACTTTCAGCAGCCCGCTGGGCCAGGTCGCGCACAACAGCCTCAGTTCAATCCCATTTTTCCGGAGATTCTGAAGTCCAATCAGGACGTGCTACGTACCACTATTCTCGTCTTTGAAAGAGCTTCAGGATGGTATCTTGAAAATCTTAATTGGAGTTCTGTGAAGAAAGTTATGGTCATTCTACGAACATCACGCAATGTTATCAAGTGCTTAATTTAGTCGGAAATTCAAGGAAGGAAAAAAGATACTAGCCAAATCTTTTCCTTAACCTATGGGGCACGAAATTTACCTTCTCCAAACCTTTTTCAAGCCTATAAATACATCATAACCTAACTCATAAAACTATTGATTCATAGCCTCCAAAATTGGGGAGCCCCCCCAAGGCTCCTCCTCCATTCTCCAACCCTAGTTGCTCCATCTATCATTCCATCCACCATTCTTGGAGATTGGAGCACGGCAAGAGAAGACTAAAGATTGCACAACAATTCATCATTGCTTTTTGTTTGCTTTTTCTTTATGTTTTGTACTTTAATTTGCAGCCTTTGCTATTTGTCTATGAGTAGCTAAATTCTAAGAATTCTTGGGATGTGTTACTAACTTTTATTGGTTTATATAATTCTAGTTTTTGGTAACCATTTTATTCATTACTTGCTTCAATTCTAAGTGTGGAATAATGCTTTATGTTTGACTGACACATTCAGTGATGATTTATTGAATTGCAACATAATCGTGAGAGGAGGTTTGCATATCAGAAGAGCTTAGTTAACGCTATAATTATTTCCTCTTAAAACGATACTTTTAATTGACAGCTAGAACAATATGAGTCTCAGGTGCTTTTGGGAGTTACAATCTAGGATTGACGACCCTAGTGTATGTGATCTACTTTGTGCCGCATGGGCAATATTTATGTGACTCGTTCTAGTAAAGTATGAACTGTGATAGGGTATCATAATTGTGTTTTGTTTAAACCATAATTGTGAAAGCTCTATCATTGGAATTCCACTCTTTGCATGTTATAACTTCTTTATTTACATGCTTTGTTTATTTATTTTCTGTCTAATTAATTAATCCAAATAAAAATTTTGTTTCTCTAGATAGTATATGACGTTTAGTACATGATAGCAAGTTGCAATTATATTCCTTTTGTTCGATATCCCGGTACTGACCTTTAGGTATACTATTTCTGCCTTGTATACTTGCAAGTAGTTGTAGTGGTAAAAAATAGTGCATCACAGGGTCCAAAAAAATTTGGTTCAAACTTGTGATGGGCTCCTCCTACCTATATTCATGTAGCTTTAATAAAACTCAATCTACCACCGCAACTGTCGGTCTACCCGATGATTATCCGATTGTTTCTTCATCTTGCCCGAAGCCCACTGTAAGTTGACTTTTAATTGCTGGTTATGTTCTTCTCTATCCCGCAAAAGCAAGTCCACAACTTTCACCTTCGAGTCACAGGATAAGTAGGGCACACTAAATCCTAAAGCATTGACACAGCACACAAATCCCCTCTTGACATCTTTCATCAACTTAGGCCAATATAGATGGCAATGTCCCTAAATGGCTTACTATGGATGATTTTGTTGGGATTACAGTGAAAGATTTTGCAACTCAAACAAATAAAAAACATGATCTATTTAGGTGATTAATTAGACTATTTCTATTGGTGCAAATTGACATGTTGCATACAAAGAACTTCATATGAATCATGCTTTAGGCCTAATGTAAACCTTAAACATGAATTTTATGGACAGAAATCGATACATTAATGATTCTCCAAAGAATTGGAGTGACTTGCTACTTCTCATGATATTTAGAACTCAACCAGAGATCTTCTTATGGTTTCTCAAACTTGTATTTTGATCTTAGAGATCCACGAAGGTTTGGATTTGGCCCCACACAGATCCAACCCAAATAGAGTTAACTATGGAATTTAAAACGTGAAGCTAAACAAATCCAAACACAAAATTCAACTAGCTCCAAACTTAAGACAATAACCAAATTGTTGTAAACAGAAATGAAAGATGTTTGGACTCTGAAGAGTCGGTGTTGCAATGGAATCTAACTAAGTAACGGTAGACATGATGAATTCCCCCTTCTTCCGAGTGTGGAGGCCGAGAGCTTCTGGCCATGGAAGTGGGGTGGAGTGGGTGATAGTGACCTAACAGTCCCCTTAATTCTGTATGATTGACTCCTTTTATAGGACGGCTTAATCCCTAGGGTAACTTATTTTTGGATTTGACATTTGTGCCCTCCAAAATGATCCATTCTAGAAGTCTGCCAACTTTGATTGCTTTTGTCCTCTTGCGCTCCAACTTTCGGTAGTTCCATACGACCAGCAGGGCGTCCCTTTTTTTCCATTGCAGCTAGTTGCTTCTTTAGCAGTCCTGCAAAGTTCTTTGCCCCTACATCGGCATACTAAAAACAACGTATATGCACATTTATCTTTACAAGACAAGAAAAAATTGACCGCAAACCAATGCTCTGAACTCGCCTTATCAGTGGAAGTGGGACGTCCCAAAAAGGAAAATGAGTCACTTTAAGTAGGACAAAATGAGTATTTATTTATTATTACATTTGAATTAGCTAATCTTTTATATGAAACATCAAATTCTTCTCTATCCTAGTGTTTAATTATGAGATAATGGTCCCTAAAACCAAGAATATTGACCTAATTCTAGTACTTTCCACGTACTTTAAAATAATACAATATCACAAACTTTACATTCCATATGCTATTTCCCAATCCAACACAAATAAAATATTTTCGGCAAAAGTTACTATATTCTGTATACAATTATTCAGTATTTCTTATGATATATTCTTAATTACCTCCGTCCTAAAATAAGAGTCACATTTTGTCATTTCCATCCGTCTCGCAATAAGAATCACATTTCACTTTTACCATAAATGGTAATTAGGCTCCGTCTCACAATAAGAGTCACATTTCACTTTTACCATAAATGGTAATTAGGCCCTCATTCCACCAATTTATTCCACTTACATTTTATTATAAAACTAATTACTACATATAAGTGGGACTTATAGTCTACTAACTTATTCAATCCAATTTTCTTTACATTTCTTAAAACTTGTGCTCACACTAAATGTGACCCCGATTGTGGAACGGATGTAGTATAGTTTATAATTTACTAGATTTTAATTTTTTTGGACAATGAGTATATTTTTGCTACGGTATTCTGGTTCAATTACTATTCTTATTAGGTGGTGTTCGGTTTCCTAGATAAAATAGTACCAAGATAAAATGTGACTGAAGTGAATTAGTGGAATGTGAGACCTACTTACCATTTATGGAAATAATAAAGTGTGACAATTATTATGAGAAGGACCGAAATGGAAAAGAGTAACAATTATTATGGGACATATGGAGTATTAAAAAAATCCACACATTTCACACACTATGCACACTAACTACACACTATACACACGCTAACTACACATACTACACACACCACCACCACCACGTATACACACACAACACCACAAGTACCACCACACACAACACACATGCACATATACGCACACCAACACATGAGCGCGCGCCCGCACACACACACATTAATATGTCTCTTTATTTTATGCTACTTCTGGACAACCATGAAAGTATAGTGTTATGAAATGGCATTATATTATTTCGTTTAAAATTATAATACTACTTTCATTTATAAAAATAATTTTAGTAGTTGACGAATAAATTTTGATTCAATAATTATAAATTAAGAAGAAAATAAAAAAATGATTGAAAGTATTTGGTAGTGAAAAATGGAACGCATAATATTCGATAGAAATTCACAACAAATATATAAAGATTATCTTTTATGAACAATTACAAATAAAAGAAAATTTATTTTTTATAGACGAGATAGTACATGTTTTCAAAATGAAATATTATTTTGAAGTAGTAGTTCCACTATTTAAGTATTAACTGCGACTGAATGGCTGCACTACAATTTTGGAAAGTGAAAACTGAAGCATGACCAAAAGAAATGTTCCTTAAAATTAAAAGTAAACTGAGAAAATGGTCTCTAGACAATATATGATGCATATTTGTGGTACTCCATGAAAATAGATTGCATCTAAGGTATTTTAGCGAACATTAATTCATTTGTATTACTTTCCACCTTTTTCTACTTTTTCTTTCCGGTTATGTCATTTTCAGCCTCAAGAGCACCATTGACTTTTTTTATTTTCAGCCACCATTAGTTCTTATTGAGGTTGAACGTTTTACAGATTTTAATTTATTCAACACGTCTAATTAATGATTTGTAGATGTAATGAAAGTAGTAATTGTATAATTAACTTTTCTTGTTTTCTTTCTTCATTTATATTGGCACCTTAGTCCTTAGTAATGCTCTTGAGACTGGAAAGGACAAAACAAAGAAAAAAATATAAAAATATATTTTAAATAAATTAAAATTTTATTCTAAAAAACTTCAAATATAATTTATATTTATGAAGTACTGCCAATATAAAGATCAGAGACATTTTGGCTCACTCAAAATTAAATTATATACAGACGATATAATGTTAAGAGAATCCACAATATATTCAATTAGAAGGTATGGAGATGATAATGATTGAAAAGGAACTAGCGTCTATCATATTTCGAAAAACTTTTATCACTCCACATAAAATAATGAGTACCAAATATATTAATTTCATAAACAAACATAAAACTGGACCACAGAAATTTCTAGTCTCACTCCTATTATTAGATATTTAATATTTTATTCATTACTTTTATATTGTTTCTTAGTATAAAAAATAGCAGATTAACGCAAGGGCTTACGTGTCTATCTGCATTTTCTGTTCGTTATACTAACTCCATTTTTTTAAAATAAATTCTTTCATTTTAGTCTATTTTTTAAAGACAAAAACTCCCCAATTTAGAAAATAGACCTTCCAATCTATTAACACTATTATTTTTCTCTTACTTTATCTATTTTTTCTCGTCATCTCTCTTACGTTACCAATTTTATATTAAAATTTGTACTATTTCTAAAGTTTTTATTTTTACTAAACGAAGGGAGTATAATTCGTTTTGTTTTATTAATAAATGAACATAAATTTAAAGGTCGCGTCATAGATAATATATTTCTAATATAGCGACATATAGGTTACACGTGACTGCCCAAATAAGGTAAAAATATTAAGACTTTTCACAACTAATGTGCCTTATACGGTTAGATCTTCAAATATTTTTAATAATATTTCATCTCTCCATGAAAAATAGTCTCAGACTCTCAGTTTGTTATTTTAGAATATCCATAAAATATAATTTCATTTCTAAAAATGAAAAGTTTATCTCTCATATTTTATCCACTTTTTCTCCTTTTCTTCCATAATTTGCAACCTTTTCTCCTTATCTCTCTTACTTTACCTATTTTTTTCTCATTTTTTATACTTTACCCAATATAAAATACGTGTTCATGGGTGGACCCAAAGTGAATGTCGAAAGGGCTTAAGCCCTAACTAAAATAACTTTTTTTACTTTTTTTTATATTTTTTCTATTAGTTTTTTTTAAAAATATTTAGTCATGTTTAGTGTAAGTTATAATGTAAGAAATTACTTAAAAATATTCATCAAAATAAAATTTAGAAATCTCAATCTCTATCGATAATTATTTCTACGTTCAGCCACGCATCAGTCATGCACAAATAGAACTTTTTTTTTATAGATGAATGGAATACTTTATTCTTGTATGTTTATCATAAATTAAAAATCGAATATATGTATTGCACCAAGTCATTGAAGCTTTAGGTGAGTATCAACTCGCCTAGCCAACTTGTATATTGCACACCCATGCGACAATAACTCAATTGCCTTAGTTGTTTGGGGTGAAAAATAGCATATTTTTATAAATATATTAATAATAATATGTTTATGATTTATGTTGATGATCAATCTATTGTTATTATGTGTTAGTTAATTTATAAAAATGTAGAGGAGATTAATCTATTATTATTAAAATAGATAATTTATCTATTTTGGAGTTATATGATAAAAAATAACTTAAAATATGTGCTTTTATCATATTTTGTTTATTATCTCCTCTAATAAACTGCCTATGAATCATATGTCTTGAGTGTATATTATGTTATTAACATCTAATTTTTTATGTTATAAATTATACTACATCCGTCTTTATTATTAGTGTTTAACAAGTTGTAATGGTGGACCATAGTGATATAAGTTGTAAAAAAAATGATGTAAAATATATAGGTAAATATTTGGGGACAAGTTTCTATAAATGTAAATGCCCATATTTTTATGGGACAAATGAAAATGGAAAGTGCAAATATCTTTATGGGACGGAGGGATACAACTCTACTGATTGTAACCAAGTAGTCCGACTATTAACCTGAAACCAAGTCGATCGGTCCTTTGACATCCCTATATACTCCTTCCGTGCCATCTAAGATGACATATTTCCCCTTTTTAGTTTGTCTCAAAGAAGATGTCACACTTTTATTTTCGCAAACTTTCCATGCCTAACTAATACACCCAACCACTTATTCTCTTTACAATTAAATATTCAGCTCTTTTTAATTACTTTTCGTATTTAGTACTCACTCCCACCCTTTTCTCTTCCCATTTAAAAACATTAACTAATACTCCCTCCGTCCCCAAAGAATATGCACTTTGAGTTCGCCACGGGTTTTAATGCAAAATCGGTAAAGTAAGAGAGAGTGGTAGAGAAAAAAAGTAATTAAAGTATTGTTAGCGGAGAATGGGTCCACCTCATTAGAGTGAAAAGAGTTTCCAAAATTGGAAAGTGCATATTCTTGTGGGACGGACTAAAAAGAAAAGAGTGCATATTCTTGAGGGACGGAGGGAGTAACTCTTAACATGACTAAAAAATACTTCCTCCGTTTCATCTTAGTTGAGTCGTTTTTCCATTTTGAGAAGTTTCTTCACATATGAGTCATTTCCCTATATAACTATAATCAACTCTGTTGAGAATAGGTTTCATATATTCATTCAAGTGTATGATAGTAAAGGGAATTACACGCCTAAATAGGCTGTGAATTACTTACATATGGTATGATTTACCCTAGCTACAAATCAGGAAAGAATAATTACAATTAATTTTTTAGATCATTATAATTGACTCCCTAATCTTTGCATATCTTCCTTGATCCTTTTAACACTCCCCTCAAGTTAAACAATGAGATCACTCATTTTTAACTTGCCCAATACTTCATGGAAACTTATCGCATCCACAACTTTCGTGAGAATATCCGCTAACTGGTCTTTTGATCGAATAAAGGGAAGGTCTATCACTCTTGCTTCTATTCTCCTTGATGAAGTGGTGGTCTACTTCAACATGTTTTGTTCGATCGTGTTGTACCAGATTCTCAGATATACTGATTGTTGCTTTATTGTCACAAAAGAGTTTGCACGACTCCTTTGACATCAAGCCAAGTTCTGTCATTAACTTCTTCAACCATAGAATCTCGGTCAATCCACTCCTGATCCCACAAAATTTTTCCTCTGGACTTAATAGAGCCACCACCTTCTGCTTCTTACTCCGCCAAGTCATAAGATTTCCCCCCACAAAGGTAAAATACCCTGCAGTCGACTTTTGATCATTTGGATTCCCCGCCCAATCTGCATAGGTGAACCCATGCACCTCCAAGTTCCCATGATTTTCGAATAAGATCCCGTGCCCTGGTGTCCCCTTTAAGTAGCGCACAATTCTCAAGGCCGCTTCCCAGTGATCGACTTGAGGCTTGTGCATAAACTGACTAACTACTCCCACTGCATAGGCAATATCTGGTCTAGTATGAGAGAGATAGATAAGCTTACCCACCAGGCATTGGTATCTCGTTTGGTGCGTGAGTTCAGCTCCTTCAGTCAGTCGAAGACCATAGTTCTGCATCATTGGAGTTTCTGCATGCTTGCAATCTAACATTCTTGTTTCAACTAAGAGATTCAAAACATACTTCCATGGGCTTATGAATATTCCCTTCTTGGATCGCATTACTTCAATGCCCAGAAAATATTTCAAGAGGCCCAAATCTTTCATCTCAAACTCGGCAAACATGTTCTTCCTCAGTTGTCTTATTTCCTCCTCATCATCCCCAGTAAGGATCATATCATCGACATAGATAATCAGACACGTGATCTTCCCTTCCTTTTTCTTCAGGAACAAAGTATGATTTGAATACTCTGTTTGTATCCATATTTCTTCATTACTTCAGTAAATCTCCCAAACCATGCTCTTGGTGATTGCTTCAAACCATAAAGAGTCTTCTTGAGCTTACACACCTTAATAAGGCTCATTTCATGCATCGGTTTAGGGGTAAAATGTACGCTACTTGATTAGTTTTATCGCGCAAAACAAGTGTTAAATGTGCATAAATACTACTTGACCAAGGCAACTAGGTCAGACTGATCAAGCAAGTACAATAGGCGAAGAAGGCCAGATTTCAGGGGAAGTTGATCAATGGGAGTAATCAAGCAGTTAAGGAGGGGACCACTGGATGTCAGAAGAAGGACACGCGAGGCTATGAGCTGGATGGTGCACAACATTCCGTTATCAAGGACGATGCTCTAGAAGGGGACACGTGCTGGAATATGAGACACAAGGACGGAGCTGAGTCACGATTCTGTTGTTGAAAAGCGTCGTCATTCTAGAAGAAGAACACGTAGCAATCAATGAGTCGCTCACTCTCAGCATGAACGAATATTCCCTGCCAAGATCGTTATCCAGCTGGAGGTCGTGCCGAGCCTATAAATAGAGGATGTGCCACAACACAAAAAGGGAGCCGATCCTTTACTTTCCGCCTAGTTTAGCTTAGTTCTAGTGTTTAGTTCAGTTCTCTAGAATAGCTTAGTTTAGCTTAGATAAAGTAATGCTTAGTTAGAAAGGGGGATTGAAGAAGCCCTGCAGAATACTTGTTATCTAAGTTTCCCGCCGAGGCTCGTCTCGGTTTTAATTGCTTTCGTAGTTTCCCAAGTATTAGCTTAGTTTAAATTTCGCGTTATAATGAGTTTAGTTTTAATCAAAGTTCCTTCCGTTTTCATCCTCGCATTTACTGCTTTAATTCCATCTTTGAGCACTTGACCCAGTAGTTAAAGTTACCTTGATCAAGCTAGCAAGTTTAATTCTGCCTAGAGTAAAATCAGTAGTTAAAAACTCCCAAGTTAAAGCGTGGCAGCAGCCAACCCCCTGTTCACTATTCACACACTTGATACACCAACTTCTCTATGGGATCGACCTCGAACTTGCCGCTTTACTATTAAAGTAGTGAAAAATTGGGAGTTATAAATTACTTTGGTGGGTAAAACGAGTGAGAGCGAGTTTGCATCGATCAAGTGGCAACGACATTTGCTAACTGATCCAATCGGTTCGGTTATCTTCAATATAACTTGGTCCGAATTCGCTCGTCGTTCTAAACCTGCTCACCAAAATGGCGCCGTTGCCGGGGAAGCATGATGTTATTTTATGTTTGTGCGTAGTGCGTAGGTGTATATAATCTTATTTTCTTTGTTTTCTCATTTGTTTATTTTACTGTTGATGAGAAGGTACCAACGCGGTGGACACTGGAATCACCTCTTTCTATACAAAGAGACTAACGCTCATTGGAGAGTCCAGGAAGCCAGCGTTGTCACCACTCGTTACAGAGCAGCATTAGAAGCAGCAGCTGCCACTGAACAGCCTAAACAACCACCACCTGAACAAGTAGTGATGGCCCTTGTTGCTGACGACTCCGGAATCGGCTCTCTGCACGCTCATGATGAGAAGGATCCCACACATGCCATTGCCGCTACTCCTGGGATGCGGACCATAGCTATCAAGTCAGGAGTATTGGCCATTTTATCCCATTTCTACGGCCTTTCAAAAGAATGCCCGTACGCTTTTCTGGAGGAGTTCTGCCGATACTGTGACATTCAGCCCGTATCGGCTGGATCCACATCCGAAGATTACAGGCTAAAGGCTATTCCCTTCGTTCTAAAGGGAGATGCGGGTGTCTGGCTGTCAAGGCTGCCAGAAGGATACATCAGAACATGGGCGGAGTTCCGCATGGTCTTCCTAGATCTTTTCTTCCCCGCATAAAAAATGAGTGCCCTGAAAAGGGAGATTACAGAAGCCAGACAGGAGTACGATGAGCCCCTCGGCCAGTACTGGGACAGATTACAAGGGCTGATTCAGGCATGCCCCAACCACAAGCTAGGGGAGCGGGAGATCTATTCGATCTTTTATGGCGGACTCACAATAGACAGCAAGAACGACCTCAACCTTGCAGCTCAAGGGGATTTCTCGAAAACCCCATTTAGCCAAGCTAAAAATATACTGGAAAGGCTGATCGAGGCTAAGCGGTCGTACGAGACATCTCGAGGGCAGTATAGGAGAGGAGCTGTGCACGCAGCAGAGGTGCGCAACGATGAAAAATTAGAGGCTCGATTCGAGCAAATGGAGAAGAAGCTGCTTGAGGCAGTGGAGAAAGCCAGACCGCCGCCACCACCTGCACCGAAGGAGACACAGTATGTGCCGCAACCACCTCCGCCTGAAGAGCATCATTATTACTATTGCGAGTTTCCCCCTGAGACGGAGCCGCAAGCCCAAGTGAATGTCGTTGGCCACTGGAATACGAATGGCAACTGGATCCAGGGTAAACAGAGAGATGCTCCATGGAGGGACCACCCAAACTTTAGGTGGACCGATCAGAATCAAAGCCAACCACCCTCGACACAGCAGATACAACCCTCTGACGGGCAGCCCAACTGGCCTGCTTGAATCCTGGATAGGCCAAACACTGGAGGGAACAGAATGCAGGGAGGTCAGACAGGGTGGTCAAATGGACCTCAAGGGAACTAGTCAAGTGGAGGACAGTCTAACTGGTCAAGCCGCCAGCAGGAAGGAGAATGGGGGTACCAGCACCAAGTCCCTCAGTTCAGCAACCAGGGAGAAGAGCCAAATAATCAAATGGTGAGTTATGTCCCGCAGTACCAAAGAGGAAACCAGCAGAATCACTTTCCCCAGAACTAACCAGAGCAGTATGGACCTTCCGGCTATTACCAGCAAAGCCATGGAGAAGGTCGTTTTAATCAGAGGTATAACAGACGACAAAATGAAGGTCCAGGAGATGTGATGATCCCCGCATCAGCCCCAAGATACAATGCGAGAAATATAAGAGGCCCAGAGGGAACAGAGGGCTGCACAAGATATGCTTACAAAGCAGCTATCTCAAGTCGCCATGTCACTGGGCGAGCTGAGAGGAAATGAATGAAGGATTCCGGCTACAGTGCAGCCACCACCTGAGCGAGAGAATGTCAATGCAGTATCTCTAAAATCAGAAGGAGTTTATCAAAGCCCATCCGCGAGTTCTCCAGCACCCACAGACGGACACAGAACCAATCATGAAGAAGGTCTCGAGTCCAGTACCCTTGAACACGTCACTGAGAAAGGAAGGATGGTCGGAGCAGAAAACGTCACCGTGGTGATCCAACCTAGTGATCTTCCACCCAAGAAGACTGACTCAAGGTTGTTCACACTCCCAAATTCCATCAGAGACGTCCAAATGGAGCACGCAGTGTGCGACCTAGGGGCTTCCATCAATATTATGTCGTATTCTATATACAAGAAGTTGGAAGATGCTAAGCTTGTCAAAACCGATATGGTGATACAACTAGCAGACGGGTCTTGCATTTACCCCGAGGGAGTTCTGGAAGATGAAATTGTCAAGGTGAACAAGTTCATGTACCCCGCCGACTTCTTCGTCATAAAGACGACAGAGCCAGGAGCGGAAGAGTCTGTTGGCGTCCTTTTGGGAAGGCCATTCCTATCCACAGCCAGCACAGTCATCGACATCTGCCAAGGGACGATGAAACTAGGTTTTAATGGAGAACAACTTACATTCGAAATTGATAAAGCTGTGAGGAAGCCACAGGACAATGAGAGCATTCAATCAGTAGACGCTATCAGTCCTCGGAAACAAAAGTATCTAGAAAAGGAACCCTTCAAAGAACCACCCTTTATTCCCACTGAAGATGAACAGCTTAAGAGGGAAGCAGCTGAATGGTTTGACGCAACGATGACTGAAGAAATGGATGATCAAGCCATCGAAAGGGCAATTATGGATTTCTGTAAGCCAGCTAAGTCAAAGGAGATCACTCAACCGGAAAGGGTCAAAAAACCACCCGACCAAGCCACCCCCTTGAGAAGAATGCTAAAGGAGAAACCCTCGCCTGCAAGGCAGCTATTGCATCTGCCGGTGTCGCCAGTTACCCTCAAGAACCTGTCCAGCCAGAAGTATCACAAACCGGTCAAACCAAATCCGCAAGAACAGGAAGGACAATTGAAGGAAGAACTGAGGTCGGGTCAAGAGGTGGTCAAGTGGAAAACATCAGAGTTTGACCTAGATCCGTGCCATGTTAGAAGAAGGAGTGGCACCCCACCTTGATAGACAACGCAGACTCGACCCCGCTCTGAGAAATGAAGAGTTCATAGTGGGGCAGAAGGAGCTACTCTTCCAGTGTAAACTCAAACTGATATCCAGGAGGCGGAATTCAAAACGGGGAGACCTTCGTACCATGATGGTAGTACACGCACAGGAGGCAAGTTTACTCCTAGGAGACCCCCCCCCCAATCCGTTCTCCTTCGTGGAAAAGAGTCATCGGGTTGAGCTCTACAAAGACAAGACCGAAGCGGGCACAGTGGAAGAAATTCCACTGATCCTGCTTAATCCTATCCAGTGAACAGGTAAAAGGAATGATCAGGTACTCGTGGGTAGTTTGCTTGATCAAAACAACAAATTCTTAATCCATTAAACTGATCAAGTGACATCCTAGGGGAACTCGGTCAAGTCCTTAGTAGTTAGTATAAATAGTTTTTCGTGTGATAGTTTTATTTTCTTAGTTAATTAAAAATTAGACGGAAGGAAGGAAACTGATCAAGTGGAACTATTTAGGTTTTTATCCAAAATTACTTGTCCACTTGATCAGTGAAATTTGAATTTAATGGGTAGTACAGTGATTGAGTTGATCAGGGGCAGGTTATGAAAGGACACACGCAGTCATTGGAGAGGTGTCAGGCGGCGCCAACTGTCGCAATGAAGGGACGTTCCAGGAAAAGGAGGAAGCGTATCACGGAAGCCAGGCCAGCTGGCACTCTGAAAAGGCGCACCTATACGTAAAAAGTCGCAGAGTACGTGAACAGTCGCAGGGATCTCAAACGTCAGAGATTCCAACAGTCGCGATATCAGTATAATAGGTAGATCTCAGGGTCGTATTTCGCTTTCAACCAAAAGTGACAACAGTGCATTCCTTTTTACTCCCCCCATCCCACTCCAAGTTACGAACCCTTGCCTAGAACATTTTCTCCACCAGCACTCATCACCATTACCAGCAAGAATACTGATCAAGCAAATTCCAACTTCATCTTCATCCTCAGATACCGGTGCCAACAAAGGCGACCGGGAAACCTCATCCTAAACCCATAAAGAAAACCCTAGCCCTCCTACTCCAACCGCCACTCCACCTCCAGCAGTAGACGAAAAAGCCCTACGGCGCCTCGATAAAATCCTCCGAAGTATACCCTCCGAGCTGGACGATGCAGCCGCCTATGCCGAACTCAAAGCTAATCTTGGGATTTCCTGATCTAAGAATCCTGCTTTACCTTCTAAGATAAAAATCCTTCCTAGTTCTCCTATATCACCTTCATCATCTACCGTCCAACCTTCGCCATCATCTCTTCCTGAAACCGCATCACCTCTTCCTAGCCCTCCTATACATCCCACCTTCCTAGCTCTCCTACATCACCTTCACCTTCATCCCCTATCCAGCCAATGCAAACCAGCGAGGATACCTCTGAGAAAGAAGGTTGGGGGGAGGATTATGGGCAGCCATTTGCCATTCCGTCGCCAGGAAGCATTGGCACCTCCACTTCGATCCATGAACCGCATTTGGCTAAGGGCGGTGACGTTAACGACGATGAAGTAGAGGACTTACGCCCACTGTTTGACTATGGGGAAACGGAGAGAGAGGAAGGGCCGTTACGCCATCTGACGCGGCGTATAAAAATGGACAGGCTTCTGGAGAAAGCTGAGACCCTGAAAACCCGAGGAGAAGAGGGAGTGGTGGTACAGAGACCCCGCACAGTACGACAGCTGGTGGATGAAGAAGAAGAACCGGAAGAACCTCAGATCCAGGAGGCTGGAGGGGAGAGAGAGACTGCCGAGAGCAGCCTGGTAAGAGGGGAAAGAGAAAGAAAGAGGAAGGGGAAAAGAAGTGCTCTTCTTACTTCCAAGGGAAGCCGCCCCGCCAACACAGGGGTCGTCATGGCAGATGCTTCCGCACCCGCTTCCCCACCGCCAAGAGATGAAGGCAGTGATTCGGTGGAACAGGAGTTGCGCTGGACCCGAACGTCCAGGGGGCAACAAGGAAGACCTGCAACATTTCTTTCCACCACCTACTTCCCCCAGCATGTGGTATTGACCCCAGCTCTTCGCCAACAGATGTTGGAATTTGATGATCCCAAAATGCAGAAGAAGCTCAAGGCGGGGAAGATGCTGCACCAGCTGTCCCTGGAGAAGATAGAGATGAAGGAGAGGTTTACCGCATACATTGCCGGCATCAATTTTGAATGGTTATTAGAGGTTGATGAGTCCCCCGTACCGGAGGACTTGGCCAAGGAGTTTTTCACGTCCTTCCACTTCACCGAAAGTTCAGACCTGAACGACAAAAGTGTTTCCTTTAGGGTCTTTGGCCAGGACCAACTGATGAGCTTAAAAGATTTCTCCATCCGGATGGGCCTCTATATAGAGAGCCAGGTGGCCAATGGGGTTTGGGTTCGGTGCGATATCGGTCTCCCTCAGAGGAAACCTGAATTCGAACAGCAGGCCGTCTGGAAGGCCAAATGCGGTGTACGCGCCCCAACTTTCAGAGCTTCTGAATCCAGAGGAAATCTTATTGTTGATCCTGCCCTCCGCCTAGCCCAGGTCTACCTGGCCTGTAATCTCCTCGGACAAACTAGTACGTTGGCGATCCTCACTCTGGCCGAGCTCTACTTTATGTGGAGCTTGAGGGATCAGAGGAAAGTCCACCTTGGGTTCTGGCTGGCCTATTCCATGAACCAAATTGCTACCCATGCTGCCCGCCATTTAAACATCTGCCACCTCCTCGGGGGCTTATCTGAGGAGAAATTGGACCTTGAAGAATGTCGGACGCCCTATCCTTTGCCCTAGTCCTGAATTGTTTGACCTTGATTTTTTTGTTAGAATTCAGGTCCTGGGGAAGACACAAGGAGGAAATTTCCAGTTTTACGCAGCAGGTAGGCGGGAACAACAAATAAGCCAGCCCAAAAGGAGAACAAGGCTCGAAGAGACCTTAGAGACCCTTGCCGAAGGAGAAAAGGAGGATACACATCAGGCGCCCACTCCGAGGATGGAGCGAGAGGAGACTGCAAGTGCTGACGGCGAGTGGAAGCTCTGAATGGAGCAGACGCTGATGTAGCTGGCGGAGAATTCAAATACTCAACTGGTTCTGCTGGCCAGGTTGTTGGGAACCACCCAGAACCAAGCCCCAGCCAGACAACCACCACCTCCCTCTACAAGCTCTCCTCCGACTCGGCACCCGTCATCCTCCAGGCCAACCTCAGCATCTCCCAGTCAACCCCCCAGGAAACATTGAGTATAACCCCCCCGATCTCAGCTCAGTTCAGTTTCAAAATAATATTTAGTTTTAATTTGTTTTTTTGGTATGTATAACTGATATTCTGCTCCACATCACACTTAGACCTGTGTTGGGTCTAAGTGTGAGAAGTATACATGCCTGTTTTTGCTATTTGTTCGCCTGCCTATATGTGTTTTGGTTATTGTTTTATCTTTTTGCATGTTTGATTGGTAGGACTATCTCACACTTAGCCCAGTGTATGGTCTAAGTGTGAGAAGTTTCCCTTGTTTGTGGTTGTGCCCTTCCCTGTACCTAACCCTTTTTCTACTGCATCCAGTCCCTCGAGGACGAGTTCATATGCAGTGGGGAGGGGGGAGGGTTAGTTTCAGAAAAATATCATACATGTCAAAAATTTTCAAAAACACAAAATTTCATATAGTAATAAATAGACAATATGCATGAAATTTGATAAGTGGAAGACTTGATTACTTTGTGGAAGAGTAAGAAAAAGGATTCAGTGTGCTTACATGTAAAAACTTGATTGCAAAAAAACTTGATCAGTTTGAACGACGTAAGTATGATAGAAACGCTCAATTTTTAACCAAATGTGAAGCCTCTCTATATGTGAGTTATAAGCCAAAAGTAGAACACTTTCTACTATTTTTACAAAGAAAATTTTTTTACGAGAGGATACATTTTAATATTTAGATGAAAATTGCACAAGTAGTAAGGACTAAAGGCATTATGACTTAACCCTTTGAGCCTTTTCTTCTTTCGGTCCACGAACCCGCCTCGTTAAGAAGGGCACCCCCTAGTTAGCCAAGTTGAGCCCATACACTTTTACCCTTTCTTTGAAAACCGAGACCACGTCCATATACTTCTTATAAACAAGTGAGGAAGAGTGGTCAGAGAGATGAGTCGATTTCAAAGGAAGAAGGGGTATAGAAAGTCAAAATAAAAAGGTAACCGGGTTGAGCAAGCTAGTCAATCAGGTTGATCAAGTCATCGAAAAATAAAATACTGTTGTCGAAAAAAGTTGAGAAAAAGAGGGTAGGAAGAAAAGTTGTAACCTGACCCAGCAAGTCAGAAGTTAGAAAATAAAGCCTAAAATTTAAGGCTAGATGTCGCCACTTAACCGCGTAAGATATCTAGGGCGAAATAAATAGTTCAAATCTCTGGTCTCTTGACTCATGTGTTTTCTTTACTCATTTATATATTTTAAACTTAGAACCCCTAGGACCCTACCTCAATACACTACCACCCTTAAGCCCCATTACAACCCGAAATAAAGACCTTAAGGAACTATCTTGTGCAGTCCGATTCGAGGTATTAAATTTGTGGCAATACTGAGTGAACATTCCTAACATCTCTGGTGAGAAATGAGTGACTGAGTGAATCCAACAGTGGTTTAAATTGAGCAATCTTGACAAACTGACACCTTGATCAAGCAAACGCAAAAGAGAAGAAACATAAGCTACTGGAAAATGGATTGACCTCGACCTCGGGTATGATTTTTAGAAATTAATTCGATCTAATGCATACACGTGAATATGTGTTTTTGTTTCGAGTCTTGTTTTCTTTTTTCGTTTTCTTGTTTTCATCCTCGCATGTACTGCTTTAATTTTATCTTTGAGCACTTGACCCAGTAGTTAAAGTTACCTTGATCAAGCTAGCAAGTTTAATTCTGCCTAGAGTAAAATCAGTAGTTAAAAACACCCAAGTTAAAGCATGGCAGCAGCCAACCCCCTGTTCACTATTCACACACTTGATACACCAACTTCTCTGTGGGATCGACCCCGAACTTGCCGCTTTACTGTTAAAGTAGTGCAAAATTGGGAGTTATAATTTACTTTGGTGGGTAAAACGAGTGAGAGCGAGTTTGCATCGATCAAGTGGCAACGACATTTGCTAACTGATCCAATCGGTTTGGTTATCTTCAATATAAGTTGGTCCGAATTTGCTCGTCGTTCGAAACCTGCTCGCCACACCTCTCCTGCCTTGAATTCCCCATCAAATCCTGGTGGAGTTTCCACATAGATCGGTCTAGTGAGTTCGCCATGCAGGAAAGCGTTAGTCTCATCAAACTGATGTAGTGGCCAGTTCTTCGTCGCAGCAATAGAGAGCAGTACACGAATAGTGCTCATCTTAGCTACTGGTGAGAAGGTCTCTGCATAATCAACTCCATAGGTTTGAGTATAGCCTTATGCTACTAACCTCGCCTTGTAGCGTTCAATTGACCCATCTGGTCTCCTCTTGATTGTGAACACCCAGCGGTATCCCACTAGTCTAGACCCCTCTAGTCTCAGACACACTTCCCGCGTTTTGCTCTTCATCAGTGCCTTCATTTCTACAAGCATTGCCTCTCTCCAATGTTGGATTTTCATTGCTTTCTTCGTGGTTATGGGGATATCCTCTTCCTCATATAGGGCTTCCGTAAAGGCCCTTGCTATCTCCATTAGATTTGCTTTAGCTAGATTTGCCACTGAATATCCACTCTTCTTCGAGATACGCTCTGGGTGGGACACCCCTTGTGCTCCGATATGGGAGTATGTAATGCTCAGTATCCCCGTCAATCGCAGCATTCTCCACTGGTTTTGTGACAGTCATTAGGAATAATTGTACTATTGACTCCAGATTCAGTAATTACCTCAGATATCACTGGATGAGGACTATTAGGTGACGACGATTGAGGAGGCTCTGCTGGTGACGAGACAGGCTCGGCGGCAGTACTAACTATCTCTGTTCCATGGTAGAGTTACTTGGTGGTGACACAAACTAACTTAGGGGTTCGACCTATCAATAGTTCTACTCTCCCCCTGACCACTAAGGCCGGTGTAGTAATACTCACACTCAAAGAAATTGCAATTCATGGTGGTTATTATCTTCCTAGACGACGGATCAAATCATCTATAACCCTTTTGATTGATTCCATACCAAAAAAACATTTTATAGCGCAAGCGGAAAATTTGGTTCTTTCGTGTTTGAGAACATGAACATACACAGAACACCCAAATATTTTAAGGGATATGGTAAGAAGTTCGGGAAACCAAGTAACTCTACTTTATTCACTTTTCCTACTCATTTTCTCTACATTATTCACTTTTCTATTTTATTCTATATACTTTTCCTTTCTCATATTTTTCTCTCATTTTGTTTAATACCGTAAATATTTTTTTCTTAGTTTGCATGCTGAAAAAAAATGTCTCAACTACTACCGAACGAATAGGTTATATAATCTTAGCTCGCATAGAGGCAGTATTTCATTAGAGCATCCACAGTGGTGCGGAATTCCCGGAGGAATTTCTCGCGGAATTCCTTATGCCACCGCATAAGGAATTCCCATTAAAACCAATTCACAAATTAGACAATCTACGGAAGTAAATAATTTACGGAATTAAAATTTCGATTCGAATACGGAGAAAATGCAACCACTTTATTTAAAAAAAAAACATACTTCATTAAAAAAAGTACATAATTACTAAAAAAAGTACATAAAAATAAAAATTGTCTTCTCACTCCTCGGATTCCTCGTCGCCAGTACTCTCACCTTCCCCGCCGCCGCCCCCCTCGTCGTCGCCGCCGTCGTCACCGCCACTCCCCTCGCCGTCTTCATCCGACATCCCGTCGAGCTCAAAATCGCGGTGCATACTATCGAGGAGAGGCTTAAGTTTCCGCTTGTAATGGGGTCGGTCGCTTGGTGCCATTCAACCATCGCACGTAACAAGGTTTCATGTACGGAGTTGCGGGCGAATGAGGGGTTCTCGGGATCGTTTTAGGGGGGTGCTGCCGATTGGGCCTCGACAGATTCGCTGGTGCTAAACCTCGACATCCGCGCCGCGTATTTTTTCCCAACCGGGCGACGGCGACGCCCCTCCTATGTGGGTGTGGGGAACTCTGACTCGGGAGGGGGAAGTTCCGCGGAACCAGCACTGCTACTGTACTCTCCGGAGGCGCTGATCTTCGTCCGCTTCGGCCAGCCGGATTCAACACCCGCAGTGAACTTGGGCGAAGACTGCACCACAAGAAACACTGGCCAATACTTGAATTCCCCGAAGCCCTTCTCAGCGTCGGGGAACTGCTGATGAGCCAGCTGTTGGAATCGTTGCGGTCAAAGGACTTTGACCAAGAATACTTCCAATGAGACATTTAATTTTGTGAAATTAAATAATATAGCGTCGATCTACGTTCGGAGTAGATGACCGTGGTATATTCATTTTCTCAAATCCGATTCCCGGTGAATGAGAAAAAATGGATTAAGGTTGCGAAATAATTACTAGTTAATTAAATGAGCTATGAGATAAGCCATGAGATTAATTAAGTATCCCGCATTGAAAGTTAGAAGCTTATTAAACAAGTATTTAATAAGTGGGATTATTACATGTAATACTTCTAGTGGACTAAGATGGGCTGTAGAGCCCACACGCGCGTGCCGCGCGCCGTGAGCCTCGAGCCAGAGCCCGTGCCCGTGGACTTGGACGTGGACTTGGATCTTGGCAATTGGTCTTTGGGTGGTCTTTGGACTATTCATTGGGCCAGGTCGTAGGGCTCGGTGCTTGGGCTCGACCCCAAGGCTGGTTGGTGTAGTTCTTTTTCTTTTTTGACCACCAACGTTTCCACGCCAGCAAGCCAAGTGGGATGACACATCGTCATTATGACGCGGTAAGAGCCTACGTGGCTAACACGTGATGAAGTCCATGTCATTACAAACCTAGACGCGCGCGTGTCCCGATGAGTCAAGGAGCAGCTCTCGTAACGGTTTGTAACGCCCGTAACGGTCGGCAGTTACAATCTCGCAATGATGACAGCCATCATGGCTGTTGACCCCCAGCAGTGGACTGAGCCTATAAATAGGCTAGACATTCCATGCATCTCTACACAACATTCACAAAGCATATAGCATCATAAGCTCTCTCCCTCTCTTGCATTGTTTTTTCTTGTCGAAAGCTCTGCCCTCTCCTCCATCCAGTTCACCGGAGCTCTATTGATTGCGGTGCTGCTTCACCAGAGACGTAGCCGTTTTATCTTTGGGGACGACACGCCAAACCGAGAGCTCTACCGGGGCGTATCTCGTCATGCGGAAAGAGGCCTACTTGACTCGGCTAAACACTTTTACGGTCTTACTATTTCATTTTTTTTCATTGTAATTTCAGTTCAGTTCGTTCTTTTGTATTTTTTCTTTAGGTTGTATTACGCCCGGTTTTTATCTCTTGTAAGAAGAAGAATCCTAACAATCGCAAGACGAGATATCACTTGCTTTGAAGGAATTTGGATCTCTAAACTGAACTTAATCACTTTCGAAACTTAATACCTTTGCTGGAGATGTCGACTGAATCCAACACCGTCGCTGCCACCACCGCCGCCGCATCTCAAACCACCGTGTCAACCACTGCACCGGTCAACACATCGTCGATTCCGACGATGATGCCCACTCCCGGGCACTATCCATCTTTATCAACAATTCCTTGGGAGTTGGTTAACCCCCCTTGGGCCCACTGGTGGATCCACTCCAGTGGATCGGTTGGTTCCACTTTTAGTGGTTCCTTCGGATCCTTTAATGGATCGAGTGTTGGGTCCTTCGGATCTCACACGAATGCTGGGGCCTTCGGGTCTCACGCGAGTGCTAGTTCCTTCGGGGCTGGTACGACCATGGCGGGCTTTATGCCCAACATGAATGGTGGGGGCTCTATGCCCAACCACGTTGTTGGCTCATTCGGGGGCAACGAAATTGGTTCCTTCCATGGACCAAGTACGACACCTTTGGCACCAAGAATGATGCCACCTGCCGAAAGCCACCAAAGTTTGGAGGATCTGACTTCAAAAGGTGGTACCAAAAGATGTTGTTCTAATTGACAACATTGGGCGTCGCCAACTTCCTCACTGAAAATGAGCCGCTCGCGCCAAACGATCAAGAGACTAGGCTCGAAGTCATTGCGGACTATGAAGCTTGGAGAAAAGAAGATTATCTTTGTAAAAATTTCATTCTAAGTGCCTTAGATGATAGTTTGTACAATGTATACTCCGTTGTAACCACATCAAAAGAGATGTGGGAAATCCTAGAAAGGAAGTATAGCATAGATAATGCTGCAGGTACTGAACAAGTTGTAGCATCCAAATTTATGGACTACAAGATGGTCGACTCTCGACCCATCATGGAGCAAGTTCAAGAGCTCCAAATGATCATCCACGCACGAGTGGCTGAAGGGATGACCTTGCCCGACAAATTCTTAAGGTGCACGATCATTGACAAGCTTCCTCCCAGTTGGAAGGACTTCAAGAGCTATCTCAAACACTAGCGAAAGCAGATGACCCTTAAAGACTTGATCGTGAAATTGTGCATTGAGGCTGATGTGCGTAAAAGCGACCAAAAAGCTAAGGGCTTTAGCCAACTTGAAGCCAAAGCCAATTTGTTGGAGCGGGGCGGTCCCTCCAACAAACGCCCTCGCCCAGGTCAAAAGGATAAAGGGACAGGAAAACAGCCTGGAAAGAAATTTGAAGGCAAATGCTTCAAGTGTGGCAAAACTGGCCACTTTGCCAAGGACTGCCGCAGCAAGAAGAAGAAGCCGGCAGCCCACGTCGTTGAGAAGGAGTTCAAAGACTGGGATGAAAACGACCTCATTGTTGTGGTCATTGAAGAAGTTAACCTTGTTGATAACAAGGATGGCTGGTACATCGACACCGGCGCTACTGCTCATGTCTGCTCAGATAGGAGCAAGTTTGCCTCCTACACTGCTGTTGAAGGGAGGAAGATCAACATGGGGAATCAAGCATCGTCCGAAATCCTCGGCATTGGCAACGTGATTCTCATGATGATGTCTAGCGTCACTATCACTTTGAAGGATGTGCTGCATGTCCCGAACATCCGCAAGAACCTAGTGTCAGGATCAATACTAGTTAATAAGGGGTTTAAACTTGTATTTGAGTCTGATAGGTTTGCATTGTACAAGTTTGGAAAGTCACTCGGAAAAGGTTATGTAACCGATGGACTTTTCAAGGTCAGTGTGGCAACTCGCAGTGTTGCAAAGCCGTTGGCTAATAATAATAAAGCATCTACTTACTCTTACTAGACTGAGTGTTCAAATTTGTGGCATTGTAGATTGGGACATGTAAATTCAAAAGCCATTAAAAGATTTGTGAATTTATATTTACTAAAGGCTAATGAAGTGGATACCCAAGATAAATGTGAAATTTGTCTTGAAGCAAAAATGAATAAGTTGTCGTTTCACTCGGTTGAACGAAGCACAAAACCCCTTGAATTAATTCACACAGACATATGTGATTTAAAGCTGGTGCAAACTAGAGGTGGTAAAAAGTACTTTATCACTTTCATAGATGATTGCACAAGGTATTGTTACATTTATCTTTTAAGAAGTAAAGATGAAGCAATAGAAGCGTTCAAAAATTATAAGAACGAAGTTGAGAATCAACTTGGTTGTAAAATCAAAACTATTCGAAGCGATAGAGGAGGCGAATATGTAGACCCCGCTTGAGGAGTTATGCAACGCAAGTGGTATAATTCATCAAACAACTGCTCCATATTCACCACAATCTAATAGTGTTGCAGAACGCAAAAATCGAACTCTAAAGGAAATGATGAATGCACTGCTACTTAGTTCTGGATTGCCCCAGAACATGTGGGGGGAGGCTATCTTGATGGCCAACTCTATCCTAATTAAAATCCCACGCAAAGGAAAAGACGTCACTCCTTATGAGTCGTGGAAAGGAAGGAAGTCATCTTACAAATACCTCAAAGTGTGGGGGTGTTTGGCAAAAGTAATGGTTCCCCCACCCAAAGAAGTTACAATTCGACCTAAAACAGTTGATTGTATCTTCATTGGATATGCACTTAATAGTAGTGCATATCGATTTGTTGTTCACAAGTCTGAAATATCGACTATTACAGTAGGAACAACAATTGAGTCAATGAATATTGTATTTCTCAAAAATACATTTCCTTGCAAAGACAAGGAAAAAGTCTCAACCAATTCTAAGACAAGAATTGAAGAAGAAGCCACTAGTTCTAAACCAGTGGGAGAAGAAGCCATTAGTTCTAAATCAGCGGATGAGGAACCTGAATCGCGCAAGCGTGCAAGGCCAAATCCAAAGGATACAGTACTAAGACGTGGTAGTAGGGTCAGAACACCAAAAATATTTGGTCCTGACTACATTACTTTTATGTTAGATGAAGAATCGACATCTATAAAAGTAGCCTTCGATGGCCCAGACGGGCTACATTGGAGAGAAGCTGTTCAAAGCGAAATTGATTCAATTTTGCTAAACCACACTTGGGTATTGGTAGATCTAACTGAAGGTGCGAAACCTCTAGGTTGCAAATGGGTACTTAAAAGGAAATTTAAGGCCGATGGAACAGTGGATAAGTTTAAAGCCCGACTAGTAGTAAAGAGTTTTAAACAAAAGGAATGACATGACTTCTTCGATACCTATTCACCTGTAACAAGGATTACATCTATCCGAGTGCTTCTCACTATTGCTGCATTGCACAATCTTGAGATTCATCAAATGGATGTAAAGACCGCGTTTCTAAATGGTGAACTAGAAGATGAAATTTATATGGAACAACCCAAAGGATTTGTAGTACCTGGACAAGAGAAAAAGGTATGCAAGCTCGTAAAGTCTCTATATGGATTGAAGCAAGTGCCATTGCAATGGCACTTGAAGTTTGATAATGTAATGTTATCAAATGAGTTTAAAATCAACGAGTGCGACAAATGTGTCTACATCAAGAGCACTAATAACGACCATGTTATAGTGTGTCTATACTTTGATGATATGTTAATCTTGGGTAGCAACACTCAAGTAATTAACGATACAAAGGCCATGTTAAAAAGAAACTTTGACATGAAAGACATGGGTCTAGCCGATGTAATTCTTGGAATGAAGATTCTAAGAACGTCTGATGGAATCATCTTAACACAATCACATTATGTTGAGAAGATATTGAATAAATTCAAAGCCTATGATGGCACGCCGGTTAAGACTCCAATTGAACTCGACGTTCACTTGAGTAAGAACAAAGGCGAGCCCGTTGCACAAGAAGAGTATGCACGGGTCATCGGATGCATTATGTACTTGACTAATTGCACTCGACCTGACATTGCTTGTGCCGTGAACAAGTTGAGTCGTTACACGAGCAATCCAAGCAAAGAGCATTGGAGAGCTCTTGTGAGGGTTTTGAGATATTTAAAACATACTCAAAATCATGGGCTACACTTCTCAAGATACCCCCCGGTACTTGAAGGGTACTGTGATGCAAATTGGATATCTGACAATAGAGAATCACTTTCAACAAGTGGATACATCCTTACTATTGGGGGTGGTGCTGTATCGTGGAAATCCACAAAACAGACATGTATAGCCCGATCAACAATGGAATCGGAGTTCATTGCCTTAGATAAGGCTGGTGAGGAAGCCGTGTGACTTAAGAACTTCCTTGAAGATATTCCATGTTGGTCTAAGCCAGTGCCACCAGTGCTGATCCACTGCGATAGCCAAGCGGCTATTGGAAGGGCAAACAATGGCTTCTAAACAGTAAGTCTCGACATATACGTCGACGACATAACACCGTGAGACATTTGATCACAACAGGGGTGATTACAATTGACTATGTGAAGTCAATAGATAATATAGCGGATCTGCTAACCAAAAGGTTAAACCGTGATCAAATGAATAAGTTGCTAGAGGGAATGAGTTTGAAATCCACAAACTAAAGAATTGTCATAGTGGTAACCCAACCATGATGACTGGAGATCCCAAAAACTTGGTTCAAAGGGACAATTAAGCTATGAGAGTTCATGAGAAACACTCAACTATATCTATTCCCTAGAGAACAATAGAGTGTTGGAAAACTTACCTAGTGATGATGCTAAGTCTATGACTTTTAATGACTCCTAAGGATCTGGAGGAGATTGAGTTCTCAAGGAGACCGAGTAAGGCAAGATACTCGATTAGGAATCACCTATATAAGTGTGAGGTGAGGCCGCTTCAAATAACACACTTATGAATCCAAAGTGGTGTCCAAGGCCGCAAAGGACACAAAACGTGAGAACAAATGAGGTTGAGGTGTTTAAGCGTTAACACCATTATCTCGGTGCACGCCGTGGGGGATTAGTTCAAAGCATCGCGCTACTAAGCCGTATGTGTATCCGATGGTGTCGACTATGGAGGGTTCAAAGTCAAAAACTACCTATCCTTATGCTTATATACATCTCGAGGGTTGAGTTTGTGTTTGCATGCATATGCATTTGGCTATTTCCACTCATTTGGGGGATTGTTGGAATCGTTGCGGTCAAAGGACTTTGACCAAGAATACTTCATACGAGACATTTAATTTTGTGAAATTAAATAATATAGCGTCGATCTACATTTGGAGTAGATGACCGTTGTATATTCATTTTCTCAAATCCGATTCCCGGTGAGTGAGAAATAATGGATTAAAGTTACGAAATAATTACTAGTTAATTAAATGAGCTATGAGAGAAGCCATGAGATTAATTAAGTATCCCACATTAAAAGTTAGAAGCTTATTAAACAAGTATTTAATAAGTGAGATTACTACATGTAATACTTCTAGTGGACTAAGATGGCTGTAGAGCCCACACGCGCACACACGCGCGCCGCGAGCCTCGAGCTCGTGCCCATGGACTTGGACTTGGATCTTGATAATTGGTCTTTTGGTGGTCTTTGGACTGTTCTTTGGGCCTGGTCGTGGGGCTCGGTGCTTGGGCTCGACCCCAAGGCTGGTTGGTGTAGTTCTTTTTCTATTTTGACCACCAACGTTTCCATGCCAGCAAGCCAAGTGGGATGACACATCATCAGTATGACGCGGTAAGAGCCTACGTGGCTGACACGTGATGAAGTCCACATCATTACGAACCTAGACGCGCGCGTGTCCCTATGCGTCAAGGAGCAGCTCTCGTAACGGTTTGTAACGCCCGTAACGTTCGGCAGTTACAATTTCGCAATGATGACAGCCATCATGGCTGTTGACCCCCAGCAGTGGACTGAGCCTATAAATAGGCTAGCCATTCCATGCATCTCTACACAACATTCACAAAGCATATAACATCATAAGCTCTCTCCCTCTCCTGCATTGTTTTTTCCTGTCGAAAGCTCTGCCCTCTCCTCCATCTAGTTCGCCGAAGATCTGTTGATTGCGGTGCTGCTTCACCAGAGACGTAGCCGTTTTATCTTTAGGGACGACACGCCAAAACGAGAGCACTATCGGGGCGTATCTCGTCTTGCGGAAAGAGGTCTACTTGACTCGGCTAAACACTTTTACGGTCGTACTGTTTCGCTTTTTTTTTTCCATTGTAATTTCTGTTCAGTTCGTCCTTTTGTATTCCTTCTTTGGGTTGTATTACACCCGGCTTTTATCTCTTATAAGAAGAAGAATCCTAACACCTGCAGCTTCACATCCTCGGCAGACATGCCGCTGGTTGCCGAGCAGAGGTTGTTTGTGTAAATGCCGACAAATCGGCTGAGCTGTCTCTTCAACCGCTCCCACTGTTTCTGGCATTGCTCCGAGTTGTGCGCCTTCCCCCCTTGCGGTTTGAACTGGAGGTAGATTTGGCTAATGCGCCACCACATCCGATCGATGTGCTGGTTCGCCCCGACGTATGGATCCTCCACTACACTGATCCACGCCTTCGCCAGCGCGACACACTCGTCCATGCTCCAGACGGTCCTCTTGCTCCCGCTGGATCCCTCCCCCACCTCACCTCCATACACCGGGATGCCCCGTCCCTTGCCCCGTCCTCGCACGGTCCTCCCTGCCCTCCCCGTTGCCAGTGGTGCGCTGGCGGGAGTATCCCGGACTTGAGAAAGCCTCAACTCCTCGAACGAGAACGTGTCGAACTGAGTCTTGAGAGGAGAACTCGGCGGGTTGTCCGTCGCCAGTAAATCCAAAAAGGGCCGATAGACGTTGTCGACCGGCGATTGGGGGACCCCCTGCCTACTCCCCCCGCAACGACAGATGACCCCTGCATCTGAGGCATCATCCCCGGCATCCTGGGCATCATCCCCGTACTCACCCCGGGCATCTGGGCATCATCCCGTACCACGGCGGGTACATGTTGTAGTACCCGGGCATCATTCCCGGTGGCATTTGAGACTAGGGCATCATCCTCGGCATTTGAGGCATCGCAGCGGACATCGACATACTCCCGCCGATGGGAAAATGGGGCGCCGGTGACTCGCTCGAGGCGGGTGAATCGCTGTTGTGGTGCTCCATTGTTGATTCGCAAGAAATGTATTTTTAGAGAGAGAGAAACTTGTTAATACAAATGGTGCGAATGAAATGAAGTTCAACGGGATGTATGTATAGGAACTGAAAAAAAAAATATTTAATGCATTAAACGGGAATTCCGCATCAACGCAATGGCGGACATCCGCACGGAATTCCGCGGAACGCCGCGGAACTGCGAATTCCTTTGCGGAATTCCGTATCAGTGCCTGGGAATTCCGTGGCGGACGTCCGCCATTACGGATGTCCGCCACGGAATTCCCAAACGCCGGTGGGAATTCCGGGTGGACGTCCGCCATTGCGGATGCTCTTATACCATTACCACGTTTGGGCCGGGTCGGTTTTGGGAGCAAAAATTTAGTGGTCAAGGCATACCACATGGCAATGTGATATGGTATGTCCCACTAATAATACTTTGACAAATGGATTTATAGAAGTCCAACTAAATACTTTCATCCTTTTCTAAAAATGGACATTATTATAAAATTTGGAAAGTCCAAAAATTAATACCACCTATATAATGAATACATGTATAACACACTTATATATTTTGTTACCAAATTAGTTGTCAATAAGAATGCAGACGAGTATTTAATATAACAAAATTAAGGTCATTTGCCACCTTTATGTTTAATAGTATAATTATTCATATATGTGCAATGGTAAAATAATATAAAAATGAATCTATATAATTATTCCTAATTTCGCATAGTTAATGTAATGCCACTGAATTTTATTTATAATTTAATTTATAGTTACATTTTTTATTTGTGATTTTTCGCACAGTTAGTGTAATGCTAACTTAAATTTGTTGTTTACTTTATTTCTTGTTTTATATGTATGCAAAAAATTACAAATGATTACCATAACCTTAAACTAAATCATAAACAAAATTTGTTAGCATTATATTAAACTATATGAATAATTATATTAAATATATAAGTAGCTAATAATAAGAAAATGACAGAAAAGTTAATTTTATTATATTAAATTATCATTGACATACCATAAAAAACTCTAAAAATCAAAATATAATAAGTTAATTACTACATATATTTTGTTTATTAAATTATTCTTAGAATTAGAAATATAAAAGGACGAAATAAATTTTGCTAGTTCATAGTGGAAGTATTTTGGTCAAATATAAATGCATTCATTATATTAAATATAAGTACTCTTAATTTTTAGATAGTTTCCGAATTTTATAATAATGTCCATTTTTAGAAAAAGATGAAAGTATTTAGTTGGACTACTATAAATCCATTTGTCAAAGTATTATTAGTGGGACTTACCACATCACATTGCCATATGGTATGCCTTGACCACTAAATTTTTGCTCCGGTTTTGGGATATTGATTAATCGTATCTTCGTAGCCACAACCAAACGGGATTTTAACACCGACGTGTCTCGTCAACGCACAACGTACTCACCCACATCCTTCCTACTATCCATTTCCTTCAATACAAGCACAGTAACACTTTGATTGACAAGCCTTCACTGATATTTTTGAGTTTCGGAGCTTTTCGTTAAATTAAACGACTGTTACTTCATTGATTCTCTTTCTCCTTTTCCTTGTTTTTTTGTTTTTCCTCTGATTTTTTGGTTTGCGTCAATCCAACTGTATCTTCTGATTCTAAAGTTGAATTAATTACCGGCAAATTGGATGAGGAATCGTTGAATCTAGGGTTTCTGATCGGAGCTCTGCCGTTGAATTGAAGAATCGGAGCCATTTCTCATTTTTTAAATGATAATATTGTGGATTGCATTTTATAGCTCATGATTGGGATTTTAAGTTGCTTCGTCTTGTGGTAAACCTAGCGTGCTATTCTTTCATTGATTGAGAGTAGCGTGTTGATTGAAAGCGGGTTCTAGGGTTGGGATTTGACAATTTTTGATTCGTTGATAATGATGTCTGTGGAGAGATCATTTGAAGCGTGGGAGGAGGTTCAGCGGCACGGCCAGGACTTAGCCGATAAGCTTGCGCAGGGCTTTACAGGTTTGATTCAGTCTCACATAACTCCGCCGACCTTCGCGTGGCCGAATCCTCCCACGCCGAAACTGTTTGAAGTCGAGTTTCCGACGCAGAGTTTTATGAAGAATGACTTTGGACTGTCTTTGGATATGTCCACGGTAAGCGGCGTGACTGCGATTTTTGACGTCGGGAACAGGATAGGGCAGGCGGGGGCTGATTTTGGGGCGAGTTTTAACGGTGTGGTTCAGCAATTCTTCAGGCGGCTGCCGCTGCCGTTCCGGCATGAGGAGAGCGCTGGGGTGTCGTTCGTGGCGGAGGGTCACGGCCAGAGGGCGGCGAGTATGGGAATTTCCCTGCAGGAGGATTTGGGGTCTCTGGCCGAACGATTTAAAGATTATGGGATTCCTGAAAATGGTGCTGCAGTGGTGGAGGGTTCAACTGAGGATGATACTTTGGCTGTTACTGCAAAAGCATTGAAAAAGTTGGGCCGAGCACAGGTAACAAATGAACTTCATGAACCTTGGTTTATGATTGAAATTGTCCTGGTTAAGTTGGCTGTCAATGGCCAGATTCGGTATGAGCTTCTCAGAAATGATGACTACTATAATATTATCATTGCTATTTGCAGTTTATGATTTATAAGTAGACTTGAGAAATAGTTGACATATACACTTGAACCCTTTTACTAATAGACTAATAAAATCCCCACATATCTGGTTTATGATTTTTGGCACTAGTACTAGTACAACCCTTTTGGATTATGATTTGGTAATTGGCGGAGAGGCTAGAGTAGGCTTCGACATCAAGAGTTTCACAATCATGAAGGCACATGTTTGATTTTAGTAAAGAGCATTGGAAATAATTTTCATATTGAGGGCATGTAGGTCTCATTCTTATGCTGAAATTGGTAATCATTGAATTAGTTTCTAGTTTGTCATCTGTCTCACAATGATTAGAAGACTGTATAGCGTCCCAGGTTCTTGTGTTTTCAATATTTGGAATTGTTATACGAAGTTCACAAAATAGGTGTATTATGAACTGCTGAAACTCTACTATTGTTTGTCTCTGTGTCTCTGCATAACGGTGTTGTCTCTTTGCTTTCCATCCGTTTACTGTGCGAACCTACTTGTGTCTGTTTATGCCTCACGTTGGCAAAATTCCCTGAACGCAGGGTACTATCAATGTCACATCAACGTATGACAGTAGAACCAGAAATGTAGAGAGCTCTCTGGTTGCCAGAGGAGATTTATGGCGAGTTGAGGCATCACAAGGAAGTTCAACATCAGGCAACAATAATTCTTCTCTTTTCCTTGTCCAGCTTGGGCCTGTACTATTTGTTCGGGATTCCACTCTTCTTTTGCCTGTTCATTTGTCAAAGCAGCACCTTCTGTGGTATGGGTATGATAGGAAGGTAAGGCAAACTCATCAATTTGTTTTCTCTTTTGGCTTGTACTTTCTATTCCCAAGGATATTGATAATGACAATGGTAATGATAATAATAATGATAATGATAATGGTAATGATGATAATAATAATGCTTGTTTATGATAATATTCAGTTATACAGCTATATCTATCCTGGTAAGCTTGTTTAGATCATTACTAAAACAACGTGGACGATAGCTGAGCTCCTAATTGGTCAGTCGAAATGGATAACAGCGAAGTGTTTCTCTCATCTTTATTCTTAGTGGGTGTAGTCAGTATGCCTGTCAATTATTGTTAAATTACATAATTATATGTATCTATATATATGTTTGTGTGTGTGTTTAATAAAGCCAAGTTCATTGTTTTCTCAACTGTACTCTCTGTTAACTAAAGGTTGCTGTTTCTCTCTTATCTGGTTTGTTTTTCTCGTCTCTTAACTTCCCATTTTAATGTAAAAGTTGGGACCATAGGTGATAGGAAGAATTTCAATTTGATATGCATGCCGATAATTGCAAGATTTATATCTTCATCAATCAAAAGGTAGCAAATGATTTTATCATTTGGGCCAACTCTAGTTGAATGACTGATAAATAGACTCTTGCGTCAAATCTAATGATCCTCGAACTTTTGTTTAAGATGTGCAAGAATTTTGATTAGTTCAACGGGTGGATGAGTTTTCCATATTGTAAAGGAAAATAATTTGGTGTTACATGCTTAGCTTGTATGAAGTCAGAGTCACTGATACTCTTATGGAGTCTAGACTCTTAAGAAAATGAAAGAAAATAGAAGGGAGATTTGTTTGTATGCATAGTGGCTGACTGGAAAATAATTTGGTCTTACATGCTTAGCTTGTATAAAGTCATACTCACTGATACTCTTATGGAGTCTAGACTCTTAAGAAAATGAATGAAAATAGCAGGGAGATTAGTTCGCATGCATAGTGGCTGACTGGAACTACCATTTGTAAACTAACTCCATGCTATTGGCATGAGCTATCAGTAATGTACCTGGAAACTATCTGAAGAACATGAACAGCCAAAAATGCACATGGACCAATTGACTTGATACTTGTGTTGTGTTATTTTTCATTTGAGAGTTCTCAAATGTTTGGAACATTGACCACCTAGTTGGTAGATTACTTTTTCTGCACTATTGTTGAAATTATATTCACGAAGGTTCTTTTAAATGTGTTTTTTGTCGAAAACTTAATCAGTTTAGTGGTTTATGCTGCACAGAATGGAATGCATTCTCTTTGTCCAGCTGTGTGGTCAAAGCATAGGAGGTGGCTGTTAATGTCAATGATCTGCCTCAACCCTTTTGCTTGTGTAAGTCTGAACCTGTCATTTGTTTAACTAATGTAATTTGAATGTGGAAAATCTCCATGGAAAGAGGGAGGAGAAAAATATGTATTATGTATGCACTTGTGCATAATTGCATTTTTATAAGTATGTGCATGTACAAAAAATCTTTAATGTTTTTTTACTTCTGATCAGTTCATATCTACTTTTTTTGTCAATAACTGCTTCCTGGGATGTCTATATACATGTTGAATGCCTAAACTCTTTCTTCTCCTTTCTTAATTAAAAATTCTAATTTTCTAACTTAGGTAGCTTAGCTCTAACATTTTTGTTTGTTCTGTGCAGTCTTTCATGGATGTGCAATTTCCTAATGGCCAGGTAACCTATGTATCTGGTGAAGGTATAGCAACCAGTGCATTTCTGCCCCTCTGTGGTGGTCTGATTCAAGCACAGGGTCAATATCCAGGAGAAATGAAGCTTAGTTTCTCTTGCAAGGTGCGACTGCAATTTTCTGTCATGATTTTTTTTGCCCTTAAGTTATTGCTCTAGACGGTCATTATATATATCAATGGTGCTGCCTTTGTCTTTCTCTTTGAACACTATCATTAATATTCAAATCATTCAGAACAAGTGGGGAACACGCATAACGCCTACATGGCAGTGGCCCGACAAATCTTTTGCCTTAAGATTGGAGCAGGCATTGGCCTGGAAGAGATCTGGTCTGATGGTGAGGCCAACAGTCCAATTAAGGTAACTGTGATTGCTTTATTTGAGGGAACCAATTTCAAATGCCACTAATAGTTCTTATGTTATGTGTTTCTGTTATGGTCTCTATTTGTGAAATCTATCTAGTCATGCTTATTGTTCTTCATGTAGCCGGTACGAGTCATTGTTCAGGTTTTGCTGCAAAACTGTCTTACGTTACAGATATGCTTATTGTTCTGCATATGGCCATTAGGAGTCATTTTGTTAGGCTGTGCCGCAGTACTTACTCTATTCCCTTGTTTTGGTCCATGGACCTTTTTCACATTGTTTCTGATTCTGATCTACAGCCTTCAGAACTTTGTCCTTACAATTCTTTGTACGTTTCTTTGGCTTCAGTTTATGTCCAACATTTGGTGGATGTTGTCCTGGAGTACATATGGAAGTTACCCACTCCGTGAAGGATGAATTGAATCTTAGCTGTGGCTGTGCTCTTGTGAATCATCCTTCTGCTTTTGCATCAGCATCTGTAAGTACTCGTGGTTGATGGCTATCTTGGTTTTGTTTTATTTATTACTCATCCGCTACCAAAATTAGTCTTATTACTATTTATAGAAAAACTTTGTCACCACCCTTTTCTTTTTCCTCTCCTACTTTACCCACCTATTCTCTTTCTCTCTCAAGGTTTACCAATTACACAATAAAACTTGTCCATCCACAAATGAGACTATTTTTTCGTGGGCAGAGGGATTATTATTGATTATGGTCTCATATATACCCATTCCATTTTTTTTACCCGACTTATTGAAATTTCTTTGTTTATAACCATTTTATACATTTTAGACAAATATACCCTTATGAGTTTGGTAGTAGTATGGATTGAGATGGAAGATGGTATGGGCTGGTGCAAGTATGTATAAGCTAGACATTTGATGGTATGGGCTGTGGGTTATATTTGCTAATATTGATTAGCATGGTTAATGTGGTTTTTATAGGTATGAAGTATATGTGTCCAAGTTGAGTGTAAAAAATACACCCTCCGTCCAATAGAAATTGGCTAATTGGGGATCACACGGGTTTTAATGCGTAATCGGTAATGTAGAGAATGAGAACAAGTAGTTGAAATAATATAGTGGATGGTGGAGCCCATAAATGATAAAGTAAAAGAAAAGGCGAAAAAGTTTCCATACATGGATATGAACTATTTCTATGGGACGGACGGAAAAGGAAATTCAGCCTATTTCTAGGGGACAGGGGGAGTAATAGTTTCGAAGCTTGATAAAAAATTGTGTTTAATGTCACTGAAGAATCTGTTTCGAAGCAAGAAACTGCTGTTCTTTTTACTATAGCTTGAAGAGGGTTCGTTGTTTGAGAACTTCAAGTGTTCATAAAATGAAAATGAAAGGAAACCTAGGAAGAGACAAAAGCAATGTTGTCAATCACTCATGGTGGTCCGACCGAAAACTACCATAGGGATATGACATATCGGCATGGCGGGATATGGCGGTCGATAAATAAATACTATTACTATATATATATAATTCAAAAAATTAGAAAATAAAAAAAATTTAAAATTTGAACTCTTAAAACAATTATTAAATCATAAAGTCACAAATAAATGTGTCTAATAATTAAATTCTTTAGATCAACAAAATATAAAGCCATCATAATTGATAATAATAATATTAATAATAATAATAATAATAATGTCTAAATTAAAATCATCCTCAATAGTCATCATTTCCAACAACATAGTCATCTTCATTCTCAAGGGGATATGGCTGAGAGGGTGCCGGTGATGCTGAGTGAAGGCATGGGGGTTGTTGGAGGGCGCTAGAGGGGTTGATTTTGGGTAATTGAGAGAGATTTAGGATTTGCATTCAGATTTTTTTAACTTAATCTCTTTTTAATTCGAATATGGGTCGGGCTATGCTGGTAAATGGGTTGGGCTATGCTAGTAAATGGGATAGTTGAAAAGTCAAAATTGAAGCGCCCATGCCCCATGGTGGCTGCCACAAAAAAACGCCATAAACCGGTGTAGCGATGGCGTTTACATTTCAAACCGCCACGACATAGCACCATGGCAGCTACTCCCTCCACTCCCCATTAAATGTCCCGTATTCCCTTATTTGGACGGTCCCCTATAAATGTTTCATTTCACTTTTACTATTTTTAATAAGTGGACCCTACATTCCACTAACTCATTCTATTCACAATTATTCGACTAATTTTTTCCACCAATGTTCCTTCACAAAGTCAAACAAGTTTTTAAATCATCACCATTCAAATATGGGACATCTATTGGGGACCACAGGGAGTATTTGACAACTTTTTACGAAAGGTCTTGTCTTACTTATAGTGCAACTTTAGTCTCACTTGTATGTCTCTTGTGCAATGGAAAGCTCGAGGGAGGCTAATGAAACTTGAAGTTTCCCTCCCTCCCCAAAAATAGTTCCATTTTGCTATTTTGGTCTAACTACCAAAATTAGTCCACTTTTATTTTTGGAAACCTTTTCACTACACTAATGATATCAATTCTTGGCTGATTAGTGTCTTGATTTGAATCAAATCAATTAGGGCAAGTTTTGTGGTATTCTTGTCTTTTAAACTCCTATATATTCTTTGAGCAGATTTGAAGAATATATCCAAGAGTGATCATTTGTAATTGGTGCAAACTGTAGGCCTCGGCTAGAGTATTATTAGGCCTCTTCAGAGGATTGTTCTACCTTGAGTTTTATTTCTAGTTCTTGTTTTTTCTTTGTGCTTTGTTTTCGTTATATTTGTATTCCTCCTTTTCCACTCTACTATCAACTAATGATGTGGATGTCACTATCCACTACCACTTCAAACCCTTTCTTTGTCCTACGTCTATTTTTAGGTGACGGAGGGAGTATTATTTAAAGTTGGTATTACTTTTTCATTAAGATATGGTGTCATAAGTAGTTCTGAGATGTCTGAAACACTGTTCCTATGCCAAAACTGAGATTATTTGGTTTGTTCTTTAGTGGCTAAAACTTCTCTAAATGGCTGATCATTGAGATGGAGTTCTACTGCCTTAGTTTCGATTTTCTGATTTCTTTTCCTTGAAAATGGATGTAGGTTGGGAGGTCCAAGTGGAACGGAAATGTTGGGAACGCGGGGGTAGTTTTGAAAGTTGAAACTCCTCTCGATCATTTTGGCAGACCTTCTTTCTCTGTTCAGTTAAACAGCGGAATTGAGTTTTAAGTTTTCCTCTTTGCTACCTTATGTATTTAGAATTGCGTGTTGAAGTTAACTGTATATACCGTGTTCAGGGCAACATATGCCCATTGTCGTTTCAGTTGCACCTGAAGCTTACTTATCTCTTCTAATGGCGACCTGTGTCGGTGGGTCATGCACAGTATCTGTGTTTCTGTATATAAATGTCAGAAATATGTCATGCCACAAGATCTAGAACAAGGAAAAATGTTTTTTTTTCTTCTAACTATACCTTGCTTTTGTATTTTGGTACATTTATCCATTGGTGAGTTTGGTATTTTTTTCTGTTTCACCTAGTGAAATACATGCAACCTTGTTCTGTCTTAGTTTGTCATTTAATTTAGCTCGCCTGTAAGTATAAATTTCATCAATAATAGTTTAATATGAGGTGAAAAACTAGGCTATTTTTATTAAATATGGAGATAGTATCTTATTAAGTGCATGAACAAGAGGCACCTCTACCATTTACTACATTTATAAATGAGTGAACTACATCAAAAGTCCCTAACGTTTCTGTTTGTGACACTGCAGGTCCCTAAAAAAAAAAAATCGCCAAAAGACTTTAACCTCAAACATAATCAATTGAAAACTTTTTCTCATCTTTGGTAAAGAAGAATGAACCACCATGATGGAAAGCAATTGAAAACTTTCCAGGTTCTTCTCCTGTTTAGGAAAACAAAAATCGGACAAACAAAAATCAAACAACAATATAAAAACAATTCACAAAAAAATCAATTTCGGAGCCCTAAATCACAAACTAACGATTTCTATCACTCAAAGCCCAATGTACGGATGAAATTAAAAACATAACTTACTATATTCATCTCCGGGGACGAAAAAATTCAGGTGAGGATCTGATACGATCCCCATACCCTAGGAAATCTCAATTATTTAATATCTTTTGATTCACCATATCTTTTCCATATCTTTGTTTTCTTATTCAATAAGTTAGGGTAGTAGTATTCTAGTATTATAAATAGGAGATGATGTTATCATTTTTAATCAATCAATGAACGAAAATTTTCCCCACCAAAGATATCGTGTGTTTTCCAATCCTAATTTTGGATTCCCTCCACCGATCCTAATTGGACGCCGGAGTATTCTATTAGCCGCCGAGTTATCTGCCCGACGGGAGCGACTCCCGCGCATATAAACTCCGCCATCGTCAGCCGGAAATTTATCTCCACCGCCGAGCAAAACTCGCCGCCGGTGTTTGTTAAGGGAAACACCCTTAACAACTGGTGCTTTCATTGAGAGCTCACCCTCTCACCATCTCGAACCGAAGTTACAACGCTGCCCGACGGAAACCTTTCCACGCACAACAACTGCTTTGGTTGTCGAGTCCCGCCTGTCTGCCGGGCAACTCTACTTCTTAAATGCCCGACGGGAAGGATTCCCGCGTGCCGCATTGAAGTCAGTCGATCATCATCCACCACAGCCACGCCTCAATCCATCAACATGTCATACGCATACGCCGACCACCACCATATGTCACGCAGCTACACCGAAGTTGGGCGTCGTGCATAATACCCCGGGGATACGCAACCGCCTCACCAAATGGAGTCGGTCCAGATCTGCCACCTTACCTGTTGGGATCCTCCCGGTAACCGATCACTCCAGGATTTCGAGGCCTATGACCCTCCACCGATGCGAAAGCCCTCTTGTTGGGAACCACCGCCTCACCGGGCATCGCAGGCGTACTCGGATTATGATCAGCCACCGCCGCGTCCACCTAGTGGTTGGGATCCGCCCAGACATCGAACCAATCGCCGCTATCCACCACTGCCCGTGCGTCGTTCTAACTGCGGGGAACAACCATCCTGTTTGGAACCGGACAAGTCACATCCCCATCAGCCTGATAGAAACCCGTACATGAGCCGCCAGCCCCGGCGCCACCATCTGCCGTCATACCAGCCACCACCCAATCAACCTACCGACCCCCTGGATTGGCAACAGCCGTACCAACCCCGCCGCAGCTACCACCCGTCTGGAGAGCCACAACAGTTCGACCAATCTCCGAGTCGCCACACAACGATGCAGCCTGCAGCTGCCCGGACCCGATCCGGCTCTGTGCACCTACCTCAAAAGTCCAGAAAGTTTAGGGATTCGAGGCAAAAGCGTGGTCTCCCCAATAATCCCGAACTCATGGTTTGATTACTCACGCCTGTCCAACAAGCGGCCTTAGACGAATACAATGAGAAATTGCGTATTTATAGATTGAAGCAAGCTGCCCTTCTCGCCTGCGTGAATGCATTGTTTGAGGAGAATATTGATGACGATAATCTAGCTGAGGATGTTCCCGACAGCGTTGCTCACAATGGGGGTGCTAATATTGTTGTACTAAATGACGAGTCCCTGGAAGAGATCGTCAAGACCGACAATACGCCGCTGCAAGTGCTCGTCGGGGCATATGATGAGAAGATTGATGATATTAGTATTCCAACACATACGGAATTGGAGATGAAAGATGATGTAGCGACTTTGCTGGATAAAGAAAATAAAGCCGAAGCCCTTCGATCTAGTTTAGAGCCGAAAGAAAAAGATTTCTGTGTGTTGAGTGAGAAGCCGAACAAGAGAGAGAGCATGGAGAATCAGAGCCTTGTTGATGACATCGAGGCTGGATTTGATATGAAAAAACAGGACAATCAAGAGGAAATGGAAAACAAGCGAAGGTTGTTTGAGGATGAGCTTAAATTAAAAGCAGAAGAATTGGGTAAGACAGGGGATGCTCACTCCGGTTCGCAAGCACTTGTTTGTTTCTATGTGGATTTGAATTTCAGTAATGTTACAAGTATGAATCCTCGATTACCGTCGCTCGACGCCGATGCAAGGTTGATTCCTCCGGGAAATGACACGCCGTGTTTGAGCATTCATGGAGGTGTGGCAAAACTTTTCATCTTAGCGTTGAATTGTCACGACAACAATGTGGCGGGGGTGTCCACCATATCTTATACCTAACACGGTTCTCTATTGGTGATTTTGGGTGGAAATGATGAAGGGAGACGCACAACTACTCGGTGGGCATTTGATCCAGGAGGAGATACCGCGCCAAAGCTTCTACTTTCAACTCTCTTCGTGGTTTTATGGTTCCTACCTTGAGGACAAGGTGGATTTAAACCTTGGGGGAGTTGATACGATCCTCATACCCTAGGAAATCTCAATTATTTAGTATCTTTTGATTCACCATATCTTTTCCATATCTTTGTTTTCTTATTCAATAAGTTAGGGTAGTAGTATTCTAGTATTATAAATAGGACAGGATGTTATCATTTTAATCAATCAATGAACGAAATATTTTTCCCACAAAAGATAACGTGTGTTTTCCAATCCTAATTTTGGATTCCCTCCGCCGATCCTAATTGGACGCCGGAGTATTCTACTAGCCGCGGAGTTATCTGCCCGATGGGAGCGACTCCCGCGCACAGAAACTCTGCCATCGTCCGCCGAGCCTATTGGCCACCGGAAATTTATCTCCACCGCCGAGCAAAACTCGCCGCCGGTGTTTGTTAAGGGAAACACCCTTAACAGGATCTCGGACATCCCAGGTTTCGTCATCCACATCGATGACCTCCGGTGCGTGTCTCGGTGGTCGTCGCGGTGGCGGGGGCGATGGCGGTGGTGTGGGTTCCTTTTTACGATGAGAAGAATTCCGCGAAGAGCACGCACCCGAGGTTCCAGCGCGCTTCCGCTTTGGCGCCATTCATGCAAGTAAGGATTTACAGAGAGGAGTGTAGAGTGTAGAGTGTTTAGGCGGGTGAGGGGAAGAGTGAAAATGATGTTGTGAAAAGTTTGAAATTTGGTAAATGTTTAAGTTTAGTAAATAACACATAGTGTAAGTGTATGTATACGTGGCGTGTATATGAGGATAGAGAGTATACAAACGGATGCTGAAATGTCAAATCGTGATAGGATGAACAGTGCATGATGTGATGCACAGGCCGCCACGGCAGATTCTCATGGATTTGACCAAAATGCCCTTTAAGGGCCGAAGGGTCTTTTAATCAGAAAAAACATGATATGTGATTATGTTTAAGGTTAGAGTCTTCTGGCGATATTTTTTTTTGTTAGGGACCTGCAATGTCACAAACGGAAACGTTAGGGACTTTTGATGTAGTTCAACTCTTTATAAATTTGTAATGTGTTAAGTTTAGCATAGAGTTTCCACACATTTTACAATATTTTTTTTAATCACACTTGTGTATTTTATTTTTAAATTGCCATTGGTCAAGATCAAAGTAGCTCTTAAAATAAAGATTATTAACCTTTTTCAACCCCTTAGATGAAGATTTATATAATGGATTTATCAATTTATAGAATGAATTTAGTGGTCTGGAATTTGAATATCACAGTTGATGGAGGTTCATTCAAATTTATGAATTTTTATATTTTTTATAAACAAATTCCTTCACATGGAATTTATGTTTCGAAGTTCCATTTTAAAAAAATGGATTCGTAATATAAAATTCCCTATTCAAACCAATTGAAATCAGAAAGTTAGGAAACTACAAATTTCATTGAGAAATTTATCATGGACTCGTAAAGTTAAAAGGCGAAGAATATGCCAAAATATGATACTATTGAGATGTCATTGATAGGTGCGGTTCTCAGTTGTGTGTGCTTTTATGCTAGGTCAAGCTTCTCAAACCAGAGAATCCGCTAGATCACAAGGTCTAGGAACTCGGAGGATCTCAGAAGTCTCAGTCGTTGGACACACAAATTCCGCATTAAAAACAAATCCCTCAACCCGCTATACTATGATATAGTACAGGGAAGCAGTGGTCGATCCCACGAACATGGACACGTAAGAAAGCATTTAGAAGACTTTGGAAGGGTGAATGGCTGCTGCCACACAAATTTAGGGTTGAGGTATAACTACTACTAGACCTAGGAACGAGTTAATCATTGGACCTAGGAAACTGAAAACATCATGCTAACATCGAACATCCTCATACATACGAGATATTAAACTAACTTCCTAGACCGGGCGAACAACTTCCTAACATAGCTAGACAGAAAGCGAGTAAACAGTGGGGACCATGTTCCAGAAATAGCAAGTAAGGAATAAAAGCTGCAAATAACAAACTAAGAATTTAACTAACAAGGGAGAGCATCTCATTACCTGAATCAAACGCGAACATGTAGAAAACAGAGCACATACTTAGATTCAAACAGAATGTAAAAGTTCGGACGTCGGAAACTTGCAAATAACCAGAAATAAAACAGATCTACATATACTAGACGGAATGAAACGAAAATACGAAAATTAGGCATCAATCACAATCAACTCTGTTTCAGATCCACACGTCGGATGCTTAATCCACTCAGGATCCAAGCAATCTGAACCCAACAACAACCAAAATTAACTCCCTGAACTCCGATTCTGTTCAGATCCACCACAATCCTCACGATTCTACTTCAAATCAACAAGCAAATGCGAAAAGCATCCAATCGGGTAAACAACCACAAGCGCAGAAATAAAAACATCATTCATGCTCGAAATCAACATTGCCATATCTGAAAACAGAAATTGCATAAAGTCACGAGAATCCAACAAGAAACAAAGCCGAGCTTCGAACGGCGAAGCTCGGTGAAATTCACGTCAGCAAAATAAAATGAAAGCAAATAATTGTATCATCGCCCTCAGTGAGGACAGTGTTACACAGCAAACTAGCAGCAAACGAAACCCGAAACCCCCTCCAGTGCTCGAAAATTAAAAACCCAAAGTGTGTAGAGGTGTGTGTGAGCTGAGAGCTACAAGGCTTAAGTGTCGAGAAACCCCAGAACAAACTCTTTTCGAACTCCCCTCTCAATTGCATGCTCTCTTCTTTATATAAGTGCGGGGTCGATCCTCTAGAAGCCTTCGCAGAAATCTCTATGCTGCCCTTCAGCATCCGTGATCTCCTCCGTGTAGTCATTTTTGTTATATTGCTCACTTTTCTCGCCAGTTCCATGCGCCATGCAAACGTCCTTCTCTTTTTCCTGGACCTGGCGAACATTATACACACCTAGCTTAAAAAGGTGTGTTAGACCCCGTAAATGTATGAATTCAACCCCTTAATCAATGCATGAAATTAGCCTTATCAAACTGCTCACACTTAAACTATACTTGTCCTCAAGTATAAAGACAAAAAAAAAAGAAATAAGGCGAATTTCAATGCATGATCATCCTATTATCGACTCTACAAACAAAACACAAACTACTAGACCTAAACATACTGCAGACTCACAAAAAGAAAATAGGCACTTAAAGAAAAACACAAAGGCATGAACTAGCTTCAACTTTTGGGCAGCCGTCCCCACAAGCTTAAGGTCTATCCGATTCGTTTACAGTCTCCATATCCTCCTTTTTCCTTCTTCCACCTAATCGGTCTGTCGGTTCGTCAAGATAGCCTATCGACTTCCCAATTGTTGGATTCACTCGATCACTCATTCCTCACCACGGATGTTAGGATCATTCACTCTTCAGTCATTGCCACACCACTGATGCGTCGGGTTATGAGAGTTTCTCCTTCCTATAGTCCTCCTTCTCACTTCCTGGGTCAGGTTACTATTGGTTCCTGCCCTTAGGAATTTTTCTTATGCTACCATATTTTCCTGGACTTCGTCCAGCTTATACCTCCAAAATTTTTATTTTATACCTCCTTTCCTGGACTTCGTCCAGCTTATACCTCCTGAATCCATTTTTTATATTATATTTTCTCTCCTTATGACTCTACTCCCTAAGCATCAAGTGGCGGCCCTTTTTTATACAAGTTAGCTCACAACGTTTCGGCTTATAACTCACTCGTATAGAGGGGCTTCACAACTAGGTTATCTAAGGCATCCTCTATCGTCCTTACTTCATTCAAACCGACTTCAGCTTATTAAGGAATAGGCCTCAAAGTTGACATGCATCCTATCTTCAATTGCTCTTACTAAGGGAATCTTGCCTTATTATATTCACTAGCTCATGCGACACACAAAAACAAAAAAAAAAAAAACTAGACCTAAAGACACCTATTCACATTAAAGCACAACTGCACGACTCCCTTCCCCTCCCACTTCACTCAAGCTTGTCCCCAAGCTATCCTAGTGAAGGGGGGAAATAGGGGAGTACAAGACAGACAACCACGAAACACATAACAATAAACACTCATAAACAAAACAAACTTCTCACACTTAGACCGAGCAACAGGCTAAGTGAGAGAAAGAACAACAGCTATAAACCAAAACATGCCCAAAAGAAACTCAAGCTTCTCACACTTAGACAAACTTGGGCTAAGTGGGAGAAGACACATAAAAACTCAGACAAATATATACATCACAAGACATGCTGGAATAACAAACACAAAAGCACAAACACAAACAACAAACATATAAATAGCTAAAAACAGAAAGAAAATAAAGAAAAAACCGAGAGTAAAGTTACTTGGTCACGGGGGATTTCAATTCGTGGTTTGGCCCCCTCGGGAGCCAAACTGGGGTGGTACGTAGGGTCGGGTCACTCTTGCTTTCTTCCTGGCCGGCGACTCCGGCTTATCCTCGTCTTTCTCACTCGGTTGCGATGCTGACACGGGCTTAGACGCGGATGAGGTGGTCAGGGGCTTGGACGCTAGTGGGGGCAGACTTCCCTGCCCCGGCGGCTTGGACACACTACTGGGTCCAGCGGGCAATTTCTTCTGGGTCTCGGGATGTCACGACCGCCCATACAAGGGGTACCACAAACGCGGCGATCGTGACCGACATGCATGGATTACAATTTAGAAGATCAACTTAATTAACTTAAAGAAAGGAAAACAACTTAGTTTAAAAATTTTAAGGTTATATTTTTTTTGAAAAGACATAAGAAAAATACATTCAAAAAAGACAACGGAAAAAAAAAATTAGACTTAAGAAATACAACCATTAATAACTAAAGTAAAACAAACATTTAACTTAAATCTCGAAGAATATCATTTTTAAAAGACAACGTAAACACTTGTTTAAAAACTAATCACCACCATACATGTTCAAACACAAAGCATAAAGAAAAGATTAAAGTCTTGAGACATGGTTCAAGTTATAGCAGCGGAAAATACAGTTTAAGGAGAGTCAAGGACTACGCCTATGTATGACGACACAACGTATCCTACGTTCTCAAGCCAGCTCAACATCCACCGCAACATCCCGCTCAACCTGCACATAAGAAAAATAATATGCAGAGCTGAGTACTTGTTGTACTCAATGGGCTCATGCCGAAAACATTTTAATAAGTTATGTCATCCATACCAGTGATCTCGAGTTTTATGTATTAAGAAAATCACGAGAAACACAAAAATATTCAAGTCTGGCCAGACAATTTATCTCCCCACTTTTCACATCAATCCATCAATCACAATCACAGTGCGACAATAGTGTGGCCACACTATTCGCCCACGAGACCGGCCGACTTGCAAGGACGGCTCACGATCCCACCAGTGTACACAGCCCGATAGGGTTTACGGCCCTACTCGGACCCGAATTCGTTTCACAACACAGCCATATAGCCTAATGGAGTAAACTCATACGAACTAGGCATCAGGCATACAATCTCATAACAAAAACATCATGGCATGACATAACAGTTAACCCTGTTAATCCTAGCTACAGATTGTCGAATGTTGGGAGAGGAAAAATCAAGACTTGGAAATCGAAAGAGAATTTTATTCACCAGAAACGGAAGATGAAAAATTACTGAATAAAGCAGAATAACAAACTATTAAAAGCTCAAAACTAACTAACGGCTATTTTCCATCTAACGGTCAGGATTAAACACGACTAACTAAGTACATCCAACGGCTGTTGAAACGAGTTGTTATAACAGCCGAACTCTTCTTCATGTTTTGATCGTTCTCTCCAGACCACGGAGCTGCCGAGCTACCGAACTTGGTGCCGAACTACCGAACTCTAACACCGAACTCGATTAAGCTCGTAACACCGAGCTCTGACACCGAACACCATCACCGAGCTCAAAAAACCGAAGCTATCACAATCTACCAACAAACTCCACCTGTGATAGCGGAGTCACCAACCAGAACTCCTCCTCTCCAGTCCCACCAGTTTCAAACATAGCAGAAACTTTTCCTTAGGTAATGGCTTAGTCAACATATCTGCCGGGTTTTCTGAAGTGTGAACTTTGAAGACTTTCACATTGCCTCTTTCAATCTCCTCCCTAATGAAGTGCAACCTCACGTCTATGTGCTTACTCCTCTCGTGATATACTTGATGCTTAGCCAAGCTCAATGCACTGTTGTTGTCACAACCAATGCTCACACTACATTGCTTTACACCAAAATCCTCCAAAATCCCCTTTAACCACTTGCTTTCTTTCACAGCAGATGTCATAGCCATGAACTCAGCCTCTGTGGTTGATAATGCAACCACTCCCTGCAAGCTGTTTTTCCAGCTGATGACGGATCCATACAAAGTAAATAGGAACCCAGACTGAGATCTCCTGGTGTCTAAGTTACCAGCAAAGTTACCAGCAAAATCAGAGTCACACCAGCCAACCAAAGCATCCCCTTCATGGTCTTCTCCTCCCTTGAACAGAATACCAACATCCGATGCTCCTTTCAAGTATCTCATCAACCACTTCAGTGCAGCCCAATGCTCCTTACCATGGTTGGACATATATCTACTTGTTACTGAAATAGCTTGTGCCACATCCGGCCTTGTGCTAATCATAGCATACATGATGCTACCAATGATGCTAGCATAAGGGATCTGTCTCATCTCATCTTCCTCAGCCTTACATTTTGGTTTCTGGTCTGCAGACAATTTATATTGTTGGCTCATAGGAACTGAGACTTCCTTGATGTTACTCATCTGGAACCTCTTGAGTATTCTCTGCACATAATCAGTTTGAGACAACACAATCTCTCTCTTCTTTCTATCTCTGAAAATAGACATACCCAGAATTCGTTTTGCAGAGCCTAAATCCTTCATCTCAAAAGCATTACTGAGATCAGCCTTAACTTTCTGAATTTCTTTCAAACTTGCTCCAGCCAAGAGCATATCATCCACATATAAGAGTAAGTATGCCACAGCAGCTCCACCTACACTCTTAATGTAGACACACTCATCATAGCTTGATTTCAGAAAACCACTCTTAACCATGTGATCATCAAACTTCTTATGCCACTGCCTACTTGCTTGTTTCAGACCATATATGCTCCTTTTCAACAAGCACACCTTTCCCTCATCACCTGGCCTCTCAAAGCCTTTTGGTTGTGCCATATAGATGGTTTCTTTCAAGTCTCCATGCAAGAAGGCTGTCTTGACATCAAGTTGTTCAAGCTCCCAATCTCTTCTTGCAACAATAGCCAACAAGATTCTGATACTAGTGTGTTTCACAACAGGTGAAAACACTTCATCATAGTCAATACCATGTTCTTGTGTGAAACCCCTAGCAACCAACCTTGCTTTAAATCTGACACTTTTACCATCAGTTCCTTCCAGCTTCTGTTTGAAAATCCATTTGCAACTCACTACCCTTCTACCATTGGGCCTTTCCACCAGCACCCAAGTCCCATTTCTAAGCAGTGAATCAATCTCCTCAATCATGGCTTGCATCCATTTTTCTGCATCTTTACTGTCCATAGCCTCTTCATAAGTGCTTGGCTCTGAGAACTCTATTTCCTCAGCTACTAGTAATGCATAAAACAGGAACTCAGCATCAGAGTATTTCTCTGGTGGCTTTCTGATCCTTTTACCTCGGTCTCTAACCAGCTTATAGCTTCCTGGCTCATTTGGTGTTGCTGCCGTCTGAGTTGGTTGTCCAAGATCAGAGGCATCAGGAAACTCAGATTCTCTTTCATCTTCATCCTGCTGCTCCTGTTGAACTCCCCCAATCTCCACCTCAAATCCAGAACTATCTACTGCAGTCTCTGAATTTTTCTTAAAAGGCAGCTCACCTTCCCAGAAAGTTACATCCCTACTTATCACAACTCTTTCATTTCCTGGCTCCACACACCACAACCGATAGCCCTTCACACCCGATTGGTATCCAATCATAACACATTTTAGGGCCCTTGCTTCCAATTTACCTTGCTTCACATGAGCAAAAGCTTTACAACCGAAAGTCCTCAAGCCATCATAGCCACTATGCTTCCCATACCATCTGAAATCTGGTGTGTCCCCTCCAATGCTGGAAGAAGGACATTTATTGATCAGTTTAACAGCTGTGGATGCAGCCTCTGCCCAGAACCGCTTCTTCATCCCAGCAGCCAAGATCATGCATCTAACTCTCTCAAGGATAGTGCGGTTTACCCTCTCGGCCACTCCATTTTGTTGCGGATTTAATGGAACTGTTTTGTGTCTTTTGATGCCTTTTGATTTGCAAAACTCATCAAACTCTTTGGACAGAAACTCCAACCCGTTATCTGTCCTCAAGCATTTCAAACTCAGCCTTTTCTCTGCCTCAACCTCACTGCACCATGTTTTGAAACAGCTGAAAGCCTCTGACTTCTGCTTCAATATGTAAATCCAGACCTTTCTACTGAAATCATCTATGATGCTCATGTAGTATCTGCCACCTCCAATTGAATTCTCCTGTGCAGGCCCCCAAAGATCACTATGGGCATAATCTAGAGGCATTGTTGAAGAATGTGTGCTGTTGGGATATGGCAACTTCTTGGCTTTCCCTAACACACACTCCTCACATTGAGTTGTATCAGTCTGATCTGAGCATTGCAATACACCCTTCTTGACCAGTTCCTTTATACTACCAATTGCTGGGTGCCCCAATCTGGTATGCCACAGACTCAAAGAATCACCAACCACATTGTGTGCATGCCCTGAGTCTCTTCTCTGAACAGCAGCCATCATGTAATATAGACTGCCTTTTCTAGTTGCCTTCAAGATAGATCTTCCTGCCTTACTAACAACCATCTGCCCACCTTCAGAAACAAATCTGCATCCCTTTCTTTCAAGAGAGCCTAAGGATATTAGATTCCTTTTAACATCAGGAATATACCTAACATCACTCAGAGTCACCATACACCCATTCTCCATCTTCAACTTGATGGTACCTATGCCTTTTATCAAGCACACTTGGTTGTTGCCTAGAATGACAGTTCCTGTTGACTCTTTAATGTCTTCGAACCAGTCCAGATTCGGGCTCATGTGGAAGCTACACCCTGAATCCATTATCCAAGATTCCTTTCCCTTTTCCTCCATCACATTCAAAGCAACAGAAACTTCATCCTCTTCGCAATATTCTGCTGTGTTGACAGCTTTTCCTCCCTCAGCCGCTTGCTTTTTCTTCCACACGAAGCAGTCCTTTTTGAGGTGCCCTGGTTTCTTGCACCAGTGGCAGGACCGAGTTTCTCTCCCCTCCGAGCTTGAAGGCTTAAACTCATTATTTTGGTTTTTCTTGAAACTCTTATTCTTGAATTTCTTGACATTGAGACTCTCAGCATGTGTCTCCAATGCCTTCCCACCTGTCAATCGCAGCATCTCTTTCGCCATCAACGCAGCATGAACCTCGGCATATGTGATTGGCTTATCTCTGCCGTAGATTATTGCATCGCTTAGCTGATCATACGAACTTGGCAACGCATTCAAGACCAGTATAGCCTTGTCTTCATCCGTGATCTTCACATCCACGGACCCAAGATCATCAATGATCTTATTAAAATCTTCCAATTGTTCGACGATCGATTTTTCGGCTACAAAATTGTACGAATACAGTCTCTTCTTCATATAGAGCCTATTGGCCAGGGATTTTGCCAAATAGACCTCATCTAACTTCGCTAGCACCTCAACCGCCGTGGTCGCTTCTTGAACCTCCCTCAGAACTTTATCACTGAGACAAAGAATAACCGCACTGTGAGCTCGCTGTATCATTTCATCGAACTTCGCCTGTGCTTTCTCATCAAGAACTGGCGCATTCTCCTTATCTACCGGAGCCAAAACCGCCGCCAAACCACGATCGATCAGAATCGCTTTCATTTTCATCTTCCACAGACCGTAATCATTCTTGCCTGTGAATTTCTCAGCCTCAAGCCTTGTCGCCATCGAGATCGTTTGAATCGTCCGCAAACCAACCTCCTTTCACCTCCTTCCCACAGACGGCGCCAATTGTTAATCCTAGCTACAGATTGTCGAATGTTGGGAGAGGAAAAATCAAGACTTGGAAATCGAAAGAGAATTTTATTCACCAGAAACGGAAGATGAAAAATTACTGAATAAAGCAGAATAACAAACTATTAAAAGCTCAAAACTAACTAACGGCTATTTTCCATCTAACGGTCAGGATTAAACACGACTAACTAAGTACATCCAACGGCTGTTGAAACGAGTTGTTATAACAGCCGAACTCTTCTTCATGTTTTGATCGTTCTCTCCAGACCACGGAGCTGCCGAGCTACCGAACTTGGTGCCGAACTACCGAACTCTAACACCGAACTCGATTAAGCTCGTAACACCGAGCTCTGACACCGAACACCATCACCGAGCTCAAAAAACCGAAGCTATCACAATCTACCAACAAAACCACCCTTATATCTCCACATAATATTTTTCGGAAAAGTAAAGAGGTTTGAAAAGAAAGCCCACCTCGTTCTCTTAGCAAAATCACAACCCAACTTAGCAACTCTTGATCCTCGAGTTCACGAATACACAACACCCTTGTCAACGACAACACAAGTCAGCCTCACACAACAACATATCACTATGCATGTCCTATCGTTTCTCTCTCATCGTTTTCCTCAATTTCCCAAACCCGACATACATCTCAAAGGTGTAAACACACGTAACACATTTCAACTTATCACAAGTGATTTCAACATTTAAGCACATTCCTTGGACATACATGCATCATACAATACTTTTAAACTTGAAAAATAAGTGTCATTTAATCAAGGCAGAAAATTGGCAGAATTGCGCGACCGTTTTGTAAAAATCACTTTAAATTCACCCGACCTCAAAACATGCTAAATTTTGGTCACGATACAGAGGACACATTCAAGTTCATCCATGAAAATTTTTATATCGAAATCACGTCATTTAGTCAGTCATATCACATATTGAACTCTCTGGTCGGAACATACAATTTCTGGCAGTATTGCGCAGTTCATTTGAAAAATTCACCATAAATTCATACGATGCCAAAAAAAGCTGAAAATTTAACACAATACAGAAGATACTTCAAATTTACATATAGCTCAAGAATCACATCAATCGGAGGTCATTTGGTCAGACAAACAGAAAACGAAACATTCATGGCGAGAACTCACGTTTCTGGCAGATTTGCGCAGTCAACTTCAAAAATTTATTAAAAATTTATTTTTCGATAAAACGGGCTGAAATTCACACGAGACACAGAAAACATCTTGAAGTTTACTCAGTAAATATTTCATAGCAAAATTCGTTCGTTTTATGGGTCAATCACAGATCATAAGTCACTGGTCGTGCACCACAGATTTTCAGGTTCATAGATCGAAAATAGGGTTTTCATCTTCCATCAAACAAACATAGATTTTTCATGCTCGAACACACATAATCATGCTTAAAAGTTTCTCACACACATATTTGCACATGAACTCACATCATTCACCAACTATTCCAATCCAACATCACATGATTTCAATCAAAAACACAATATTATCAAAGTTCTTATGCAATCACACTTTCCCACCGATAAATTTTTCGATCTATTAATCCTACACCCTCTATATGCATGTAGGATTCAAGAATAATGTTTCAATGAAGAGATGAGAAGAAAAACTTAGTTATACCTTTTCGAATCACGAAAACGAACGGTAGGAACAAGGATGGAGGCGATTCGTCGAAACTCTTGAAAAATCCACTCCAATTGATGCAAGAAATAATGAGGGAAGAAGTTTTTGGAGAGGATGGAGAGTGAAGGGGGGAGGCACGAAATTTTGAGAGAGATGGGGGCTAGGGTTTAGTTTAGGTGTTTGTATAGGATTAGGTTAAAGTTTAAAGAATTATTTAATTAATTATGGAGGGATAAAATAATGGCCAAATGAAATAAAAGTCCCATAATTAAAAGAATAAAATAGGCATGTAGGATGGGGAGGAATTCAAAAATTCCATGTAGAGCATAACACGGAATTTATTTGGTATTTACTTGGAGAGAATATATTCACAACTTAGGAAATAAAAGTGAATATTCCATAAACAAGGGAACAAAATAAATTAAATCTCCAAGTAGGAAAATAATGAGGAAGGGACGAAAATTCCATAAGGAATTGCACAAGGAAATTATTTAAATCCTCAATTAAATAGAATAGGATTTAAATTTGGTAATTTCTTTATAGGAAAAGACTCCCATAAAATAGGCAACAACTAAATAAATTTGCACAAGGAAATTAACCAAAATGGGGCGTGCGACACAAGGAAATATTCACATCCCCAATTAATTGACTTAGGTATTAATTTGGTATTTCATTGAATAAAAGGGATTCCACAAAATAAGAAACAAATATATTCTCCTCTAAAAAATAGGGACACCGAAAATTGGCTTAATTAGCCACAAGGAAATAATTCAACTCTTAATTCAATTGGGGCGAGGGAATAAAATGTGCCAAGATTTAATTGGATTTAATTTGGATGAATATCCCAAAACAATTAATTAAATCCAAGAAAGAATAAATTCTCAATAATTGGAGGGGCCGACAATAGCCATTTTTTGGCTAGAACAAGATGCATGATTTTATTTAAATTGACTCCCCACATTAAAATCTAATTAGCACTTCATTCCAATTCCCCCATGATGATTTATTCCACATAACCAAACTCAAACACGTAGCAACAATTTAAATTTCATAAATGAAATTTCCAACCGACATTTATTAAATAAAGGTCATACAAATTTTTGGGATGTTACACGGGAAGTTTCTCCTTTAGCCATTTTGTCATCATCATCATCAAGTTCACGGCCTCCGCCATATGATCATTCTGTGTAGATGACTGTCCCACCAAGACAGTGATGCGTCCTTTGAGGGCCTGCATCTCCTCCCTGATTCCGCCGAGTTCTTTCCTCATCTCGATCATCTCCTTCCTGACGTCACTGAGCTCCGTTTGCATCACACCCACTTCCTTTTTCATCTCCTCGTACTCAACACTGGCAACTGCTTCGACAACATCGGGTTCTGGCTTAATTAGGGGTTCCACTCTACCGACCTCATAGAAGCAAACATCATTCCCGTGCATGTATAACAAGCATTTGTTGAAAAAGTAATCCACACTGAAAAGCTCCGGAGGCTCGCACATCACTACCTCAGGTGCAGATTTGGCAATCTTCATGATTGAATTCCGCTGGAGGTAGGCACCTAGAAGGTGACACGTATACATGTAGCGGGAAGGATTTGCGGCCATCTGATGGCAGGCCTGGGCTAACCAATAACCCAGATGCACCTTCACGCCCTTGGCCATGCACCATGTGAAGTATAGGTCGGCTGTAGTCAAAACAGAATTGGCAGTTCCCATCAAATTATAGCTGATGAAAGTCTGAGCAAAACGCAGGATTCGGTTGTCGATATGGAAGGCCTTCGGGTAGCTGGTCTTAAACTCCCCCACTTTCGGATGCGTGACAAACTCCCACGCAGACTGCGGTTTGAATCCGGGCGTGTACTTTGGGGCTCCACCGTCCTTTCATTCCATATGCCGTCGTCATCCTCTGCACGCGTGAACGAGCCCATCCTGAGGGACCATTCTCTAAGACTCATCTCATGTTCTTCAGTATAAAGGCGAAAAGTGATAGAGTCCGCATCCAGATTAGTGGTGGGCTTCAGGCGGAAGGTGGAGAAAAACTCCTGGGCAAGTACTGTTGGCACTTCCGCGTCACTATGCTTTAGAAGCCAATCGAACCCTATTGCGCCAATGTACTGACAAAACTCCTCGTCGGAGTCTATCTCCTCCAACTCCTTCCGAACATATCGTTTCCCGGACTTTGCTAGCTTTCCAGAACCACATCTCTCTTTGTACGCTGCCGTTCTCTTGGGATCCTCGAACTTTCCCATTGCTTCCAACAACCCTTTCATTATCCAAACTTTAGCTGGCTCAAAATTTAACTCTTCATCGGGCTCTTCTATATCTTCTTCTTCGGAATTACCAGAAGAAGGAGCAAATGGCACTTTAGTAGGGGCTGGGAGTTGAGCTTCCATAGCTTTGCCCTCCTTAGTCTGCTTGGACTTCCTGACCCGGGAAGTAGCAGTATGTTTGCCCTTCCTTTTTCTCTCTGCCGCCAGGCGGCGTTCCTCTGCCACGTCTTCTTCGCCGCCAGACCTAGGGGCTTCTTCCTCTAACTCGCCCTCTGTTCCCCAGGCTAAACTCTCCTCCGCTGTAGGTAGAGTGAGATCTTCAATCTCGTCATTCAGGTTCCTTCTGGCCCTTCGCCTGGCTGCCCTCTTGTCCACCGGTGAATCTGCGCTCACCGGATTATCGTCCAGATCTATCTCCAGATTCAGCCCACTCTCCTTAGGCTCTGAAACATTATCAGTAATGGGGGTCTCCCCCCTTCAGACAAAATAGGGGTCGCCCCTTCAATGTAGACAGGGGTTTCCCGCTTAGCAACTATCGGATCAGACATTAGGGCTTCACCGCCCAAGAACCTCTCTGGGGTTTCCCCCTCAACAATCTTCTCAGAAATAACAGGGGATCCCCCCTCCGAAACACCAACAAAGGTCTCCCCCTGAGCCACTTCAACAGAAACAACAGGGGTTTCCCCCTCAATCAAACCGTCAATAGAAACAACAGGGGTTTCCCCCTCAACAATACTTGTAGAATTAACAGGGGCTTCCCCCTCAATGACATGCGCTAAACCTTGATCACCAACCGCCATTTGCTCCAACCCCGCAGCCAGATCCGCCATCTGTCCTTGTTCTTCGCCTAACGTGATGTTTGTCTTTGGTGCGCTGGCGGACGGTTCGACTACTGTATGTACAATAGCGGGTTGGGTCTTCGAATCAGCCGGAATTTGTGGTGGTGGTGGTGCGGTTGGTGCTGCTTTTTCCATCATCGTGATGGAAAAAGCTTTCATCGCCTCTTCTGCACCGCCGAATTTCTGCATTAATTCTGCCTTGAACGTTGCCGCACTAGAATCGGCAGATGCGGTGGGGGTCCCTGCATTTGGGGCGTTCTCCATGATCTGAATCTGAAAATTTCACAAAATTCTTGGGAGAAAAACTCCGATTAGGGTAAGAGAAAGGTGGGTTTTTGCGAGAGTGAATTTGGGGATTTTTTTAGGGTGAGAGAAATTAGGTGTTTGGAAAATAAAGGAATAAGGAGGGAAATAAGCGTTTTGGGTAAGGATGAGACGGTTGCAGGCGGTTGCAGGCGTGATGTAAGCAACCGTACGCTTTCCCATAAAGTGAAAATTTGAAATTCGAAACTTCACCACTTCCTTCCAAACTAAAATTTCTCTGCCCCATGTAAATGCTATCTCTCTGCAATACCACACTTAGACAAAAACCAGCAAAAATGAAGCTCCAGACTCCCAGGTCAAGGACTCACATGTGACAAAACAATTTCACTCAGGAGTCTGGTGTTTCGAAAATATTTTGGAAAGATTAGAATATTTTTTTGTTTGGTATTTTTTTCTTTTTAAAAGCAATTAAACTATTTACACTTTCGATTGAGTACTCCCAAGATCCCCTGATTCAGTATATAGATTAAAAATGCATTCCCATTTTTCTGACCCAGGAATTCTTCGAGAGCACTCATTTCTAGACCACTTAGGTGATAATAGAGAGTGCGTGTAGTAGCACTTCCTCCACTACGCACAACTCAGAATTGTCCCTAAAAACCTTTACCCGATGACTATTGACAAGGAAAGGAGTAGAGTTTGAGGCACTGCCCTGGATTTCCACAGCTCCATTTGCTCGAAGGCCAATAATAATGTATGGCCCGATCCACTTGGACTTCAACTTCCCGGGCATCAGCTTGAGCCTGGATTGGAAAAGGAAGACCTTCTGACCCACTTGTAGTTCCTTGACTCGGAGATTTTTGTCATGTCAGAGCTTCGTCTTCTCCTTGTTCTATATTGCAGACTCACATGACTCCAGTCTTAGCTCCTCCAGCTCTTGAAGTTGCAATTTCCAATCTTCCTCGCAGGATTGGAGTCTCATATTGATCACCTTGACCGCCCAATATGCTCGGTGTTCTATTCCCACGGGCAAGTGGCACATCTTGCCAAACACTATCCTGTAGGACGACATCCCAATATGCGTTTTGTATGTTGTCCTGTAAGCTCATAATGCATCTCCAAGCCTCTTACTCCAATCCATCCTTGACGGATTCACCGTCTTTTCCAGTATCGCCTTTATCTCCCTGTTGGAGATCTCTGCCTGCCCATTAGACTGAGGATGGTACGGGGTGGAAAGTCTGTGGTGGACTCCGTACTTCCTCATCAAAGCTTCTAGGGTTCGGTTATGGAAATGCGTCCCTTGGTCATATATAATCTCTCGGGGCACGCCGTATCTGTTGAAAATGTTAGCCCTAAGAAATTTAGCCACCTCTTTGGCTTCACAAGATGTAGTAGCCTTGGCCTCTATCCATTTTGAAACATAATCTACAGCCATAAGGATGTACGTATTTCCGTACGAAGATGGAAATGGGCCCATGAAATCCATTCCCCAGACGTCGAAAATTTCGCAAACGATTACTGGGACTTGCGGCATTTCATCTCTTTTAGAAATTCCCCCTGTTTGCTGGCACTCTCACAGTTCTGACAGAATTCAAAAGCATCCTTGTGTAACGTAGGCCAATAAAATCCACTGTCGAGAAATTTCTTCGCAGTTTTCCTTGGTCCAAAATGACCTCCATACGCCATTGCATGGCAATGATTAAGCACGTCCCTCTGTTCCCATCCTCCGCTAGTAAAGATCGTCCCAGAAATAATATTTTGCTTCGCTTTTGAGCTTCACCTTCTGGGCCAGGGAAATTTCTTGTGAACTGGGCGCCTCCCCTGTGACCAAGTAATTTGCCAGGTTTGCGAACCATGGCTCAGTGTTCAGATGACATTTCCCTTTCTCGGAATCTCCTGGACCTGCTAACGTCATTATCATATCCCAACTGATAGGTCTAGGACATTTTCCTAGATAGTACAGATGCTCCTCCGGGAATGCATCAGGTATAGCTTCGTCTGTTTCTCCCTGGAAAATCCGACTCAGATGGTCGGCCACTTTATTCTCCGTCCCCTTTTTCTCTCTGACTTCCCAATCAAATTCCTGCAAAAGCAACACCCAACGGATTAACCTTGGCTTGGATACTTTCTTCGCCAGCAAGTACTTGATAGCCGCGTGGTCGGTGAAAACTATCACTCTCGACCCTAGTAAGTATGGGCGAAATTTCTCAAATGAATACACGACTGCCAACATTTCCTTTTCCATGATGTCATAGTTTCTCTGGGCCTGGTTGAGTGTCTTCGATGCCTAGAAGATCACGTAATTTTTTCCATCAATCCTTTGACCTAGCACCGCCCCCACTGCGAAGTCGCTCGCGTCGCACATTATCTCAAACGGTTGACTCCAGTCGGGTGCTCTGATAATAGGGGCAGATACTAATTTGTCTTTCAATAACTGAAAAGCCTGCTTACACTCTTCGTCGAAAATGAAATCAACATCGTTATGCAACAGATTGGTGAGCGGTTGGGCAATCTTCGCGAAATCTTTTATGAATCTTCTGTAAAAACCTGCATGCCCTAGGAATCCCCTAACTTCTTTCTGATTCGTTGGGTAAGGCAACTTCGAAATCACTTCAACCTTTGCTTGGTCCACCTGTATGCCTTTCTCCGAAACCACATGCCCGAAGACGATTCCCTTGGGTACCATGAAGTGACACTTCTCGAAGTTAAGGACCAAACTCTTTTCCTGGCAACTCCTCAATACTACGTCCAAGCTAGCTAAACAGGACTCGAAAGAATGCCCATATACAGTGAAGTCATCCATAAAAATCTCAATACAATCCTCTAGTAGATCCGAGAAGATACTCATCATACAGCGTTGAAAAGTGCCTGACGCATTGCACAGTCCGAACGGCATTCTTCTATAAGCATATGTGCCAAAGGGACACGTAAATGTAGTCTTCTCTTGATCCTCAGGGTCTACATAGATCTGGAAGTATCCACTATACCCGTCAAGGAAACAAAAATATTGCTGCCCAGCCAACCTCTCTAGCATCTGATCAATGAAGGGTAGGGGAAAATGATCCTTCCTGGTTGCTTCATTCAGTTTTCTGTAATCGATGCACATCCTCCACCCAGTGACAAGTCGGGTAGGCACCAATTCATTCTTATCATTTGTAACTACCTGAATTCCTAACTTTTTAGGTACCATGTGAACCGGGCTGACCCATTCACAATCTGGAATAGAGTAGATGATTCCCAGCGAAAGCAGCTTCAAAACATCCGTCAAAACTTCCTCTCTCATATTTGGATTCAGCTTGCGTTGCGGGTCTCTACATGCCTTCGCACCCTCCTCCAACCTGATGTGGTGAATGCAAAGATCAGGACTGATCCCGACTAGGTCTGACAAAGTCCATCCTATTACCTTTTTGTTCTTTCTGATTACCTCCAGTAGCTCCCTTTCCTGTTCCTCGGCCAAATCGCTGTTGATGATTACCGGGAAGGTCTCGTTCTCTTCTAGGTAGGCATACTTGTGTTAGGGTTAGTATACTGAAAAACATGTTTCGAGCGACTTCGCACGAATAGAATCTTGCTTGTGTACGGAAAAACTCTACAATCCACTTTTGATCCGATTCAGTATCATTCGAGCAGTTTGCACGAATAGAATCAGTATATTATTACATTGTGTTTGCTTGTGCATTTATAAGATGTTTTATAAACATTTAAATGTATAAGAAGTAAACGAAGCCTAAGTCTTTTGCTTAGTAGACTGGTTGTGGGCGTCGTCCACTTTAAGGTAACTATAGTTGGTTCTATGCAATGCTTTGCAAAAGAAAAAGAAGAATTTCACAACCTAGATAGACTTTGGCTACCTTTCGTGAAAGGTTGCAATGTCAGTCCGATTATTTCTAAGCCTTATTGAAATAAGATGACGTTGGTGTGGTATAGCACTGAATGGATCTAACAGCAAGACGTGTCTTTATGCTATCTACTGAAAGACGAGGTTTTGATAAATATTTATTTCTTAATCAATGTACGTTAGCATTGAGCATATGATATTGAGTATCTACTACTTTGGCTTACCAAAGGTGCGGGTTTTTCATCACCCAACTATCCAGGTATATTGGGTAGTGGTGATCATTATCTAGCGGTGCTAGGATTACTATAATGTTGAATCGTGCGCGAGGTCAGTCTCGTTTGATAATGTTCTCAAGAGGAGCTTGAACAAGGTTTTATTATTCGGAAACTGGCCAGTTGGAGTTTTATTACACTATGAATAATAAATAAGTGTTTCTTGCTAAGTCCACTCTTGGAAATAATAAGATGTTATTTAATTAAGTCCATAGCAGACTTTAATTAATTAATAGACATTTATATCTTAAGCGCGGAAAATAAATAATAAACAAAATGGAAACCCGAATTACTTGTAATTTCGGATTTGGATGGGGAGTTCAATATTACTTCTGTAGTGGCTGCTCGTAATATTCCAATATAAGCTTGTATTAAATTGTGGGTTCAATTTAATTAGTAAAAAGCTAATTAGGGGAGCCCATATCCAAAACCTTCCATAGATCCCTGACTGGGCCCAATATGTAACTATTATAAATAGGAGAATAAAGGAGACAGAAAATGAATGGATTTCATAATATAATTTTCGTCCCCCTCTATTTTGAGAGGAGCTCGAAAATTCTCTCTCCTCATCTGTGAGGAATTTCTGTCTTCTTTATTCGAGTCCTAGTATTTCGATAAGATCAGCCCACCATGATGTCGAGATATAGTTCGGGACACCAGTCAGAAGATCCATGGTCTAGTATTGAAGATCATCGTGGAGAAGGCACGAGCAATCGACGATTCTTTGGAGAATCAACGAGGTAAATTGGCTAACTCCGTAGCAAGCATGTTTTAGGGATTTTTTGTGCTAAAGCATGTTTGAAATTCAAGTTATAAGCATGATACATGTGATAATTACGCGAATAGAATTTGTCTAAATAATCTGCAAAATAGATCCGTATATGTAATCCGTTAGAACGCATGCTTCCGCTGCCAACCCCTGCAATTGGTATCAGAGCCAGGCTTTGGCTCTGATTATTTGGATTTAAATTTTGCGAAATTCATGTATGCATGTATTATTTGATTTCGAAGCATGTTCTTTGTGTTTTGTTTAATTTATTATGCATGATGAACTCAAGAACTATCGAATCAAAGAACTTGATTTACTCGATCGTACGTGACGTGCGATCCGTCGGTGCTCCCGCCGAGGCGGATCACACCACGCGCGATCGAAGTAGGGATGTCGAGACAGTGGGAGCAGGGGAGCTACGATCACGGGGTGACGCGCAGACGAGCGAGGGCTCTTGCGTGCCGCCGGCCGAGACCAAACGCCCCAGATGAACCCGCGTCGAGATCAACACGGTGGCTGGCACGGTGCGGTGGTCCGACCGAGACACCGAGGCGCCGAGAGCCCAAACCCTAGGCGGAAGGACCGAGACGAAGCTCCGAGGCAATGGTCGAGACGTGCGCGCCGACTAGCGCGACGTGTGCCGCAGGAGTGGGAGCATCGAGGCTCGGGAGGGGCCGAGACGGGCGACCAGCTGCTGGCCGAGAGGAGCTGCGCCACCGCGCAAGCTCCTGGCTGAGAGCATGCGTCGTCCGACGAGCCAGATAGGCTGAGACGGGTAGCGAGACGCTGGCCGAGAGCTAGGGCCATCCGTCGAGATGCCTGGATAGATACGTCGGCACCCGATGGTCGAGACGGCCGAGTGCAGGCGCGCCCCTACGCGCAGCAGACGGCGACGTCGAATGCATCGTACTCCGACGATGAACTCGTCGGATTTTCGTCGTTCATCGTTCGTGCGATGAGATAACGATGAAAGATTATTTTAATGATTATTTATTTATTTTATTAAAAGATATCATTAAAATATTATTATTTAATGGAAATAAAATCTTTTGGGAAGATTTCCCTAGATTCTTGGATTTTATTTTGGAAAATATTCAAGATGAATTTGGAAATAAGATTTGAATATATCTTTTATGGATTTTATGTATTATATAAGATTTGATTTAATTAGATTCTTTCCTTATTAATTGGATTTATATGGATTTTATTCCTGGATGAATCCTATATTCTATGGATTTATATGGATTTATTCCTAGACAAATCCTAGTTGGATTTAGATAATAATAATATTATTTTATTCTTATCCTATGAATTTAAATGAATTTATTTATAGATAAATTCTAGATGGATTTGGATAGTGATAATATAATATTTTATTCTTATCTTATAGATTTATATGGATTTGTTCCTAGATAAATCTTAGATAGATATGAATAACTATAATAATATTATCTAATTCTTTAGATTTATATGGATTTACTCCAAGAATAAATCCTAGTTGGATTAGGATTAATATTAATATTAATTTATTTTATCCTATGGATTTGAATAGATTTAATTCTATCAAGACAAATCTTAGATGGATTAAAATAAGCATTAATCCAAGTTATCCTTATCGAAGAAATCCTAAGTAATGTTTGATATATTCTAGATGTCTATTCTAAAAGGAATTAAGATTTGTATAAATCTTGGTTGATTGGATTTTATTTATCTTATGGATTATGATGGAATCGTTTCTATCTAGTAATATCCGGGTACGATTTAAATAATGAAAATCCTAGATCAACGTTATCTTGAATTGGAGGATTTGATTTTATTGAAATAAAATCTAGAATAATCCTAAATGGATTTAGATAGTTAACACTGTCTTGATAAATCCTAAATGAATTTGGATAATCATTATCCAAGATAAAACATAATTATTTAATTGAATCTCCCTTGACTAGATTAAATAATTGTCGTTAATTATCCAGTGTGTTTAAATGCCATGCATTAAATGGATTTATCTGTTTATTTGGTGTTTATCTTTGTAAGTGGATCATCTGTTTTATCTGCTTATGTGATAATTATGCAAAAACCGTATAAAATATCTAAGCGATAATTACAACAAGTGCGTTGTATATGGTCTCCATCAATTGGTCTGCAATTTATGAAGCTTTTTTCTAATATTATCGCCACCTGCTCTGTAGGGACAATAATCGTAACAAATAGCGAGTTCATGAGGGCGGTTTTCTCGAAAATAAATAGTATGAACTAGAATGTGGTTTTCAATATTATCGCCACCTGCTCTGTGGGGACAATAATCCTAAGAAACTGCAAGATTCAGAAGTTCACACAGAATTTATGAGATAGCTTGATCTTGTTAGCAGCACATGAGCATTGTTATGGGAGTGTGTTGTAGAAATGTGACTCTGTAATGCTAAATTCGGTGGTCTTGCTTAGGCAACATTAGGCGGCCATGCCACACTTATGGTCTCTGGACTATTCGTCGATGATTGTGACCAGTAAAAATGTATGATTTCAATGCGTATTGACCTCCTCTGGAGGATACAAAATTTTAATTTTACAGTTGCAAGATACATAATCGTTTTGTGGTTATTTGCGATTATGTATTGAGCATAAGTATATGATAATAAGTTTATTTGCCAAATCTTCATTATATCATTCAATATCTTGTCTGCGATCCTTAAATAAATAAACTCGAATGCCAAAATTATGTAGACTGGAAACGTAAATGAATAAGACTCTCATCGCTAAAACTTGGAGTTTATACTCACTGATTCATGTCTTCCATTTCCTCGACATAATTCCACGAAGATTGTTCGAGAATGCTTTTTGCATGTACTTGACAAGTTCTTTGAGGAATAAGGTCAAACTATTTTCTTATAAGTAGCATGACAAGTGTCACGACCGCCCCTTAGGGTTAATAAATACGGGCGATCGTGATTAAAAGAATTAAATAGAAGACGAAAAGAATTAGGGTTTCAACACAAGTTGGACCAACAATTAATATCCAAATAAATAACCAAGAGTTTAATATTATCCAACAAGGAGTTCAGAATATCCATTACCCCAACAATTAAAGTTGTCGGCCCAATTAAATCATAATTTAAGACACGTCACAGCGGAAACGACCAAGAGAAAGAGTGACGTCATGTGTGAAGACACAACGACACTCAAGGTTCAAAGACATCAATAACATATTTAATTCACTTGCTCAACACCAATACATCCTCGTCGCCGCTGAACCTGCACATAGGGAAAACACATGCAGGGCTGAGTACTATAAGAATACTCAATGGGCTCATGCCGAAAACATTTTCAATAAAAGTTGTCCATTTATCATGCCATACTTAAGTAACCGTCGGGGTTTAGCTTTAGAAAGGCCCGAGGCACTAAAATCATTTTCCCATAGTAAAAGTCGACTGATCAGTCATTTTCCCATAGACGTTTACCATATCTGCCAATACATGACTTGGAATGTGGCCACAAACCAAGCCACTAGACCGGCCAGCCCGTACGCTAGCACACGATCTACCATAAGTGTACACTAGTCCAAGTAGGGTTTGCGGCTCTACGAGGACCCGAATTCGATTTATATAACAATGGCGCATAGCCATATCAGATAGGCACGTTAAAACACAAATCACGGCATGATAAATACAGTTTCATTTCCATCGATGAAATATTTAGGACGTTGTCCTTATTTAAAAGAAAGCCCACCTCGAGTGCTTAATTTGAAAATGCGTACTTTCCCTTGCGATCACGATTCCCTTGCAATGATTCACCTTTAACAATTTATATAATAGATAAATCAACACACTTTCAAATTAAAAAAAAGATGCATGCATCCTAAGCGAAGTTATTTATCTCGTTTTGTCTCGATTATTCGGCGGCCGCTTACGCCCCCTAATTTCCACCGTTGGCTCCTCATATTTTCTTAATGATATTGACATAAAATTCCCAAAATTATAAAAGTGTGTAATTAAATTAACGCAAGCATTTTCCCCTCGAACTATATTTATTTCGGACTTAGGATATAATTATTCATTCGTTGAAATATTCCGGAATTCATTAAATAATTCGCCACTATTAATTATCGGCCCAATGATTTATTTGAAAGCCTCAAAGTTTAATTATTTTCTCCAACTTATATCCCTAATTTAATTAAGGAGCCCCAACAATTTAAATTGAAGCCCAACTAACCCAATCTTACCATTTAAATTAAAGAGGCCTAAACAATTTAAATGGAGCCCAAAAATTTAAATGACTCACCCAAGTCAATTAATGAGGCCCAAATGTTTTTTTTATTAATATTACCCCTGCCCAACTCTTCTCCATCCTCTCCCACATCTTTGTCCCTCTTTCCCACTCTCTCTCTTCGACCAAAACTAGGATCTCCACATTCCGTAGCCTTCACCAACAAATCCGGCTCCGTTTTCCTCCAATTCGCGGCCTTGAATTCATCCGAAAACTGCTTGGGTTTTGACTGGGGTGGCGCTGGAGCTGCTGTTCGTCCTCAGCGTTCAACCACCGCCGCCGTCATCGTCCTCAGCATCGCCGATTTCTACTGCCGTCGCCGCATGTGACTCGCTGCTGTCGCCAACGTGAGTCGCGACGCCCCTCCGCTGCTCCTGCACAGTCACCGCCACCGTCGGCACTCTGCTCCCCTGAACCGCCGCCGCTGCTGCTCGTCGCCGGGATCCGCCGCCGTCGCTGCCGGAGACGCGACGCCACCGCTGCCAGCAGCAGCTCTCTGTCAGTCTCCGCCACCCGTCGCCCCAAGTTACCCCGAAACAGACCCGACGCCTCCGACCCTAACCCGATTCGCCCCGCAAGTAAGGTTCTTAGTTTGGTTTCGTAAATTCCAGTTTGATCCTTTAAAAGGTTGCTCTTTGGTTTATTTTACTTCGAGTTTCAAGTTTCGACTGAACAACCAAGCGATATGCAAGGGGATTTGAGATAGAGGGGAAGGTTTATACCTTCACTGAACAGGTCGGCTCAGGCAAAAAAAATCAAAGCTGTTGGTTTCTTCTCCCTGAATCTGGATTCTTGGTTTCTGTAAAAAGAAAGTATGAACTTTCCGTATCAATGTACATTCTTCTTGCGGAATAGGATGATAGTTTTCTTTTGTTACCTTAGTGGATGAGAAATCAAATTTGCAAGGATTTGGAAAGAATGGTTCTAGAGTCTCTGTTGTCTCGGTCCTATTCAAAAATTTCCATGAGTTCGACGAGTTGATTTAGCAGCAAAAACGTGTACAGAGATGGAGTTGCAAGTTTACCATGAGTAGGAATTTGAAGAGAAATCTTGTGTTGCTGCAGAGGTGGGAGGAACGAATGGTATGGTGCAGCAACTATTATAGAGGAGTAGAAGATTTGATTAAGAGGTTGGAGAGATTTGGGGTGAGATTCATGAGAGAGAGGCGGTTGCAAATCGTGTATTGAGGGGAGGGGGGGGGGGGGGGAGGGGTTTGATTTTGATTTTATTTTTTTTTCTCTTCTTTTTGATTTACTTGAATTTATTTGGTTTTTTATTTGTAGATTACGGAGGATGAATATCTTTTCACGGAGCAGGAAAAATCTGCGTAAAATCTTTAATTAAGATTTAAATTAAGGATATTTTATTTTAATTAGTTTAGTTTAGTTTAGTTCGCAGCCCATTGTATTTTATTTTAACTTGTGCAATCCATAATTTATTTATCACGGACTGGACCTTTATATTATTTATTTAATTTATCGGATCCAACCCGGAATTGAGTCCAATAAATATTCCTCACGGACAGGAATTAATTAAATTCGCGCAGTCATTATTTCACAGTATCTAGTCCAACAACAATTAATCCACAAACAATTAATTCACGGACTTTGCAAAAATACTATCATTAAAACAAGTAATTTAGGGTTCACAAATTAGGTTTAGAAAAACGGGGCGTTACATCCTACCAACCTTAGCAGAAATTTCATCCCGAAATTTGTTATCCTCAAGAAAAGAGTTCGGGATACAATTCCATCATCTTATCCTCATTCTCCCACGTGGCTTCTTCATGCCCATGATTTTCCCATAGTACTTTCACACAAGCAACATTTTTATTTCTCACAATTTGGATCTTTCGGTCCAAAATAGATTGGGGTCTCTCTTCGTAGCTTAAGTCCGGATTCAATGCGACTTCCTCAAAACAGATCACGTGCTTCGGGTCGAACACGTATTTTCGTAACTGTGACACATGAAAAACGTTGTGCACATTCCCAAGGTTTGGTGGTAGCGCCAATCGGTATGCAACGGGGCCCAATCTTTCAAGAATTTCGTAAGGTCCGATAAATCGCGGCTTCAGTTTGCCCTTGACGCCGAATCGTGTTATCCCTTTTGATGGGGATACTTTCAGGAAAACTTTGTCGCCAGCTTGGAATTGTAAATCAGTTCGTCGGACATCCGCGTATGATTTTTGTCTGTCTTGAGCTTCTTTTATCCTCTCACGAATTTGTCGAACGATTCCCACCATCTCTTCAACTGCATCAGGTCCAAGTATTCTTCTTTCGCCAACTTCGTCCCAGTAGAGTGGTGATCTACACTTTCTTCCGTATAATGCCTCATACGGTGCCATGTTTATCGTTGCCTGGAAGCTATTGTTGTAGGCGAACTCGATCAATGGTAGTGCTGCCTCCCAACTTCCCCCTCGGTCGAGTACCACGGCTCTCAGCATATCTTCGAGAGTTTGGATCGTTCTTTCGGACTGTCCATCGGTTTGCGGGTGAAATGCCGTGTTGAAGTTCAATTTGGTTCCAAGCTCCTTCTGTAGACTTATCCAAAATCTTGAGGTGAATTTTGGGTCACGGTCGGACGTGATAGTCACTGGGACTCCATGCAATCGAACTATCTCCCTTATGTAAATTTGAGCCAGTTTACTGGACCCATAGCTTATAAGAATCGGTATGAAATGCGCACTCTTGGTAAGTCGATCAATAATTACCCAAATGGCGGTGTTCCCCCTTAGAGTCCTTGGCAAACCTGTCACGAAATTCATGGCGACGTGCTCCCATTTCCACTCGGGAATCTCTAGTGGTTGCAACTTCCCATACGGTCGTTGATGTAGAATCTTCACTTGCTGGCAGACTAGGCATCTTTCGACAAATGATGCTATGTCCCTCTTCATACCATTCCACCAAAAAGATTTCTTCAAATCTTGATACATTTTCGTACTTCCTGGGTGAGCAGTGTAAGGAGTTTCATGCGCTTCACTCATAACCTCATTTTTGAGCTCCTCGCTATCTGGCATGCATAATCTTCCTTCAAAAGTAAGGGCATTGTCGCCTTATTCACTAAAATTCCCCGATTCACCGGTTCACACTTCTACACGAATCTCCTCCAACTTTGCATCCATCCATTGTGCTTCAATAATCCTCGACCTTAGATCAGGTTCAACAGTTAGGGTGGCGATTCGTGCATCCACTGTCTCAGGTGCCCTCACCACTTCCAAGCGCATCTTGCTAAACTCGCGAATCAGACTTTCCTCTTTGGTGAGAAAAGTAGCCAGCTGGGAATGATCTTTCCAGCTCAAAGCATCCGCCACTACATTTGCTTTGCCGGGGTGATAATTGATGCCACAATCGTAGTCTTTCACCAACTCGAGCCATCTTCTTTGCCGCATATTCAAATCTTTCTGCTCGAAGAAATACTTCAGACTTTTGTGGTCTGTAAAAATCTCACATCGAACTCCGTAGAGATGATGTCTCCAAATCTTTAAGGCGTGAACTACCACTGCTAATTCCAAGTCGTGGGTTGGATAGTTCAACTCGTGTGGCTTTAATTGTCGGGATGCATAAGTAATCACCTTGTTGTTTTGCATCAATACACATCCGAGTCCCACCTTTGAAGCATCCGTGTACACTACGTAGTTCACTCCAGGCTCTGGCACAGCTAGGATCGGTGCACTAGTTAGCTTCTCCTTCAATAGTTGAAAACTTGTCTCTCACTCGGGGGTCCAATTGACTTTCACCCCCTTCTTGAGTTATTGAGTCATGGGTCTCGCTATCTTCGAGAACCCTTCAATAAACCTTCGGTAGTATCCTGCCAAGCCTAGGAAACTCCGAATCTCATTGGGTGTTGTAGGTGCTTTCCACCGTTGTACCGCCTCAACCTTAGCAGGATCCACTTGAATTCCTTTTGCCGTCACGATATGACCAAGGAAATTTACTTCCTTAAGCCAAAATTCACACTTGCTGAATTTAGCATACAATTTCTCACTCCTCAACGTCTCCAAGGTAATTCGCAGGTGCTCTTCGTGTTCCTTCTCATTCCTTGAGTAAACGAGTACATCATCTATGAATACCAAAACGAATTTATCCAAGTATGGGTGGAATACTCGGTTCATCAAATCCATACGGCAGGTGCATTCGTCAGTCCAAATGGCATTACCACGAACTCATAGTGACCATATCTTGTGCGAAAAGCAGTCTTCGGTATGTCCTCTCTTCGGACCCTCAATTGATGGTATCCGGACCTCAAGTCCATCTTTGAGAACACACCGGCTCCCCGATGTTGATCGAATAAGTCATCTATTCTCGGCAGTGGATATTTGTTCTTGAGAGTCATCTTGTTCAATTCTCTATAATCGATGCACATTCTCATCGATCCATCTTTCTTCTTCAAAAAAAGCACAGGCGCGCCCCATGGTAAAACACTAGGTCTAATGAAACCCAAATCCATTAGCTCTTGCAATTGTATCTTGAGTTCCTCTAACTCTTTAGGTGCCATTCGATATGGGGCCCTGGATACTGGTGCCGACCCTGGCTCTAGGTCGATTGTGAACTCCAACTGTCGATCTGGCGGTGGACCAGGCAAAGCTTCAGGAAAGACGTCTGGAAATTCTCGTACCACCCCGACATCCTCCACTTTCCTTTCTTCCTTCTCATCTCCTTGTAGATAGACCAGATAGGCTGGACGCCCTTTCCTCAACATCGTAACGGCTTGAAGTGCGGAGATGATAGATGTTTTTCTGTTCATCGTGATCCCATGGTATACGATTGGTTCCTTTCCGGGGCTTGTAATGTTATTTGTCTCTCCTTACATCGGATGGTAGCAAAATTCGCAGCCAACCAATCCATTCCTAAGATTACATCGATATCCTTCATGGCCATAACTTGTAAGTTGTGCGCGACTAGCCTAAGTTCTCCCATGGAAATTTCTATGTTCGAGCATGTTCGAGAAATCTCTATTACCCCTCCCACTGGTGAGGTCACCATCATCTTATGTTCAGATTTAGCAACTGGCAAACTTAATGTGTCCACACATAGTTCTGATATGAAAGAATGCGATGCACCCGTATCAAACAACACAACAATAGGTATATCGAGGAGTTTGCCCATACCTGCAAATTTCCACTCTCGGGATTCCCTTGTTCAGTCTTGGGTTGTCTATAACTCAGCGCATATGCTCTAGCCTGGGAGGGTAGTCTCGGACGGTGAGGTTGTTGTTGTCGCGGAGGTTGATCACGATTCATAGTGGGTCATAGTGGGTCCTGTTCCCATCCCACTTCCTCTTCTCCCGGGAATGATGTGATGGAGTTAGAGCCAGTGTAGTGTTCTCCGTCACCCTCTCCTTAGGCATAGCTGCCTCAACATCTAGCGCGAGGGCCAACGCCTCCGCATATGTAAGTCTTCCAAGACTAGCCAAAACCATCTTTATCTTGCCTTAGACCCTCACGGAATTTTTCTGCCAGTTTCTCATCCGTGTCAACTTGTTCGGGTGCATACTGGGTCATATCACAGAGTGCGCGATCATATTCAGTCACTGACATGCGCCCTTGAGTTAAGTTGTAAAACTCAGCCGCCTTCTCCTTTCGATAGCTCTTTGGCACGTACTTGTTATATATGGCCTCCTTGAACTTCTCCCAGGTCATTCCATTCACTTGATCTCGTGGCGTGGTCTTCATCTTGGTATCCCACCAGAAGTCAGCTGACCCAGTCAACTGATAGGTCACACAAGCCATTCGCTCGGCATCGTTGCACATCAGAATTGTAAAAATGCGCTCCAATGCGCGTATCCAACTCTCAGCCTTTTCCGGCTCTCCCATTCCATCGAAGACAGGTGGTTTCTGTTTCTAGAACAACTTCACAATTTCGCGGTCCACTTGAGGTGGAGGTGGTGGTGGTGGAGGTTGTGGGGTTGGTTGTGCCACACTCTCGACTTCCGTCGCCTGAGGTGTAGGCGCCCGGTTCACATTCCTTACATTACGTCTTGGCGGCATTCTGATTCATCACCAAACAAACGGGTTATTATCACACTTACTCAAATCTATCAATAGTCATGTTGTATAGTTGGGAAGATCATGTAATATTTCGCAAGTAGGGATCAAGGGGCAATTGTACAACAAGACAAAAGATAGTTGTGTCATGGATAGAATAGGACCATTGGATCATGATGTGGCAAAATATTCGCACAACAGGATAGCAAAAGACATTTGCACAATAGAATAACGAGAAACAATTTGCATCATGGCTAGCAAAGGTGTTCGCACAACAGGATTGCAGAAGTCATTTGTACCATAGATTAAAGAGAAACAATTGCATCATGGCTAACAAAGATGTTCGCACAACAGGATTGCGGAAGTCATTTGTACGATAGATTAAAGAGAAACAATTGCATCATGAATTAGCAAAAGATATTCGCACAACGGAATAACAAAAGACGTTTGCACGATAGAATAAAGAGAACAATTGTTTAAGGGATTAACAAAAGATGTTTGCACAATGGAATAACAAAGGTCGTTTGCACAACAGAACAACAAAGGACGATTACACAATAGGATATCAAGAACAATTGCACAATAGGATATCAAAAGATAATAGCCCAACAAGGTAGCAAAAGTAGAAATTTCCATAATAAAACGTCGCCTCCAAGAGGTCTTAGTATCAATCATAACTAAAGAATGAAGAGCCAAAAACGTGGAAATAAAATGAATAATAGTCTAGCAAAACAATATGATATCAAAACAGGAGAGAAACGAAACAATCCATCACATGACTATTGTTCCTAAATTTCTCCTTCCTCCTTCTCCTCTTCTTCCTCTTCGGCCTCACCATCGGTCTCCATATCCGAATTTTCTTCTTTCTCGAGGGGTTCTTCCTCCTCGTCTTCCTCTTCAGCGCATATCGGTGAAGGGATTGTCGCGATTATCTTCTCAACTTCCCTTTCTATTCCTGAAGGGGCCGAGGTGCGCATCCCGAGCCTTGTCCTTTTAGGCACGCCCGAGACATGCGGCTCACTATCAGATCGAAACTTCCTTGCGTGTGCTTGCTCCGGTGAATAAATCTGTGGTGGTGGAGAACGTGGTGGTCCGTCAGCTGCCCTTATTAAGGCCGGAAACAGTATTTCCAGAAGACCAGGCAAGTCCCCACGCGGTGCGTATTCGGGTAGGCTATACCACGTAAACTATTCCGCCGCCTGAGCGACCCACTGGCTCCAAGATGGCGGTAGGGTATGAATAAGCTTTGTAATACCAGCATGGTGGGTGGCTCCCCCGAACGCATAAGCGTCCATCCATAAATCCCAAAATTCAGCGACGTAACCCATGAGGTCGCTCTTTCCATCCCATTCGTGTTCTCGGTAACTCTCAACGGGAAGGTTCCTATTTCTGGCATAACGATTTCGCATTTGGGCAAAGTACGATCCGACCATCTACATAGAAGGAAACCTCAACATCAAGTCAAAGATAGGAAATAATATGGAAGATATATGGCTCAAACTGATGCTGAGAGTATGGAATGGGTACATATAGATGTGTATACAAGATAAGGGTATGATGATTGCATCATGCCAAGAATAAACTTGGGTGCTCAAGGTGGATGGATCACTCATTCCGTTTGATTTCGCATTTTATCATGTCACGGTATGTCGACTTTTATTTCTCATAGGCTACTTGCCTCGTATTTCGTACTCGACGTTTAATGACTCTCAAAACCACATAGAATTCCACCACATATAGGTAAGATACGAGTTAAATTCTCCAAACACTCGTGAAAGTTCAACATTTAACCACATATTTTCCTCATTTAGATATATACAATTTCTCATGCTTGACGGTATTCATGGTACTTAGCAAAATCATGCTTCACAATCAAATAATAACATCCTTATATATATCATCCTACATTTTTTTGTATATGCATAATTTTTTTTCCAAAACTAACGTATTGACTTCCATCACCAAAATCAAAGTTTTCCATTGAAACTCTCAATATTCAATAATCCAATCCCATAGTCACCAAAATACTTGTACCTCTTTCTTCGCGGTTGGGCGTGACGAGTCGTGGTATTGAGCCTTCAATGTTTATACCTTAGTCAATTAATACAAGAATAAATTTTGACTCAAAAAGACTCTTGGGTCCAGAGCGGAAAGAAACTGAGTGGCACACTCGCATTTTCTAAGGATAGAAAACACGGTTGATCGCGACTAGGGGAGGATTAAAGAAGCGGGAAAGAAAGGGAAAAACAACGCAACTCGACCATAGCTCGAAACAAATGGGAATAGCTCGAATAAAAATCAGAGTATCTCAACAATCAACAACTCAAAAATGAATATTATCTCAACGATACAAGAACTCAAAAGAAGGACAACTACTTAGCGGAAGCATTTGAGAGAAGGAATATGCCACGTGTGAAAACATGACATATTCTAAACAATTAATTTCTTCAACGGTCTTGCTCAACACCCACCGCACCCGTCACGCTCAACCTGCAATTTTTTTAAAAGAAAAGCAGGGCTGAGTGCTTGATGCACTCAATGGACACATGCCGAAAACATTTTATAAAAAGTATTTATCATGCCACCATTGAGTGACCATGGGGTTTTAACTTTAGAAATCGCCCAAGACACTAAAATCATTTTCATCATAAAACTCGTGACTGATCAGTCATTTTCCCATAGATGTCTACCATATCTGATCCATTGATGACAAGGAATGTGGCCACATTCCAAGTCACTAGACCGGCCGACCCAAAAGACGGCTCACGGTCTCCATAGGTGTACACTAGCCTGAATAGGGACTCACTCCCTAGACAGACCCGAATTCGATTATCCATTGATGGCAAAAGCCACATCAGATAGGTTCCATAGAATAAAACAAAACACGGCATGGCAAATATTCATATCATTTTCACATAAAAATATACTTTGGGCATTGCCCTTATTTAAAAAGAAAGCCCACCTTGATTGCTTAGTTCCTTAACTTGGATTTTCTTTTTCGATCTTACTTCGCTCACGGAGATCACCCTTTCGCAAATAACATAACATGCAAAAATCAGACCTTGCAAAATAAATCAATTTACCAATGCATGCATCCTAAGTGCGTGATCATTTTATCCTTCGTCTTTTCCTTGATAGAATTTCCATTGTTCGCGCTCATCCCCGATAATTAATTTATTAGTTCAAGAATTTAATTAATTTAGCCCAAGAATTAGAAAGTGGCCCACAATCAAATTACCCCCTACCCGGTTTCTTACTTGAACAGGATATCACGTAACAAACATCCTCTCTCTATTTCTCTCTGTATGTAAACACACATACCCACAAATTCTCCAGCTTCAAAACAAACACAAAACAAAAAGACTAAGTCAAAAACTCCTCCTTCCAAACACACGCCCATATATCCCCCCTTCCCAAAGCAATATCACTTTCCACCACTCCACTATTAAACATCAACCACAATTTATTAAAGGAAAAGGAATTAAAAAAACATATACTCCCTTCTCTAAAATTGCCGGCCACCAAGGAACACCCCCAATTTCAAAAGTTAAGCAAAACAGAAATTCTCAAATTCTCTTCTCACTCTAAACTCATATTAAAACAAGCAACCAAGGATAATTTCAATCCGGAAGCCGTACTGCCGCTCGCCGCATCACAGGGCTGCTTCTCCGTCGCCGCTGCGGAAGCCTTAGCAGCCGCTGCCGCCGCTGCCCTCTTCGTCGGCTCGCTGGTGGCCTCTACTTCAACCGAACAGCCTCGTTTCCACCCCGATTAACCCGGCGGATAAGTTCACTTCCAAAATTATGTTCTTTTTTTTTCGCATTCTCTGTTAATCACAGTGGGTATTCGATTATTAGAGTGTTGGTTTCTTTCACTTACGTTCTCTTCCATAGAGTTGTGTTCTAGCAGATTTTGAGTTCTAATTGTATGGTATGCTCTCGCATGAAGTACAAAATAGGAATTGGAATTGGGAAGAAATATACCTTGAACAGATTTCAAAAGAACAACCGGTAGCTCCCTCTCCCGAACTTGGTTCTCGATTTCTGAAGCTCGCTTCTTTGATTGCAGAGAACGATAGGAGAGAAAAAAAATAAACTGATTTGAAGATTTAATATAGAGGGGGTGGTTAAAGATATGGGAGAGATTTAGGGGTAAGGTTTAGACGGTTTTAATCGTGGTTGAGGGGAAGGAGAATTCGAATTCTTCTATATATTTTTTTAATATATATATATTTTTGATAAATTTGGATTTGTTTGATATTTATTTGCAGATCACGGAGGAGGAAAATCTCTACAGAATCTTTATTTAATATTTCGGCTTCTTAAAAAAAATTCCATAGGCTCTCAAAATAAAACGGAACGATAGTTGGCTAAAAAAAATTCGACAGTAATCCAAAAACAACTTAAAGGAATAGAGAAAAGTCGGGCGTTACAATCTACCCATCTTAACAAAAATTTCGTCCCGAAATTTGCAAAAATATAACTAAACGTTTCCTAGAACTCTCCATCTTATCTTCAAATTCTCAAGCGTATTCCTCGCAACCACAATGTTACTATTGGTTTGGGGGTGGAGCTGGGTCTCCTCTTGGGTCGGCTTGAATTGCTTGAAGTTGTGGGCGTGGTCCTTGGTCGTTTTGCCTTACACCTACTTCAACATTCTTACTTGGGCAATCTCTAGAGAAATGACCATTTCCACCACAGTTGTAGCATCCATCAAACTTGAGTCTACACTCTCCACGGTGGTTCCTAAAGCATATAGTGCATGGAGGAATCCTAGGTCGGAAATTACCCCTCTGATTGGGAGCAGTCTGGATATGTTGTTGCCTCTTATTTTTATATGGACCCTGATCCCCATCCCATTTCCTCTTGTCTCGAGAGTTATGTTGTTGTTGTGGTGTTGGTGGTGTAGGATTCGCTACCGTCTCATCCTTAGGCAGTGCCTCTTCCACATCTAAAGCGCAACTCAAAATCTCGGAGTATGTAATTCCTCTACGGCTGACCACGGCTACCCTTATTTCGTGTCTAAGACCAGAACGAAATTTTTCGGTCATTTTCTCATCTGTGTCTACCAACTCGGGTGCATATCGGGTCATTTCACAAAGAGCACGGTCGTACTCCGTCACCGTCATGCTTCCTTGTTTTAGGGTGTGGAACTCAACTATCTTTGCTCGTCTGTAGCTCATGGGAATGTACTTGTTGTACACCTCCTCCTTGAATTCATTCCATGTCAGGGCCTCACGGCGTGCGGGGTTCATTGTTCTTCGCTTAGTATCCCACCAAAAATCGGCAGGCCCAGTTAATTGAAAAGTCACACAAGCGAGACGTTCCCTATCTGTGCACTCCATAAACTCGAATATACGCTCGAGGGCGCGTATCCAGGCCTCTGCCTTTGGTCGCTCTCCAAGTCCATCAAACTGTGGGGGGTTTTGCTTCAAAAATGTCTTGATGTATCCTTTTTCTTGAGGTGGAGGTGGGGGTGGGGGGTGGTGGCGGGGGTTGATTTCCAACACTCTCCTCGGACCGTTCCTCCCCATTGCGCCCTACTCGTGGACCTCGTCCACGTCCATCTCCACGTCCACGTCTCGGTGGCATTCTGTTTCATAGGCACACGAGTTAGTACGATTGCTCATATTCCAACTTCACCACTTTCATATCTTTTCAAACATCATAATACTGACTTCTCTTCTCATTCTTCGATTTTCCTTGCCTCGTATTTTTGATAAATTAGGGATTCGCCCCACACTTTCAGATTCTCGTTCATTTTTGTCACTCGGGAAAGTGATAGATTATCTCAACTTAAAACTACTGTTCGCGTGTATTCAATCTAGCCTACAACATAAGCACTCTATGTTTGCCACATACTTCATCATCTCTCATCTCAACATCTACCACAATTAACGTCATTCATACCACAAGATAAACACACAACATTTTCACATCTCATAGCTAAACACTTTCGCACTTCACATTTGCATTCATAAAATTTCGACACAAAAGCTTTCTTCAAACTCTTTCACACTTTCCTAAAATTTCCACATCTCACTTTTAAAGTAAAAGTTTTGACTCAAAACTAAAATATACTTTCGCATCAACTTTCATCCATCGTATAAAACACTTCATAGAATAACGCATCATACTTTGCACCTTATGACATAAATATCATCATACTTCCATAGCTTATTTTTCCAAACGAAAAAGTTAAAACTATTTTTCTCGAAACTCAAAAATTTTCGAATAATTCATAAACACAGTATTTCCATTGATCAAATTTTTTTCATAAAAGATAAATCACCCCATTGCATAACATACATCTTTCTATCACCATAGATTTTCATCTTCTCGCAAAACACACACACACATATATATACCATAGCTCCTCTATCCCATTGTAAAACATACTTTGTTTTCATAACCATAGCTCTTCTCATCTCATTTCCAGAAAACTTTCTTATAAAAATTTTTCATAAAATAAATTACCTCTTTCTTGATTGAGCGTGGCGAAGCGGGATGTTGTGCCTTCAATGCATAATTATTATTATCATTATTATTATTATCACTATTATTTTAGTCTAGCGAAACAAGTCTAGACTAAGACTGAAAAAGAGCGGAAAGAAAAATTGCTCTGATACCACTTTGTCACGCTCGCATTTTCTTAGGATAGAAAATACGGTTGATCGCGACTAGGGGAGGATTAAAGAAGCGGGAAAGAAAGGGGAAAACAACGCAACTCGACCATAGCTCGAAACAAATGGGAAAAGCTCGAATAAAAATCAGAGTATCTCAACAATCAACAACTCAAAAATGAATATTATCTCAACGATACAAGAACTCAAAAGAAGGACAACTACTTAGCGGAAGCATTTGAGAGAAGGAATATGCCACGTGTGAAGACATGACACATTCTAAACAATTAATTTCTTCAACGGTCTTGCTCAACACCCACCGCACCCGTCACGCTCAACCTGCAATTTTTTTAAAAGAAAAGCAGGGCTGAGTGCTTGATGCACTCAATGGACTCATGCCGAAAACATTCTATAAAAAGTATTTATCATGCCACCATTGAGTGACCATGGGGTTTTAACTTTAGAAATCTCCCAAGACACTAAAATCATTTTCATCGTAAAACTCGTGACTGATCAGTCATTTTCCCATAGATGTCTACCATATCTGATCCATTGATGACAAGGAATGTGGCCACATTCCAAGTCACTAGACCGGCCGACCCAAAAGACGGCTCACGATCTCCATAGGTGTACACTAGCCTGAATAGGGACTCACTCCCTAGACAGACCCGAATTCGATTATCCATTGATGGCAAAAGCCACATCAGATAGGTTCCATAGAATAAAACAAAATACGGCATGGCAAATATTCATATAATTTTCACATAAAAATATACTTTGGGCATTGCCCTTATTTAAAAAGAAAGCCCACCTTGATTGCTTAGTTCCTTAACTTGGATTTTCCTTTTCGATCTTACTTCGCTCACGGAGATCACCCTTTCGCAAATAACATGACATGCAAAAATCAGACCTTGCAAAATAAATCAATTTACCAATGCATGCATCCTAAGTCCGTGATCATTTTATCCTTCGTCTTTTCCTTGATCGAATTTCCATTGTTCGCGCTCATCCCCGATAATTAATTTATTAGTTCAAGAATTTAATTAATTTGGCCCAAGAATTAGAAAGTGGCCCACAATCAAATTACCCCCTACCCGGTTTCTTACTTGAACAGGATCTCAGGTAACAAACATCCTCTCTCTATTTCTCTCTGTATGTAAACACACATACCCACAAATTCTCCAGCTTCAAAACAAACACAAAACAAAAAGACTAAGTCAAAAACTCCTCCTTCCAAACACACGCCCATATATCCCCCCTTCCCAAAGCAATATCACTTTCCACCACTCCACTATTAAACATCAACCACAATTTATTAAAGGAAAAGGAATTAAAAAAACATATACTCCCTTCTCTAAAATTGCCGGCCACCAAGGAACACCCCCAATTTCAAAAGTTAAGCAAAACAGAAATTCTCAAATTCTCTTCTCACTCTAAACTCATATTAAAACAAGCAACCAAGGATAATTTCAATCCGGAAGCCGTACTGCCGCTCGCCGCGTCACAGGGCTGCTTCTCCGTCGCCGCTGCGGAAGCCTTAGCAGCCGCTGCCGCCGCTGCCCTCTTCGTCGGCTCGCTGGTGGCCTCTACTTCAACCGAACAGCCTCGTTTCCACCCCGATTAACCCGGCGGATAAGTTCACTTCCAAAATTATGTTCTTTTTTTTTCGCATTCTCTGTTAATCACAGTGGGTATTCGATTATTAGAGTGTTGGTTTCTTTCACTTACGTTCTCTTCCATAGAGTTGTGTTCTAGCAGATTTTGAGTTCTAATTGTATGGTATGCTCTCGCATGAAGTACAAAATAGGAATTGGAATTGGGAAGAAATATACCTTGAACAGATTTCAAAAGAACAACCGGTAGCTCCCTCTCCCGAACTTGGTTCTCGATTTCTGAAGCTCGCTTCTTTGATTGCAGAGAACGATAGGAGAGAAAAAAAATAAACTGATTTGAAGATTTAATATAGAGGGGGTGGTTAAAGATATGGGAGAGATTTAGGGGTAAGGTTTAGACGGTTTTAATCGTGGTTGAGGGGAAGGAGAATTCGAATTCTTCTATATATTTTTTTAATATATATATATTTTTGATAAATTTGGATTTGTTTGATATTTATTTGCAGATCACGGAGGAGGAAAATCTCTACAGAATCTTTATTTAATATTTCGGCTTCTTAAAAAAAATTTCATAGGCTCTCAAAATAAAACGGAACGATAGTTGGCTAAAAAAAATTCGACAGTAATCCAAAAACAACTTAAAGGAATAGAGAAAAGTCGGGCGTTACAATCTACCCATCTTAACAAAAATTTCGTCCCGAAATTTGCAAAAATATAACTAAACGTTTCCTAGAACTCTCCATCTTATCTTCAAATTCTCAAGCGTATTCCTCGCAACCACAATGTTACTATTGGTTTGGGGGTGGAGCTGGGTCTCCTCTTGGGTCGGCTTGAATTGCTTGAAGTTGTGGGCGTGGTCCTTGGTCGTTTTGCCTTACACCTACTTCAACATTCTTACTTGGGCAATCTCTAGAGAAATGACCATTTCCACCACAGTTGTAGCATCCATCAAACTTGAGTCTACACTCTCCACGGTGGTTCCTAAAGCATATAGTGCATGGAGGAATCCTAGGTCGGAAATTACCCCTCTGATTGGGAGCAGTCTGGATATGTTGTTGCCTCTTATTTTTATATGGACCCTGATCCCCATCCCATTTCCTCTTGTCTCGAGAGTTATGTTGTTGTTGTGGTGTTGGTGGTGTAGGATTCGCTACCGTCTCATCCTTAGGCAGTGCCTCTTCCACATCTAAAGCGCAACTCAAAATCTCGGAGTATGTAATTCCTCTACGGCTGACCACGGCTACCCTTATTTCGTGTCTAAGACCAGAACGAAATTTTTCGGTCATTTTCTCATCTGTGTCTACCAACTCGGGTGCATATCGGGTCATTTCACAAAGAGCACGGTCGTACTCCGTCACCGTCATGCTTCCTTGTTTTAGGGTGTGGAACTCAACTATCTTTGCTCGTCTGTAGCTCATGGGAATGTACTTGTTGTACACCTCCTCCTTGAATTCATTCCATGTCAGGGCCTCACGGCGTGCGGGGTTCATTGTTCTTCGCTTAGTATCCCACCAAAAATCGGCAGGCCCAGTTAATTGAAAAGTCACACAAGCGAGACGTTCCCTATCTGTGCACTCCATAAACTCGAATATACGCTCGAGGGCGCGTATCCAGGCCTCTGCCTTTGGTCGCTCTCCAAGTCCATCAAACTGTGGGGGGTTTTGCTTCAAAAATGTCTTGATGTATCCTTTTTCTTGAGGTGGAGGTGGGGGTGGGGGGTGGTGGCGGGGGTTGATTTCCAACACTCTCCTCGGACCGTTCCTCCCCATTGCGCCCTACTCGTGGACCTCGTCCACGTCCATCTCCACGTCCACGTCTCGGTGGCATTCTGTTTCATAGGCACACGAGTTAGTACGATTGCTCATATTCCAACTTCACCACTTTCATATCTTTTCAAACATCATAATACTGACTTCTCTTCTCATTCTTCGATTTTCCTTGCCTCGTATTTTTGATAAATTAGGGATTCGCCCCACACTTTCAGATTCTCGTTCATTTTTGTCACTCGGGAAAGTGATAGATTATCTCAACTTAAAACTACTGTTCGCGTGTATTCAATCTAGCCTACAACATAAGCACTCTATGTTTGCCACATACTTCATCATCTCTCATCTCAACATCTACCACAATTAACGTCATTCATACCACAAGATAAACACACAACATTTTCACATCTCATAGCTAAACACTTTCGCACTTCACATTTGCATTCATAAAATTTCGACACAAAAGCTTTCTTCAAACTCTTTCACACTTTCCTAAAATTTCCACATCTCACTTTTAAAGTAAAAGTTTTGACTCAAAACTAAAATATACTTTCGCATCAACTTTCATCCATCGTATAAAACACTTCATAGAATAACGCATCATACTTTGCACCTTATGACATAAATATCATCATACTTCCATAGCTTATTTTTCCAAACGAAAAAGTTAAAACTATTTTTCTCGAAACTCAAAAATTTTCGAATAATTCATAAACACAGTATTTCCATTGATCAAATTTTTTTCATAAAAGATAAATCACCCCATTGCATAACATACATCTTTCTATCACCATAGATTTTCATCTTCTCGCAAAACACACACACACATATATATACCATAGCTCCTCTATCCCATTGTAAAACATACTTTGTTTTCATAACCATAGCTCTTCTCATCTCATTTCCAGAAAACTTTCTTATAAAAATTTTTCATAAAATAAATTACCTCTTTCTTGATTGAGCGTGGCGAAGCGGGATGTTGTGCCTTCAATGCATAATTATTATTATCATTATTATTATTATCACTATTATTTTAGTCTAGCGAAACAAGTCTAGACTAAGACTGAAAAAGAGCGGAAAGAAAAATTGCTCTGATACCACTTTGTCACGCTCGCATTTTCTTAGGATAGAAAATACGGTTGATCGCGACTAGGGGAGGATTAAAGAAGCGGGAAAGAAAGGGGAAAACAACGCAACTCGACCATAGCTCGAAACAAATGGGAAAAGCTCGAATAAAAATCAGAGTATCTCAACAATCAACAACTCAAAAATGAATATTATCTCAACGATACAAGAACTCAAAAGAAGGACAACTACTTAGCGGAAGCATTTGAGAGAAGGAATATGCCACGTGTGAAGACATGACACATTCTAAACAATTAATTTCTTCAACGGTCTTGCTCAACACCCACCGCACCCGTCACGCTCAACCTGCAATTTTTTTAAAAGAAAAGCAGGGCTGAGTGCTTGATGCACTCAATGGACTCATGCCGAAAACATTCTATAAAAAGTATTTATCATGCCACCATTGAGTGACCATGGGGTTTTAACTTTAGAAATCTCCCAAGACACTAAAATCATTTTCATCGTAAAACTCGTGACTGATCAGTCATTTTCCCATAGATGTCTACCATATCTGATCCATTGATGACAAGGAATGTGGCCACATTCCAAGTCACTAGACCGGCCGACCCAAAAGACGGCTCACGATCTCCATAGGTGTACACTAGCCTGAATAGGGACTCACTCCCTAGACAGACCCGAATTCGATTATCCATTGATGGCAAAAGCCACATCAGATAGGTTCCATAGAATAAAACAAAATACGGCATGGCAAATATTCATATAATTTTCACATAAAAATATACTTTGGGCATTGCCCTTATTTAAAAAGAAAGCCCACCTTGATTGCTTAGTTCCTTAACTTGGATTTTCCTTTTCGATCTTACTTCGCTCACGGAGATCACCCTTTCGCAAATAACATGACATGCAAAAATCAGACCTTGCAAAATAAATCAATTTACCAATGCATGCATCCTAAGTCCGTGATCATTTTATCCTTCGTCTTTTCCTTGATCGAATTTCCATTGTTCGCGCTCATCCCCGATAATTAATTTATTAGTTCAAGAATTTAATTAATTTGGCCCAAGAATTAGAAAGTGGCCCACAATCAAATTACCCCCTACCCGGTTTCTTACTTGAACAGGATCTCAGGTAACAAACATCCTCTCTCTATTTCTCTCTGTATGTAAACACACATACCCACAAATTCTCCAGCTTCAAAACAAACACAAAACAAAAAGACTAAGTCAAAAACTCCTCCTTCCAAACACACGCCCATATATCCCCCCTTCCCAAAGCAATATCACTTTCCACCATTCCACTATTAAACATCAACCACAATTTATTAAAGGAAAAGGAATTAAAAAAACATATACTCCCTTCTCTAAAATTGCCGGCCACCAAGGAACACCCCCAATTTCAAAAGTTAAGCAAAACAGAAATTCTCAAATTCTCTTCTCTCTCTAAACTCATATTAAAACAAGCAACCAAGGATAATTTCAATCCGGAAGCCGTACTGCCGCTCGCCGCGTCACAGGGCTGCTTCTCCGTCGCCGCTGCGGAAGCCCCAGCAGCCGCTGCCGCCGCTGCCCTCTTCGTCGGCTCGCTGGTGGCCTCGACTTCAACCGAATAGCCTCGTTTCCACCCCGATTAACCCGGCGGATAAGTTCACTTCCAAAATTATGTTCTTTTTTTTTCGCATTCTCTGTTAATCACAGTGGGTATTCGATTATTAGAGTGTTCGTTTCTTTCAATTACGTTCTCTTCCATAGTGTTGTGTTCTAGCAGATTTTGAGTTCTAATTGTATGGTATGCTCTCGCATGAAGTACAAAATAGGAATTGGAATTGGGAGGAAATATACCTTGAACAGATTTCAAAAGAACAACCGGTAGCTCCCTCTCTCGAACTTGGTTCTCGATTTCTGAAGCTCGCTTCTTTGATTGCAGAGAACGATAGGAGAGAAAAAAAATAAACTGATTTGAAGATTTAATATAGAGGGGGTGGTTAAAGATATGGGAGAGATTTAGGGGTAAGGTTTAGACGGTTTTAATCGTGGTTGAGGGGAAGGAGAATTCAAATTCTTCTATATATTTTTTTAATATATATATATTTTTGATAAATTTGGATTTGTTTGATATTTATTTGCAGATCACGGAGGAGGAAAATCTCTACAGAATCTTTATTTAATATTTCGGCTTCTTAAAAAAAAAATTCCATAGGCTTTCAAAATAAAACGGAACGATAGTTGGCTAAAAAAAATTCGACAGTAATCCAAAAACAACTTAAAGGAATAGAGAAAAGTTGGGCGTTACACTGAGGCTCTAATACCAAACTCACGACCGCCCCTTAGGGTTAATAAATACGGGCGATCGTGATTAAAAGAATTAAATAGAAGACGAAAAGAATTAGGGTTTCAACTCAAGTTGGACCAACAATTAATATCCAAATAAATAACCAAGAGTTTAATATTATCCAACAAGGAGTTCAGAATATCCATTACCCCAACAATTAAAGTTGTCGGCCCAAATAAATCATAATTTAAGACACGTCACAGCGGAAACGACCAAGAGAAAGAGTGACGTCATGTGTGAAGACACAACGACACTCAAGGTTCAAAGACATCAATAACATATTTAATTCACTTGCTCAACACCAACACATCCTCGTCGCAGCTCAACCTGCACATAGGGAAAACACATGCAGGGCTGAGTACTATAAGAATACTCAATGGGCTCATGCCGAAAACATTTTCAATAAAGGTTGTCCATTTATCATGCCATACTTAAGTAACCGTCGGGGTTTAGCTTTAGAAAGGCCCGAGGCACTAAAATCATTTTCCCATAGTAAAAGTCGACTGATCAGTCATTTTCCCATAGACGTTTACCATATCTGCCAATACATGACTTGGAATGTGGCCACAAACCAAGCCACTAGACCGGCCAGCCCGTACGCTAGCACACGATCTACCATAGGTGTACACTAGTCCAAGTAGGGTTTGCGGCCCTACGAGGACCCGAATTCGATTTATATAACAATGGCGCATAGCCATATCAGATAGGCACGTTAAAACACAAATCACGGCATGATTAATACAGTTTCATTTCCATCGATAAAATATTTAGGACGTTGTCCTTATTTAAAAGAAAGCCCACCTCGAGTGCTTAATTTGAAAATACGTTCTTTCCCTTGCGATCACGATTCCCTTGCGATGATTCACCTTTAACAATTTATATAATAGATAAATCAACACACTTTCAAATTAAAAAAAAAATATGCATGCATCCTAAGCGAAGTTATTTATCTCGTTTTGTCTCGATAATTCGGCGGCCGCTTACGCCCCCTAATTTCCACCGTTGGCTCCTCGTATTTTCTTAATGATATTGACATAAAATCCCCAAAATTATAAAAGCGTGTAATTAAATTAACGCAAGCATTTTCCCCTCGAACTATATTTATTTCGGACTTAGGATATAATTATTCATTCGTTGAAATATTCCGGAATTCATTAAATAATTCGCCACTAATAATTATCGGCCCAATGATTTATTTAAAAGCCTGAAAGTTTAATTATTTTCTCCAACTTATATCCCCAATTTAATTAAGGAGCCCCAACAATTTAAATTGAAGCCCAACTAACCCAATCTTACCATTTAAATTAAAGAGGCCTAAACAATTTAAATGGAGCCCAAAAATTTAAATGATTCACCCAAGTCAATTAATGAGGCCCAAATGTTTTTTTTATTAATATTACCCCAGCCCAACTCTTCTCCATCCTCTCCCACATCTTTCTCCCTCTTTCCCACTCCCTCTCTTCGACCAAAACTAGGATCTCCACATTCCGTAGCCTTCACCAACAAATCCGGCTCCGTTTTCCTCCAATTCGCGGCCTTGAATTCATCCGAAAACTGCTTGGGTTTCGACTGGGGTGGGGCTGGAGCTGCTGTTCGTCCTCAGCGTTCAACCACCGCCGCCGTCATCGTCCTCAGCATCGCCGATTTCTGCTGCCGTCGCTGCGTGCGACTCGCCGCTGGGAGACGCTGCTGTCGCCAACGTGAGTCGCGACGCCCCTCCGCTGCTCCTGCACAGTCACCACCGCCGTCGGCACTCTGCTCCCCTGAACCGCCGCCGCTGCTGCTCGTCGCCGGGATCCGCCGCCGTCGCTGCCGGGGACGCGACGCCACCGCTGCCAGCAGCAGCTCTCGGTCAGTCTCCGCCACCCGTCGCCCCAAGTTACCCCAAAACAGACCCGACGCCTCCGACCCTAACCCGATTCGCCCTGCAAGTAAGGTTCTTAGTTTGGTTTCGTAAATTCCAGTTTGATCCTTTAAAAGGTTGCTCTTTGGTTTATTTTACTTCGAGTTTCAAGTTTCGACTGAACAACCAAGCGATATGCAAGGAGATTTGAGATAGAGGGGAAGGTTTATACCTTCACTGAACAGGTCGGCTCAGGCAAAAAAAATCAAAGCTGTTGGTTTCTTCTCCCTCAATCTGGATTCTTGGTTTCTGTAAAAAGAAAGTATGAACTTTCCGTATCAATGTACATTCTTCTTGCGGAATAGGATGATAGTTTTCTTTTGTTACCTTAGTGGATGAGAAATCAAATTTGCAAGGATTTAGAAAGAATGGTTCTTGAGTCTCTGTTGTCTCGGTCCTATTCAAAAATTTCCATGAGTTCGACGAGTTGATTTAGCAGCAAAAACGTGTACAGAGATGGAGTTGCAAGTTTACCATGAGTAGGAATTTGAAGAGAAATCTTGTGTTGCTGCAGAGGTGGGAGGAACGAATGGTATGGTGCAGCAACTATTATAGAGGAGTAGAAGATTTGATTAAGAGGTTGGAGAGATTTGGGGTGAGATTCATGAGAGAGAGGCGGTTGCAAATCGTGTATTGAGGGGGGGGGGGGGGTTTGATTTTGATTTTATTTTTTTTTCTCTTCTTTTTGATTTACTTGAATTTATTTGGTATTTTATTTGTAGATTACGGAGGATGAATATCTTTTCACGGAGCAGGAAAAATCTGCGTAAAATCTTTAATTAAGATTTGAATTAAGGATATTTTATTTTAATTAGTTTAGTTTAGTTCGCAGCCCATTGTATTTTATTTTAACTTGTGCAATCTATAATTTATTTATCACGGACTGGACCTTTATATTATTTATTTAATTTATCGGATTCAACCCGAAATTGAGTCCAATAAATATTCCTCACGGACAGGAATTAATTAAATTCGCGCAGTCATTATTTCACAGTATCTAGTCCAACAACAATTAATCCACCAACAATTAATTCACGGACTTTGCAAAAATACTATCATTAAAACAAGTAATTTAGGGTTCACAAATTAGGTTTAGAAAAATGGGGCGTTACAACAAGTCTTGGTTAGTGACGATGAAAGATGGATATCAATAGAATCTGTCAAGATGATTCGATTGGAATATCCTAGAGGGACAGAATGTTTTGAGGAATCTTTTGATCACTCAAATAGTTTTCTGACTCAAGTCATCGTCTAAAGTAATAAGAAATTACTACAAGAAGGTTTAACTGAAAAGTAGAAAACCCTCAGAATATTAGTTGTTATATTACTTTTAGAGGAAAGTAACATGATAGATGACGAATTCATAAAGGTTGCATTTGCCCTAAGTCCTAGTTCATTTGAACAAAAGACTAGATATGGAAATGAGAGAGCCTGAATTGTCATCAAAGTTTGTTTAAAGCGAGTGAAGATGCTTAGTAAGTTGGATTGACCTCTTTTACAGAAGGACAATGACTTACATAACAATGCAACTTCTAAGTAAGAGTATCAAGATTTTAACAATTTGTTAAATAGCTTGAAAGTCGAGAATGTCTATTCGATGCACTATGAGTTAGAATCATTTGATTCAGAATACCTATAGAAGTGCAACGTAGAAAGACTAGCAAGTCTCATTGGCTTACACCAATAAGGAGACGAGCAAATCGTTATGATCAGTAGTGGGAGTCTAACCTCCATAAACTAATCCAAGCATTCTTTCAAAGAATGAGATAGTTATGTAAGAAGAAATCGAAGTCTTTCTAAGACACGTTTGATTAAGTGATGAGTTGTACTCATGAAAATCTTATCATTGATGTGATAAGCGTTAGCTATAACGAGATACACCTTAAATAAACTACCATCATCAGTACCTTCTACAAAACACGAGTTGTGGACTAGAGCGACTCTAGTCTAGCACATCTCAAGGTGTAATGTTGTTCCAACGCATGTTGGAAAGGTATCCAAGTAATTGGAGTTGAGTACTGAGGTATGTTTTAAGGTTCTCCCAAATGATGTAAGATTATAAGTTCTGTAATCTTCAAAGATATAATTCTTGTATGAAGATCAAGAAAGGAACTAAAAGCCTAACAGCGTGATAACTCTCAGGACACAGAGAGATATCAAATTTTCCACGTTACCAAGGACTAATACCATTAGAAGCTTATGCACTAATAAAATCAACTTCAACACCTAAGATTGTTAGAACCATGTCGTAGTGGAAGCGTTCCTAGGAACATAACAAGTTTATGGGTCTAAGAGTGTCGCAAGACTCGGTCTTAGATTAACTTGAACATAATCCCTTTAACTACAATGTAGAATTGGTTCGTTTGGATATTCATCCTTGGAAAGGTGGTAGATTCCAAACTACAATCTTAGATATATAACATATTTTACAAGACTTGCAATAATGCCTACAGGTTGTGTCAGTTAGTGGGAGCTAGTACATTTGCAAGTGTAAATGTGGATCTCAAATGGCTAGTCAATGACAATGGGCTATTCCCAAAGAGAAATATCATATTCTCGCTGTTGTTGTGCCAAGATTTGTTTGATCCTTCTTTCTGTCAGCACTTACATAATTAGAATGTATGTATCATGATTGTCAAGACAGCTTTCTATTAATAGAAGTCTTGAAGAAATCATCTACATGGAACATCCTAATAGGTATGTAATAAAGGGCAAGAAACACATGATTGGAAGCTAATGAAGACCTTTATGGTCTTAGGCATGCATCTAAATCATAGTATGTGTTTTAGCGAGATTGTCAAATGTTTGGAATTTGACATGTGCCCTTAAGCGTGTAGTAAGCACAAAGAAGTTGAAAGTTCGTTGAATATGGTATTATTGGTACCCTACGATGATGAAATCTATAAAAGTTGCAAACAACTAAGGTTGGCATCTAGCGTAGGAAACTGGTTGTCTACCCAGTTTAAGATAAATGATTTAAGAGAAACTAATTACATTCTAAGCATCTAATTCTTTGAGATTGCTAGAAAGAATGTTGAGATTCTTTTAGGAATCCTATATCTATACATTGCTTGGAACATTTTAGCATTAGAATTTCCATGAAAAGGTTTTTACCATTCAAGATGGAATTGTCTTGTCTCTAGTCAAGTGTCGTTTGACACTTAGTGAGAACAATAATTATGAGACTGATTCTGCAGATAGATGTGTCATGTATTCTATGAATGGGGAGTTCAATATTACTTCTGTAGTGACTGCTCGTAATATTCCAATATAAGCTTGTAATAAATTGTGAGTTCAATTTAATTAGTAAAAAGCTAATTGGGGGAGCCCATATCCAAAACCTTCCATAGATCCCTGACTGGGCCCAATATGTAACTATTATAAATAGGAGAATAAAGGAGACAGAAAATGAATGGATTTCATAATATAATTTTCGTCTCCCTCTATTTTGAGAGGAGCTCGAAAATTCTCTCTCATCCTCTGTGAGGAATTTCTATCTTCTTTATTCGAGTCCTAGTGTTTCGATAAGATCAGCCCACCCTGATGTCGAGATACAGTTCGAGACACCAGTCAGAAGATCCGTGGTCTAGTATTGAAGATCATCGTGGAAAAGGCGCGAGCAATCGACGATTCTTTGGAGAATCAACGAGGTAAATTGGCTAACTCCGTAGCAAGCATGTATTAGGGATTTTTTGTGCTAAAGCATGTTTGAAATTTAAGTTATAAGCATGATACGTGTGATAATTACGCGAATAGAATTTGTCTAAATAATCTGCAAAATAGATCCGTATATGTGATCAGTTAGAACGCATGCTTCCGCTGCCAACCCCTGCAACTTTAGTCCTGGCGGAAGCGTCTTTAATTCCTTCTTGGGGGTACTTGTTTCCTGGGGCAAGGGATTTTTTTCTATAGCATTTGTTGTCATTCCCTTCCCATACCTGAGAGAATTTTCCACACTAGCTACATGAGCTAATCCCCTTGACCTGGCTGACTCTGGATTCGTACAAAATTCCGAAATAGCTTCGGCCAGCTCTTCATCTGATAACTCCCTTGTATTTATTGCCTCGCACCATCCAGCTAATTCTCTGTCAATAGAGTTACTTAATTCTGAATTATCAATCTGCTCCTACATCAACTCAGTCTCAAGATATTCCTGGACCAGGGGGTTAATAACATCAATAGCATACATATTCTCAACATCTAATGGTTTCTTCATTGCTTCATCTATGCTAAATGTATATTTTTCCCCATTATAATCCAGGCATATGGTTCCATCAAAAACATCAATTATGGTTGATAAGATTAATTTCATGCATGGGTTATAGGGTAAAATTCTCATAATTGCAGGGTCTAACATATGTTTTAAGCCAGGTATGTAGAAGATTTTCGCTAGACCCAGGAAAGGAAAAGGACATTTGCATGGTCCAAGGAAACTGGCGAATAAGTGAGCGATTTGGAGAAAAGTTACTAGACGGAGGAAATCAAGGAGCAGAAGGGTAGAATGGTGATTTCTACGAAGGCTTCTAGATGATTATGTCCGCACCTACCAGAGGAGACCTTCTCGGTGAAGGCCAGATGACCAGATTGCAGCTCTAGCTCGCTCACTTGTACATACTTTTTGGTTTCATCGGGAAATTTTGGGGGAATTCTCGGGTTTATTTTGCTAGTTAGTAGTTGGGTAACACCGTCCTTATAGAGGCTAAGAAACAATTTAATCGCTTTCATTTTACTTTACTGTCGTGAATTTCACAGAGCTTCGCCGTTCGAAGCTCGGCCCTGTTGCTGTTGCATTATCGTTGTTTATGAAATTTCTGTTTCCGTATTTGAGTTGTTGATTAATTTCGATCATGGATGCCATTTATTTTGGGTTTGATGATGCTGCGGAATGGGATGTTTGATTTCTGTGTTGATCAGAGCAGATCGTTCGAATCTGAAGTTATGGAGTTGATTTTGTTTGTTGTTGGGTTCGGAAAGCTTGGATCCGGAGTGGATTAAGCATCCGGTGGTTGGACCTGAAACAGGGTGATCGGGGTTGATGCCTAGCTTTCGTATTTTCGTTTCATTCCGTCTAGTTTATGTAGATCTATTTTATTTCCGGCTAGTCGCAAGTTTCCGACGTTCGAATTTTTACATTTTGTTTGAATCTGGGTTCGTGATCTGTTTTCTTCATGTTTGTGTTTGATTTAGCTAATGAGACACATGTTGCTGTTAGTTAAATCCTTAGTTAGTTGCAGCCTTTCATCCGTACTTGTTATTTCTGGAATATGGTCCCCACTGTTACTCGTTTTCTGTTTGGCTATAGTAGGAAGTTGTTTGCTCAGTCTAGGGAGTTAGTTGATTATTTTTAATGTTCGTTGCCAGCGTGATGTTTACAGTTCCTAGGTCTAGTGGTTGATTTTGTGCCTAGGTCTAATAGTAGTTAACCTCAACCTAATTTGCGTGGCAGCAGCCGCTTTCTAGATCAAAGTCTTTAGATGCTTTCTTACGTGTCCATCTTCGTAGGATCGACCTCTGCTTATCTATACTAGTCTATAGTATAACGGGTTGAGGGATCTTTGAAGCATGAGCTTGTGTGTCCAACGACTGAGTCTTCTATATTCCCTTAAGTTCCTAGACCTAGTGATCTAGTGGATTCACTGCAGTTAGTAGCTCGACCTAGAACAACAGAACGCACACCCCTTGAGTCACCGCTCTTCAAATGGCGCCATTGCCGGGGATGGATGACGTAATTTGTGATTGTGTTTAGAGATTTTGACGTATATAGTTTTGATTTTTCTTTTTCCTTTATTTGCAGTTTATGAGCAGAGGCTCACAGTTTGGAAACTGGGGTAACTCGTCTGGGTGGAGATACGATCGGTTTACTTGGCAGGTTAAGGACACAGCATCTACGGTCACCACCAGATCGGGGTTATCTACGGGAGATCCATTTCCGTTTGGTTCAGAAAGTGAAGAGGATTGGAATTCGTCAGGAAGGGGGGATCCCAAATCATCTTCGGAGACAGATACAGAGGAGACAGAAATCGGAGAAATGGCACACGTAGTCGATCCAGATCCGGAGATTGGTTCGCTCATTGCCCATCTAGATGGTGAGCCAGCCCAAGCTATAGTGATGAATCCGCGCCAGAGAGCTATTGAGATCAAGACAAACGTGCTCGGCATCCTACCAACATTCTCTAGGCATAGGAATGAGTGCCCGTATGAGTTCTTAAATGAATTTAGCAAATTGTGTAGCATTCAGAAGAGGCCAAATGATGCAAAGGAGGAGGATTATCGCCTGCGCGTGGTTCCTTTTGCCTTGAAAGGGGAAGCCAACACGTGGTTATTAATGTTACCCTAAGATTCTATCCGCACATGTAGGGACTTTAAATTGGAGTTCCTAGATTATTTTTCCCCCTCCAACAAGACAAATGCTGTGAAGAAGGAGATAGTGGAATGCAAGCAGGACTACGACGAGTCGTTGAGCCAGTATTGGTCACGATTTAAGGGGTTGCTGGACGCCTGCCCGAATCACAGAATGATCGAGGCAGAGATTTATTATTTGTTCTATGAAGGAACAAACCCCGAGTCGAAGGATTTGATGAACTCCTCGAGCGGGGGAAATTATACGAAGAAGAGGGGTAGCGAGGCAAGAGAGATTCTGGGAAAGTTGATAGAGGCTAAAAAGGCATACGACAGGCCGAGGAATGTCATGAGGAGAGGATCTGTAAATGCGCTGAGAGAACAAGAAGACGAGAGAGTCGAGGCAATAATAGATAGGCTTGAGAAAGCACTGTTGAATGCAATCGAGAAAACAAACTCACCAGCCCCACAAGAAAAAGAAAAGTCTCCAGGTCCAGGTGAAATTTCACCTCAACAATATTACGGTCCTCACGAATGATATTACCAGGCCTAGGTAAATGCGATGGGTAGTTGGAATCCCGATGGGAGTTGGAACCCGGGAAGACAGAGAGACGCACCCTGGAGGAACCATCCCAATTTTAGATGGTCTGACAACGAACAGAGCCAACCAGCACCACAACAGGGTAACTGGTCTGGAAGGAATCAAGAAGGGCAGGACAACTGGAACAATCGGAACCAGGGAGATCATTCGAATTGGGGGAACAGGAACCAAAACCATCAAGGGAACTCCTTCGTACCAGCGCACCAAAGGAATTTCTAAACCACTTACCAAGAGCAGGGAAATCAGTACAACAATAATTCAGGAGGTCAAGGACACATTCACCAGAATCAAGTGAGTGGGTCGAATCCGAGTACAGGCCCAGGGGCCAGTTAACCCAATTCTAAGATACTAAGGAATCTGGATGAAATGGTGCATGACCTCGTCAGTTCTCAGCAGCATATGCAGAACAACTTGCAATCGAACAATGACGTAGTCCACAAGCTTCAGGACGCTCAGCAGGAGCAGAAGGCGGCAATGGATATGCTGGCGAAACAGCTGTCACAGATAGCTACTTCCTTGAGCGAGATGCGAGTGAATGAAGGCAAGATTCCTGCCTCAGTGAGATTATCGGATAGAGCTAACATCAGTCAAATCACTTTAAGGTCCGGGAAAGGTTATGAAGGTCCAAATATGAGGGCGAATGAGGAGACAAACCCCACAGAAGGCAAGGAGGAAGAAGGTACAACCTCTAGGCCCGGGAACTTAGAGGGAATCAGTCCTGTTAGAAAAGATGACCTTAGGGCAGGAGATTTGGGGAGACCTTTACCCAGTATGGCTGACCCATTTTTCCTAGACCTAGAGCCGGAAGTAGAAAATGAAGTAATAAGGAGGGATCCGGGCAAATTTTCAACTAAGGATTCTACAGGTGCAGCGAAACAAGTGAAACCGTTTCCACACCGAGGAGAAGCTACTAAGAAGAAGGATGGACCGGTGGATTTTATGGATATCTTTGGAAAGTTGGAGATCAACTTACCATTCTTGCAGGCTCTGAAGCTGCCGGTATTCAGTAAGTTCATTAAGGAGTTCTTAGCTGGGAAGACCAGACCTAGTGGGAAGATTCTGATTGAAGAAAATGTATCAGTGGTAATTCATAAGCGATGGAAGCCATCAAAATGCACTGACCCAGGTATGTTCACCTTACCCATTTCAATCGGTGATGTCAGAATTGAGCATGCCATGTGCGATCTAGGGGCATCAATAAATGTTTTACCGCTTTCCATTTACAAGAAGCTGGTAGGAGTAGGGATGGTAGATACAAAGGTGGTAATCCAATTGGCGGATAGGTCATGCATTTGTCCAGAAGGAGTTTTAGAAAATGTTATTGTCAAAGTGCATGATTTTCTGTATCCGACCGATTTCCATGTTATTAAAATGAGTGATAATGAATCTGCCGAGTCTAGCGGAGTGCTCCTAGGAAGACCTTTTCTCCGTACCGCTAAGACCATAATTGATGTTTTTTATGGGACCATATGCCTGGATTATAATGGGGAGAAATATACATTCAACATCGATGAAGCAATGAAGAAACCATTAGATGTTGAAAATTTGCATGCTATCGATGTTATTAACCCCCTGGTCCAGGAATATCTTGAGACTGAGCTGATGCAGGAGCAGGTGGTTAATTCAGAATTAAGTCACTCTATTGACAGTGAGGTAGCTGGACGGTGAGAGGCAATGAACACAAGGGATTTGTCAGATGAAGAGCTGGCCGAAGCTATTTCAGAGTTCTGCACAAATCCGGAGTTAGTTAGGACAAGAGGATCAGCTCACGAGGCTAGTATGGAAAATTCACCTAGGTCTGGGAAAGAAATGAAAACAAGTGCTCCCAAGAAGGAATTGAAAATGCTTCCACCAGAACTCAAGTATGCTTATCTAGAAGCAAATGAGTCATTTCCAGTGATCATCAACAACAGCTTGACCGAGGAACAGGAAAATGAGTTACTGGAAGTTATCAGAAGGAACAAGAAAGCGATGGGATAGACCCTCTCAGACCTCGTTGGAATCAGTCCTGGTCTTTGTATGCACCACATTAGGCTGGAGGAAGGTGCAAAGGCCTGTAGAGATCCCCAACACAAGCTGAATCCGAACATGAGAGAGGAAGTTCTGAATGAAGTTTTAAAGGTGCTTTCACTGGGTATCATTTAATCTATCCCCGATAGTGAGTGGGTTAGTCCGGTCCATAAGGTACCTAAAAAGTCAGGGATACAGGTAGTTAAGAATGATAAGAATGAATCGGTACCCACTCGACTGGTCACTGGGTGGAGGATGTGCATCGATTATAGGAAGTTGAATGAAGCGACCAGGAAGGACCATTTTCCCTTACCTTTCATTGATCAGATGCTGGAAAGGTTGGAGGGTAAGCAATATTTCTGTTTCCTTGACGGATATAGTGGATACTTCCAGATCTATGTAGATCCCGAAGATCAAGAGAAGACTACATTTACTTGCCCTTTTGGCACGTACGCTTATAGAAGGATGACGTTTGGGTTGTGCAATGCGCCAGGCACTTTCCAACGTTGCATGATGAGCATCTTCTCGGATCTGCTGGAGAATTGTATTGAGTTTTCATGGATGATTTCACCGTATATGGGAACTCTTTCGATTCCTGTTTAGCAAGTTTGGATACAGTATTGAGGAGATGTCGGGAGAAGAATTTAGTCCTCAATTTTGAAAAATGTCACTTCATGGTACCCAAGGGAATCGTCCTGGGGCACGTAGTCTCAGAAAAGGGCATACAGGTGGACCCAGCGAAGGTCGATATGATTTTGAAGTTGCCTTACCCAACGAACCAGAAAGAGGTTAGAGGATTCCTAGGGCATGCGGGTTTCTATTGAAGATTTATTAAGGATTTTGCGAAAATTGCTCAGCCTCTCACCTATCTGTTGCATAATGATGTTGATTTCACTTTCAACGAGGAGTGTAAGAGAGCTTTTCAACTATTGAAAGATAAACTAGTCTCGGCCCCTATTATTAGAGTGCCCGACTGGAGTCTAACGTTTGAAATAATGTGTGACGCAAGTGATTACGCAGTTAGGGCAGTGCTAGGTCAAAGAATTGATGGGAAGAGCTATGTGATTTTTTATGCATCGAAAACACTCAATCAAGCTCAGAAAAACTATGACACCACGGAGAAGAAAATCCTGGCGGTCGTGTATTCCTTTGAAAAATTCCGACCATACTTACTGGGGTCGAGAGTGATAGTTTTCACCGATCACACAGCTATTAAGTACTTACTGGCGAAGAAAGAATCCAAGCCAAGGTTAATCCATTGGGTGTGATGGAGTACGTACTAAACAAGCCCCACAGCAGTAAAGCCCATCAGCCTAAAGCCCAAGAAAGAGTATCAGTCCGTCATGACTAAAGAGTTCAGTTCGGCACAACCAAAGAGTTCGGCCCCAGCCTACAGCTCGGTAAAAGCCAACCAATCAAACTCTGCTCTCAGGTCGGCATCAAGCTCTACTCTCAGATCGGCAAAAGCTGCTCGGCAATAATTCAGCAGTTCGGTCTCAGTATTCGACCGAACTAGGAGATAGTGGACTCATGCAGGATTTCCACCTCCACTACACCCACGATCTATTTAGTGGTGTCAAGCAGTCATTAACTCATGCAGGATAGTGGACCCATGCAAGATCGCCACGATCTCCACGACATCCACTACCTAGTAAATGGCTGCATGCCACGATCTTGGTTCAATGTATATATAGAACCTAGATCAGATAGATAGGGTTAAGTTCTAAGAGTTCTCTAGACATAAAAAGATCATATAGCAAGTCTGTATTGTAAGCTGTAAAAAACAGATCAAGCAATACAACTCTGCCCTCTTTTCTTCCCGTGGACGTAGATTTACCTCAGTAAATCGAACCACGTAAATCTCTGTGTCGTGATTTGTATTCTCTACCAGCATTTACTAACATCAGAAATTCGCGGATTCATCACTGGCGCCGTCTGTGGGAAACAGAGAACCAAATTTGTGATAAAGCGAATTTTTGACCCTTTTTCCACCCCAAAAAAATGCATACCAGATCACATACTACCCGTAATACCGTTCGTGATAACCGTGAGGAAGCTAGTCCAGCTCGCAGGTCTGAAAAACGGCCTCGGGAGACATCTACCTCCGGTTCTCACGAAGAAGGAACAAGCCACTCCAGGAGTCATCGCACCGAGTCTTCCCAGCAGCCCGATTTAAATGAAGCTGTCAAGCTGTTCTTGGCCGAGAAGCAGGAGGAGTTCTTAACCTTCCTGCAGAAGAGCCAACAGCCGGAGAAGACAACGGCGGATTCTCCCTCCTCATCCAGACATGAAAGTCACTACCGCAGTAGTGACGTGTCTTCCAGGAGAAAGAATCCTCAACCCCGACATGTTCCTGTTCCTCCTCGGTACCGGAACCACAGGAGAACTCCATCTCCTCCGTACCGAAGAAATATCGGGTTCGCCATGTACGGAGCATTAAAGACTCCGTTCTCGGACGATATCACCCGAACTCCTTTGCCGCGGAACTACCGGACACCGTCAATGACTTATGACGGGCTAGTGGATCCTCATGACTTCTTGGGACGCTATCAGTATAATATGGCGAACCAGGGTCTCAATGAGGTCCATATGTGCAAGCTGTTCCCCGAGCTTCTTATCGGGAACGCGAGAAGGTGGTTCGACAGCCTTCCTCAAGGCAGCATTAGATCCTACCGAGATCTAATGGATGCTTTCCACAGGAGGTTCTTTCAGAAAGCGGAAGCCCGGATCACTTCGGCTCAGCTGCTTTCTATACGTCAAGGTCGCGACGAAAAGATCAGCGACTTCATGACGAGATTCCACAAGGAATGCCTACAAGTAGATGATCTCAACGATCTACTTGTCATTTCGGCATTCCAAAATGGAATCCTGCCCGGAGCTCTCTACAGAAAGCTCGTGGAATGCAGTCCGCAAACAGCTCAAGAGATGTGGGACATTGCGGACCAGTTCTCCCGTGCCGATGAGGCAGACCGTCGCAAACGGTCTTTAGACAGCTCATCCCGAGGAGACAGGAGGGAGCCCGATCATAGCGATCAGGGACATCCTCGCCGAACTCCTTTTGGCGATCAGGGACATCCTCGCCGAACTCCTTTTGAAAGGATTCAAAGGACTCCGGTGCAAGACCGATTGGGGCCACGTCTCAATCCTGAGAAGCCGCCCGCTCAGTTCGTACCATTGAACAAGTCAAGAGCGGAAATTTTCGAACTGCATTCCGATATGTTCGAAAAGCCAAGGTGGATGACGAAATCGGCCGCGCGCCGACCTCAGGATCAATATTGCTCCTTCCATCAAGACTACGGTCACGATACCGAGGAGTGCCGACATTTGGCTGCAGGCATTGATGCCCTTGTAAAAGCAGGGACGTTAAAAAAATACCAAAGCAAGCAGCCGAAAAAGAACAAAAAGCAGGGAGGTGCGAACTGCGCTCCTCAGGATCCGAAAAGGCAACAGGATCCCGAAGACGATAACGAGCCGCAATATGATGGAGTAATCCTAACTATTGACGCTCTCCTTGCCGGGAAGACCAAATCGTCTCTGAAGTCATAGAGCAGAGGTTAAAAAGCTCGGTCTTCCACCCTCTCCAACAGATGCCGAAGTGATTTTCTTATATTTAGCGGCATCCGATCAAACCATTAGCGCGGTGCTTGTACGAGAAGAAGGCCTAAAGCAGTTTCCCATCTACTTTACAAGCCGAGCATTAAGAGGTCCAGAAACAAGGTATCAACCTCTGGAAAAAATTGCTCTGGCGTTAGTAAATGCAGCAAGGAGACTGCGGCCATACTTCTATGCTCACAAGGTATGCGTCTTAACCGATCTGCCTCTTCGGCAAGTTTTGACCAAGCCAGAAGCATCAGGCAGAATCGCCAAATGGGCCATAGAGCTGGGAGAACACTCAATCGAGTATCTACCTCGGAAAGCCATCAAGGGACAAGCCTTGGCAGATTTTCTTGCAGAAGCAAAGTTCGATCAAGCAATTTCTGTTATTGCCGAACTGAAGAATTCTGCCAATGCCGAACTAGCACAGCCCTTGGAATCCGAAGTAGAGCCGCCGGACTGCTGGAGCGGATTCGTAGATGGAGCTTCAAACAAGATGGGAAGTGGAGCTGGTATTTTACTTGTCGCTCCCGACGGACACGAGGTAACCTACTCACTTCGGTTCCTATTCCCCACTACTAATAATGAAGCCGAGTACGAAGCCCTCCTGGCCGGACTCCAGTTAGCGCAAAGTCTGCTCGTCAAATCTCTCAAAGTCCATTGTGATTCACAAGTCATAGTGAATCACATGTTGGGTACAAGTGAAGCTCGTGACGAGAGAATGAAGAAGTATTTGGACAAAGCGCAAAGCATCAGCCGAAGTTTCTCCTATTTTCGGATAATCCGCATTCCCAGAGCGGAAAATAGCCGAGCAGATACCTTAAGTAAGTTGGCATCAGATCCGAGCTCAAAGGCGGAAGAATTAATGCATCGAAGCATTGATGAAGCCGAGGTACATTCAGTATCCAGCTCGCCGAACTGGATGACGCCGATCTTGCAGTATCTGGATCAAGGACAATTGCCCGAGGATAAGAGAGAAGCTCGGAAGATCACGTGCCGAGCACTTCGGTACGAACTTCATAAAGGAGTCCTCTTTAGAAAGTCTTACCTCCAGCCGTTATTGCGGTGCGTAGGACCAGAAGAGACGGACTACATCCTCAGAGAAGTTCATGAAGGATCGTGCGGTAGCCACATCGGAGCCAGAGCTTTAGCTAAAAAAGTTCTGAGATGGGGATATTATTGGCCAACCTTGGTACAAGAAGCAGTGCAGCTCGTCAAGACATGCCCGAAGTGCCAAATCCATGCAAATATCCCAAGGATGCCGCAGACCGATCTATCCACTATGCAAAGCCCTTGGCCTTTTATGCAATGGGGTATAGACATAGTAGGACCACTACCACAAGCTCCTCGGCAAATAAAATTCCTAATCATTGCCGTGGACTACTTCACGAAGTGGGTGGAGGCTGAACCATTAGCTACGATAACGAGCTCAAAGGCATTGGATTTCGTCTGGAAGAACATAGTGTGCCGATTTGGCATACCCCACATCCTCATCTCGGATAACGGGACTCAGTTCACCGACAAGACGTTCAAGAATTGGTGCCAAGAGCTGAATATTCAACAGCGGTTCACTTCGGTCTCTCATCCACAAGCAAACGGACAAACGGAGGTAACAAATCGTATCCTGGTGAAAGGGTTAAAAGCTCGGTTAGAACAAGCCAAAGGACAATGGGTAGAAAATCTCCCTCAAGTCCTATGGTCCTACCGAACTACACCCACAACCTCCAGCGGTGAAACTCCGTACAGTCTTGTGTACGGCACTGAAGCCGTGATTCCGGTGGAGATCGGCATACCCAGTCCCCGAACTCTAAACTTCTCAGCAGAAATGAATGACGACGGACTGAGAGCCGAGCTAGATCTTGCCGAAGAAAGAAGAGAATTGGCATGCATAAAAGCAGCCAAGTACAAGGAGCAAGTAGCCCGGTATTACAACCAAAGGGTGAAGAAGCTGCAATTTCAAGTGGGAGATCTCGTCTTGAGAAACAACGAAGTAAGCCGAGCAGAAAAGCTGGGCAAGCTCGAACCCACATGGGAAGGTCCGTATCGGGTGTCAGAAGTCCTCGGCAAAGGGTCTTACAAATTGGCTCACATGTCAGGAGAACAGGTACCCCGAACATGGCACATTTCCAACCTCAAGAAGTTCCATTTGTAAGAGACAGTCCGGTCAGTCAGTCTTGAGTCCTGCTTGGTCTTTGTGCTTTCTTTGGTTTGCTTGGTCTTTGTTTGTCTCTGTGCGTTTTGTCTGTGTGTTTTGTCTGTCTCTGTGCGTGTCGTCTCTTACAAATGTTACTGAGGTATCTTGTTCTTCGAAGGCTGATCCCCTTCTTAGAACATATACAAGCCAACGATTGTGAGTCAAAGCTTCTAAAGAGGATACAAGACCACAATTCAGCTTAAACAAGCAGTTCGTCTGAAACGAGCTGCAATAAGCCAACGATTGTGAGTCAAAGCTTCTAAAGAGGATACAAGACCACAATTCAGCTTAAACAAGCAGTTCGTCTGAAACGAACTGCAATAAGCCAACGATTGTGAAGTCCAAGCTTCTAAAGAGGATACAAGACCGCAATTCAGCTTAAGAATCAAGCACTTCGTCTGAAACGAACTGCAACGAAAGTCCGATTCTCGCGATAAAACTTGCCTGAATTAGGACAAGGGAAAGTCCGATCCACGCGATAAAACTCGCCGAATTAGGACAAGGGAAAGTCCGATCCCCAAATTAGGACAACGGAAAGTCCGATCCGAGCGATAAAACTCGCCAAATTAGGACACAAGCTTAGTCCGGTCAAAGATGTTTATTTCATCAGACCAAAGACGAGTCCGGTCAAAGATGTTTATTTCATCAGACCAAAGACGAGTCCGGTCAAAGATGTTTATTTCATCAACCCAAAGACGAGTCCGGTCAAAGATGTTTATTTCATCAACCCAAAGACGAGTCCGGTCAAAGATGTTTATTTCATCAGACCAAAGACGAGTCCGGTCAAAGATGTTTATTTCATCAGACCAAAGACGAGTCCGGTCAAAGATGTTTATTTCATCAGACCAAAGACGAGTCCGGTCAAAGATGTTTATTTCATCAGACCAAAGACGAGTCCGGTCAAAGAAGAGTTCACTTCATAAGACCGAGGACAAACATCAACTTACCCCGTACCTTTATCCAGAATGCCGAAGTAATTCACTTCGCTTTCCGGGGGGGGTAGTGATGGAGTACGTACTAAACAAGCCCCACAGCAGTAAAGCCCATCAGCCTAAAGCCCAAGAAAGAGTATCAGTCCGTCATGACTAAAGAGTTCAGTTCGGCACAACCAAAGAGTTCGGCCCCAGCCTACAGCTCGGTAAAAGCCAACCAATCAAACTCTGCTCTCAGGTCGGCATCAAGCTCTACTCTCAGATCGGCAAAAGCTGCTCGGCAATAATTCAGCAGTTCGGTCTCAGTATTCGACCGAACTAGGAGATAGTGGACTCATGCAGGATTTCCACCTCCACTACACCCACGATCTATTTAGTGGTGTCAAGCAGTCATTAACTCATGCAGGATAGTGGACCCATGCAAGATCGCCACGATCTCCACGACATCCACTACCTAGTAAATGGCTGCATGCCACGATCTTGGTTCAATGTATATATAGAACCTAGATCAGATAGATAGGGTTAAGTTCTAAGAGTTCTCTAGACATAAAAAGATCATATAGCAAGTCTGTATTGTAAGCTGTAAAAAACAGATCAAGCAATACAACTCTGCCCTCTTTTCTTCCCGTGGACGTAGATTTACCTCAGTAAATCGAACCACGTAAATCTCTGTGTCGTGATTTGTATTCTCTACCAGCATTTACTAACATCAGAAATTCGCGGATTCATCAGGGTGCTACTCTTGCAAGAATTTGATTGTGAAGTGAGAGACAAGAAAGGGACGGAGAATAAGGTAGCGGACCACCTGAGTCGGACTTTCCAAGGAGAGACAGACGAAGCAATACCTGATGCATTCCCTGAGGAACATCTGTACTACACATGGAAATTTCCTAGACCTATCAGCTGGGAAAAGGTCATGGTGATAACAGGTCCAGGAGATTCTGAAAAGGGGAAGTTCCAACTAAACGCCGAACCTTGGTTCGCAGACCTAGCAAACTACTTGGTCACTGGAGAAGTACCTAGTTCGCAAGAAATCTCCCGGGCCCAGAAGATGAAACTGAAAAGCGAAGCAAAGTACTATCATTAGGACGACCCATATTTATGGAGAATGGGAGCCGACCAAGTAATAAGGAGGTGTATTCCAGATTGGGAACAGAGGGATGTGCTGAATCATTGCCATGCCCTAGCCTGTGGAGGTTATTTTGGACCAAGGGAAACTGCGAGGAAAGTCCTCAACAGTGGATTCTATTGGCCAACGTTACACAAGGATGCCTTCGAATTCTGCCAAAACTGTGAAAGATGCCAGCAGACGGGAGGAATTTCGAAGAGAGATGAAATGCCGCAATTCCCAGTGATTGTCTGCGAGATTTTCGACGCTTGGGGAATGGATTTCATAGGACCATTTCCATCTTCATATGAGAACACTTATATTCTTGTGGTTGTAGATTACGTTTCGAAATGGATAGAAGCAAAGGCTACCATTTCATGTGAAGCCAAAGAAGTAGCCAAGTTCCTTAGAACCAACATCTTCAATAGATGCGGAGTGCTGAGTGCAATCATTTCTAACCAAGGGACGCACTTCCGTAACAAAACAATAGAAGCTCTGATGAGGAAATACGAGGTCCACCACAGGCTTTCTACCTCGTATCATCCTCAGTCTAATGGACAGGCCGAGATTTCCAATAGGGAGATAAAGGCGATATTAGAGAAGACGGTGAATTCGTCAAGGAAGGACTGGAGTAAGAGACTTGGAGATGCATTGTGGGCATACCGGACAGCATACAAAACGCCTATAGGAATGTCACCCTTCAGGTTGGTTTTTGGCAAGATGTGCCATCTGCCCGTAGGAGTGGAGCATAGAGCATACTAGGCGGTCAAGGAAATTAATATGCAACCCCAGTCTTGTGAGGAAGAACGGAAGTTGCAACTTCAAGAGTTGGAAGAGTTGAGACTTGAGTCATATGAGTCCACAATGTGGTAAAAATAGAAGACAAGGCTCTAGCATGACAAGAACCTCCGGGTCAAGGACTCCAAGTAGGGCAGAGAGTGCTCCTTTTCCAATCCAGGCTCAAGCTGATGCCCGGGAAGCTAAAGTCCAAATGGGTCGGGCCATACACCATCGTTGGCCTTCGAGCAAACGAAGCTGTGCAAATTCAGGGTAGTGCTTCAAACTCTACTCCTTTCCTTGTGAATGGTCATCGGGTAAAAGTTTTTAGGGATAATCATGAGTCGTGCGTTGTAACGCCCGTACTTTTTATGGAAGATGACGCGCGTAAATCGAGGAACGATCGAAGAAATTATATTTGGAACAACACCAAATATAAGTCGTGACGTTAAGCGTTCTTTAATTTTGTGAAGAACAAGATAACAAAAGTTAATAAAGTTTTGCGAATTTTAATTATCAAAAAATGCGGGAATATAAAGTACGTATATTTACATTTGGGCTTCTCAAATTAAATTAGAGTCCAATGAGTATATATAAAATGGCCTTGGGCCATAACAATATATACCTAACAATTAAATAATTATCAACCTGGGCTTTCAACTAAATGAACACAAACTAATTTAAATGATATATGTTGAGCCCAATACAATTTCCAAAGATATGAGAGCAAGCCCAAAAGAAAAAAAAGTCTTCCTTCCTTCTTCTTCTCCAAGTAGACTACGGTCTTTCACCATGGGGGCTCTTCACCTCCAACTCTCTTCACTTTCCATCTTCTCACAATTAATTCTACAAAATCAAGAGTCACCCATATTATAACCTATGTTCATTCATCTTTCCACTACTCTTCTACTTCAACTTCAAACAAAACAAAATTTGAGAAGAGAGCCGAGAGTGAAGGAAGTGGGTTGCTACCATTCTTGCTCCTCCACCACCAAATTCAATCCTTCTTGAGGTATAATCTCTTTTCAAGCCTCAAAGCATGAATCTTTGTATATATATTTCATACATCATTGCATAATCCACTTCCATAATCAAATCAAACAAAATAACAATCAACAATTGAAATTAATCGAACACTTGTCGTATGCAATCGAAAGTCCCAAAGAACGTAACTTGATAATAAAAATACACCTTGCGGGTCTTTTTGGAGTGTTTCCGAGCGGGTTCGAGTGGTTTTGGGGAGGAGGAAGCGACGACAGCGGCTCGACGGGGAGGGACGATGGCGCGACAGCAGCTATGCTGTCCGGCGACAGCAGCTGCGCTGTCCGTCGACTCCGGCAGCAGCTCCCGTTGGCGAACAGCAGCAGCGACGGAACAGCCACGACGGCACTGTGCAGCGGCTAAGTAAGCCGGCGGCTGGACCCCCACCGCGACGGCGATGCTGACGGATCGAAGGCGACAGCGGGAGTTCAACGACGCTGAGCGACGCTCGGTGGCAGCACTCCTCTCACCGGGCAGGCGGCTCCGACGCGAAAAGGGAGGGGCGGCGGAAATTTTAAATGAAGAAGAAGAAGAGAGGAAGAGGAGAAGAGAGAGATAAAAGAAGATGAGAGAGACGTGTAAAATAGTGGAAGAAAAAGGGATTTGGACCTTTGTCATTTGGGCCTCTACTTGATTTTTTGAAAGTGGACCTATTAATTAAAATAGGATGTTTGGTTAGTTGGGCTCCAAATATTTTTGTTGGGCTTCAAAATTTTAAATTTGGAGATAAAAGGTGGGGGAATGCTTAGATGATTGGGCCGATAATTTAATCGTGAATAATGATTTAATTAAATCCCGGAATAATTTGAAGCACGAATAATACTACCCAAGTGCGAAGTAAAAGTATTTACGAGGAGAAATAATTGCGATGAATTAAGTATGCGTTTAAATAATTTTAGGAAATTTATTTCCGACGTCATGGAAAATACGAGGAGCCAACGGAGGAAAGAACGAGCGTAAGCGGCCGACCGGCGTCGCACGCGACGCCTTGGGCGGCCGCCGAATAATCGAAAATGCACAAAAATCGAAAAAACGAATTAAAATATTTTAATTGGAGTGCATGCATTCTAAAATGTCTTCGTTACAGAGATTGATGTGAACTTTATGTATTTTCCGAAAAGGTGGTTCGCATGGCCGCTAAAGTCGGAACGAGGAATTTTACGGAAATCCTAAGCTTTTGAGGTGGGCTTTATTACTTAAACTCTTTTATTTGAAATGATATGTTATGGTGAAATAAGGGTGGTTTAAAATAGTATGTCATGCCGTATTTTATGTTTTGAATTGCCTATCTGATTGTCTACTGGGATAATATCCTACTATACTTTTATAGTTAACGAATTCGGGTCTGACTAGGGAGTGAGTCCCTACTCGGACTAGTGCACTGATAGGGATCGTGAGCCGTCCCCTAGGTCGGCCGGTCCAGTGATCGAGTTTGTGGCCACATTCTCGTTTCACATGATAGCTCAGATATGGTACATGATGGGGGATGATGATTGTCAGCGCTGACACTTTTAAAGGAATGATTTTGGTGTCTCTCGGTCTTTTTAAAGTAAAATCCGAGTTTCACTCTATGATGGCTTGACATAACTTAAATGATAAATGTATTTCGGGCATGAGTTCACTGGGTGCATCAAGTACTCAGCCCCTGCATATATTTTCCCTATGTGCAGGTTGAGCGAGGTCGGGAGGCGGAGGATGTTGAGCAATGAGCCAAGAATTGTAATCAATAACGTTCTGGTTACTATTGTGTCTTCATACATAGTAGTAGCTAACTCTCAATTGCTTCCGCTACTCTACGTTTTAAGAATTTCTTCTATTTCCTTGGAATTGTCAAACCATGTCATTCACGTTATGTACCTTTGGGATTTGAAACTTTGATTGATAAATGTAAATTTCATCTTTTGATCGATATGTCGTACTCCTTTTGATTGTTCCCCCTTCTTCCCCGCTTCTCAAATCCCCCATTATTCATGATTCCCCGCGCTTCCTATCCTTAGAAAGTGCGGTCGTGACATGCGTAGTGGAGGAAGTGCCACTATGCACACTCTCTGTTATCGCCTAGTCGGTTTGATAAGTAGGTGCTTTCGACGAATTCCCGGGTCTAGTAAATGGAAATGCATTTTCAACCTATACACTAAACCAGGGGATCTCGAAGAGCACTCGTTTGAATGTGTAAATAGTTTAACTGCTTTACTAAAAAAATAAAAAAATTACCAAACAAAGAAAAAAATTCTAATCTTCTAAAAATATTTTCGGAACGTCAGATTTCTTTAGGGAAATTGCTTTGTCACCTTTGAATCCTTGACCTAGGAGCCTAGCGTTTCATTTTTTTGTTGTTTTTACCTAAGTGTGGTATTGCGAGAAGGGAGCATTTACATGAGGCAGAGAGTTTAGTTTGGGAGGGATGTGGTACACTTCGAATTTCAATATCACACTTTATGGAAGGCGTACGGTTGCTGACCTCTTGCATGCAACCGCCTGCAACTGCTTCCATCCCTATCTAATACTCCCTCCGTCCCGAGCTACTAGCTCATTTCCTTTTCGGCACGGAGATTAAGGAATGAGTGTATAGGAAAGTAAAAAATGACGGCTATAGGTGAAAATTATTACTAAAAATGGAAAGAGTGCAAGTAACTTGGGACGCCCAAAAAGGAAATACGTGCGAGTAGTGCGGAACGGAGGGAGTACCTATTTTCCTTCCTTGTTCTTTATTTCTCAAAACAAACACTCTCTCACTCTAAAAAATCCCCAAATTTCACTCTCTCGCAATACCCACTTTTCTTTAACCCTATTCAAAATTTCTTCTAAGTTTTTGTGTGATTTTCAGTTTCAAGTCACGGAAAACAAATCAGAAGCCGGGAAACCTACCACATTTGTCGACGCCGGTGCGGCAGCATTTATGTCCGACTTAATGCAGAAGTTCGGCTGTCCTGAAGAGGCGATGAAAGCCTTTGCCATGTTTACAATAATGATGGGACAAACAAAATCGTCCGCCGTAACACCCACATCAACAACAGCACCACCACTCACGATTCCCGAAGACTCGGCGACCCAACCGTCTGTGGCACATGCAGAAGTCGAACCGTCCGCGAGCATACCAGAGAGAGCCACCACAATAGGCAAAACATAGGGACAAACGACAGATCTGGCTGAGGGGGTATCCCCTGTTGTTTCTGGTGATGTGTTGGAGGGGGTAACCCCTATTGTTTCTGGTGATGTGTTGGAGGGGGTAACCCCTGTTGTTTCTGGTAATGTTTTGGAGGGGGTAACCCCTGTTGTTTCTGGTAATGTTTTGGAGGGGGAAACCCCTGTTTCTGTTGAAGGTTTGGAAGGGTTTCCCTTGTTGAAAATTTGGAAGGGGAAACCCCTGTTCTTGCTAATAATACTGATGAGGGGGAAACCCCTGTGAATATTATGGGCGGTGAAGCCCTAGAGGGGGAAACCCCTATTTACATTGAGGGGGCAACCAATGAATTGTCTGTGGAGGCGGTGGGTCTCGTTACTGAAGAAACACCGGAGCCTGTCGATGGTGAGGTACAGCTAGTGGTGGATCTGACAGAGGTCCCGGAAGAAACGGTTTCACCGTTGGACAAACGAGAGGTTAGGTGGAAGGCTCGGCGAAGCCTGTTGGATGAGATTGATGATACGGCCCAACCTACTGATGATGAAGTGCTGGATCAAGCGACTACGGGAATGGAGAAGGCAGACTCTCTTGGACCTAGCAACGAGGAGGAGCGCCGCCAGGCGACATAGAGAAAAAGGAAGGGAAAACATACAGCTACTTCCTTGGTCAAGAAGTCGAAGAAGGCCGCTGGGGGCAAGTCTGATGAAGCCTCACTTCCTCCACCCGCGAAAGTACCGTACAAGGAAGAAATCTCTAATCCTGCCCAGTTCAGTGAATCTGAAGAAATCGAGATCGAGGAGCCAGAGGAGGAGATAAACTATGAGCCTGCTGAAGTATGGATCACTAAAGGACTGCTAGACGCAATGAGGAAGTTTGAGGATCCCAAGCGGGCGTCGACTTACAAGGAAAGGTGTAGCACGGGTAAGCTTGCGAAGTCTGGGAAACGTTATGATCCTGAGGAGTTGAAGGAGATAGATTGTGATGAGGAGTTCCGGCAATATATCGGGGCCATCGGGTTCGACTGGCTGTTAAGGCACAGCACTGCGGAAGTACCAACGGCCCCGTGAGTTTTTCTATACCTTCCGACTAAAGCCCACCACAGATTTGGATGCAGATTCGACCACTTTCCGTTTGTTTACTGAAGAACATGAGATGAGCATCTGCAAATGGTCTCTCCGAATGGGATTGTTCACTCGTGCGGAGGATGACGAGGGGATTTGGAACGATCGGATGGTAGGACAATTCAAAACAAGCTACTCGAAAGGGTTTCACATTGGGAATCACGTACTTCGTTTTGCTCAGACTTTATCAGTTACAATCTTATGGGTACTGCCAATTCTGCCTTGACTACGGCGGATCTCTACTTCACATGGTGCATGGCCAAGGGAGTCAAGGTGCACTTAGGCTACTGGTTAGCCCAGGCGTGTCATCAAATGGCCGCCAATCCTTCCAGACATATGTATACATGTCACCTCTTAGGGGCTTACTTACAACGCAACACGATAATGAAGATCGCCAAATCTGCCCCCGAGGTAGATATGTGTGAACCCCCGGAGGTTTTTAACGTGGAATATTTCATCAACAAAGGTTTGCTATACATGTCTGGAAAGGATGTGCGCTTTTACGAAGTCGGCAGATTGGAGCCCTAGGTCAAGCAGGAGCAGGACGTTACTGAGTCGAAAGTCAGTGTTGAGTTTGAAGAAGTGAAAACGGAAGTGAGTGTTATGCGCAAGGAATTGGGTGCAGTTAGAAAAGAAGTGGCAGAGATAAGGACAGAGCTAGGCGGAATTAGGGATGAGATGCAGGCCCTCAAGGGGCGCATCACTATCTTGGTGGGAAATCATCTACACAGAACGATCGGATGGCGGAAGCCGTCAACCTGATGATGATGATGACAAAATGGCTGAAGGAGAAATTTCCCGAGCCACTAATGAAATTTCCTACTGGACCTAGCAATGTGCCTAAGCAGCTATGGCCAGGAAGTTCAACTCCCCAGCATCCCCCTCCACCATCAAAGCCTTTGACCGACCCGTCTGCATGAAAGCCCGTGTCAGTTAAGCAAACCGTGTTCAGACCAAGTGAGAAGGAGTCAGATAAGCCGGAGTCGCCGGCGAGGAAAAAAGCAAAAGTAAGCCGCCCTTACGTTCCACCGCAGTTTGGCTCCCGTGGGTGCCAAACCCCGAAATAAACCCTCCTTGACCAAGTAACTTTACTCTCAGTTTTATTTTCTTTCTTTCTTATGTGTGTTTGGTTGTTGTTTTGTGTTGTTTTTTTTTTCTTTTGGCATGCTCTGTATATATTTGCTTGCGTTTATAATTATCTTCTCCCACTTAGCCCAATCTTTGGTCTAAGTGTGAGAAGTTTGTTTTGTTTTCAAGCTTGTTTTGGTTTTTATTCTGTTGGTATTTCTCCCACTTAGCCCGATGTTCGGTCTAAGTGTGAGAAGTTTGTGTTGTTTATGAGTGTTGTTTGTTTTGTTTTATGTTTATTTGCCTGTTTTGTGCTGTTCATACTTCCCTGTTTCCCCCCTTCACTAGGATAGCTCGGGGACAAGCTTGAGTGAAGTGGGAGGGGGAGGAAGTCAGTGCAATATGTGTTCTTTTTATGTTTAGGAGTCTCTACGTCTAGTGTTTTTGTGTACCGGATGAACAAGTGGATATAATAAGGCAAGATCCCTTTAGTAAGAGTAATTGAAGATAGGATGCATGTCAACTTTGATGCCTTTTATTCTTAATAAGCCGAATTCAGTTTGAATGAAGTAAGGACGATAGAAGACGCGTTAGACGACTTAGTTGTGAAGCCCCAACATAAATGTGAGTTATAAGCCTATACACTTTGAGCTAACTTGTATAAAAATGGGGCCACTTGATGCTTAGGGAGTAGAGTTAGAAGGAAGAAAAAAAAAAAAAAAAAAATTGGGATATGGAGGTATAAGCTGGACGAAGTCCAGGAAATGGAGGTATAAGCTGGACGAAGTCCAGGTAATGGAGGTATAAGCTGAACGAAGTCCAGGAGAGAAAAAAATTTTACAAAAAAAATTGGAGGTATAAGTTGGACGAAGTCCAGGGGAAAATACAACAAAAGGGGAGATAAAAGAGAAAATAATTCCTAAGGGCAGGAAGTAATAACAACCTGCTCCAGGGATTAAGAAAAAATTAGAAAAGATGGAGATTGTAGAAAGGAGAGGTATAAGCTGGACGAAGTCCAGGAGAGAAAAAAATTTTACAAAAAAAATCAGAGGTATAAGTTGGACGAAGTCTAGGGGAAAATACAACAAAAAGGGGGGATAAAAGAGAAAATAATTCCTAAGGGCAGGAAGTAAAAACAACCTGACCCAGGGATTAAGAAAAAATTAGAAAATGAGGAGATTGTAGAAAGGAGAGGTATAAGCTGGACGAAATCCAGGAGAGAAAAAAATTTTACAAAAAAAATCGGAGGTATAAGCTGGACGAAGTCCAGGGGAAAATACAACAAAAAGGGGGGATAAAAGAGAAAATAATTCCTAAGGGCAGGAAGTAATAACAACCTGACCCAGGGATTAAGAAAAAAATAGAAATTGAGGAGATTGTAGAAAGGAGAAACTCTCATAACCCGACGCATCAGTGGTATAACTTTGACTTAAGAGTGATTCGATCCTAAGATCCCTGGTGAGGAATGAGTGATCGAGTAAATCCAACAAGTGGGAAGTAAATAGGCTATCTTGACGAACTGACAGACCAACTAGGTAGAAGAAGGAAAAGGGGAGGATTTGAAGACTGTAGACGAATCGGATTGACCTTAAGCTTGTGGGGATGGCTGCCTAAAAGTTGAAACTGGTTCATGCCTAGGTCTAGGAGTATTTTTTTAGCTGATCATAGGATAATCATGCATTGAAATTCGCCTTATTCTTTTTCTTGTCTTTATACTTGAGGACAAGTATGGTTTAAGTGTGATCAGTTTGATAAGGCTAATTTCATGCATGGGTTGTAGGGTAAAATTCTCTTAATATGTTTTAAGCCAGGTATGTAGAAGATTTTCGCCAGACCCAGGAAAGGAAAAGGACATTTGCATGGTCCAAGGAAACTGGCGAATAAGTGAGCGATTTGAAGAAAAGTTACTAGACGGAGGAAATCAAGGAGCTGAAGGGTAGAATGGAGATTTCTACGAAGGCGTCTAGAAGATTATGTCCGCACCTATGTAAAGAAGAAAGCATGCAATCAGAGCAGACCTTCTCGGTGAAGGCCTGATGACCAGATTGCAGCTCTAGCTCGCTCACTTCTACATACTTTTGGGTTTCATCGGGAAATTGTGGGGGATTTCTCAAGTTTATTTTGCTAGTTAGTAGTTGGGTAACACCGTCCTTACAGAGGGCAAATAAACAATTTAATCGCTTTCATTTTACTTTATTGTCGTGAATTTCACCGAGCTTCGCCGTTCGAAGCTCGGCCCTGTTGATGTTGCATTACCGTTGTTTATGAAATTTCTATTTCCGTAGTTGAGTTGTTGATTAATTTCGATCATGGATGCCATTTATTTTGAGTTTGATGATGCTGTGGAATGGGATGTTTGATTTCTGTGTTGATCAGAGCAGATTGTTCGAATCTGAAGTTGTGGAGTTGATTTTATTTGTTGTTGGGTTCGGAAAGCTTGGATCCGGAGTGGATTAAACATCTGGCGGTTGGATCTGAAACAGGGTGATCGGAGTTGATCCTAGCTTTCGTATTTTCATTTCATTCCGTCTAGTTTATGTAGATCTATTTTATTTCCGACGTCCAAATTTTTACATTCTGTTTGAATCTGGGTTCGTGATCTGTTTTCTTCATGTTTGTGTATGATTCAGCTAATGAGACACATGTTGCTGTTAGTTAAATCCTTAGTTAGTTAGTTGCAGCCTTTCGTCCGTACTTGTTATTTCTGGAATATGGTCCCCACTGTTACTCGCTTTCTGTTTGGCTATAGTAGGAAGTTGTTTGCTCAGTCTAGGGAGTTAGTTGGTTATTTTTAATGTTCGTTGCTAGCGTGATGTTTACAGTTCCTAGGTCTAGTGTTTGATTTTGTGCCTAGGTCTAATAGTAGTTAACCTCAACCTAATTTGCGTGGTAGCAGCCGCTTTCTAGACCAAAGTCTTTAGATGCTTTCTTACGTGTCCATCTTCGTGGGATCGACCCCTACTTCTCTATACTAGTCTATAGTATAACGGGTTGAGGGATCTTTGAAGCACGAGCTTGTGTGTCCAACGACTGGGTCTTTCTATATTCCCTTGAGTTCCTAGACCTAGTGATCTAGTGGATTCACTGGAGTTAGTAGCTCGACCTAGAACAATATAACGCACACTGCTCGACCTAAAAGTACGCCACTAGACTCAGCAGACTTATCGTTATTCATTTTGATAACATGGAAATCGGCAGGATACAAAAAATCATGCACTTTGACGATAACATTTTCTAAGACTCCATCTGGACAAATGCACGATCTATCCGCCAATTGAATCACCACTTTTGTGTTCACCATCCCTACTCCTACTAGCTTCTTGTAAATGGAAAGCGGTAAAACATTTATCGATGCTCCTAAATCACACATGACATGCTCAATTCTGACATCACCGATTGAAATAGGTAAAGTGAACATACCTGGGTCAGTGCATTTCGAGGGCATCCTTAAACATTTATGTTTAAGGTTAGAGTCTTCTAGCGATATTTTTTTTTGTTAGGAACCTGCAATGTCACAAATGGAAACGTTAGGGACTTTTGATATAGTTAAACTCTTTATAAATTTGTAATGTGTTAAGTTTAGCGTAGAGTTTCCACACATTTTACAATATTTTTTTTAATCACACTTGTGTAGTTTATATTTAAATTGCCATTGGTCAAGATCAAAGTAGCTCTTAAAATAAAGATTATTAACCCCTTAGATGAAGATTTATATAATGGATTTATCAATTTATAGAATGAATTTAGTGGTCTGGAATTTGAATATCACAGTTGATGGAGATTCATTCAAATTTATGAATTTCTATATTTTTTCTAAAACAAATTCCTTCACATGGAATTTATGTTTCGAAGTTCCATTTAAAAAAAAATGGATTCGTAATATAAATTTCCCTATTCAAACTAATGGAAATCAGAAAGTTAGGAAATTACAAATTTCATTGAGAAATTTATCATGGACTCGTAAAGTTAAAAGGCGAAGAATATGCCAAAATATGATACTATTGAGATGTCATTGATAGGTGCGGTTCTCACTTGTGTGTGCTTTTATTCTAGGTTAAGCTTCTCAAACCAGAGAATTCGCTAGATCACAAGGTCTAGGAACTCGGAGGATCTCTGAAGTCTCAGTCGTTGGACACACAAATTCCGCATTCAAAAAAAATCCCTCAACCCGCTATACTATGAATTAGTACAGGGAAGCAGGGGTCGATCCCACGAAGATGGACGCATAAGCAAGCATTTAGAAGACTCTGGAAGGGTGAATGGCTGCTGCCACGCAAATTTAGGGTTGAGGTATAACTACTACTAGACCTAGAAACGAGTTAAACACTGGACCTAGGAAAATGAAAACATCATGCTAACATCGAACATCCTCATACATACGAGATATTAAACTAACTTCCTAGACTGGGCGAACAACTTCCTAACATAGCTAGACAGAAAGCGAGTAAACAGTGGGGACCATGTTCCAGAAATAGCAAGTACGGAATAAAAGCTGCAAATAACAAACTAAGAATTTAACTAACAACGGCGAGCATCTCATTACCTGAATCAAACTCGAACATGTAGAAAACAGAGCACATACTCAGATTCAAACAGAATGTAAGAGTTTGGATGTCGGAAACCTGCAAATAGCCGAAAATAAAACAGATCTACATATACAAGACGGAATGAAACGAAAACATGAAAATTAGGCATCAATCACGATCAACTCTGTTTCAGAACCACACGTCGGATGCTTAATCCACTCCGGATCCAAGCAATTTGAACCCAACAATAACCAAAATCAACTCCCTGAACTCCGATTCTGTTCAGATCCACCACAATCCTCACGATTCTACTTCAAATCAACAAGCAAATGCGAAAAGCATCCAATCGGGTAAACAACAACAAGCTCAGAAATAAAAACATCATTCATACTCGAAATCAACATTGCCATATCTGAAAATAGAAATTGCATAAAGTCATGAGAATCCAACAAGAAATAAAGTCGAGCTTCGAACGGCAAAGCTCGGTGAAATTCACGTCAGCAAAATAAAACGAAAGCAAATAATTGTATCTTCGCCCTCCGTGAGGACGGTGTTACACAGCAAACTAGCAGCAAACGAAACCCGAAACCCCCTCTAGTGCTCGAAAATTAAAAACCCAAAGTGTGTAGAGGTGTGTGTGAGCTGAGAGCTACAAGGCCTAAGTGTCGAGAAACCCCGGAACGAACTCTTTCCGAACTCCCCTCTCAATTGCATGCTTTCTTCTTTATATAAGTGCGGGGTCGATCTTCTAGAATCCTTTGCAGAAATCTCTATTATGCCCTTCAGCATCCGTGATCTCCTCTGTCTACTCATTTTCTCGCCAGTTCCTTGCGCCATGCAAACGTCCTTCTCTTTTTCCTGGACCTGGCGAACTTTCTACACACCTGGCTTAAAAAGGTGTGTTAGACCCCGTAAATGTATGAATTCAACCCCTTAATCAATGCATGAAATTAGCCTTATCAGTCGTAAAGTCAAATAGCAGTGGTGATACATTCATGGCCCCGTTGAGGGTGGTGGATAGCCCATGACGAGATCCATGATGAGGCAATTACAATAAGGGCTCTCCAACTTCATTCAAAGGGTGTTGCAAGAAGAATCATTGAAGTCTATTTTGTTGGGATGATCGGATTGCTCAAATGTGGTTATATTAAGCTGAAATTTTGTGTCTATAATCTATGTTATGTTATCTATGTCTCTGCAAAATATCATCGAAATATTCGTCTATTTGCCTATTCATCCTTGGGGTTAAACCTGTTTTGGCATAGTTGGGGAAAATTGTGCAAATCATACCAAGTTCTTAGATCCAACTATATAAGCATATTTTCCCCTTAATCTAGACTTGATTATGAAGCTCTCCTCCAAAAACCATCCTATTTGGACGTAGGGAGCATTACCAAAACAATTCATAAAGATCAGCCAAGTTTCAACAAAAGTTCCATCTCTTTCTTTTACGTGTGTGTTTGCTCTAAGTCTAGAACCTTGGTTTCAACTTGCTTTTACATGTTTGAATATCTTCACTGCTTGCTTCACTTGCTCTAAAGGTATACTGATAAGGCTCGTTTATCCATTGGTTTGTGGGTGAATTTACGTGCTTATGGGGAGATAATGCAAAACTTTGAGTCTAAGTGTGCAGATTGACAGAGTAGACGTAGATCGAGCAGAAATGGAGTGAAAATGCCGAAAAGATGCTTAATTGACCAAGGGGAATTATCAGAAGGAGCAGACAGTGCAAAGAGTGGGACAGATGAGAGAGAATTCGAAGATACCCATATTTTAAGGGTACAAATGTCAAATCATGGGAGGCATACCCTAGGGATTTGGGCCTCAAGTCTCCCTGTATTAAGGGACCAACATTGAAGATTGAAGCAGCTTCTTTTAGCCCTTTTTTAAGGGCTTTTCTAGATCACAGCCTCCTTGGAGTCTCTTTGGAGTCACACATAGTTCACACAGTAGTTCTTAGATAGAGTTCTCAGCTACAAGTTCACTCCACACCAGTTTCAAGATCTCTGCATCCCAGCTCGGGGGGAGAAGCATCTCAGTTCCGACTGTCTTTTGTTAAAATCGTGTTCCACCGCTCCTAGGAGCGAAGATACAATCTTTACATTCCTGTTTTTGTATCATTTGTTTTCATTTCTCAACTATTTTCAGTGTTTGTGAAGGGGTTTGCTGCGAAAGCGTGAGTTCTAACGGATCACATAAAAACTGATCTATTTAGCAGATTATTTAGATAAACTCTATTCGTGTAATTCTCACATGTATCATGCTCACAACTTGAATTTAAACATGCTTTAGCACAAATAATCCCTAAAACATGCTTGCTACGAAGTTAGCCAATTTACCTCGTTGATTCACTTAAGAATCGAAGATGGCTTGCGTCTTCTCCACGTGAAGATCTGGAGTACTCAGCCTCGGATCTTCTGACTGGTATCCCGGACTGTAATATGATATTTGTGTGGGCAAATCTCTCCAGAATACTAGGACTTGAATAAAGAAGACAGAACCCTGCTCACGAAAGGAGAGCAAAAATCGCTCCTCTCCTTGGAATAGGGGGGACGAAAATTGTTAAAATAAAACAAGTGTATTTTCTGTCTCCTTTATTCTCCTATTTATATTAAGTCACATATTGGGCCCAGTCAGAGATCTAAGGAAGAATTTAGATATGGCCTCCCCCAATTAGCTTTTTACTAATTAAATTGAACCCACAATTTAATATGAGCTTATATTGGAATATTACAATCAGCCACTAAAGAAGTAATATTACACTGCCCATCCAAATCCGAAATTACAAGTATTTCGGGTTTCCATTTGTTTGTCATTTGTTTCCTGCACTTAAGATAGAAACATCCATTAATTAATCAATGTATGTTATGGACTTAATTAATTAACATATTATAAACTCTAAGAGTAGACTTAGCAAGAAAGTCTTATTTATTATTCCTAGAGTAATCAAACTCCAACTAGCTAGGTTCCGAATAATAAAACCTTGTTTCGAGCTCCTCTTGTGGATGTTATCAAACGAGACTCACCTCGCGCACGATTCCATATAATAGCAATCCTAGCACCGCTAGATATTAATCGCCACTACCCAAGATACCAGGATCATTATGTTACGAAAAACCCTATTGGTAAGTCAAATTAGTAGATAATCAATATCGTATGCTCAATGCTAACGTACATTGATTAAGAAATTAATTATCAAGACCTCGTCTTTCAGTAGATAGCATAAAGGCTCGTCTTGCCGTTTTAGATCCAATTCAGTGCTATACTACACCAACGTCATCTTATTTCAATAAGGCTTAAAAATAATCGGACTGACATTGCAATATTTCACGATAGGTAGTCTAGGCCTACCTAGGTTGTGAAATTCTTATATTTCTTTGTTCAGAACTGACCGTGTTACCTTAAAGTGGACGACGCCCACAATCGGTCTACTAAAACAAAGACTTAGACTTTGTTACGTTCGCTTATACATTTAAATATGCAATAAACATCCATTAAATGTAAAACATAAAAACATTATGACAAATATAATATGTTGCATTCATTGGAAAAGAATATATGGAGTTTTACAGTATTCAATCACTCGAAAGGTGATTTCTAGTATACAAAACCCTAACAGTTTGAATATCTTAGCTTGGAGATCTCTAGGAATTTTGTTGTTGAATCTAAATCTTGACGTTGGATTTGGTTGAATCTGGTTTGAATCTGAAATTATGGAAGTTTTTGTTGGAGCTTTTGTTAGATCTGTCGTGTTGAGCTTTGTTGATGTTCATGTTGGATGTTTTTCGCAATTGGTAGATATTTAGGACCTTAAATTTGGTTTATGTTGAAGTTCTTCTTGGATCTCATGATGTTGAGTTTTATTCATGCTTGTTGGATGCTTTTTCGCAATTGTTAGTTGTTAGGATCTCTTAGATTTATCTTGTTTGACGTCTGATTTCGTGGATCCATGATAGTTAGAGTTTGATTTCGTAAGATCTAGACTGCCCTGTTTCGATTCTGCATGATTATTGTTTGTTTTTGTTCATTCGTCATTCTGATTTACTAGTTAGCGTAGATCTGGTAGTCCTTAGCTTAGATCTCTTATTTACATCCTGTTTGAAGAATGCTCTGTTTTGCTTTATGCTTTTGCCTTTTCAGCTTTTCTGCTAGTCCAGTCGATTTAGGAAATATGGTCCCCAATTTACTTTTACACTTTGTCTGTCCATTTTTGGGAAGCTTCTTGTTTGAGTTGTAGTTGCAGGTGTTCCTAGTAGTTTAATTTCAATTTAAGATGTATGGTTTGAGTACAGTCGTTCATGCATGTTTTCGTACTTTTCACGTCTAGTTGACTAGTTAGGTAGAGTCCTCTGTTATTTATGTCATGTCCAGTAGATAAAACTTAGCCCTCTTTAGTTACGTGGCAACAGCCAAAACCCTTCCGAAATGTCTCAAACACGTACACACCTCCATCTCTATGGGATTCGATCCTTACTTCCCTATACTAGTTAATAGTAGCAGAATCAATTAATGAAAAATGGAAGAATCTTACCCTATTGGTGTTGTCGTCAACACCATTTAATTTCAGATTGTTCGCAATCTCCACGAACTTTGAGAGGTGTCGGTTGGCATCTTCTGTGGCCCTGCCTGCAAAAGGAAACTGCTCAACTCTTTGTATAAGGGGCATTGACAGCTCAAAATTGTTAGCATCTATACAACGGCCTTTGGGAAAAGTAATCATATTGACGTGATTGAACATATGTATCACGGGCACTATCTCCTTATTCCTCTTTTCCTGCGCCTCGCGGGCAGCCTTCTCCGCGTCTCTCTCATCCATCAACAGCTTGACTGTGGCTTGAAGCCTCTCTATCTCTGTTCTGTCCGCCATTGATCCTTGATCACTTCTTATTTTCCTACGGGTCCTTTCAAGTTCGAGATCGAGCGGCTCTAAGATGTTCTTCCCAGAACGCGTTCGCATACACAACCTGAAAGAGACAAAAATAAAACAAAAATTAAAAACAGAAAGCAGTTAAATTCCAAAGTAGTAAAATTGTCCGTTTGAAGATATCAATCACAAAAGTGAATGTAATCCCCGGCAACGGCGCAAAAAACTTGATGGCACTATAAATACTTACAAGTATATAGAGTAGATCTAGTATAGCTAAAGGTCAGTACCGGATATCGATCACGGGGAAAACAATCATAGACTGTCTACCTTCTACTAAAACTAATTACTATTTGGAAAATCGAAAGTTTTGAGAATTTTTGAAACCAAAGAACAATTGAAAGCAATAAACAAATAATTGCAAATAAATCACGAAGGTAAAAGATAAGAGATAAGGGAACTCCAGGGATGTGCGTTCACAGTTACGGTTATACAAATTCCAACTACAACACCCTTGCACAGTTCTTACTTTGATAGAACGAGTCACCTAGCTTATGCTCATGGGATGCAAACGTTGATTACTAACACTAGGGTTGTCAATCCTAGATCCGTAACTCCTAAAAGCTCCTAAGACCCTTGAAAAGTCCTCACTCTCAATTAACAATGCCGTTTTAATGGAAGCTAATTGTAGTGTTTATTAAGTGGATCTAACTCGCCAATCTCTTCTCACGATTATATAGCAAGTTATATTAAATCATAACAGAATGTGTCACTCAAACGTGAAGCGTTATCCAATTACTTAAGGAAGAAACAAAGTAAGAATAAAACATATATTAAATAGAAAACGGAATTGTATAACCAAAGTCGTTACTAACACATTCCTAGAATCCTATAAGTTTAGTTACCCATGATTGAATAAACCATAAACATAGATTGTAGGGAAGACAATGAAAACATAAGAACTAAAGCAATAAAACCCAAATCTTGAATCCTTGTAGCCTTGATGATCTTCTTGATTCCTTCTTCAATCCCTTGCACTATGAAGTACTTTCACTTTTTAAGCTTTGGAAATAGTTTGCAAAGAGAAGATCTCCTTTTGATGAAGCTTGAGGGGTATTTATAGGGGAGAAATCGCCCCTCTTCAAACAAGAAAAAGGATTGCAAAGTATGGTAAGTATTGGAGAGAAAGTAGGGCAATTTTTGCTCGCCGCTATTTCCCAGCGGGACGTTGCACCTTAGCCAGCGGTCGCTGTGGGTTGATCCGTAGCCTCTGCCTCTTGGACAACGATTGTTGTACTTTGTTTTAGCAGTCGCTGACAATTATCCCGTAGCTTCTTGATCACATGTAGCAGTCATTGTGCACACCCCAGCGGTCGCTAGGCGTGTTCTTTCTTTCATGCAACTTTCCTGGAGCGGGCCGCTACTGGCCTAGCGGTCTCTGGGCGCCAGCGGCCGCTGGCTGTGTTGCAGCGGGCCGCTGAACGTCTTAAACAACTCCAAATTTCCAACTTGGCTTTTTTACTCTCTTTTTGGGCTCAAATATGCACGTTTCTTACAAAACACGTCAAAATACCAAAATAGACAAAACATACAAAATATAGACATGAATTGTGATTTTGACATTAAAAACGGACCAAATATAGGCCTTAAAACCGTGTAAAATCTGAGCGTATCAGTAACCCAAGTGAACCTTAACTTCCTTAAGCATACACCACATAAAATACCATTCGATCGTGGTGATTGTTGTGTTCGCTTGGCCAAGGAGGTTGTGGCCCAAGAAGACATATGCTAACCTCAGGACGGGGTCAACAATATCCTTCCCCTTAGACACACTGGTCTTAAATTGATCTGCACCTTCAGCTGCTATTAGGTTCCACGCTTCCTTAGTTTCTAAACCATTAGTGTCTTCGGGATGGCCAATCTCCCGCATAGCCCATAACCCCATCCTATACTCATCTGGACTCAGCAGCCCCAGACTTAAGGACCATTCTCTAAGAGTCATAACTACTTCTTGATTGAACACCTTAAAGTGGACTTAGTTAGTGTCAAAGTCGGTAGTGTAATCAAAGTGGAAGGAAGCGAAAAACTCCTTCTCTAGGTTGACTGGAACTTCTACCAACGCGTGCTCCAACAACCACTCGAAATCGATGGCCTTGACATAGTTGAGGAATTTCTCCTAAGACTCTATCCCCCTTAGGGATGGACGATGTAGTTTCCTCCCTGACTTCGCCTTTCTCATTTCCAAAACCCTTCCTGTACAGTTCCTTCTCAACCTCGGGTCTTTGAATTAGACCATAGCCTCTAGCAGCTTTTGGTCTAGTTTAACCTCCAACCTCCAACCTCTCGTATACCCCTTCGTTCTCATCACTTTCACTGGTTTCTATCTGGTCTCCTCTCTCGCCCTTATCTTCACCTTTTCCCTCTTGGTAGTAGGGTTCCTTGGTAAGATCGATAATGGGTTCCTGAATCACCATACTCATTGACGCTTGCCTCGACTTCCTTTTCTTATTAGGGGTAGCCACCTGCTTCTCTTTTCTCGTCCTTTCCGCTATCTGGAACTCCTCAACTACTTTGGCAGCTCATTCAACAAGCTTGCCCTCTACTTCCACCATCTCTTCCTTCCTTGCCGTCCTAAAACTCCTTTGCATGGCTCTCTCATCTAGTGTTTCCTCATCAAACTCGGATCCGTCTTCTTTCAGCACCACTACCTCCCTTGTTTTCTCATCACTTTCTTCCCTCTGGTCTTCTTCCTCCACTCCCTTTGCCTCTTCGGTCCCCTCATCACCCTACTCTACCTCCACTTCGTCTTCTTGATTTTGATTTTTTTCGGTAGAGCCTCCTATGGGGGATGTGGTGGATATGGGTGTCCGTTCTTCGAGAGGTTGCGTAGTCTCGGTGTCCCAACTGGTATTGTGAGATCGGTGGGGATTTTGAGTGGAAGTGGGCTTGGGTTGGCTTACTCCTTCCTGATTTCTTCGGCCATGTGGGTGAGAAGATCGCTCATCTTTCCTGCGGGGCTGAACTTCCCCATCATATCTTTGATAATCTTCAGATACGACTCGCTCATGGACGTCTCCGGCGGCAGAGTCGCATTTATGGTTGGCAGCACCATAGCTTGCGATGTCGGGGTCTCATGACCTCCGGTCGAGGGTTGAAGGAATCTTCCGCACTCGGAATTTGGTGGAAGATCGTTGTGTGGTCTCCTCTTGTGAAGGGTTTGAAAAGCTTGTACTACTTCTCGTTCTCCTTCTTGAATATTTTTGTCATTATTTATCCTTCGCTAAAAACCAAAATGTGAGCTGGTAGTTGCAGATTGATCAAGTCGGAATACCAATTGGACCCAGTCGAACAATGTCCTTTGTCACCTGCACGTGCTCCGTTGACGGATCCAATGGAAATCCTGGCTGAATAACTTGACAAACTTCTACCTACTCTAGCCTTGTTGAATGTGCGAACGGAGGAACTCGAAGGCTTTTAAAACCATAACCCACAATACTATTACTTAGTCAAGGGAAGTAATGATCGAATCCCATAGAGAGGATGTGTTTTACATTTCTTGAGGACAAGTTGGGGATGGTTGTTGCCACGCTTACAAGTGGGTTAAGTTGAGAGTACTAAGGGTTTGAACAAACTGAGAGACTAACTAAACTTGTACGACGGTTTCTTGAAATAGCCAAACAGAATAAGTGAGTCGGTGTCAGAGCTCTGCAAACGTACGATAAAGTGAAACTTTTCTAACAAACTCATCTTCCTCATACAAACCAAATTGAAAACAGAGTAAATCAGATCTGCAGAGACTTCACTCATAACGAACTTGCATAAGAAACTAACCTACAAAAATAACGCATGACTCTAAATCAAAACAGAAAGAAGATGACTACACACGTAGGTAAACTGACCGACTCATAATCATGTAGAAATCTTAAATTGATAATCAGATCTGCAAATACGAAAGCTAATCAGACATGATCACACCTTCAATCGGCGTAAACAAACTCAGATCTACTCTACTCTACTCCAATGTACCAGATCTAAACATCCTAACTTATTCCATTTAACATTTCTTCGCAACCAAGCAGAATTTGTGAGTTAACAGCTCAGATCCAACAGATTAAACAATACTCCCTCCGTCCCATATTACTTGCACTGTTCCATTTAGGCTCGTCACAAACTACTTACACTATTTCTAGTTGAAGTTAGAATTAATGTGTTTAATTAATATGTTAGATTAAGTTAAGAGCTCCTTGATTAAGTGATACCTTGTTACACTTCAAATTCTAATTTAATTACACTAAAAAATCAATCTCAAATTTATGGTCTAAAATGAAAAGTGCAAGTAACATGAGACGGAGGGAGTAGTAAAAAACTTAGTTGACAGATACATCGTAAATCAGAAATCGAAGATGAATCAGAGAATTCATGCATGCGAATAGAACAATCCAAGGTAAACGGAATCATTCATCAAATTTATTTGCATAAACACCAGAGTTGATAACAGCGAGGAAAAACATAAAACCGAACGTAGCAAATGCAAAATAACAGATTGTATCTTCGTCCCTTCTCAGAACGGAATTACCGAACCAAAACGATCAAATGTGAAAAACCAACGCCCAACCCTGCTAAAACTATAACTAAACTAAAGAACCAAGTGTCCGTGTGTGACGGAATTCAGGAGTTTGGAGTGTTGGGAGCTCCCATTTCAGCCCTAGGAGAGAGCTGAAGTCTATTGAGTGCTGCCTCCTTCCTCCTCTATTTTCATTTATAGGAAGGCATGAGGTCTTGATCCCTAGAGTAACTTTCCTTCGAAAAGTCTCTATGGCCCTTGCTTTTGGGGATCTTTCTTGTGTTTCGCTCCATCTCCCAATCGGGTGCTCCTGCCGCATGCCATATAGTTTGACTTGAGCTGTCTGCGCAGCAAAGTAACTCCTTCTCCTTGATCCGCTCATCCGCCCAACTGATCAGTTCGTTCCCTGTATATGGCGGACTTTTGCACACACCTGACTTACAATTGCGCGTTAGATTACAGAATTGGGCATAGTTTTAATACAAAACACATGCATGAAACGAGCCTTATCAGGGTTGTTGGCTGATGATCTGTCCATGGTGGGATTCGTTAAATTTGGTGGCGGTGGAGAATGACTTCACCTGAAACTGAGAGAAAGAAAGTTAGGAATTTGGAGAAATTTGTGAGTCCTAAGGGTTTGCAAAACGTGAAAAGGTGAGAGAGAGGGAGTTGAGTTTAATAGAGGTGGAAGAGGAAGAGGGAACAGTTGCAGTGATGACAGCAACCGTTCGCCTTCCTGCTCCATTTTTTAAATTCTAAATTTTTGAGATTTCTCCCTTTTTAACCCCTTACGGTTAAAAACAAAATTTTCATATGGTAAATCTCTCTTTCTCACACTATGAAAATAAAGGAAACGAAATAAAATGACTTTGTGGAGCTCTGGTCGAGAGTACTCAAAAATCTAAAAATCTTGCGTTAATATTAAAATTCTCCCGAGATGCATCCAAAAATCCCGAAAAATATTTTTGCTTTTTTCTTGAAATTCGCCTTGTTTTGAATTTTTCTTAAAAAAGAAAAAGAAATAAAAAAACAATATTTACTTCAACACTTTTTACAATTGTGGACAACCCTTAGGATTCACTTGATCCAGTGATTAGCCCACACATGCCTATTTGGTTGGGCAAGTGGATCTCAAGGATGTTCAACAACTGTTTCTCTACTTGATCAAGCTGAGTGTGCGTAATGGAATTTCTCCCACTGCGCACACCGCAGAGTTGTCGCCCATTACCCCTTCCAGATGAATCATTAAGGAAAAGTTATAGATCATAACATTTCCATGAGAATTTATAATTTCCTTGAGGTGGTGGATCGATTGGTTTGCAGGTTGATCCTGCTTGTTTGAGTTTGACTGACATCGATTCCTGCCAGGACTGGAGGAGTAGTAATTTCTGCCCAATTTTTCATCTTCGCACCTTTGTGCTCATTAGTCGGCAGCTTCATTCCCTCCTCATAGACCTCTATCTTCCAGTTTCTGGTGCCTTCTTTACAGTTAAGTGGATCAAGTGATTCTGAGTTCCCTTTCAACTTGATCAGCTCAGAGGACGACAAACCATCATAGAAAAGATTCTCAATTGGAATGCCTGAAATAACCTTCCTTCTATCTATTCATCTTTTCCACTGACTTCTCTGAAGGTACATCACAATCGTTATTGCCTACTTTTTCTTATGGTTCTTGTAAGTTCCTTGGATCTTCTTCTTTTCCTTTGGGCGTAATCCATGGTCAGATGGATCTCCGTCCTTAAGCAGTTCAGGCCATGGCTCCAGTTGCTTAGAGTAGATTTGCCTTGTAGTTCCTTTTCTAGCCTATTCACTTTCCAGCCTTGGCCCTTCTTCTTTGCCGCAACCTTCATGTTTGTCTATCACTGGAGGTGGTCTCTCTCCCGGTGCATTCTCTCCTACCTCTCCAGATACAAGTTCCTCCACTTCCTCACCGATTAAGTGCATCGTTCTTGCTTGGAGGTAGAATAGTGTGGCTTCGGGTCCCTTACAATGCTCGATGACCTCTTCTTTCCCTTCTTGAGGTTCATCATTTACCTCCTCTGAAACTTCCCGTGATGTCTCGTCATTAAGAGGCATGGCGATCAACTCATCTTCAGCTCGGGAATTCTCCCTTGCCAACACTACTTCAACATTTCTTACCTCCCTATGCTTTTCCGGTGGTATCTCTGACTCTAGTTCAGTGCTCGATGGTTCCTCCTCCTTAGGTTCACTTGCACTTACTTCATCCAATCCATACTCATCCGCCCGAGATCTTGCCCTATCCTCTTGTATCTCGTTCATGATGTTAGCTAGTATGGATGCTTGCTTGATCATTTCGTCCATGCTGGCTTTATGCTCATCATGAGCATTCTACATTTCCAATGTCAGTTTGTCATTCGATTTCTAGCAACTCCTCATGCTCTGCTGAGAGATTATCAATCCTTCGATCTTTTCCTCAATAGAATTCGCATGCCAATTTATATTCAAGGGCAGTTCAAAGCCCTGCTGAGGATGAGAATGGTATTTATTTTGACTGGGATAGACTTGGCTCTGGAAAGACTAGGGATTCTGAGCTTGCCGTTCTTCACTTGGCCATTTCGGGAGGTGATTTCCACCATTGGAGGTCCATGGTCATTGGAGATGATTTTGGAAAGAAGGATAATGACAGGGATGATTAAGTTGATGCATTGGCTGGTTGGGTTCATATTCTTGGGAATCGAGGTAAAGCTGGTAATCTTAAAATCCCATTTGACATGGGGGTATCTGGGTGGCATGGATAGGATTCTGGCTAGTGTGGAAAAGGTTGGTATTCTCCAGTCCAGCTCCCTTGGGGTTTGGCTACGCTGCCCTCTCTCCCTTTGCAGTTTGGGTTCGTCTCCTTGCCTCCCGGGATTCCAACTTCTATTTGAACTCCAAATCTCGCCCGCACCTTGGTGATTACCCACTTGATTAGTTGGGGCGTTGGTCTTGACTGAGGGAGCTTGCGGGTGACTTGTCTCGATTACTGACCGGAATGCTCTTTCAAGCTCGTCGACCCGACTTTTTAGTTGATTGCCACCTTCTCCCGTCGAAGGCTTCATCACAGTCCCCTGGGGTAGAGCAACTAGTGTATTGTCGTATGCTCTTTTCGCGCAGAGAAGCTTTTCCCGTGGAAGGATTCATCACAGTCCCCTGTAGTTTAGAAAAACTCCATCCGCTTGACGTGTTCACCAGGTCTTTGTTTCTTGTATCCATCCCCTCCTAGAATCTCGAATAAATCTCTACTTCCAACATATTGTGGTTTGTGAATGCATCTATAGACTTCTGTATTTGTACCAATATCTACTCAAGCTCTCATCACACCCCTGGGTAACTTCTTTGATTTTCCTCCTAAGTGCATTTGTCTTCGCCGCTAGGAAGAATTGTTCCAGGAACATCCCTCTGAAACCAGACCATGTCTTGATAGTGTTAGATGGTAGCCTCCTAAACCAAGCATTCCCTTCCCCTTTTAGAGAAAGAGGGATGGCTTTTAGTTTGAAATCATCCTTGAATCTAGTCGGTCTTTTCTGAACCCTGCAGATTTTGTTGAACTCATACAAGAACTCAATCGGACTTTCACTATTTGTTCCCAAATATAGGCAGGATGGCTAGTAGATCCGGCTTCACATGTACTGCTCCTTGCCCTGAAGTGGTGGCAACAGCGGTTGATGATTCGCTCCTCAAGTGGGCTTATAGTGAACCCATCTCCGATCAACTTCCTGATTGTAAACCATATTGGCTTTCTCTTCGTTCGATGCTGTTATTGATCAAGATCTACCCACGAAGGTGATGTCTTGGCCTTCCTTTCTGCTAGCATCGGAGTCAGTTGGCGAAATGGGAGACAGTTTGTATTGAACAATGACTGGTTCCACTTCTTCCTTTTTTTGCCCTTCGAACTCGGTGCTTTCCAACTGTGGAAAATAAAAAATAATGAAAATTTTATTTACAAGATTCACACTAATTTTCTTAAACTACTTGACTGAATGAACCGAGGGACTAAGGTAACTAAACTGATCCACTTGCTAAACTTGACCGAACTTGCAAACTCTAATTGATCAATCTGTCCGTACGGAAGAACTCGTACTGCGATTTCCTGGAATAGCCAAACAAAGTAAAAAATAGTGGATGTCAGTACCCTGCAAAACGTACGATAAAGTAAACTTTGCTAACAACCTCATCTTCCTCATACAATCAACACAAAACAGAGCATAACCAGATTCTCGAATATTTCCACACTAACGAACTACTTATAACAAAACAAATTTAACATAATGGACTAGAAACTTTTTTTTTGATGAATCAATGAATGGAATATAAAAGGAAGAGAAGTACAAGCAAACACGGGCATACCCAAGGGATACATGTCTAAAAGCCGAAGCTATGTAGGCCGATGGGGAGGGAAGTAGCCTCTTGGGAAAAGGTACCCATAGAGACGGTATTACAACAATCCAAAACACATACATAAACATGAGTACAATAAAACACAGGACTTCACATAAGTCAAGTCTTCTCGATGGGATCCACTCTACAAAGTCCATTACTCGGTTCCTTCAAAGTGTGCTTGTATTCATTACTACCATCCACGTTACCCCGATGGAGGTAGGGGTAGGGCCTCGTTAAAACCTCCTGAGGATAAAACCCAGTGGGAAAAAATCCCTAAGAGGAAAAAGAGTATCCCCGTGGCCGATAGCAACACTAAACTCCCAAGTTCTCGGTCACTTGCTCATGCGGATAAAGGGAGTATAGAACTGAATATGTTACCTTCTTCACCTCGAACACCAAGTGCTTGGGTTCAAAAGCCGTTCCGTCGAAAATCAAGGCATTTCTGCCTCTCCACATCAGGCTGACTGTCGCGATGAGGGCAAGTCTTCTAGCCTTGCGCATAACTGCCGCTCCACTTCTTTCCTTGAGCATCCACTTGATGGCGCTCTGGATAGTAGTGATGTTCCTTCTAAGTCCCAGCCAGGATTTGATCTCCTTCCAAACTGCCCATGTCTTGTGGCATTTGAAGAAGAGGTGTTCCACCGACTCTGTGTGAGCCATGCACAAGGGGCATCGTTGGTCGATGTTCATGTAACCCAGTTTGTCCCTCGTTGGGAGTCATCCTCTGAGAGCTTGCCAAGTAGTAAAGGAGTACTTTGGCGGGACGAACTCCTTCCACACGAACCTGTGCCACAGGCACCGTTCATCTTTTGGCCTGAACCACTCGTACGCCTTGACCGCTCCCTTGCTCTCGTACCACTGTCCCAACATCTTCTCAACTTCTCTCCTCGGTCGGTCGGTTAGTAACTTGTCTGGGATCTCGAGCAGCCTCTTGAAGAGTGGTGAGTCCCGCGATCTAGCCGACCATTCCCACACCGTCCGATTCTTGAGAAACTCGCTATGTATCCACTTAATCCACAGGGAATCCTTCTTCACGTGTATGTTCCACAGGTTCCGTGTGAGAAGGGTCTTGTTCCACGCCCTAAGGTCCCGAAGGCCAAGTCCCCCTTCATCCTTTGGTAGGCAGAGATCCTTCCAAGATACGGGAGGGTATTTCGTACCCCACAAGAACTCACGGCAGATGGAAATGACCCGGTCCATCACGTTTGTCGGCAGTGGAAACACTTGTAGCCAGTAGCACTCGACTCCCTGCAAAACGGAGCGCACAAGTTTAGTTTAACTGGCATCCGAAAGATTCTTACCTGTCCACTTTTTGGTGAGGGCTGCAATCTTGTCGATGAGCGACGTGTAGTGCATGATGTTGAGCTTGCTCGACGCCAGGGGCACTCCTAAGTACTTCACCGGCAAGGATCTTGATGGGAAGCCGAAAACGCTCTGTACCTCCTCCAAGTCCCGCGGTGGCAGCTTGCCACCTGAAAAAAGGTTGGATTTGTCCTTGTTGATCTCGAGGCCCGCGCAGCCGGAGAATTCCTCCATAGCATCCACCAATATCGGCATAGACATGTAGTCGCCCCTACTAAAAAGCATAAGATCATCAGCGAAGGCTAGGTGAGTAATCTTTTGGCTCGTACACTTTGCATGGAAATTAAAATTAGAGTTCATCGTTCGGGCTGCAAGCAAACGAGATAAATATTCCATGCAAAAAATAAAGAGGGTAGGAGACATAGGATCTTCCTGTCGAAGTCCCCTTTTGCCGGGGAAGAAACCGTGCGGGCTCCCGTTGATCATGATCGAGAACTTAGGCGTCGTGAGACACTGCATCACCCAAAATACAAACTTTGGGTGGATGTTCAGTCCATGTAGGATTGATCGGAGGAAGTCCCAATCCACCGTGTCATACGCCTTTCGGAGGTCGATCTTGATCGTATACTTTGGAGCATTCTTCTTGTCCGCATACCCACGCCATAAGCTCTTGCGCGAGGTTGATGTTGTCCATAATGTGTCCCCGGGATGAATGCCGATTGCGCCTTGTGCACAAGCTTGTCCATCCTCCTCAAAAGGATCTTCGTGATGATCTTGTAGAAGACGTTGCAACAGGAGATCGGTCGGTAGTCGCCCACCGTTGGGTTGATCGACGTCTTTGGAATTAGTGAAATGACCGTAGTGTTGAAATTCTTCAACAATTGACCAGTTTCAAAGAACTCATTAACAGCATCAACCACGTCCTTGCCCACTCTCTCCCATTGCTTCTTGAAGAATGTCGAGGAGTAGCCATCGGGCCCCGGAGCCTTGTCGTTCCCGATACCAAACAGAGCTTCCTTGATCTCCTCGACTGAGATGGCTCGCACCATGTCCCTGCTATCCTCTTCACTCACAAGGGGACCCTGTCGATTGATGTCCACCTTGATGGGTTCCAGCGTCTTCTTAGTACCCAAGAGTGTCGAATAGAAGTCCACAAACTCGTTGATTATTTCCTGCTGATCCCTAATAATAGTGTCATCTCTCCTGTGGAGGAATGCAATATAATTGCGTGAGTTGTTCCTATTAACAAGGGAATGAAATAAAGAAGTACTACGATCGTTAAGGAGTAAATGCTTGAATTTAGCTTTTTGCTTAAAATACTCCCTTTCAGAATTCTGGAGGTATGCAATCTTCTTCTTCTGGGTGGTGATCTGGAACCAAAGGGCTATGTCTGGTGTGTCCCTGTCCGCCCGTTTTTGTACCACCTCAAGCAGTTCTCCGGCCTCCTTGGCCCTCTATTATAGTTCACTGAGCTCTTTGAAGTTGAACTCCTTGAGGTACTTCTTGAACTCTTTTCCACGTTCGGCTAGCACAAACTGTGCCTTCCCTCGGACAGTTGAGGCCCAATGAACTTCCACGAGCTTGTTAAATCTTGCGTGCTTGAGCCAAAAGTTAAAGAATTTAAATGGCTTAGGGTACGAAACGATATTACCAAAGAGGGTAGTGACGGCCGGTGAATGGTCCGTGTATGGTCCCGATGGCAGAAACTCCGTACTAGCCAAGTATCCTTTAGTGAACCAAGCATCATTATTCATAGCCCGATCAATCTTGCTTGATATCGTATGGTTTGTCCACGTGTATTTGCATCCCGTTGCCATAATATCCTCCAAACCGAGCAAGGCACACGTGTCCACTATATTCTTAAACTCATATTCGGTGGGTACAGATCCTCCCACTCTTTCATCCTCAGCGAGCACATTGTTGAAGTCACCACTAACAAGTGTCGGCTCATCCTGCATCACGTGCTCAACTAACGAGTCCCAATGTGGGCGTCTATCCGGAATAGTATGTAAAACATAGACCAAAACAAAGTGAAACAAATTATTGGAAGTCAAGCACCTGATTTTAGCGTAGATGGCTTGTTGCTCCACTCTTATCGGCTCGAGTTCCACTTTGCTTGGATTCCAAATGAGAAGCATTCGGCTATTCTCGATCAGCTCAAAATTGTCCACGGTTTTCCAATCCCTTAAGTTATTCGCAAGAAAGAATGTATAGTTCTCATTCGTGAACTTCATCTCCAATAGTCCCATGACATCGATCTTGTGTGTTCTCACAAAATCCACGATGGCAACTTGGGTAAGGAGTGCCTGCAGCCCCCTTATGTTCCATGTGGCGACGATCATTGGGATACCTCGGGATCAATATCTAATCCATCCTCCCAATGGTGGGGTGACATCCCTCTTTCTTGACTGGGATCGGGACTTTGATTTGCGTGTACTTCCGGGTTCCCCATCCCTATCGGCACGGCTCAGTCGGGTGTCGGGTCGGCTACGTCGGGCACTGGTATCAGTGGGTCGGGCCTCGGTATCCTCTGTCTCTTCCGCAGGGTGGCTGGTCTCTTCATTTTGCGCTTCTGTCCTCTCTATAGCAACAACGGTCGGTGCCTGGGTTGCCTTAGCTGCCCTCGGTTGCTTCTTTTGTTTCTTTTTGTTCCCAATGTCCTCCTTGCCCGTAATATCAGGTTGGTCTTGTTGTTCCATAAGACTCGTCGGTTCGGGCCCTTTGTCTTCCTGCGGGTTAGCCTCAACAACAATGTTCTCAAACTGATCCGTCTCCCTATGGATCCGCGGGTCGCGGCTTCTACTTCTATGTCTTCTATCTGCGTTGACAAAGGGGGTAGGCTGCTCAAAAGGAACACTCCCGGGAATGGCTACCAAGATCGGCGGCAGGATGGCCGCGAGAATATCTTCCGCAAGGCTCTGGTGGTCAACCGCCGGGACCTCCGTAGTCTCAATCGAGTCGGGTCTGGTCTCCTCGGCCAAGGGAGCAAACTTATTCGGTGAAACTGGGGTCATAGGAATGGCAGGCCTTCCCCTCGGATCATCCCGTGTTTTGTCCCTAGGCCTCACTGTCCTCATATCAATCGGGTAGACGGTACCCGTTGGCTTCCACTGCTGTTGGGGACGCGATCTGGACCTGGAGCGCTCCCAGCCTCCTGAAATGGCTGCCTGCCCCGTGCTCTGATGTCAGTTAACTGGGGCATTCATCCTTGGCTGCTGAGTAGGGTGCTGCGGCCTGTTCGGTTGCTGCCGTGGGTTCCTTGGGACGATGCCCTCTCCTCCTCGGCTCCTTGGTCGTTGAAAGGCTTCGAATCTCTGCGCCTGGTCCCCTGCTTCCTGTCTGCCCCGACATTCATCCGAAAAATGTCCATAAATTTTGCATGCTTTGCAGAATCTCGGGATGAATTCGTACTCAATTTTCTGCTCCAAAAAATCCCCGCTTGGTAGCCGAATCGAAAGGGACTCCTTCGGTCGTTTTGCTGTGTCGATGATGACTTGTATGCGAGGGCCATCCAAAGTCTCGCGCCTCAATGTGCTGAAATCAGTAGAGAGCGGGGTCCCAATGCATGAGGCGATCTTGTCGATAAGAATCACGCAGGTAAACTAAATAAGCCATGATCATGCGGAAATAACGAAAACATCTACCATATCTACAACTCGGAAACTTAATCAAACACGAACATACTGTCACTCATAGCGAACATATTCAGATCTGCCTTACCACACTTCAATCGATTAGATCTAAACACCCTAACACTTTCCATCCAGAATTCCTCCGCAATCAAACAGAAATCGTAAACCAGCAACTCAGATTCAACAGATTGTACCACAACAAAATTAAACCAAAATATGCTCACAAATCAGAGATACAAATAAACCAGGGAGATCATGCATGAAAAACAAAACATTCCAAGAAAAGCTGAAATCATAATTTCAAGTTTGCTTCCCAAAAACTACTAGGTCGGAAAATAGCAAGAAAAACTTAAAGTAAATTGTAGCAAAATATAAAATAAAGAGATTGTATCTTCGTCCCTTCTCGGGACGGTATTACAAAGCTTAAACTGCGAATAAAACTACCACCCAACCACAACTAAAAACCCAGAACCAAGTGTGTTTGACGAAGATCAAGAATGTAGAGTGTAGTGAGCTCCCATTTCAACTCTAGGAGAGAGCTGAATGTCTAAGAGTGTTGCCTCCTTCCTCCTTTCCATTTCCACTTATAGGAAGGCGTGAGGCTCTGATCCCTAGGGCAACCTTCCCTTTGAAAAGTCTCTTCTACTCTTAGCTTTTGGGGATCTTTAAGTTAAGCTCAATCTTCTATACGAGTGCTCCTGCCGCCTCCATTTGATCTGACTTGACCCATTCAGCGCAGCGAGTTGACTCCATTCTTCTTGATCCGTCTGTCCGCCCAGTTGATCCATGCAGCTCTTGATTATGGCGAACTTTATGCACACCTGGCTCACAATTGTAGCTTACAGAAACGAGTGCAGTTTTATCACAGAACAAACGCATGAAATGAGCCTTATCACATAACATTGAGCATACAATATTAATTGAAAACTACTTTGACTTATCAAATGGTGAGGGTATTTTGTTGCCCAAGAATCCTGATAGATTGGGTAATGATCATTAATGCCTAAGTGGTGCTAGTATTGTTATCGCAATGAATCGTGTGATGGGAGAGGCCAGTAGGATAACATCCTCAAGAGGTGTTTAGAAAAAGGTTTTATTATTAAAAAAATTAGCCAGTTGGAATTTATTCCATGAATAATAAATAATGATTTTGATCTAGACCACTCTTGAAAAAAGAAATTAAATAAAAGTTAGATAGCAGACTTTAACTTAATTAATGGATATTTATATCTTTAACACGTGAAATGATTTAATTAAAGGGAAAGTCCTGAAATACTCGTAATTTTGGTTTAGACGGGCAATCAATATTATATCTGTAGTGGATGATAATAATATTTAAGTTTGGGCTTGAAATAAATTACTTTTAATTTAATTAGTGAAAGCCTAAACTGTGGCACATTCCAATCCTCCACAGATCCCTGGTCTGACCAAAATAATTGAATTAATATAAAAGGGAGAAGAAATGAAGACAAACGGTAATTAATTCATAAAAATCGATCTCTGCAATCTGTAGAGAGAAAAATATCATTCTTAGGGTTCTCTTCCGTAGAGATTTTTCTGTCTTCAAATTCTTCTCCAACTTTTGAGGATTTGACAATCTTTGCCCACACAAAGGTCAATTCCGAGTAAAAAGGAACAGATCAGAAGATTCGTGGTAGAGAACGATTGAAGAAGGAGTTCGAATTCAATTACTGGAATTGCATATATTCTAATTGATTTGTGATTGTATGCTTATATGAACTATTTTCTAGTTTACAATTGGATAAAAGCATGTTTAGATGTAAATATTTCAATAAAACTAAATAGATTTCAGCTGCAAAACCAACAATTGGTATCAGGCCTGTTTTTAGGCTATGATTGTTTGATTTACTACGTGCTTTGATTGTATGAATAGCATGTTTATAGTTTTCGATGCATGTTTTAGTGTTCAATTAATTATTTGTTGAATCTAGAACATTCGAAAAGAAGTCGATTTGATCGTGCTCTAAGGCGGACGATCAGTTATCGCATTGATCAAGATCATGGCATCCATGATCTAGATGATCAATTTATCACGCAACTCAGTTTTAATAATTAGTTGATCAGTATTCACGCAAGGCAAGGGAAGCTGCTAGCCATTCATGGCTGGGAGCAGGTCCAAGTTGCCTTCTTGTCCATAAATAACGTAAGGCTGGCTGAGTAATCGGTTGAGAAAGCGAAGCACGAAAGCCATAGGAAGCGGCTGGCACTTCAAAGCCGAGAGCTGCTCCGGGAATGGCGAAAACAATGGGAGACTGATAAGGCTAATTTCATGCATGGGTCTAGGGGGTGAATTAATACAATTATACGGTCTAACACATGTTTTAAGCCAGGTGTGCAGAAGAATTCGCCAGGTCGAGGAACAAAGAAGATGAATTACAAGGATCATGCAAATACGGCGAATAAGTGAGCAAATTCGGAGGAAAATGACTAGACGGAGGGATCGTGAAACTGAAGGGTAGAATGGAGATTTCTGCGAAGGTTTCTAGAAGATCCTACCGCATCTATATAAGGAAGAGAGCATGCAATGCTCAGGGACTTTTGCACTTAGGCCTCTGGTTCTTAGCTCACATACTTCTGCATACTTAGGGGATTTTTGGAGTTTCGAAGGGGATTGCGTTTGCCGTCACTGTTGCTTTCAAATTCTCGACATTTGTGGTGTAATACCGTCCTTGCAGAGGGCGAATAAACAATTTCCCGTTTTTATTTTAGTGACTGCTGAAGATTTCACCGAGCTTCACCGTTCGAAGCTCGGCTATGTTTTCGGTTAAATTTTCATAGTTTATGCAATTTCTATTTTCCATATTTGAGCTGCTGTTGAGTTTTGGTTATGGATGTTCATTATTTTGAGTTTGTTGTGATTACTGAGTTGGATGTTTGAGTTTCGTGTTGGTTGCTAAGTTTGGGTGGAATCGTTGGAATCTGGTGTTGATCGAAGTTGATCTGGGTGAATCGAGAACTATGGAGTTGATTTTGGTTGCTGTTGGGTTCGGTTTGCTTGGATACGGAGTGGATTGAGTTTCTGACGTTGGATCTGAAGAGTGATTGAGATTTATGCCTAGCTTTCGTGTTTTCATTTCATTTCGCCAAGTATACGTAGATCTGTTTTATTTCCGGTTGTTTGCAAGATTCCGACGTCCGAATTTTTACATTTTGTTCGAATCCCGGTATGTGTTCTGTTTTCTTCATCTTCGTGTTTGATTCAGTTGAATTAAACATGTCATTGTTAGTTAGGTTCTTAGTTTGTTAGTTGCAACTTTTCTTCCGTACTTGATATTTCTGGAAGTTGGTCCCCACTTCTATTTGCGTTCTGTTTAGCTATAGTTGGTAATTGTTTGCTTGGTCTAGGAAGTAAGTTTAAAATTACATAGATCTAAGGATGTTCGATGTCTGCATGCTGTTTACAGTTTACTAGGTCTAGTGTTTAATTTCGTGCTTAGGTCTAGAAGTAGTTATATCTCAACACAAGTTTGTGTGGCAGCAGTCGTTTTCTAACCAAAAATCTCTAGATGCTTTCTTACGTGTCCATCTTCGTGGAATCGACCGCTTGCTTCTCTATACTAGTCTATTGTATAACGGGTTGAGGGATCTTTGAAACGCGAGAGTTTGTGTGTCCATCGACAGAGTCTCCCGCATCGCCTTGAGTTCCTAGACCTAGTGTTTAGTGGATTCATTGGACTTGGAAGCTCGATCTAGAAGTTTATTATACACGCACTCACACTAACGACAAACGTGCTTCAGAGACGAAGGGCGTCGCTGGCTGAACTTCTAGACGAAGTTTATTATTTGGCAAGTCAAGAACACACAGCATCTACGGTCACCACCAGATCGGGTTTATCAACAGGAGATCCATTTCCGTTTGGTTCAGAAAGCGACGAGATTTGGAGTTCGTCAGGAAGGTAGGATCCCAAATCATCTTCAGAGACAGATACAGAAGAGGCAGAAATAGGAGACATGGAACGCGTGGTCGATCCAGATCCGGAGATTGGTTCGCTCACGGCCCATCTCAATGGTGAGCCAGCCCAAGCTATAGTGATGAATCCGCGCCAGAGGGCCATTGAGATCAAGACGAATGTGCTCGGCATTCTGCCAACATTCAGAAGAGGCCAAATGATGCAACGGAGGAGGACTATAGCCTGCGCGCGGTTTCTTTTACCTTGAAGGGGGAAGCCAACACGTGGTTATTGAGGTTACCCCCAGATTCTATTCGCACATGGAGGGACTTTAAATTGGAGTTCCTAGATTATTTCTTCCCCTCCAACAAGACAAATGCTCTGAAGAAGGAGATAGTGGAGTGCAAGCAGGATTACGACGAGTCGTTGAACCAATATTGGTCGCGATTCAAGGGTTTGCTGGACGCCTGCCCGAATCACAGAATGATCGAGGCAGAGAGAAATTTTATTGAGAAGAGGGGTAGCGAGGCAAGAGAGATTCTGAGAAAGTTGATAGAGGCTAAAAAGGCATAGACAGCCCGAGGTATGTTATGTGGAGAGGATCAGCAAATGCCCTGAGGGAGCAGGATGACGAGAGAGTCGAGGCACGAATAGATAGGCTCGAGAAAGCATTATTGAATGCAACAGAGAAAACCACTCCGCTAGCTGCACAAGTGAAGGATAAATCTCCAGGTCCAGGAGAAATTCCAACACAGCAGTATTATGATCCACACAGAGGAGATTACCAGCCCAGGCTAATGCGATGGGAAGTTGGAACCCAAATGGGAGTTGGAACCCCGGAAGACAAGACCCAGTGGGAAGATCCTGATAGGCGAGAACGTATCCGCAGTGATTCAAAAACGAAGGATGCCTTCAAAATGTACTGACCCAGGTATGTTCACCTTACCTATTTCCATTGGTGATGTACAAATTGAGCATGCAATGTGTGATTTAGGGGCATCAATAAATGTGTTACCGCTTTCCATTTACAAGAAACTGGTAGGAGTTAGTATGGTAGATATGAAAGTGGTAATCTAGCTAGCGGATAGGTCGTGTATTTACCCTGAAGGAGTGCTTGAGAAAGTGATAGTTAGAGTGCAAGATTTCTTGTACCCAGCTGATTTTCACGTGATAAAGATGAGTGACAATGAGTCTGCTGAGTCTAGTGGTGTACTCCTAGGGAGGCCTTTTGTCACGACCACCCTCACTAAGGATAGGAAAGACGGGGAAATCGTGACGAGGGAAGGGACGAAGGAGCGGGGATGAAGAAGGGGAAAACAATGAAAGACAACATCTTAAACAAAGCTTCAAAAGAACAGTTTTAATCGATTAAACAATTAAGGAGCGGGTTAATATCTCAAGGTAAATAATGTTAAAAAGTAGTGTGGGGCAAAACGAAAGACTTTAACAAGAACAATTCGAAACACTGTAACGGAAAAACAAGTATCAGAGGAGAGTCGTAGGATGACGCCCATGTTTGAAGACACGACGCATCCGGGAATTCCTAAAGCTCACTCAACATCCGCCGCAACATCACCCCTCAACCTGCACATAAAGAAAAAGGATATGCAGGGCTGAGTACTTGTTGTACTCAATGGGCTCATGCCGAAAGTATTTTATAACAGTTATGTCATCCATACCGGTGAACTCGAGTTTTTACGTTTATTTAAGAAATATCACGAGTATCACAAAAACACTTTTCACAGACCGGCCGGTCAAAACAATCTCCCCACTTTCTCATCAATCAATCAATCAATCACATCCTCTTACCATAGTGCGACGAAAGTGTGGCCACACTATTCGCCCACGAGACCGGCCAACTAGCAAGGACGGCTCACGATCCCCTCTGTGTACACAGCCTGATAGGGTTTGCGGCCCTACTCAGACCCGAATTCGTTTATCATAGCCCTATAGCCTAATGGAGCGAACTCACAAACTAGGCATCAAGCACAATCTCAACATAGCCCTATAGCCTAACGGAGCAAGCTCAAACGAACTAGGCATCAGGCAAAAATCACAACATCAAAACAATCACGGCATGACATAACACTTTAAACCACCCATATAACACCACATCATATTTTCGGAAAAATAAAGAGGTTTGAAAAGAAAGCCCACCTCGTCCACTTAACAATTTACAATCCAACTTATGGCAACTCTCGTTCCTCGAGTTCACGAATACACAATCACCCTTGTCAACGACAACACAAGTCAGTATTCCACAAAAACATATTACCATGCATGTCCTATCGTTTCTTTCACCGTTTTCTCAAAATTACCTAACCCAACGTTCGTCACAAAGATGGAAAAACACACCATAGTATATTTCGACGTATGTCACGCGATCACATCATTAAACAGGTTCCTTGGATATACATGCATCATATAATACTTTTAAACTTAAAAATAAATATCCTTTTATCAAAGCAGAAAACTGGCAGAACTGCGCGACCGTTTTATAAAAATCACTAAAAAATCACCCGACCTCATATGAAGCTAAATTTTGGTCACAACACTGAATACACATTCAAGTTCATCCTGAAAAATTTTCACACTGAAATCACGTTGTTTAGTCAGTCAAATCAGTAATTAAACTCTCTAGTCGGAACATAAAATTTCTAACAGTACTGCGCAGTTTATTTGAAAACTTTACCATAAATTCATCCAATGCCTAAAAAGGCTGAAAATTTTACACGACTTAGAAGACACTTCCAATTTTCATATAGTTCAATAATCACATCAATCGGAGGTCATTTGGTCAGTCAAAAAGAAAACGGAACATTCTTGGCGAGAACACAGGTTTCTGGCAGATTTGCGCAGTCAACTTCAAAAAATTATTAAAAATTCATTTTTCCATAAAAAGGGCTGAAATTCACACGAGACACGGAAAACACCTTGAAGTTTACTCAGTAAAAATTACATATCAAAATTCGTTTGTTTGATAGGTCAATTACTCATCAGAAGCTACTGGTCGAACATCACAGATAACAAACACACAATTTCTAAATTATGGTTTCCTTCTCAATCATCCAAACACCAATTCTCATGCTTATAACACACAATCATGCTTGATAAGACTGTCTTAAACATGTTTGCCCATAAACTCACAACATTCACCAAAGATTCAAATCAAACTTCACAAAATTGCATTCAAAACGCATACATAAATACAAACACAAATTCCCCACCGATTAAATCCTTAGAATTGAAATTCCTACACTCACTAGATGCATGAGGGAGTCAAAAGAATGTTTGGATGGAGAGGAATGAAGAATAGAGGTTTGATTGTACCTTTCTTGAACGAAACAATCGGTAGAAACGAATATAGCTCTTGATTCTTCAACAAACTCTTGGCGAATCGAAAGGATCTTGAGTAGAGTAGAAAAACAAGTGTGGGAGAAGATGGAGCAAGGGGAGGGGCGCGTGATTTGAGAGGGAGGCGTGTGAGATGGGTTTAGGGTTAGGTTTTTGGTTTTATTTATAGAGTTAGGAAATAATATATCCCACAATTAATTGAAGATTTGGGAGAATAAATCAAATAAAGATTTGAGAGATTTGGGTGGGAGGAGGGAGGCGTGAATTATGGGGAGAAATAAGGGGAGGATTTTTAAAAATCATAGCTATTTAATTAGCTTATGATTTAATTTGGTATTTCACGGAGTAGAATAAAATAATACGGAGTAGAGAAATTTGTAAAATCCTCCAAAAATAATGAGAAGTAGGCGTGTGGTTAAAGGTTCCTCCCACCAGAAAAATTTCCAAATCTTTAATAGAATAAAGTAAGGCAAGATTGGCTAGAATATTCCAATTCATTCATGGAAAGAAATAAGTAAGAAATAAATTATAGAATATTTAATTTCTCCTCTCCCAAAAATAGGAGATTTCGAAAATCATGGAAAAATAAATAAGAATATTTTGGTTTTGGATTTAATTTGGATAAATATCCCAAAATAATTAAATAAATCCAAGAAAGAAGATATTACTTCCAATAAATAGAAATGCCGAAAAGAATTTGAATAAGGTAACTGGCACAAATATGCATGATCCTATTTAATTAAATCCCGCCCATTTGAAAACATATCATATTATTCCACATAACTCTCAACCATTAATTTCACATCGTTAACACAACCTCATAGAAATCAATTTCCTAAAATGCATTTCCAAATCAACATCCACATTAATAAAACGAAAATAAGCCATCAAATAAAAAAAAATCAAAAATTTTCCGGGGTGCTACACCTTTTCTCCGTACAACCAAGACCATAATTGATGTTTTTGATGGAACTATAAGCCTCGACTACAATGGGGAAAAATATACCTTTAGCATCGATGAAGCAATGAAAAAACCTCTTGATGTAGAAATTTGCATGCTATCGATGTTATTAACCCCCTGGTCCAGGAATATCTTGAGACAGAATTGATCCAGGAACAGATTGAAAATTCAGAGATGAGTTACTCTATCGACAGAGAAGTGGTTGGATGGTGTGAAGCAATGAACACAAGTGAATTATCAGATGAAGAGCTGGCTAGAGCAATCTTGGAATTCTGTAAAAATCCAGGAGTGACTAAGTCAAGGAAGACACCCCATGTGGCGAGCATGGAGGCTTCTTCTAGGTCAGGGAAAGAAATTATATCCGATGGAACAGAGAAAAATCCCTTGCCCCAGGAGGCAAGCACCCTGAAGAAAGAACTGAAAGTGCACCCACCAGGCCTCAAGTATGCTTATCTAGAAGAGAATGAGACTTTTCCCGTTATCATCAACAGCAACTTGACCAAAGAACAAGATGAGGAATTGCTGAATGTGATTAGAAGAAACAAGAAGGCTATAGGATGGACTCTCTCCGACCTAGTGGGAATTAGTCTTGATCTTTGCATGCACCACATTAGGCTTGAGGAAGGTGCGAAGGCATGTAGAGATCCACAACGCAAGCTAAATCCGAACATGAGAGAGAAAGTTTTGAAGGAAGTTTTGAAGCTGCTTTTGCTAGGAATCATTTACCCGACAGCGAATGGGTTAGTCCAGTCCATATGGTACCTAAAAAGTCAGGAATACAGGTTGTCAAGAATGACAAGAACGAGCTGGTTCCCACTAGACTAGTTACTGGGTGGAGGATGTGCATCGATTATAGAAAGTTGAATGAAGCGACAAGGAAAGATCATTTTCCCTTACCTTTTATTGATCAGATGCTGGAGCATTTGGCAGGCAAGCAATATTTCTGTTTCCTTGACGGGTACAGTGGATACTTTCAAATCTACGTGGATCCCGAGGACCGAGAGAAGACTACATTTATGTGTCCCTTCGGAACGTATGCTTATAGAAGGATGCCGTTTGGGCTGTGTAATGCATCGGGCACTTTTCAACGGTGCATGATGAGTATCTTCCCGAATTTATTGGAGGATTGCCTCGAGATTTTCATGGATGATTTCACCGTGTATGGAAATACTTTTGACTCCTGTCTAGCAAGTTTGGATGTAGTGTTGAGGAGGTACCAGGAAATGCATTTGGTTCTAAATTTTGAAAAATGACACTTTATGGTCCCTGAAGGAATTGTCCTAGGGCATGTAGTTTCAGAGAGGGGTATACAGGTAGACCAAGCGAAGGTTGATGTGATCTCAAAATTACCTTACCCGACGAATCAGAAAGAAGTTAGAGGATTCCTAGGTCATGCGGGTTTCTACAGAAGATTCATTAAGGATTTTGCGAGGATTGCCCAACCACTCACCCATTTGTTACATAATGAAGTTGACTTCGTTTTCGACGAGGGGTGCAAGGAAGCTTTTCAGCTACTGAAGGATAAACTAGTCTCTGCCCCTATTATCAGGGCGCCTGACTGGAGTTTACCATTTGAAATAATGTGCGACGCGAGCGATTACGCAGTGGGGGCAGTGCTGGGTCAAAGAATTGATGGGAAAAGCTATATGATTTTTTATGCATCAAAAACACTCAATCAGGCCCAGAAGAATTATAACACCACAGAGAAGGAAATGCTGGCGGTAGTATACTCGTTTGAGAAGGAAATGCTGGCGGTAGTATACTCGTTTGAGAAGTTTCGCCCGTACTTGCTGGGGTCGAGGGTGATAGTCTTCACTGACCATGCAGCTATCAAGTACTTGCTGGCGAAGAAAGAATCCAAGCCAAGATTAATCCGTTGGGTGTTGCTATTGCAGGAATTTGATTGGGAAGTCACAGACAAAAAGGGGACAGAAAATAAAGTAGTTGATCACTTGAGCATGATTTTCCAAGGAGAGACAGATGAAGTTATACCTGATGCATTCCCGGAGGAGCATTTGTACTGTATAGGAACATTTCCTAGACCCATCTGTTGGGAAATGGTGATGGCAACAACAGGTCCAGGAGATTCTGAGAAAGGAAAATGTCATCTAAACGCTGAACCTTGGTTCGCAGACCTAGCAAACTACTTGGTCACTGGAGAGGTACCAAGCTCTCAATCAATCACCCTAGCCCATAAGATGAAACTGAAAAGCGAAGCCAAGTATTATTTTTGGGACGACCCATATCTATGGAGAATTAGGAGGTGTATTCCAGAATGAGAGCAGAAAGATGTGCTTAATCATTGCCATGCCCTAGCGTGTGGAGGTCACTTTGGACCGAGGAAAACAGCAAGGAAGGTGTTAGATAGTGGCTTTTATTGGCCTACGTTACACAAGGATGCCTTCGAATTCTGCCAAAACTGTGAAAGATGCCAACAGACGGGAGGAATTTCGAAGAGAGATGAAATGCCGCAATTCCCAGTAATTGTTTGTAAGATTTTCAACGTTTGGGGAATGGATTTTATGGGTCCATTTCCATCTTTATATGGGAATACTTATATACTTGTGGCTGTAGATTATGTCTCGAAGTGGATAGAAGCAAAGGCCACCACGTCTTATGAGGCCAAAGAAGTGGCCAAGTTCCTTAGAGCCAACATCTTCAATCGATACGGAGTGCCGTGTGCAATTATTTCTGACCAAGGGATGCACTTCCGTAACAGCACAATAGAGGCTCTGATGAGGAAATACTGGGTCCACCATAGGCTTTCTACCCCGTATCATCCTCAGTCTAATGGACAGGCCAAGATCCCTAACAGGGAGATAAAGACGATATTGGAGAAGACGGTAAATCCGTCAAGGAAGGACTGGAGTAAGAGGCTAGGAGATGCATTGTGGGCTTACCGGACATCATACAAAACGCCTATCGGAATGTGACCCTACAGATTGGTTTTTGGCAAGATGTGCCATCTGCCCGTAGGAGTGGAGCATAGAGCATATTGGGCGGTCAAGGAAATTAATGTGAGGAAGAGAGAAAACTGCAGCTTCAGGAGCTGGAGGAACTAAGGCTTGAGTCTTATGAATCTGCGATGTGGTATAACGAGAAAACTAGGCTTTGGCATGACAAAAATCTCCTGGTCAAGGAACTACAAGTGGGGCAGAAAGTTCTCCTGTTTCAATCCAGGCTCAAGCTGATGCCAGGGAAACTGAAGTCCAAATGGGTTGGGCCTTACACTATCGTGAGTCTTCGAGCAAACGGAGCTGTGGAGATCCAGGGAAGTGCCTTAAACTCTACTCATTTTCTTGTTAATGGTCATCGGGTGAAGATTTTTAGGGATAATTCTGAGTTGTGTGTAGTGTAGGAAGTGCCACTACGTACACTCCCTATTATCGCTTAATTGGTCTGGGGGGAATACTCTCGATGAATTCTTGAGTCAGGTAAATTGGAACGTTTCTTTTCTTATCTTTTCACTGAACCAGGGAATCTAGAGAGTGCTCAATCAAAAGTGTAAATATTCTCCTATTTTTATAAATGAAAAAATACCAAACAAAGAGAAAAAAAATTAATCTTCCAAAAATATTTTCGAATCACCAGACTCCTTAGGGAAATTGTTTTGTCACGTTTTGAATCCTTGACATGGGAGTCTGGCGTTTTATTTTCGTTTGTTTTTGCCTAAGAGTGGTATCGCGGAGAGTAGCATTTACATGGGGCAGAGAAACTTAGGTTGGGAGGGAAGTGGTACAGTTTTGAAATTCAAGTATTACTTTATGGGAAGGCGAACGGTTGCTTACATAACTCCTGCAACCATCTGCAAAACCGTACGCGCCCTTACCCATTTTTACTTCTTTCGTCCCATACGCTTATTTCTTCTAAGAACAAATTCTCTCTCTCACAAAACAAAAAATCCCCAATTCTTCTCTCTCGCGATACCTAACATTCACTAACCCTAACCCGTAAATTCTTTCAAAGTTTTTGAGGAATTTTCAGATTCAGGCAATGGAAAACACATCAAATGCAGGAAGCACCGCCGGATCTGCCGATCCCAATGCGGCGACTTTCATGGCAGAATTGATGCAGAAATATGGCGGACCGAAGGAGGCAATGAAAGCTTTTGCCCTGCTCACGACAATGATGGGGAAGGCCACGCCCACCGCATCGACATCCACCACGACCACCGCACCACAACCGCCGCAATTTCCAGAGGATACGATTTCTCGACCATCTACCGTACATGCAGAAATCGACCCATTTACTGGCGAATCGGAAAAAGAAGTCACGGTGGGCGAAGAGCAGGAACAAGGGGCAGATCTAGTTGCGGAGATGGAATAGATGACAATTGTTGAGGGGGAAACCCCTGTTGTTTATTCTGTTGGTGATCTTGAGGGGGAAACCCCTGTTGTTTCTGCTGTTGGTGATATTGAGGGGGAAACCCCTGTTATTTCTTGTGAAGTTTTGGAGGGGGAAACCCCGACTGATAAGGTTGAGGGGGAGACCCCTGTTTTCTCTGGTGAAGTTTTGGAGGGGGAAACCCTTGTTGGTGAGTTGGAGGGGGCGACACCTGGTATTTCTGAAGAATTTGTTGGGGGGAGAACCCCAGAAAGGATAAGGATGGCGGGCGGCGATGCCCTAATTTCTGAGAAGGAGGTTGCTGAGGGGGAAACCCCTATTTATATTGAGGGGGCAACCCCGGGGTTGTCTGGGGAGGCAGATGCCCCCATTACTGAAGAAGTACACGAACCCGTTGAGGACGAGGTTAATCTCATAGTGGACCTCACAGATGTCCCGGAGGGGACGGATTCGCCGTTGGACAGACGGGAATCCAGGAGACAAGCTCGCCGGAACTTGTTGGACGAAATTGATAACTCCGACCAGCAAACTGCAAGGGAAATGCTGGGTCCAGCAACCACAGCAGCAGAGAAGGGAAACTCTCCTAGACCTGGCGAAGAAGAGAGTGCCGAGGAAGAACGTCGTCTGGCGGCCGAGCGGAAGAGGAAGGGAAAGCAAGTCGCTGCTTCCCGGGTCAAGAAGCCTAGGCCTACCACATGAAGCAAGTCTGAGGCAGCTTCGCTCCCAGCCCCGACTAGAGTTCCCTTCACTAAGGAACCTACCGGCCATCCTCCGTCTAGTGAATCTGAAGAGGAGCAGGAGGAAGAACTAAATTTCGAACCAGCGGAGGTATGGATTATGAAGGGTTTGCTTGACGCGATGCGGAAGTTTGATGACCCCAAACAGGTGGTGACCTACAAAGAACGGAGTGGCCCGAGTAAGCTCGCCAAGTCTGGCAAACGATATGATCCCGATGAGTTAAATGAGATAGGTTCTGAAGAAGAATTCCGGCAGTTCATTGACGCCATCGGTTTCGATTGGTTGTTGAAGCACAGTTCTGTGGAGGTCCCGACGGCGCTGGCATGGGAGTTCTTTTCTACACTCCGTTTGAAATCAACCACTGACTTGGACGCCGATTCCATCACCTTCCGTCTGTTCAACGAAGAGCACAAAATGAGTATCCGCGAATGGTCCCTCCGAATGGGACTGTTTACGCGCACGGAGGATGATGAGGGGCTATGGAATGATCGGGTGGTTGGAGCGCCGAAATTTACGCCTGGGTCCAAACCGCAATCAGCTTGGGAGTTCATCACCCACCCGAAGGTGGGACAGTTTAAGACAAGTATTTCAAAGGGGTTTCATATAGAAAATCGCATACTTCGATTTGCTCAGACCTTTATCAGCTACAATCTCATGGGGACTGCCAACTCGGCCTTGACAACGGCGGATTTATACTTCACTTGGTGTATGGCTAAGGGAGTACGGGTGCATTTAGGCTACTGGTTAGCCCAGGCATGCCATCAAATGACCGCCAACCCTTCCCGACACATGTACACGTGTCACCTTTTAGGGGCTTATCTTCAGCGAAACACGATAATGAAGATAGCCAAATCGGCCCCTGAGGTGGTTATGTGTGAGCCTCCCGAAATCTTCAACGTTGACTACTTTTTAACAAGGGGTTGTTGTACATGCACGGGAAGGAGGTGTGTTTCTACGAAGTCGGCAGAGTGGAACCCCAGGTCAAGCGAGAACTGGAAGTTGTCGAGTCTACAGCCAAGATTGAAGTTGAGGAGATGAGAAAGGAGGTGGGATGGATGAGGTCAGAAATCAGGATGGTCAGAGAAGAGATGGTGGCCCTACGGGGTCGTACGACTGAATCGGTGGGGAAGTCGTCGGCTCACAGCGGTCAGATGAAGGAGGCTGTCGAGTTAATGATGATGATGTCAAAATGGATGAAGGAGAACTTCTCCGAGCCCCAAGCGAAACTGCCTACTGGACCCAGCAAGGTGTCCACCCAGCCAGGGCAAGGAAGTGCACCTCCTCAGCATCCTCCGCCCGCATCTAAACCCCTGCTAGCCCCGTCGGCATCAAAGACCCTGATTGTGAAGAGGACATTTACCAAGAAACCGAGTGGGGACGTGACAGAGAAGCCGGATTTGCCAGAAAGGAAGAAAGCAAAGGTGACCCGACCCTACGTACCGCCCCAGTCCGGCTCCCGCGGGGGCCAGACTCCGAATTGAATCCCCCATGAACAAGTAACTTTTACTTTTCTGTTTTTCCTTTCTTCTTTCTTTTCGTTTATATATGTTCTTTTTCCCAGCATGCCATATTTTGTATATATTTGCCTGTGATTATGTCTTCTTCCACTTAGCCCAATTTTTGGTGTAAGTGTGAGAAGTTTGTGTTTCTTTTCTGGCATGTTTTGGTTGTTCTACTGTTGTACTTTCTCCCACTTAGCCCGGTGCTCGGTCTAAGTGTGAGAAGTGTGTTTGTTTTCACGTTTGTTGTACCTGACGTTTTTTTTATGTTTTGTTGTGTTTTGTTTGTTCTTCCCTGTTTCCTTCCTTCACTGGAATTGCTTGGGGACAAGCTTGAGTGAAGTGGGAGGGGGAGGGAGTCGTATAGTTGTGTTCTTATGTGATTAGGTATCTTTAGTTCAGGTTTAGTTTCTTTATGTGTAACGCATGAGCCAGTGAATATAATAAGGCAAGATCCCCTTAGTGAGAGCAATTGAAGATATGATGCATATCAACTTTGAGGCATTTTTCCTTAATAAGCTGAATTCGGTTTGAATGAAGTAAGGACGATAGAGGATGTCTTAGATGACCTAGTTGTGAAGCTCCACCATAAATGTGAGTTATAAGCCTATACATTGTAAGCTAACTTGTATAAAAGGGGCCACCACTTGATGCTTAGGGAGAAGAATAAAAATTGGGTTCTGGAGGTATAAGCTGGACGAAGTCCAGGAAAAGGAGGTGTAAGCTAAACGAAGTCCAGAGGGGGAATTAAATAAACAGAATTCGGAGGTATAAGCTGGACGAAGTCCAGGGGAAAATATAAAAAGGGGGGAATTAAAAATTACCTAAGCGCAGGAAGCAATAGTAATCTGACCCAGGAATTTAAAGAGAAAGGAGAATTATAGAAAGGAGAAACTCTCATAACCTGACGCATCAGTGGTGTAACATTGACTTAAGAGTGATTCGATTCTAACATCCCTGGTGAGGAATGAGTGATCGAGTGAATCCAACAAGTGGGAAATCAATAGGCTATATTGACGAACTGACAGACTGATTAGGTAGAAGAAGGAAAAGGGAGGATTTGGAGATTGTAGACGAATCAGATAGACCTTAAACTTGTGGAGATGGCTGCTTAAAAGTTGAAGCTAGTTCATGCCTTTGTGTTTTCTCTGTGTTTTCTTTAAAAGTTTGTTTTCTCTTTGCGAGTCTGTAGTATGTCTAGGTCTAGTAGTTGGTGTTTTGTTTGTAGAGTCGTTCATGGGAACTGTGCATTGAAATTCGCCTTATATCTTTTTTTCTTGTCTTTCATGCTTGAGGACAAGCATGGTTTAAGTGTGAGCAGTTTGATAAGGCTAATTTCATGCATGGGTCTGGGGGTTGAATTAATACAATTAGATGGTCTAACACATGTTTTAAGCCAGGTGTGCAGAAGAATTCGCTAGGTCGAGGAACAAAGAAGATGAATTACAAGGACCATGCAAATACGGCGAATAAGTGAGCAAATTCAGAGGAAAATGACTAGACTGAGGAATCGTGAAACTGAAGGGCAGAATGGAGATTTCTGCGAAGGTTTCTAGAAGATCCTACCGCATCTATATAAGGAAGAGAGCATGCAATGCTCGGGGACTTTTGGCACTTAGGCCTCTGGTTCTTAGCTCACACACTTCTGCATACTTAGGGGATTTTCGGAATTTCGAAGGGGGTTGCGTTTGCCGTCACATTTGCTTTCAAATTCTCAACATTTGTGGTGTAATACCGTCCTTGCAGAGGGCGAAGAAACAATTTCCCGTTTTTATTTTAGTGACTGCTGAAGATTTCACCGAGCTTCGCCGTTCGAAGCTCAGCTCTGTTTTCGGTTAAATTTCCGTAGTTTATGCAATTTCTATTTTCAGTATTTGAGCTGTTGTTGAGTTTTGGTTATGGATGTTCATTATTTTGAGTTTGTTGTGATTACTGAGTTGGATGTTTGAGTTTCGTGTTGGTTGATGAGTTTGGGTGGAATCGTTGGAATCTGGTGTTGATCGAAGTAGATCTGGGTGAATCGGGAACTATGGAGTTGATTTTGGTTGCTGTTGGGTTCGGTTTGCTTGGATCCGGAGTGGATTGAGTTTCCGACGTTGGATCTGAAGAGTGATTGAGATTTATGCCTAGCTTTCGTGTTTTCATTTCATTTCGCCTAGTATACGTAGATCTGTTTTATTTTCGGTTGTTTGCAAGTTTCCGACGTCCGAATTTTTACATTTTGTTCGAATCCCGCTATGTGCTCTGTTTTCTTCATCTTCGTGTTTGATTCAGTTGAATTAAGCATGTCATTGTTAGTTAGGTTCTTAGTTTGTTAGTTGCAGCTTTTCTTTCGTACTTGATATTTCTGGAAATTGGTCCCCACTTCTATTTGCGTTCTGTTTAGCTATAGTTGGTAATTGTTTGCTTGGTCTAGGAAGTAAGTTTAAAATTACATAGATCTAAGGATGTTCGATGTCTGCATGCTGTTTACAGTTTACTAGGTCTAGTGTTTAATTTCGTGCTTAGGTCTAGAAGTAGTTATATCTCAACCCAAGTTTGCGTGGCAGCAGCCGTTTTCTAACCAAAAATCTCTAGATGCTTTCTTACGTGTCCATCTTCGTGGGATCGACCCCTTGCTTCTCTATACTAGTCTATAGTATAACGGGTTGAGGGATCTTTGAAACGCGAGAGTTTGTGTGTCCATCGACAGAGTCTCCCGCGTCGCCTTGAGTTCCTAGACCTAGTGTTTAGTGGATTCATTGGACTTGGCAGCTCGATCTAGAAGTTTATTATACACGCACTCACACTAACGACAAGCGTGTTTCAGAGACGAAGGGCGTCGCTGGCTGAACTTCTAGCCGAGAGCAGCGCCGACGATTCCTCTGATCCGTAACTGAATAAGACAGGCTGCTGGTTGTGTTTTTCCAGCCAAGAGCAACATCTTACGTGAGCACAACGGATTCGATTGGTGGTTGGTGCTGGTAACCGAGTATTCTCGGGTGAGAACAGCGCCAAGGCTGCCTGACCGACGGTCTGTTTCGAGATCGAATGTAGGCGACTGTTGACCGAGTCTTCTCGGGCAAGAGCAGCACCCTATTGCCTCACCGACGATCGATTTCGAGGCTGTTGCTGGATGTGGGAGAAACCGGAGCTGTGGTTGCTGCTGGCTGTTCGTGGTCAGTGGCAGGACCTAGCTGCGGTTAGCTCACGGCCAAGAGCAGCGCCTGGAAGTTTGAAACTGAATTGCGTGATTCGTTAAACCTGTCGCATGAATTACGTGAATAATAGTTATGAACTGATCGCGTTTTTCATGGGAACCGACTTCGTGATTTGCCTGACTACGTGTTTTATGGAAACTAGTTGCAACTGATTACGTGGAATGATTTGGGATTTCTTTTTACTCCATTTGTTTCATGCGTAGTGTGAATTGTGGAATAATGAGTTGATTCCATATCTCATTTTAATTTGATATGAAAAGAATATATATATATATATATTGGTTTCTTGCATGTATATATACCTAATGAGTTTAATTTGATATGAAAAGAATATATATATATATATATATTGGTTTCTTGCATGTATATATACCTAATGAGTTGTGGAATAATGAGTTGCCTAACGAGACACCATGTCTTTGAAATTAATTTTAGAAACTTTGGATTCCTATCCAAAATTAAAATTAATAATATTGAATATCATTAAATTAATTTATTAAGATTTATTAGGTTAGAATATTTATCTATATTTTTGGGATTTTTATAGATTATATCTATCTAGATATATCCTAGATAAATTAGATTTAGTAATTTAAATAAATCCTATAAATCTAGGATTTCATTTTTTATGGAATAAATAAATTGGAATTTAATGTAGATTATATCCATAATATATACTTATCATGATATACAGGTTTGAATGATAATTCTTATCTATAAGATATTGGTAAATTTAATTTATCTACAATATATCTTAAGATGATTTGGATGAAGATGATTTGGATGAGTATTTTTCAATTAAATCCTATTATATATAGATATCCTAAACCTAATGGAAAAGGATAAGTATTTTAATTAATATTAATATTATTATTATTAATTAATCAAACTATTTAATTATCTTAGTTTAATTTCATACATTTAATAAAACTACCTATTAATTTGAAATTAATATAAGTGAACTTTCTACCTAATTCACTTAAGTGATAATTAAAAGAAAATTCATACCATAAAAAAATAACTAAGTGATAATTACGATCTCTGTTGTAAATGGTCTCCAAATAATTAGTCTATGTATGAAGCAGTTTCCAATATTATTGCGACTCACCTTAGTGGGAGCCTTAATCCTAAGAAACAACAAATTCATTGGTAAGACTTCTCAAAACTACGTTCAATTTTATCTAGATGTCATTTCCAATATTATCGCGACCCAATTTTATCTAGACGTCATTTCCAAGGTTTAGAAGATTAAATTGACTTGTGAGATAACTGTAGAATTTTGTTTATGGCGTGCGACCTTCCATAGAAAGAGCTGTTAGAGTTTGTATATTAGAAATCACCTTTCGAGTGATTGAATACTGTAAAACTCTTTATTTGTTTTCCAATGAATGAAACAGATTAGTTTTGTTATGTTTTACATTTAATGGATGTTTATTGCATCTTTAAATGTAAAAGTAACTTAACAAAGTCTAAGTCTTTGTTTTAGTAGACCAGTTATGGGCGTCGTCCACTTTAAGGTAACACGGTCAGTTCTGGACAAAGAAAATAAGAATTTCACAACCCAGATAGGCCTAAACTACCTATCGTGAAAGGTTGCAATATCAGTCGGCATATTTCTAAGCCTTACTGAAATAAGATGACATTGGTGTGGTAGAGCACTGAATTGGATCTAACAGCGAGACAAGTTTTTATGCTATCTACTGAAAGACAAGGTCTTGATAAATTATTTATTTCTTAATCAATGTACGTTAGCATTGAGCATACGGTATTGATTATGCACTACTTTGACTTACCAAATGGTGCGGGTTTTTCGCAACCCAATAATCCTGGTATATTGGGTAGTGGTGATTAATATCTAGTGGTGCTAGCATTGCTATTAATTTGAATCGTGCGCGAGGTGAGTCTCGTTTGATAACGTCCTCAAGAGGAGCTCGAAACAAGCCTTTATTATTCGAAACCTAGCTAGTTGGAGTTTGATTACTCTATGAATAATAAATAAGCGTTTCTTGTTAAGTTCACTCTTGCAATTAATAAAATGTTAATTAATTAAGTTCATAGCAGACACTAATTAATTAATGGACGTTTCTATCTTTAGCGCGGGAAATGAACGACAAACAACTGGAAACCCGGATTACTTATAATTTCAGATTTGGATGGACAGTACAATATTACTTCTGTAGTGGTTGCTCGTAATATTTCAATATAAGCTTGTATTAAATTGTGGGTTCAATTTAATTAGTAAAAAGCTAATTGGGGGAGGCCATATCCAAAACCTTCCATAGATCTAATAAAGGAGACAGAAAATACACTTAATTTTACTCAAAATTTTCGTCCCCCTCTCCTACACTGTGAGGGATGATTTTCTCTCCTCCGTGAGATAGGATTTTTGTCTTCTTTATTTAAGTCCTAGTATTATGGTAAGATCGGCCCACACTGATATCAGCGTACAGTCCGGAAACTAGTCAGAAGATCCGTGGTCTAGTACTCAACATCTTCACGTGGAGAAGGCGCGAGCCATCTTCGATTCTTTAGAGAATCCCCAAGGTAAAATGACTAATCCGTAGAAAGCATGTTTTAGGTTTCAGTTATACTTAAAGCATGATTTAATTCAAGTTATGAGCATGATACATGTGATAATTACACGAATAGATTTTGTCTAAATAATCTGCTAAATAAATCAAAATTATTATGTAATTGATTTATGTATGCTTCTGTTGCCAACCTCTTCAATTGGTATTAGAGCCAGTCTTCGCTCTGATTATTTGGATTTAAATTTAGAGAAATTCATGTATGCATGTATTATTTGATTGCGAAACAAGTTCTTGGTGTTGTTATTATTTTATGCATGTTGAACTCAAGAACAGTCGAATCAAAGAACTTGAATTATTCGAGCATGCGAGACGTGTGATCCATCGGTGCTTGCGCCGAGACAAATCGCATCACGTGGGTTCGAAATAGGGATGTCGAAACAGTGGAGCAACGCGCTGCGATCATAGGGTGACGCGCAGACGAGCGAGGGCTAGTGCGTGCCACGATCGAGACCGCACAGCCCAAGCTAACCCCAGAACTGGGTTGACAACAGGGCCTGGCGCAGTGCAGCAGTTCTTCCAAGAACCTGCCGAGACAACGAGCCGCCGAGCCCCAAACCCTAGGCAGAAGTAGTCTCGGTCGCTGCATCCAGTCCTGGACGAGAATGACGCACCCTGATGCGCGACGGCGGTCGGAGCAGCGGTAGGCGACGGCCGAGAATAGAAGCGCCTTGTGCGACGCCGCAAGGAGACACATCGTGCCGTTGCTGGCCGAGAGGAGCTGAGCCTTCGTGCAAGCTCATGGCTGAGAGCAGGCGCCACCCTGACAAGCTATAGCACGAGCGCAACGGACGTGAGCAGCAGCGCCTAGCGCAGGCTGCTTGGCTAGGCGTGCGTGCAACTACGCACGTCAGGTTACGACGGATTATTCGTCGTTGTCAATTTGTGCGAAACTCGATCGACAAGATAATGATGAAATATTATTTTATGATTATTTAATTCTTGAAATTAAAAGAAATCATTAAAATATTATTATTTAATGGAAATAAAATATTTTGGAAAGATTTCCCTAGATTTTAGGAATATTTTGATTATTAACTATATCTATGGAAATAAATGATAAGGCTCATTTCATGCATCGGTTTAAGGGTAAAATGTATGCTACTTGATCGGTTTATCGCGCAAAACAAGTGTTAAAATATGTAGAAATGCCACTTGACCAAGGCAGCAAGGTCGAACTGATCAAGCAAGTACAAAAGGCGAAAGAGGACCAAGAGTCGAGAGAGTTGATCAAGGGGGAGTAATCAAGCAGTTAAGAAGGGGACCACTGGCTTCTGGAAGAAGGCACGAGAGGGAATGAGCTGGAATTGGCGCACCATTCTGTTAGCTAAGACGACGTTCTAGAAGGGGACACGTGCTGGAATATGAGACGCAAGGACGGAGTTGAGTCACGAATCTGTTACCAAAAAGCGTCGTTATTCTAGAAGAACAGCACGTAGCAATCAATGAGTCGCACACTCTTAGAATGAGCGAATATTCCCTGACAAGATCGTTATCCAGATGGGGGTCGAATCGAGCTTATAAATAGATGATGTGCCACCACAAGAAAGAGTAGAGAGTTTACTTTCCGTCTGGTTTAGCTTAGCTTAGTTAACTAGTGTAGTTCAGCTCCCTAGCTTAGTTTAGATCAGTTCTCTAGTATAATTTAGATAGCTTAGTTAAAAGGGCGACCGAAGGGAGCACAGCAGAATACTCATTTCTGTCTGCGTTATCTTAAGTTTCCCGCTGAGATTCTTCTCAGTTTTTACCGCTTTCTTAGTTTCCGAAGTGTTAGCTTAGTTTAATTTCACGCTGTACTCAGTTTTTAGTTTAATCGAAGTTATTTTTCGTTTACATCCTCGCATTTACTTTTCCGCTGTTACCTGCAATTCACTTGACCCAGTAGTTAAAGTTCCATTGATCAAGCTAGCTAGTTTAATTCTGCCTAGATTAAAAACAGTAGTTAAAAACTCACAAGTTAAAACGTGGCAGCAGCCAACCCCCCTGTTCACTACTCACACACTCGACACACAAACTTCTCTGTGGGATCGACCTAGAACATGCCGCTTTACTGTTAAAGTTGTGCAAATTGGGAGTTATAAATATTTTCTTGCGTGAGTCGGTTTGAGGATTGATTTGATTAAGTGGCAATGACAATTTGCTAACTGATCCGACCGGTTCGGTTATCTTCCATATAACTTGATCCAATTCCAATCCGTCGATCTCGAGCTCACCAAAATGGCGCCGTTGCCGGGGAAGCATGGTGTTACTTTATGTTTGTCCGTAGTGCGTAGGTGTATATAGTCTTATTTCCTTGTTTTCACAATTTTGTTTTTCATTGTTGATGAGAAGGCACCAACGCGGTGGACTAACGCTCATTGGAGAGTCCAGGAAGCCGGCGTTGTCACCACTCGTTACAGAGCAGCATTAGAAGCCGCAGCAGTCGCTAAACAGAACGCACCACCACCACCATCAGAACGAACAGAAGCAGAGATGGCCCTTGTCGCTGACGACTCCGGTATCGATCTCTGCACGCTCATGATGAAAAGGAGACCACACATGCCATTGCCGCTACTCCTGTGATGCGGATCATCGCGATTAAATCGGGTGTACTAGCAGTTTTGTCCCACTTCTACGGTCTTTCCAAGGAATGTCCGTACGCTTTTCTGGAGGAATTCTGCCGATACTGTGATATTCAGCCCGTGCCGGCTGGATCCACATCCGAATATTATAGGCTCAAGGCTATTCCCTTCGTTTTGAAGGGCGATGCGGGTGTCTGCCTGTCAAGGCTGCCAAAAGGATCCATCAGAACCTGGGCTGAATTCCGCATGATATTCCTCGACCGCTTCTTTCCAGTATTAAGGACGAGTGCCCTCAAACGGGAGATTACCGAAGCCAGACAGGAGTACGATGAGCCCCTCGTTCAATACTGGGACAGATTCCAATTGGAGGCTCGATTTGAGCAGATGGAGAAGAAGCTGCTGGAGGCAGTAGAAAAGGCCAGACCACCTCCACCACCTACACCAAAGGAAACGCAGTATGTGCCGCAACCATCCCTACCAGAAGAGCATCACTACTACTATTGCGAGTTTTCCCCTGAGGTGGAGCAAATAAATGCCGTGGGCCACTGGAACGCAAATGGCAACTGGATCCAGGGGAATCAAAGGGATGCTCCATGGAGGGACCACCCCAACTTCAGGTGGACTAATCAGAATCAGAGCCAACCATCGCAACCTTCTGAAGGGCAGCCCAACTGGCCTGCTCGAATCCAGGAAAGACCAAACACTGGAGGGAACAGAGTGCAGGGAGGTCAGGCAGGATGGTCAAATGGATCTCAAGGAAACTGGTCAAGTGGAGGACAACCTAACTGGTCAAACCGACAACAGGAAGGAGACTGGGGGTACCAGCATCAAATCCCTCAGTTTAGCAATCAAGGAAGACAGCCAAACAATCAACTGGTGAATTATGTTCTGCAATACCAAAGAGCGAACTCACAGTATTTCCAAGGGAACCAGCAAAGTCATTTCCAGAACCAGCCAGAGCAGTATGGAACTTCCGGCTACTACCAGCCATGGAGGAGGCCGATTTAATCAGAGAAATAACAGGCAACAAAGTGAAGGTCCAGGGGATATGATGATCCCACACCAGCCCCATGATGTTGTGCGAGAAATACAGGAAGCCCAGAGGGAATAGAGAGCTGCATTAGAAACGCTTACGAAGCAGTTATCTCAAGCCGCCATGTCACTGGGCGAGCTGAGAGGTAATGAAGGAAAGATCCCAGCTACAGTGCAACCACCTGCGGGGCGAGAGAATGTCAACACAGTCTCTCTGAAATCAGAAGAAGTTTATCAAAGCTCAACTGCAAGTTTTTTAGCACCCAGGACCATTCATAATAAAAACTTTGAATCCAGCACCCTTGATCAAGTAACAGCGGAAGAAGAGTCTAACATCCGTGAACAGGTTGCTGAAAAGAGAAGGAGGGTCGAAGCAGAAAAAGTGACCGGTATGATCCAACCTGGTGATCTTCCCCCCAAGAGAACTGACCCAGGGGTATTTACGCTCCCAATTTCCATCAGAGACGTTTAAATGGAGCACACAATGTCCGACCTAGAGGCTTCCATCAATATTATGCCATATTCTATATACAAGAAGCTGGGGAATGCTAAGCTCGTCAAAACCAATATGGATATACAGCTAGCAGACGGGTCTTGCATTTATCCCGAGGGAGTTCTGGAAGATGAAATCGTCAAGGTGAACAGATTTATGTATCCCGCTGACTTCTTTGTTATAAAAATAACGGAACCAGGAGCGGAGGAGTCTATTGGAATCCTTTTTGGGAGACCTTTCCTATCCACTGCCAACACAGTCATTGACATCCGCCATGGGACGATTAATCTGGAGTTTAAAGGAGAGCGGCTTACAGTCTGCATTAATAAAGCTGCAAGATGGCCACAGGACAGAGAGAGGAATGTCTAGAAAAGGAACTCTTCAATACACCACCTTCCAATTCCACTAATGATGAAAAGCTTAAAAGGGAAGCAGCTGACTGGATTGAAGCAACAATGACTGGGGCAATGGATGGTCAAGATATTGAGAAAGCAATTATGGATTTCTGTAAGCCACCCGACCAAGGTGGCTCGTCGAGAAGAGAGCTGAAAAATTCCGCTGCGACGCTGATTACCCTCAAGAACCTGTCCAGCCAGACAGATCACAAACCAGTCGAACCAAGTTTGCAGAAACAGGAAGAACTACTCTTCCAACATGCCAAAGAAGCGAAGTTCAAACTGGTCGGACCCTCGAACACTCATGACAAGGCACACATATGTGGTAAAATTCCCATACCCTACTAACCAGGAGGAGATCAGAACTTTGATAGGGCATGCTGGGGTCTATGGAGGATTCATCAAGGATTTCGCCAGGAGAGCCCAAATCCTAACGAAACTTCCCCAGGATGACGTAGAGTTTGAATTTTCTGATGTCTGCAAAGCCGCGTTCCCATTTCTGAAAGATCGATTGATGAGTTTTCCTATAGTACACGGCCCTGACTGGAATCACTCCTTTGAGGTGATGTGTGAGACTAGTAACTGTGCTGTGGGAGCAGTACTAAGTCAGAAAATCCAGGGGGAGAGTTATGTTGTCTTCTACGCGTCATACATATAGGGACAGGTGCAAAGCAACTATGATGTGACCGAAAAAGAAATGCTATCAGTAGTCTTTGCATTTGGGAAGTTCAGACAGTGCCTACTTGGTTCCAAAGTGATAGTGTATACAAACCATGCGGCCATCCAACACCTATCGGCAAAGAAGGAATCAAATCCGTATTTAATCAAATGGTTACTCCTTCTATAGGAGTTTGAGTGGGAAGCAGTTTAACGAAAAAGGTGTGAAAACAGAGAAGCCATTCCAGACAATTTCCCTGGAAGACACCTGCATCTGATCAAATCGAAGTCTGAGAGACAGCAGATCTGCCATCAAGGGAGAATTGATCAATGCAAACAGAGAAGCTGGGAGCAACTTGCACCTAAAAGGGCAAAGTTCGCAGAAAGAATCGACAGTCTGGATGAAAGCGAGTTACCTGGAAGGAACGGAATGGAGGCATCTGAGGTGGGAGGCTTCCCACTACTCATGCCTAAATCTCGCCAGTAAGCAGGTAAGAAGGAATGGTCGGGTACTTGTCGATAGTCTGCTTGGTCAAGCAACAATGTCTAAATCACTTAATCTGACCAAGTGATACATCAAGGGAACCTGGTCAAATCCTTTCCAGTGTAAATAGTTTTTCTTAGATAATCAATAATCGGACGGAAGGAAGTAAACTGATCAAGTGGAATTAATTGGGCTTTCATCCATTTGATCGGTGCAGTTTGATTTTTAATCAGTGTGCAGTGATTGAGTTGACAAAGGCAGGTGATGACAAGACGAGTGCAGTAATTAGAAAGGTGTCAGGCGGCGCTAACTGTCGCAATGAAGGGACGTCTTAGAGAGAAAGAGGAAGCGTATAGGAGAAGCTTTGCCACCTGGCACTCTAAAAAGGTGCGCCTGCACGTGAAGAGTCGCACAAGTCCGAGCAAACGCAGAGATCTCAAACGGGCAGGAATCTCAACAGTCGGGGCTGCAATATATAAAGGGGGGTCCTCCGGATCTCACTTTCCATCAACTACCTTCAGAACCTTTGTGTTATCCTCATCTAATTCTCTCTAAATTCAAATCACCAGCAAACATAATCAGAAAGAAATGTAGGGCAATCAACTCGAGACTTCCAATACTTCCTTGTTTTCTTTAGGAGCCGACATCAACAATGATAATCAGTAGTCCTTGCTACCACCGGGTCCACCAACCACCAGAACCCCATTATTGCCACCTAGATTCATCGGCCCGCTCCAATATGTGGACCCGGCTAACATAAGGCGTGTAGACTCCGTACTCAGAAGTTTTCCCGCCGGCGCTGACCCCGTGGAGATTTACACCGCCCTAAAAGCTCGCCTAAGAATTTCTCGGTCTAAGGACTCTGCTCCACCACCACCAACAGAAGGGCTGCCTCTTCCCAGTGATCTCCTTCTACGACGAAAGGAGGCAGAATTTAACCAGCTGCTCCCTGAAGCCGAGGGTTCAAGGCAGCAAGCGGATGAGCAGAAAGCCAAGGGATCAGAGCAGTCATTGAAGCAAGCGAGGCTGTGGAAAACAACCAGGTGAGAGCAGAGGAAGGGAGCAAGAGGAAGGGGGAAGAAAGTATCCTTCCTCCCCCTAATACGAGCCACCATACTAACCAAGGTATGGGACCTACTACGCTGCCAGCATGCTTCTCCCCCCCGAAGGAGAAAAAGAATAAAAAAAACACCAAGGAGGAGGAACCCTGATAAACGTGAACGCCTTAGAGGCGATAAGGAAGGCGCGCAACATTCCCCTCATTCAACAATCTAGAAGGCAGTAGTATCACCCTTAACCCTGTTTCTTTGTGTAAATTGTGTTTTTGACTCCGTTCTCACACTTAGTCCTGTGTCTGGACTAAGTGTTATGGAAGTTGTTTTCTGTTTTGCCTAAGTGTTATGTTTTTTTTCTATATTAGCATGTGTTGATTGCTGGCACTGTCTCACACTTAGCCCAGTATCTGTTCTAAGTGTGAGAAGTTTCCCTTGGTTGTTGTTGTGCCATCGCCTGTGCCTAACCCTTCTTTCCACTGCATCCAGTACCTCGAGGACGAGTTCATATGCAGTGGGGAGGGGGGACGGGTTAGTTATAGAAGAATCATACACGCTAAAGTTTTTTGAGAAAAATACAAAATTTTAGATAAAATAGGCAGTATGCATGAAATTGGATATGTGGAAGACTTGATTACTTTTTGGAAGAGTAAGAAAAAGGATACAATATGCTTACATGTAAAAAAGGTGATTGCAATAAAACTTGACCAGTTTGAACGACGGAAGTATGACGGAAGCGCTCAATTTTTAAACCAACTGTGAAGTCTCTCTATCTGTGAGTTATAAGCCAAAAGTAGAACACTTTCTACTATTTTTACAGAAGAAAAATATGCGAGAGGCTGAATTTTAATATTGAGATGAAAATTGCACAAGTAGTAAGGATTAAATGCACTAGGACTTAGCCTTTTGAGCCGTTTTCTTCCTTCGTTCCACAACCCCGCCTCATTAATCAAGGCACCCCTTAGTTAATCACTTTGAGCCCAAAAACCCTTACCCATTCTTTGAAGTCTTAAGACCAAATTCAAAGTTTCATATTACATGAGGAAAAAGGGTCAAAGAAATGAAGTTTGTCAAGGGAAACAAAAGGGGATAGCAATAGAATGGTCGAAATAAAGGATAGCCGGGTTGATCAAGTTATAAAATGGGGTTGATCATATAAAAAAATGATGATGAAAAGGTTTGAGAAAAAGAAAGGGCAGGAAATAATTGTAACCTGACCCAGAAAATCAAAAGTAAAAAATAGTAAGTCGAAAGTTATAAGGCTAAAGGTCTAAATTTGACCGAGAAGGGGCATCAAGAAGAGGAAGAAATAAATATCCTAAATCTGATCCAGCGATTTTTAGTCAAATCTTTGGCTTTTTGACTCATGTGATTTTTCTTTTTAAATTTAAAATTTTAATTTTGAACTTAGAACCCCTAGGACCCTACCCTAATATGTTACTACCCTTGAGCCCCGTTACAACCCAAGACAAAGACCTTAAGGAACTATCTTGTGCAGTCCAATTCAAAGTATTATATTTGTGGCAACACCGAGTGAACAGTCCTAATATCTCTCGTGAGAAATGAGTGACTGAGTGAATCCAACAGTGGTTTTCAAAAATTGAGCAATCTTGACAAGCTAACACTTTGATCAAGCAAAAGTGAATGAGAATGAACATAAGCTACTGGCAAATGGATTGACCTCGACCTCGGGTATGATTGTCGGAAAATAATTCGGTCTAATGCATACATGTGAATACGTTTTTTTTTATTTTATCTTAAAGTCTTGTTTTTCTTTTCGTACTTGTGAAATAAGTAAACCATGCCTTAAATTTGCCTTATCTTTTTCTTTTCTTTTTTTTTCTTTTTCTTTATACTTGAGGACAAGTATGTTTTAAGTGTGAGCAGTTTGATAAGGCTCATTTCATGCATCGGTTTAAGGGTAAAATGTATGCTACTTGATCGGTTTATCACGCAAAACAAGTGTTAAAATGTGCAGAAATGTCACTTGACCAAGGCAGCAAGGCCGAACTAATCAAGCAAGTACAAAGGCGAAAGAGGACCAAGAGTCGGGGGAGTTGATCAAGGGGGAGTAATCAAGCAGTTAAGAAGGGGACCACTGGCTTCTGGAAGAAGGCACGAGAGGGAATGAGCTGGAATCGGCGCACCATTCTGTTAGCAAGGATGACGTTCTAGAAGGGGACACGTGCTGGAATATGAGACGCAAGGACGGAGCTGAGTCACGAATCTGTTACCAAAAAGCGTCGTCATTCTAGAAGAACAACACATAGCAATCAATGAGTCGCTCACTCTCAGAATGAGCGAATATTCCCTGACAAGATCGTTATCCAGCTAGGGGTCGAATCGAGCTTATAAATAAATGATGTGCCACCACAAGAAAGAGTAGAGACTTTACTTTCCGTCTGGTTTAGCTTAGCTTAGTTAACTAGTGTAGTTCAGCTCCCTAGCTAAGTTTATAGATCAGTTCTCTAGCTTAGTTTAGATAGCTTAGTTAAAAGGGCGACCGAAGGGAGCACAGCAGAATACTCATTTCTGTCTGCGTTATCTTAAGTTTCCCGCTGAGATTCTTCTAAGTTTTTACCGCTTTCTTAGTTTCCGAAGTGTTAGCTTAGTTTAATTTCACGCTGTACTCTGTTTTTAGTTTAATCGAAGTTATTTTTCGTTTACATCCTCGTATTTACTTTTCCGCTGTTACCTGCAATTCACTTGACCCAGTAGTTAAAGTTCCATTGATCAAGCTAGCTAGTTTAATTCTGCCTAGATTAAAAACAGTAGTTAAAAACTCCCAAGTTAAAGCGTGGCAGCAGCCAACCCCTCATGTTCACTACTCACACACTCGACACACCAACTTCTCTGTGGGATCGACCCCGAACTTGCCGCTTTACTGTTAAAGTTGTGCAAATTGGGAGTTATAAATATTTTCTTGCGTGAGTCGGTTTGAGGATTGATTTTATTAAGTGGCAACGATAATTTGCTAACTGATCCGACCGGTTCGGTTATCTTCCATATAACTTCATCCAATTCCAATCCGTCGATCTCGAGCTCACTAATAAATATATTTTATTTTATTCCTAGATGATATAGACAAGAATAATTTAATAGTTTCCTAATTATTATATATCTAGAATCCTAATAAGGATAGATATATAGGAATACTTTAAATAATATAATTCCTAATCTTGAATGATGAATTAATTTAAGTTTAATTTTTCATGTCAGTACAAGATATAAATAATTCAATTTATTTTAGATAAATCTTATAGAAGACATGAATAAGAATTGAACTTTGGTAAATTAATACAACAACCTTAAATAAGATATTAATAGATTATAAAAAGCCTTAATTATCCAGTCAATTAAATATCATCAGATTATAATTAAGCCTTTTCTGCCTTAAGGATAAGAAAACCCAAAACTAAAATATCTATGCGATAATTACAGAACCACATTTTGTATATGATCTCCATCGATTGGTCCACAAGTTATGAAGCTGTTTTCTGAATATTATCTCACCCATGCTCTGGGGACAATAATCCTAAGAAATAGCAAGTTTATATAGATGGACTTCTCAAATATAAATAGTATGCACTAGAAAGTAGTTTCCAATATTATCTCCATCCATGCTGTGGGGATAATAATCCTAAGAAATTACAAGCTTCATAAGTCCAAACAGAATTTATGAGATAGTTTGGTCTTGTTATCAACGCATGAGCATTGTTATGAGAGTGTGTTGTAGAAACGAGATTTTGTAATGCTAAATCTGATGGTCGTGCTTAGGCAACATTTGGCGGCCATGCCGTGCTGCGGTCTCTGGACTATTCGTTGGTGTTGTGACTAGTAAAAATGTTAAAATTTTAATGCGTATTGACCTCTCCTTAAGAGTACAAAATTTAATTTTACAATTGTAAGATTTTGAAAAGTTTTATAGTTAATCTTTTCAATTTCATTACATAAGTTTATGACAAATAGTAAATCTTCAGTTTTGCAATGCAACCTAAATCGTCAAAATGTCATTCAATCCTCTTTCTGCAATTCTTAAAGAAAATAAACTCGAGGGCCAAAATTACATAGAATGGAAACAAAATTTAGACATTGTTCTCATAGTCGATGAGTACAAGTTTGTGCTCACTGCTCCACAACCTCCTCCGCCGACGGCTAATGCCGCGCAGGCAGTCCGAGATGCACATAAACAGTGGCATAAGGAGAATGAGATGGCTAAGTATTATATGTTGGCCTACATGTCAACAGTGCTTAGACATCAGCATGCCACCATGGCGACTGCCGCCGAGATTATGCAAAATCTCACAAATCTTTTTGGTACTCAGAATCGAACGGCTAAGTCTCAAGCCTTTCGGAGTATCATGGCGAAGACTATGAAGGATGGCTCTTCTGTGCAGGACCATGTCCTCGAGATGATGAGCCATCTTAATAAAATTGTGGTTTTAGGAGGGACAATCGATCTCGAGTCCCAAGTTACTATAATCCTTCAAAGTCTACCCCCTAGCTTTCAGCAGTTCAAGCTCAACTTTGAGATGAGGAAAAGGAACTACACCTTGGCTGAATTGTTTCCTGAACTTCTGTCCGCGGAGGATCTTATGGTCCAAGCTAAGGCGCGATGGTTAGTTCGACACATCATTCCTCTGGCCCTAGGCCTGGCGTAGGAAAGAAGAAAGTGCCAAACCAGGTTGCCGCTAAAGATGTTAAGGGAAAGAAGAAAAGGAAGGTAAACAAGAAGCAAACTGGTAAGTGCTTCACGTGTGGACAAAAGGGGCATTGGAAGCCATACTGTCCTAGAAAGAGAAAGGCTATAGGTATGCACCAAGCTTTAGTGGTCGAGTCATGTTTGGCTTCGACGTCTACTCATACTTGGGTTATTGAAACAAGAGCTACTGATCATATTTTTTTTGATCCTGACTTAATGCAGGTGACAAAGCGGCTATATGATCGTGAGATCGAGGTCTAGCTGGGCGACGCTACAAAAGTGGCAGCCATTGTAGTGGGAGACGTTTATTTGCGTTTAAGTAGTGATAGATTTTTTATTTTGAAGAATATTTTGTTGATACCTTCTTTTAAAAGAAATTTAATTTCAGTTTCTAAATTGGTTTTTGGTGGATATTCGATTTATTTTAATGTCAATTGTGTTATTAAGAAAGATGGTTCTTATATCTGTCGTGGTACCATGGAAAATAATCTGTACACAATCACATCTACACAATTTAATGATCGCAAATCAGAACTCAATACAACATCAAAAATTTCAAGGAAAAGGAAAGAACCATCAAGTTCAATGAACGAAACGTACTGTCACGACCGCCCATACAAGAGTACCACAACGCGGCGATCGTGACCGACATGCATGGATAACAATTTAAAAAGAACATCTTGATTAACTTAAAGGAAGAAAAACAACTTAGTTTAAAGAGTTTAAAGTTATAATTTTTTTTGAAAAGACATAAGGTAAAATACTTAAAAAAAAAAGGACAACAGGAAAAAATTAGACTTAAGAAATACAACATCTAATAACTAAAGTTGAACAAATACTTAACTTAAAACTCGAAGAATAAAATTTTCAAAAGACAACGTAAACACTAGTTTAAAACTCATCACCACCATACATGTTCAAACAAAAAACATAAAGGAAAGATTAAGTCTTGAGTCATGGTTCAAGTTATAGCAGCGAAAAATACGGTTTAAGGAGAGTCAAGGACGACGCCTATGTATGACGACACAACGCATCCTAAGTACTTAAGCCGGCTCAACATCCACCGCAACATCCTGCTCAACCTGCACATAAGAAAATAATATGCAGGGCTGAGTACTTGTTGTACTCAATGGGCTCATGCCGAAAACATTTTAATAATAGTTATGTCATCCATACCAGTGATCTCGAGTTTTATGTAGTAAGAAAATATCACGAGAAGCACAAATATATTCAAGTCTGGCCAGACAATTTATCTCCCCACTTTTCACATCAATCCAACAATCACAATCACAGTGCGACGAAAGTGTGGCCACACTATTCGCCCACGAGACCGGCCGACTTGCAAGGACGGCTCACGATCCCACCAGTGTACACAGCCCGATAGGGTTTACGGCCCTACTCGGACCCGAATTCGTTTCACAAAACAGCCATATAGCCTAACGGAGTAAACTCATACGAACTAGGCATTAGGCACACAATCTCATAACAAAAACAGTCCATGGCATGACATAACAGTTAAACTACCCTTGTATCTCCACATAATATTTTTCGGAAAAAAAAAGAGGTTTGAAAAGAAAGCCCACCTCGTTCTCTTAGCAATTCACAACCCAACTTAGCAACTCTCGATCCTCGAGTTCACGACTACACAGCACCCTCGTCAAAGACAACGCAATTAGTTTCCCCCCATCAACATATTACTATGCATGTCCTATCGATTCTCTCGTCCTTTTTCTCAAATCCCCGACCCAACATACATCACAAAGATGGGAGAACACATCGTAACACATTTTGATTTATCACACGTGATCACATCATTTAGACACGCTCCTTGGACATACATTCATCATACAATACTTTTAGACTTGAAAATAAGAGATATTTTAACAGGGCAGAAAACTGGCAGAACTGCGCGACCGTTTTGTAAAAATCACTAAATATTCACCCGACCTCAAAAGAAGATAAATTTTGGTCACAATACAGAAGACACATTCAAGTTCATACATGAAAAGTTTCACACCGAAATCACGTCATTTAGTCAGTCATATCGCATATTGAACTCTCTGGTCGTAGCATACAATTTCCGACAGTGTTGCGCAGTTCATTTGAAATATTCACCATAAATTCATCCGATGCCCAAAAAGGCTGAAAATTTAACACGACTCAGAAGACACTTCAAATTTTCATATAGTTCAAGAATCACATCAATCGGAGGTCATATGGTCAGTCAAACAGAAAACGAAACATTCATGGCGAGAACTCACGTTTCTGGCAGATTTGCGCAGTCAACTTCAAAAATTTATTAAAAATTCATTTTTTGATAAAACAGGCTGAAATTCACACGAGACACAGAAAACACCTTGAAGTTTACGCAGTAAAAATTTCATAGCAAAATTCGTTCGTTTGATGGGTCAAATACAGATCATAAGTCACTGGTCGTGCATCACAGATTTCTGGTTCCAGTTTGAAAATAAGGTTTTAAACTTCCACAACACAACCACCGATTTATCATGCTCGAAAACACATAATCATGCTTACACGTTCCTCATACACATATTTGCATACAAACTCATATTATTCACCTAATAATTCGATCCAACTCACATGATTTCAATCAACAACGTAAAAATCACACAAGTTCTTACGAACACACAATTTCCCTCCCATTAAAACTTGCGATCTATCAAACCTACACTCTCTAAATGCATGTAGGACTCAAAACGTGGTTCACTAGAGAAGGAGAAGAAAAAGTGTGCAAATATACCTTCCTTTACAAAAACCAATCGGTAGAAGAGAAGAACGAAGCGATCCGTTAGAAACTCTCGAATGTACTTTCAATGGCTGCAAGAACAAACTTGAATGGAAGATTTTTGGAGATGGGAGAGTGGAGGAGATGAAAAAAAACGTGTGGGGGAGGGAGAGAAGAGAGGGAGGCGTGTGAAATTAGTGGCTAGGGTTAGGATTTATTCTATTTTATGTACTAGGTTTAATTCACACCCAAGTAATAATTAAATTGTGGGAGGAACATATTAAATAAAAATCCCACAATTAGATCACAAAGTAGGCGTGTATTTTGAGGGGATTAATTCCAAAATTTGTTGATTTAATTACGAGGAAATATAGCAATATTTACTTGGAGAGAATATATTCATAATTTAGGAAATAAAAATAATGAATACAAGAGAACAATTAAATTAAATCTCCAAGTAGGAAATAATAGGAGGGGGCCGAAAATTTAAGGAAAAATTGTACAAGGAAATTATTTAAATCCCCAATTAAACAAAATAGGATTTAAATTAAGTAATTTCTTTATAGGAAAAAGGCTCCCATAAAATAGGCAACAATTAATTAAATTCCCACAAGGAAAAATAATGCAAAGGGGCGTGTGATATGGAGGAAAAATAGAAGGAAAATATTCACATCCCCAATTAATTAGACATGAGAATTTATTTGAATAAAAGGGGGTTCCACAAAATAGGAACAAATAAAATATCCTCCATATTTTATTGGAGGGGCTGAAAATTATTAGGCTAAAATAGCCAAGGAAATGTTCCAACTCTCTATTTATTTTGGGTGAAGAAATAATATGTGGCATGATTTAATTTAAAAGAAGAGAGTCAATAAAGCACCAATTAAATCAAATGAAAAATAATCCAATCTCCTATTGGAGGTTTTCGAAACTCCCAAGGATAAAAGGATGGAGTTCGAATTTCATGTAGTGTAATTTAAGGTCCATTGGTTTGGATTTAATTTGGAATAATGTCCCAAAACAATTAATTAAATCCACAAAAGAAGTACTATTTCAATAATTTGGGAGGGCCGAATTTTCCAATGAATTGACTTGAGAAAGAATAAATGCATGATCCTATTAATTATTTCCCCACATTGTAATAACATAAATCTCAAGCTCGTCATTCCATAATAACCACGTCAATTTTTTCACACAAAGCACTTAATCACATAGAATCAAACGTTTCAGAATTCCCCAAAATTCCAATTACATGAAAAGAAGTAACAAAAGTTTGGGATGTTACATCCTTCCCCTCTAAACAGAAATTTCGTCCCGAAATTTAAACGTCTCACACAAAGAGCTCGGGAAACTTTTCTTTCATCTTATCTTCTAATTCACACGTAGCTTCCTCGGGACCATGGTGCTTCCACAACACCTTCACGGACGCTATCGACTTGTTTCGAAGCTCTTGTACCTTCCGATCTAGTATTGCTTCGGGCCTTTCCTCGTAGCTCATGTCAGGGGTTAGGATCACTTCCTCTTGATGAATCACATGCTTGGGGTCGAACACGTACTTGCGCAACTGCGACACGTGGAACACGTTGTGCACGTTCCCAAAGCTGGGAGGTAACGCCAATCGATACGCTACAGGACCTACTTCGTCGATGATCTCGTACGGTCCCATAAAACGCGGTTTCAGCTTGCCTTTCACTCAAAATCTCACAACTCCTCTCGTCGGGGATACCTTCAAGAACACTTTGTCACCAACGTTGAATTTGATTTCCGTTCGACGCACATCAGCAACCGACTTCTGTCTATCTTGAGCTTCCTTGATCCTTGCGCGGATTTGGTGCACAATTTCGGTCATCTCCTTTATAGCGTCGGGTCCTAACATCTTCCTCTCGCCAACTTCATCCCAATAAAGTGGGGATTGACACTTTCTGCCGTACAGGGCTTCATACGGAGCCATATCGATCGTCGCTTGATAGCTATTGTTGTAGGCGAATTCAACCAATGGTAGAACCGTTTCCCAACTTTCCCCTCGATCTAAGACAACTGCTCGCAACATATCTTCAAGTGTTTGAATCGTCCTCTCGGACTGCCCATCCGATTGCGGGTGATATGCAGTGCTCTGATACCACTCTGTCACGACCGCCCATACAAGAGTACCACAACGCGGCGATCGTGACCGACATGCATGGATAACAATTTAAAAAGAACATCTTGATTAACTTAAAGGAAGAAAAACAACTTAGTTTAAAGAGTTTAAAGTTATAATTTTTTTTTAAAAGACATAAGGTAAAATACTTAAAAAAAAAGGACAACAGGAAAAAATTAGACTTAAGAAATACAACATCTAATAACTAAAGTTGAACAAATACTTAACTTAAAACTCGAAGAATAAAATTTTCAAAAGACAACGTAAACACTAGTTTAAAACTCATCACCACCATACATGTTCAAACACAAAACATAAAGGAAAGATTAAGTCTTGAGTCATGGTTCAAGTTATAGCAGCGGAAAATACGGTTTAAGGAGAGTCAAGGACGACGCCTATGTATGACGACACAACGCATCCTAAGTACTTAAGCCGGCTCAACATCCACCGCAACATCCTGCTCAACCTGCACATAAGAAAATAATATGCAGGGCTGAGTACTTGTTGTACTCAATGGGCTCATGCCGAAAACATTTTAATAATAGTTATGTCATCCATACCAGTGATCTCGAGTTTTATGTAGTAAGAAAATATCACGAGAAGCACAAATATATTCAAGTCTGGCCAGACAATTTATCTCCCCACTTTTCACATCAATCCAACAATCACAATCACAGTGCGACGAAAGTGTGGCCACACTATTCGCCCACGAGACCGGCCGACTTGCAAGGACGGCTCACGATCCCACCAGTGTACACAGCCCGATAGGGTTTACGGCCCTACTCGGACCCGAATTCGTTTCACAAAACAGCCATATAGCCTAACGGAGTAAACTCATACGAACTAGGCATCAGGCACATAATCTCATAACAAAAACAGTCCATAGCATGACATAACAGTTAAACCACCCTTGTATCTCCACATAATATTTTTCGGAAAAAAAAAGAGGTTTGAAAAGAAAGCCCACCTCGTTCTCTTAGCAATTCACAACCCAACTTAGCAACTCTCGATCCTCGAGTTCACGACTACACAGCACCCTCGTCAAAGACAACACAATTAGTTTCCCCCCATCAACATATTACTATGCATGTCCTATCGATTCTCTCGTCCTTTTTCTCAAATCCCCGACCCAACATACATCACAAAGATGGGAGAACACATCGTAACACATTTTGATTTATCACACGTGATCACATCATTTAGACACGTTCCTTGGACATACATGCATCATACAATACTTTTAGACTTGAAAATAAGAGATATTTTAACAGGGCAGAAAACTGGCAGAACTGCGCGACCGTTTTGTAAAAATCACTAAATATTCACCCGACCTCGAAAGAAGATAAATTTTGGTCACAATACAGAAGACACATTCAAGTTCATACATGAAAAGTTTCACACCGAAATCACGTCATTTAGTCAGTCATATCGCATATTGAACTCTCTGGTCGTAGCATACAATTTCCGACAGTGTTGCGCAGTTCATTTGAAAAATTCACCATAAATTCATACGATGCCCAAAAAGGCTGAAAAGTTAACACGACTCAGAAGACACTTCAAATTTTCATATATTTCAAGAATCACATCAATCTAAGGTCATATGGTCAGTCAAACAGAAAACGAAACATTCATGGCGAGAACTCACGTTTCTGGCAGATTTGCGCAGTCAACTTCAAAAATTTATTAAAAATTCATTTTTCGATAAAACAGGCTGAAATTTACACGGGACACAGAAAACACCTTGAAGTTTACTCAGTAAAAATTTCATAGAAAAATTCGTTCGTTTGATGGGTCAAATACAGATCATAAGTCACTGGTCGTGCATCACAGATTTCTGGTTCCAGTTTGAAAATAAGGTTTTAAACTTCCACAACACAACCACCGATTTATCATGCTCGAAAACACATAATCATGCTTACACGTTCCTCATACACATATTTGCATACAAACTCATATTATTCACCTAATAATTCGATCCAACTCACATGATTTCAATCAACAACGTAAAAATCACACAAGTTCTTTCGAACACACAATTTCACTTCCATTAAAACATGCGATCTATCAAACCTACACTCTCTAAATGCATGTAGGACTCAAAACGTGGTTCACTAGAGAAGGAGAAGAAAAAGTGTGCAAATATACCTTCCTTTACAAAAACCAATCGGTAGAAGAGAAGAACGAAGCGATCCGTTAGAAACTCTCGAATGTACTTTCAATGGCTGCAAGAACAAACTTGAATGGAAGATTTTTGGAGATGGGAGAGTGGAGGAGATGAAAAAAAACGTGTTGGGGAGGGAGAGAAGAGAGGGAGGCGTGTGAAATTAGTGGCTAGGGTTAGGATTTATTCTATTTTATGTACTAGGTTTAATTCACACCCAAGTAATAATTAAATTGTGGGAGGAACATATTAAATAAAAATCCCACAATTAGATCACAAAGTAGGCGTGTATTTTGAGGGGATTAATTCCAAAATTTGTTGATTTAATTACGAGGAAATATAGCAATATTTACTTGGAGAGAATATATTCATAATTTAGGAAATAAAAATAATGAATACAAGAGAACAATTAAATTAAATCTCCAAGTAGGAAATAATAGGAGGGGGCCGAAAATTTAAGGAAAAATTGTACAAGGAAATTATTTAAATCCCCAATTAAACAAAATAGGATTTAAATTAAGTAATTTCTTTATAGGAAAAAGGCTCCCATAAAATAGGCAACAATTAATTAAATTCCCACAAGGAAAAATAATGCAAAGGGGCGAGTGATATGGAGGAAAAATAGAAGGAAAATATTCACATCCCCAATTAATTAGACATGAGAATTTATTTGAATAAAAGGGGGTTCCACAAAATAGGAACAAATAAAATATCCTCCATATTTTATTGGAGGGGCTGAAAATTATTAGGCTAAAATAGCCAAGGAAATGTTCCAACTCTCTATTTATTTTGGGTGAAGAAATAATATGTGGCATGATTTAATTTAAAAGAAGAGAGTCAATAAAGCACCAATTAAATCAAATGAAAAATAATCCAATCTCCTATTGGAGGTTTTCGAAACTCCCAAGGATAAAAGGATGGAGTTCGAATTTCATGTAGTGTAATTTAAGGTCCATTGGTTTGGATTTAATTTGGAATAATGTCCCAAAACAATTAATTAAATCCACAAAAAGAAGTACTATTTCAATAATTTGGGAGGGCCGAATTTTCCAATGAATTGACTTGAGAAAGAATAAATGCATGATCCTATTAATTATTTCCCCACATTGTAATAACATAAATCTCAAGCTCGTCATTCCATAATAACCACGTCAATTTTTTCACACAAATCACTTAATCACATAGAATCAAACGTTTCAGAATTCCCCAAAATTCCAATTACATGAAAAGAAGTCACAAAAGTTTGGGATGTTACACGTACTTATGGCACCTTAGACTTGGTAATGCCAACGAAAGAAGGATTCATTCTCTAGTAGACCAAGACCTTATTAAAGGTATAGAGAAAGAGTTGTTATCAACGTGTGAAACTTGCTTAGAAGGAGAATAAATGTTAAAAGTGGAGTCTATTTTACTCTACTTGGAATTTTTATTTTAGCCACTCTTTAGCAAAATATTCCTCACCTACCAAAGAGCCTACATTACAATAAAAAATAAAGACCATTCAGACTTTTGATGCTTAATCAGATCTAGTTTAAGGAGGGATTAGACTTTAAGCAAGCTTATGGTAAACTTTGCATGATGCATGATTTGAGTGCTCATATACACTTTACCTTATACACTTTGAGAGTGAGAGAACGCTTCCCATTTTTGGAAGTTTGTCACATGTGAGTGCATGAATTCAAGGTGTTCCACAAGTTACTAATGAAAGTGCATTAATAAGCCTTGCTTGATTTGATTGCGTTAATTCATGCTTAATCTATTTATTCCATGCTTGAGGCAATTATGACGTCTAGTCCTTATGCAATCCATGCGTCTATTTTATGTTTCTTTCTTGTTTTGTTTGAGGACAAACAAATATTCAAGTTTGGGGGTATGATACGCTCGGATTTTATACTATTTTAAGGCCATTATTTGGTTCGTTTTAAGTGTCAAAGTTGCATTGCATGTCCATTATTTGCATATTATATCCATTTTGGTATTTTGACGTGTTTCATGAGAAATGTGCAAAATAAAGCAGAAAAAGAGCATAAAAAGGTCAAAGTTTGGAAGCTGGAACTGATGCGCAACCCAGCGGCCCACTGCACCCAATGCAGCGGTCGCTACAACCATTCCAGAGAGTTCTGGAGCTGTCCGCCGTGCCTGGTCGTGCACGACAACATGTGTTCGATATCATTTTGCCGGCCTTTCTGAAGTCCGATCATGACGTGCTATATATCATTCTCTTCATCTTTGAAAGAAATTCGCGTTGGTATCAAGATCTTCTCAATCGGAGATCTGTGAAGAAAGTTATGGCCATTCTACGAAGACTGTCCAATGCTGTCAAGTGCTGGCGGGAATTTAAGGAAGGAAAGAAACTATTAACTTGTTAAGCCAAATCTTTTCCTTAACCTATGAGGCACGAAAATTCCATCTTTCCTATTACTTGGAGGATACCTTTTACCATGTTTAAACATTTTTCAAGCCTATATACCCCATAACCTCATTCATAAAATTCACCAATTCATAGCCTCCAAAGTTGGGGAAATCCTTCATCTTTCATCTTCTTTTTGCCAAATATTTTCAAAGTTCAAAAGTTAAGAGTACTTCATTGGCAAGGGGTTGGAGAAGGATTCAAGAAGATCATCAAGGCTACAAGGGTTCAACCTTCGGGTTTCATTTGCTTTAGTTCTTATGTTTTCATTGTCTTCCATTCAATCTATGTTTTTAGTTTATTCTATCATGTGTAACTAAACTCATAGGATTCTAGGGATGTGTTAGTAACTTTTATTGGTTTATACAATTCCTTTTTCTATTTAACATCCGTTTGTTCTTACTTTGTTTCTTCCTTGAGTTATTCTGTAATACTTCACGCTTGAATGACACATTCGGTGATGATTTAATATAACTTGCTACATAATGTGAGAGGAGGTTGGTGAGTTAGATCCACTTAATAGACACTAAAATTAGCTTCCTTTAAAATGACATTGTTAATTGAGAGTGAGGACTTTATAAGGGTCTTAGGAGCTTCTAGGAGTTACGTATTTAGGATTGACAACCCTAATGTTTGTATCAACGTTTACATCGCATGAGCATAAACTAGGTGACTCGTTCTATCAAAGTAAGAACTGTGCTAGGGTGTTGTAGTTGGAATTTGTATAACCATAACAGTGAATGCACATCCCTGAAATTCTCTTATCTCTTATCTTTTATCTTTGTGATTTGTTTGCAATTAGTTGGTTACTTGCTTTTATATTCTCCGTGTTCGATATCCCGGTACTGACCTTTAGCTATACTATTCCTACTATGTATACTTGCAGGTATTTATAGTGCTAAAAAATTGTGCATCAAGTTTTTGGCGCCGTTGCCGGGGAATATTATTGTTTTAAGCTGATATTGTAGAAAGGTTGATAATACTAATTTAGAGTGTAATATTATTTAATTTTATTTTTGTTTTTCTTTTATTTTTCGAGGTACTTGAAGAAAAGCAATGAATGCATCAATAAGTTATTCTCCCTTTAGTAGACTTCTGCTATGGGCAAGGACATGGGAATACGAGAGCCTTGAAGACTTGATGAGTGGACTTTTAGAAAGAAGCAAGAAACGTGTAGATGAGGTGTCTGAAAGCAAACACAAATTGGATACTGCTATGGAAGCTTTGACAACTTCAATGGAAACATGGGAAAAGTGGGAGAGGAAACATTATATGGTACTCGAACTAAGTTCTCGTATACTCGACAAATTGGTGAATTTTTTCAAACCTTCTCTCTCTTTAATTTTAATTCTTTGTGTTGCCGACGAAACTAATTTTGATAAAGATCCACAATTAAGTCATGCATGGAGGAAAAGTAGAAGCAAAGCTAAAAGTCCCAAATTGAGAAATCATATGAGGTACAATCTGTGTGGGTTCAATCATAAGCGTCTGTTGTCAAATTTTGTGTTTGCACAATCTTCTGCTGTAATACTTGATAAGCTCCGTAGAGTGTGGGTGAGAGATAAAGTTCCATGTTGATTGCTTCCCTGTTTTTGCTAATTTTCTAGTTTAATTTATTTTTCTTTCATAGAGCTTAATCCAGAAGTAGTTTTATTTTTTTTAAGTGTCCTTTTTCGTTTTTATATTTATTATATTTTTTCAATTTTCTTTTTTTTAAAAAAGAAAATCTGTTTATTTTTGTTTAAAAAAAGCTTATTGGAGCAAGGTCAGCGGTCCGCTGAGTTAATTTCACCAGCTCGCCGAAAGAAGAACAGTGAGGACAGACCATCCTTAGCGGTCCGCTGCACTGCAGTCAGTGCCCGCTGGGGCATGTCAGACGCGAGATTTTCATATAAGGTATGTTTCCTCCTTCATTGTTTCATTCCTTTTCTCTCTGAATCTAGCATCCACTTCTCCCCTCTCTTTAAATTCTACTTTATCCACATTATTCACACACACACACACACACACACACACACACACACACACTTCAAATTCACATACCCTACTCAAATTCTTTGGATTCTGTCAAATTGTTCTTGTGCTCAACTGTCAACCAATGCAAGGTACGTTCTTCTTGCAATTTCTGAGCTTTGATCTTGAATTTCTGAGCTCGGATTTTGCACTGTTTTAAGGTCATTATTTGGTTCGTTTTGAGTGTCAAAGTTGCATTACATGTCCATTATTTGCATATTTTATCCATTTTGGTATTTTGACGTGTTTTATGAGAAATGTGCAAAATAAAGCAGAAAAAGAGCATATAAAGGTCAAAGTTCGGAAGCTGGTTCTGGAGCTGCCTAGCGGCTCGCTGGGCCCGGTCGTAAACGACAGCAAGTGTTCAAACTCATTTTGCTGGCGATTCTGAAGTCCGATCAGGGCGTGCTACATATCATTCTCTTCGTCTTCGAAAGATATTCATGTTGCTATGAAGATCTTCTCAATCGGAGTTTTGTGGAGAAAGTTATGGCTATTCTACGAAGACTGCACAGTGCTGTCAAGTGCTGGCGGGAATTTAAAGAAGGAAAGAACCATTACCTTGTTAAGCCAAATCTTTTCCTTAACCTATGAGGCACGAAAATTCCATCTTTCCTATTACTTGGAGGATACCTTTTACCATGTTTAAACATTTTTCAAGCCTATATATACCCATAATCTCATTCATAAAATTCACCAATTCATAGAGCGTGGGTGAGATATAAAGTTAAGAGTTCTGCTGCAATACTTGATAAGCTCCGTAGAGCGTGGGTGCGATATAAAGTGCCATGTTGATTGCTTCCTTGTTTTTGCTAATTTTCTAGTTTAATTTGTTTATCTTTCGTAGAGCTTAATCTAGAAGTAGTTTTACTTTTTTTAAGTGTCCTTTTCGTTTTTATATTTATTTTATTTTTTTCAATTTTCATTTATTTAAAAAAGAAAATCTGTTTATTTTTGTTTAAAAAAAAGCTTATTGGAGCAAGTTCAGCGGTCTGCTGAGTTAATTTCATCGGCCCGCCGAAAGAAGAACAGCGAGGACAGACCATCCTCAGCGGTCCGCTGCACTGCAGTCAGCACCCGCTGGGGCATGTCAGGCGCGAGATTTTCATATAAGGTATGTTTCCTTCTTCCTTGTTTCATTCTTTTTCTCTCTAAACCTAGCATCTACTTCTCCCGTCTCTTTAAATTCTACTTTCTCCACATTATTCACACACACACACACTTCAAATTCACATCCCCTACTCAAATTCTTTGGATTCTGTCAAATTGTTCTTGTGCTCAACTGTCAACCAATGCAAGGTACGTTTTTTCTTGTAATTTCTGAGCTTTGTTCTTGAATTATGTCATTGAATGACTTTGTTGTTGGTATATATATTTTGGTAGTTTAGATTGGAGTTTGATGGGGGATGATATACTTGTGATAAATTGTTGGTGAATTTGGGAGTTGGATTTATTGGAATTAATTATAGTTGTGTGTGCTTCAATTAGCTACTTTTTGTGGATGAAATTTGAATACCCCCTTTGACTTGATTATTGATACGCATAGTTCATGTTCATAGCATTGTAAGACTATTTTATCTTGCATGACTTATGTATATCTAGAGTTATCATTGTTTTGCTTGATTTGGTTCTGTTGTTAAAATTTATTGCAAACTGTTAGGGGATAGAGATCATGATGGGGGGGGTGATTTTTTGAGTCAAGGTAGATTAATTGGTCGTGCATGTGATTATTTTTCACCTTGATTTGATTCAAGTTTGGGGGATTGCCAAATAATATGTGTTGTATCCTACTACAATTTTCTCCTTTCTATGCTCACATTGCGAAATTGTAGGTACAAAGGCATCCCAAAGGAATTCCTACGATTGGGGATTGATACGCTCGGATTTTGCTCAGTTTTAAGGCCATTTTTGGTTCATTTTTAATTACAAAGTTGCTTTACATGTCCATTATTTGCATATTTTGTATATTTTGGTATTTCGACATGTTTTGTGAGAAATATGCATATTGAGCCTAAAAAGGGAGTCAAATCGCGAAGTTAGAAATCTGGAGTTGTTCTGCATGTCCAGCGACCGCAACAACATTGTCAGCGAACTCTGGCGCCCAACGGCCGCTAAGCCAGTAGCGGCCCGCTCCGGAAAAGTTGTGCATGAAGTCAAGACACGCCTAGTGACCGCTGGAGAATGTGTGGCGACCACTACCGAGAGTCCAGAGAGTTATGGAATGATGGATGGCGACCGCTGAAACAAGTGCAGCGACCCCAGCCAAAGGTCAGAGAGTTATGGAATGATGGATGGCGACCGCTGAAACAAGTGCAGCGACCGCCAGCCAAAAATTGGTACTCCCTCCGTCTGGCATTAGGAGTCCTGGTTGAGTTAGGTGCAGGTTTTAAGAAATGTTTGAGTGTGTAATAATTAGAGTGTGAGATAATGGAATATGGGACCCATTTGCATTATTATTTGCTTTATTCTTTGAATGTGTTTTTACTTGTACTTTTTAGTGTTTTATTTTATAATATCTTTGGAAGGACTTGGAAAGAGACGAAAACGCGATTAGAATGCGGATCAAATTATATGGAATGATAACCGAACCGGTCGGATCAGTTAGCAAATGGCGTTGCCTTTTAATCAATGCAGCCTAGCTCTCGCTCTTTCTTCCTTACCAAAGTAATTTGTAAACTCCCAATTTTGTACAATTTTAATAGTACAGCGGCAAGTTTGGGGTCGATCCCACAGAGAAGTTGGTGTGTTGAGTGTGTGAATAGTGAATATGGGGGATTGGCTGCTGCCACGCTTTAACTTGGGAGTTTTTAACTACTGTTTTTACTCTAGGCAGAATTAAACTAGCTAACTTGATCAACCGAAATTTAACTACTGGGTCAAGTAAATTGCAGGTAACAGCGAAAAAGTAAATGCGAGGATGAAAACGAAATAACTTTGATTAAACTAAACTGAGAGCAATACAGCGTGAAATTAAAACTAAGCTAATACTTCGGAAAATAAGAAAGCAAGTAAAACCGAGAGGAATCTCGGCGGGTAATTTAGGAATACGCCGACAGAAAACAAGTATTCTGCAGCGCTTCTTTAATTCCCCCTTCTAACTACGCATTATATCTAAGCTAAGCTATTCTAGAGAACTGGACTAAGCTAAACTAAGCTAAACTAGACAGAAAGTAAAGTACCTCCTTCTTGTGATGGCACACCCTCTATTTATAAGCTCGATTCGGCCTCCAGCTGGATAACGATCCTGAAAGGGAATATTCGCTCATGCTGAGAATGAGCAACTCATTGATTGCTACGTGCCTTTCTTCTAGAATGACGACTCTTTTGAGTAACAGATTCATGACTCAGCTCCGTATTTGCGTCTCATAAGCAAGCACGTGTCCCCTTCTAGAACGTTGTCCTTGATAACAGAATGGTGCGCCACATCCAGCTCATTTCCTCACGTGTTCTTCTTCTAGAAGCCAGCGGTCCCCGCCTAACTGCTTGATCACTCCTTTTGATCAACTCCCCGATTCTTGGCCTTTTAACGACTTTTGTACTTGCTTGATCAGTTTGGCCTTGTTGCCTTGGTCAAGTGGCATTCATGCACATTTAACACTTGTTTTGCGTGATAAACCGATCAAGCAGCCTACATTTTACCCTTAAACCGATGCATGAAATGAGTCTTATCAAACTGCTCACACTTAAAACATACTTGTCCTCAAGTATAAAGAAAAAAAGAAAAGAAAAAAGATAAGGCAAATTTCAGGCATAGTTTACTTATTTCACAGGTAAAAGAAAAATGAAATTAAGACTTCAACACGTATTCACATGTATGCATTAGACCGAATAATTTTCCAACAATCATACCCGAGGTCGAGGTCAATCCATTTGCCAGTAGCTTGTGTTCCTTCTCTTTCGCTTTTGCTTGATCAAGGTGTCAGCTTGTCAAGATTTCTCAATTTAAAAACCACTGTTGGATTCACTCAGTCACTCATTTCTCACCAGAGATGTTAGGACTTGTTCACTCGGTGTTGCCATAAATTTAATACTTTGAATTGGACTGCACAAGATAGTTCCTTAAGGTCTTTATTTTGGGTTGTAACGGGGCTCAAGGGTAGTAACGTATTAGGGTAGGGTCCTAGGGGTTCTAAGTTTAAAATAAAATTTGTAAAAGAAAAATAACATGAGTCAAAAAGCCAAAGATTTTACTAAACTCGCTGGATCAGATTTGAGATATTTAATTCTTCCTCTGCTTGATGCTCCTTCTTGGTCAAATTTCGACTTTATCCTTATAACTTCCGGCTTATTTCCTGACTTTTGATTTTCTGGGTCAGGTTACAATTATTTCCTGCCCACTTTTTCTCAAACTTTTTCTTCATTTCTTTTTATATGATCAACCCGATTGTCTAACTTGATCAACCCGGCTACCCTTCATTTCGACCATTCTATCGCTATCCCCTTTTGTATCCCTTGACAAAATTCATTTCTTTGACCCTCTTTCCTTATGTGATATGAAACTTTGAATTTGGTTTTAAGGCTTCAAGGAATGGGTAAGAGTGTATGGGCCCAACGTGGTTAACTAAGGGGTGCCTTGATTAGTGAGGCGGGTTTGTGGAACGAAGGAAGAAAATGGCTCAAAAGGCTAAGTCCTAGTGCCTTTAGTCCTTACTACTTGTGCAATTGTCATCTCAATATTAAAAGTTAGCCTCTCGTAAAATTTCCTTTTGTAAAAATAGTAGAAAGTGTTCTACTTTTGGCTTATAACTCACATATAGATAGGCTTCACATTTGGTTTAGAAATTGAGCGTTTCCATCATACTTGCGTCGTTCAAATTGATCAAGTTCTTGCAATCAAGTTTTTACACGTGAGCATACTAAATCATTTTTATAACTCTTCCAAAAAGTAATCATGTATTCCAATTATCCAATTTCATGCATATTGCCTATTTTATTACTAACTGAAATTTGTTATTTTTGTTAAAATTTTTAGCATGTATGATTCTACTGTAACTAACCCGTCCCCCCTCCCCACTGCATATGAACTCTTCCTCGAGGGACTGGATGCAGTGGAAAAAAGGGTTACGCACAGACAATGGCACAACAACAAACAAGGGAAACTTCTCAAACTTAGACCAGACACTGGGCTAAGTGTGAGAAGTGTCAGCGATTAACGCATGCTAACAAATATAGAAAAATATAACACATAGGCAAAACAGACAACAATTTCCATAAACTTCTCACACTTAGTCCATACACATGACTAACTGTGAAAATGGAGTCAAAACACAGTTTACACAAAGAAACAGAGTTAAGGGTGATACTAATGCCTTCTAGATGGTTGAATCAGGGGATGTTGCACGCCTTCCTAATAGCCTCCATTTCACAGGCCTTCCTTATTGCCTTCATGGCGTTTTTGCTCATCGGAGCTCCTTCTTCTTGGTATTTTTATTCTTTTTCTCCTTCGTTGGGAGAATCATGCTAGTAGCGTTAGTAAGCCCCATACCTTGGTTAGTATGGTGGCTCTTCTTGGGAGGAGGAGGATACTTTCTTCCTCCTTCTTCTCGCTCTCTTCCTCTGCTCTCACCTGGCTGCCCTCCACAGTCTTGCTTGCTTTACGGCTGCCTTGGTCCCTTTGTGCGCTTCTCTCTTCTCATCCACTTGCTGCCTTGAACCCTCAGCTTCAAGAAGCAGTTGGTCCATCGTTCGGCGGCGCGTTCTTTTGACGGAATCATCCTCTTCTGCGGGTGGTGGCGAAGCGGGGTCCTTAGACCGAGAAATTCCTAGGCGAGCCTTGACGGCGGTGTAAACCTCCACGGGGTCAGCGTCGGTGGGAAATTTCTGGAGTCTCGAGTTGATTGCCATGCATTTCTTTCTAATTATGATTTCGGGTGATTTGAACTTGGAGAGAATTAGATGAGGATAGCACAAAGGTTCTGAAGTTAGTTGATGGAATGTGAGATCCGAAAAACCCTTTTTATACTGCAACCCCGACTGATGAGATTCTTGCCAGTTTGAGATCTCTGCGTCTGTTTAGACTTGTGCGACTCTTCACGTGCAGGCGCACCTTTTTAGAGTGCCAGGTGGCAAAGCTTCTCCGATATGCTTCCTCCTTCTCTCCAAGACGTCTCTTCATTGTGACAGTTGGCGCCGCCTGACACCTCTGTAATTACTGCACACGTCTTATCATCACCTGCCTTTATCAACTTAGTCATTGTACTACTGATCAAATTCGATTTTCACCGATCACGTGGACCATTAAATCCAGATGACGACTCACATAATTCCAATTGATCAGTTTCTTCCTCCACTTCCGACTTTTAATTTTCTAAGAAATATAAATAACACATTAAAAACTATTTACACTAATAAGGATTTGACCGGGTTCCCATGGGATGTTACTTGATCCGTTTAATAGATTTGGAATTTGTCGCTTGATCAAGCAGACTACCCATGAGTACCTGATCACTCCTTCTACCTGTTCATTGGTGCGAGCAAGGCATTAGTAGTGGAATGTCGCCCACTACAAACGCCTCCATTCCGTCCCTTCATGTCGACTCGCTTGCTACCAAGTAGTCGTCCATATCTGCAAACACTGCCCTTTTCTGTGCTTGTTGTCCCCAGCTTCTCTGTTTGCTTTGAGCAATTTTCCCTTCCTGGCAGATCCGTTGTTCTTCAGATTGTGACTTGATTAGACGCAGGTGCCCTTCAGGGAAATCGGCTTGAATGGTTTCCCTGTTTCCTTCTCGCAGAATTCGGCCCAGGTGATTCACCTCTCTGTCCTCACATCTTTTCTTATCCACTGTTTCCCATTCAAACTCCTGTATAAGGAATAACCACCTGTGCAAACGCGGGTTTGATCCCATTTTCACCAAGAGGTACTTGACGGCCGCCTGGTTTGTATACACTATTACCCTGGAACCAAGTAGGTATCGTCCGAACTTTCCAAATGCAAAGACTACTGACAGCACTTCTTTTCCGGTCGCATCATAGTTCCTTTATCCCCGATTCAATGTTTCTGACAAGTGGAGGGAAACGTAACTCTCCCCTTGGATTTTATGACTTAATACTGCCCTCTCAGCATGATTGCTAGCATCGCACATCACCTCAAAGGGGTGATTCCAGTCGAAGGCACGTATTTTTGGAAAGTTTATCAATCGGTCCTTTGGGAACGCAGCCTTGCAGCCATAATAGAACTCAAACTTCATGTTATTCGGAAAAAGCTTCGTCAGGGGCAGGGCACTTTTTGTGAAAACCTTGATGAATCTTCTATGGATCCTGGTGCGTCCTAAAAAGGTTCTGACCTCCGCCTGGTCGGTAGAGTATGGGAGTTTGACTGCCTGTGTGTGCATTGCTTTGATTGTTCGAGGGTCTGCCTAGTTCGAATTCTGCCCTTTGGATGTCAGTTTTGGTTGACACTGGAAGAGTCACTCTTCCTCCCCCACCATGAACTCTTCCAATCTCAGGGCGGGGCTAATTCTGCATTGACGATTAAAGTGGGGCGTCTCTCCCTTTTTTATCATGGGAGCATATACAGCTCCAGGTGAGTTTCTATCAAGGCATGCATTTTCCACTTGACTACCCCTTGATCCGGCCTCAGTTTTTTCTTCGATTTCCCTTCCTGTTCCTACAGATTTAGGTTGACTGGTTTGTTATTGGCATGGTTGGTAAGGTTCTTCAGAGTCATCGGCGATGCAGGTGCGGAGATTAGTTGCCTTGTAGGCGAGAGATCTTCCTTCAGCATTCCTTTCAATGGGGCAGCTTGGTCAGGTGGTTTCTCGACCCTTCTTAGTTGGGCAACCTCTTTTGACTCAGTTGGTTGTGACGGTTGGCAAAATTTTATAATTGCCCTTCTAATGGCTTGATCGTCCATTTCTCCAGTCATCGTCGTATCAAACCATTCTGCTGTCTCTCTCTTGAGTTGTTCACCTTCAGTGGAACCAGAGGGTGGTTCTTTGAAGGATTTCTTTTCCGGATAGTTTTGTTTCCGAGGGCTGATAGCGTCTGCTGTTTGAATGCTCTCGCTGTCCTGTGGCTTCCTCACAGCTTTATCAACTTTGAATGTAAGTTGTTGTCCATTAAAACTCAGCTTCATCATCCCCTGGCGGACGTCGATGACTGTGCTGGCTGTGGATAAGAATGGCCTTCCCAAAAGGATGCCAACAGACTCTTCCGCTCCCGGCTCAGTCATCTTTATGACAAAGAAGTCGGCGGGGTACATAAACTTGTTTACTTTGACAAGTTCATCTTCCAGAACTCCTTCGGGGTAGATGCAAGATCTTCTGCTAGCTGTATTTCCATATCGGTTTAGACAAGCTTAGTATCTTCCAGCTTCTCGAATATAGAATACGGCATAATATTGATGGAAGCTCCTAGATCGCACATTGTTTGCGCCATTTGGACGTTTCTGATGGAAAATGGGAGCGTAAATACCCCTGGGTCAGCTTCCTTTGGTGGAAGATCACTAGATTGGATCACTCCAGTCACATTTTCTGCTTCGCCCATCTTCCTCTTCCTAGCAACCTGTTTATATAGACTCTTTTCCTTTTGTGACTTGATCAAGGGTGTTGGACTCAAGGCTTCCGTTATGATTGATTCTAGGTGCTGGAAAACTCGCAGATGAGCTTTGACAAACTGTTTCTGATTTCAGAGAGACTGTATTGACATTTTCGCGCCCTGTAGGTTGCTGCACTGTGGCAGGGAGCTTTCCCTCATTCCCTCTCAGCTCGCCCAATGACATGGCTACCTGGGACAACTGCTTTGTAAGCATTTCGAGTGCATCCCTCTGTTCTTTCTGAGTCTCTTGTATTTCTCGCATCGCGTCTTGGGACTGATGCGGGATCATCACATCTCCTGGACCATCAAATTGTTGTTTGATATATCGCTGATTAAATCGAACTCCTCCATGGCCTTACTGATATTAGCCTGAAGGTCCATACTGCTCTGGCTGGAAGTGATTCTGCGGGTTTCCTCTTTGGTACTGCGGGACATAGTTCATCATTTGATCATTTGGTTGTCTTCCCTGGTTGCCAAACTGAGGGACTTGGTGCTGGTACCCCCACTCTCCTTCCTGTTGTCGTCTTGACCAGTTAGGTTGTCTTCCACTTGACCAGTTCCCTTGAGGTCCTCTTGACCATCCTGCCTGACCACCCTACAATTTGTTCCCTCCAGTGTTCGGCCTCTCCTGGATCCGAGCAGGCCAGTTGGGCTGCCCCTCGGTGAGTTGTAAAGGCTGCGTCGGGGGTGGTTGGCTTTGATTCTGATCAGTCCACCTAAAGTTTGGGTGGTCCCTCCACGGAGCATCTCTCTGCTTCCCTTGGATCCAGTTCCCATTCGCATTCCAATGACCTACGGCATTCACTTAGGCTTGCGGCTCTACCTCAGGGGGAATTCACAGTAATAATAATGATGTTCTTCTGGTGAGGACGGTTGCGGCACATATTGTGTCTCCTTTGGTGCAGGTGGTGGTGGCGGTCTTGCTTTCTCTACTGCCTCCAGCAGTTTCTTCTCCATTTGCTCAAATCGAGCCTGCAACTTTTCGTCATTGCGCGCCTCTGCTACATGCACTGCCCCTCTTCTATACTGGCCTCGAGATGTCTCGTACGACCGCTTAGCCTCGATCAACCTCTCCAGTATATTTTTGGCTTCGCTAAACGGGGTTTTCGAGAAATCCCCTTGAGCTGCGAGGTTGAGGTCGTTTTTGCTATCCACCGTAAGTCCGACATAGAAGATCGAGTAGATCTCCCACTCCCCCAGCTTGTGGTTGGGGCATGCTTGAAGCAGCCCTTGGAATCTGTCCCAGTATTGACCGAGGGGCTCATCGTACTCCTGTCTGGCTTCGGTAATCTCCCGTTTGAGGGCACTCATCTTTGATACTGGAAAGAAGTGGTCGAGGAATATCATGCAGAATTCGGCCCAGGTCCTGATAGATCCTTCTGGCAGTCTTGACAGCCAGACACCCGCATCACCCTTTAAAACGAAGGGAATAGCTTTGAGCCTGTAATCTTCGGATGTGGATACAGCCGGCACGGGCTGAATATCACAGTATCGGCAGCACTCCTCCAGAAATACGTACGGACACTCTTTTGAAAGACCGTAAAAGTGGGACAAAACAGCCAGTACTCCTGATTTGATCGCGATGGTCCGCATCCTAGGAGTAGCGGCAATGGCATGTGTGGGCTCCTTTTCATCATGAGCGTGCAGAGATCCGATACCAGAGTCATCAGCGACAAGGGCCATCTCTACTGGTGGTGGTTGTGTGTTCTGTTCAGCGGCTGCTGTGGTTTCTAATGCTGCTCTGTAACGAGTGGTGACAACGCCGGCTTCCTGGACTCTCCAATGAGCGTTAGTCTCTCTGTATAGAAAGGGATGATTCCAGTGTCCGCCGCGTTGGTACCTTCTCATCAACAGTGAAAAACAAAATGAGAAAACAAGGAAATAAGACTATATACACCTACACACTACGCACAAGCATACAGTAACACCATGTTTCCCCAGCAACGACGCCATTTTGGAAGGAATTGGAAAGAGACGAAAACGCGATTAGAATGCGGATCAAGTTATATGGAATGATAACCGAACCGGTCGGATCAGTTAGCAAATGTCGTTGCCACTTAATCAATGCAGTCTTGCTCTCGCTCTTTCTTCCTTACCAAAGTAATTTGTAAACTCCCAATTTTGCACAACTTTAACAGTAAATCGGAAAGTTCAGGGTCAATCCCACAGAGAAGTTGGTGTATTGAGTGTGTGAATAGTGAATAGAGGGGGTTGGCTGCTGCCACACTTTAACTTAGGAGTTTTTAACTACTATTTTTACTCTAGGCAGAATTAAACTAGCTAACTTGATCAACGGAAATTTAACTACTGGGTCAAGTAAATTGCAGGTAACAGCGGGAAAGTAAATGCGAGGATGAAAATGAAATAACTTTGATTAAACTAAACTGAGAGCAATACAGCGTGAAATTAAAACTAAGCTAATACTTCAGAAAATAAGAAAGAAAGTAAAACCGAGAAGAATCTTGGCGGCTAATTTAGGAATACGCCGACATAAAACAAGTATTCTACAACGCTTCTTTAATTCCCCCTTCTAACTACGCATTACTTTATCTAAGCTAAGCTATTATAGAGAACTGGACTAAGCTAAACTAAGCTAAACTAGACGAAAAGTAAAGTATCTCCTTCTTGTGATGGCACACCCTCTATTTATAAGCTCGATTCGGCCTCCAGCTGGATAACGATCCTGACAGGGAATATTCGCTCATGCTGAGAATGAGCGACTCATTGATTGCTACGTGCCTTTCTTCTAGAATGACGACGCTTTTGAGTAACAGATTCATGACTCAGCTCCGTTCTTGTGTCTCATAAGCTAGCACGTGTCCCCTTCTAGAACGTTGTCCTTGATAACAGAATGGTGCGCCACATCCATCTCATTTCCTCACGTGTTCTTCTTCTAGAAGCCAGCGGTCCCCGCCTAACTGCTTGATCACTCCCTTTGATCAACTCCCTCGATTCTTGGCCTTTTATCGCCTTTTGTACTTGCTTGATCAGTTTCGCCTTGTTGCCTTGGTCAAGTGGCATTCCTACACATTTAACACTTGTTTTGCGCGATAAACCGATCAAGCAGCGTACATTTTACCCTTAAACCGATGCATGAAATGAGCCTTATCAATTTTTATTTCACTTTTTATGGAAATGTCTAACCGGGACTGCTAATGCCGGACGGAGGGAGTATTTTTTTTGGATAGATTAACATTAGTTCTTCTATAATTATTGCCTAAGGTTCCGAGTCAAGGTACAATTATCAGTTAATTTTGGTGGCCAACTTCATGTACTATGACATTTAGTAATTTTGACATGTTTATTTTACTTTTATTTCCTTTAGTTTAAATTTGGTAATACATTCATTATTTAAATTTGGTAGCTTTGCACCGAATTATGATGTACTCTCTCTATCCCATCTCTCTGTCCCACCAGAGTATGCATTATTGGTTGAACACAATTTTTAAAGCATAAATAGTAAAGTAAGAGAGAGGTAGAAAGATAAACTAATTAAAATATTGTTAGTGAAAAATTACTCTCACTTCATTAGAAAGAAAAGAGTTTCCAGAATTAGAAAATGTATATTCTTGTGGTACGAAGTAAAAAGAAAATATTGTATACATACTCTTATGGGACAAAGGGAGTAGTAAATATATTTTTCACAATTTTTTATAACTTTTATCTGATAAAATGGATTATTAAAGTTGAAGAGGTAACTTGTAAATTTTAAAATTTAAAATTAATACCTATGTTGATGTAAAAAAATTTTACATTAACTTTCTTACATGTATTAATATGGACTGAGACATAGTCTGTCCTATGTGAGAGACGATCTCTGCGCACATAACATACACAATAATACCGTGAGTTTGCTCTCCCAAATTCCTCTCTCTCAGTTGATACCGTCTTTTTGAGAGTAGCAAGGATTTATGTATAAAGGAAGAAAAATTTCAGGTTTCCATTTTGTAGAAAATATAAAAACAAAATAATTCCTAATTTAAGACACACGACCATATGCAATAATCAAGGTAACAAAATGTTCTATGCACAACTAAATAGAAATGTATATAACTTCATGATGTCAAGTTTCATACTGGAGAATAAAAAATTAGGAAGCCCAAATATAGTTATTACACTCTAATAGATGTACTTAGATTATTTTACTAGAAAACAACCATAAAGTTAATAAAAGAAAAAATTTAATCTCTCTATCACACTCTATGGATGCAACAAAATTATTTTCTTAATATCAAATCGTAAAAAAGGTATATACCACTAATTTTTTTAATATATTTTTTAGTGTTGTAATTATATATGACTGAGTTTATGGAATTATTGTCACCATGTATATAGCTTATGATAGATTTTGATTCACTTTCACTTCTTCTTCATCCTTGATATATTATGCCTAATGTTCCAATTTATTAATTTTTTTTAATATCCACAATTTAAAGTTCTATTTACTCCCTCCGTCACATAAAAATTTGAGCAATTGATATGACACGAAAATTAAGATAAAATTGAGAAAGTAAAAATAGAGGAAGAGAATGGTAGTTAAAGTAGAATGCACATATTTTCGTGGGACGGATGAAAAAGAAAAGTACACATATTTTTATGTGGGAGGAGTACTTTTTTTCGTTTTAGATTTTGGATATCATATTTTTCTAAATTTTTATACTTACATTCTTCTATAAATATAGGTACTTCACATGAAAATGGAATCTACATTTAGCTAATATTTTCAGCCGTTTTAATTCACAATTATTAAAATTCATGATGAATCAAAGTGAGATTATAATTTATAGGAATATAACTTTTTTATCAAATGAGGATTGCCACCACTGATTATTCATGAATCATTATTGTCAATTTAAAATGAACAGATGTTTTAATTAGTTGGTGGGTGGTTGGCGGCTGCATGCTCTATCTTATTAGATATGCTTTGTGTCACGACCCAATTCTCGTTAAGGATAACAAGGATGAGTAACTCGCGACTAATGGGGAATAAAGAAGCGGGGATAGAAAAGGGGTAGAATCTGAAGAACTTGGCGAAGGCCAAATGATTGATATCACCCAAATAAGTGTCAAGTATTCACTTACAAACTCTCCAGAAATAGTGTCATTCAACAAGTCAACTGAATCAGAGTTCGATAATGAGACATTACTATTCTCAATTGACAAAACACAGCGGAATAGGTCCCTACTGAACGACTTCGTGTATGAAGACACGAATCGCCTAGGAATCCACACGATTATTTAGTAGCATCGACTCCGATCAAATCTTCTCCATCTTGACGTTCAACCTCCACATTTATAAATACATGCAGGGCTGAGTACAGGATTACTCAGTGGACACGCGCCGAAAACAAAACATACAAATATAAGTTGTCATCCATCAACAGTATCACACGGGGTTTTTCTTAAAAAGGCTCGAGCATACTAAATTCTTTTGTGATCTTAAAAGTCTGATTGCAGCCTAAGTTCTTGGTGTATCCTGCCATGTCTGAGAATCTAGAGTAGCGTGAAGGTGGCCACCTTCAACAGTACCCTCTCCGGCTAACCTCTCTAGAATGTCTCACGGCACTTGTGCACATTATTCCGAATAGGATTTGCGGTCCTATTGGGAACCGAATTCGTTACCAAACTTTTGGCATCGCCAAACTCTCGGCATATAGCCCTATCAGACAGGTCTCGAAAACAAGCATTTTATGGCATGACAACAACTTTTAAAATAAATCACATCTCCATTTTGAGAAAAGATGATATTTCATAACTTCAAAATATTTGCTTTATATCCACACTATAGTGCTGGAAATTAAAAGAAAGCCCACCTGTTATGCTTATCTCCAATTAACAATTCCTCGTTCGGCCTCTCTTGCCCCTTGAACAAATTCCTTTAGAAATAAATAGCGTAAAACGCTAATTAACACTCGAACTATTTTTCTGATAAAAGAATGCATGCATCCTATCTCTTAGTCTCGGCTTAAAGGATTCTTCTTAAATCCTAACTCGGCTTTTCTGTACGACGACACTTAAATTATTCGCTTTACTTATCTTGGAGAAATTCTATTATCTCTTAATATGGATTCTTAAAATCCCTCCTTAAATTCCTTCTTCTTCGAATTTTTCTTAAGGCAGCCCATGGCGTCGCGGGGCGACGCCGGTCGGCTCATTTGCGTCTCCGCTTAACCTTTCACGTCTTTGGGATACTTAATTTATTCGAAGATTAATTTAATTAAGCTCCAAGCTTAATTCCTTAAATAAATTCATTTCCAACCAATATTAAATTTCCAAGTCCACCAAGTTTAAAATCCAATCTCAATAATTCTCGGTCCAACAAAAATAAATGAGATGGCCCCATCTACTACATAATTCTGGCAGCCCACTCCTCAACTATCCTTGGGCCCAAATCAATTTATCAAATGGCCCCATTAAAAGTAGTCCACACCTATACACCCCCTCCATCGTGCCTCTCTCCCTTTCCCTTTCATTTTCAATCTCAAATGCACAAATTGAACTGAAGAAGCAGCGTCTCCTCCAATTTCTCCCCCCCGGCGAAATCGCCGTCGGTGACCCATCTCTCTCTCCAGCCAAATTCCCAAATTTTCCTTTCATCAATTTCTCTTCCAAATCCCTAAAACTCACCGCAGCCTCTCCCTTCTCGATTCCGCGTCGTCAAATCGACGGGTCTCTCGGAGTCAGCCGCCGTGCGGCCCTTGCGCCGACCTCTTCTCCACGCCGCGAGCAGCAGCTCCCTCCGGCGTGCGTTATTTTTCTTCGGTGGAGTCGACGGCGGAGAGGAGGCGTCGCCTCTTTCTCTCCGTCTCTCCCGGAGAACTCGCATCAGCTCCATCTCCGTCAACTTCCAACTCTTCCAGTTTGAATTTCTTCTGTCGGAGTTCAGCGGAGTCGTCGCTGCGTCGCGGGGTGGTGCGGAATCGGGGTCGTTGATGACCGGAACAACAACCGGAATTGCACCTACTTGAATTGAACTACGAACAGGAGAATAGAACGAAGAAGAAGAAGCAATTTGCATTAAGATCTGGAATGAATTACAATTGAAGAGAATTCATCTTATATAGAGATGTAACTCTCGTAACTAACTTTCATCAACCTAATCAACTGGCAGTTATGAAACTAACTAACTGAGCTGACTACTCTTCTTTCTGCCACGTGTCCTCTGCTTCGGTTACTCCTCTTCTGCCACGTGTCCTCTGTTTCCGTGCTTATTTCGTATTGTGCTCACTTTCATGCACCAAATCTCCCCCCCTCCAATTAACCTTGTCCTCAAGGTTGAAAATGTGGATAACGCTCTTGAATGTCGTGTAGAAATTCCCAAGTAGCATCTTCCGGGAAGGAATTCGCCCAATGTATTAAAACTTGGGTCGCCGGTTTGTTGCCACGCTTCACCAAACGTCGTTCAAGTATTTGCACCGGTTCCAAGAATGTGGAGTTTCCTACTGCTGGAAGTGTGCCGTGTAATTGAGACAAAGGTCCCATCTTCTTCTTCAATTGGGACACATGAAAAACAGGGTGTATTTTTGAATCAGCCGGCAACGCTAACTTGTATGCCACTTCACCAAACTTATCAATGATTTTGAAAGGGCCGAAATATCTGGGGCTCAACTTATGGAATTGTCGGTCGCGTAATGTGTTTTGGCGATATGGTTGTAACTTCAAATAGACCCAATCACCCACATTAAATTTGCGGTCGGATCGACGCTTGTCATGCTGCTGTTTCATTCTCTTCTGGGCGCGTCCAAGGTGATGTTTGAGGACTTCTAACATAGCTTCCCTTGCCAACAAACTCTCATTAACATCATGAACCGACGAATCACCTTTGAAGTAAGGTATGTGAATAGGTGGAGGGTATCCATATAATGCCTCAAAAGGAGTGGTTTGTATGGCTGAATGGAATGAGGTGTTGTACCAAAACTCCGCCAAGCTAAGCCATTTGCTCCAATCGGTCGGTTGGTCACCACACATGCAACGAAGATATGTCTCGAGGCAACGATTAACCACCTCTGTTTGGCCGTCAGATTGTGGATGGTAGGCGGTTGACATGTGTAATTCAACACCTTGTAGCTTAAAAAAATCCGACCAGAAGTTACTCATGAAGACTCTGTCTCTATCGCTGATAAGGATACTCGGTAAACCATGAAGCTTGAAGATGTGGTCTAAGAAAGCTTGAGCTACTGTCATAGCCGAATAAGGATGTATAAGGGACATAAAATGTGCATATTTTGTAAGCCGATCCACTACCACTAAAATGGTAGATTTCCCATGCGAAAGGGGAAGGCCTTCAATAAAATCCAAGCTGATTTGAGACCAAGCCTCTTCAGGTATTGGTAGAGGTTGTAGAAGACCGGGGGAAGCACTATTATCATATTTGTATCGTTGGCAGGTGTCGCATTCTCGAATAAAATTTCTTATTTGTTTCTCCATATTGACCCAATAGAACAAGGAAGAGAGTCGTTTGTACGTAGCCAATACTCCTGAATGACCCCCTGTACTGGACGTGTGGAACAGCTGGATTATCTTAAGTCTCAGATCCGGATCATTACCAACTACTAGTCGACCTTTTCTTCTTAGTTGGTTGCCAATCCAAGAGAACTTCGAATTAGCATCAGGATTTTGTTGAAGGTCATTAATCAGTGTCTTTAATTGAGGATCAGCTTCCCATGTAGCTTGAATCATAGGATATATATCAGTGGAGATGGTTGTCAAGGCCATACAGAAAATTTCTGATGAGTGCACCCTTGATAGAGCATCCGCAACTACATTCTCAGCGCCCTTTTTGTACGTTATTTCGAAGTCAAAAGCCATCAACTTAGATAACCAACTGAGTTGAGCAGGTGTGGAGAGTTTCTGTTTCAAAAGATGACTCAGTGTCTTGTGATCAGTCCTCACTTCAAACGGTTTTGTACTGAGATAATGGCTCCAATGTGTTACTGCAAAGACAATAGCCAATAGCTCTTTATCATACACGGATAGAGCTCTATTTCTTGGTGAGAGTGTCTTGCTAATGAAGGCAATAGGGTGATTGTTTTGCATCAAAACAGCCCCAATTCCATAACTTGAAGCATCAGTTTCTATCACAAAAGGAAGAGCAAAATCGGGCAATGCCAATACTGGAGGAGAAAGCATTGCTTCTTTAAGTTTAGCAAAGGCTGCATCAGCAGCAGCATCCCAATTGAAAGCATCTTTCTTAAGTAGATCAGTGAGAGGTCTGCAGATTATCCCATATCCTTTGATAAATTTTCTGTAATAACCTGTTAATCCAAGAAAACCCCTAAGCTTAGATACATCAGTAGGAGTAGGCCAATCTTTCATGGCTTGAATTTTCTTAGGATCAGTAGAGACACCCTCTTTAGATATAATGTGGCCTAGGTATTCAACCTTACTCTTTGCAAAGTCACATTTACTTTCCTTAGCAAAGAGAGTATACTGCAGTAGTTTCTTGAAGACCATTCTTAAGTGATTCAAATGAGCTTCCATATCCCTGCTGTATATCAGTATATCATCAAAGAAGACAAGTACAAACTTCCTCAAGAAGGGTCGAAATATATCATTCATTAGACTTTGAAACGTGGCTGGTGCGTTGGTGAGTCCAAAAGGCATCACCGCAAATTCATAGTGACCATCATGGGTACGGAAAGCTGTTTTAGGAATGCCTTTAGCCTCCATTCTAATCTGATGATAGCCGGCTCTTAAATCAATCTTGGAGAAAACCGTGGCTCCCTTCAACTCTTCTAAAAGTTCATCAATGATAGGTATGGGATATTTATCTTTGATTGTGATCTTATTCAGCTGTCTGTAGTCCACACACATGCGCCATGTTCCATCTTTCTTCTTTACTAAAACCACAGGAGAAGAAAACGGGCTAGAACTCGGTTGAATAAAACCTTGCTTAAGGAGATCAGACACCTGTTTCTCAATGATATTCTTCTGTATAGCTGAGTGTCTGTAGGGTCTAGAGTTCACTGGAGAGGAGTCCAGAGCTAATGTGATTTTGTGATTATGAGATCTCAATGGAGGTAGAGAAGATGGTTCTGCAAAAATAGCTTTGTGTTCTTCCAGAAGCAGTTGAACATCAGTGGGAAGTGAGGCTTCAGTTTCTGCATTTTGTTCAACAGAAAGTAGTGTTGGGGTTCTTTCTTCAGTCACTCTTATGCAGCATAACTGTATCCCTTCATTATGAATCAAGAGCTTGTTCATCTCCTTCTCTGAAACCTTATGGACTTGCAGCTCATTGTGACCCCCTCTAACCAAATGTCTGCGGCCCTTTAATGTAAAATCCATGGTTAAGTTTTTGAAATCCCACTGTATAACGCCTAATGTCTCCAACCATTGTATTCCCAATACCATGTCACAACTTCCCAGAGGAAGAAGAAGGACATCAGTGATAAATGGAGTACCCCGCAAAAACCACTGCATTCCTTTACACATCGATTGACATTCCAAACGATTACCATCAGCCACATCCACCATCACTGGTGTTACTGATGTCAGTTGAAGACCCAACTTCTTTGCTAAATGTAGATCAAGAAAATTATGTGTACTACCTGAATCGATCAAGATATGAATGGCTTTCTTCCCCACACGACCAGTGACTCGCATGGTACGAAAACCTCTTGATGGAGAGCCATTTATAGCATGTATTGATATCAGGGGATTCTCATCCTCATTTAACTCATCCTCTTGAATCTCAGTATCAATAGGTAAGTCTCTCACACCATCATCTATCTCTAACAAGTACAGTTGTTTCCTAACACATCGATGCCCTCTTTCAAATTTCTCATCACAGCCATAACATAAACCTTTAGCTCTTTTTTCAGCCATCTCCTCTTCTGTTAATAAACGTCTAGTTTTTACAGCAGGTATAGTAGGTGTGGGTAATAGTGGTGTTGAATGTGATGTAGATCTAGCATCAGTGGTAGTAAATCTCTTAGAATTGTAAGGCATAACCTCTTTAGCATTAGTCAACAGATCCTGAAGTCTAGCTAAAGCATAAGCATGTACTAGAGTTTGTGGCATGAACATTCTGACAGCTCTTTGTACATGAGGTTTCAATCCGTTGATAAAATGGCTAATAGCATATGATTCAGATAATGAGACTCTACCAAGCAGCAATTCAAATTTATCATGGTAGTCAGCAAACGAACCTGTTTGCTTGAGTGATAAAAGCTCTGTCATTGGATCACCGAGAAGCTGATCACCAAATCGAGCTTCCAAAGCACGCAGAAACAGTAGCCATGGTGTATTCATTGGACGATCATGATATTTTGCCCAGTTTTGGAACCATTGAAGTGCGCGGCCTTCAAAATTAATCACTGCCAATCGCACTTTTGATTCGTCCGGTGTTAAATCCACCTCAAAAAAATGATCACAACGGAGAATCCAACCGGTTAAATCCTCTCCATTGAAGATAGGAAAACCAACCTTAGATTGGCGAGTTGCAAAGTATTGTTGCCGGTGTGGAATTCCTCCAGTAAATTGAGTAGAATGAGTGCCTTCTGGTGGTTGAGTGAAACGAGACATCAACTCATTTTGTTGTAGCTGAAGAGCTAAGAGTTCCTCTCGAAATTCCTTCATAGCGAGCTCGCGCGCCGCCTCAGATTCTTCCCGACGCTTCTCGGTGTCCACAAGTTTCGCAGAGATTTCAGCCATAGTAGCTTTGACCGATTCCTCCAATCTCCGCATGTCAGTAGAGCGTGTGTCCACCATCTCAGGCCTCGGATCAGAACGGCTGATACCACTTGGTGCGGAATCGGGGTCGTTGATGACCGGAACAACAACCGGAATTGCACCTACTTGAATTGAACTACGAACAGGAGAATAGAACGAAGAAGAAGAAGCAATTTGCATTAAGATCTGGAATGAATTACAATTGAAGAGAATTCATCTTATATACAGATGTAACTCTCGTAACTAACTTTCATCAACCTAATCAACTGGCAGTTATGAAACTAACTAACTGAGCTGACTACTCTTCTTTCTGCCACGTGTCCTCTGCTTCGGTTACTCCTCTTCTGCCACGTGTCCTCTGTTTCCGTGCTTATTTCGTATTGTGCTCACTTTCATACACCACGGGGTACCTACCGTCGCTGCGGCTTGGCCGAGGCTCCAGGCGTGTCACCGCCGTCCTCGCGACTGCTCCAGCGGCATCGCACCTCCTTGTGATAAAGCTAAGTCCTCTCCCCCCCTTCCCCTTTTAATTCCGTTAATTAAGCAGCGGCTATGCATTCTTCACTCATTAACTAACTGGTCTCGCGGGGTCGTTAAAGAAAGCTCGGGAGGAGCTTGCTATCTATCCTCATGTTTTACTGATTGATCAAGAGGCATCTAGTTGTTGCGTTGTGATTCTAGTTCCATCGTTGATGAGGCTCTATCGATATGGGTTGCTTTTGTTACTGTGGTGCATCCTATTGAGTTGCTATGTTCTTGAATTCCTAATTGTTCTATATGATGCAAAGGGTGAGCTATCGAGTTACCTTTCTCGGTGAACTCTTTCGGCCTGCCCTTCGATTGCCGCTACTCCGCTCCGCCGCTCCTTACTCCGCTGCACTCCCTTGCCTTGAGAGTTTGGCAGAATATGTGTGTGGAGTGGGGAGGGAAGGGCAGTATTTATAAGCCATTCCTTTGGCTTCTTGTGGCAGCTCATGGGGCATTGTGCTTCTAATTCTGGCTACAACTTAGCTCCCTTTCTAAGTTTTATAAGTATGTTGAACATGCTACATTTGTGTAAGCCTTAAGGCTGTTGGTAGGCTGACCTCTCCAGCCTTGGATTTGGGAAGATTGTCTTGTTCCCTTTGAGCTTGGTGGTGATTTTGTTTTACTGATATCTCTTTTGTTCTGAATCTTTCTAGATGATATTTGATTGAGGATAAGACCATCCACAATAGCGCCCAGCCGAGCGCCGGCGCTGGGCGGTTCAATGGGCGGTCTATTGCAGTCGCCCAGCGGACGAATGTAGAGAGAAAACCGCGCAGCGCTGGGTGGTTTCGTGGCGTTGGGCGGTGCGCTGGGCGATCCGCTCGGCGCTACTGCAGCGCCCGGATCGCCCAGCGCACCGCCTAGCCCGAAATTTAAATTTTTTTTCCGAAACACTATATATACGCGCTTTGCTCGTCATTTTCATTCACACCACTTGTTTTAACGAGTACTCTCTCTATCTTAATTTCTTTACAAGATCAACAATGGGAAATGGATCTCAACAACGAGCCTAGTTCCGGGAGTAGCGGGTCACAAACTCCGTCGATCCCCGTGGGAAGTGGATGGGGTCAGATGCCCGGGTACTACAACATGTACCCGTGGCAGCAGATGTTTTCCGGGATGCCAAAGGGGGGGAGTCCGCCGGGGGGGTTTCCGGCGATACCAGGGTGGGCACCAACGGGTTGGGCACCCGGGATGCAGATGATGCCCGGGGGGGTACCGCCGACACAGGGGACTCCGGGGGTCGTACCGACTACATAGTGGACTTCTAGGGGGTCCCCGGCGACGACGGGGGATGTCTATCTCCCCAGTTTTGATTTTTCGACTGGTTGTTCGCACACATCGACCTAAACGCCCTTGGGGTTTGATAGTTTCTCCTTAGATGACTTGGTGTTTGATACTATCAGAGCTCTGGAAACTCTCGTTCAAGGGGGGGGCAGAGCGGGGCGTGGCGCCCCAAAGAAGAAGGGCAAGAAGAAGGTCGGCGAGTCGTCGCAGCCGGGTGAGGAGGAGGTGGACGGACGAGGAAAACGTCACGCTCTGCAAGGCGTGGGTGAGTGTTTGCGACGATCCTCTCGTTTCGAATGAGCAGAGGATCGTCAACATGTGGGGCAAGATAGCAGCACCCAACAAGAGATTTTACCCGGAGGGGAGGCCACGCAACGGGGAGGATTGCCGGAAGGCCTGGAACCGAATCAGGGCTGCGGTCTCCCGATTTTCGGGTTTGTACACCAACGCACTCCGCATGATGAGCAGTTGCCAAACGGAGGAGGACTGCAGGAGAATAGCGGAGAAAGCCTTCCCACTGAAGGGGGTATACAAGGACTTCACCTACTGGAACTGCTATCTTGTGCTGAACGTGTCCGAGAAGTTCCGAGTAGGTGTCGACTCTGGCTGGCCAAAGAAGCAACGACTGAACTACACCGGCGATTTCAGCGGCAGCAGCGGTGGTTCCCACGACCTCCCCGAGACGACGCAGGAGTTCCCCACGCCACGTTCGGTCGGTGGCCGACCTCGCCCGATTGGGCGCAAGAGCGATCAGCGGGAGGCGAGGGGGAACGCCGGGGCTTCCCAGGAGGTCCAGTCGGCATCCCCCCTTGGCCAATCCACCGAGGATCTCAAATTCTTCGCTCGCGCCCAAAACGCGTGCTCAGTTGATCAAGACGATGGCCGAATGGCGGGTGGCTACGGATCCCATGGAGATGAGCGTGCTTCAAACCTTGCTCATGAGCCTGCAGGACGAGTTGGAGGCGGCACGGAGGGAGACCGGCGGCGGCGGTGGTGGCGGCGGCGGCGGTGATGGTGGCGACAGCGACGGAGACGGCGACGACGGAGTGAATTGGCACTCCTTTTTATTATTGTATTTTTTTTAAATTAATGTATTTTTTAAATTATTGTACTTTTTTAAATTTTAATAGTATTATTAAATTTTTTCTGTATATGTCTCGTAAATTAAATTTCGTATATTGTGTGATTGTTAATTATTTCATTTTGTATATTTTTGTTAATAGTGATGTGGATATTATGTGGCTAGGCTATGGCTGGGCTATTGCTGGGCTATTTGCTTGTTTTGATGATGTGGCAGGAGGATTTTTAGTGCTGATGATTTGGCAGTGGCTAAGCTATGGCTGGGCTATTGCTGGGCTATTCCTATTGTGGATGGCCTAAGAGGTGGCTGCCTCAAGAGGTGGCTGAATCCTAAACCCTAAACCCTAAACCCTAAACCCTATGGTGCAGCCTGATCAGCCTTTGCAACATGACCAACAAGATCATCTCCAAGATCTTGACATCGCGTTTGGCGCCGCTGCTTCCTCAGGTTGTGGCGCCGAACCAGAGCGGTTTTGTAAAGGGTCGCTTGCTTAGTGATAATGTGCTCTTGGCTCAGGAATGGATTCACGATATCGGCAGGTCGCTCATTCAGAAGGCAAAGTCGCCTAATCTGGCCCTCAAGCTAGATATGGCTAAGGCCTATGATCGAGTGCAGTGGCCTTTCCTCCTCCTGGTGCTTGAGAGGATGGGATTCCCGCCGGGGTGGGTGAGTATGGTCGATCGTTGCATCTCCTCTTGCTGGTTCTCAGTGCTCGTGAACGGGGCTCCGGCAGGTTTCTCTCAGTCTACGAGGGGACTTCGCCAGGGAGATCCGTTATCGCCGTCGCTGTTCGTGCTTGCTGCAGATTATCTTTCGAGGAGCTTGAACAGGCCGGTTGACACACATCCCGATATGGAGTATAGATGTGCAAGGCGCGCGCCGGCCATATCCCATTTGTCTTATGCCGATGACGTTATCATTTTTGTCAGGGCGCACAGACAGTCCGTGGAGAGGCTGGTTCATTGTCTCGAGCACTATTCTGCCGTGTCGGGTCAGATGGTGAACAGGGGAAAGAGTCATTTCTACCTCTTTGAGAAGTTCGACGCTTGGGCGGCTGAGGTGGCAGAGGCGAGTGGATTCCAGCAGGGATTCCTCCCTTTCACTTACCTTGGTGTCCCTATCTATAAGGGGGGGCTGAAGGCCGGCTACCTTTTAGATATCCGACAGAAGATGGTGGACCGGATTCACAGCTGGTCTCACAGACATCTTTCTCTTGGAGGGCGCCTCGCTCTGATCAAGAGCACCCTTGTCACCATCCCTCTTCACATCTCCCAGGTCCTGAAGCCGTATCAGTACTGGATGAGAGAGTTGGAGCAGATCTTGGCCCGGTTCTTTTGGGGCACGGTTGGGGAGCAGAGGAAGATTCACTGGGTTAGCTGGAAGAAGAAGATTTGCCTGCCGTTGGATGAGGGAGGCCTCGGCATCCGTCGTTTCCGCGAGGTCGTCAAAGCTTTCAGCATCAAGCTCTGGTGGAGATTTCTCGCGCAGGATTCACTTTGGGCGCAGTTCACCATGCGCAAGTATTGTTTCCATGCTGGTCGCGCTTTCATTTCTCCTTACTCTGTGCATGATAGTCCTATCTGGCATCGTCTCACGGACATTAGGGGTCAGGTTCATGGTCTCATTAGGTGGTCCCTAGGCGAAGGGCGGATTAGTTTCTGGGATGACGTGTGGGTCGGGGATCTCCCCCTTAGGACCTATTGTCCGCCCGGGACTGATCTTCCTGCAGCTGAGGTTTCTAGGTTCTGGCATGATCATACTTGGCATGTTGAAAAACTGCATGATTATCTGGCTTTGTATGGTGTGCCTTTGCATGTGTTGGATCTTATCAGGGCTGTCCCGATTGAGGTGGGCAGGCGGGATGTGATGCGATGGAGCCTCACTGGCGATGGCGAGTTCTCGACGGCCTCAGCTTGGGAGCTCATCCGGACACGGTCCCCTAGACATTTCGGACTTCGCATGGTTTGGAATGCTGGGCTGACCCCTACCATCTCTGTCTTCATCTGGCGCCTCCTCCTCCACAGGCTCCCGGTTGAGTGTTATGTTCAGGCCCGTGGTATCTCTCTTGCATCCAAGTGTCTCTGTTGTGTCTCTTCTATTTCAGTCGAGTCGTTTCAGCATTTGTTTGTGTCGAGTCCTCTGGCGAGATCGGTTTGGGATTACTTTGATGGCTGGTTCCCTTACATCAGCACACACATTCACACGTGCACTGACATTGCACATAGATTAGGTTTTTGGTGGAGGTCCTCTCACAGGGCCACCGCCTTGCACATTAGTTTCATCATTCCCTGTTTGGTATACTGGTTTATCTGGACGGAGAGGAATAGCTGCAAGCATCGCGGTATTTCTTTTCGTTCTTCGCATGTTATTTGGCAGGTTGTTCGGCACCTGCGGATCTTGGTGGCGGCGGGTGTGCTAGTCCCCCTTCATTGGCGCGGTTGCACCCCGGCCGTTGACTTCATGCCTTTGGAGCCTCCTCGCCGGCGAGTGCTACGGTCCCTGCAAGTGCTTTGGCATCCACCCGATGATCCCTGGGTGAAGCTGAACACCGACGGGGCCTTTTCTAGCTCGACGGGTTAAGCAGGCGGTGGGGGAGTGGTTCGGGGCTCAGACGGTTCTCTCTTGGGGGCCTTTTGTACGCCTCTCGCAGCTGGGTCGGCCTTCGAGGCGGAGCTTTTAGCTCTTCTTCACGGGCTGACACTGGCTATGCAGTTCTCCTCGCATGTCTGGGTCGAGATGGATGCGGCAGCAGTGGTCGCGGTGTTCACTTCAGGACGCGGAGGAGCAGCGGATGTGAGACATCACATGGCTCGCATTCGTACTTTGCTCGCACAGATTCAGTTTATGTTCTCTCACATCTTTCGAGAGGGCAACCGGCCAGCAGACTTTTTGGCAGGTAGGGGGGTCCAGACCCCTGCCATCACCTTCTTTGATGCGGATTCAGCGCCTCGGTATTTAAAGGCGCTCGTCAGGATGGACCAGTTGGGCTATCCGAACTTCAGATTCAGATATCGAGATGGATGACTTCTTCACTTGGTTCGTGGTTTTTTTATGATGTATAGCTTTGTTATGATGTATAGCTTTATTATGTTTATTCTCTCTTTAGTTAGATGGTTAGTACCCGGTCTGTGGGGATACCATAATAGCTTTGTTAGCTCTTGTGTTTTGTATCTCTCGTGCGGACCGAGTCACTTTTGGGCTCGTCTGATGTATGTTCTTTTGGTGATTTTTGATATATACAGGTTGGGGGTCCGCCTTAACCCCCCGCCGTGATGGTGTTTGAGGAAAAAAAAAAAAAAAACCCTATGGTGCTGCCTCTTAGCTAGCTGCCTAACCCCTCTTTCCTTCTTTCCAAAATGAGCTTGTGTCTCACCTTCCTCCTTTATGTGTCAAGAATTCTGATACCCTATTTCATGTAAATGTTGCAGGTACAAGGCTCTCCAAGGTTGGGAATCTTGTGGGGATGGTGGTGGCGCCGAGGCCGAGGAAGATGGGGGAAGGAAAAAGAGGGATTTGCTTATATCACCTTTTTGTTTTATTTTCCTATTCATTCTAGTTTAGGGTAGATAGGAAGATGTACTCCCATTCTTGTGTAATTCTTGACATTGGAGCTCAAGAAGTGGTGTAGTATTTTCTTCATTTAGCATTTGGATGTAAAGAAATTTGTATGCACTCACTTTTTCTTAATAAAAGTATACCAATTACTTTTATTCTTGCAACTTTTCTTTTGTACTCAAATTCTTCAATAAGCTTAATTCGTTTCCTCGTCGGATATTACAACCGAATCACATGTCCGCACGTTTTCTAATTACAACTAATCGAGCTAATAAATCCGACTTAATCAAAATAAAAGGATAAAAATCCGGGCGTCACATTCCACCCTCCTTAAACGAAATTTCGTCCCGAAATTTGTATGGCTTTACTTGAACAGCTCGGGATGGCGCTCCCTCATTTTATCTTCCAACTCCCACGTGGCCTCTTCCTGCCCGTGGTGCTCCCAAAGTACTTTTACTGAAGGAATAGATTTGTTTCTTAACTGCTGCACCTTCCTGTCCAGAATTGCCTTCGGTTTTTCCTCATAGCTCAGATCCGGGTTTAATATCATCTCTTCCTGATGAATCACGTGCTTCGGATCAAACACATATTTCCTAAGCTGGGATACATGGAATACGTTGTGAACGTTTCCAAAGCTCGGCGGTAACGCCAATCGATAAGCCACTGGTCCAACTGCTTCTAGGATTTCGTACGGTCCTATGTATCGGGGTCGGAGTTTTCCCTTGACTCCAAATCTGGCTATTCCCTTTGAGGGTGACACTTTCAAGAAAACTTTATCTCCCACCTCAAACTGCAAATCAGTCCGTCGGACATCCGCATAGGACTTCTGTCTGTCCTGAGCCTCCTTGATCCTCTCTCGGATCTTTCTGACAATTTCTATCATTTCCTCAATTACATCCGGGCCCAAACTCTTCCTCTCACCGACCTCGTCCCAATAGAGGGGTGATCTACACTTCTTCCCGTACAACGCCTCGTACGGAGCCATATCAATCGTGGCCTGGTAGCTGTTCTTATAAGCAAATTCTATCAATGGCAGCACTTGCTCCCAATTGCTCCCTCTATCGAGCACTACTGCTCTCAGCATGTCCTCGAGCGTCTGAATGGTTCTCCCCGACTGTCCGTCGGTTTGTGGGTGAAATGCCGTGCTAAGATTTAGTCGCGTCCCAAGCTCTTTCTGTAGGCTCTTCCAAAATCTGGACGTGAATTTGGCATCTCTATCCCACGTGATCGTCGCTAGTATGCCATGCAGGCGAATGATTTCCTTCACGTACAACTGGGCTAGTTTCTCTGATCCGTACGTGATAGGGATCGGTATAAAATGAGCGCTCTTGGTGAGACGATCAACTATGACCCAAATCGCGGTATTTCCTCTCTAGGATCTTGGTAATCCCGTGACAAAATACGTGGCTATATGTTCCCATTTCCACTCGGGAATCTCTAACGGCTGCAACTTTCCGTACGGCTGTTGGTGTAGTGCCTTCACTTGTTGACAGGCAAGACACCTCTCGACGTAGGATGCTATATCCCTCTTCATTCCGTCCCACCAGAACTTCTTCTTTAAGTCCTGATACATCTTTGTACTCCCTGGGTGGGCGGTTTATGGGGTATTGTGCGCTTCACTCATTATCTCATTTCTGAGCTCCTCTTGGTTGGGTACGCACAACCTCCCTTCAAATGTGAGCGTATTGTCTTCCTCCTCCTGGTAGTTCTCTTGTTTACCCGTCCTCAATTTCAGACGCAATTTCTCTATAGTTTCGTCCCGCCTCTGGGCTTCCACGATCCTAGCCCTCAAATCGGGAACAACTACTAGAGTCGAAATTATACTTTCCACCGTCTCAGGTGTTTGCACCATCTCCCAACTCATTCTGTCAAATTCTCTAAGCAGTTCTTCCTCCTGGGTGAACAGGACTGCTAGTTGATGCTGACTCTTACGGCTCAACGCGTCTGCCACAACGTTGGCCTTCCCTGGGTGGTAGTTTATGCCACAGTCGTAATCTTTCACTAGCTCGAGCCATCTTCTCTGTCTCATGTTCAAGTTCCTCTGCTCGAAGAAGTACTTGAGGCTCTTGTGGTCCGTGAAAATCTCGCACCTAACTCCATATAGGTGGTGTCTCCAAATTTTCAACGCGTGAACCACTGCCGCTAGATCTAGGTCGTGTGTTGGGTAGTTGAGCTCGTGTGGTCGGAACTGTCGTGACGCATAAGCAATCACCTTCCCATTCTGCATCAACACACATCCAAGCCCGCTCTTGGAAGCATCCGTATAGACGACGTAGTCCTTCCCTGAGTCTGGGACTGCTAATACGGGTGCACTGGTCAATTTCTCCTTTAGTAGTTGAAAGCTTGCCTCACACTCGGGAAACCATGCGACTTTTGTTCCCTTCTTGAGTTGCTGAGTGATTGGTCTTGCAATCTTTTAAAATCCCTTAATAAACCTTCTGTAGTAGCCAGCTAGTCCGAGGAAACTTCGGATCTCGTTGGGAGTCGTCGGCGCCTTCCAGTTCCTTACTGCCTCTACCTTGGCAGGATCTACTCGGATTCCTTCTGCTGTCACAATATGTCCGAGAAAAATCACTTCCTTGAGCCAGAATTCGCACTTGCTGAATTTGGCGTACAACTTCTCTGCCCGTAGCGTCTCCAGGGCAAGCCATAGGTGTTCCTCGTGTTCCTTTCTATTCTTGGAGTATATCAGCACGTCATCAATGAAGACTAAGACAAACTTATCGAGATACGGATGGAAAACGCGGTTCATCAAATCCATGAACACCGCTGGTGCATTCGTTAGTCCAAACGGCACCACTGTAAACTCATAGTGACCGTAGCTAGTTCGGAAGGCCGTCTTGGGCACATCCTCTAACTTAATCTTCAATTGGTGATAACCTGACTTCAGGTCCATTTTGGAGAACACACTGGCTCCCTTGAGTTGGTCAAACAGATCGTCGATCCTGGGTAATAGGTACTTGTTCTTAAGAGTCAACTTGTTAAGCTCGCGGTAGTCCACACACATTCTCATGGTTCCGTCTTTCTTCTTGACGAACAGTACAGGTGCTCCCCACGGCGAGACGCTGGGTCTGATGAATCCCAGGTCCAGGAGTTCTTGCAACTGTACCTTCAGTTCGTCCAGTTCCTTTGGAGCCATTCGATATGGTGCCTTTGATACCGGTGCAGATCCTGATTCTAGATCTATCGTGAACTCTACTTGCCGGTCTGGCGGTAGACCAGGTAGAGCGTCGGGGAATACATCCGAAAAATTACGAGCGATCTCGACTTCCTCCAGATTTCTCTCTTCTTTTTCTTCTTTGTTCAGGTACACAAGGTATGCCGGGCATCCCTTCCTTATCAACTTGCTGGCTTGCAGCATTGAGATTACAGACTTTCGGGTTCCCATGGAGATTCCGTGAAAGCGAGTAGCTTCACCTTCGGGGTTTCTAAAGGAAATTTGTATCTCCTTGCATAAGATGGTGGCATGGTTTTCAGCCAGCCAGTCCATCCCTAAGATTATGTCTACGTCCCACATAATCATAACACTGAGGTTGTTTGCTACAACTTTAAGTTCGCCCAGAGTGATTTCTAAGTTCGAGCAAGTACGAGCTATTTCTATCTGTCCTCCTACTGGGGAAACTGCTTCCATCCTATGTTCAGATTCTTTCGTATCAAGTTTCAGAGTAGTTACGCAATGAGCAGATATAAAAGAATGCGAAGCACCAGTATCAAACAGAAGCTTAACGGGTGTGTCGAAAAGCTTACCCATGCCTGCCAAATTTCCCTGGTTCACCTCTGGCTGCTTCTGCCTCATCGCATAAGCTTGGGCCTGTGTTGGGAGTTTCGGCCTCTGCTGCTGATTTCTAGGTGACCGCTGTGACGTTGTTCCAAGTTGGATATTCATTGCGCGCAGTTGTTGGCGCTGCGCTGACGGGTGAGGTTTTGCTCCCATCCCTGGGTTCTTGCTTGGGCAGTTCTTAGCAAAATGTCTAGCTCTTCCGCAGTTGAAGCAGGTATCAGCCCCTGCCCTGCAGATGCCGCCATGCAGCCTGTTGCATCTAGGACACGGACTGGTTTTTGACATGTTCCCCTTGAAAGATCCAGGGGTAGTCTGGTATCCACCATATTGTGGCCTGCTTGGTCCATACCCTCCCTTCTTAGGATCAGGCTGGGCTCGTGGTCCTTCCAATCTTCTCTTGTCCCTGGGTGCTTGGGACTGAGTCGGGGATGGAGTAGGGTTCACAGCTGGTGTAGTCTTTTCTCCCGGTATGGCTGCCTTGATGTCTAGTGCTCGTCCCAGAGCCTCAGTGTAGGACTGTCCTCCGTGGTTAGCCAGCGTCATGCGTATCTCGTGCCTCAGACCAGTACAGAACTTTTCAGCCATCTTGGCGTCGGTATCTACCTGATCTGGGGCGTACCGAGCCATCTCACAGAACATCCGGTCGTAGTCCGTCACCGACATTCGTCCTTGCTTCAGATGATAGAATTCAGCCTCCTTTTTCTTCCTGTAGCTCTTGGGAATATACTTCACATAGATCTCAGTCTTAAATTCCTCCCAAGTCATTTCTCCCAGTTGCATCGGAGCCATAGTCTTTTTCCTCGCCTCCCACCAAAAGTCTGCGGGTCCAGTCAGTTGAAAACTCACACAGGACAACCGCTCCTGGTCTGTGCAGTGTAAAAAGTCGAATATGCGTTCCAGTGCGCGGATCCATGTTTCTGCCACCGTTGGGTCTCCTAACCCGTTAAACGTTGGTGGGTGTTCTGTCTCAGAAACATTTCCTCGACCCGACGGTCCTATGGTTGGGGGGGTGGCGGGGGTGGTGACGGTGGTGGAACTGGCGATGGAGGTGGTGTTACCTCATTCCACTCCTCCTACACTTCCCCTTCAAAGATTGGAAGGTCGTTTCGGGCTTGTCCTCTACCCCTTCCACGTCCTCGGCCTCGTGGCCTGCCAGCCCTTCGTGGTGGCATCCTGATGGTTTATGTAACTTTTTAATAAGTATACAACACACACGATAGCTAAACAGAAAATGTGGATCTTCAAGATATAAATGACACCGCTTTTCAAGATAACGAGACCTCATATATAATCGCAAATCCAGTACATCATAAGAGTTCGCCTCGAAAGGTCTTTTACAAAAAGAACGCACGTCCAAGTACGCATCATGAAGTCCCGGTACTGCGGAACATCAGCAAAAGTACTTAGCCACTGCCCGTCTAACAGCTCGGGTCTTACGTGCTAATCCAAAAGAAATCTACTACATCTCAAAAGAAAGCACTACATCAGAACGCTATCATACTGAGACGTTTCTGATGGTACAAGCCACCTACTGCTCCTCGTCCGATCCTAGAGAGCTCACTCCCGAACTCCCCTCGAAGTCATCATCACTATCCATCACCAGGATAGGATCCTCAGGTGCTGCCCCTGGCATGTCCTCGGGCGCTGGGGGTGGGGCTGCGACTATCGGGAAGAGAACCGCCTCTAGCTCCATCTCAGCGCGGATGGCCTGCAGCCAAGCCATCCTCTCCTCCGACTGCTGACGGAACCTGGCGCGGAGGTCCTCCACCCAGTGGTGAGCTGGTGGTGGCTCGGGTGCCTCGACTGCCTGTCTCACCATCTCCGGGGCCCTCTCCTGAGCTACCATGGTGTGAGTCATCCGGACCTCTCCCGGACTCTCATCCTCGTCGGCAACTACCATCGAGGCCTTGCCTCGCCCCTCTGGATCGTGCCTAGCTCTCTCTGGCTCTGGCGTCCCTAGATGCCGGGACGGTCCCGCCTCATGGTCATGGCGGCCCAAGGTGCTGCCCTCGGGAGGGGTCGACATGCTCCACTGGAGTGGGGGTGGTGGAAAGTCGCCCTCCGCAACTGGCGGAACGTCCTGGAAATGAACATACTGTAAGAAGATGAATGATATAAAGCCACGGAAGTCCCCAATCGTCTCCTTTGTATCGACCCTCCTATAGATGTAGCTACTCGACAATCTAAATGGCCCAGACCCTCCACTCGTCGGGAAGCACAGAGATCAGCTGGTGGATGCCATCAAGCTCGGTGGTACCGTACTGGTGGGTCCTCTCCCACAGCACGTAAAAGCGGCACAGAATCGGCACTATGCCCTCTCCATCATACGGGCGGTAAGATCGGTATGCACGAAGCAAGTACTCCGCTAGGCTCTCGTAAACATCAAGCGTAGGTCTGGCTGGGTCCTGTCCCTCCATCTGCACGAGGGTGGATCCCGAGTCAGAGAGTGCAGTCGTGAAGAAAATGTAAAGAACGTAAGGACGATGCATGCGAGTCTAAGGGATCATTCTCTAGAGCCACTATACTGCGTGATCTAAAGTTATCAGACTAAGTTCTCATCTCAAAAACTATCGTTCTACAAGGTTTTCACGAAACGTGGTGGAAACATCAAATCCGTCTCGGTCTAAGCGAGTGGTTCGGTTACAGTGAGGATTTATCTTGTGCTATTCCCTTATAGCATCGTTCCTCGTCCTTTTGTATAAACAGTTGCCTCTCTTGTGCTCTTATGCACTAGGCGTGGGCTTCCTTTGTGAAAAGTCGTTTCCCTTGGTTTCACGCTTTCGTGTTTAGCTTCGTGATGCATTATCTATCTAAAAAAAAAATCGATTGCTCGGGAAAGCAATCATAGGATTTATAGTTCATCCTTTGTAGTTCCATTTTGAACTACATTCTCTAGGAAAGTTCCTATTTCCTTTCGATTCTCTTTATTTTCTTGATCAGGTGGGCATTCCCGTCGCACTTGGTTCTAGCGACCTCAAAATCTCGCTTCTTTAACTTTCACCTCGGTTGAACGTTCAGGAGTATTGATCGAGTCGATTACTTGGGAGGATCTAGCGAACAAGTCTAGATCTTAACTGAAGAAATGTGTGGGTAGCAGAGCCGGAAAGAAACTAGGGCTCTGATACCACTCTGTCACGACCCAGTTCTCGTTAAGGATAACAAGGATGAGTAACTCGCGACTAATGGGGGAATAAAGAAGCGGGGATAGAAAAGGGGTAGAATCTGAAGAACTTGCCGAAGGCCAAATGATTGATATCACCAAAATAAGTGTCAAGTATTCACTTACAAACTCTCAAGAAATAAAGTCATTCAACAAGTCAACTGAATCAGAGTTCGATGATGAGACATTACTATTCTCAATTGACAAAACACAGCGGAATAGGTCCCTACTGAACGACTTCGTGTATGAAGACACGAATCGCCTAGGAATCCACACGATTATTTAGTAGCATCGACTCCGATCAAATCTTCTCCATCTTGACGTTCAACCTGCACATTTATAAATACATGCAGGGCTGAGTACAGGAGTACTCAGTGGACACGCGCCGAAAACAAAACATACAAATATAAGTTGTCATCCATTAACAGTATCACACGGGGTTTTTCTTAAAAATGCCTGAGCATACTAAATTCTTTTGTGATCTTAAAAGTCTGACTGCAGTCTAAGTTCTTGGTGTATCCTGCCATGTCTGAGAATCTAGTGTACCGTGAAGGTGGCCACCTTCAACAGTACCCTCGCCGGCCAACCTCTCTAGGATGGCTCACGGCTCTTGTGCACATTATTCCGAATAGGATTTGCGGTCCTATTGGGATCCGAATTCGTTACCAAACTTTTAACATCGCCAAACTCTCGGCATATAGCCCTATCAGACAGGTCTCGAAAACAAACATTTTATGGCATGACAACAACTTTTAAAATAAATCACATCTCCATTTTGAGAAAAGATGATATTTCGTAACTTCAAAATATTTGCTTTATATCCACACTATTGTGCTGGAAATATAAAAGAAAGCCCACATGTTATGCTTATCTCCAATTAACAATTCCTCGTTCGGCCTCTCTTGCCCCTTGAACAAATTCCTTTAGAAATAAATAGCGTAAAACGCTAATGAACACTCGAACTATTTTTCTGAGAAAAGAATGCATGCATCCTATCTCTTAGTCTCGGCTTAAAGGATTCTTCTTAAATCCTAACTCGGCTTTTCTGTACGACGACACTTAAATTATTCGCTTTACTTATCTTGGAGAAATTCTATTATCTCTTAATATGGATTCTTAAAATCCCTCCTTAAATTCCTTCTTCTTCGAATTTTTCTTAAGGCAGCCCATGGCGTCGCGGGGCGACGCCGGTCGGCTCATTTGCGTCTCCGCTTAACCTTTCACGTCTTTGGGATACTTAATTTATTCGAAGATTAATTTAATTAAGCTCCAAGCTTAATTCCTTAAATAAATTCATTTCCAACCAATATTAAATTTCCAAGTCCACCAAGTTTAAAATCCAATCTCAATAATTCTCGGTCCAACAAAAATAAATGAGATGGCCCCATCTACTACATAATTCTGGCAGCCCACTCCTCAACTATCCTTGGGCCCAAATCAATTTATCAAATGGCCCCATTAAAAGTAGTCCACACCTATACACCCCCTCCATCGTGCCTCTCTCCCTTTCCCTTTCATTTTCAATCTCAAATGCACAAATTGAACTGAAGAAGCAGCGTCTCCTCCAATTTCTCCCCCCCGGCGAAATCGCCGTCGGTGACCCATCTCTCTCTCCAGCCAAATTCCCAAATTTTCCTTTCATCAATTTCTCTTCCAAATCCCTAAAACTCACCGCAGCCTCGCCCTTGCGCCGACCTCTTCTCCACGCCGCGAGCAGCAGCTCCCTCCGGCGTGCGTTATTCCTCTTCGGCGGAGTCGACGGCGGAGAGGAGGCGTCGCTCCATCTCCGTCAACTTCCACCTCTTCCAGTTTGAATTTCTTCTGTCGGAGTTCAGCGGAGTCGTCGCTGCGTCGCGGGGTCCCTACCGTCGCTGCGGCTTGGCCGAGGCTCCAGGCGTGTCACCGCCATCCTCGCGACTGCTCCAGCGGCATCGCCGCCTCCTCGTGATAAAGCTAAGTCCTCTCCCCCCTTCCCCTTTTAATTCCGTTAATTAAGCTGCGGCTATGCATTCTTCACTCATTAACTAACTGGTCTCGCGGGGTCGTTAAAGAAAGCTCGGGAGGAGCTTGCTATCTATCCTCATGTTTTACTGATTGATCAAGAGGCATCTAGTTGTTGCGTTGTGATTCTAGTTCCATCGTTGATGATGCTGTATCGATTTGGGTTGCTTTTGTTACTGTGGTGCATCCTATTGAGTTGCTATGTTCTTGAATTCCGAATTGTTCTATATGATGCAAGGGGTGAGTTATCGAGTTACCTTGCTCGGTGAACTCTTTCGGCCTGCCCTTCGATTGCCGCTGCTCCGCTCCGCCGTTCCTTACTCCGCTGCACTCCCTTGCCTTGAGAGTTTGGCAGAATATGTGTGTGGAGTGGGGGGGAAGGGCAGTATTTATAAGCCATTCCTTTGGCTTCTTGTGGCAGCTCATGGGGCATTGTGCTTCTAATTCTGGGAAAATCGGGTTTATGGGGGAGTTCACACTAAAGATTACGTAAATGTACCCATTTTGTTATCTATTCCATAAATGGGAAAAACGCCAACCACATTGGCGTTACTATTTATAAATACGCCAACACCATTGGCGTTTTATTATCGCGTCGTATTTTAGGTGTATTTTCACAAAATACAGCCATTTAAAAACGCCAACTTAATTGGCGTGTTTTAGGATAAAACGCCAATATAGTTGGCGTGTTTACTTATCAAAAGTGGCAGATGTGGAGACTTCCATGTTCACATGCAGCGGCAGTTGCGTGTTTTAGAAACGACAACACGCTGTCGCTTGTTGATCCCGTATACCGCACAAGTGTTTGGGTACACCAATATTCTACGGTGTTCAATCCACCCAGACACCAAGATTATTGGGCCGTGCCTGAATGGACTTTGCAATGTTCACGAGCTCAGTTAATGCCTAAAAGTCGCGGTCGATACCGTACTACTAGGATTCCTAATCAGATGGATGTCCGTGAAGCTGACCAGCCACGAGCCCGACGCCGATGTAAACATTGCCGTCAACCAGGTCACGACAGGCGCAACTGCCCGAATGCTCATTCAAGGATGGATACTCAGTTGGTAGATGATGCCGCTGACGATTTTATGCATCCACCTCCACCAAGGATGGATACTCAGTTGATAGATGATGCCGCTGACGATTCTTTGCCTCCACCTCCACCAAGATATGCAGTTCGAGGTCGTCATTCTGTCAGTCACACTGATGATGTCGATCACGATTTTATGCCTCCACCTCCACCAAGATCTGCAGTTCGAGGTCGTCACTCTGTCAGCCACACTGGTGGTACAGGCGAACACATCGGTCTCAGTGATGTCCCACATTCTCCACCTCGGTCTTCTGTGCGAGACGAATATTTTGGGGTTGATTTAGAGAATGTCGTTGTGCGAGAGACTCCTCCGTCTAGACTCTCAACCGCCAGAATCGGGAAGGGGATCCGTAGCTTTTTTACGCGGAAAAGGCGAGACAATTGAACGTATGCATTGTGTAATATTGGATTTCTGTATTTAGCAAGATTTGGACTAATGTATAGGGTAATATTTGTATGTACTTATATATTGAATAATGATGAAATGATTAAAAACTCTAACTGTGGGAGCGTTTTTTATAGGACACGCCGATGTGAGTGGCGTGTTTAAAGAGACGCCTACTTAATTGGCGTGTTTTCACTTTAAAACGCCAACGTGAATGGCGTGTTATTGCTGAAACACGCCAACAGGACTGGCGTGTTTGTTCAGAATGTCCGCTTTCGGCGTAGAAAAAACGAGCAAAGTAAAAACTAACTTAAAAACGCCAATGGCGTTGGCGTTTTTAAATAACACGCCAACGGGAATGGCGTCTTAATTAAAAACGCCAACGGGAATGGCGTGTTTGTTCAGAATGTCCGCATTCGTTGTAGAAAAAACGGGCAAAATATAAACTAACTTAAAAACGCCATTCCTGTTGGCGTTTTTAATGAACACGCCAACTGGACTGGCGTGTTTGTTCAGAACCGTCGTGAAAAAAACTAGCAAAATTTCTTCTAACTTATAAACGCCAATAGCATTGGCGTTTTTCACAAAGACTTACATTCACAAAAACGCCAATATCTCTTTATTTGCCTGTTTTCATTTTCATTTCTACTAGGAAATAATAATTCAGACATCCAAAGACTTAATCATAAAGACTTAAAATCAATGAGTTCAAATCAAATGAAAAAACATCAATATCAAATTACACTAATATCAAGAGTTCAAATTAGTTCAATCGTCACGATGTTTCCGCATAAACAGACGTCGTATCCCCTTCCCAATATTGGATGTAGATCTAGGGATCCTTGAGGGAGGAGTATCTTCAACAACAGCGTTCTCAAGATCCTCCTGCACAGACGACCGCGGTGGAGAAGCGGGGACATCACTGAGGCCAATATCTTCTCCGGTACCACCGGTATGGCTAATAGAATGACAGCCTCGAAGTGCAGAGCTCGGTGGAGGTGGGTCCTCAAAATCGTCATCGGAGTTGTGTACGAACTGAGATGACGACTCTCCGCGGACGGTTTTCTGCTTGGTTCGTCGTTTTGCCTTTTGCCTTATGGGTACGTCCACGTCCATTGCAGAGCGCTGCGAAGGAGGGTAGTCCATCAGCTGAGGCTCCCCGGATATCTGCAGTCCTTCTTCAACCATCCTCGAAATGGTTTCCATATCCGGACAGAAATGTCCTGTCGCAGCTCGGCCACTTAGAAAGTGGCGTATTTTGTGAAGCGTCTCCACCTACAATTTTTCAAAGTTAAGTACATATCATAATATGAATTTAAATAAGTAATCAGGGTTTAGTTAAGTATAAATAATGTACCGTAAAGTTATGAGAAGATGCCGTTTCGTGGAATCCCTCTTCAGCATGCACGCCGGGTTTGGTTAAATACACCACAGTGATCTGGCGAAACCAATTCATATATTCTTCCGTTGCAACAGGCTCAGTACTGTCCTCCAGATCAGTCCATATCGTAAAGTGCCGTTGTCCCACTCCTGTATATAATTGGCGTGCCATTGAACCCAATTCCGACCAGCTTTTCCACGACGATCTTGTTTCAAAAAATCAGAACCGTGGAACCGGGGGAGATCCGGGATATACGGTTGGACAATCCCGAATTGGCGCAACACTCGGTGTGGCAGGTGTGGCTCAGCCAGATTCCAACAAATAAGCGTTGTTATCGACATCCATATAGGACGACCGGCATCACAACTTTCCGGCAACTCCCGGTGGAGATAAGGCCTCCAAATAAACTACATGTGATACAAATTTTTCAAAATAATTTCCATAAAAACAAAAATCAAAAAACCAAAAACATTTTATAAATATATGAAGTACCTGATTAGGATGCATCATGGAGAACTGATCTCGGAAATTTTCAATACAATGTCCGGGTGCTTTTACATATGACGCCGGGCCATTCCATCTAAAAAATTTAAATTATGAGCGAAGAACACAAAAATTGATGAACATTAAGTTTCAAAAATGAATAAATGAACAACTTACGCGCTTGCGCATGGTAGATAGTCTGTATGCACGGGATCTAGCATCCTAGGTCTAATATTTGGGATTCTCTCCCAAGCCCAAAGTTGTAATAGAGTTAAGGCTCCCCCTACATCCGTCCTCTTAGCAACGGACGCTTCACACAAATTGTGGTACAAGCAAGCAAGCGTCGCCCCACCCCAGCTATATGTAGAACACCGTTCTATATCCATGAAAAAGTGTAGGTAGAAGAACGGAATTTTATTTCCGGAGGCGTTGGGGATCATCAGACCACCAAGTAATAGCAGACAATATATACGAGCCCGCTGAGTATATATGTACTGTTCGTGGTCACCAGACAGCTCAATCCTCAATTGGCGCGATAAGCTCGTCTGCTTAAAAGCCATTTCCTTCAACTCAGATGCGTCCGGTATGAATCCTAGAAAATCCAAACACCTGTCCATCCAATGTCCCGCTTCCGTCGGGGGGATGTAAGCTGTCAGAGCCTCTCCATCAACTTTCAGGCCCCATAAGACCTCGACGTCTTCCAGTGTCACAGTCGCTTCACCGACTGGAAAGTGAAACGTGTGAGTCTCTGGCCTCCAACGTTCAATCAGAGCTGTGATAAGATGGTGGTCAATGTCTTTTGGTTTACCACACCTTAATAGACCCCCAAACCCCATCTGGTCCACTATTGCCAAGACATAATGATTGATGGGAACATCCCAAATTATTTCTTCATATCGTCGGCAACGTACATATTCGGATTGAACTCCTGCCCATATATTGTTAGAGACGTGTTGTCTCTGAAAATATAATACAGATGGATCCGCAGGACCACATGCAAGCCGACGACGAGAGGTTGAAGATGATGCCATAATTTACCTACATAATCCAAATTCAACAATAACCAACCATAAACCATTTCAATAATTAGATACAATTTAATCCAATATCACAAAATTGAACACCAACATCAAATAATTCACTTACACAACATTGCACATTCAAAATCATAAACCAATTCACCTACACAAAATTAACAATTTCAATTAACAATTCGCCCAACCTACCAATTTCAATTTTGCCTAACCTAACATTTTCAATTTGTCCAATTTCAATTTGACAAACCTAACAATATAAACAAATTTAACAATATAAACTAATCAACATACATCAACCAAAACCCACATAAACCAAAACAATTTGCCCAATTTTTTAGCTATAACAACCCTAGGGTTTAGGTTTATAATCAAATTTATACACAAATTAACTTAAACCCAAACAATCCAACATAATAATCAACAATAATATCATTCAACCAATCTAAAATGCATAATATTTCTACTCAATTCACAACCCATTACAAACCCTAGCTATCCACCAATTACTCTAATAATGTAAAAGGTAAGCATACTAACCGAATAAAATAGATGAATTTGGGGGAGAATAGCACCGATTGATGAATGTAGGCCGAAATCGCGGAGAGGATGCGCGCCGCTGGAGAAATCGCGAAGGGTGTGTCTGGTGAGATTTTCGCGATTTGGGGGAGGAACGCCTGCTATATGACCCTGAGTAAACACGCCACTCAGGTTGGCGTTTCTAATGATTTAGTAAATACGCCAATCATGTTGGCGTCTTTTAGGAAAACGCCAATATGGTCGTCGTTTCAACAACGATAACACGCCAATTACAAAGGCGTTTTTTTATTTATACACGCCAACCAAGTTGGCGTGTTTTATCGTAATTGCAATCGGAGAGAATACGCCCAAAATACGACACAAGTAGAAAACGCCAACTTCGTTGGCGTTTTTACCTTAAAACACGCCATTACTATTGGCGTTTTTACTTAAACACACGCCAATGTGGTTGGCGTTTTTCCCATTTATGGAATAGATAACAAAATGGGTACATTTACGTAATCTTTAGTGTAAACACCCCCATAAACCCGATTTTCCCTCTAATTCTGGCTACAACTTAGCTCCCTTTCTAAGTTTTATAAGTATGTTGAACATGCTACATTTGTGTAAGCCTTAGGGCTGTTGGTAGGCTGACCTCTCCAGCCTTGGATTTGGGAAGATTGTCTTGCTCCCTTTGAGCTTGGTGGTGATTCTGTTTTACTGATATCTCTTTTGTTCTGAATCTTTCTTGATGATATTTGATTGAGGATAAGAGGTGGCTGCCTCAAGTCCTATGGTGCAGCCTCTTAGCTAGCTGCCTAACCCCTCTTTCCTTCTTTCCAAAATGAGCTTGTGTCTCACCTTTCTCCTTTATGTGTCAAGAATTCTGATACCCTATTTCATGTAAATGTTGCAGGTACAAGGCTGTCCAAGGTTGGGAATCTTGTGGGGATGGTGGTGGCGCAGAGGCCGAGGAAGATGGGGGAAGGAAAAAGAGGGATTTGCTTATATCACCTTTTTGTTTTATTTTCCTATTCATTCTAGTTTAGGGTAGATAGGAAGATGCACTCCCATTCTAGTGTAATTCTTGACATTGGAGCTCAAGAAGTGGTGTAGTATTTTCTTCATTTAGCATTTGGACGTAAAGAAATTTGTATGCACTCACTTTTCCTTAATAAAAGTATACCAATTACTTTTATTCTTGCAACTTTTCTTTTGTACTCAAATTCTTCAATAAGCTTAATTCGTTTCCTCGTCGGATTTTACAACCGAATCACATGTCCGCACGTTTTCTAATTACAACTAATCGAGCTAATAAATCCGACTTAATCAAAATAAAAGGATAAAAATCCGGGCGTCACATTCCACCTTCCTTGAACGAAATTTCGTCCTGAAATTTGTATGGCTTTACTTGAACAGCTCGGGATGGCGCTCCCTCATTTTATCTTCCAACTCCCACGTGGCCTCTTCCTGCCCGTGGTGCTCCCAAAGTACTTTTACTGAAGGAATAGATTTGTTTTTTAATTGCTGCACCTTCCTGTCCAGAATTGCATTCGGTTTTTCCTCATAGCTCAGATCCGGGTTTAATATCATCTCTTCCTGATGAATCACGTGCTTCGGATCAAACACATATTTCCTAAGCTGGGATACATGGAATATGTTGTGAACGTTTCCAAAGGTCGGCGGTAACGCCAATCGATAAGCCACTGGTCCAACTGCTTCTAGGATTTCATACGGTCCTATGTATCGGGGTGGGTCGGAGTTTTCCCTTGACTCCAAATCTGGCTATTCCCTTTGAGGGTGACACTTTCAAGAAAACTTTATCTCCCACCTCAAACTGCAAATCAGTCCGTCGGACATCCGCATAGGACTTCTGTCTGTCCTGAGCCTCCTTGATCATCTCTCGGATCTTTCTGACAATTTCTATCATTTCCTCAATTACATCCGGGCCCAAAATCTTCCTCTCACCGACCTCGTCCCAATAGAGGGGTGATCTACACTTCTTCCTGTACAACGCCTCGTACGGAGCCATATCAATCGTGGCCTGGTAGCTGTTGTTATAAGCAAATTCTATCAATGGCAGCACTTGCTCCCAATTGCTCCCTCTATCGAGCACTACTGCTTTCAGCATGTCCTCGAGCGTCTGAATGGTTCTCTCCGACTGTCCGTCGGTTTGTGGGTGAAATGCCGTGCTAAAATTTAGTCGTGTCCCAAGCTCTTTCTGTAGGCTCTTCCAAAATCTGGACGTGAATTTGGCATCTCTATCCGACGTGATCGTCGCTGGTATGCCATGCAGGAGAATGATTTCCTTCACGTACAACTGGGCTAGTTTCTCTGATCCGTACGTGATAGGGATCGGTATAAAATGAGCGCTCTTGGTGAGACGATCAACTATGACCCAAATCGCGGTATTTCCTCTCTGGGATCATGGTAATCCCGTGACAAAATCCATGGCTATATGTTTCCATTTCCACTCGGGAATCTCTAACGGCTGCAACTTTCCGTACGGCTGTTGGTGTAGTGCCTTCACTTGTTGACAGGCAAGACACCTCTCGACGTAGGATGCTATATCCCTCTTCATTCCGTCCCACCAGAACTTCTTCTTTAAGTCCTGATACATCTTTGTACTCCCTGGGTGGGCGGTGTATGGGGTATCGTGCGCTTCACTCATTATCTCATTTTTGAGCTCCTCTTGGTTGGGTACGCACAACCTCCCTTCAAATGTGAGCGTATTGTCTGCCTCCTCCTGGTAGTTCTCTTGTTTACCCGTCCTCAATTTCAGACGCAATTTCTCTAGAGTTTCGTCCCGCCTATGGGCTTCCACGATCCTAGCCCTCAAATCGGGAACAACTACTAGAGTCGAAATTATACTTTCCACCGTCTCAGGTGCTTGCACCATCTCCAAACTCATTCTGTCGAATTTTCTAAGCAGTTCTTCCTCCTGGGTGAACAGGACTGCTAGTTGGTGCTGACTCTTACGGCTCAACGCGTCTACCACAACGTTGGCCTTCCCAGGGTGGTAGTTTATGCCTCAGTCGTAATCTTTCACTAGCTCGAGCCATCTTCTCTGTCTCATGTTCAAGTCCCTCTGCTCGAAGAAGTACTTGAGGCTCTTGTGGTCCGTGAAAATCACGCACCTAACTCCATATAGGTGGTGTCTCCAAATTTTCAACGCGTGAACCACTGCCGCTAGTTCTAGGTCGTGTGTTGGGTAGTTGAGCTCGTGTGGTCGGAGCTGTCGTTACGCATAAGCAATCACCTTCCCATTCCGCATCAACACACATCCAAGCCCGCTCTTGGAAGCATCCGTATAGACGACGCAGTCCTTCCCTGATTCTGGGACTGCTAATACGGGTGCACTGGTCAATTTCTCCTTTAGTAGTTGAAAGCTTGCCTCACACTCGGGAGACCATGCGACTTTGGTTCCCTTCTTGAGTTGCTGAGTCATTGGTCTTGCAATCTTTGAAAATCCCTTAATAAACCTTCTGTAGTAGCCAGCTAGTCCGAGGAAACTTCGGATCTCGTTGGGAGTCGTCGGCGCCTTCCAGTTCCTTACTGCCTCTACCTTGGCAGGATCTACTCGGATTCCTTCTGCTGTCACAATATGTCCGAGAAAATTCACCTCCTTGAGCCAGAATTCGCACTTGCTGAATTTGGCGTACATCTTCTCTGCTCGTAGCGTCTCCAGGGCAAGCCGTAGGTGTTCCTCGTGTTCCTTTCTATTCTTGGAGTATATCAGCACATCATCAATGAAGACTAAGACAAACTTATCGAGATACGGATGGAAAACGCGGTTCATCAAATCCATGAACACCGCTGGTGCATTCGTTAGTCCAAACGGCACCACTATAAACTCATAGTGACCATATCTAGTTCGGAAGGCCGTCTTGGGCACATCCTCTGGCTTAATCTTCAATTGGTGATAACCTGACTTCAGGTCCATTTTGGAGAACACACTGGCTCCCTTGAGTTGGTCAAACAGATCGTCGATCCTGGGTAATGGGTACTTGTTCTTAAGAGTCAACTTGTTAAGCTCGCGGTAGTCCACACACATTCTCATGGTTCCGTCTTTCTTCTAAACGAACAGTACAGGTGCTCCCCACGGCGAGACGCTGGGTCTGATGAATCCCAGGTCCAGGAGTTCTTGCAACTGTACCTTCAGTTCGTCCAGTTCCTTTGGAGCCATTCGAATATGGTGCCTTTGATACCGGTGCAGATCCTGGTTCTAGATCTATCGTGGAATCTACTTGAAGTAAGACAGAAAGAATAAAGTAAGAGATATTTGAAGTTTTATTTTTAGCTAAAAAAAGAAATTGATCACTTGTGGTGAGAAAACTCAAAATGAAAAGTTGATCACTTGTAATGGGACGGAAAAAGTACTCCCTCCGTCCCTGAAAATTTGTCACCTATTTCCATTTCCGCCCGTCCCTAAAAATTTGTCACCTTTCACTTTAACCATTTTTGGTAGTGGACCCTGCATTCCGCTAACTCATCCACACTCATATTTTATTATAAAACTAATATACTCCCTCCGTCCCACCACAAGTGATGGATTTCTTTTGACAACGAGATTTAAGAAAATGATATATATTGAGTTAAAGTAGAGAGAGTAAAATATGAGAAAGGAAAAAGTAAGAGAGATAAAGAGATAATAAAGTAAGAAAGAGAGAATAAAGTAAGACAGAGAGAAAATAAAGTAAAAGAAACTTGAAGTTTTGTTTTTAGCTAAGAAAGGAAATTGATCACTTGTGGTGGGACAACCCAAAATGGAAAGTTGATCACTTGTGGTGGGACGGAGGGAGTATAAAAGTAGGACTCACATGTCACCAACTTTTTCAACTTACTTTCTATTACATTTCTTAAAACCTGTGTCGGGTCAAATGGCGACGAATTATTTAGGACGAAGGGAGTACTTTTTTCCTACAAATTGACATTATTTCTTCTATAATTATTGTCTAAGGTTCCGAGTCAAGGTACAATTATCAGTTAATTTTGGTGGCCCACTTCATGTACTATTAAATTTAATAAGTTTGACATGTATTGTTGACTTTTTTTCCTTTAGTTTAAATTTTGTAATACGTTCAATATTTAAATTTGGTAGGTTTGCACCGAATTATGATGTACTCCATCTGTCCCACCAGAGTATGCATTTTTGGTTGAACACGTTTAAAGCAAAAATGGTAAAGTAAGAAAGATGTAGAAAGATAAACTAGTTTCACCTCATTAAAAAGAAAAGAGTTTCCAGAATTAAAAAATGAATATTCTTATGGTACGTACTAAAAAGAAAATAGTGCATACATACTCTTATGGGACAAAGGGAATAGTAAATATATTTTTCACAATTGTTTATAACTTTTATTTGATAAAATGGATTATTAAAGTTGAAGAGGTAACTTGTAAATTTTAAAATTTTAAATTAATACCTATGTTGATGTAAATTATATTTTACAATAACGTTGTTAAATATATTAATGTGGTTGGAGACATAGTCTCTCCTACGTGAGAGGCGATCTCTGCACACATTAACATACACAAAATAACACTGTGAGTTTGCACTCCCAAATCCCTCTCTTTCAGTTGATACCATCTTTTGAGAGTAGCAAGGATTTATGAATAAAGGAAGAAGAATTTCAGGTTACCATATTGTAGAAAATATACAACCCAAATAATTCCTGATTTAAGACACACGACCATAAGCAATAATCAAGATATCATAATGTTCTATGCACGGCTAAATAGAAATGTATATAACTTCATGATGTCAAGTTTCATACTGGAGAATAAAAAATTAGGAAGCCCAAATATAGTAAATACACTCTCATTGTTGTACTTAGATTATTTTACTAGAAAATAATCATTAAGTAAATAAAAGAAAAAATTTAATCTCTCTATCACACTCTATGGATGCAACAAAATTATTTTCTTTATATTAAATTGTAAAATATGTATATACCACTAATTTTTAATATATTTTTTAGTGTTGTAATTATATATGACAGAGTTTATGGAATTATTGTCACCATTTATATAGCTTATGATAGATTTTTATGCACTTTCACTTCTCCTTCATCCTTGATATATTATGCCTAATGTTCCAAATTATTATTTTTTTTATAATATCCACAATTTACAGTTCTATTTACTCCCTCCATCCCATAAAATTATGAGCAATTGATATGACATGAAAATTAAGATATAATTGATAAAGTAAAAAGAGAGGAAGAGAAGGATAGTTAAAGTAGAATGCACACATATTTTTATGGGGCGGGGGTACTTTTTTTCATTTAAGATTTTGGATATCATATTTTTCTAAATTCTTATACTTACTTTCTTCTATAAATATAAGTACTTCATATGAAAATGGAATCTACATTTAGCTAATACTTTCTATCATTTTAATTCACAATTATTAAAATCCATGATGAATCAAAGTGAGATTATTCATGAATCATTTTTGTAAATTTCAAATGTACTGAAGTTTCTTATTGGAGAATAAAAAATCAGGAAGCCCAAATATAGTAAATACACTGTCATTGATGTACTAGATTATTTTATTAGAAAACAACCATTAAGTTAAAAAAAAGAAAAAACTTAATCTCTTTATCACACTATACCAATGCCAAAAAATAATTTTCATAATATCAAATTGTAAAAGATGTATGTACCACTAATTTTTTAATTCTCTCTCCGCCCAATAAAAATAAGAACATTTTCATTTATGGAAAATATCTCCAACTCATTATCCATATACATCAATTTATATACAACTTATACCACTATTATCCATTATTACAACTCACTAAACACTAATAATAATGTGAGTCCTATTATCCAGAAGCACTACTTTAACTACCTTGACCATCACTTTCTTACTTTACCAATTGTAAATTAATTCACATGCCATTTCAAATGCACATATTTTTATGTGCCGGAATATATATTTTTAACGCTCTAATTATGTATGATTGTTTTCATGGAATTATTGTCACTATATAAATAGTTTAAAATGTTTGGACATATGATAGCTTTTGATACACTTTCACTGCTCCTTCATCCTTATATATTATGCCTAGTGTTCCGAGTCAAATGTGGACTACTATTATGGGACAGAGTAGTATTTATTACATCATTGTTAACTATATTACTTGTATTCAGCCTAACTTAATCCCTTAAATTCTCAAGATTTGTTTTGACTTAGTGACTTAGTGCAATTAATCTGTAGCAAATCAACTCTCATTCTATGTTATAAAAGCATTCTATGTTATAAAAGCATACCCTCGCCAAGATCTCATTCCACCAAAAAAAGAAAAAGAAAAAATGGTATCCCTCTCACAATTGTTGGCTGTGCTACTCTCCACATCTCTTTTCCTCTTCTTCCTCCGCAAATGGCACCTCAGCCATTCTCCGGAGTCCCAAAAACGCCTGCCTCCGTCTCCATCGAAGCTCCCGGTAATCGGAAACCTCCACCAGCTGGTATCAAGCCCCCTTAGATCTTTGTTGTCACTCTCCCGCCGCTACGGCCCCCTCACGCTGCTCCACTTCGGCAAGTTCCCTTTCATCATCGCCTCCTCGGCCGAGGCGGCGCGTGAGATCATGAAAACCCAGGACCTAATCTTCTCAAACAGACCCCAATTGAGCATCCCCGGAGGCCTGTTCTACAACAACCGGGACGTGGTTTTCGCGCCGTATGGAGAGTACTGGCGGCAGATACGCAGCATATGCGTCCTTCATCTGCTGAGCAACAAAAGGGTTCTATCTTATCGTCGTGTGAGGGAGGAAGAGACTTCCATCATGGTCGAGAAGATCAGGAGGTTGAGTGCTTCTTCAAAACCTGTGAACGAGCGACGTCTTGACATCTATGACGAATGGTGTGATTTGTAGGGTGGCGTTGGGGAAGAAGTATGGTGGTGGAAGTGATTTCAAGGAGTCGCTTGCGGAGATAGGGGCGCTGATGTGGGTTGTACCTCTGTGGGAGCTCATTCCATGTCTGAGTTGGACGAGAAGGTTCACTAGTGTGGATAAGAGGATTGCGAGAGTGGTTAAGGGGATAGATGAGTTTCTTGAAGTTGTGATTCAAGAACATAGGGTTAGAGATAGGAGAGGGAGTGATGGTTCCGAGTTGGATTTTGTGGACATTTTGCTGGATTTGCAGAGAGAGAATGGGAGTCTCTCACCTATTGAAGATTTCACTATCAAAGCTATCGTACTAGTATGACCTATCTCTCTTTCACAATGTGTATGTTTACTTAAATAGCAACACTTGATGTGTTATCTTATGTACGACAGGATATGTTTAGTGCTGGAACTGGGACAACAGTTACATCCCTTAAGTGGGCGGTGGTGGAGCTGATAAGAAACCCCACAACCATGAAAATATTGCAAAATGAAGTGAGAGAAGTAGCCGGAAGCAAGGACGATATCGAAGAGCAAGACATAGAGAAAATGCCTTATCTGAAAGTAGTGTTGAAGGAAAGTCTAAGGCTGCATCCACCGAACGAAATCCTAGTCGCTCGGGAATCAACTCAAGACACAAAATTATTAGGCTACGACATCGCATCTGGTATACGTGTGATGGTCAATGTTTGGGCGATTTCTAGGGACCCGTCATTGTGGAAAAATCCAGAGGAATTTCGTCCAGACAGGTTTCTTGAAACGAGCATTTACTTTAGAGGTAAGCATTTTGAGTATACTCCGTTTGGGGCAGGCCGGAGGGGCTGCCCCGGCTAAGTGAAATTCTGTAAAAATTAAAACTAAATCTCCATCATTGGATTTTGTGATATAACTGTTAGATTAATGACATGTGTCATATAATAATGTAGATTGTGTAGTCTAATAATATAGCACGCCTAATAATGTACCATCCAATCTAAGGATCTAAGGGCTGAGATTTGATTTGATTTTTGACAGAATTTCAGTTATTAACCATAGTGTGCTATATACTATAAATGCAATTTGCATATAACAAAAATGCAATCTTCCGAAATTCATTTATAGCTTCTACAAATGTATATTGCATTTTTCTGTATACAATATTGCATATTTTGTGCCACCTGGTAGCACGAGATTGTATGTACATTAGCACTTTCAAATTAGTTAGCATATTAGTATATATAGGGGAGCATTAGGGCGCATCTTTAATTAGAGTGCTAACGTACATCCAATCATGTGCTTCCATGTGGCACGAAAAATGGAATATTGTTTACAGAAAAATGCAATATACATTTGTCAAGCTGTAAATGCATTTTAGTAGATTGCATTTTAGTTATAGGCAAATTGCATTTTACATTGTTGAGTTTTGCATGTTAACATAAATTGTCTACAATGCAAAATAAATTATATATAAATGCAATCTGTCTATATATAAAATGCAAATAAACAACCTATATCTAAAAAGTAAAACTCAACAAAAAAAATGCAATCTGCTTATAATAAAAATGCAATCTTACGAAATTGCATTTACAGCTTGACAAATGTATATTGCATTTTTCTGTATATAATATTGCATTTTTCGTGCCATGCGGAAGCACATGATTGGATGTACATTAGCACTTTAAAATTAGTTAGCATATTAGTATATCCCTATCCCTATATGTATATAGGTTTGTGTTAAAATGACAACACCTCTTAAAGTGACACTGTGACACCACGTATTCAGCTATAATACAAACGCTACACAACAATAGTATAAATGCTATATAGCAATCTATAGATTGTTGTCTAGCGTATTGGATATTGCTGGCAGAGAAAAATAACTGTATAGTGTTTTGGATATTGCTGGCCGAGAAAATTTACCCTTGAACATTTTTTATGATTGCCACATGACAGCTGATTATTCGTCCACGTGTACAAATGATTGGCTAGGAATGGCGGTATGGTGTTACTTAAAGAGGTGTTGTCATTTTAACGCACTCCGATAGGTATATATATATATATATATATATATATATATATATATATATATATATATATATATATATATACATATGGTTGTGATCAATTGTGAGTTTTTAGCCTAATTGAGAATTGAGATATATTATCAGCCACTCATTTTTATTAAATGAGTGGTCCAGAATTTGCCACATGAAAAATATTTTTAGATTAATTAATTATGAAAGAGCAGAATGGTAATTTTATGGTATATTTTATTCAATAATCTTTTTTAATTTTAAATTTAAAAAAAAATAATTTTTTAAATTTTTTTTTTGTCAACTATATATACAATTCATGTCAACTACACACATATAATGTCAACTACATATACAATTTATGTCAACTATACACATATAATGTCAACTATGTGTACAATCCATGTCAACTACATATACAATTCATGTCAACTATACAATATAATGTCAACTACAAGCTGTTGACATTTGATATATATATATATATATATATAGGGGAACGTTATTCTCCTTTTCACATCTTAGATCCTTTTTCCTTCTTAATATTACGCGTTAGATCTAAGGCATCAACGGATCAGATTGATTCTATAAAACTGGTTCCGTGTTGCATTATAGAAGGTGGTTGTATGCATTACAGGGTTATTATTGACATTTGACGGAAAAGTAACTGCCACATTTTGGTATCTGCGAATAATGCACCACATGGTCACGAGTAATGCATATAATTGACTATATAATGCACAATATGTGAACTGCAATGCATACGAATAAGATGTACCATGTTATGATGTTTGGACACACGTTTCTTGTTTCCCCTAAGGGTTTAATAAGCTTAGGGGCTAGGGTATAGTACGTAGACACGTATGTAATCTTCACATGGTAACGAGTAATGGATATAATTGACTATATAATGCACAATTTGTGAACTGCAATGCATACGAACAAGATGTGCTGTGTTATGATATTTGACACACGTTTCTTGTTTCCCCTAAGGGTTTAATAAGCTTAGGGGCTAGGGTATAATACGTACGCATTAATAACAAATTATAAAACGATATGAATAATTCACCAAATTGTCACGAGTAATGGATGTTATTAACTATATAATGCATAATATGTGAACTGCAATGCATACGAATAAGATGTACCATGTTATGATGTTTGACACACGTTTCTTGTTTCCCCTAAGGGTTTAATAAGCTTAGGGGCTAGGGTGTAGTACGTAGACATTACTAACAAATTGTTGTTATTGGAATATACGTATGTGCATTATTTGGTTTAGGTAGTGCATTATGTAGCTGTTAATTGTCATTATCTCAGTATATTATGCATTATTAGAGGTATTGTGTATATGGGTTAATCAACGGATTGAAGATTACATACGTTCATTTAGTAATGTCTACGTACTATACCCTAGCCCCTAAGCTTATTAAACCCTTAGGGGAAACAAGAAACGTGTGTCAAACATCATAACATGGTACATCTTATTCGTATGCATTGCAGTTCACATATTGTGCATTATATAGTTATTAACATCCATTACTCGTGACAATTTGGTGAATTATTCGTATCGTTTTATAATTTGTTATTAATACGTACGTACTATACCCTAGCCCCTAAGCTTATTAAACTCTTAGTGGAAACAAGAAACGTGTGTCAAACATCATAACACAGCACATCTTGTTCGTATGCATTGCAGTTCACAAATTGTGCATTATATAGTCAATTATATCCATTACTCGTTACCATGTGAAGATTACATACGTGTCTACGTACTATACCCTAGCCCCTAAGCTTATTAAACCCTTAGGGGAAACAAGAAACGTGTGTCCAAACAGCATAACATGGTACATCTTATTCGTATGCATTGCAGTTCACATATTGTGCATTATATAGTCAATTATATGCATTACTCGTGACCATGTGGTGCATTATTCGTAGCGGTTTCCAGCCATTATTAGATTACTATTGTACCCTCATAATGCACAAAATAGGACAAATAATGCAACACGGGATTAATTACCCAATGTTGATCTTGACCGTCCATTTCTCTAATCTAATGGCTGATATTAAGAAGGAAAAAGGAGGAAATATAGGAAAAGGAAATGAATACATCCCTATATATATATATATATACATATATATATATATAGAGAGAGAGAGAGAGAGGTGTGATCAAATACAAACTCTCTATAATACAAACTATACAAACTGATGTCAACGGAGTGTACAAATTCTGTTAACGGGGGGGGGGGGGGGGGGGGGGGGGGCTTATGTCAACGGAGTGTACAAATTCTGTCAGGGGGGGGCTTAGGTCAACGGAGTGTACAAATTCTGTCAACGGGAGCTGATGTCAACAGGGTGTACAAATTATGTCAACGGGGGTGTACAAATTCTAATTGTTCGATGTCAACGGAGTGTACAGATTTGTAGGAAATGTTGACATTAGAAAAATCTCTTATATTAATCGTTGATTAATTGTATTAAGTGAGTAGGATTAAAGTTTGTATAGTTTGTATTAATGAGGGTTTGTAGTTTATCACACCCCTATATATATATATATAGGGGAGCGTTAATCTCCTATGGCTCCCTTATATTTAAGTTTCTTCTTAATTAGGAGCGTTAGATTAGATGGATGGAGGGGCCGGATGGAATCTTGTTTTTTGATCTCGTGTTGCATTATAGGGGGGATTATGTGCATTGTAAGGGTAAACTAGTAAAACCAAAAAACTGAAAACCGCCCAAAACGGAAGGAGCAAAATTTCAGCGGGATTTTGATACAACCTTCCATCTACTCACCCCCTCTCTCACTCAAACGTCTATCCCTCAATCCACGTCTCTGCAAATCGTCTCCCCATATTCCACACACTCTTCAAACCCTAGCCGCCACTGTTTTCGTCGGATATCTCCAGAAATTGGTCTTTTTCGTCGGTTTCACGGTCCACATCTCACTCCGGTAGCGCGCGACCATATTGTTGAAGGCGTCGATAAAGTAGGGTTGGAAAAAGTTATTTTTTAGTAATGGCAACTAGTAGACGCCGATATTCACCGTTTACTAGTCAATTCCCGAATTTTTCATCCAAAAAATCAATGTTTTTAACCTCGTCTTGGTCGCGATTTTATGTAATCACATATGGGTTTTCGTTTTGGTTAGGATTTTATCTTATATAGAATGTGTAATTATTAACTGATTTACAAGTGTGTATTCGGTGATTATTTAGATGAAATGTTTCCGGGATTTGATTTGTGGTTCGTCTCACAGATTTAATATGACGAAAAGAGACCGCCGTCAATATCTCAACCTACCCAGGCTTCAGGTAACCAATCTATTTCAGTTGCATGTAGAATTCCTTGAGTAATTGTACATCAATTAGTCTTCCTTTGTGCATTAATCGACAGATCTTGTAAATGGGTGAATGGGTAATTATAAAACTCTTATGTGCATTATTTGCCTGCTTTGGTACATGATTAATTAATGGTTACACATTATTTATCATGCAGTATCCATTATTTGACTGCTTGTGTACATGGGAGATTTAGTCAATGCAGCATTCACGTGCGCATTATTTGATTGAAAATGTACACTATTTATCTGGTGGTATACATTATTTGTCAAATATTTGGCATTATTTGACTGCTTGCTGGGTGATGTTGGTGAAATGGTGAATACAATATACCTATTGCATTATTTGATTGAATCTATACATTATGCAACTAGTAGTTTATATTATTTACCAGGTATTAGGCATTATGGGACTCATTGTGTACATGGGTGAATGAGTGAATGTAATATTCTTTTGTGCATTATTTGATTGCTTGTGTACATTATTTATCAAGGATTATGCATTATTTATCATGCATTAAGCATTATTTGTATGCTTGTGTACATAGGTGAATGGGTGAATGTAATATTCCTTTGTGCATTATTTGATTGCTTGTGTACATAATTTATCTAGTGTTATACATTATTTATCAACTATTATGCATTATTTGACTGCTTGTGTATATGAACCCAATGGGTGAATGTAATACTTCGTTGTGCATTATTTGATTGCTTATGTACATTATTTAGCAACTTTTATACATTATTTATCAAGTGTTATGCATTCATTGACTGCTTGTTTACATGGGTGAATGGTGCATTATCTAATGTAATTGCGACACAATATTGATAGCTTCGGTTATAATCATGTTATGATGTTGTATGTTGGACAATAGCGAAGCAGCTTAGATTGGACATTGACGAAGCGGTCGATGTTGTAATTCCAGTTGCGATTGCCCAAAAATTCCGGGAGAGATTGGCCGAGGCCGAGACAAGTACCGCACAGGAAGAGGCTGAGCATAGGAAACCGAGGGGGAAGAAGGTCGACCATCTATAATAATGTACATTGACAGATTCATAATGCAATGTATAATGTACAGAATGTGTTCAATAATGAACTATACTTGGAAAAATTGTGTGCAGTAAGTTAAGTGCTAGTAACCAATAATGTACAAATTCAATAATGATAATGTACGTTAATAGATTAATAAAGTAATAATATTATGTATAAAATGTTGACAGTGCTAATACTAATAAGACTAAGACAACGAATTGAATCATAAGACTAATCTGGAAAAACAAAACCAAAAATGTTGTGAGGTGCAAAATACATCAAATTTTCCTCATGCCCTTCAGCAGCTCTTTCTCCATCGCCGTCTCTTTAAGCATTGGACAATCTGACCGACAACAGAATTCAATTCTGGAGAACATTCAGGTACAACCATCGTATAAAATCGCAAAAAAACGGCCCAGTAAACATTTACATTACAGATCATAAATCGTTCATTACTGAACATAAAAAAACCATTACAGAGTAATATATGTACGTTATGTGTATCAGTAAAAACTACTCCCTAGCCGAGATGATATCTAAACCCTAGGTGAATGATTGAAACTCGTGGACTTTGGCGAAGGTTTTGTTACTGAATACATACTACACCCTAGCCCCAATGATTGCTAAACCCTGGGGAAAACATGAAACGTGCGCCGAACAGTCAAACACGGCCAACCTTAAACTAAACTGCTCAGCAAACATTTACATTATAGATCATAAATCGTCCATTATTGAAAATAAAAAAAAAACCATTAAAGAGTAATATATGTACATTATGTGTATCAGTAAAAACTACTCCCTAGCCGAGATGATATCTAAACCCTAGGTGAATGTCTGGACTGTGGCGACGATTTTGTTACTGAATATATACTACACCCTAGCCCCAAGGATTGCTAAACCCTTAGGGAAAACATGAAACGTGCGCCGAACAATCAAACACGACCAACCTTAAACTAAACTGCTCAGCAAACATTTACATTACAGATCATAAATCGTCCATTACTGAAAATAAAAAAACCATTACAGAGTAATATATGTACATTATGTGTATCAGTAAAAACTACGTTTGCCTTCAACGACAAATATACAAAATTTTAGTACTCTTTGATAAACTATGTCCCAAAGATCCTTGACGACACTACATATAAATTACCAAGTTAAGATGCCCACTAAATGCAGTTGATTTCTATTTCAGTACATAATCCACACACTAATATGTTTTTGAGGTCATTGATAAGGCTAATTTCATGCATCGGTCTAGGGGTTCATTTCATGAAATTGCTGGGTCTAACGCATTGAATTAAGTCAGGTATGTGAAGTTTTTCGCCAGATCCAGGAAAAGAAGAGGACGCTTGCATGGTCCTAGGAAACTGGCGAAAGGGTGAACAATTGGAAGAAAATTGCTAGACGGAGGAAGCCTCGGAGTTGAAGGGTAGAATAGGGATTTCTACGAAAACTCTAGAAGGCTATGTCCGCATCTATAAAAGGGAGAAGCATGCAGGCTGGAGGGACCTTCTCGGCTGGAGGCCTCACTAACAGCTCCTTGCTCGATTCACCTTTCCACACACTTGACTCTGAATTCGCGAGAGATTCCAGTCAGCACTTGGCTGGTGGTTCACGTTTAGCTTTCCGACAATGGTTCGAGGGTTGTAACACCGTCCTAGTTCAAGGGCGAAGAAACAATTTACATTTCCGTTGCTATTTACACTGATTCCGCCGAGCTTCGCTGTTCGAAGCTCGGTTTTCTTTTGACAACCAATATTTCCGGTTTTATTCCAGATTTTACTTTCGCTTATGTCTATTGTGTTCATTTCTGGTTTGCTGGTTGAGTTCGATTGATTTCGAGTTAGGATTGTCGGAGTTAGTTATTTTTGCAGTTGGTTCTGATTTATTGCCGATACTTGTTGTTTGGATCTGAAGAATGGTTCTGCTTTTTGGATAAATCGGAGGTTGGGTTTTGCTGGAGTTTGTGATTTGTTTGCAGATTGTTCATGATTGATTGAGATTGGAGTAGATCTGTGAAAATCGGAGTTATGGCGTTGGTTTTGCTGTTTGTTGGGTTCGGATGGCTTGGATCCGGAGTGGATTAAACGTCCGACGTAATCTGAGAAGGAGTACTTGATTTCCATGCCTAGTTTACGTATTTACATTTCATTTCGCCTAGTTTACGTAGATCTGTCGTATCTTCGAGTTATTGTAAGTTTCCGTCGACCAAATCTGTTTATTATGTTTGAATCTGGGCATTTCCTCTGTTTTCTCCATTTGCGAATCTGAATTAGTTAGAAAAGTGCATGAAGATTGTTAGCTGCAGCTTTACCGTACGTTGTCAGGCTTGGATTTCATGGTCCCCACTTTTTATTTCCTTTGTCTAGTGGTTATCGGTAGTTATGTACTCGGTCTAGGAATTGTTTAAACTTTTCTGCCTGTTACTTGGTTTAAGAGTTCTTTGTTCTTCGGTCTAGTATTTACGTTTTGTGCCTAGGTCTAGTAGTAGTTAAAATCTCAACCCCTTTTGCGTGGCAGCAGCCATTTTGTCCAAATTCTCTTAATACTAGCCTACGAATCCATCTCTGTGGGATCGACTCCACTTCCCTATACTAATCCATAGTATTCGGGTTGAGAAAATTTAATTGTTGAAGGAGAGTCGTGAGTGCCCAACGACCGGAGCGCCATTCGATCCCTCGAGTTACTGGACCCTGTGATTCAGTTAATTCGGAGAAGCGTGGTGTCTCGACCTAGCAATTGCTTAGATCGAATTTTGCAAGCGCATAACTCATAAGACTCTCACCCTTCAAATGGCGCCGTTGCCGGGGATGGATGGCGTGCTTAGTGCTAGTGTTCAGAGTCTGTGGTGTAAATAGTTTTGATTTGTTTTCTTTCTCTTTTTGTTTGCAGTTTATGAGCAGAGGCTCAAGGTCTACCTACTGGAGCAACTCATCTGGGTGGACACACGGCCAGTTTGGTTGGCGGGTTAAGGATACAGTCTCTACTGTGACCACCAGATCAGGGTTCACCACGGGAGGCCCGTTTCCGAGTGAATTTACTAGCGACGAATCTTGGACGTCATCAGGACGCGAAGATCCAGAATCACCACCCGAATCAGAAACAGAGTCAGAAACAGGGGAAGTAGAGGAATTAGTCATGGCGCAGGTGGTAGACCCAGATCCAGAAATCGGCTCTCTCACTGCCCATTTAGATGGAGAACCAGCTCAAGCTATAGTAATGAATCCACGCCAGAGGACTATCGAGATCAAGACAAACGTACTCGGCATCTTGCCGACGTTCTCTGGGCGTAGAAATGAGTGTCCGTATGAGTTCTTAAATGAATTCTGTAAGTTATGTGATATTCAGAAGAGGCCGAATGATGCAACAGAGGAGGATTATCGCTTACGAGCGATTCCGTTTACCTTGAAGGGGGAAGCTAATACGTGGCTATTGAGGTTGCCTCCGGATTCTATCCGCACGTGGAGGGACTTTGAAGTTGGAATTCTTAGATTATTTCTTCCCATCCAACAAGACGAATGCACTTAAGAAAGAAATACTAGAGTGTAAGCAAGATTACGATGAATCGTTGAGTCAGTACTGGTCGAGATTTAAGGGGTTGTTGGATGCATGCCCGAATCACCGGATGATAGAGGCAGAGACCTACTCTCTGTTTTATGAAGGAGCAACTCCCGAGTCAAAGGACTTAATGAACTCCTCGAGTGGGGGAAATTTTACAAGAAAAAGGGGAAGTGAGGCAAGAGAGATCCTAGGAAAGTTGATTGACGCTAAGAAGGCGTACGATAACCCTAGGAATGCAGTGAAAAGAGGATCGGTGCATGCTGGGAGAGAACAAGAAGATAACAAAGTCGAAGCGAGGATTGATAGGCTTGAGAAGGCTCTTTTGAACGCGATTGAAAAGACGATTCCACTGGCTTCACAAGGGAAGGAGAAATCTCCTGGTCCAGGAGATAATCAAATGCAACAATATTACGGGACCCAGGAAGGAGATTATCAGGCCCAGGTCAATGCAATGGGAAGTTGGAATCCCGATGGGAGCTGGAATCCAGGGAGACAGAGAGATGCGCCTTGGAGAAACCATCCGAATTTCAGATGGACTGACAACGAACAGAATCAGCCGGCACCACAACAAAGTCAGCAGTTTGCACCTCAGCCCGAAAGACAAGGTAACTGGTCAGGAAGGAATCAAGAGGGGCAGGGCAACTGGATTAATCGGAACCAAGGAGACCACTCGAGCTGGGGAAACAGGACTCAGAATAATCAAGGGAACCCTTATGTACCACCGCACCAAAGGAATTTCCAAAACAATTACCAGGGCCAAGGAAATCAATACAATAACTCTTCAGGCGGTCAAGGAAACGCTCGTCAGAATCAAGCAAGTGGACCGACTCTGAGTATAGGGCCGGGACCCAGTCAACCACCAAAGTTAACAAAGAATATCGATGATATGGTGCAAGACCTCGTCAGTTCTCAGCAACATATGCAAAACAACCTGCAATCGAACAATGACGTAGTGCACAAGCTGCAAGATGCTCAACAGGAGCAGAAAGCAGCCATGGATATGTTGGCTAAGCAATTGTCCCAAATAGCCACTTCTTTAAGTGACATGCGGGGAAACGAAGGAAAAATTCCGGCCTCAGTAAGGCCACCTGATAGAGCTAATATAAGTCAGATTACCTTGAGGTCCGGGAAAGGATATGAGGGACCGGTGGTGAGAACAAAGGAGGGGACAGATCCTAAGGAAGGCAAGAAGAAAGAGGATACAACTCCCAGACCCAGACACTTGGAGGGAGGAAGTCCCTTGGTCAAGGATGACCTTGAGGAGAGAGATTTGAAGAAACAATTGCCTAGACCGACCGAACCATTCTTCCTCGATCCAGAGCCGGAGTTGGAAGATGAGGCAGTGGGAAAAGAAACTGGAGAGTTATCAGCTGAAAGTTCTACCGGAGCAGGGAAGCGACTGAAACCCTTTCCGAGTCGGGGGGAAGCCAAGAAACAGAAGGAAGAACCGGTAGACTTCATGGACATTTTTGGGAAGTTGGAAATCAATCTGCCATTTTTACAGGCCCTGAAGATGCCAGTCTTTAGCAAGGTCATCAAGGAATTTATAGCTGGGAAGGCTAGGCCCAGTGGGAAAATTCTGATAGGCGAGAATGTCTCCGCAGTAATTCAGAAAAGGAAGATGCCTTCAAAATGCAATGACCCAGGTATGTTCACCTTACCCATCTCTATTGGTAATGTGAAAATCGAGCATGCTATGTGTGATTTAGGTGCGTCGATAAACGTGTTACCACTTTCCATATACAAGAAGTTAGTTGGGGTAGGCATGGTAGATACGAAAGTTGTGATTCAATTGGCGGATAGGTCATGCATCTGTCCTGAAGGGGTGCTTGAGAATGTGATAGTCAGGGTACATGACTTCTTGTACCCTGCTGATTTCCATGTGATTAAGATGAGTGATAATGAGTCTGCTGAGTCGGGCGGAGTACTTTTAGGGAGACCCTTCCTACGAACCGCTAAGACTATCATTGATGTTTTTGATGGAACAATTTGCCTTGATTACAATGGGGAGAAATATACATTCAGCATTGATGAGGCAATGAAGAAACCTCTTGACGTTGAAAATTTGCATGCTATAGATGTTATTAACCCTTTGGTCCAGGAATATCTTGAGACGGAATTAATGCAGGAACAGATTGAGAACTCCGAGATGAGTCTTGACATTGATAGAGAGGTAGCCAGTTGGTGTCAAGCAATGAACACAAGTGAGTTATCTGATGAGGAGTTAGCTGAAGCAATTCTGGAATTCTGTGCAAATCCGGAGCTAGCTAGGTCAAGGAATACACCTTATGTGGCGAGTGTGGAAGGTTCTGCTGGGTCAAGGAAGGGAATGACTACGGAAGTAACAGAGAAAAATCCCTTGCCCCAGGAAAAAGATGTTCCCAAGAAAGAGCTGAAAACACTTCCACCAAGCCTAAAGTATGCTTATCTAGAGGAGAACGAAACTTTCCCTATTATTATCAACAGCAGCTTGACCGAGGGACAAGAAGAGGAACTGCTGAAGGTAATCCGAAGAAACAAGAAGGCTATTGGGTGGACACTCTCTGACCTGGTAGGAATTAGTCCAGATTTGTGCATGCATCACATCCGCTTGGAGGAAGGAGCAAAAGCCTGCAGAGACCCTCAACGCAAATTGAATCCTAACATGAGGGAGGAAGTGCTGAAGGAAGTATTGAAACTACTCTCCCTAGGAATCATTTATTCCATACCAGACAGTGAATGGGTGAGTCCAGTCCATATGGTACCCAAGAAGTCAGGAATACAGGTGGTCAAGAACGACAAGAATGAATTGGTGCCCACCAGACTAGTCACTGGGTGGAGGATGTGCATCGATTATAGGAAGTTAAATGAAGCGACCAAGAAAGATCATTTCCCTCTACCTTTCATTGACCAGATGCTGGAGAAGCTAGCGGGCAAGCAATACTTCTGTTTCCTAGACGGGTATAGTGGGTATTTTCAAATCTATGTGGATCCCGAGGACCAGGAGAAGACAACTTTCACGTGTCCTTTCGGCACGTATGCTTACAGGAGGATGCCGTTTGGCCTGTGCAATGCGCCAGGCACTTTTCAGCGGTGTATGATGAGTATCTTCTCGGATCTTTTGGAGGACTGCATCGAGATTTTTATGGACGACTTCACTGTGTACGGGAATTCATTTGACTCATGTTTGGCTAGTCTGGATAAAGTATTGAGAAGATGCCAGGAAAAACATTTGGTTTTGAACTTCGAGAAATGCCACTTTATGGTCCCTAAGGGAATTGTCCTAGGGCACGTAGTCTCGGAAAAAGGTATACAGGTAGACCAGGCAAAGATTGAGGTGATATCAAAACTGCCTTACCCGACGAACCAGAAGGAGGTAAGAGGATTCCTAGGGCACGCAGGATTTTATAGAAGATTCATTAAGGATTTTGCGAAGATTGCTCAGCCACTCACTCATTTGCTGCACAATGATGTTGAGTTTGTTTTCAATGAGGAGTGCATAAAGGCTTTTCAACTACTGAAAGATAGACTAGTATCGGCTCCCATTATCCGAGCGCCCGATTGGAGTTTGCCATTTGAAATAATGTGCGACGCGAGTGACTATGCAGTAGGGGCGGTGCTAGGTCAAAGAGTTGACGGAAAAAGTTACGTAATTTTCTATGCGTCAAAAACGCTCAACCAAGCCCAGAAAAACTATGACACCACGGAGAAGGAAATGTTGGCAGTCGTGCACTCTTTTGAAAAATTCCGACCATATTTGCTTGGGTCGAGGGTGATAGTCTTCACTGATCACGCTGCGATAAAGTACTTGCTGGCGAAGAAAGAATCCAAGCCGAGATTAATCCGTTGGGTGTTGCTTTTGCAAGAATTCGATTGGGAAGTTAGAGATAAAAAGGGAACTGAAAATAGAGTAGCCGATCATCTGAGCAGGATATTTCAAGGGGAGACCGAGGAAGCAATACCGGACGCATTCCCTGAGGAACATTTGTACTACGTGAAAAAATTTCCTCGACCTACCAGCTGGGAGGAGGTTATGGAGTTAACAGGTCCAGGGGATGACTAAAAAGGGAAATGTCATCAAAACGCTGAGCCATGGTTCGCAGATCTGGCAAATTACTTAGTCACTGGAGAAGTGCCCAGTTCGCAAGTAATCTCCCGGGCCCAGAAGATGAAATTGAAGAGCGAGGCCAAGTACTATTTCTGGGATGACCCGTATTTGTGGCGAATGGGAGCCGACCAAGTAATCCGGAGGTGTATCCCGGAGTGGGAACAGAGGGATGTGCTGAATCATTGCCATGCCCTAGCTTGTGGAGGTCACTTTGGACCTAGGAAGACAACAAGGAAGGTGTTAGATAGTGGTTTTTACTGGCCTACGTTGCATAAGGATGCGTTCGAGTTTTGTCAGAATTGTGAGAGGTGTCAACAGACCGGGGGAATATCCAGGAGGGATGAGATGCCGCAAGTCCCAGTGATTGTGTGTGAGATCTTCGATGTTTGGGGGATGGACTTCATGGGTCCATTTCTGTCTTCATACGGGAACACCTACATACTTGTGGCAGTGGATTATGTGTCAAAATGGATAGAGGCAAAAGCAACCACCTCGTGTGAAGCTAAGGAGGTAGCAAAGTTTCTTAGAGCTAACATTTTCAACAGGTACGGAGTGCCCAGAGCTATAATATCTGACAATGGGACACACTTCCGCAACCGGACTATTGAAGCTCTGATGAGAAAATATGGCGTCCATCACAGACTGTCTACACCTTATCATCCTCAATCCAACGGCCAGGCGGAAATATCCAACAGAGAAATAAAGGCGATACTGGAAAAGACGATTAATCCGTCCAGGAAAGACTGGAGTAAGAGGCTTGGAGACGCACTATGGGCTTACTGGACGGCATACAAGACGCCTATTGGGATGTCACCATATAGGCTTGTGTTCGGCAAAATGTGTCACTTGCCCGTGGGAGTAGAACACCGAGCATATTGGGCGGTCAAGGAAATAAACATGAGACCCGAATCCTGCGAGGAAGAGAGGAAATTGCAGCTGCAGGAGTTGGAGGAGCTAAGGCTGGAGTCATATTAATCGGCGATGTGGTACAAAGAGAAAACAAGACTCTGGCATGACAAGAACCTCCGGGTCAAGGAATTGCAAGTCGGGCAGAAGGTTCTCCTATTCCAATCCCGGCTCAAGCTAATGCCTGGTAAGTTAAAGTCCAAATGGATTGGGCCATACACTGTTGTGAGTTTGCGTGCAAATGGAGCTGTAGAAATCCAGGGAAGTTCTTCAAACTCTACTCCTTTTCTTGTTAACGGTCATAGGGTAAAGGTATTTAGGGATAGCTCGGAGATGTGTGTAGTGGACGAAATGCCACTACGCGCACTCCACGATATCGCCTAATAGATCTGGGAAGTGAGTGTTCTTAGAGATTTCCTAGGTCCAGCATCCAAGAAGTTTTAGCATGACCTGACCTAGGGAATCTTGAGAACACTTGAACATAAATTGTAAATATTCAATCGCTTTCTTTAAATCAAGAAAAACCCAAACAAATCAGAAAAAAAATAATCTTCCAAAAATATTTTCGAAATACCAGACTCCTTAAGGAATTTTTTTGATACTGTCATACCCTAGACCCGGGGAGTCTGGCGTTTCAATTTTTAGTTTAATGTTTTTCTTTAAGTGTGATTTTGCAGAAGGAATTCACAAGGGCAAGGAGTTGTGGAGTAAAAATTTTGGAGGGAGTTGGCACCGGTTCGGATTTCAAAAGGAACTTTATGGGGAGGCGTACGGTCGCAAGCGTCATCACCTGCAACCGCCTGCCAAAAACGTCCTCTCTCATGCCTACACTATAATCGGTTTTGCCTTCTTATTTTCATTACCTATTCTCTCTCCAATATTCACAAACACAAAAAAAATCCCCAATTTCCTCTCCCCTTTTTCTCTCTCTCTAACCCTAATCTGCAAATTCCGCCCCAAATTCTTTACAAAAATTCCACAGAACATCCATGGAAAACAAACAAGGAACCGGAAGCACCTCAGGGTCCGCCGACTGTGGGGCGGCGGCGTTTATGGCCGAGCTATTCCAGAAATTTGGGGGTACGGAGAAGGCGATGGAGGCATTCGCCATGTTTGCAACCGCAATGGGTAAATCCGTACAGGCTGCTCCGTTTTCTAGTGTACCACAACCGGAGGCCGTCTCAGAACCCGTCGCCGAACCTGAAACCGTTCAAGAAGCCATCGCCAGTCTGGAACCCACTGCCGTACCAGAGGAGACAGTTGTTCCGGAGACCACCACACAACCAGAGGACATTCAAGAATCCACGACCACTAGCCCGGAACCAACCACCGCAGGGAATCGTGAAGACGACTCAGATTTGGTCACAGGGTTGGAATTGTTGGCTATGTGCGAACCAAGGGTAGACTCTGCAACTGAGGGGGAAACCCCTGTTTCGATTAGTGTTTCTGAGGGGGTGAAGCCCGTACTTGCTAGTAAGGAATATGTTGAGAGAGATGTTCTGGAACCATCTGGGGAAGTCAAAGATTTTGTTGCTGATGTTAGTATTTCTGAGGGGGAAACCTCTGTTTTGGAAAAATCTGTGGGGGGGGGAGGCCCCTATAGTTGGTGAAGATGGGGGCGACGAGGCCCTAAATTCTGAACAAAATGTGGAGGGGGATACCCCTGAGAAACCGGTGGGTACTGAGGCCCACGTCGGAGAAGGATTTGAGGGGGTAGAGACCCCTGTTTACATCTCGGGGGCAACCCCATTGTTGTCCAAGGAGGGAGAAGCCCTCGATTCTGAAATTAGCCAGGAACCGGCTGACGCCGGGGTGAAGTTGATTGTGGATCTGACCGAGATCCCAGAGGAGACCGACTCGCCGGTCAACCCCAGAGATGCTAGGGGGCGGGCTCGCCGGAGCCTCCTTGATGAGATTGATGAAACAGTGGAGCCGACGGAGGAAGAATCGCTGGGTCCAGAGACCGCAGCATCTGAACAGGTGAACTCTCCCAGACCTGGCAGGGGGGAGAGTGATGAGGAGAAGCGTCGCCAAGCGGCTGAGAAGAAAAGGAAGGGGAAACAAATTGCTCCTTCCTCGACCAAGAAGGCGAGAGGGAACTCTACTGAATCCACACTTCCGCCGGCAGCTAAGGTACCATATGCTGCAGAAACCGAGAGCCCTTCTGAGTCCAGCGACTCGGAAGAAGAACAGGAAGAGGAATTCAACTTTGAGCCAACCGAAGTGTGGATAACAAACAACTTGCTAGATGAAATGAGGACGTTTGACGACCCAAAGCGCACGGCCATTTATAAGGAGAAGAGTACTGAGGGGAAGGTCGCTAAGTCAGGAAAGATGTATAGCTCATCGGAGCTCAAAACGATTGCTTGCAACGATGAATTCCGGACTTATATCGACGCAATAGGCTTCGATTGGTTGCTCAAGCACAGTACTACCGAGGTCCCGATTGACCTGGCCCGAGAATTCTTTTCCACCTTCCGATTTAAGTCCACTACCGATTTGGATGCCGAATGCATTAATTTCAGACTTTTCAGTGAGGAACATACGATGAGCATCCGGGAATGGACCTTGCGGATGGGTTTGCAGACGCGAACGGAGGACGATGAGGGCCTGTGGAACGAGAGGATGATTGGTCCACCGAAAATGACACCGGGATTCAAAGCGCAAAGCGCCTGGGAGTTCTTGACTCACCCGAGGGTGGGTCAGTTTAAAACGAGCTTTTCGAAGGCACACCACATCGAAAATAGGGTCCTGCGATTTGCCCAGACTTTTATTAGTTACAATTTAATGGGAACAGCCAACAACGCTCTGACTACCGCCGATCTATACTTCACATGGTGCATGGCTACGGGGGTAAGAGTTCACTTGGGCTATTGGATAGCCCAAGCCTGCCATCAAGTGACTGCAAATCCTTCCCGGCACCTATACACGTGCCACCTGCTCGGAGCCTATCTGCAGAGGAATGTAATCATGAAGATCCATAAGGCATGCCGAGAGGTAAAGACATGTTCGCCCCCTGAGGTTTTTAACATGGATTATTTTTTCAATAAAGGGTTGTTGATCGCACGCGGAAGGGAAGTATGCTTTTACGAGGTTGGGCAGTCAGAGGCTCAAGTGAAACAGGACCCTGATGTGGTGGAAGTGAAGGATACTGCTGACGTAGAAGCAGGAGCCAGGATAGAAGTAGAGGAAGTGCGAAAGGAGGTTGGTTGGATGAGGTCAGAAATGAAGATGGTTCGGGAGGAAATTGTGTCCCTGCGGGGAAAAAGTAAGAATAGTACTGAGAGTGTCAGGAAAGATGTCGCTGGAGTACGAACGGAACTGGAAGAAATAAGGACAGAAGTTCGGAAGGTTAGGGAGGAAATGGTGACCCTCAAGGGGCGCATGTCTGATCTTGTGGCGACATCGACCAGATGTACTGGGAAGATAACGGAAGGAGTTGAGTTGATGATGGCGATGACAAAGTGGCTTAGAGCAAGGTTCCCAGAGACACCGAAGGAACTTCCGAAGCCTAGCGGCGATTCTACAACGCCAGGTCAAGGAAGTTTGACTGCGCAGAAGTCACCGCATGCCCCAAGGCCCCAGACTACTCCATCTCCCTCTCGGCCCGTGATATTGAAGACAACCGTACCCCACCCGACAGAAGAACGACATGAGAAGCCGGAGTTGCCAGCCAGAAAGAAAGCTAAGGTGACCCACCAGACAGCGCTACCAAAGTCTGGCCCTCGCGGGGGCCAGACCCCGAATTGAACCCCCCACGGAGCCAAGTAACCCTTATTTTCTTTTTTTTTATTTTTATTTTCCGTTTTGTTTGTGTTCCTATATGCCAGCATGCTCTGTAATTGTACATATGTGTTGCCTTTCTTACACTTAGCCCAACTTTTGGTCTAAGTGTGAGAAGGGGGTGTTTTGTTTTTTTTTTTTTTTTTTTGCATGCCTTGGTTTGTTTGTTGCGCCTTCTCCCACTTAGCCCGATGCTCGGTCTAAGTGTGAGAAGTTTTGCTCTGTATTTGTGTTTGTTATTGTTTGCTTTATCAGTCTGCTGTTAGTACTTCCCTTTTCCCCCCCTTCACTACGATGGCTTGGGGACAAGCTTGAGTGAAGCGGGAGGGGGGGGAGTAAGTATCGTTTTTGTGTCTTAGGATGTGTGCTTCGCATGAGCTAGCTAGATAATAAGGCGAGATCCCCTTAGTAAGAGTGATTGAAGAGAGAAAGCAGATCAACTTTGAAACTTTCTTCCTTAATAAGCCGAATGCGATCTGAATGAAGTTAGGACGATGGAAAATGCCTTAGATAACCTAGCTGTACAGCCCTACTATAAAGTGAGTTATAAGCCTAAACACTTTTAGAGCTAACATGAAAAAATGGGCTATCACTTGATGCTTAGGGAGTAGAGTATGAAGGAGAAAAAATGGGTTAAGGAGGAATAAGCTGGACGAAGTCCAGGGAGGTAAAAAAAAAAAAAAAAATATTTCTACGAGGAATAAGCTGGACGAAGTCCAGGGGAAAGGGGTTATAATACAGGAAAATGAGGAAGAGAAAAAAAAGAAAAAATATAATCCTCAAGGGCAGAAAAAATCGTAGCCTGGCCCAGGGAAATTCATAGGAAAGGAGGAAGAATAGGGAGAAAACTCTCATAACCCGACGCATCAGTGGTATAACTCTAACTTTGGAGCGTTTTGATCCTAACATCCCTGGTGAGGAATGAGTGATCAAGCGAACCTAACAGATGGGAAATCAATAGGCTATCTTGACTAACTGACAGACCGTTTAGGCAGACGAAGGAAGGGGGAAGATTTGAAGACTGTAATCGATCAGATTGAACTTGAGCTTGAGGGGATAGTAGCTTAAAAATTCGAAACTAGTTCATGCTTGTTTGTTTTGTTGTGTTTCTGTTCTTTGTGTTCTTTTCTTTTCTTAGTCCGTAGTTGCTTAGGTCTAGGAGTTTGTTTTGTTTTCATTTTTAGGGTTTTACTTGGTAACCATGCATTGAAATTCGCCTTATTCCTATTTTCTTGTCTTTCATACTTGAGGACAAGCATGGTTTAAGTGTGAGCAGTTTGATAAGGCTAATTTCATGCATCGGTATAGGGGTTCATTTCATGAAATTGCTGGGTCTAACGCATTGAATTAAGTCAGGTATGTGAAGTTTTTCGCCAGATCCAGGAAAAGAAGAGGACGCTTGCATGGTCCTAGGAAACTGGCGAAAGGGTGAACAATTGGAAGAAAATTGCTAGACGGAGGAAGCCTCGGAGTTGAAGGGTAGAATAGGGATTTCTACGAAAACTCTAGAAGGCTATGTCCGCATCTATAAAAGGGAGAAGCATGCAGGCTGGAGGGACCTTCTCGGCTGGAGGCCTCACTAACAGCTCCTTGCTCGATTCACCTTTCCACACACTTGACTCTGAATTCGCGAGAGATTCCAGTCAGCACTTGGCTGGTGGTTCACGTTTAGCTTTCCGACAATGGTTCGAGGGTTGTAACACCGTCCTAGTTCAAGGGCGAAGAAATAATTTACATTTCCGTTGCTATTTACACTGATTCCGCCGAGCTTCGCTGTTCGAAGCTCGGTTTTCTTTTGACAACCAATATTTCCGGTTTTATTCCAGATTTTACTTTCGCTTATGTCTATTGTGTTCAATTCTGGTTTGCTGGTTGAGTTCGATTGATTTCGAGTTAGGATTGTCGGAGTTAGTTATTTTTGCAGTTGGTTCTGATTTATTGCCGATACTTGTTGTTTGGATCTGAAGAATGGTTCTGCTTTTTGGATAAATCGGAGGTTGGGTTTTGCTTGAGTTTGTGATTTGTTTGCAGATTGTTCATGATTGATTGAGATTGGAGTAGATCTGTGAAAATCGGAGTTATGGCGTTGGTTTTGCTGTTTGTTGGGTTCGGATGGCTTGGATCCGGAGTGGATTAAGCGTCCGACGTAATCTGAGAAGGAGTACTTGATTTCCATGCCTAGTTTACGTATTTGCATTTCATTTCGCCTAGTTTACGTAGATCTGTCGTATCTTCCAGTTATTGTAAGTTTCCGTCAACCAAATCTGTTTATTATGTTTGAATCTGGGCATTTCCTCTGTTTTCTCCATTTGCGAATCTGAATTAGTTAGAAAAGTGCATGAAGATTGTTAGCTGCAGCTTTACCATACGTTGTCAGGCTTGGATTTCATGGTCCCCACTTTTTATTTCCTTTGTCTAGTGGTTATCAGTAGTTATGTACTCGGTCTAGGAATTGTTTAAACTTTTCTGCCTGTTACTTGGTTTAAGAGTTCTTTGTTCTTCGGTCTAGTATTTACGTTTTGTGCCTAGGTCTAGTAGTAGTTAAAATCTCAACCCCTTTTGCGTGGCAGCAGCCATTTTGTCCAAATTCTCTCAATACTAGCCTACGAATCCATCTCTGTGGGATCGACTCCACTTCCCTATACTAATCGATAGTATTCGGGTTGAGGAAATTTAATTGTTGAAGGAGAGTCGTGAGTGCCCAACGACCGGAGCGCCATTCGATCCCTCGAGTTACTGGACCCTGTGATTCAGTTAATTCGGAGAAGCGTGGTGTCTCGACCTAGCAATTGCTTAGATCGAATTTTGCAAGCGCATAACTCATAAGACTCTCACCCTTCAGTCATTATCTGCAGAATCAAGGTCCTAGATAACTTATTCACTTTTTAGAAGGATATAATACATAAACTATACACGACATTTTGGTAATTTTAGGTTGGCTTACATGAGACATGACCATTATCATCATGCTCAAGTAACATACCCATGCCCTCTTAATAGTCAATCTCTCCCTAATCATGCCTTTGATTTAAGAACAAGCTTGCTGATCCAAAGTTGGTATCTTCCAAACAAGGATATCAGTTTCACAAATCGCAGAACTAAGAACAAAATCCAAGCATTACCACTAATCAATATAAAATATAAAAAAAAATAAACAAATTCAGTATAGAACTATAAATTATCTCGAGGAAACCAATTCAGAGCCGATCATACTTTCATTATCATCATTTACATCAACATACAAGCACATAAACGATCAGATTAATAAATTAAATCAACTCAAATCTAGATAAATCAACTAGTTGCAAAAACAATCCAGATAAATCAAATCAAATCAAACAATAAAAATATAAGTAAAGACCTCGGATTTGGCATTCGATATTGCGGCACTCTTGGCGGAAGCGACGCTGCCAAAATTTTGTAGTGTTTATGATTTCAACGACGTTTGCCTTCAACGACGATTGTCTTCAACAGAGCAGAGAGAATGAAATTTGGAGAGAGCAGACAGAATCATGTATTTGCAGAAGAAAAACCGCTGCGAATCTTTTGGCGGAGAAAATCAAGCTACTTACCATAACAAACTACTTTGTGTATCCCTATTTTAACCTTTTCAATTTTTTTAATCAATTAAATTAAATTCACGTGTCATTATTTTTGGCCATCAGATCTTGAAATTGAATGGCCGAGATTAAAAATGAAATAGAACAAAATATGCAAAGAGGATATGAATATATATATATATATATATATATATATATATATATGGTTTTGATCTATGCAAAACAAGATTTAAATACAGAAACGCAGAACAATATCATACGTAGGGCACTTTTAGGTCATAGTTAGTCAATTGTTAGGTCATGCTAACAAAGCATGACCTAAAATGATCTTAGCATGACATTAAGCCCAAATATTATAATATGACTTAAAATTGCTTAATTATGACCTTCCGTGTTTTTGGTTAATTATTGACTATTAGATCATCTAATCCTAAGGCCAAGATTTGGGCTGCATTTCTGGATTTAAATGCATTTTTATTTTGATCATCTCCATATATATATTTATATATAGGGGTGCATTATAATGATAACCCCAATTTCCGTAATAACCCTATAATTAAATCTGGACCACACATTTTTAAAATCACGTGGTCTAGATTCAAACTTAGCTTTCCTTCACAAAAAAGGCGCAGAGGGTAAATATGTCATTTCACTTATTTAATTTCTGAATTTCGCTCATGATAAAATTTACGTATCTAAATTTCGATCATTTAAATATGTAAAAACTTATTTCCCATGATATACAGATGTATGAGGTTCAGTTACACGTATGTATGAGGTTCAGTTATACGTAAAATCTTATTTATGTATCATTTTATCATTTTATCAGTCAAAAGTATCATTTTATCAACTCAGAGTATCATTCTATCCGGCAAAACTATCATTCTATGCAATAAACCTAACATATATCATTTTATCATTTTATCAGTCAGTCAAAAGTATCATTTTATCAACTCAGAGTATCATTCTATCCGGCAAAACTATCATTCTATGCAATAAACCTAACATATATCAGTTTATCATTTTATCAGTTAGTCAAAAGTATCATTTTATCAACTCATAGTATCATTCTATCCGGCAAAACTATCATTCTATGACCTAACATATATCATTTTATCAGTCAGTCAAAAGTATCATTTTATCAACTCAGAGTATCATTCTATCCGACAAAACTATCATTCTATGCAATAAACCTAACATATATAATTTTATCATTTTATCAGTCAGTCAAAAGTATCATTTTATCAACTCAGAGTATCATTCTATCCGGTAAAACTATCATTCTATACAATAAACCTAACATATACTCCCTCCGTCCCATGCTACTCGCACTTTTCATTTTAGGCCGTAAATTTGGGATTGATTTTTTTGTGTAATTAAAAAAAAAATTTAGGTGTAATGAGACATCACTTAATAAAAGAGCTCTTAACTTAAACTAACATATTAATTAAATGCATTAATTCTAACTTAAATTATAAATAGTGTAAGGACTTTGTGACGAGCCGAAAAGCAAACGTGCGAGTAGCACAGGACGGAGGGAGTATCATTTTATCAGTCAGTCAAAAGTATCATTTTATCAACTCGGAGTATCATTCTATCCGGCAAAACTATCATTCTATGCAATAAACCTAACATATATCATTTTATTAGTCAGTCAAAAGTATCATTTTATCAACTCAGAGTATCATTCTATCCGGCAAAACTATCATTCTATGCAATAAACCTAACATATATCATTTTATCATTTTATCAGTCAGTCAAAAGTATCATTTTATCAACTCAGAGTATCATTCTATCTGGCAAAACTATCATTCTATGCAATAAACCTAACATATATCATTTTATCATTTTATCAGTCAGCCAAAAATATCATTTTATCAACTCAGAGTATCATTCTATCCGGCAAAACTATCATTCTATGCAATAAACCTAACATATATCATTTTATCATTTTACGTGATATTTGGCGAAATTCAGAAATTAAATGAGGGAAATGACATATTTACCCCCGCGTTTTTTTTATGAAGTAAATCTAAGTTTGATCTCAACCACAAGATTAGAAAATATGTGTGGTTCAGATTTGGTTATAGGGTTATTACGTGATTTAGGGGTTATCATATGATCACAACTCTATATATATATATATAGGTCCATGATCAATTGAGATTTTTTAGGCTAATTGAGAAATGAGATGCAACATCAACCACTCATTTTTATTAAATGAGTGGTCCAGATTTTGCCACACAAGAAATATTTTTAGATTAATTTATCATGAAAGGGCAGAATGGTAATTCACATCCCCATCTCTTCTTCCCAAAAATCCCTTTTTTTCCCAAATCACTACCGCTAATCGGCCCTTCATCTTTATCTTCATCCCTCCAATTTCGTCGACGACAATGGCGATTGCCGCCGCCATATCGCTGCTGCTGATCGCCGTCAAATATCCTCTTCGACTCGCAATCTCTCCTGCTCCTCCTTGGCTTGAATACGCCGCTGCTCCTCGGGATCATTAAGGCGAACCTCCTCCTCTCAGCGCGCGATCTCCGCCAATTATTTTCTGTTGTTCTTCCTCTTCTCCTTCTTCGCAACCTTCCTTGAATGATATTGCGATTCTCTTCCTCGAGATCGCTGATTTTTTGATGGAGATCTGCGATCATGTCGGAATCTGCATTGTTAGCTTCAACAAATTCGTTGCCGGAGGTTGAATTTGCGGATGTGTTCGATTCCGCTCTCAATTTGATCAGCGAGAGGTTCAATTCATCAAATCTTCAATTTGTCGGAGTTCATCAAATCTTCAATTCAGCAAATTCGTTGCCGAGAGGTTCAATTTGTTTTAAAATCTTCAAATATTGTTGCTTTATTTTTTGGATAATAACTTGTTGGAGTTAATTGAATATTAGGTTGGAATCAATAGTCATTCAACAGCTTTTCGCCGAAGCCGTTCACACATGATTTTTTTTTCCTGTGAGATATGTGCGTGTTGCTTCTTCTATACAGAGTACTTTTTTGGTTGCTGCAAACGTGACTCTGAACAAAGTTTTGCTTAGTTTTGTTATTCTTATGCTTGGAAAGCAAAGACGAACTGTCGAATTCCTCCGATATATCGATCGCAGCTGGAGTAAAAATGCAATAATGAAATTTTGGCACAATTTGTTGTTTTTGCGTTTAGACAGGGAGAAAATCTATGAGGTTCGTGAATTCACGAAGAAAATCATGAGAGAGAAGGAATCGACGTGTTATTTTTAGTTGTTGACATTTTAATACGAGTTGTTGACATTTGATATTCTTGCTATTGATATATGAATTACAAGTGTTATTTTTTAGTTGTTGACATTTTAATAGAGTTGTTGACATTTGATATTCTGGCTATTGATATGTGAATTATAAGTGTTATTTTTTAGTTGATGACATTTTAATAGAGTTGTTGACATTTGATATTCTCGCTATTGATATGTGAATTATAAGTGTTATTTTTTAGTTGATGACATTTTAATAGAGTTGTTGACATTTGATATTCTCGCTATTGATATTGTTTTTGCGTTATTGACACTTTATACAGGTTGTTGACAAGCTGTTGACATTTTATATACATGCTATTAACATGCTGTTGACATTTTGCTATAAGTTGTTGACACTTGATATGCATATGCTATTTACATATATTGTATGAACATGATGCCAGAACTTGTGTCAAATAAAAAAATTAAGATAAAATAGTTGTTATTTTTTAATTACAAGAATTGTTTCTGAGTTGTTGACACTATATACAAGTTGTTGACAAGCTGTTGACATTTTGCTATAAGTTGTTAACATTTGATATGCATGCTATTGACATGTGTTGTATGATCATGATGCCAGAACTTGTGTCAAATAAAAATTGAAGATAAAATAGTTGTTATTTTTAAATTACAAGAATTGTTTTTGAGTTGTTGACACTATATACAAATTGTTGACAAGTTGTTGACATTTGATATACAAGCTGTTGATATTTTCATATAAGTTGTTGATATTTGATACGAAAGCTATTGACATGTATTGCATGATCATGATACTAGAACTTGTTTCAAATAAAAATATTAAGACAAAATAGATGTTCTTTTTTAATTATAAGAATTGTTTTTGCGTTGTTGACATTTCAATACAAGTTGTTGAACTGATTGACATTTCATATATATTACATACTGCTAAGTTCAAAAGTCAGAAACCACAATAGTTGTCCATGGTTTGTGTGGGTAGTGCAGGTTTTAGGAAGAAGCATTCACCAACCCAAAGTTTGATGAGTTTAGAGGCATGTATCTCACAATATTCCGGGAATGCACCCAGGTAAAGGAAACAGCCTTGAAGTCTAGCGGTCAAGTAAAGGTAGCTGAGAGCCAAGATCTCCAAGTAGGAACCCTCCCCCATTGCAGCAGCATCAGCAGTATCTTCTTCTATCCTTTTCCAGAAATCAATCTTTTCTGTCTCCTGAATGAGAAGACCACCAACCACAACAAGTGACAGAGGAAGACCTTTACATTTCTCGGCGATTGATCTTCCAATTTCCTTCAAGTGAGGAGGGCAGAGCAATGTAACATCATCATTATCATTTTTCAGCATATCACCGAAGGTAAGATAACAGAGGAACTGCCAGCTGTGCTCCAGCCCGAGCGGCTGCATCTCATGAAGTAAACTAGATTTTTCAGAATTTTTATCAGTGACCTCCCAAAGCCTAGTGATGAGAAGAATCCGACTGTCGTTCTTCTTATCTGGCAAGGCGTGCGCGATGCGATCCCAAGCATTATCATCCAAGACGATTAGAAACTTGAGATTGTAAAGCTCTTGATGCAGACGTTGGAGCAACGTCTGCTCATCGCCCTGAGTGGCATAATGGCTTGCTTGGTAGTTCTTGCTCTCCATGATTACTAACAGTTCATGACCTCACCTATAATTTATTTACTACTGTTAAATATCAAATGAACTTTGTAAATTTGTTAAATTTAGTCATGCATCAAAAATATTATTCCGATATTTCATACTGAGAAATATGTTTTTACAAGCAGTACGAAATTAATTGATATCAAAATCATAGAAATAAAACACTTTGACGAACTTTCAGTAGCCAACTTCATTTAGAACTTTCATCAAACAGTTGGCAGAAAGATGCAACACTTACATACCGGCGCATAATTCGTGACACTCTTCACACCTCCAGAACCACCGCGGCCAGCGCGTTGGAACTCATCCTCAACGTACAAGCTCATCGGCGCAGTCCCTTCCTGCAAACCACAACAATTAAACCTTATCCACAAACTCCTTAATATCCCCTTGATTCAATCGAATTAAAATTGAAAACGTAAACACAACCTTGAAATAGTTTCCAACTGGAGAAGCATTGATAAGTCGTATTCTAGGCCTTGGTTACTGGTCAGTATGATGTGCGTAATTGATTATATCTGCAAAACAGTTGCTCAAAGTGTGCAGGTTTAGTGTTCTAGCCAGTAGGCAAAGCTTCAAATACTTCAGGTGAAAAGGGCGTCAGGACGATTACGTACTGACCAGTATACATGCAAAAATGGCTCGAGATGGAGAAGAAGGATAGCTGGGACTGATCAACCACAATTAAGGGCAAAGAAGTCATCTCACCACAAGGTTTTACCCTAAAATCAAGGGTAAGCCTCCCTATAAAAGGAAGCCACATAGAGAGAGAAAGAGGACGAATATTCATCATCATCACTCTTAGGTAGAATTCTCTTGGTAGTTCAGTCCTTCAGCCCAGTCCAGAGTCTCGTTCCTCGCCACAGCCATGGTCACTTGAAGGTCGTCAAGAAGTTCCCAGAGTTCCAGACGTTCTCATCTAGTCAGCAAGATCGTAGTTAGAAGTTCCATCGCCCGGCGTGGCAAAACACTTTTATTTCGCTTTCGTAGTTAAATTGCTTGTTTTTCCTTACGCTGGATCTTTGTTTGCTTTTGAATTTCACTGCCTAGAAGTACTTTGTTTGAAGATCCGAACATGTTTTATGCTATGAAGTTGTTTTCTGTTCAGTTTACTTCGCCGATCTCCTTTCCTTCTGCCTAGTTAGCTTAGATCTAGAAATTCTGGTCGTTTCGAGTATCGAATCGTGTGTTTCCAGTTCGTAGTTTATTTCTTCGAGTTAGTATAATCTGTTTACTTTTATTTCATAGAGGTTTGTTTCATGCAAGGTACAGTTATGTGTTTCCTGCTTTCTTCCATGCTGATCCGTAGGCGGAATTTCAGTTTTGATGTTTGATTTTCGATTTGGAATCTTTGATTGTATATCTGTGTTCATGAGTTATTAATCTGTGTTTTAATGGTGCTGAATCTGGTTTGTTTTCTGATTTTAGTTTGTGTTTGTTGAAGAAGATGATGTCCATATCCAATGTTGGGGACCACTTTGCTTTTTAGATGCTTTTTGCTTTTTGTCCTTCACTTTTAGTTATACCCTGCAGACCTGTCTGCCTAGTCACCACAACTACCACTACCTTCTGATATTCTGTTTAGCCCAAAATAGAAACCCAGTACCTTTCGAATATTTTCTGTTTCACCATGTCCACGTACACAGCTGCATATCAGAATCCTCTCACACCTCCTAGCCAGTAGGATACCACCTTCAAATTCTTGCCTAGGTAGAGACTCAACCCAAGCGTGGTAGCTAACCAAACCTTTCCAGAATATCACCACAATCACTCCAACCGTCACCATCTCTGTGGGATTTGACCCCTACCTTCACTATACTACCCAGTAGAAGAGGGTTGAGGAATTATTGATACCAGGTTTTAGGCTTAGCAGGGGATTGTTTCATCCTGATCAGTAGGATACACCCTTCGCTTGAACGACACCTACGCAAACCTGCTCTTTCAAATACGTCGTTGCCGGGGATGGATGGCGTTATTAGTTGTTATTGTGTGTGATACTTTGGCGTATATACTGTTCATAATTTTTCTCTTTTCTTTTCGTTTCAGTTTATGAGCAGCAGTTCGGCTCCTAACCAGTGGAGGCCGAAGATACTTCAGCGAGGATCTATACTCGTAACCACTCGATCCGGCTTGTCGACGGCTTTGTCTGACTTAGGTTCGAGTAGTGACGAGGAGCAATACACCATAGAAGGACCAATACCGGAAGAGATACTAAGGATAGAGGGAAACCCGAGAAGGATGGCCGCTCAAGGAGAAGAAGATCCTGAGATCGGGACGCTGAACACACATACCGAGGAAGAACCACCTCAAGCCATAGTTGTGACCCCAGGGCAAACTGCCTGTGATGTGAAGCCTCATGGGATCGCAATTCTGCCTACATACTGCGGGAAGAGTTACGAAGGGCCTTACGAGTTCCTTCATGAGTTTTGTAAGATTTGTAGGGCGCAGCGGAGGCCAGCAGGGGCGACCGAGGATGATTACAGATTGAAGGCTTTGCCGTTCGTTTTGAAAGGGGAGGCAAACACCTGGTTCATGCGCCTGCCCCCCGACTCCATTGAGAGTTGGGCCGATTTCAAGTCAGTATTCCTAGGCGAGTTTTTCCCGTCATCCAAGACGAGCGCGCTGAAGAGGGAAATAACTAGTGTGAAGCAAGGGTACGATGAACCCTTGAGCGATTATTGGGCGAGGTATATGAGCCTTTTAGATGCATGTCCTAATCATCGCATGGCGGACATTGAGATACATCATACTTTCTATGAGGGGATGAACATAACAACCAAGGACCTGGCCAATTCGTCGTCGGGAGGAAGCTTCACACAGCTACGGGTCAGCGAAGCAAAGAGGGTCCTAAGGAAGGAGTATGACCATTCAAGGGATGGATACAACCGAGAAAGGGTTGCAAGTGCCTCGTCTACTAACCAGGAGCAGAAGCTTGAACAGAAGATGGACTTGAAGATGGATGAGCTGAAGAAGTCACTCCTGAGCGCAATCGAGAAGAATACACCGCCGGTTTCCCCAGTTGGGAACTACAAGGGTGCAGAACAGGGAAACCAAGGACAGAGCTATGATCAGCCAAACGACTCGGTCAGCATGGAACATGCCAATGGTGCCGGGTATTTTAACTCAAATGGGAATTGGATCCAGGGGAGACAACGGGACGCACCATGGAGGGATCACCCAAACTTTCGATGGGGAGATGGGACCCAAAATTAAAACCAAGGTCAAGGTCAGAACCAATATAACCCCCACCAAAACCAAAACCCCAACCGTGGACCAGCAAACCTGGACAACCAGTTCAACTGGTCAGGAAGGAACCAACAATCCCAAAACCAAAATCCTGTTTATGTACCACCCCAGCACCATCAGAACCAAAATCAGTTCCCAAACCAAAATCAGAACCAATATCACCAGGACCAGTACAACCGTCCTGGCCAGTATAACCAGTACCCACCTAACCAGAACAAGCAAAACTTCCATAATTCCCAACCCAACCAAAGTTCCCAGTACAACCAGCACCAAGGCACAAATAAGTCACAATACCCTAACAGGTCAAGGAGATCCATGGAAGACATGATGGGAGAACTGCTCGCGTCGCAGCAAGGTATCAAGGGCGAGTTGCAATCCCACAACGAAGTAGTGCAGGGGATGCAAAATGCCCAGAAGGAACATAAAGCGAGCATGGATATGATGAATAAGCAGTTGGCCCAACTGGCCAATTCTATGGGTGAAATAAGAGGAAATTCAGGGAAACTCCCATCTACAGTCCAAATACCCGAAAAGGCGAATGTGAGTAAGGTTACATTGAGGTCAGGAACTACTTATGATGGACCTCAATCGAAACAACCAAGTGGAGAGCCGAGTGGAACGAAGATAGGGGGCGACACCATCTCAGTTGAAGAGCTTAAGAGATCCATGCCTCGGAAGCAGGACCCATTTATCTTGGGGGAGACGCCATGTAGAGGAGGTGAACCCGAGAGCGTACTGGTCAGGAAAAAACCCAATCAAGAGGTAGAATCCTGAACGGGGGCTCAGACCCAGAATTTTCCCAAGGAAGATTCCAAGAAGGGTGCTGAGGGACCGGTACAGGAGAAAAAGATGGAGAGACCATTCCCTTTCCGCTTTGTTACAAAAAGGAAGAAGGAGAACCCGGTGGACTACTTGTCGATTTTTGGGAAATTGGATGTCACCATACCATTCCTCCAAGCCATGAAGCTACCCCCACTTGGGAAGTTTATTAAGGAATTCATAGCCGGGAAAGCCCAAGAGGATGGGAAGATCATGGTAGAAGGGATCGCGTCTGCAATTGTGCAGGAGAAGCTACCGCCCAAGAGGGCCGATCCAGGTATGTTCACTCTACCCATAACTATAAGAGATTTGAAAGTTGAGCATGCAATGTGTGATCTTGGAGCTTCTATTAATGTCATACCTTTGTCAATCTATAACCGATTGAAGGGAGTTAGATTGCCGAGCACTAGAGTGTTGATCCAACTGGCTGATAGGTCATGCATAAGTCCTGAGGGTGTTCTAGAAAATGTGTTGGTTAGAGTGCATGATTTTACCTACCCTGCTGACTTCTATGTGATCAAAATGAGTGAGTCTGAGGCTAGGGAATCTAGTGGCATATTGTTAGGAAGACCATTTTTGAGAACGGCCAAGACAATAGTAGACATGGCCGAGGGGACAATTTGCATTGATTTCCATGGAGAGAAATTTACTTTTGATATCAATGAGGCCATGAAGAAACCTATTGATTCTGAAAACTTGTGCTATGTTGATGTGATTGACCCCCTAGTCCAAGATTTTCTTGAGACTGATCTATTGCAGGAAAAGCTCCAAGCGTTAGATGTTTATGAGCAGACGAACGTAGAAGCTGATCTGATCAGTAGCCAAGGGTTGACCGATGAAGAGATAGAGGGAGCAATTAAGGACTTCTGCCAGAAATCAGAATTTATTGGAGCCACAGGGGCCAAGCTACCAGTCAGTATAGAGGAATCTTCAGAGGGAGAAATAAAGAAAGAAGGAGAGGCTGAGAAAAACCCTCTACCCGAAGACACGCTTCCACCCCAAGTTGAGTTGAAGAAATTGCCATCGAATTTGAAGTATGCCTTCCTCGGAGAGGAGAACTCATATCCGGTGATCATCAGCAGCAGCCTTACAAAGGAACAGGAGGCAAGGCTACTGACTGTGTTGAGTAAGAACAAGAAAGCAATTGGATGGAGCTTTACAGATTTAGTGGGGATAAGTCCCGATGTATGCATGCACCACATCAGGCTGGAAGAGGGAGCAAAGGCACATCGAGATGCCCAAAGGAAGGTAAACCTCAACATGCGAGAAGAAATATTGAAGGAAATCTTGAAATTGTTGTCGCTAGGGATTATCTATTCAGTGCCAGATAGTGAGTGGGTCAGCCAGATCCACATGGTCCCAAAGAAGTCGGGAATCCAAGTCGTTCAAAATGAGAGGAATGAGCTGATCCCAACGAGGTTGGTCACGGGTTGGCGAATGTGCATCGATTACCGTAAGCTGAATAATGCGACCAGGAAGGACCATTTTCCCTTGCCTTTCATCGACCAAATGTTGGAGAGATTAGCTGGGAAAAAGTACTTCTGTTTTCTAGATGGGTACAACGGATACTTCCAAATTTACGTAGATCCTGAAGACCAGGATAAGACCACCTTCACTTGCCCCTTCGGAACCTATGCATACAGGCGCATGCCTTTCGGCTTATGTAACGCTCCAGGTACGTTTCAGCGATGTATGATGAGCATATTCTCTGATCTAATTGAGGACTGTATAGAGATATTCATGGATGACCTCACGGTCTACGGAGACTCTTTCGACTCATGCCTTCATCATTTGGACGTAGTTCTAGAAAGGTGTCAAGCAAAAAGTCTGGTTTTGAATTTTGAGAAGTGCCATTTTATGGTCACCGAAGGGATAGTTTTAGGACACGTGGTCTCAGAAAGAGGTATCCAGGTGGATCGAGCCAAGGTGGATGTTATATCCAAATTACCATTCCCTACTGATCAGAAGGGGATAAGGGGTTTTCTAGGGCACGCCGGATTTTATCGAAGATTTATCAAGGATTTCTCCAAGATCGCCCAACTCCTTACCCAACTTCTTCATAATGAAGTAGAGTTCGTTTTTGATGAGCAATGCAAGGCCGCTTTCAACCTTCTCAAGGAAAAGCTGATATCCGCACCTATCATACGGGCTCCTGACTGGGACTACCCTTTCGAAGTAATGTGCGATGCCAGCGATTATGCAGTGGGAGCCGTACTGGGTCAGAAGATCAATGGGAAGAGGTACGTAATTTTTTATGCCTCTAAGACTCTTAATCAAGCCCAGCGGAATTACGATACCACTGTAAAAGAGGTGTTGGCAGTGGTATATTCTTTCGAGAAGTTCCAGCCATATTTGTTGGGATCCAAGGTCATCGTTTATACTGACCACGCAGCGATTAAGTATCTGATTGCCAAGAAGGAATCCAAACCCCGTTTGATCCGATGGGTCCTCTTGTTACAAGAATTTGATTGGGCGATGGAAGATAAGAGAGGAGTCGAGAATAAGGTGGCGGACCATTTGAGTAGAATAGTGCAAGATGGAAACAGCGAAGAGGTGCACGACAAGTTTCCAGAGGAGCATTTATGCGAGGTAATTTTTGAGGTCAGGAAGATTGACTGGGAAGGAGTGATGAAGCTTACTGGCCAGTATGATACAGGAAAAGGAAAGGAGAAGGTAGGGCAAGAACCATGGTATGCAGACTTAGCCAACTACCTGGTGACTGGAGAACTTCCAGAAATGCCGAGTATTACTAAGGCCCAAAGAATGAAGATCAACAGTGAGGCAAAATACTACTTTTGGGACGACCCCTATCTGTGGAGAGTGGGATCCGATCAAGTGATAAGGAGGTGCGTTCCTGACTGGGAGCAAAGAGACGTTCTGGTCCATTGCCACTCGTTAGCATGTGGAGGACATTTCGGATCCAAGAAGACGGCAAGGAAGATTTGGATAGCGGCTTCTATTGGCCAACCCCCAACAAGGATGCGTACGAGTTCTGCAGAAGTTGTAAGCGCTGTCAACTGACCGGTGGGATATTTGCGAAAGATGAGATGCCCCAGGTTCCGGTAATTGTATGTGAATTGTTCGACATTTGGGGAATGGACTTCATGGGTCCGTTTCCTTCATCCTATGGCAATTTGTATATCTTAGTCGCGGTGGATTACGTCTCCAAATGGATAGAAGCCAAGGCCACGAGCACTTGTGAAGCAAAGGAGGTGGCCAAGTTCTTAAAGAGTCATATCTTCAGCCGGTTCGGAGTTCCGAGGGCGATCATATCTGATCAAGGTACACACTTCTGTAATCGCACGATTGAGGCCTTAATGAAAAAATACGGTGTGCACCACAGACTTTCGACTCCCTACCATCCGCAAGCTAACGGTCAGGCGGAGATTTCTGGAGAAAACTGTAAATCCTTCTAGGAAGGATTGGAGTGTGAGGTTGGAAGATGCTCTCTGGGCATACCGAACAGCCTACAAGACCCCCATAGGGATGTCCCCGTATCGGATCATTTTTGGGAAAATGTGCCATTTACCGAGTGGAATTGAACACCGGGCATACTGGGCAGTACAGGAAGTGAATATGGATGCTACAGCCTGTGAAGAGGAAAGGAAACTGCAGCTGCAGGAGCTTGAGGAACTTAGACTGCAGTCGTTCGATTCCGCCATGTGGTACAAGGAGCGAACTAAATTGTGGCATGATAGAAATCTGAGAACCAAGGAGCTCCATGTAGGCCAGAAAGTACTACTCTTCCAGTCAAGGTTGAAGCTCATGCCTGGGAAACTCAAATCGAAATGGACAGGGCCTTATGTCATCAACTCACTCCGCTCCAATGGAGCAATAGAAATTTCAGGGAGTTTTCCTAACTCTGAACCTTTTATTGTGAATGGGCATAGGCTCAAGGTATTTAGAGACAACAGTGATGTGGCTGTAGTGGATGAAATTCCACTACAACCACGTACCTTGGCCACATACTGACCAGTAGGATAAGAATTTAGAATTCCACTGGGCCAATTCTTTTGAAGGTCTACACTTACTGGCCAAGTAGAATTCTAAATTGCCTAGAAAAAGATGTAAATATTGTGAATATGTGGTAGTTAATTGACTTAAACCTTTGCATGTTAATGTTTAGAAAACCCAAAAATATTTTTGGGCCTTAATTATTATTTTGAAGTATGCATTGACCACGAGATTGCTTATTTAGTGCTATTTCAATTTTTATTTAAGTGTCCATTTGAATTATTCTCCTTAATAGGCAAGTATAGGGGGAATTATGGAGAGGACGAAAATTTGAATTAAGGTTTGTGCAGCTTTTGCAGGGTGGCAGCGGCTGGAGGGGGCGCGTGAGCAGAGAGAGTGGACACGTCGACCAATCAGGAGCCGGTATTCTCAACCGTCTCTCCTTTGAAACGACGAGACCGGATACCTCCCATAGCCGGTTACAACTACCCACAACTGCTCTCTCTCTCTCTCTCATTTAACCATACCGTCTTCACCTTTCTCCTTCACAAACCCTCATTTTCATTTTCACTTTTAAAAATTTTTTCTTCCATCTCGCCCAGAAATTAAACTCCAAATCTCCACCACCAAATCACCACTACAACCATGGGAAAGAAAGCACGGGCAACAAAAATCAAACCCACTTCAACCCGCAGGGAATAACGGCCACCGAGCCCACAACCACCGCCGCGGGAAGAACGGCCACCGAGCCTACAACCACAACCGCAAACTTCAGAGCCGACTCCTCAAGCGCCAACAATGGTCTCCTTGGAAGCAATGGCGGCGTTTCTTCGACAGCAGGACCCTAATAGGGATTGGTCGGCGGCGCTGGCCGGTTTTGGTCAAATCGGGGGACAAGAGAGAGTAATTGGAGAAAATCCTTCGGAACCGATTGTACCAGCTACAGCAACACTCCCCACCTCCATTGCGACTTCCTCTGAAATTCCACCAGAAAGAGAAGCTCCATCGACTACCGCACCACCTGAGTCCTCGGAACCCTCAGAAACTCCACAACACGGTGATTCAATGGAGATTGACCCCATTTCCGCTCATTACGATTCCGACTCAGAAGAACGTGAAGCGAGGAAAGGTCAGGAACAGAGGAAACTACAGGGGGAAGTCGGATCGGAGAAAACGCTGACGGCGGAAGTCGTTCCCCGAAAAGTGGCGAGGGAGGAGATAGATCTGAACGAATCAGCCAAGAAGCAAGGCCTAATGACCGATGAGGAATTTTAGGCTATTTTAGATGATGTCAATCGGATGGGAGATGACACTGCCGTGGTGGCTGAGGGGCTAGACCTCGCATCACGAGCAGTAGGAGAGAGTGAAGAAGCCGAAGAAGGAAACCGATCGGAAAACCAAGCTAGAGAAGAAGAGATTATGCCGGAATCACCCCAGCCAGAAGCAGAGAGGGGTGATACATCTATTGAAGCACAGGAAACAAAAGCAAAAGAAACAGAAGCAAGACCAGAAGTACCCAACCCAGTGGCACCTCCGGTGACAAAACCGAAGGTCATCAAGAGGAAGTTGGTGTTGAAGGGCGAACCTAAGGCTAGACAGCCAAAGCCGCAAAGGGTATCTCAACGATGCTTAGGGAAGTGGGCAGCTAGTAAGGCGAAGTCGAACACAGAGGCAGATCCCGTGGAGATCTTGAGTGAAGAAGAGAGGACCACTCCCACAAAACCTGGGGAGGAGTCTTTACCTATTACTGACCTAGGCCACAAGGAGACCAGTCCTACTACCCAGGATCCATTTTTGACACTAGCTGAGAAGGAACCCGAAGAAGAGAAAGACAAGGATGACGGAGAGGAAGTTAGATACCGTGAAGAGAGAAAACGAAAGGGGGAAGGCCCCTATGAAGAAGAAGCCCAGCAACAAGAAGCCACGTACAGTGAACACTGGCATAGTCATTATGGAGTCAGTTCAGCGAGTCCAGGAAAACCGGAGGGAACAAAGTGATAGCGAATACGCTGCCAGCGAGGAATCAGCCTCCGACAGCGATATCTCTTTGGAGGATGAGGAGTATGCCGAACAACAGCTTCTGGATGATCATCGGGAGTTAGTCCACCCACCGGTAGAGAGACTGAGGTACCGGCGCTGGACAGTGGACCTTACTGATGATCTGGTGGAGGAGATGAAGCTTTTCGACTCGAAGGAGCTACAGAAAGTTTTCGATAGCAAGGATGAAGGGAGTAAGCAGGTGAAGAGCGGAAAGGTACTTCATATTCCTTCTTTAGATGAGTTGGGTGCCCGCGAGCAGTTTCTCTCTTATTTGCACGCGTTAGGTTTTGAGTGGTTGTTGGAGAATGGGGATCCGAGTGTCCCGGTTAGATTAGCAAAGGAGTTTTTCACGACCTTTAGGTTTAAGGTCACCACTGATCTAGATGAGGAATGTATCAGTTTTAGGCTATTTGGCGGAGAGATACGGATGAGCTTGATTGAGTGGACCATGCGTCTGGGAATGTGCAGTTTAGAGGAGGCCATAGGGCCTCAGTGGAGAAGTAGGGAGCGAGGAATTCCCCGCAGACATGTGGAATTTGAGCCCCAGGAAGCCTGGGAGGAACTTACTCACCCTGATGCAGGGCAATTCCAGTCCACTATTTCCCGCTCCGTTCATTTCAACAACCCAATCCTACGCCTAGTCCAGCTTTACCTGGATTTCAATTTGTTGGGGCAATCGAACTCCACTGTTAGGACATCGATGACGGAGTTATATCTTCTCTGGTGCGCCAAGCATGGAAGGAACTTGCATCTGGGTTTTTGGACCGCCTACCAATGCCATCTAATTGCCACCCACCCAGCGAGGAACCTCACTCTCTGCCATATCTTGGGAGTGTTCGTCAGAAACAACATCATCATCACGGAGGCCGAAGACCTATCCGACCAGATCATGGTGGATCCGCCTGGTCTTTTTGATACACCTTTGTTCGTCCGAACGAACACCGTTTACATGAGGCAGGGCGTACCACATTTCTACGCAATGGGAGAAGAAGCTATACTGACTGGGAGATCTGCAGCACATCCGGGAACAAAAGATCAAGAGCAGAAACAGGAAAGGCTAGAGAAGGCTGTGGACGAGATAGCGGAGGAAAACAGACAGATGAGATCAGAAATGACACGGTTAGCATCAGTAATGGAAGGGATCCTGAAGGAGTCTGCAGGACAGACGAGGCAGAGTCAGAAGCAAGAGGCTTTGGAGACGATTGTTACCAGGCTAGGAGAGGAAAACCACCGGATGATAGCAGAAATGACCAGGATGACGTCCGTGATAGACGAGATATTGATAGAGTTAACACAACGAGGCCAAGATGAAGCTGTTGAACGAAGTGGCCATGGTGGCCAGAGTGATGAATCTCAAGTACCTGAGACAGAAGATAGGGAGACCGATGTGCCGGCGCATGCTGAGGAGCCGGCGGAATTTGACGAGAACCAAGCTGGAACTGAAAAGGAACCACCTGCACCGCCTGCGCCGCGAAGGAGCAGGCGTCACCGATAGACCACCCCACCTGACCAGTTAGTTTTCTTTTTATTTTCAGTTTTTAGTTTTCGTACTTTAATTGTTTTTTTTTAGGTAGTATAATTTGTGTTTGTGCGCAAACCCCATTTCTAACACTTAGCCTATTTAATAGTCTAAGTGTGAGAAGTAAAGGGATTGTCTCTTTGGTGCATGTTTTCTGTGTTTACTTGTTTATTGTTTTTCGTAAGCATGTTGGCTCACACTTAGCCCATTACACGGTCTGAGTGTGAGGAGTTGTGTATATAGTTGTTTTGTTTTTGTTGGTTTCTGTTGTTTTGTAACTCCTCCCACTTAGCCTATTGTACAGTCTAAGTGTGAGAAGTTTTTAGTATAAGTATGTTTTGTTGTGTTTTGGTATGTCTGTGTGTCGGCCATACTGGCCATTACCTTTTTCCACTTCACAGCCTCATCTGGGGCAGACACGTGTGAAGTGGGAGAGGGATTGCACTGGCCAGTATGACATGTGTATATGCGAAGTTTGTGTTTGTGTTAATGTCTTGTTAGGTCTAGTTTTTTTTCTTTTGTGTGTTAGTTGGGCTTAAAACTCAACTGTCCTGAGCTGACGGTGAGGGGAATTGAGGGAGATACGACATGCTGGAAAACAGAAACCACCCCCCTTAGTACCTCCTAGCCAGGATAGATGACGCAAGTATGAGGGAAAAGCCCATCCTTAGAGCCAAACATGAAAACCCTAAAACCCTCTCTTATTTGCACGCGTTAGGTTTTGAGTGGTTGTTGGAGAATGGGGATCCGAGTGTCCCGGTTAGATTAGCAAAGGAGTTTTTCACGACCTTTAGGTTTAAGGTCACCACTGATCTAGATGAGGAATGTATCAGTTTTAGGCTATTTGGCGGAGAGATACGGATGAGCTTGATTGAGTGGACCATGCGTCTGGGAATGTGCAGTTTAGAGGAGGCCATAGGGCCTCAGTGGAGAAGTAGGGAGCGAGGAATTCCCCGCAGACATGTGGAATTTGAGCCCCAGGAAGCCTGGGAGGAACTTACTCACCCTGATGCAGGGCAATTCCAGTCCACTATTTCCCGCTCCGTTCATTTCAACAACCCAATCCTACGCCTAGTCCAGCTTTACCTGGATTTCAATTTGTTGGGGCAATCGAACTCCACTGTTAGGACATCGATGACGGAGTTATATCTTCTCTGGTGCGCCAAGCATGGAAGGAAGTTGCATCTGGGTTTTTGGACCGCCTACCAATGCCATCTAATTGCCACCCACCCAGCGAGGAACCTCACTCTCTGCCATATCTTGGGAGTGTTCGTCAGAAACAACATCATCATCACGGAGGCCGAAGACCTATCCGACCAGATCATGGTGGATCCGCCTGGTCTTTTTGATACACCTTTGTTCGTCCGAACGAACACCGTTTACATGAGGCAGGGTGTACCACATTTCTACCCAATGGGAGAAGAAGCTATACTGACTGGGAGATCTGCAGCACATCCGGGAACAAAAGATCAAGAGCAGAAACAGGAAAGGCTAGAGAAGGCTGTGGACGAGATAGCGGAGGAAAACAGACAGATGAGATCAGAAATGACACGGTTAGCATCAGTAATGGAAGGGATCCTGAAGGAGTCTGCAGGACAGACGAGGCAGAGTCAGAAGCAAGAGGCTTTGGAGACGATTGTTACCAGGCTAGGAGAGGAAAACCACCGGATTATAGCAGAAATGACCAGGATGACGTCCGTGATAGACGAGATATTGATAGAGTTAACACAACGAGGCCAAGATGAAGCTGTTGAACGAAGTGGCCATGGTGGCCAGAGTGATGAATCTCAAGTACCTGAGACAGAAGATAGGGAGACCGATGTGCCGGCGCATGCTGAGGAGCCGGCGGAATTTGACGAGAACCAAGCTGGAACTGAAAAGGAACCACCTGCACCGCCTGCGCCGCGAAGGAGCAGGCGTCACCGATAGACCACCCCACCTGACCAGTTAGTTTTCTTTTTATTTTCAGTTTTTAGTTTTCGTACTTTAATTGTTTTTTTTTAGGTAGTATAATTTGTGTTTGTGCGCAAACCCCATTTCTAACACTTAGCCTATTTAATAGTCTAAGTGTGAGAAGTAAAGGGATTGTCTCTTTGGTGCATGTTTTCTGTGTTTACTTGTTTATTGTTTTTCGTAAGCATGTTGGCTCACACTTAGCCCATTACACGGTCTGAGTGTGAGGAGTTGTGTATATAGTTGTTTTGTTTTTGTTGGTTTCTGTTGTTTTGTAACTCCTCCCACTTAGCCTATTGTACAGTCTAAGTGTGAGAAGTTTTTAGTATAAGTATGTTTTGTTGTGTTTTGGTATGTCTGTGTGTCGGCCATACTGGCCATTACCTTTTTCCACTTCACAGCCTCATCTGGGGCAGACACGTGTGAAGTGGGAGAGGGATTGCACTGGCCAGTATGACATGTGTATATGCGAAGTTTGTGTTTGTGTTAATGTCTTGTTAGGTCTAGTTTTTTTTCTTTTGTGTGTTAGTTGGGCTTAAAACTCAACTGTCCTGAGCTGACGGTGAGGGGAATTGAGGGAGATACGACATGCTGGAAAACAGAAACCACCCCCCTTAGTACCTCCTAGCCAGGATAGATGACGCAAGTATGAGGGAAAAGCCCATCCTTAGAGCCAAACATGAAAGCCCTCTTAAAATGTGAGTTATAAGCTTAAAGTGAAACCACTTTCCACATATTTTGAAAAGAAAAGAGCGGCTACCACGAACTACCTAAGATGAAGTGACCACGAGTAGCGAACACTGAAGGCAGTAGGAACCCCCCCTCAAAAAAAAAACCACCTTTAGAACCCATTTTCTTAACTCTTTGTACCCAGATATACACCCCTAGCCACTAGGATTGTGTGTGCAAGGAATGAGATGATTGGAGCTTACTGGCCAGAAGGTGTACAAGAAAGCAGAATCCAGCTGGGCAAGAAAGTTTTGAAGAAAATCGGCCAGGGAGTTATCCCAGGTCCACAAAAAAAGAAGAAGAAGGTATAAGGGTGGCGAAGCCACAAAAAGGAAAAAAAAGAGAAGAATAAGAAGAAAAATGGTCCGAAAACTTGACCACAAAAAAGAAAGAGAAGGAATAAGGGTGACGAAGCCACAAGAAGCTACTGACCAGTTCGAGATCATAGCCAGAAGCGCCAGCCAAGAGAAGCAATAACCAAGAGCCCAAGTGCACACAGTTCCCCCACCTCAATAAAGCAGAAATTTTGAACCTAGAGCCTTAGGAACATCCACCCCAAAACATTACAAACCAATAGCCCCGTTACAAACCTTCAAGCCCTTCAGTAGCTACACGTGAGATCTAAGTCCGAAGCAATCGTGGTTGAGCATATTGAGAGAAATGCAGTCCTAACATTCCTGGTGAGGTATGAGTGACTGAGTGAACCTAGTGTTTGGTCGAGAGGTGTGGACGATCCTGACAAGCTGATATACTGACTGGAAGACAAAAGGGGGGTGGCGGAAGTTCAAGGCTGTCTAAGGCCGGATTGCACCTGATCCCGAGGGGAGGGATGGTTGAAAATATAGCCCAATTACTGTGTTAATGTGTTTTAAGTGTTTTAGTTTTCTTTTATGTGTTTGTCTTTGTTATGTGTTTTTCTTTGCGTCGTAGTTAGAGTCTAGGGTAGGATAGAGTCAGTCTGGGGAGTAACCAGGCTAGAATTCGACTTACTTCTTTTTGTTTGTTATTCACGCTTGAGGGCAAGCATGTGGTAAGTGCGAGCAGTTTGATAAGTCGTATTCTAGGCCTTGGTTACTGGTCAGTATGATGTGCGTAATTGATTATATCTGCAAAACAGTTGCTCAAAGTGTGCAGGTTGAGTGTTCTAGCCAGTAGGCAAAGCTTCAAATACTTCAGGTGAAAAGGGCGTCAGGACGATTACGTACTGACCAGTATACATGCAAAAATGGCTTGAGATGGAGAAGAAGGATAGCTGGGACAGATCAACCACAATTAAGGGCAAAGAAGTCATCTCACCACAAGGTTTTACCCTAAAATCAAGAGTAAGCCTCCCTATAAAAGGAAGCCACATTGAGAGAGAAAGAGGACGAATATTCATCATCATCACTCTTAGGTAGAATTCTCTCGGTAGTTCAATCCTTCAGCCCAGTCCAGAGTCTCGTTCCTCGCCACAACCATGGTCGCTTGAAGGTCGTCAAGAAGTTCCCGGAGTTCCAGACGTTCTCATCTAGTCAGCAAGATCGTAGTTAGAAGTTCTATCGCCCGGCGTGGCAAAACACTTTTATTTCGCTTTTGTAGTTAAATTGCTTGTTTTTCCTTACGCTGGATCTTTGTTTGCTTTTGAATTTCACTGCCTAGAAGTACTTTGTTTGAAGATCCGAACATGTTTTATGCTATGAAGTTGTTTTCTGTTCAGTTTACTTCGCCGATCTCCTTTCCTTCTGCCTAGTTAGCTTAGATCTAGAGTTTCTGGTCGTTTCGAGTATCGAATCGTGTGTTTCCAGTTCGTAGTTTATTTCTTCGAGTTAGTATAATCTGTTTACTTTTATTTCATAGAGGTTTGTTTCATGCAAGGTGCAGTTATGTGTTTCCTGCTTTCTTCCATGCTGATCCGTAGGCGGAATTTCAGTTTCGATGTTTGATTTTCGATTTGGAATCTTTGATTGTAGATCTGTGTTCATGAGTTATTAATCTGTGTTTTAATTGTGTTGAATCTGGTTTGTTTTCTGATTTTAGTTTGTGTTTGTTGAAGAAGATGATGTCCATATCCAATGTTGGGGACCACTTTGCTTTTTAGATGCTTTTTGCTTTTTGTCCTTCACTTTTAGTTATACCCTGCAGATCTGTCAGCCTAGTCACCACAACTACCACTACCTTCTGATATTCTGTTTAGCCCAAAATAGAAACTCAGTAACTTTCGAATATTTTCTGTTTCACCATGTCCACGTACACAGCTGCATATCAGAATCCTCTCACACCTCCTAGCCAGTAGGATACCACCTTCAATTTCTTGCCTAGGTAGAGACTCAACCCAAGCGTGGTAGCTAACCAAACCTTTCCAGAATATCACCACAATCACTCCAACCGTCACCATCTCTGTGGGATTCGACCCCTACCTTCACTATACTACCCAGTAGAAGAGGGTTGAGGAATTATTGATACCAGGTTTTAGGCTTAGCAGGGGATTGTTTCATCCTGATCAGTAGGATACACCCTTTGCTTGAACGACACCTACTCAAACCTGCTCTTTCAAGCATACACAAAAATGTGTACTCGGAAGACGACGCCTGTCCCAAAACTAGCCCGCTCCCTATCAGCAGAGGCTGAATGTCAATTTGACTATGTCAACAACGATTCTAATTAGTATACACTATGTCAATAACAAGTATATCCTGTTTAAAGCAAGCACAATTATCTTTTTACTTTTATATCAATTGTTAAAGTTTATAATGTCAACAACAATCCAAACAAGCATACACTATGTCACAGTATACAAAATTATCTCAATGACAAGTATATGCCGTTTATAGAAAACACAAGTATATTATCATAGTTCAATAACTATTGTATGAAATGTCAATAATCTTAAAAATTTAAACAAATCCTTAACTGGAAGAATATGCTTGTTCTATTCCGTTTTTTCCAGCAGCATTGTTCATTTCTATCTCTTCCGATTCTACCATCGCTAATCAACAAAAAAAAAACAGCAGAAATCGAATTCATAAGAAAACAAATCCAGATGTGTTTTAATACACTAAAATTGAAGCAATGTACTTAAAATTTGAATCAATTTCTTAAGCTGAAGAAGTCGCTTCAACGACCGCCGATTTGGAATGCCTTTTTCTGGCTACAATCGACGCTTCAGATTCAACAATTTCTTCGATCCTTATTTTTGGAAATTAATTGATGTAGAAAACTGAACGAAGTCCAGATTAGAAGAGAAGATGCGGAATTGTATAAGAAACTTGGGAGAGAAACGTTCGAGAGTTTTACAGAGATTTTTTAATATAATATAAACATTTTAGAACTGAAATGACAAAAATACCCCCTTGTTGACATAAACTACACGCTGTTGACATCGCACGAAAATTTTGAATGAGTGGCTGAGATTGCATCTCAATTCTCAGTTAGGCCCAAAAATCTCAACCTAACAGGACCATATATATATATATATATATATATATATAGTTTCGTGATCATATGATAACCCCTAAATATCGTAATAACCCTATAACTAAATCTGGACCACACATATTTCTAATCATGCGGTTGAGATTCAAACTTAGATTTACTTCATAAAAAAAAGCGCGGGGTAAAACTTACATTTCTCTCATTTAATTTCTGATTTTGCCAAATATCACGTAAAATGATAAAATGATAAAATGATAGGTTTATTGCATAGAATGATAGTTTTGAGATTTAAACTTAGATTTACTTCATAAAAAAACGCGGGGGTAAAACTGTCATTTCCCTCATTTAATTTCTGAATTTCGCCAAATATCACGTAAAATGATAAAATGATAGGTTTATTGCATAGAATGATAGTTTTGCCGGATAGAATGATACTCTTAGTTGATAAAATGATACTTTTAACTAACTGATAAAATGATAGGTTTATTGCATAGAATGATAGTTTTACCGGATAGAATGATACTCTGAGTTGATAAAATGATACTTTTGACTGACTGATAAAATGAAAAAATGATAGGTTTATTGCATAGAATGATAGTTTTGCCGGATAGAATGATACTCTGAGTTGATAAAATGATACTTTTAGCTTATAAATGTTAGGTTTACTGTATAAAATGATAGTTTTGCCGGATAGAATGATACTTTCAGCCGATAGAATGATAGTTTTGCCGGGTAGAATGATACTTTCAGCCGATAGAATGATAGGTATTGTTGGTGTATAAAATGACATTTTTGTTTAATAAAATGATACTTTTACCTGATAAAATGATAATCTAAGCGGATAAAATTATAGAAACCTAATAAAAATGATAGTTTTTCCGGATAGAATGATACTCTGAGTTGATAAAATGATACTTTTAGCTTATAAATGTTAGGTTTACTGCATAAAATGATCGTTTTGCCGGATAGAATGATACTTTCGGCCGATAGAATGATAGTTTTGCAGGGGTAGAATGATAGGTATTTTTGGTGTATAAAATGACATTTTTGTTTAATAAAATGATACTTTTACCTGATAAAATGATAATCTAAGCGTATAAAATGACAGTAACCTAATAAAAATGATAGTTTAGCTGAAGAAATTGCATATAAGCTGATAAAATGATACTTTAACGTGACAAAATGACATAAAACTGATAAAATGATAGTTTTTCCGGATAGAATGATACTTTCAGCCGATAGAATGATAGTTTTGCCGGGTAGAATGATACCTTCAGCCGATAGAATGATAGGTATTTTTGGTGTATAAAATGACATTTTTGTTTAATAAAATGATACTTTTACCTGATAAAATGATAATCTAAGCGGATAAAATGACAGTAACCTTATAAAAATGATAGTTTAGCTGAAGAAATTGCATATAAGCTGATAAAAATGATACTTTAACGTGACAAAATGACATAAAACTGATAAAATGATAGTTTTGCCGGATAGAATGATACTCTGAGTTGATAAAATGATACTTTTGACTGACTAATAAAATGATAAAATGATATATGTTAGGTTTATTGCATAGAATGATAGTTTTCCCGGATAGAATGATACTTTGAGTTGACAAAATGATACTTTTGACTGACTGGTAAAATGATAAAATGAGCGAAATTCAGAAATTAAATGAGCGAAATTTGGATACGTAAATTTTATCATGAGGGAAATGACATATTTACCCCCGCGCTTTTTTTTATGAAGTAAATCTAAGTTTGAATATCAGCCGCGTGATTTTAAAAATGTGTGGTCCAGATTTGGTTATAGGGTTATTACGGAAATTGGGGTTATCATTATAATGCACCCCATATATATATATATATATATATATATATATATATATATATATATATATATAGATATATATAGTCCTGTTAGGTTGAGATTTTTTAGCTTAATTGAGAATTGAGATACAGTTTCAGCCACCCTTCCACAACATTTTTGAAATGTCAACTGCAAGTAGATTATATCAACTCGGGGGTATTATCGTCAATAGCTTGCACATCAAATGTCAATAGTCTGCACATTAAATGTCAACAACTTATAATTGTCATTATATGTGTATAGTTGATATGAATTGTATATGTAGTTGACATTATATGTTTGTAGTTGACATGAATTGTATAACTACATTATATGTGTGTAGTTGACATGAATTGTATATGTAGTTGACAAAAAAATAAAAAAATAAAAAAACAATAAATAATATTTTTAAAAAAATAAAAAAAAAATTAAAAAAAATATTTATTGAATAAAATGTACCATGAAATTACCATTTTGTCCTTTCATAATTAATTATTCTAAAAATATTTTCCATGTGGCAAATTTTGGACCACCCATTTAATAAAAATGAGTGACTGATAATGCATTTCAATTCTCAATTAGGCTAAAAAATCTCATTTGATCACAACTATTACCAATGTTTAAAAAATAAGACTAGAGTTTGACTACTAATCATCATGTTGTCCTGTCCAATTTGAACATGAAAACATTGTAATAATTGAGCCATCGGTAAGCTTTTATTATCACGAAAATTAAAATATTTAAATTTATTTGGTGTGGAATTTGAAAAATAAAATCAACTTAATTGTACAAACGAATTTTACTATATATACCCAAATAAATTGGGCCAGCCCAGCTTAGTCAATGCATTGGATTAGTATTGACACAAGAAAATGATATTATCTACCCCTCGGTTTTATAGCAGTAGAGTCATTTTACCATTTTAGTATGTTCCATAGTAGTTGAATCATTTCCCTTGTTAGGAAAGTCATCACATTTCTTCACTCACTTTTTCCTCTCTATTACTTTCTTCTCTCTACTTTTTCCGCCCTTTTACTTTATTATATGTTTAGTTAATACATTACACACATTTTTCTTAATCTCCGTGCCGAAAATAAATGTGTCCACTACTATAGAACAGATGGAGTACTGTCTAAGCTGAGAGCATTCACAATGCACCAAAGGCCGAGGAAATGCCACTATAGAAGAGTGAGGCAGGCTGCATCGACCACCTGGGCAAACTGTAGAGCGATTCCGACCGCAAGGACGAATCTATCATATAGTTTTAATTTTTCACTAAATGCCTCACCTAAACTCTTAAATTTTTTCAAAGTATATTTTTGTTTGAATCGGTATAAATTACTGCCTCCATCCCTACCTGACCGCACAGTGAAGGCTAATCCAGTCGTGCCATGTGGCACTTGTGGTTGCTGAATTTTTATCTATTTCCTTGTACTTTATGATTTTCAATGTTTCTAATTTAATTATTAATTTTGTTTTTTCTAAAATAGTCGTTAGTGTCAAAAAATGAATTTCGAAAGTATCAAAGGAAACACATATCCTCATAAAAAATGAGTTTATTTAGGTCACTTCTCCTGTTTTTGTAGTAATTTTAATTCTGTTTTTGTAGTAATTTTAATTAGGATAGTGATTTAGAGATAATGTCTCTATGCCATACTGCCCCTATGTCACTTTGCCATAAACTAATTTAAATATAGACTAATATACCCTTATGTTATTTTGGTACCATGCAATTAAGTATAGTTCTAGTTTAGAGGATTTAATGTGAAGAACAATCCAAGGAAATATGATAAATTACAAATAAAGTTATTTTTTGTCATATGTTATAAATCTTATACTACCTCCGTCCCCCAAAATTCGTCCCAGTTTGACCGGGCACGGGTTTTAAGAAATATAATGGAAAGTGAGTTGAAAAAGTTAATGGATTGTGGGACCTACTTTTATATATTAGTTTTATAATAAAATGCGAGTACTAATGCCACAAAATAAAATGCGAGTACTAATACCTCCCATTGATGTACTAGATTATTTTACTAAAAAACAACCATTAAGTTAAAAAAAAGAAAAAAATTAATCTCTGTATCACACTATACCAATGCCACAAAATAACTTTCTTAATATCAAATTGTAAAAAATGTACCCCGTCCAAAAAAAATAGGGCACATTTACCATTTTTGGCTGTCCACAAAAAATAGAGCACATTTATTTATGGAAAGTTTTCAACAAAATAATAACCCTACATATCATTTTATTTACCACTTATGCCATTAGAATTAATAACCCCACATTCCACTAACACTACTTCTCTCTTACCTTTTCTCTTTCTCTCTTACTTTTTCCCTTTCTCTCTTACATTACCAATTATACATTAAAACCTGTGTCATTCACCAATTGCCTTATTTTTTGTGGACGGAGGGAGTATGTGTCACTAATTTTTTAATTCTCTCTCGGCCCAATAAAAATAAGAGCATTTTCATTTATGGAAAATGTCTCCAACTGATACGACCCCACGCGGAGGCCCCATGGCGATGTCCATGGCGAGGCGGCTACGGGAGGGCTCTCTACTTTTGTGCAAAAGGCCATGCTGGAGGAGTCCATGAAGAACGAGGAGCCCGCGATGAGAAACGTGCTGAAATTTGAAGGAGGAAGCATTCCACCCGACCGGGTGGGATTTGATGCACCAAACAACCCGGCCGGGTACAACCTTCTGGAGGAGCCGTAGCCAAACTTCCCCACCCGCCCGGGTACCCATGCTGCCACCCGCCCGGGTGCCCCGTCCATGGCGTGAAAGGGTCAGAGCATTCCACCCGGCCGGGTGACTTTTGGTCATCTCATCCACCCGGCCGGGTAGTGCACGGAAGGAAGCCAGACTGCAGAGACTTTCACCCGGCCGGGCAGAGTGACGCTACCTAGATTTTGTGGGCCTTTTTGTTGGGATTTGGGCTTAAACTATAAATACCCCCTTTTCCCATTTTTATTCCTTAGTTTTTGCTGAAATGAAATACTTGTGAGATTTGTTCCTCTTGAAGAGGGTTTCTATCTAATTCATAGATTTAGGTTGCTTGGTTCGTCAATTCCTAGTGAAGTGCCTTAGCTTACTTCATCAATGACTTTATATTCCATTTTCCACCTTTATCCAATGTTAATCCTTCTTATTCATCTTAGATTCATTAGTTCTTTTTGGATATATGATTTGCCTTTATTTACCTTGATTAATTGAAAATATATTTCACCAAAAATATTTGATCAAACATCTATTATTGGGTTTTTCCTTGGGTTAATGGATCATGAATTACATGGATCCACATCATTTGATATCTAGAGCTTAGTACCCACTAGGTGTTTGATCTATTGTTTCATTGAGTTTTCTTCTATTCATTGTTTTGCTCTGTTTTTGTTGGGATATCGTATTGATCAAATGTGCTTAGATTAAGCTGAAATTTGGTGTGTATGATCTATGTTATGTGACCTATCGTTCTACAAAGTTTCATCCAAAAATGTGGGGTTTAACATCATTGCCATGTTTTGGCATAGTTGGGGAAATCCATGCAAATCATATCCAATTCTTAGATCTGAATATATATGAATATTTTTCCCTAGATGTAGACTTGATAGTGAATCTCTCCACCAAAATTCATCGAATTTGGGCATGGGGATCAATACCAAAACAATTCCTAAATATCAGCCAAATTTAAGCAAAAGCTTCATCCCAACTTTCTTTGGTTTGTGTGTGTTTTGCTTAAGGCCTTGAACATACTTGCATCTTGCTAATAGGTTTTTATGTGTTAAGTCTTCTTGATTTTTGTTTGCCAAGGGGTATACCATGATTGATCCACCTCAAGCACCTAAAACTTGGAATTGGAGTTGCGAGTGTGAGAGAAACCACCTATTACTATACTCTAAACCTTCTCCCGAGTGATATCGGGAAGTGATATTTGTTGGGTTGAGACATCTTGGTTAAGTCCACCTTCTTAAATCTTACTTTCTTTATTTTTCACTAACCACACTTGGGCTAGTCCATAGTGTTTGTCTTATTGCAGAAATTTACTCTATGCCTCCTCGCACCTGGTCCAACAAAATGGCGGGGACAAGTGCGGAAGCGGAGGAAGCAAACTTGAGCCATCCTACAACCGAGAGGGACCTAGCAAGCTTAATGACTCAAATGTTGGTGGATCTTAGACGTGATCTCCAACAAGATATCCAAGTGTCCGAAGGTCGCACACGAGCCGTCCAAGACACTCTATTTGAGGAGTTCAATGCCTTGAAGGAAGAACGGAGGACGAGACCTCCCACTCCTATGGGTAATGATATACCCAATGAGGTTCCGGGGGAAGGCGAATAAGGGGAGGCATATGATGGATGACCAAGGGGGAATGTTAGAGAGAGAATTAACTACATGGAGAATGGATGGTTTGGGAAGGGGTTATGGAGCCAATAGGCGGTTAGAAGGAGGAAACAGGGGGGGTGTGGTCATTTTGGGGGGAGGAAATCAACATGGGGGGATGGAACCTTATGGGGATAGGTTTAGAAGAGATAGATACCACGGTGAGAAGATTCGGCCTCGATTTGATGACCCTTCCAAGACCTTGAAGCACAACCTACCTGAATTCCATGGCAAGATTGACCCCGAAGCCTACTTGGAGTGGGAATCTCAAGTGGATAAAGTTTTCTCCCACCACAATTATTCCGAGGGAGACAAGGTGTGAAGATTGCATTGGCAGAGTTTAGGGGCCTTGCTAATACTTGGTGAATGATGTGATGAGGAAGAGAAGATTAGCTAGGTTAGGAGAAGTCCTTTTTTGGGAAGAGTTGTGTAGGATCATGAAGGAGTCATTTGCGCCTAAGTCCTATTACCATAGGCTTAGAGGGGAGCTTCAAGACCTAAGGCAAGGATCAATGAGCGTAATGGATTACTATTATGAACTTCTCTCCTTGATGAACAAGATAGGGGTGGATGAGTCGGAGGAGGCTACTCAAGACCGTTTCATCCATGGTCTCACACTACTTTGAAGCATAAAGTGCATATTGAGGCGTTGAGGGGCATATCTTTGGGGGAAATGCTTAGTTTTGCCGAGACCTTCGAGAGGCAAGGTAAAGAGGTGGGTCTTAGCAAGACAAAGATGGCGCTTAGCCAATCCGGAGGGGGAATGGTTGAAAGCAAGTGGAGCACCCCTACCAAAAAGATGGAGAGTTTCCCTAGATATCAAGGGAAGTCATCAAGAAAACCTACTCCTAGCCCTCAAGTCTCCAAAGCTCCCGCTCCCTTGAGCGATAAAAAGGTACAATGCTTTACGTGTAAGGGTTATGGTCATTATGTGCGTGAGTGCACAAACCAACGTGTGATGGTTATTGGGCAAGATGGTAGTGTGTATAGTGAAAATGATGAGGAGTGTGTAGAGGAGGGTGTGGAGGCAAGTGTGAATCCCCGCACATCTTATTCTAGTGGGGAGGAGGAGAATGAAGAGGTGAAGACATAGTGGTGCTTAGGATACTCCATGTGCAACAAGAGCTTGAGGAGCAAAGGTGCAATATCTTCCACATGAATTGCAAGGTGAATGATAAAACTTGTTTGGTGATCATTGATGGTGGGAGTTGTGCCAATGTTGTGAGTGAGGAATTGGTGGCCAAATTGGGGTTGGAGGCCATCAAACATCCTAGGCCCAATAAATTTAATGGTTAGGGGAAACCTGGGAGTTGAAGGTAAGTACTCAAAGCCGTGTGCCCTTGAAGAATGGAGTGTTTGAAGATGAGGTGTTGTGTGATGTGATACCCATGACGGCTTGCCACGTCTTATTGGGAAGGTCTTGGGAATTTGATAGGAAAGTTTACAAAACCAGCTACACTAATGAGTATTTCTACATGCTCAATGGCTTGAAGGTTAGGTTGAGGCCTCTCTTGCCTAAGGATGTATTTGAAGCACACCAACACTTACAATGGAAAAGAGAAAGGGGTAGAGAGAAAAGGCTAGTGAGTGTGGGTGAGATAAAAAAGCCAAGTGAGAGTGGGGGTGGTGGGAGGAAGTCAAAAGCACCCAAAAGAGGAAAATCTCAAGCACAGGAGGTAAAAGATTGCTTGATAGCTAGGACTTCTGACCTTGGGTGAGCTCTAAATAGCCGTTCAACCATACTTCTTATGGTGTGAAATGATTTGTGTTTGAAAACTAACGCTAACCCTTGTCCTTTGGTGATTGACCATGTCTTGCAGGATTTTCAAGATGTCTTCCCGGATGAACTTCCTGTTAGGATTGGTATACTAAAAAGCATATTTCGAGCATGTTGCATGGATAGAATTGCTTGTATACAATAAACTCTACAATCCACTTTTAACCTAAGGCGAGAAGAATTAATTTTATCGCATTGGTGTTTGCTTATGCATTTATAAGATGTTTCTCAAACATTTAAATGTATAAGAAGCAAATAAGTCTAATTCTTCTGCATAGTAGACTGGTCGTGAACGACGTTCACAGAAGGTGACGCAGTCGGTCCTTTGTAGAAGAAAATAGAATTTCACAACCCAGATAGGCTTTGGCTACCTATCGTGAAAGGTTGCAGTGTCAGTCCGCATGTTTCCTTACCTTAGGAAATAAATGACACTGGTGTGGTATAGCACTGAAGGATCTAACAGTTGAGATAAGTCTTTCTAGCTATTTACTGAAAGACGAGGTCTCGGTGATTGTTATTTCTTAATCATTGTTGACATAACACGGGAAATAATAAACTAAAGAGGTAATGCCCGGATTACTCGTAATTTGGGATTGGACGGGCAGTCAATATTATTATACTATAGTGGATGATAATAATATTCTATTGGATTTGTATTAAATTGGGGCTCAATTTAATTAGTAAAAGTCCAACAGGTTTGGCCCAAGTCCAACCTCCATGGATCCCTAATCTGGCCCATCATAACTCTATATAAAAGGAGATTAGAAAGGAGATTTAATCATAATTAATCATTAATTTTCGTGCTCCCCTGTGGGAGTGGACGAAAAATCGGTTTTTGAGAAAACTGATATTCTGTCTTCTTTCTAATCAAGCCCTTTTCGATTCTGACAAGCTTTGCCCACCCAAAGGTCATTATCTGAGTTCGGGATACAGATTAGAAGATTTGTGGTTGAGTACGAAAAACATCACGTGGAGAAGGCGCAAGCAATCGTCGATTCTTTGGAGAATCAGATCGGTAATTCTAAACCGTAGGAATTCATGTTTTAGGTTTTTATTCCTTTTACATGAATTATGTGTGTTCTTGGATGCAATTCTGTGTTTAACATGTGGTTAATTAATCCCATAATCGGTCAAATAGATCCGTAGATCTGATTTATTTGTGAATGCATGACTTCCGCTGTGCAAAGGGCTCCAAACCCCAGCAATTGGTATCAGAGCCAATTTTTGGCTCTGATTATGTGGATTAATTTCATGTTATGTGAATTGCTTGAATGCATGACCAGATGTGTTTTCGTTGTTTGATTATGTGTTACAACACGTAAACTTTGAAAACCCTAGTACTACGTGAACTCGTGATCTCACCTAATTGCATGACTTGTAAGATTGATTACGGTGAATCTTGTAATGTGATTTGTTTTTGTAATCATTGCGTTGAGTCAATGATTTCTTTAATCCTAAATGGATTTGGTACCGTGAATCAATTCGAGTCAATACACTTTTGAGGGGATTTCATTCGCCGCTCGCGGGAGTTATCGGAGCTGTCACCATAGCTGCGACGGAGACGACGCAGCAATTGACGGTTGCAATCTGTTCCAAGAAACTGCATCAGCGGTGGGGTTCGAGTGGGAGCCTTTCGTGGGCAGTATCCCGGTCTCGAGGTGGACAACGCTGAAGCAGTAGGAGCTCTGCGTGCACCGGGCAGCAGCCGCTGCGAAGGCGATGTCGACGTAGCAGCAGCGGCAGCTACAGGTGTGACGATGCAGCGACTCGGCGGCGATCGGACAGCAAACGCAGCAGCAAGAACAACGTTGATGGCACTTCGACGGGCAGCAGTGGCTGCAAAGACAACGAAGTCGCAGCAGTAGCGACGATGACGCAGCAGCGCTGGCGGCTACAGAAACGCTGCAGTAACAGCCTCGATCTGGGCAAGATCTGGACTAGGGCAGTTTGAGCATAGGCTGGGGAGTTCCGTTTCAGCCGAGAGCTGCTCAAGGGTTGCGGATTGAGTGGAGTCGTGCTGCAGCAGTTTCGGCCTCTAAGACGCCATTTTTCCAAAATTAGTTTTGGATATATTTCAAGATTTTATTTAGTATGTGATTTGAATATATCTTTAAATGGATTATCTAACATTTAATTTTAAATTAAATTATGGATTAATTTGGATTTTATCCTTATTTTATGGATTTAGATATATTTAATTATATCTAGAAAAATCCTAGATAAATTTTGGATGTATAATTAAATTTATTTCTGTCATATGGATTTAGATAGATTTTATTCTATCTTGTTGAATCCTTGATTGACTAAGATAAATATTAATTAAGTTTATTCATATCTTATAGATATTGATAGATCTATATCTATCTAGAATATATCTTAGTAGATTTGGATAATTAAAATCCATGTTTATCTTTATCTTGTGGATATTTATAGAATTAATTCTATTTAGAATATATCCTAGTAGATTTAGATAATTAAACGTATCCTTATCTTATAGATATTGATAGATTTATATCTGTCTAGAATATATCTTAGAAGATTTAGATAATTGTTAATCCAGTATTGTAATTATCTTTTGGATTTAAGGTAGATTTAGTTCTATCTAGTTAAATCCTAGTTGAATTAATTAATATTAATTCTAGTTTATCCTAATTTTATGGATATAAATAGATTTATTTCTATTAAGAACATATCCTAGATAAATTTGGATAAAGATAATACAAGATAATCCTAATCTAATTGGATTTTGATAAAGTTAACTTTATCTAGAATAAATCCTAATAGATATGATATATTCTAGTTTCTTATTATAAATAATTTAAGATTTTCTTAAATCTTAGAGTGATTGGATCTTATCTTCGTCTTATGGATTTGGAGAAATTTGTTTTTATCCTGAAATATCCTGGTAAGATTTAGATAATGATAATTCAAGGTCAGTTTTATCTTGAATTTTAGGATTTGATTTTAAAATCTAGAATAATCCTAAGAGGATTTAGATAGATTCCATTCTATCTAGATAAATCCTAAATTAATTTGGGTAGTCATTATCCAAATAAATCGTATCAAATCCGAAATTCCTATTTTGGGTAAGATAAGGAATTAATTATTTAATTAAATCTCCCTAGATTTATTAAATAATTTAAATAATTATCCAATGATTAATCACCATGATTAAATGGATTTATCTGTTTATTTGGTATTAATCTGTTTTAAGTGGGTTATCTGCCTTATCTACTTATGTGATAATTATGCAAAAACCATGTTTAAAATTACTAAACGATAATTACAACAATGCGTTGTATATGGTCTCCATAAATTGGTCTATATATGAAGCAGTTCTAATATTATCGCGACCCACCTTAGTGGGAGCAATAATCCTACGAAATAGCAAGTTCATAAGATTAGACTTCTTAATGGTAAATTGTTTAAAATGGAAGCATGTTTCTAATATTATCGCGACCCACCCTAGTGGGAGCCATAATCCTACGAAATTGCAAGTTCATGTGTTTAAACATATTTATAAGATAGCTATGGAATTTTGTTAGTGGCGTGCGACCTTCCCTAGAAGGAGTATCAAAACAGAAACGAAATTCCTAGATGCTAATATTTATGGTTAAAGCTTAGGCAATATTTGGCGGCCATGCTACCTTAGTGGTCTCTGGACTATTCGTCGGTATTGTGACCAGGAAATTGTTGGAATCTGAATTTGTATGACCCCCCTAGAGGCGTACTTATTTTGGTTTTGACAATTGCGAGATACATACATTGTTTTGTGGTTGTTTGCAATTATGTATCAAGCATAGTATGTGATAAATAGTTTTATTTCTTCTCAGCCAAATTCTTAATAATGTCTGCGAACCTTAAAGAAATCAAACTCGAAGGCCAAAATTATGTAGACTGGAAATATAAAATGGATAAGATTCTCATTGCTGAAAGCTTAAAGTTTGTATTCACCAATTCATGTCCTCGATTTCCTTGACAAAATTCTATAAAGAAAGTTTAAGAATGCATTTCATGCATGTACCTGACAAGTTCTTTGAGATAGAAGGTCAAACTACTTTCTTTTAAGTAGTAAGACACGTCTTGATTTATATTGATGAAAGAGGAATATCCAATAAGGACGATGTCCAAATTCTATTGGAATATCCACAAGAGATAGAATGTTTTGAGGAATCTTCTGATTCAGTTACTCAAATAGTTTCTTCACTCAGTTCATCGCCAAATATAATAGAAAGTGATTATATGAAGGTTGTTACTTAAAAGTTGGAAACATTCTACATGATATTCACTTTATTACTAATAGAGGAAGATAACATGACAGATGATAGATTCGTTAAAGCTGCATCTTTCCTATGTCTTAGTCCAATCGAACAGAAGACTAGTAATGGAAAGAGGGAAGAGTTGAATTGTCATCAATGTCTGCTGAAAGCAAGAAAGGCAAGATAAATTAGGTGAAAAGGCAAGGAGAAGATGCATTGTAAGTCAGATTGACCTCTTCTATAGAAGGACAATGACTTAGATAACAATGCAACTTCTAAAAGAGAGATCTAGATCCAGTTGGGCAGTTGTTGCAGTGGGAGCTATTTATTTATGCTCACTTTATTGTTTTGTTTTGATGTTAGAGATTTTGTTTTATTGGTACAGTCTTGTTTAGAATGAATTTATATTCAATTTCTAAACTCATTTATGATTCTACGATGTTCAATTTCATTTTATAATGCTTGCATTATTGAGAAATATGGATCGAATATCTATCATAGTAGCATAGAAAAACAAATATACATCAAAGTATCTAAACAATATAATTGCAAAAGATTGAGTATAACACCACAGTTCAACTTCTAAAACAATGAATGATAAAGTATTTATGGTACTTAATCATAAGGCCAAGAAAGTACTTAGTAATTGTTCAAACTGATTTTGTCTAACTCAAGTGACTATCGAGATTTTAACAGCTTACTTGTTAAATAGCTTGAAAGTCAGGTAAGTCTGATTGATGCACAATAAGTTAGAATCTTTTGGTGGTTCAAGGGATTCAGAATACTTATAGAGATGCAACATAGAAAGACTAGTAAGTCTCAATGGTTTACACCATGAGAGACGAGCAAATGAGTTAAGATCAGTAGTGGGAGTTAAACCCTAGTTGACTACTCCAAGCATTCTTCTAAAGAATGTGATAGTCATATAAGAAGATATCGAAGTCTCTCGAAGACAAGTTCGATAAGTGAACAGTTTTACTCAATAACACCTTATCATTGATGGATATACATTGGAAACAACGAGTTATACCTTAGAGAAAATATCATAACATCAGTACCTTCTACAACACACGAGTTGTGGACTAGAGGCAAGTTTAGTCCAGCACATCTCAAGGTGAGACGTTATTCCAACACATGTTTTCGAAAAGGTATCCAAGTAATTGGAGTTGTGTACTGAGGTATGTTTTAAGGTTGTCCCAAATGATAGAAAAGGTACAAGTTCTATAATCTTCACGGCAAGATATGTGTTTGTTTACACGAATACTAGATTCCTTGATGAAGATTATGAGGAGAACTACAAGCCTAACAACATGATAATTCTCAATATAATGAGAATATCTATTTTCCACCTTAACCAAGAAGTCATACCATTAGAAACTTATACACTAAGAATATCAACGTTTGTACCTAAGGTTGTAAGAGTCGTGTCGTAGTGGGAGCGTTCTTTGCGAACATAATAAGTTCATGGGTCTAAAAGAGTCTTAAGACTCAGTCTTAGATCAACTTGAACATAATCCCTGTAACTACAAGGACGCAATGACTTATTCAGATAATCATTCTTGATAAGATGATAGATTCTGAATAACAATCTTAAATAGACAAGAATGTTTGCAAGACTTGCGATACTACCCATAGACTATTTCAGTCAGTGGGAGGTAGTGGACCTGCAAGTGTAAGCATGGATCTCAAAAGGCTAGAATAATGGCAAAGGGTTATACCCAGAGAGAATTATATTCTAGCCTACCATTTTTGCCTAAGTCGATCTGTATATTGTCTATTGTAGCCTACATAAATTAGGATGTATGTACTATGATTGTCAAGACAGTTTTCTTTAAGTAGAAGTCTTGAGGAGATCATTTGCATGGAACATCTTAATGGTTATGTAATACATGACAAGAAAGTTGAAAGTGCATTATATTTGGTATTCTTGGTACTCTACGATGATGACATCTATAAAAGTTGATAAACAACTAAGAGGGTTATCTAGCGTAGGAAACTGGTCGTCTACCCAGTTTAAGGATGATGGATTTAAGATAATCTAGTTACATTCAAAGCATCTGTGTCATTAGATTGCTAGAAAAAGAATGTATGTTTTTCTTAAAGAATCCTACATCTACACAATACTTAGACACTTTAGCATTGAAAATTCCAAGAAAAGATTTTTCTTTTTTCTAGACGGAATTATTTTGTCTCTAATCAAGTGTTTTTCGACATTGAATGAGATCAAGAAGAATGAGAAAAGTTCCATAATTGGAAGTCTCATATATGCTATGATGTGTATTAAGTTAGATATTAGCTTTGTCGTTGGCATAGAAGCATGATATCATTTTAACCATGGCCAAGGACATTGGATTGGGTAAAGAATATACTATAGTACTTGAAGAAGACTAAACGGTATGCTCTGGTTTACCAGACATCCATGTTATGTCCTTTAGGTTACATCGACTTGATTGTATAATTGATTGATGATCGAGTTATCCTCTGACTATGTGTTAACGTTAGGAGTTGAAAACTGAGTCATGAAGGAGTGTGATTACATCACAGACTCTATCATGAAAATTACAAGTGTGGTTTCATCAGAAACTACTAAGGTAGTTGTTAATCTCAGTAACTTCCTAATAGCTTTGACCGTGATTCCAAGTATGTGTATGAGTATTATATTTTGTTATAATTACTCTAGTCCGAGTATGTGTATGAGTATTATATTTTGTTATAATTACTCTAGTCATATGTCTAACTCGAGGGAAACACGATCTGATAAAGCTAAGCAATCACATAGAGATGAAGTATGAAATTAATTAAGGATTAAGTGCGCAATAAGACGTTATGGTTTCCAAGATATCATCAGAGAACAACCTGGCAGAACTTTTCACAAAAAGCCTATATGGCAACATGTTTTACACATAAGGTGAAAAGTACGGTAGTTCGATGTATCATGGCCTGAGACCTGCTTAGAGTATAAGTGGGAGAGTTTTGGCAGTGGGTATACTCGAAAGCATGATTTTGAGTATAAGTGGGAGATTGTTAGGATTGGTATACTGAAAAGCATATTTCGAGCATGTTGCATGGATAGAATTGCTTGTATACAATAAACTCTACAATCCACTTTTAACCTAAGGCGAGAAGAATTAATTTTATCGCATTGGTGTTTGCTTATGCATTTATAAGATGTTTCTCAAACATTTAAATGTATAAGAAGCAAATAAGTCTAATTCTTCTGCATAGTAGACTGGTCGTGAACGACGCTCACAGAAGGTGACGCAGTCGGTCCTTTGTAGAAGAAAATAGAATTTCACAACCCAGATAGGGTTTGGCTACCTATCGTGAAAGCTTGCAGTGTCAGTCCGCATGTTTCCTTACCTTAGGAAATAAATGACACTGGTATGGTATAGCACTGAAGGATCTAACAGTTGAGATAAGTCTTTATTGCTATTTACTGAAAGACGAGGTCTCGGTGATTGTTATTTCTTAATCATTGTTGACATAACATTGAGCATACGATATTGATTATGCACTACTTTGATTTATCAAATGGTGCGGATTTTTTGCAATCCAAGAATCCTGGTATCTTGGGTAGTGGTGATCAATGTCTAGAGGTGTTCTTATTGCAATGAATCGTGTGCTGGGTGAGTCCAGTTTGATAATATCCTCAAGAGGTGATCGAAAAAGGTTTTATTATTCAGAAACCCGGCCGGTTGGAATTTATTCCAGAATAATAAATAAAGATTTTGAACTAGACAACTCTTGGAAAAAGATATTAATTAATTAAAGTCAAATAGCAGACTTAAATTAATTAATGGATATTTATATCTTAAACACGGGAAATAATAAACTAAAGAGGTAATGCCCGGATTACTCGTAATTTGGGATTGGACGGGCAGTCAATATTATTATACTATAGTGGATGATAATAATATTCTATTGGATTTGTATTAAATTGGGGCTCAATTTAATTAGTAAAAGTCCAACAGGTTTGGCCCAAGTCCAACCTCCATGGATCCCTAATCTGGCCCATCATAACTCTATATAATAGGAGATTAGAAAGGAGATTTAATCATAATTAATCATTAATTTTCATGCTCCCCTGTGGGAGTGGACGAAAAATCAGTTTTTGAGAAAACTGATATTCTGTCTTCTTTCTAATCAAGCCCTTTTCGATTCTGACAAGCTTTGCTCACCCAAAGGTCATTATCTGAGTTCGGGATACAGATTAGAAGATTTGTGGTTGAGTACGAAAAACATCACGTGGAGAAGGCGCAAGCAATCGTCGATTCTTTGGAGAATCAGATCGGTAATTCTAAACCGTAGGAATTCATGTTTTAGGTTTTTATTCCTTTTACATGAATTATGTGCGTTCTTGGATGCAATTCTGTGTTTAACATGTGGTTAATTAATCCCATAATCGGTCAAATAGATCCGTAGATCTGATTTATTTGTGAATGCATGACTTCCGCTGTGCAAGGGGCTCCAAACCCCAGCACTTCCCAACAAGCTTCCACCCATGAGAGGGACAGAGCATCAAATTGATTTTGTTCCCGGATCCTCACTTCCCAACCGGGCGGCTTACAAGGCAAACCCGACGGAGACATAAGAACTTCAAAGGTAAGTCGAGAGACTCCTTGCCAAAGGTTTGATCCGAGAATCTCTTTCACCTTGTGCCGTTCCTGTGATTTTAGTTCCAAAGAAAGATGGTAGTTGGAGAATGTGCGTTGATTGTAGGGCCATAAACAAGATCACTATTAAGTGTAGGCATCCCATACCTAGACTAGATGACATGCTTGAGGACTTATGTGGCTCTACTTGCTTTTCTAAGATTGACTTGGCTAGTGGGTACCATCAAATTCGCATGAAAGAGGGAGATGAGTGGAAAACTACTTTTAAAATCAAGTTTGGCTTGTATGAATGGCTAGTTATGCCTTTTGGGTTGACTAATGCCCCCTCTATTTTCATGTGTTTAATGAACCATGTACTTCGTCCCTTTATTGGAAAATTTGTGGTTGTGTATTTTGATGATATCTTGATTTATACTAAAAGTGTGGCATCTCTCTTTCTTGTCACCATCCCGCGGTACGGATATGGCTTAACTTTCTCAGCTTCCTCTATCTGATTTTTTTCCGAGGCTTCACCTCCCACCTTTTCCTTGCCCTTTTTCTTTCCCTTGATCCACTCTACTGGATCCTCCCTTTTTTCCATGGCTTGGTCCAGAATCAGTTGTTGGAGATATTGCAGAATGGCTGGGGCCTTGGTAAACTTTCCCCGACCTCAGGGATATTTCACTAATGGCTTGGTCCAGAATCAGTTGCTGGATTTCCTGCATCGCATCATATGGATGGTACGATACCAACATATCTTTGTGGCCAGCGTTGGGGTCTGTTGTATCTTTGATTCGGTGGTCCCCCACTATAGTTGGGCTGCGGGTAGGCAGATTGCCCTAGTGTTCTTGCTGGTATTGCGGCTTGTTGTATTGTTGATTTCCCGGATGCTGATTTCCCCGTTGGTGTAGTGGAACGTAGCTGACCATCTGGTTGTTTGGCTACCTCCCCTGGTTGCTTGACTGGGGGCTCGAATGTCTATATCCCCAATTTCCTTCCGGTTGTCTGGTTGACCAGTTAGGTCGTCCTCCATTGGACCAATTCCCTTGAGGTATGCCTTGTATCCTGTTCTCTCCAATGCTTGGTTTCTCTTGGATCCGAGCAGGCCAGTCGGGCTGCCCTTCGGTGAGTTGTAAGTACTGTTGCGCTGGTTGTGGTGGTTGGCTTTGATTTGGATCACTCCATCTGAAGTTAGGGTGGTCTCTCCATGGAACGTCTCTCTGTTTACCCTGGATCCAGTTGCCATTCGCATTCCAGTGGCCGACAGCATTCACTTGGGCTTGTGGCTCCGCCTCAGGGGGAAACTCGCAATAGTAATAATGATTCTCTTCTGGCGATGGTGGTGGCGGCGCATACTGCGTCTCTTTCGGTGCAGGTAGTGGAGGCGGTCTGGCTTTCTCCACTGCCTCAAGAAGCTTCTTCTCCATTTGCTCAAATCGAACCTCCAACTTTTCATCATTGCGTGCCTCTGCTACATGCACTGCCCCTCTTCTATACAGCCCTCGAGATGTCTCATACGACCGCTTAGCCTCGATCAGCCTCTCCAGTATATTTTTGGCTTGGCTAAATGGGGTTTTCGAGAAATCCCCTTGAGCTGCGAGGTTTAGGTCATTCTTGCTGTCGACTGTCAGTCCATCATAGAAGATCGAATAGATCTCCCGCTTCCGTAGCTTGTGGTTGGGGCATGCTTGGAGCAGCCCTTGGAATCTATCCCAATACTTGCCGAGGGGCTCATCGTACTCCAGTCTGGCTTCTGTGATTTCCCTTTTCAGGGCACTCGTTTTTTATGCGGGGAAGAAACGATCTAGGAAAATCATTCGGAACTCGGCCCATATTTTGATGGACCCTTCTGGCAGTCTCGATAGCCATACTCCAGCTTCGCCCTTCAAAACGAAAGGGATTGCCTACAGCCTATAATCTTCAGACGTAGATCCAGCCGGTACAGGCTGGATATCACAATATCGGCAAAATTCCTCCAGGAAAGCATACGGACATTCCTTTGAAAGACCGTAAAAGTGGGATAGAACGGCCAGTACTCCTGACTTGATTGCAATGGTCCGCATTCCAGGAGTAACGGCAATGGCATGTGTGGGCTCCTTCTCATCATGAGCGTGCAGAGAGCCAATTCCCGAGTCATTATCGACGAAGGCCCTCTTTGCTTGTTTAGGTGGTGGTAGTTTGGGATGTGTGTTCTTCTCTTCTTCTTCTTCTTCTTCTTCTTCGTTGGTCAGTTGTTCAGCGTGTTAGGGTTTTGTATACTAGAAATCACCTTTCGAGTGATTGGATACTGTAAAACTCTAATGGTTATTTTCCAATAAATGCAACTGATTATTTTTGTCATAATGTTGTTATGTTTTACATTTAATGGTTGTTTATTACATATTTAAATGTATGAGCAAACGTAACAAAGTCTAAGTCTTTGTTTTAGTAGACCGGTTGTGGGCGTCGTCCAATTTAAGGTAACACGGTCAGTTCTAAACAAAAAAATATAAGAATTTCACAACCTAGATAGGCCTAGACTACCTATCGCGAAAGGTTGCAATGTCAGTCCGATTATTTCTAAACCTTATTGAAATAAGATGACGTTGGTGTGGTATAGCACTAAATGGATCTAACAGCAAGACGAGTCTTTATGCTATCTACTGAAAGACGAGGTCTTGAAATTAATTTCTTAATCAATGTACGTTAGCATTGAGCATACGATATTGAGGATCCACTACTTTGACTTACCAAAGGTGCGGGTTTTTCGTAACCCAACGATCCAGGTATATTGGGTAGTGGTGATCATTATCTAGAGGTGCTAGGATTGCTATTATGTTGAAACGTGCGCGAGGAGAGTCTCGTTTGATAACATCCACAAGAGGAGCTCAAAACGAGGTTTTATTATTCGGAACCTAGCTAGTTGGTGTTTGATTACTCTATGAATAATAAATAAGAGTTTCATGCTAAGTCCACTCTTGGAATTCAAAATATGTTAATTAATTAAGTCTATAGCAGACATTAATAGATTAATGGATGTTTTCATCTTAAGCGCGGGAAATGAATCAAATGCAATTAAAGGAAACCCGGAATACTTGTAATTTCGGATTTGGAAGGCAGTGCAATATTACTTCTGTAGTGGCTGCTCGTAATATTCCAATATAAGCTTATATTAAATTGCGGGTTCAATTTAATTAGTAAAAAGCTAATTGGGTGAGGCCTGTTCCAAATTCTTCCTTAGATCCCTGACTGGGCCCAATATGTGACTTATACAGATAGGAGAATAAAGGAGACAGAAAACATAACAATTTATTATCAAAATTTTCGTCCCCCTCTAAAGAGAGATCTCGAAATTTGTGCCTCCTCCGTGAGCTGAGTTCTGTCTTCCATTATTCGAGTCCTAGTACGTTGGTGAGATTTGCCCACATAAATATCAGCGTATAGTCCGGGACACCAGTCAGAAGATCTGAGGTCTTGTATTGAAGATCTTCACGTGGAGACGGAGCAAGCCATCATCGATTCCTGATTGAATCAACAAGGTAAATTGGCTAATTCCGTAGTAAGCATGTTTTAGGGATTTTATGTGCTAAAGCATGTTTTAATTCAAGTTATGAGCATGATACATGTGATAATTACGCGAATAGATTTTGTCTAAATAATCTGCTAAATAGATCAAATTCATGTGATCCGTTTTGAACGCACGCTTCCGCTGCCAGCCCCTTCACAGCGGCTGCTTGTGCGGCTCTGTAACGAGTGGTAACGATGTCGACTTCTTGAACTCTCCAATGCGCGTAAGCCTCTCTGTGTAAAAAGGGATGATTCCAGTGTCCACCGCGTTGGTACCTTCTCATCAACAATAAGAAAAAAAATGAGAAAAGAAAGAAATAAGATTATGTACTCCTACGCACTACGCACAAACATAAAATAACACCATGCTTCCCCGGCAACGGCGCCATTTTGGCGAGGTTTTTATGAACGACAAACGCGAATTCGTACTAAGTTATATGGAAAGATAACTGAACCGGTTGGATCAGTTAGCAAATGTCGTTGCCACTTGATCAAATCGATCTCGCTTTCGCTCGTTTACCCACCAAAGTAATTTATAACTCCCAATTTGGCACTACTTTAACAGTAAAGCGGCTAGTTCGGGGTCGATCCCACAGAGAAGTTGGTGTATCAAGTGTGTGAATAGTGAACAGGGGGTTGGCTGCTGCCACGCTTTAACTTGTGAGTTTTTAACTACTGATTTTACTCTAGACAGAATTAAACTGGTTAATTTGAACAAGGTAAATTTAACTACTGGATCAAGTGCATCATAACGAAACTGAAACTAAAGCAGTAAATGCGAGGATGAAACCGAAAACAACTTTGATAAAACTAGAACAGTACAGCGTGAATTTTAAACTAAGCTAACACTCTGGAAATTACGAAAGCAAGTAAAACTGAGAAGAGCCTCGGCGAGAAACTTAAGACTACGACGACAGATAACAAGTATTCTGCAGCGCTTCTTTAGTCGCCCTTTTCTAACTAAACATTACTTTATCTAAGCTAAGCCAAGCTATTCTAGAGAACTGAACTAAGTTAGAGAACTAAGCTAAACTAGGCGGAAAGTAAAGGATCAGATCCCTTTCATGTGGTGGCACATTCTCTATTTATAGGCTCGGCACGACCTCCAGCTGGATAACGATCTTGGCAGGGAATATTCGCTGATGCAGAGAGTGAGCGACTCATTGATTGCTACGTGCTCTTCTTCTAGAACGACGATTCTTTTCAGTAACAAATTCGTGACTCAGCTCCGTCCTTGCGTCTCATATATCAGCACGTGTCCCCTTCTAGAACGTTGTCCTTGATAACAGAATGTTGCGCACCATCCAGCTCATAGCCTCGCGTGTCCTTCTTCGGACATCCAGTGGTCCCCTCCTTAACTGCTTGATTACTCCCCTTGATCAACTTCCCTTGAAATCTGGCCTTTTTCGCCTATTGTACTCGCTTGATCAGTTTGGTCTTGTTGCTTTGGTCAAGTGGCATTCCTGCACATTTAACACTTGCTTTGGCGATAAACCGATCAAGTAGAGTACATTTTACCCTTAAACCGATGCATGAAATGAGCCTTATCAGTAATGCTTAGTTAGAGAAAAGGGCGACCGAAGGGAGCGCTACAGAATACTCTATATCTGTCAGCGTTGTCTCAAGTTTCCTGCCGAGGATCTTCTCGGTTTACTTGCTTTCGTATTTTCCAAAGTGTTAGCTTAGTTTAATTTCAAGTTGCTTTGTTGTTAAAGTTTTGAGCTTTTTTGTATTCCACATGTTCGCTGTACTCATTTGGATTCTGAATATAAAATCGAAGTTGTTCTGTTTTCGTCATCGTGTTTACTGTTCTAAGTAGTTAATTTTCATTCCAGTCTGAATTTCACTTGACCTAGTAGTTAAATTTCCCTTGAGCAAGTAGTTAGTTACTTTTCTGTCTAAAGTAAAATCAGTAGTTAAAAACTCCCAAAGTTAAATCGTGGCAGCAAGCCAAACCCCTATTCACTACGTACACACTCGATACACTAGTTTCTCTGTGATCGACCCCAAACTTGCCGCTTTACTGTTAAAGTAGTGCAAAATTGGGAGTTTATAATTTACATTGGTGGCGTGCGAGAGCGAGATCAACTTGATCAAGTGGCAACGACATTTGCTAAATGATCCATTCGGTTCAGTTATCTTTTCCATATAACTTGAATCAAAGAAAACCGCAAGTCGCATCCGCAGGTCCGCCAAAAATGGCGCCGTTGCTGGGGAAGCATGGTGCTACTTTATGTTTGTGTGTAGCGCATAGGTGTATATAATTTTGTTTCTTTCTTTTCTCATTTGTTTATCTTTCTGTTTATGAGAAGGTACCAACGCGGTTGACACTGGAATCATCCTTTCGTATACAGAGATACAAACGCGCATTGGAGAATCCAGGAAGCCGGTGTTGCTACCACACGATACCAAGCCACACTAGCAGCAGCCGCCGCTGAACAACTGACCAACGAAGAAGAAGGAGAGCAGAACGTACTGAAGGGGTTGGCAGCGGAAGCATGCATTCTTACAGATCACATATACGAATCTATTTTGCAGATTATTTAGACAAATTCTATTCGCGTAATTATCACATGTATCATGCTCATAACTTGAATTTCAAACATGCTTTAGCACAAAAAATCCCTAAAACATGCTTGCTACGGAGTTAGCCAATTTACCTCGTTGATTCTCCAAAGAATCGTCGATTGCTCGCGCCTTCTCCACGATGATCTTCAATACTAGACCACGGATCTTCTGACTGTTGTCCTGAACTCTATTCCGACATCAGGGTGGGCTGATCTTATCGAAATACTAGGACTCGAATAAAGAAGACAGAAATTCCTCACGGAGGAGGAGCTGAAGAAAAATCGCCCCTTATGGAATATAGGAGTGGACGAAAATTTTGAAAACCATTAAGTGTGTTTTCTGTCTCCTTTATTCTCCTATTTATAATAGTTACATATTGGGCTCAGTCAGGGATCTATGGAAGGCTTTGGATATGGGTTCCCCCAATTAGCTTTTTAGTAATTAAATTGAACCCACAATTTAATACAAGCTTACATTGGAATAATACGAGCAACCACTACAGACGTAATATTGACCTCCCTATCCAAATCCGAAATTACAAGTAATCCGGGTTTCCATTTTTGTTTATTATTTATTTCCCGCGCTTAAGATATAAATGCCCATTAATTAATTAAAGTCTGCTATGGACTTAATTAATTAACATCTTATTAATTCCAAGAGTAGACTTAGCAAGAAACACTTATTTATTATTCATAGAGTAATAAAACTCCAACTGGCCAGTTTCCGAATAATAAAACCTTGTTCAAGCTCCTCTTGAGGACATTATCAGACGAGACTCCCCTCGCGCATGATTCAACATAATAGCAATCCTAGCACCGCTAGATAATGATCACCACTACCCAATATACCTGGATCGTTGAGTGACGAAAAACCCGCACCTTTGGTAAGTCAAAGTAGTAGATACTCAATATCATATGCTCAATGCTAACGTACATTGATTAAGAAATAGATATTTATCAAGACCTCGTCTTTCAGTAGATAGCATAAAAACACGTCTTGATGTTAGATCCATTCAGTGCTATACCACACCAACGTCATCTTATTTCAATAAGGCTTAGAAATAATCGGACTGACATTGCAACCTTTCACGATAGGTAGCTAAAGCCTATCTAGGTTGTGAAATTCTTCTTTTTCTTTTGCAAAGCATTGCATAGAACCGACTGTAGTTACCTTAAAGTGGACGACGCCCACAACCAGTCTACTAAGCAAAAGACTTAGGCTTCGTTTACTTCTTATGCATTTAAATATTTATAAAACATCTTATAAACGCACAAGCAAACCCAATGTAATAATATACTGATTCTATTCGTGCAAACTGCTCGAATGATACTGAATCGGGTCAAAAGTGGATTGTAGAGTTTTTCCGTACACAAGCAAGATTCTATTCATGCGAAGTCGCTCGAAACATGCTTTTCAGTATACTAACCCTAACAATCTCCCACTTATACTCAAAACATGCTTTCGAGTATACCCACTACCAGAAACTCTCCCACTTATACACAAAGCAGGTCTTGGAGCTAGATATATCGAACTACCATTCATTTCACATCATGTTTGAAACATGTTGCCACAAAGGCAATTTATGTGAAAAATTTGCTTGGTTGTTCTCTGATAATATCTTTCCCACCACTATGTCTTTGCTGCGTACTTGATCTTTAATTAATTTCATCTCTCTATGTGATTGCTTAGCTTATGATCTCGTGTTCCCTTGAGCTAGCCTTTGCTTGAGTAAAATTACTCATAGGCATACTCAAACTTACGATCAAAGCTTCTAGGAGTATACTCCTAATGTAAACACATATAATGAGGATGACTTAATTGATCACTGATTAGTCATAAGACTTAGTCACTGTAACCCCAAGGACATTACATGAATGACTGGTAAACTAGAATATAGCGATTAGTCTTTCTCAAGTATTATGGTATATCCATTACCTCAACAAAGTCCTTTGCCATGGTTAATATGATATATACTTGCTATGCAAAAGCACAACTAATATCAAACTTAGTACACATCATAACATACATGAGACATCTATTTGCAGAATCTGTCTCATAATTCTTGTTCTCACTAACTGTCAAACGACACTTGACTAGAGACAAGAAAATTCCATCTTGAATGGTAAAAACCTTTTCATGGAAATTCTAATGCTAAAATGTTCCAAGCAATGTATAGATATAGGATTCCAAAGAGAATCTCAACATTCTTTCTAGCAATCTCAAAGAATTAGATGCTTAGAATATAATTAGTTTCTCTGAAATCCTTTATCTTAAACTGGGTAGACAACCAGTTTCCTACGCTAGATGCCAACCTTAGTTGTTTGCAACTTTTATAGATTTCATCATCGTAGGGTACCAATAATACCATATTCAATGCACTTTCAACTTCTTTGTGCTTACTACACGCTTAAGGGCACATGTCAAATTCCAAACATTTGACAATCTCGCTAAAGCACATACTATGATTTAGATGCATGCCTAAGACCATAAAGGTCTTCATTAGCTTCCAATCATGTGTTTCTTTCCCTTTATTACATACCTATTAGGATGTGCCATGTAGATGATTTCTTCAAGACTTCTATTAATAGAAAGCTGTCTTGACAATCATGATACATACATTCTAATTATGTAAGTGCTGATAGACAGAAGGATCAAACAAATCTTGGCACAACAACAGCGAGAATATGATATTTCTATTTGGGAATAGCCCATTGTCATTGACTAGCCATTTGAGATCCACATTTACACTTGCAAATGTACTAGTTCCCACTGACTGACACAACCTGTAGGCAGTATTGCAAGTCTTGTAAAATATGTTGTCTATCTAAGATTGTAGTTTGGAATCTACCACCTTTCCAAGGATGAATATCCAAACAAACCAATTCTACACTGTAGTTAAAGGGATTATGTTCAAGTTAATCTAAGACTGAGTCTTGCGACACTCTAAGACCCATGAACTTGTTATGTTCCTTGGAACGCTCCCACTACGACATGGTTCTAACAATCTTAGGTGTTGAAGTTGATTTTATTAGTGCATAAGCTTCTAATGGTATTAGTCCTTGGTAACGTGGAAAATTCGATATGTCTCTTTGTCCTGAGAGTTATCACGCTGTTAGGCTTTTAGTTCCTGTCTTGATCTTCAAACAAGAGTTCTATCTTTGAAGATTACAGAACTTATAATCTTACATCATTTGGGACAACATTAAAACATGCCTGATAAGTACTCAATTCCAATTACTTGGATACCTTTCCAACATGCATTGGAACAACATTACACCTTGAGATGTGCTAGACTAGGATCGCTCTAGTCCACAACTCGTGTTTTGTAGAAGGTACTGATGATGGTAGTTTCATTAAGGTGTATCTCGTTATATCTAACGCTTATCCCATCAATGATAAGATTTTCATGAGTACAACTCATCACTTAATCAAACTTGTCTTAGAAAGACTTCGATTCCTTCTTACATAACTATCCCATTCTTCAGAAAAATGCTTGGATTCGTCAATGGAGGTTAGGCTCCCACTATTGATCATAACCCATTGCTTGTCTCCTTATGGTGTAAACCATTGAGACTTGCTAGTCTTTCTATGTTGCACTTATGTAAGCGATCTGAATCGAATGATTCTCACTTAGTGCATCAAACAGACATTCTCGACTTTAAAGCTATTTAACAAACAAATCGTTAAAATCTTGATGGTCTGGATCAGTCTGAACAATAGCTAAGTATTTTCTTGGCGTTAAGACTAAGAGCCATAAATACTTTATCATTCATTGTTTAAGAAGTTGAGGTGTTGTTTCATACTCAATCTAGTTGCATTTGTATCGTTTCAATACTATGACACCTTAAACATCAACCATAAAACAATAATTGACCAAAAATAGCTCCCACTGCAACAAAAACCTAACTGGATCAAGATCTCTTACTTAGAAGTTGCATTTCCATGTAAGTCATTGTCCTTCTTTAAAAGAGGTCAATCCAACTTACAAAACATCTTCACTCGCTTCAGACAAACTTTGATGACAATTCAGGCTCTCCCATTTCCATATTCAGTCTTTTGTTCAAATGAACTAGGACTTAGGAAAAATGCTGCCTTCATGAATTCGTCATCTATCATGTTACTTTCCTCTAACAGTAATATAGCGACTAATATTCTGAAGGTTTTCTACTTTTCGGTTAAACCTTCTTTTAGTCATTTCTTATTACTTCAGGCGATAACTTGAGTCAAAAACTATTTGAGTGATCAAAAGATTCCTCAAAATATTCTGTCCCTTTAGGATATTGCAATCGAATCATCTTGACAGATTCTATTGATATTCATCTTTCATCGTCACTAACCAAGACTTGTCGTGCTACTTAAAAGAAAATAGTTTGACCTTATTCCTCAAAGAAGTTGTCAAGTACATGCAAAAAACATTCTCGAACAATCTTCGTGGAATTATGTTGAGGAAATGGAGGACATGAATCATTGAGTATAAACTCCAAGTTTTAGCGATGAGAATCTTATCCATTTTCATTTCCAGTCTACATAATTTTGGCATTCGAGTTCATTTCTTTAAGGACCGCAGACAAAATATGAACGACATAATGAAGATTTGGCATATAAACTTATTATCACATACTTATGCTCAATACATAATCGCAAATAACCACAAAACAATTATGTATCTTGCAACTGTAAAATTAAAATTTTGTATCCCCAGAGGAGGTCAATACGCATTAAATCTTACAATTTTACTGGTCACAATCATCGACGAATAGTCCAGAGACCATAGAGTGGCATGGCCGCCTAATGTTGCCTAAGCAAGACCACCGAATTTAGCATTACAGAGTCTCATTTCTACAACACACTCCCATAACAATACTCATGTGCTGCTAACAAGATCAAGCTATCTCATAAATTCTGTGTGAACTTTTGAATCTCGTAGTTTCTTAGGATTATTGTCCCCACAGAGCAGGTGGCGATAATATTGGAAACCATATTCTAGTTCATACTATTTATATTTGATAAGTCCGCCTTATGAACTTGCTATTTCTTAGGATTATTGTCCCCACAGAGCAGGTGGCGATAATATTAGAAAAAAACTTCATAAATTGCAGACCAATTGATGGAGACCATATACAACGCACTTGTTGTAATTATCGCTTAGATATTTTATATGGTTTATGCATAATTATCACATAAGCAGATAAAGCAGATAATCCACTTACAAAGATAAACACCAAATAAACAGATAAATCCATTTAATGCATGGCATTTAAACACACCGGATAATTAATGACAATTATTTAATCTAGTCAAGGGAGAATCAATTAAATAATTATGTTTTATCTTGGATAATTATTATCCAAATTCATTTAGGATTTATCAAAATAGGGTTAACTATCTAAATCCATTTAGGATCATTCTAGATTTTATTTCGATAAAATCAAATCCTTCAATTCAAGATAACGTTGATCTAGGATTATCATTATTTAAATCGTTCTAGGATATTACTAGATAGAAACGATTCCATCATAATCCATACCATAAATAAAATCCAATCAACCAAGATTTATACATATCTTAATTCCTTTTAGAATAGACATCTAGAATATATCAAACATTACTTAGGATTTCTTCGATATATGAATTTATCTAAATCCAATTAAATAAGGATTTTCTTATATATTGTCTTTATCCTAATTTATCTAGGATATAAATCCAAAAGATAAGGATAACTTGGATTGATGCTTATTTTAATCCATCTAAGATTTGTCTTGATAGAATTAAATCTATTCAAATCCATAGGATAAAATAAATTAATATTAATATTAATCCTAATCCATTTAGGATTTATTCTTGGAGTAAATTCATATAAATCCAAAGAATTAGATAATATTATATTATAATTATTCATATTTATCTAAGATTTATCTAGGAAGAAATCCATATAAATCTATAAGATAAGAATAAAATATTATATTATCACTATCTAAATCCATCTAGAATTTATCTATGAATAAATTCATATGATAAGAATAAAATAATATTATCATTATCTAAATCCAACTAGGATTCATCTAGGAATAAATCCATATAAATCCACGGGATATAGATAAAAAAAATTAGATTATTATTTTCCAAATATAACTAGGATTTATCTAGGAATAATATCCATATAAATCCATTAAATGAGGAAAGAATCTAATTAATCCATGATTTGATTCATAATCAAATCTCGTATAATATATAAAATCCACAAAAGTTATACTCAAATCTTATTTCCAAATTCATCTTGAATATTTTCGAAAATAAAATCCAAGAATCTAGGGAAATCTTCCCGAAAGATTTTATTTCTATTAAATAATAATATTTTAATGATATCTTTTAATAAAATAATTAAATAATCATTAAAATAATCTTTCATCGTTATCTCATCGCACGAACGATGAACGACGAAAATCCGACGAGTTCGTCGTCGGAGTACGACGCATTCGGCGTCGCAGTCTGCTGCGTGTAGGGGCGCGCCTGCACTCGGTCGTCTCGACCATCGGGTGCCGACGTATCTATCTAGGCATCTCGACGGATGGCGCTGGCTCTCGGCCAGCGTCTCGCTACCCGTCTCAGCCTATCTGGCTCATCGGACGATGCCTGCTCTCGGCCAGGAGCTTGCGCGGTGGCGCAGCTCCTCTCGGCCAGCAGGTGGTTTCCCGTCTGGGCCCCTCCCGAGCCTCGATGCTCCCACTCCTAAGGCACACGTCGCGCTAGTCGGCGAGCACGTCTCGACTAGTGGCTCGGAGCTTCGCCTCGGTCCTTCCGCCTATGGTTTGGGCTCTCGGCGCCTCGGTGTCTCAGTCGGTTCTCGGTCGGACCACCGCACCGTGCCAGCCTCCATGTCGATCTCGACGCTGGTTCATCTAGGGCGTTTGGTCTCGGTCGGCCCCTTGATCGTAGCTCCCCTGCTCCCACTGTCTCGACATCCCTATTTCGATTGCGCATGGTGTGATCCATCTCGGCGCGAACGCCGACGGATCGCACGTCTCGTACGATTGAGTAATTCAAGTTCTTTGATTCGATAGTTCTTGAGTTCATCATGCATAATAAATTAAACAAAACACCAAGAACATGCTTCGAAATCAAATAATACATGCATACATGAATTTCGCGAAATTTAAATCCAAATAATCAGAGCCAAAGACTGGCTCTGATACCAATTGAAGGGGTTGGCAGCGGAAGCATGCGTTCTTACGGATCACATATACGGATCTATTTTGCAGATTATTTAGACAAATTCTATTCGCGTAATTATCACATGTATCATGCTCATAACTTGAATTTCAAACATGCTTTAGCACAAAAAATCCCTAAAACATGCTTGCTACGGAATTAGCCAATTTACCTCGTTGATTCTTCAAAGAATGGTCGATTGCTCACGCCTTCTCCACGATGATCTTCAATACTAGACCACAGATCTTCTGACTGGTGTCCCAAACTCTATTCCGACATCAGGGTGGGCTGATCTTATCGAAATACTAGGACTTGAATAAAGAAGACAGAAATTCCTCACGGAGGAGGAGCTGAAGAAAAATCGTCCCTTACGGAATATAGGAGAGGACGAAAATTTTGAAAATCATTAAGTGTGTTTTCTGTCTCCTTTATTCTCCTATTTATAATAGTTACATATTGGGCCCAGTCAGGGATCTATGGAAGGCTTTGGATATGGGCTCTCCCAATTAGCTTTTTACTAATTAAATTGAACCCACAATTTAATACAATCTTATATTGAAATATTACGAGCAGCCACTACAGACGTAATATTGACCTCCCTCTCCAAATCCGAAATTACAAGTTATCCGGGTTTCCATTTTTGTTTATTATTTATTTCCCGCGTTTAAGATATAAATGCCCATTAATTAATTAATTCCAAGAGTAGACTTAGCAAGAAACACTTATTTATTATTCATAAAGTAATAAAACTCCAACTGGTCGGTTTCCGAATAATAAAACCTTGTTCAAGCTCCTCTTGAGGACATTATCAAACGAGACTCGATTCAACATAATAGCAATCCTAGCACCGCTAGATAATGATCACCACTATCCAATATACCTGGATCATTGGGTGACGAAAAACCTGCACCTTTGGTAAGTCAAAGTAGTAGATACTCAATATCATATGCTCAATACTAACGTACATTGATTAAGAAATAGATATTTATCAAGACCTCGTCTTTCAGTAGATAGCATAAAGACACGTCTTGATGTTAGATCCATTCAGTGCTATACCACACCAACGTCATCTTATTTGAATAAGGCTTAGAAATAATCGGACTGACATTGCAACCTTTCACGATAGGTAGCCAAAGCCTATCTAGGTTGTGAAATTCTTCTTTTTCTTTTGCAAAGCATTGCATAGAACCGACTGTAGTTACCTTAAAGAGGACGACACCCACAACCAGTCTACTAAGCAAAAGACTTAGGCTTTGTTTACTTCTTATGCATTTAAATATTTATAAAACATCTTATAAATGCACAAGCAAACACAATGTAATAATATACTGATTCTATTCGTGCAAACTGCTCGAATGATACTGAATCGGGTCAAAAGTTGATTGTAGAGTTTTTCCGTACACAAGCAAGATTCTATTCGTGCGAAGTCGCTCGAAACATGCTTTTCAGTATAATAACCCTAACACGTACCACCCCAGCCACCACCACTTGAACAAGCAAAAGCAGAGATGACCCTCGTCGACAACGACTCAGGAATTTGCTCTCTGCACGCTCATGACGAACAGGAGCCCACACATGCCATTGTCGTTACTCCTGGGATACGGATCATCGCGATCAAGTCAGGAGTACTGGCTGTTTTATCTCATTTTTATGACCTTTCAAAAGAGTGTTCGTACGCCTTCCTGGAGGAATTTTGCCGATACTGTCATATCCAGCCCGTACCGGCTGTGATATCTAAACGCGGCGATCAAGTCAGGAGTACTGGTTGTTTTATAGGCTGAAAGCCATATCCTTTGTTTTGAAGGGTGATGCTGGAGTATGGCTGTCGAGACTGCCAGAAGGGTCCATTAAAATATGGGCCGAGTTCCGAATGATATTCCTTGATCGCTTCTTTCCAGCGTAAAAAATGAGTGTCCTCAAGCGGGAGATTACAGATGCCACACAGGAGTATGATGAGCCCCTCGGCCAGTACTGGGATAGATTCCAAGGGCTGCTTCAAGCATGCCCCAACCACAAGCTGGGGGAGCGGGAGATCTACTCGATCTTCTACGGTGGATTGACAGTCGACAGCAAGAATGATCTCAACCTAGCAGCTCAGGGGGATTTCTCAAAGACCCCATTCAGCCAAGCCAAGAACATCTTGGAGAGGCTCATTGAGGCCAAGCGATCGTATGAGACGTCCCGAGGCCAGTACCGAAGAGGTGCAGTACACACAGCTAAGGCACGTAGTGATGAAAAATTGGAGGCTCGATTCGAGCATTTGGAGAAGAAGCTGCTTGAAACAGTAGAAAAATCCAGAGCACCTCCGCCACCTCCACCCAAAGAGCAGCAGTATGCGCCGCCATCACCACTAGAAGAGCATCACTATTTCTATTGCGAGTTTCCCCCTGAGGCGGAGCCGCAAGCCCAAGTGAATGCGGTCGGCACTGGAATGCGAATGGCAACTGGATCCATGGCAAACAGAGAGACGCTCCATGGCGAGACCACCCTAACTTCAGGTGGACTGATCAGAATCAAAGCCAACCACCTCAACCCTTGACACAACAGATTCAACCCTCTGAGGGGCAGCCCAACTGGCCAGCCCGAAACCAGGAGAGGACAAATAGCGGAGGGATCAGAATGCAGGGAGGACAAGTAGGTTGTCAAGCGAATCTCAAGGGAACTGGTCAAACAGACAGAATGAGGGAAACTGCGGGTACAGACAGCAAGGCCCCCAGTCAAGCTACCAGGGAAGGCAACCGGACAACCAAATGGTGAGTTATGTCCCGCCACACCAGAGAAGCAACCAAAAGCATGCCCGGCCGCAATACCAGCAAGAGCATTATGGGCAGTCTGACTACCCGCAGCCCAACCACGGTGGGGGACCACCGAATTAAAGATACAACCGACACCCCAACGATGGCCAAGGAGATATGATAGTACCGCACCATCCTAATGATGCGATGCAGGAAATCCAAGAAGCCCAGAGAGAACAGAGGGCTGCACTGGAGATACTGACGAAGCAACTTTCTCAAGTCGCGTTGTCACTGGGCGAGCTGAGGGGAAATGAAGGAAAGATTCCAGCCACTGTGCAGTCACCTGGTAGAGAGAACATTAACGAAGTATCCCTGAGATCAGGAAAAGTCTACCAGAACCCTACTCCACCTATGAAATCTCCAGCATCTATGTCTGGACCGAGCCATGATGAAGAAGGAGAATCCAGTGGAGGAGCGCAAGCAAAAGGGAGAGAAGAGGGCAAGGCAGTAGTGGGAGGTGAAAACTCAGAGGAAAGTCAGAGAGATGAAGCTGAGAAAGTTAAGCCATATCCGTACCGAGGAATGGTGACAAGAAAGAGGGACGTCACGATCGACGTGGCGAGTATGTTCAAGGATGTGGAAGTAAAGGTGCCGCTCTTGACGGCGTTAAAAATGCCCCCGATTAGTAAATTCATCAAAGACTACTTGGCAGGAAAAGTTAACGAGGAAGGGAGACTAATTACAGAAGAGAATGTCTCCGCCGTGATCCAGAGAAGCGACCTTCCCTCCAAGAAGACTGATCCTGGAATATTTACTCTACCGATCTCAATCAGAGATATTCAAGTGGAGCACGCGATGTGCGATCTCGGGGCATCCATCAATGTGATGCCATATGCTATCTATGAGAAGCTGGGAGCGGCCAAGCTCATCGACACTGACATCATGATCCAGTTGGCCGACAGATCGTGTATTCACCCGGAAGGAATTCTGGAAGACGTGATTGTGAAGGTGAATAACTTTCTATACCCAACCGATTTTTTTGTAATCATAATGACGGAGCCAGCAACAAAGGAATCAAGTGGAGTCCTACTGGGGAGACCGTTCCTATCCACGGCGAGCACCATCGTAGACATCCGTAATGGGACGATAAGCTTGGACTTCAATGGAGAGCAATTCACATTCAATATCGATGAAGCCATGAAGAGGCCAACCAACAGCGAGAACATATACTCAGTAGATGTGACGGAGCCCCTAGTACAGGAATGTTTGGAGGAAGAATTCCTAAAGAGGCAGTTCACTAACTCCGCTATAGATGAAGAGGCCGAGAAAGAAGTAGAAGAGTGGTATGAGACTACGAAGGTCGGAGAAATAGATGACCAAGCCATCGCGAAGGCGATAATGGATTTTCGTGAGCATCCGCGACCAGCTGGGTCAAGTGGGACCGCTCAAGTATCCAACCTAGCGAAGCGACAGAAAATCCTCTGCCCACTGAAGAGCCAAAGCTCGCGAAGGAGTTGAAGCCCCTTCCAGCACATCTTAAGTACGCCTATCTGGGGAAGGAAGAAACGAAACATGTCATCATCAACAGCCAGTTGACCTAGGGGCAGGAAGACAGATTGCTGGAAGTATTAAGGAAGAACGAGAAAGCTATCAGCTGGAAGCTGACAGACTTGGTGGGCATCAGCTCAGACTTGTGTATGCACCACATCTTACTAGAAAAAGGAGCCAAGCTACGCCGCGACTAACAATGGAAACTCAACCCCAACATGATAAGGAAATCGTCAAGTTGGCTTCGATCGGGATTATCTACTCCATTCCAGACAATAACTGGGTCAGCCCAGTGCACATGGTGCCCAAGAAAGGAGGGATTCAAGTAGTGAAAAACGAGAAACACGAATTGATCCCGACAAGCACCGTTACTGGGTGGAGAATCTGCATTGACTATAGGATGCTGAACGCAGCAACAAAGAATGATCACTTCCCATTGCCATTCATTGATCAGATGTTGGAGAAGTTAGCAGGGAAGCAGTACTTCAGCTTCCTGGATGGTTATAGTGGCTACTTCCAGATCTCCGTGAATCCAGATGACCAAGAGAAGACAACATTCACCTGTCCCTTTGGCACTTACGCTTACAGGAGGATGTCGTTTGGCCTCTGTAATGCCCCGAACACTTTCCAGAGATGCATGATGAGTATTTTCTCTGACCTATTGGAAGACTGCATTGAGATCTTCATGGACGATTTCACTGTCTAAGGGGACGATTTCGATCAAGGGCTGCATAGCCTGAACAGGGTATTGGAAAGATGCCGCCAGAAGGACTTGGTTCTGAATTTTGAAAAATGCCATTTTATGGTTACTGAAGGAATAGTCCTGGGCAATGTAGTGTTGAGTAGGGGAATAGAGGTTGACCCAGCAAAAGTAGCGGTCATTGCAAAACTGTCGTAACCCACCAATCAAAAGGAGAACAGAGCCTTTTTGGGCCATGCTGGGTTTTATAGAAGGTTTATCAAAGATTTCGCAAAGATAGCCCAACCTCTGAAAAAGCTTCTCCAGAATGACGTGGAGTTCGAATTCTCTGATGCCTGCAAGGTCGCGTTCCAATTCCTGAAGGACCGATTGATAAGCTCTCCGATAATACGCGCCCCCGATTGGAGCCACCCCTTTGAGGTGATGTGCGATGCTAGCGACTATGCTATAGGAGCGGTGTTGGGTCAAAAGATTGGAGGAAAAAGTTATGTCATCTTCTACGCGTCAAAAACGTTGAATCAGGCACAGAAGAACTATGACGTGACCGAGAAGGAGATGCTGTCGGTGGTCTATGCCTTTGAGAAGTTTAGGCCGTACCTGCTTGGGTCCAAAGTGATAGTGTATACAGACCATGCGGCCATCAAGTACCTCTTGGCGAAGAATGAATCAAAACCGCGATTAATCAGATGGGTACTCCTTCTACAGGAGTTTGATTGGAAAGCAGTGGATAAGAAGAGATGCGAGAACAGAGTGGCAGATCACTTAAGCCGAATTTTACAAGAAGATAACGGCGGCCATTTCAGATGCCTTCCCTGAGGAGCACCTCTACCTGATCAAGTCAGAATCTTACCGACAGTGGGTCAACCTAGTGGCAGAGGTTGATCAAGCCGAGCAAGGAAGAAAGGGGCAGCACACGCGGAAAGTGCCATGGTTTGCAGATATGGCCAATTACTTAGTGACAGGCGAGCTGTCTGGGAGTGATGAAGTTACAAGGGCACAGAAGCTAAAGCTTAAAAGCGACTTCCGATACTTCTATTGGGATGATCCTTACCTATGGAAAATGGGGGCAGATCAAGTAATTCGACGTTGTATACCCGACTGGGAGCAAGAAGACGTGCTGGTCCACTGCCACTCATTGGCTTGTGGTGGTCATTTCGAACCAAAAAAAACAGCAAGAAAAGTACTGGACATCGGATTCTACTGGCCTTCCATCCATAGAGATGCTTATGAATTCTGCAAGAGGTGCCCTCAATGTATGGGGAATGGATTTCATGGGACCATTCCCATCTTCTGAAGGCAATCTCTACATCTTAGTGGCGGTGGACTATGTGTCCAAGTGGATCGAGGCATAGGCAACTAAGACATGTGAATCCAAAGAAGAGGCGAAGTTCTTGAAGACGAACATCTTTCCCCGCTATGGGGTGCCACGGGCTATCATCTCGGACCAAGGAACTCACTTTTTCAACAGAACCATCGAAGCCCTCATGAGAAAATATGGAGTCCACCACCGCTTATCCACACCTTACCACCCTCTGTCCAATGGCCAAGCCGAAGTGTCAAACAGGGAAATCAAGGCAATTCTAGAGAAAACGGTCAATCCCACGAGGAAAGACTGGAGCCTTCGTCTGGAGGACGCGCTCTGGGCCTACAGGACCGCCTTCAAAACGCCTATCGGAATGTCCCCATACCGGCTGGTATTTGGGAAAATGTGCCATTTGCCCGTGGGGGTCAAGCATCAAGCTTTTTGGGCTATTAAAGAAATGAATTTGGATACCAAGGCTGGTGCCACAGAGAGGAGAATGCAACTACAAGAGCTCGAAGAACTCCGCCTTGATGCCTATGATTCTGCCATGTGGTACAAGGAAAAGGTGAAGATGTGGCATGACAAGAACCTTCACAAGAAGGAACTCAAGGTGGGCTGGCATGACAAGAACCTTCGCAAGAAGGAACTCAAGGTGGGCCAGAGAGTGCTTCTCTTCCAATCCAGACTCAAACTAATGCTAAGGAAACTAAGGTCAAGATGGATTGGTCCTTATACATTGTCGCCATCAAAGCAAATGGAGCAGTCGAATTCCAGGGGAGCGATCCAGACTCGCCTACCTTCATGGCGAATGGTCACAGGGTAAAGCTGTACAGAGAAGGAATGGAGGCATTTGTGATGGACGACATCCCACTACTCATGCCTATCTCTCGCCAATAAGCAGGTAAAAGGAGTGATTGGGTACTCATGGGTAGTCTGCTTGATCAAGAAACAAATTCTTAATCTATTAAACTGATCAAGTGACATCCCAGGGGAACTCGGTCAAGTCCTTGTAGTTACTGTAAATAGTTTTTCGTGTGTTAGTTTTTAAATTCTTAGAAAATTAAAAATCGGAAGAAAGGAAGGAAACTGATCAAGTGGAACTTTTTGAGTTTTCGTGTGGGATTAATTGTCCACTTGATCAGTGCAATTCGAATTTAATTGTTGGTACAGTACTTTCATTGATCAGGGCAGGTAATGATAGGACGTGTGCAGCCATTGCAGAGGTGTCAGATGACGCCAACTGTCACAGTGAAAGGACGTCCTGGAGAGAGAGAGAAGAGGCGTATCGGAGAAGCTAAGCCAGCTGGCACTCTGAAAAGGCGCGCCTGTGCACAAAGAGTCGCAAGGATCTGAACAGCCGCAGGGATCTCAACAGTCGAGATTTCCATATAAAAGGGGTCTCTCTGATCCCACTTTTCATCAACTGCCTTCAGAACATTCGTGTTACCCTCATCTAATTCTCTCTAAGTTCAAATCCCCTTCAAGAAATCACCCACAATCATCACCAGAGAAAAAAAATGCAGAGCACTCAACTCAATTCTTCTTCTTCTGCTTCAGAAGCCGGTATCAGCAGTGGTAACCGGAGATCCTTACCACCGGCCACCAGAATCCCATCATCGCCACCCAGATTCATCGGTCCACTCCAATATGTGGACCCGACTTCCATAAAGCGTCTAAACTCCATACTCAGATGTTTTCCCACCGGCACTGACTCCGCGGAGGTTTACACCTCCCTTGAAGCTCGCCTAGGAATTTCTCGGTCTAAGGACCCCGCTTCGCCGCCACCAGCAGAGGGCACGCCCACTCAAAACACCCCGTCACCAATTAGTGGCGGGAACCTTACATACCTTCCCAAGGGGCTGCCGCAACCGGTTGGGGTTGTAAATATTGATGATGATGATGATGAGAGGGAGAATTTTCTGCCTCTCCCCAGTGATCTCCTACTACGACGAAGGGAGGCAGAATGGAATCTCTTTTCGACTGTGGAGGATGACTCAGTCCCGGGAAGGACGCGCCGCCGGACGATAGAGCAACTGCTGGAGGACGCTGCGTTTTTTAGGCAACAGGTGGATGAAAAGAGACAAGCGACTTAAGGGGGCGATGGTGCCGTAGATGCAAGCAAGGCTGTGAAGGACTGTCGGGTGAGAGCAGAGGAAGAAAGCAAGAGGAAGGGGGAAGAGAGTGTCCTTCCTCCCCCCAAGAGAAGCCACCCTACCAGTCAAGGTATTTGGTTTACTAACGCTGCCCAACATGCCCCTCCACGCGAAGGAGATGGGGGAAAAGATACCAAGAAGTAGGAGCTCCGATGAACGCGAACGTCCTGCAGGCAATAAGGAAGGCCTGCGAAATGGAGGCAATAAGGAAGGCCTGCAACATCCCCTGTTCAACCATCTCAAAGGCAATAGTATCACCCTTAACTCAGTTTATTTGTGTAAATTGTTGTTTTCTATTCCGTTCGCACACTTAGTCCTGTGCATGGACTAAGTGTGAGAAGTTTGTGTTGGTATGCCTAAATCTGTTTTGATTTTTGTTTATCTGTTTTGGTTGGCATGTTTGACTGTTGGCACTATTTCACACTTAGCCCAGTGTCTGGTCTAAGTGTGAGAAGTTTTCCTTATTTTTTTCTGTCGTGTCTTTGCCTGTACCTAACCCTTTTCCACTACATCTAGTCCCTCGAGGACGAGTTCATATGCAATGGGAGGGGGGAGGGTTAGTTCCAGAAAATAAAAATCATACATGTTAAAATTTTGAAGTTTGAAAACACAAAATATCAGTTAGTAATAAATAGGCAATATGCATGAAATTGGATAAGTGGAAGACTTGATTACTTTGGGAAGAGTTAGAGAAAGTAATCAGTATGTTTACATGTAGAAACTTGATTGCAAAAAAACATGATCAGTTTGAACAACGCGAGTATGATGAAAATGCTCAATTTTTAAACTTACTGTGAAGCCTCTCTATATGTGAGTTATAAGCCAAAGTAGAACATTTTCTACTATTTTTACAAAGAAATAAAAAAAATTTACGAGAGGCTGAATTTTTTATATTTAGATGAAAGTTGCACAAGTAGTAAGGACTAAAGGCATTAGGACTTAACCAATTTGAGCCTCTTCTTTTTTTCACTCCACGAACCCGCCTCGTCAAGCAAGGCACCCCTTAGTTAACCAAGTTGAGCCCATACACTTGACCCGTTCTTTTGAAACCAGAACCCATATCCATACACTTTTCCTTTTCTTTTACAAACACGTGAGGAAAAGAGTTCAAGAGATAAGTCATTTCAAAGTAAGGGGTAGTACGATAGAAAGTAAAAATAAAAAGGTAGCCGGGTTGAGCGAGTTAATCAATCAGGTTGATCAAGTCAGAAATCAAGTCAAAAGAGAGAGAGAGAGAGAGAAGAGAGGTTGAGAAAAAAAAGGACAGGAAAAAGTTGTAACCTGACCCGGTAAGTCGAAAGTTAGAAAAATAAGCTAAAAATTTAAGGCTAAAAGTCGCCACTTGACCAAGTGAGGTACCTAGTGGCAAAATAAAAAGTTCAAATCTTTGGTCTCTTGACTCATGTGTTTTTCTTTTTACGGTTTATATTTTTAAACTTAGAACCCCTAGGACCCTACCTTGATACACCACTACCCTTAAGCCCCATTACACCCGAAACAAAGACCTTAAGGAACTATCTTGTGCACTCCGATTCGAGGTATTAAATTTGTGGCAATACTGAGTGAACAGTCCTAACATCTCTGGTGAGAAATGAGTGACTGAGTGAATCCAACAGTGGTTTTAAAATTGAGCAATCTTGACGAACTGACACCTTAATCAAGTAAAAGCGGAAAGGAAGAAACATAAGCTGCTGGCAAATGGATTGACCTTGACCTCGGGTATGATTCTTGGAAACTTATTCGATCTAATGCATCTATGTGAATATATGTTTTTATTTCAAGTCTTGTTTTCTTTTTTCCGTCTTCTTTTACTTTTTTTGAAATGAGTAAACCATGCCTGAAATTTGCCTTATCTTTTTCTTTTCTGTTTCATTATACTTGAGGACAAGTATGTTCTAAGTATGAGCAGTTTGATAAGGCTCATTTCATACATCGGTTTAGGGGTAAAATGTACGCTACTTGATCGGTTTTATCGCGCAAAGCAAGTGTTAAATGTGCAGAAATGCCGCTTGACCAATGCAACAAGGCCAAACTGACCAAGCAAGTACAAAAGGCGAAAAAGGCTAGAAAGCGGGGGAGTTGATCAAAGGGAGTAATTAAGAAGTCAAGGAGAGGACCATTGGCTTCCAGAAGAAGGACATGAGAGGCAATGAGCTGGATGGTGGGCATCATTTGTTAGCAAGGACAACGTTCTAGAAGGGGACACGTGCTGATATATGAGACGCAAGGACGGAGCTGAGTCATGAATCTGTTACTGAAAAGCGTCGTCTCAAGAGGAAGGAGTATTGATCAGAGACAATGCTATTAATCATTCAAGTGGATTTCTCGACGATTCATGTCTTCATACACGAAGTCGTTTATTAAGAACCTATTCCGCTGTACTTTTGTTAAGTGAGAACTTCAAAGTCTCACCATTGAACTCTGATTTAGTTGACATGATGAATTATTCTATTTTGAGATCTTGTAATCAAATACTTGGCTTCTATTTCTTGGTATCAATGGATTGACATTTCGGCAAGCTCCTTGAATTCTACCCCTTTTCTTTCCCCGCTTCTATAATCCCTCTTATTAGTCGCGAATTACCCATTTTTGCTATCCTTAGCAAAATAGGGTTGTGACAGCTTGCCCCAAATAAATGCTTCACTTTTACCTTTCCTTTTTTCTTTTTTTTAATTTATGTATTCACATTATAATTTTCATTATTTTATTAAATTATATCTTTGTCTTCTATCCTACCATAATTAATTTATTTTTTGTGTAGCTAATATTGGTGGTTCTATTCGAAGTCCTATAATTATCAACGTAATTCATGTATTGTGAATAAGAATAGTTTTCATTCGTCAATTTTAAATTAAGATGGAGGTATTTTTTTATCCTTTTTTTTAATTAAATGTATTGATTGTGAAATTTTTATTTATGTATTCACTTTATAATTTCTTTTGATACTTTCTTTTTAATTTTTTTATATTTGTTTTATATTTCCCTTTTTTTCTTTTGCAAAATATTAGGATGTTGGTGATGCTTGGTAACGTGTTCACACCGTGGTGCATTCATTTGGGTTGAGAAACGCCTTGGCAAACTAAATAACTCGACTAATCCAAGATTATTCACTTTGTTGTATGAATGAGAATATCCAGATTCCTAATATGACATTTCCTCTTGAAGTCCTACATTAGTTCATGTTCTCTAAATACTCGAAAAGTACTCACTATTTGGAAAATATACAGTCATATAATTCAATGCTTGGATTTTTCCTCTTTGATATTTAGTCGCACATTTTCTTTTATTTGTACTACTATATCTTATTCGAACTAACTCATACTCTTTGATACTTATCCATACATCTCTCCTTTGTCATTTGTTTTATTTTATTTTACTCCACTCATATTATAAATTAAAGTTTTGTAATTAACGCATATTCTTAACCATATACATCATTATATTCTTATTATCCTCTTTTTTTAAATCTACTTACTTTATAATTTATTTTTATTATTTTAAAAAATTTTGTCCCATTATGCATGGGTGTTAATACTAGTTTGATTAAAAGTGGAAGTGAGGGTGTACGTGTGGATTTTAAAATAGAGTTTTCTTTTCTTTCTGTAGAGTCAGTGGGCTTGGGAGCATGTGTTATATTTTCTTCTTAATGGGAAAATGCGTTGATTCTTTGGGCTAGTATTAGAGCATACACAATAGGACGGACATCCTAATAGCTTAGTACACAGACATCATAAAAACATCTCCTACTATGTTATAAGGAAATCTCAATGCACTGCCACATCATAAGGACATCCCACTGAAATGAAATATGATTAGCATGGATTATGCTTGGGTTACTTTTATTATACTATCTGCTAGAATCAAATGTTTAAAAAACAGAACTGGCAATGAAATATGATTCCAAAGATTATAATATCTGGAAATTTGATTCTTAGTATTGGAAATATGATTTATGAGAATCTAATTAGCAGGAATATGATCACCAGGGATTATGATTATTATGTTTGGAAACATATTATAGTTCCGATAATATAATTTTTATTTACTTATATAAACTACTATTAATGTAAAAATATAATGTACTCCCTACGTTTTACAGTGGGGCGTTTCTTTTTCGCACAGAGTTTAAGAATGAATCTTTAATGGGTTAAGTGGTTAGTTAATTAAGTAAATAAAATAAAAGAGTGAGAGAGAATAAAGTAAGAGAAAAAATAAAGTAAGAAATGTCTCAACTAAAAAGGAACTTTCTAAAATTGAAAAACGACTCAACAATAAAAGAATAGAGAAAATATATAATAAACAAACACAATTGAGTAACATAAATAAGATTGAGACTAAATAATTGCGTAATACGAATTCAAATACAGATCATAAAAGTACATAATCTATGAAGCATTTTTTATATTTAACACAACGGTCCGGGAGAATATTTACTACAAAAAAAAGCACTAGATAGTGAAGGAAATTAGTGATGGTGGCTGCTAGCTCAACAACTAGTGACAGAAAAATGACCGAAAGCCTCAGTCACTAAATAGTGACAGAATATTCCGTCACTATAGCAAAGCGGCCTATGTTTTCCGTCATTGGGTAGATTAGTAGCTTTAGTGACTGAAAAACCCGTAACTAATATTTTTTAATGACAAGTTTTTAATGACGGATCTGCCGAAACTTACTATGTCACCAATTTGTTAAGCGAAGAAATTTCACTATAGTTTTTTGTAGTGATTAGAGACATTGTATCTCATGCCGGTGAGTGATGAGTTTAATAAATTAGTCCAAGTTCGCGATTTGATCATTGCTGCAAGTTTCAATTCTTTAGAAAACAAACATTATTATCTGATGATCAAAAAATTAAATTATATTATACTCTCCGTTCCATAAAAATATAAATTCTGTCCATATTGGCTCATCCCAAAAAATAGAAACTTTCTATTTTAGAAAAATTTTCTATCTAATGAGTGAGACACATTTTCCACTAATATACTTTTCTTTTTATCTCTCTCATACTTTATCAATTTTGCACTAAATCTCATGTTGATTCAAAAGTTTCTATTTTTAGAGGACGGACGGAGTAATTTTTTTCCCCTACTGTTGCTCGAACATATAGGTCGCGCAGATTGAAAAGAAAACAATGGCGATTGGAGACAGTACCTTGAGCACAAAGAGAGCAGGCTAATCTATTTTTTTGTTACGGAGGTTGAGAGCCAAGAGGGTATTTAATCTTTAAAAATCCTGGTTAGGGAAATAGAACAATTATCTTTAGATAAGGAAAAAGAATCCTGAATTTTTACGTAACTTTTCACGTTTTTTAAGAATCAGATTATGTCACGACCGCCCATACCAGGGTAACTACAAACGCGGCGATCGTGATACAACATGTAAAGGGTAGATTTCTATTGAAAACTTAATTAACTTAAAGGATGAAGAAAAAAAAATTTCTTTTTGTTTTAAAGAAACTTAAAATTATAACTTTGCTATTAAATAAAACAACATATGATAAACATTTTTTTTAAAGAAGCAGCGGAGAAAAATAGTTATTTAAGACCCAATCGACTTCTAAGAAAAACATGTAGTCTAACTCACGTGAAAGACATCATTTTCAGACAATAATGTAAATAGACGTTTAAAACCTAACGTGACCAAAACATGCTCAACATAGTACGAAAAGATTTAAGTATTGAAACATGATTCAAAAACCTAGCAGCGGAAATAAGGTTCAAAGGGAGAGTCAAGGATCACGCCTATGTATGAAGACACGACGCATCCTAAGGCTAGCTCAACATCCTCCGCAACATCCTGCTCAACCTGCACATAAGAAAATAATATGCAGGGCTGAGTACTTGATGTACTCAATGGGCTCATGCCGAAAACATTTTAATAAGTTATGTCATCCATACCAGTGATCTCGAGTTTTATATAGTAAAAAATATCACGAGAACACAAAAATCCAAGTCTGGCCAGACAATTTATCTCCTCATTTTCCACATCAATCAATCAATCACATCCTCTTACCATAGTGCGACGAAAGTGTGGCCACACTATTCGCCCACGAGACCGGCCGACTAGCAAGGACGGCTCACGATCCCCTCTGTGTACACAGCCTGATAGGGTTTGCGGTCCTACTCAGACCCGAATTCGTTTATCATAGCCCTATAGCCTAATGGAGCGAACTCACAAACTAGGCATCAAGCACAATCTCAACATAGCCCTATAGCCTAACGGAGCAAGCTCAAACGAACTAGGCATCAGGCAAAAATCTCAACATCAAAACAATCACGGCATGACATAACACTTTAAACCACCCTTATAACACCACATCATATTTTCGGAAAAATAAAGAGGTTTGAAAAGAAAGCCCACCTCGATCGCTTAGCAAATTCACAACCTAACTTATAGCAACTCTCGATCCTCGAGTTCACGAGTACACAACACCCTTGTCAATGACAACACAAGTCAGCCTTCCACAACAACATTTTACTATGCATGTCCTATCATTTTCTCTCTCATCGTTTTTCTCAAATTCCCCAACCCAACATACGTCACAAAGGTGTAAAGACACACGTAACACATTCCAACTTATCACAAGTGATTTCAACATTTAAACACGTTCCTTGGACATACATGCATCATATAATACTTTTAAACTTGAAACTAGGTGTCATTTTAACAAGGCAGAAAACTGGCAGAACTGCGCGACCGTTTTGTAAAAATCACTATAAATTCACCCGACCTCATATGAAGCTAAATTTTTGTCACAATACAGAGGACACATTCAAGTTCATCCATGAAAATTTTCACACCGAAATCACGTCATTTATTCAGTAATATTACATATTAAACTCTTTGGTCGGAACATACAATCTTTGACAGCACTGCGCAGTTCATTTGAAAATTTTACCATAAATTCATCCAATGCCCAAAAAGGCTGAAAATTTAACACGACTCAGAAGACACTTCACATATTCATATAGTTCAAGAATCACATGAATCGGAGGTCATTTGGTCAGTCAAACAGAAAACGAAACATTCTTGGTGAGAACACGAGTTTGTGGCAGATTTGCGCAGTAAACTTCAAAAATTTACTAAAAATTCATTTTTCGATAAAAAGGGCTGAAATTCACACGAGACACAGGTAACACCTTGAAGTTTACTCAGTAAAATTTGCATATTAAAATTCGGCCGTTTGTTAGGTCAATTACTCATAAGAAGCTACTAGTCGAACATCACAGATAACAGATACACAATTTCTAAATTAGGGTTTCCTTCTCAATCATCCAAACACCAATTCTCATGCTTATAACACACAATCATGCTTGATAAGACTCTCTTAATCATGTTTGCACATAAACTTACATCATTCACCAAAGATTCCAATCAAACTTCACACAATTCAATTGAAACGCATATTTATCAAAGTTTTCAAGCAAACTCACTTTCCCCCCGATTAAACTTGCGATCTACGATTCCTACACCCACTACATGCATGTAGGATTCAAGAACATGGTTCAAAATGAAAAGAATGAGGAAAAGTGAAGCCAATATACCTTCTTTGACAAAATGAATCGGTAGAACCAAGAAACGAGGTGATTCGTCGGATATTCTTGAAAATAAACTTCAATGGATGCAAGAAACAATGGTGGAAGAAGTTTTTTTGGAGAGAATGTGGAGAGGGAGGAGGGAGGCACGAAAATTGAGGGAGAATGGGGGCTAGGGTTTAGTTTAGGTGTTTTTATAGGATTAGGGTTAGGTTTAAAATCAATTAATTAATTAATTGTGGGGAAAAATACAATTAAATAAATCCCATAATTAAAAGAATAAAATAAGCATGTGGGAAGGGGAGGAAATTTTTGAAAATTCCATGTAGGAATAGCAAGGAATTTATTTGGTATTTACTTGGAGAGAATATATTCACAACTTAGGAAATAAAAGTGAATATTTCATAAACAAGGGAACAAAATAAATTAAATCTCCAAGTATGAAAATAATGATGGGGGTAGAAAATTTCCATAAGGAATTTGCACAAGGAAATTATTTAAATCCCCAATTAAAAGAATAGGATTTAAATTAGGCAATTTATTTATAGGAAAAAGGCTCCCATAAAATAGGCAACAATTAATTAAATTCCCACAAGGAAAATATTGCATAGGGGGCGTGTGATATGGGAGAAAAGTAGGAGAAAAAAATATTCACATCCCCAATTAATTAGACATAGGAATTTATTTGAATAAAAAGGGATTCCACAAATTATGAAACAAATAAAATATCCTCCAAAATTTAGTGGAGGGGCCGAAAATTGCTAACCAAGGAATGTCCCAACTCTCTATTTATTTTAGGTGAAGAAATAAATTATAACATGATTTAATTGGATTAAATTCAAAGGAAGAGAGTCAATAAAACACCAATTAAATCAAATGAAAATAATTTTTTCTCCTATAGGAGATTTTCGAAAACTCCCAAGGAAAATAAAAATGGAGTTCGAATTCCATGTAGTACCATTTAGGGTCATTTGGTTTGGATTTAATTTGGATAAGTATCCCAAGACAATTAATTAAATCCAAGAGATGAAATATTATTTCAATAATTAGGAAGGGCCGAAAATTCCAATGAATTGGCTCGAAAAAAATAAATGCATGATCCTATTAATTATTTCCCCACATTGGAAAATATAAAACATCAAGCTCATCATTCCACATTAACCACGAAAATTTATTTCACGCAAAACATTTAATCACATAGAAACGAAAGTTTCATAATTCTAAGAATCCAAAATTCGAATAACATATAAGAAGAGTCACAAAAATTTGAGATGTTACATCATTCCCCTCTTAACAGAAATTTCGTCCCGAAATTTGATCGTCTCACAAAAATAACTCGGGAAACTTTTCTTTCATTTTATCTTCTAACTCCCACGTGGCTTCCTCGGGACCATGGTGCTTCCACAACACCTTCACGGACGCTATCGATTTGTTTCGTAACTCTTGTACCTTCCGATCTAGAATTGCCTCGGGCCTTTCCTCGTAGCTCATGTCGGGGTTAAGACCACTTCCTCTTGATGAATTACATGTTTGGGGTCGAACACGTATTTGCGCAACTGCGACACATGGAACACGGTGTGCATGTTCCCAAAGCTGGGAGGTAACGCCAAACGATACGCTACAGGGCCTACTTCATCGATAATCTCGTACGGTCCTACGAAACACGGTTTCAGCTTGCCTTTCACTCCAAACCTCACAACTCCTCTGGTCGGGGACGCTTTCAAGAACACTTTGTCACCGACATCGAATTTGATTTCCGTTGGACGCACGTCGGCATACGACTTCTGCCTATCTTGAGCTTCCTTGAACCTTGCGCGGATTTGATGCACAATTTCGGTCATCTCCTTTATCGCATCGGGGCCTAACATCTTCCTCTCGCCAACTTCATCCCAAAAAAGTGGGGATTGACACTTCCTTCCAAACAAGGCTTCATACGGAGCCATATCGATCGTCGCTTGGTAGCTATTGTTGTAGGCGAATTCAACCAACGGTAGAACAGTTTCCCAACCTTCCCCTCGATCTAGAACAACGGCTCGCAGCATATCCTCAAGCGTTTGAACCGTCCTCTCTGACTGCCCGTCCGATTGCGGGTGATAAGCGGTGCTGAAATTCAGTTGCGTGCCCAATTCGCGCTGCAAACTCATCCAAAACTTTGATGTGAACTTCGTATCGCGGTCGGACACAATAGTCTTTGGCACTCCATGCAAACGCACAATCTCATTCACGTAGAGCCTAGCTAACTTGTCCGCGCCATAAGTAATCTTAATCGGTAAGAAGTGCGCGCTCTTTGTAAGTCGATCAATGGTCACCCAAATCGCAGTGTTGCCCTTCTGTGACTTTGGCAAACCCGTCACGAAATCCATAGCTAGATGCTCCCACTTCCATTCTGGAATTTCAAGCGGTTGTAACTTCCCATATGGCCGTTGGTGTAAGGCCTTCACTTGTTGGCATGCTAGACATCGTTCCACATATGACGCTACGTCCCCTTTCATTCCATTCCACCAAAACTGTTGCTTCAAATCTCGATACATCTCCGTGCTTCCACTTACGCAAGATTAAACTATACTAATTTAAATCGCGAGTATGATAGCTCGTCGTTGCATGAAAATATCTCTTAGCATCGGTTCTTCTTGTCTCGCACCTTGACTTAAGCGTTTGCCTAAACTCTCATATTCTCGTACGTTTCATTGCTCGGAAAAGCAATTGTTAAGTTTTCAACTTAGAACTACGATTCACGCGGTCAACTAGGCTTATATTTTAGGCACTCTAAGTTCACAACACAGTTCATCATCTCATAGATCATCATCTACTTCAATTTACGTCATTCATACCTCAACATAAACACACCACATTTTCATATCCCATAGCAAAACACTTACGAACTTCACATTATATTCAAAACTTTTGAAACAAAATTTCTTTACACTTTCACACACATAGCACATACTTAAGTCATCAGGCCAATCTTGCTCATGTCTCACACAATCATACTATAACAATATCACATTCGTAAATACAACACGTGTCTTAACTTATCATGCCTGTTATACTCGTATTCCACGTAATCATGCTATTACAACATCATATTTACACGCATAATACATGCTCAAGCTATCATAGCACTCATGCTCACATAGTCATCCCATTATCACTCATCCTCATGCATATCGTTCAATCACATGCATAAACTTGTCAAACGTCATATCATATCATCATCCATTTCGTGCATCCATCTCACATGCCTTCAAAAATAAAACATACCTCACTTTCATTGGTTGAGCGTGATGCTGTGGATGTTGAGCCTTCGTGACACTTCTAGTCAATAAGGGTTCACTAACTTAGACTCAAAGTAAAAGAAGACTCTCGGACCAGAGCAAAAGAACAAAGCTCTGATACCACTCTGTCACGACCGCCCATACTAGGGGTACTACAAACGCGGCGATCGTGAGACAAACATGCAAGGGTAGCCTTATATTGAAAACTTAATTAACTTAAAGGATGAAGAAAACGTTTTCTTTTTGTTTTAAGGGGGGTTAAAGTTATAACTTTGCTATTTAATAAAACAACATATGATAAACATTTTTTTTAAAGAAGCAGCGGAGAAAAATAGTTATTTAAGACCCAATCGAATTCTAAGAAAAACATGTAGTCTAACTCACGTGAAAGACATCAATTTCAGACAATAATGTAAATAGACGTTTAAAACCTAACGTGACCAAAACATGCTCAACATAGTACGAAAAGATTTAAGTATTGAAACATGATTCAAAAACCTAGCAGCGGAAATAAGGTTCAAAGGGAGAGTCAAGGATCACGCCTATGTATGAAGACACGACGCATCCTAAGGCTAGCTCAACATCCTCCGCAACATCCTGCTCAACCTGCACATAAGAAAATAATATGCAGGGCTGAGTACTTGATGTACTCAATGGGCTCATGCCGAAAACATTTTAATAAGTTATGTCATCCATACCAGTGATCTCGAGTTTTATATAGTAAGAAATATCACGAGAACACAAAAATCCAAGTCTGGCCAGACAATTTGTCTCCTCATTTTCCACATCAATCAATCAATCACATCCTCTTACCATAGTGCGACGAAAGTGTGGCCACACTATTCGCCCACGAGACCGGCCGACTAGCAAGGACTGCTCACGATCCCCTCTGTGTACACAGCCTGATAGGGTTTGCGGCCCTACTCAGACCCGAATTCGTTTATCATAGCCCTATAGCCTAATGGAGCGAACTCACAAACTAGGCATCAAGCACATTCTCAACATAGCCATATAGCCTAACGGAGCAAGCTCAAACGAACTAGGCATCAGGCAAAAATCTCAACATCAAAACAATCACGGCATGACATAACACTTTAAACCACCCTTATAACACCACATCATATTTTCGGAAAAATAAAGAGGTTTGAAAAGAAAGCCCACCTCGATCGCTTAGCAAATTCACAACCCAACTTATAGCAACTCTCGATCCTCGAGTTCACGAGTACACAACACCCTTGTCAATGACAACACAAGTCAGCCTTCCACAACAACATTTTACTATGCATGTCCTATCGTTTTCTCTCTCATCGTTTTTCTCAAATTCTCCAACCCAACATACGTCACAAAGGTGTAAAGACACACGTAACACATTCCAACTTATCACAAGTGATTTCAACATTTAAACACGTTCCTTGGACATATATGCATCATATAATACTTTTAAACTTGAAACTAGGTGTCATTTTAACAAGGCAGAAAACTGGCAGAACTGCGCGACCGTTTTGTAAAAATCACTATAAATTCACCCGACCTCATATGAAGCTAAATTTTGGTAACAATACAGAGGACACATTCAAGTTCATCCATGAAAATTTTCACACCGAAATCACGTCATTTAGTCAGTCATATTACATATTAAACTCTTTGGTCGGAACATACAATCTCTGACAGCACTGCGCAGTTCATTTGAAAAATTTACCATAAATTCATCCAATACCTAAAAAGGCTGAAAAATTAACACGACTCAGAAGACACTTCAAATGTTTATATAGTTTAAGAATCACATCAATCGGAGGTCATTTGGTCAGTCAAACAGAAAACGAAACATTCTTGGCGAGAACACGAGATTCTGGCAGATTTGCGCAGTAAACTTCAAAAATTTACTAAAAATTCATTTTTCGATAAAAAGGGCTGAAATTCACACGAGACACAGGTAACACCTTTAAGTTTACTCAGTAAAATTTATATATCAAAATTCGGTCGTTTGATAGGTCAATTACTCATAAGAAGCTATTGGTCGAACATCACAGATAACAGATACACAATTTCTAAATTAGAGTTTCCTTCTCAATCATCTAAACACCAATTCTCATGCTTATAACACACAATCATGCTTGATAAGACTCTCTTAATCATGTTTGCACATAAACTTACATCATTCACCAAAGATTCCAATCAAACTTCACACAATTCAATTGAAACGCATATTTATCAAAGTTTTCAAGCAAACTCACTTTCCCCCCGATTAAACTTGCGATCTACGATTCCTACACCCACTACATGCATGTAGGATTCAAGAACATGGTTCAAATGAAAAGAATGTGGAAAAGTGAAGCCAATATACCTTCTTTGACAAAACGAATCGGTAGAACCAAGAAACGAGGTGATTCGTCGGAGATTCTTGAAAATAAATTTCAATGGATGCAAGAAACAATGGTGGAAGAAGTTTTTTTGGAGAGAATGTGGAGAGGGAGGAGGGAGGCACGAAAATTGAGGGAGAATGGGGGCTAGGGTTTAGTTTAGGTGTTTTTATAGGATTAGGGTTAGGTTTAAAATCAATTAATTAATTAATTGTGGGGAAAAATAGAATTAAATAAATCCCACAATTAAAAGAATAAAATAAGCATGTGGGAAGGGGAGGAAATTTTCAAAAATTCCATGTAGGAATAACAAGGAATTTATTTGGTATTTACTTGGAGAGAATATATTCACAACTTAGGAAATAAAAGTGAATATTTCATAAACAAGGGAACAAAATAAATTAAATCTCCAAGTATGAAAATAATGGTGGGGGCCGAAAATTTACATAAGGAATTTGCACAAGAATAGGATTTAAATTAGGCAATTTATTTATAGGAAAAAGGCTCCCATAAAATAGGCAACAATTAATTAAATTCCCACAAGGAAAATATTGCATAGGGGGCGTGTGATATGGGAGAAAAGTAGGAGAAAAAAATATTCACATCCCCAATTAATTAGACATAGGAATTTATTTGAATAAAAAGGGATTCCACAAATTAGGAAACAAATAAAATATCCTCCAAAATTTAGTGGAGGGGCCGAAAATTGCTAACCAAGGAATGTCCCAACTCTCTATTTATTTTAGGTGAAGAAATAAATTATAACATGATTTAATTGGATTAAATTCAAAGGAAGAGAGTCAATAAAGCACCAATTAAATCAAATGAAAATAATTCTTTCTCCTATAGGAGATTTTCGAAAACTCCCAAGGAAAATAAAAATGGAGTTCGAATTCCATGTAGTACCATTTAGGGTCATTTGGTTTGGATTTAATTTGGATAAGTATCCCAAGACAATTAATTAAATCCAAGAAATGAAATACTATTTCAATAATTAGGAAGGGCCGAAAATTCCAATGAATTGGCTCGAAAAAAATAAATGCATGATCCTATTAATTATTTCCCCACATTGGAAAATATAAAACATCAAGCTCATCATTCCACATTAACCACGAAAATTTATTTCACGCAAAACACTTAATCACATAGAAACGAAAGTTTCATAATTCCAAGAATCCAAAATTCGAATAACATATAAGAAGAGTCACAAAAATTTGAGATGTTACAGATTACTTTCCCTATTTTGAAAATTAACCAAATACAAAATTTTAATAGTTAAGAATCAAAATTACTTTCCTTGAGCAGAATCCATGTGAAAGAAATATAGCCAAAGTGTTGTGTAGTCTAAAAATCAACAATCATGTTAGAATTGCATAAAGTCTCCCGGATTTAGTCTAGTAGAGAGGTCTCCTTCAACGACTAATGTATATACATATATATAAATACTACAATACTTTATACATCTGTAATAATATAATTATACAAGTGTAATGTGTACAAGAACTTTAAAATTTAAACAAAATAAAACAAAGAAATAAAGGAAAAAAGGATTTGAGCTCAACTTAAACTTTTAAAATTTAAGTTGAGGCGTCTACGTATCCTCAATGCATGCCAACATAGTTCTCTTACCTGATGAAGTTGCTCGATCGGTTTGGATTACCCTATCTGCCTCTCGGTCTACAGAGTGTCTGACTCAATACTAAAGAGTGTCTGTGTAACGCCTCACTTTTTGAACCCAAATTTTCGAACCCTAAAATTTTGCATTAAATGTTTTAATGCCATGAAGTATGTGGATTAATTGACGAGTGAATTAATTGCTTGATTTCTATGTGACCTAATTGTGCTTTGGAGTTGAAACTTGGTTTGAATAGTCAACATTATTGGAGAAATGACGTGGCCATTGAATGGTCAATATCGTTGAAGACGTGACGAGAATGTGGAATAGTCAATCTTGTTGAATTATGATGTGACTGTTTGAATAATCGATGTGGGGTGACATATATTGTGGTGAATTATTTTCTTAGGGTGAGTTAGATTAAATAGGATCATCAATAATTACCTTGCCCTTTTTATTTGAAATTTTCGACCACTATTATTTATTGGAGAGTAATTCTATTTTTTTCCTGGATTTAATTATTTGTTGGGATAATTATCCTAATTAAATCCAAAAGCCGATTATTCTTTATTTCTCCATGAGAAATTCGACCCCTACCTTATTCCTAGGGAGATTTCGAAATTACACTTATTTAAGGGAAGAATGAATTGTTTATTATATATTTTGATCCCTTATTTATTCCCTTCCATGAATAAATATAAATATTCTAGCAAATCTTACCATACCTAAGGAGATCTTGCCATATCCTATTTTTATTAGGATTTGAGTTTAATTCCTTGTGGGAGAAGGAATAAAATCGCCTACTCCATATATTATTGGGAGTATTATTATTTTTATTCTGCTCCGTATTATTTTATTCTACTCCGTGAAATACCAAATTAAATCATAGGCTAATTAAATAGCCTAGATTTTGAATTCCTCCTAATTTTCTCTCCTAATTCACGCTAACTTCCACTCTTGCATATCTTTTCAAATCTTTAATTAAATATTATATCTTGCACTCTATAAATAAAAGAGAAACCCTAAACCTAAATCAAAAACTACACACCTCTCTCTCCCAAATTCACGCCTCTCACTTCTCCAACTCCCTCTCATTTTTTCTTCTATTTTTTTCCATGAATTCTTCATGTTTTGAGAAGAATTTAAGTTGAAGCCTCAAGAATTTTTGAAGAATCAAGATTATACTTTGTTTCTACCGATCGTTTCTATCAAGAAGAGGTATTTTTGTTTGATCTATCTTTCCTCATCCAATCGATTAATCGATGTTCTTGAACCCTCATGCATATAGATCAAGTGAAAAAGGGGACACCAATTGATGAATGGGATGTGTGTGTGTGTGTGTCGGCATGCGTGTGTGTGCGTGTTGTGTGTGTGCGTGTGATGTGTGTTGAGGAACACTCATGCGTGACCTTGATTTGTTGATAGATCTGGAGTTGTGTGTGAATAAATGGATATGAAGAGCATGTCTTGATTGTGAATGATAAATATACAACGAATCGATGGGAAAAAGGGAAACGTTGGGGAGATGCATGATTTGGAGTCAATGATTGAGATTGATTTGTGTTACACATAATTTAAAGGTGATAACTCGCGCTCTCAGCGTGATAGCAAGGGGAAGAAAGTACTTAAGATCTAAGCAGACGAGGTGGGCTTTCTTTTAAATAAGGACGATGTCCTAAATATTTTATCGATAGGAATGAAATTGTGTTTATCATGCCTTATTTGATTTTAACGTGCCTATCTGATATGGCTTTATGCCAATATTATCTAAATCGAATTCGGGTCCTCGTAGGGCCGCATACCCTACTTGGACTAGTGTACACCTATGGTAGACCGTGTGTTAGCGTACGGGCTGGCCGGTCTAGTGACTTGGTTTGTGGCCACATTCCATGTCATGTATTGGCAGATATGGTTAACGTCTACGGGAAAATGACTGATCAGTCGACTTTTATAATGGGAAATGATTTTGAGTGCCTCGGGCCTTTCTAAAGCTAAACCCCGATGGTTAGTTATGTATGGCATGATAAATAATACTTTTATTGAAAATATTTTCGGCATGAGCCCACTAAGTATTATTATAGTACTCAGCCCTGCATGTGTTTTCCTTATGTGCAGGTTGAGCGGCGACGAGTGGTTGGCGGTGTTGAGCAAATTAATTAAATCTATGAGACTGTTTTGAAACTCCGAGTGTCGTCGTGTCTTCACACATGACTTCACTTTTCTCTTGGATGCTTCCGCCAAAACATGATTACTCCTATCTTTGGGTTGATACTGAAACCATTGGATTCTTGTTTGGGATATTGAGACATGTTACATTTTGGATTATTTTGAGCCTTGCCATTTTGACCAAAATTGTGATAGTCATTCTTCATTGGATTTCATTGCTAAAGCGTGACTTTCTTTTCTTATACTTAATTGTTCATTAAATACTTTGGTCAAACCTCTTTGATGAAACCCTAGCCTATTTTCCTTCTTACATTTAAGTTCGTTTAAGTCGCGATAGCCGCATTTATTATACTCTAGAAGGGCGGTCGTGACAGTTTGGTATCAGAGCCTCAGTTCTTTCCGCTCTGGACCCAAGAGTCTTGTTGAGTCAAAGTCTTTTCATGTGTAAATTGATAAATTGATAATCGTCGAAGGCTCAACACCACGACTCGTCTCCGCCCAACCACGAAGAAAGAGGTAAAAATATTTTGTGAGTTTTGGATTGAATTACAGAAGTTTGGAATTTTCGATGGGAATCGAAGCTAATATGACATTTTGGAAATTTTGATTGGAATATGAAATAATGAATATGCATGGATATGAAATTGTTATGTACGCCTATGCAAAAAAAATATGATGAATGTTGTTATGCAAATGAACTTGTATTTTACTCGATAGAGAAAATCGGCAAATATGTGTTAAACCTATATGAGTTGGGTGAATGAAATTTTATATGATTGTGATTTTTCGATTGCATTATGAGACAATATCTATGAGAGGGAACTTGAGCATGCTGCTATACCTAATTGTAAATCGTGTGTGAATGAAATTTTTATTTGGGATTGCATAATTCGTGTGAGATGGTGAAACGCGAAGTGTGAGTGCTATTATTCGACTACGCTATGAAACAACTCATATTGGAAACGTTTTTCTCTTGCAACCTTACATAATTACAAATAGTGCGATGAATGTAAAACTTTATGATAATAATGAACGTGGAGGTGTGAAATGCCTAATGCGAGGCGAGCAGCCTATGTGGAGGTCGACGTACTGCGATTCAACGAAATACAAAAACACACGAACCTTTTTGCCTCGAAAATGAAATTTCATTCATTCTTGATATGATACTACCCTCGGGTTTAGGGTTTAGACCTCCGCTTCGTCCACCTGCGCATAAGATCCCGCCGGGTCAAGCCCGGCGGTAGAAGTATCGTTATGATAAAGAGCCGCATGTCGCCCACGTTCCTAGGAAACCAAGGCTTAGGGCACGTACGTCTAACCCTTTGGTCATACACGGAAATGTATAGGATAGGCGCGCGATAACCCCTCCGCCCCCACATGCTGGAGGAGTGGACGAGGAAGGGCATAAATTGGATATGGAAAGTGCTGGAGATTCCGAGGACCCGGAAGAGGACATGAACGGAGTTGACTAAAGATGATAGTCGTGGAATACATTGTTTTGCTTCCCCCATGTTTCAATTGTTTTATTCGACTTTCACCATTTTCGCCATATTTTTTTGCTACCCTTCTATCGTTTTGCGTTTGATACTAAAACCTCGTTGAGGCAACGTTTTGATTTGATATGCCATGGAGAATTTTCATCTTTTACCACCTTATGGTGCAATAACCTCTCATTATGTCTTTTTCATTGCCATTGTGAAATTTGTCTTTGCTATCTCATCCTATCATCACATTACGCCATCCTATTATACAACCATCTTTCAATGCCTTCTTGCGCCTTATAATTCGCTACTCAGTAGCACAACTGTCTTTGTGACATTAATGTACAATTGCCCCTTTTGCTAATGAGCAATGACCCTTTTGTCATCCTATGGCGCAACCGATCTTTGATATGATAAAACTTTGACACTGCTCTCTTGCTATCCTTCTATGCGACGGACTTTTGATATTTTGTGTTGCGAGAGCATTCCATCTTCCTTCTATACAATTGTTCCATGGACATTGGTTGTCAACTGCCACATGACTATTGCAAATTTGGAAACTAATTCGTGTTATGATAAATCAGAATGCCGCCAGGATGCAATAACCGAGAACCGACACCTCAGCCAACAAATGAAAAAAACGTGACGCAACCGATTCCGCCGCCACCACCTCCCCCACCCCCAGTCGATCGCGAAAATAGTAAAGCTTTTCCTAGAACAGAAACCGCCCGTTTTCGATGGAATGGGAGAACCGGCCAAGGCCGAATCATGGATACGCGCACTGGAGTGAATTTTCGCAATCCTAGGATGCAGTGATCGAGAACGGTTAAGTTGTGTGAACTACCAACTAATCGACGGTGCTGACTTTTAGTGGGACACTGGGATGAAGACAATGCCCTGAGACCAAGCAGAAGGAATGACTTGGGAAGGCTTCAAGGCGGAAGTGTATAGCAAGTACGTGCCGAAGAGCTACCGGAAGGTGAAGGCGTCTGAATTCTACAATCTGACCCAAGGACGTATGACCGTGACGGAGTACGACCGTGCACTCAACATCATGACACGATACGTACCTGATCAAGTCGATACTGACGAGAAGCTGTCTGATAAGTTCTGCGAGGGACTAATGCACGAGATAAAGATGTCATTGGCGAGCCATGGGAGACTCCCCTAGGTGAAAGCACTAGCTCTAGCACTGGATTTTGAGGCAGCGATGCCTAAGGAGAGAGCTAAGGAAATCACTACCTCGTCATCACACCACTCCCGGGAGAAAAGGGAGTGGGATGATTCTAAGACTCCATACGACGGAAAACGGTACCAGTCGAGTCAGCATCGATCTCAACACGGATGAGGACAACATACTTCTAGTCAGAGAGGAGACTACCGATCCAGGGCACCACAGTGCAACGTGTGCTCTAAGTATCACTTCGGAGAATGTCGACATCAAAACGTTACCAAGTGTTACAACTGCGGAGGGAATGGTCACTTCTCTAGGGAGTGTCCTAGCAAGAAGGATGGATCGGGATCGAGGCAGAACGATCAAGGATCTCGTCAGCAACCAAGGGAATCGCAGGGTGAATCGAGAGGAAATCACGACCAGCCGTCACGATAACAACAACCCCACCGCCCAAGACTTCCGACTCAAGCTAGAGCGTACGCGTTGGAACAAAAAACAACCGAAGATGGAGCGAGGTGATCGCGAAAAAGGAAACCTGACATGTATGGGAGAAATTCTCGACACTCCTGTCGTTGTGTTGTTTGATATGGGCGCATCACATTCATTCTTATCTGATTTGTGTGTGAATACATTGAGCTTGCATGTTAACAAATCTGAACATAAGATGGTAGTGTCTTCACCAGTGGGTGGGACAATAGAAATCTCTCGAACATGCTCGAACGTAGAAATCGTTATGGGAAAACCTTGGATCGGGATCGAGGCAGAACGATCAAGGATCTCGTCAGCAACCAAGGGAATCGCAGGGTGAATCGAGAGGAAATCACGACCAGCCGTCACGATAACAACAACCCCACCGCCCAAGACTTCCGACTCAAGCTTGAGCGTACGCGTTGGAACAAAAAACAACCGAAGATGGAGCGAGGTGATCGCGAAAAAGGAAACCTGACATGTATGGGAGAAATTCTCGACACTCCTGTCGTTGTATTGTTTGATATGGGCGCATCACATTCATTCTTATCTGATTTGTGTGTGAATACATTGAGCTTGCATGTTAACAAATCTGAACATAAGATGGTAGTGTCTTCACCAGTGGGTGGGACAATAGAAATCTCTCGAACATGCTCGAACGTAGAAATCGTTATGGGAAAACCTTAAGTTAGTCGCTCACGATCTGCAAGTTATGGCGATGGGAGATATCGACGCAATTTTAGGGATGGATTGGTTGACCGCGAATTGTACGACGATTCGTTGCAAGGAGAGACAAATATCTCTGCAAGCCCCGGGGAAGGAACCCACCATATACTATGGAATCTTGATGAACCGGCGAACATCTATCATCTCCGCGCTCGAAGCTAGTACGATGGTGAGAAAAGGGCGTCCTGCTTATCTTGTCTATCTACAAGGAGAGGAGAAAGGAGGAAGGAAAGTGGAAGATGTTGCCGTTCTATGAGAATTTCCAGACGTTTTCCCTGAAGCTTTGCCTGGACTACCGCCAGATCGACAAGTGGAGTTTACGATCGACCTCGAACCAGGAGCCCCACCTGTGTCTAAGGCACCATATCGAATGGCGCCCAAGGGGTTGGAGGAACTCAAGATACAACTTCAAGAGCTCATGGACCTAGGATTCGTTAGGCCTAGTGTCTCACCATGGGGCGCACCGGTGGTTTTCGTCAAGAAAAAGGACGGGTCGATGAGAATGTGTATCGACTATAGAGAGCTGAACAAATTGACTCTCAAGAACAATTATCCACTGCCAAGGATAGATTACCTGTCTGACCAACTCTGAGGAGCCTGCGTGTTTCAAGGATGGACTTAAGGTCCGGATATCACCAACTGAGAGTTTGAAAGGAGGACATACCGAAGACCGCATTTCGTATAAGATATGGTCACTATGAGTTCGTTGTGATGCCGTTCGTTCTAACGAATGCACCTGCGGTATTCATGGACTTGATGAACCAGGTATTCCATCTGTACTTGGATAAATTCGTTTTGGTCTTCATAGATGACATCCTGGTCTACTCGAAGAACGGGAAGGAGCAAGAGGAGCATCTACGAATCACTTTGGAGACGTTGAGGACCGAGAAGTTGTACGCTAAATTTAGCAACTGTGAATTTCGGCTGAAAGAAATAGACTTTCTTGGACACATTCTATCGGCAGAAGGAATCCAAGTGGATCCCGCCAAAGTTGAGGTTGTACAACAATGGAAGTCACTGTCGACACCGAACGAGATTCGGAGTTTCCTGGGATTGGCAGGATACTACCGAAGGTTCATAGAAGAGTTCTCCAAGATTGCGAGACCAATGACCCAACAACTCAAGAAAGGAGTCAAAGTCAATCGGACCCCGGAGTGTGAAGCGAGCTTTCAACTCTTGAAGGAGAAATTGATCACCGCGCCAGTGTTAGCTGTGCCGGAGCCTGGAGTGAACTACGTAGTCTACACCGACGATTCGAAGGTGGGACTAGGATACGTGTTGATGCAGAACAACAAAATGATCGCCTACGCATCACGACAATTGAGACCGCACGAGTTGAACTACCCAACCCATGACTTGGAGCTAGCAGCAGTAGTACATGCCCTAAAGATTTGGAGACACCATCTCTACGGAGTTCGAGGTGAAATCTTTACGGACCACAAGAGCCTGAAATATTTCTTCGAGCATAAAGATTTGAACATGCGACAACGAAGATGGCTCGAATTAGTAAAGGACTACGATTGTGGCATCAACTACCACCCTGGCAAAGCAAATGTAGTGGCAGATGCTTTGAGCCGAAGGAACCTTTCGCAACTAGCTGCTTTTCTGACGGAAGAGGAAAGTCTAATACGAGAGTTTAGTAAAATACAATTGGAAGTGGTAAGGGCACCTGAAACAGTGAAAGGCCGAATTGCCACCTTAGTGGTTGAACCTAATCTAAGAACGAGAATCGTTGCAGCACAACGGATGGATACGAAACTTGGAGAAATTCGAACTAAAGTGAGAACTAGCAAATCTGAAAGCTTTAGTGAGGAGTTCGACAACGCCCTCATTTTTGAAGGGAGACTGTGCGTACCAAACGACGTGGAACTCAAGAACGAAATCATGAGTGAAGCTCATGAGACTCCATACTCCGCTCACCCGGGAAAGACGAAGATGTATCAAGACTTGAAAAAGTCCTTTTGGTGGAATGGGATGCAGAGAGACATAGCGGCATTTGTGGAGCGCTACTTAGCCTGCCAGCAAGTGAAGGCTCTACCTCAATGACCGTACGGAAAGTTGCGACCACTAGAATTTCCCGAGTAGAAATGGGAGCACATCGCCATGGATTTTGTGACGGCATTGCCAAAGACGCAAAAAGGGAATACTGCCATATGGGTAATTATAGACCGACTCACCAAGTGTGCGCATTTCATACCGATTCCTATCACGCATGGGTCGAGCAAGTTAGCTCAGATTTACGTAACGGAAATAGTGCGACTGCATGGAGTCCCAGTGACATTCACGTCCGACCGTGACCCGAAATTCACTTCAAGATTTTGGATGAGTCTGCAACACGAGCTTCGAAATCGATTGATTTTTTTAGCACGACGTTTCACCCGCAGACCGATGGACAATCCGAGGGGGCGATCCAAACTCTCGAGGACATGTTGAGAGCCGTGGTGCTCGACCACGGAGGAAGTTGGGAATCGGTGCTACCGCTGATCGAATTCGCTTATAACAACAGTTTCCAAGCAACGATAAACATGGCGCCGTACGAAGCCTTATATGGAAGAAAGTGTAGATCGCCGCTCTATTGGGACGAAGTTGGCGAACGACGAGTACTTGGACCTGATGCAGTTGAAAAAATGATTAAAATTGTTCGACAAATTCGTGAAAAGATCAAAGAAGCTCAGGACAGACAAAAGTCGTACGCGGATGTCCGACGAACCGACTTGCAATTCCAAGCCGGCGACAAAGTTTTCCTCTAAGTATCCCCGTCGAGAGGGATAACGCGTTTTGGTGTTAAGGGAAAGTTGAAACCGCAATTTATCGGGCCTTATGAAATTCTAGAAGGAGTAGGACACGTTGCGTACCGATTGGCGCTACCGCCAAGTCTCGAAAATGTTCATAACGTCTTTCACGTATCACAGTTGCAGAAATACGTGTTCGACCCAAAGCATGTGATTCATTACGAAGAAGTTGCGTTGAATTCCGACTTGAGCTACGAGGAGAGACCCCAAATGATCCTGGACCGAAAGGTTTAGAATTTGAGAAAATAAATCGAATGCTAGCGTAAAAGTGTTGTGGAGAAACCACGGGCACGAAGAGGACACGTGGGGAGCTTGAGGACAAGATGATAGAATTGTACCCTGAACTCTTCTCATGAAGGTACCAAATTTCGGGATGAAATTTCTTTTAAGAGTGGTAGGATGTAACGCCCCACTTTTTGAACCCAAATTTTTGAACGCTAAAATTTTGCATTAAATGTTTTAATGCCGTGAAGTATGTGGATTAATTGACGAGTGAATTAATTGCTTGATTTCTATGTGACCTAATTGTGCTTTGGAGTTAAGACTTGGTTTGAATAGTCAACATTGTTAGAGAAATGACGTGGCCATTGAATGGTCAATATCGTTGAAGACGGGACGAGAATGTGGAATAGTCAATCTTGTTGAATTATGATGTGACTGTTTGAATAATCGATGTGGGGTGACATATAAAGTGGTGAATTATTTTCTCAGGTTGAGTGAGATTAAATAGGATCATCAATAATTACCTTGCCCTTTTTATTTGAAATTTTCGGCCACTATTATTTATTGGAGAGTAATTCTATTTTTTTCTGGATTTAAATATTTGTTGGGATAATTATCCTAATTAAATCCAAAACCCGATTATTCTTTATTTCTCCATGAGAAATTCGACCCCTACCTTATTCCTAGGGAGATTTCGAAATTCCACTTATTTAAGGGAAGAATGAATTGTTTATTATATATTTTGATCCCTTATTTATTCCCTTCCATGAATAAATATAAATATTCTAGCAAATCTTACCATACCTGATGAGATCTTGCCATATCCTATTTTTATTAAGATTTGAGTTTAAATCCTTGTGGGAGAAGGAATAAAATCGCCTACTCCATATATTATTGGGAGTATTATTATTTTTATTCTGCTCCGTATTATTTTATTCTACTCCGTGAAATACCAAATTAAATCATAGGCTAATTAAATAGCCTAGATTTCGAATTCCTCCTAATTTTCTCTCCTAATTCACGCCAACTTCCATTCTTCCATATCTTTTCAAATCTTTAATTTATTTAATTAAATATTATATCTTGCACTCTATAAATAATAGAGAAACCCTAAACCTAAATCAAAAACTACACGCCTCTCTCTCCCAAATTCATGCCTCTCACTTCTCCCCCTCCCTCTCATTTTTTCTTCTATTTTTCTCCATGAATTCTTCATCTTTTGAGAAGAATTTAAGTTGAAGCCTCAAGAATTTTTGAAGAATCAAGATTATACTTTGTTTCTACCGATCGTTTCTATCAAGGGGAAACCACATTGAACCCTCATGCATATAGATCGAGTGAAAAAGGGGAAACCAATTGATGAATGGGGTGTGTGTGTGTGTGTGTCGGCGTGCGTGTGTGTGCGTGCTGTGTGTGTGCGTGTGATGTGTATTGAGGAACACTCATGCGTGACCTTGATTTGATGATAGATCTGGAGTTGTGTGTGAATAAATGGATATGAAGAGCATGTCTTGATTTTGAATGATAAGTATACAACGAATCGATGGGCAAAAGGGAAACGTTGGGGACATGCATGATTTTGGGTCAATGATTGAGACTGATTTGTGTTACACATAATTTAAAGGTGATAACTCGCGCTCTCAACGTGATAGCAAGGGGAAGAAAGTACTTAAGATCTAAGCAGACGAGGTGGGCTTTCTTTTAAATAAGGACGATGTCCTAAATATTTTATCGATAGGAATGAAATTGTGTTTATCATGCCTTATTTGATTTTAACGTGCCTATCTGATATGGCTTTATGCCATTATTATCTAAATCGAATTCGGGTCCTCGTAGGGCCGCATACCCTACTTGGACTAGTGTACACCTATGGTAGACCGTGTGCTAGCGTACGGGCTGGCCGGTCTAGTGACTTGGTTTGTGGCCACATTCTATGTCCTGTATTGGTAGATATGGTTAACGTCTATGGGAAAATGACTGATCAATCGACTTTTACAATGGGAAATGATTTTGAGTGCCTCGGGCCTTTCTAAAGCTAAACCCCGACGGTTACTTATGTATGGCATGATAAATAATACTTTTATTGAAAATGTTTTCGTCATGAGCCCACTGAGTATTATTATAGTACTCAGCCCTGCATGTGTTTTCCTTATGTGCAGGTTGAGCGGCGACGAGTGGTTGGTGGTGTTGAGCAAATTAATTAAATATATGAGACTGTCTTGAAACTCCGAGTGTCGTCGTGTCTTCACACATGACTTCACTTTTCTCTTGGATGCTTCCGCCAAAACATGATTACTCCTATCTTTGGGTTGATACTGAATCCATTGGATTCTTGTTTGGGATATTGAGACATGTTACGTTTTGGATTATTTTGAGCCTTGCCATTTTGACCTAAATTGTGATTGTCATTCTTCATTGGATTTCATTGCTAAAGCGTGACCTTCTTTTCTTATACTTAATTGTTCATTAAATATTTTGGTCAAACCTCTTTGATGAAACCCTAGCCTATTTTCCTTGTTACATTTAAGTTCGTTTACGTCGCGATCGCCGCCTTTATTATACCCTAGAAGGGCGGTCGTGACAGTCTGACCCAGTACGAACATGCATGTGCATGAGAATGACTCAGACTGATCAAGTGGACTCCATAAACCTAGTTTCATGTGAACTCCGAATTTGAGCGCTTCAAAACCTTATCTCACACTATTTTACTACCAACTAGTCTATCCTTATATCTTTCCACAGAATCATTAGGATTATTTTCACCTTGTAAATCCATTGCAATTAATAGGAGTTTTTCCCCCCGGAGGCAAAATAGTGGTATACCAAGTGTCAGTTCTAGAGAAGGCAAAAACCTCATCTTGCATTGCCTGTTGTCACTCTTTGTGTTGGGAGGCTTGGGTATATGTGTGTGGCGGGTTCATAAAAAGCTGGCATAAGAATAATGACACGCTTGGACAGAGTGAAGTAGGAAAATATTGGATAAGATGATGAAAGATGACACAAAATTGCATATGAAATTAGTAAGGTGAGCAGGTAGTTTTATGGACCTGCTAGTACTAGTAGTTGTGTGGGGTGAGAGAGGTTATTATTTGAGCTGAATCAATGTGGTCAGATGAATGATGAGAAGAGATAGAGGAGGGAATATCTTAAGCGGATTATTTTACTGAGGAGATTGAAAAATTAAAAGGAGATAAGTGTGTAAAAGGGAAAATATCTTCATGAAAAACCACATTTCTTGTAATTATTTCTAGCATAGATTTCAAATCAAGAAGTTTATACCCCTTATAATCAAAAGGATACCCAAGCAAAGCACAATGGCTCTAGATGATATTTTTCCCTACCCCTTTTCAAAGTAGAAGCATAATACAGGCAGGCCTATCACCTTAAAATGAAAGTATGATGGAGGTTTCTGGATAAATAGGCAAAAATGGGATTATATTATCTTGCAAAACTGATAAGGAGTTCTATTTATCAAGTAAAAATGGTGTTAAAGAATTGAGTAAGGACTATGCTAATATTAGATTTGCTTTGCAACAAAAAAGTCCACACAAATCTTGAGTTGTAACGGCCAGCGATCTCTAACGATAGAAAAAACATTGTATCTCATGACGTTGAGAGATGAGTTTAATAAATTAGTCTAAGTTCACGATTCGATAATTGCTGCAAGTTTCAATTCTTTAGGAAACAAACATTTTTATTTTAGGATCAAAAAATTATATTACATTATATTCAATATGTTCCATAAAAATATAAATTGTTTTTAAATATAAATTCTTTTTATTTTGGTCCATCCCTCAAAAACATAAACTTTCAAATTTTGAAAATTTTTCTCTCTAATGAGTGAGACATTTTCCATTTCTATCTCTCTCTCATACTTTATCAATTTTGAATTATATCTCATGTTGTTTCAAAAGTTTCTATTTTTTTGGGACGGACGGAGTAATTTTTGCCCCTACTGTTGCTCTAACAAATAGGTCGCACAGAGATTGAAAAGAAAGAGAGATAACAATGGTGATTGGAGACAGTACCTAGAGCACAAAGAGAGCAAGCTAATCTATTTTTTTTCCCATGTAGCGGCCTGATGCGTATTTTAGAGTATCTAAACCAGTTCACACAAGTTATCAAGTTTAACTAATTAACTCTAATAATACTACAAAATTGCAAGAATAAAACGTCTACTATAATCACCCACTTAATCCACTATCAAATTATCCTTTGAACAATTCTAATTCAATAGCATGCCAACAATCAAACATTCCTAAACTATGTTAAAGAGACAATAGCAAAGGAAAGAACAACAACACATTATTAGCCAAAAACATAGTGTATAAACATTAAGCACATTGTTGTTAACAAAACACATGAATTCAATGGTGTAGAAACATCCATACAAAGCCTAGATTACAACTTGGAGCGACGTAGAGAGTTTAACCTAAACATATGGTGGAATTTGCAATAAAAACCATAGGAATCATGCTCTCTTTGAGTGGAATTGGGATTCGGAGACGGATCGTTGGAATATTGGCCGGAATTTCTTCCTTCTCTTCTTTCTCCTCTCTTTCTCTCTTTTCTTCTCTCTTTTCTCATCCAAAATCTGTCTGGATATCGTCCTAAAACTGTCTCCAAACTATATGAAAACTGAATTCAACGGTTACTGCGTCTTCGTACCCGGCTGTGTGAATTATTGGGCATTAAATTCGCCCGACCGGTGGCTCTTTTTGAGGGCTCACTGGAATTTTTCCGACCGGTGAAATATTAGCCATGAAATTCATCCGGCTAGGTGGCTCTTTTCCAGCCTATTCTGGACTCGCGACGCAGACTGGGCAGTTTGTCAAACTGGGCAGTCTGCCAAATTGGGCATTTTCCACGACTTTCTTCAATGACCTTATTCTCCATCCGAGCTTTATTGCATGCCCCGTTTCACCATTCATTCCGCTTTCTACACCATAAAACATACTTTTGCGAGCATCAAACCATATAAATCACGTAGAGTAATGGGAATAAAGATATACTATTTGAACATCACAGCCTGCTTCAGAAAATAGAGCTGAAAAGAAGAACACATCTAACGACCGCTGACTAAGATCCAGTAGCTACGGAGGGCTCACCAACGACCGTTGAGCAAAGTGCAGCGGCTCGCTGGGAAAACGCAGCGCACAAAAATTGTCCTATTTTCTCTCAGAGACTTATCATACTAGGAAAAGGATATATCATATTATGGCACACTACTTGAATGCTATATATACCCCATCTAGCTTCATCAAAGGAACCTTTTGCTGCACATTTTCCAAGGCATAATATTTGAAAGGTCCTTCCACTGTTCATCGTTGTACAAGGAGTTTGAAGCGTGGATTCAAGAGAAGATCAAGGTTACGAGATTCAACCCTTGGGTTTTATTATCTTAGTTCTTATGTATTCAATATTTTTTCTACAAATTATGTCTTTAGATTATTCCATCATATGTAACTAACCTCATAGAATTCTAGGGATGTGTTAGTAACGACTTTGGTTTAACAGTTCCTACTTATTTAATACTTCCTACGTTCCATAAAAATATGGGCAATGAATATGGCATGAGAATTAAGACAAAATTAGAAAAGTAAGAAAGATGAAGAAAATTGTATGGTAAAGTGAGAGAGAAGAGGAGAATGATAGTTAAAGTAGAGGTATTGGATAGTGAGACCTACATTATTTAATTGATATAATTTTTAAAAAATGGAATGCATATATTTTTGTGAGACGGACGAAAATAGAAAGTACATATATTTTTATGGGACGGAGGGAGTATATAATAAAAATGAGATTTTAGATTTGAGATGGTTTTAATTGGTATCTTGTAATTTAGTTCCAATAGGTTTAAGTCCAATGAGTTCTCCTCTTTTCCAAGCTTTAGTTCATGCGTTAGAAATTTCATAGTTTAAGTTTTCTTGTATCTACTATATTCTCGTGCAACTATTATGATCTAATTCCTGTTTCAAGCTCACAAATTTCTCAAATCTCTGTTTTCGTCCTCATAATTCCAAAATGATCTCAAGCCTTACTGAAATTACAAGTACTTTGAGTTTCCTCGTATAAATAATTATTTCTCGTGCTTAAGATATAAATGTCCATTAATTAATTAAAGTCTGCTATGGACTTAATTAATTAACATCTTATTTATTCCAAGAGTGGACTCGGCAAGAAACACTTATATATTATTCATGGAATAATTAAATTCCAACCGGCCAGTATCGAATAATAAAACCTTGTTCGAGCTCCTCTTGGGGACATTATCAAACCAGACTCACCAGGAGCATGATTGAACATAATAGAAATCCTAGCACTGCTAGATATTAATTACCACTACTCAATATATCAGGATTATTGGTTTGTGAAAAACCCGCAGCATTTGATAAGTCAAAGTAATGCATAATTAATAACGTATACTCAAAGCTAAATATATTGATTAAGAAATGGTAGTTTATCAAGACCTAGTCTTTCAATATCATAAAGACATGTCTTGCTGTTAGATCCATTCAGTGTTATACCACACAAATGTCATCTTATTTCAATAAGGCTTAGAAATAATCGGGGTGACATTGCAACCTTTCGCGACAGGTAGCCTAAGCCTATCTTGGTTGTGAAATTCTTCTTTCTCTTTTACAAAGCATAGCATAGAACCGACTATAGTTACCTTAAAGTGGACGATGATCACAACTAGTCTACTAAGCAAAAGACTTAGGCTTTGTTTGCTTCTTATACATTTAAATGTTTATAAAATATCTTATAAATGCACAAGCAAACACAATGTAATAATAACATTGATTCTATTCGTGTGCGAAACTTTCTCGAGTAATACTGAATCAGATTAAAAATGGATTGTAGAGTTTTTCGTATACAAGCAAGATTCTATTCGGGCTCGAAACATAATTTTTCAGTATTCCTAGCCTAACAAATGTCTCATTTAGGGACCGTCCCCGTATAAATATACCATGATCTCTCATTTTTCATCAAAAAATACTCATCTATATCTATACATATATAAAAGGGGAGTTTTGGGAATATTTACAAAACTGTCATTTTAATTTAAAAATTATAATCTAATTAAAATTTTTCTTTGTTAATGAATTTAAGGGAGTTGATGGATACAAATAAATACTGTAGTATTACAGCACGTTTATTGAGAGAGAGACAGTTTTTACGTTTCAAAAACTCCATGAATTACCAGCCTCTTCTTCTTCACACACGTTTATGCCATTAATTTTTTATACTTCTTTCAACTTCTTTTCTCCTATAAATTCTGGTATAGCTTATGATAATGGATATGGATGACCGCTTGCAATTTGCAAAATCTCTTATAATCTGCGAGAAAGGATTGCTATGCGAGCGCAAGAATGGATTCGGTATTGTGATCAGTGACGTTAACATACTAGACATGGACGGTTTCAAGCTTCGATAGCATGTCAGCCTGGAAATGGATCTTGTAATGTGCCGAAGGAGGAGAACTATTTTCGGTTGCAATGTACATCTAATTTCGAATTATTTGATTTCCTTTTTTCTGTGATTTGTTTCCTACTTTGACATATTTTTGACTAAAAAATCGCTGTCAAATATCACAATGATCACCAAATCATCATTTCGCTTAATTATGCCTGTCATTTTACGAGATGATGGAAGAGGGGAACAAACCTCTAGGATAAATCATTTGAAAATAATATTTTACCTGCTTGAGAAAAAACAAGAAGATGAAAGACTCCTGAATGGTGCACATTATAAAATAAAATGAGCAACTATGGTTAAATACTTGAATGTATATATAGAGTATTAATTTATTTACCGTATGTTGTATTGGGTGGAATATTTATATGATATATTGAGAGAAAAACAGTGATAATAACATATTTAATAGATTAATTTACGTAAATTAATTATATGTAGATGACAATATTATTAATAGATTTTACTAAAACTGTACAATTTATTATTTAAATTGTATACAATTTTAGCATACTTTTTCTTTTATCTATCCTTATTTTTGCATGTTCTTTATTTATTTTTTTGTGTATTTTAAAGAAAATAAGAATCTATTACTATATAATTAAAAATTATTTATAAACTTGAATGTGTTTACAAGTTCAAGAATGATTGAAAAAAAATTAAAAATAATAAAATGTAATAAAAAGTTTATTAAATAAGCAATCTTTGAAATAATATTTCACTCAAATAAAAATAAACTAACAGGTACTGATAAATTTTTGTTGTAAAGAGCAATAATTTTTGGAACACTTTTTAAAAGTCTTGGTTGAGTTTTTAACAACACTATATAGTTTTTATATTTTTATTTATTCATGAATTAATTAAAACTAAATCAATTTTGTTAGTATTGGCCTGTGATAGCTAAATGTTTTCTTCAAAAATATCATTATTTCATACTCCAATTTTTATATTTTCCTTTTCTATTTTGCTTTTTCCTAAGTATTATAATACTTCTATTTTTTTAATAAATATACACTATAATAAGATATGAAAAAAATAAAAGAACAAAAAAAAGCTAAGTCAAAATAGTGCAGTTTTATAACTTTTGTCCATAATTGCATCGATTAAATTAAAGATGTATTAATAAATGGACATTAGAAAAATATAATGTAGATGATATTTACTTTTTAAAATTTGAACAAAGTATAAAAATAAATTATAACATTCGTGCACAGCACGAGCGTTACACTAGTTACATATAATTCATGAGAATATATGGGGTCGCTAAATTAGATATTTTCATTCTTATTTACAAAAGTTAGTAATCTCAAAACATTTAGATATGCTTGTTTTTCTAATGAAATCACTCTATGATAGTAGATGACAAAACACCGCTGTAAAACTTATTTGGCTCACAACATATTAAGGATTTGTAAAAATCCAATAATTGCGAAAAATTAGTACAAAACTCATTCTTATATTGAAACTTGTGTTAGTCTACTACTAAGTAGTTAGTATTTTTTATAGACAAAGATGTACCTCATTTATCCCTGAAAATTTATCCCATATTTCTATTTTAATTTGTCTCAAAAAATTTGTCGCAATTTGCTTTTATTACTCCATTCGTTCCATAGAAATAGGTCGAATTTTTTTTTCGTCCGTCCCATAAAAATAGTCCTTATCCATTAATAGAAACTTTATTTCTCATATTTTTCTACGTTAGTTCAACCATTTTTCCTCATCCTCTTTTACTTTACCAATTATGTAATTAAAACTCGTGTCATCCCCAATTGGCTTATTTCTATGGGACAGAGGGAGTATTTTTTAATAGTGGACCTCATATTCCACTAACTCATTTTCACTTACATTTTATTATAAAACTATATAAAAGTAGGACTCATATTCAACTAACTTTTTAAAATCAATTTCTACTACATTTCTCAAAACTCGTGCTTAATCATCACACAATAAATTTTATGAAACATAGGGAGTAAAAGCTTGGAGTGCTTATGAGTGAAAGAAGATACAATATACAAATTGATCCAAATAAGTTCATATTTGTCATCTACTATCAAGTGATTTCATAAAATATTTGAGTAAAATTCTAACTTTATCATTATATTTTCCTTGTACTACGGTCTCATTAAATGTCTCATATTTTTTTATTTGGATGGTTCTTAATAAATGCTCACTATTTTTTTACCCCAAATGTAATATATTATTCAGTCAAATCCATTACGATTACACTACGAATAAAAATTGGAACACAATGCAACCAATACTTGCTATCAGCTATAGAACCCGATGCCCGAGCAAGCATGTGAGCAACCTGATTCGCTGATCGCCTAACAAAACTCATAGAGGATCCAGATACCTCTTTCAAAAGCTGACGACAATCTTCTACAACTGCCCCAAAGATGCATTCATCCTTTTGTACCCCTGTCACCGCGAGAACTACCGTTTGGGCATTCATCTCAAACTCCATCTCCTTCCATCCCTCTCTTTTGACCCAACTCAACACCTCTCTCAAGCTAAGAAGCTCGACCATAGATGGGTCAGCCACCATTCCCACCTGTCCGCACATCACCGCTACCACCGTCCCTTCAGAATCTCGAACAACCGCCCACAACCTACTTTCCTTTGCCCCTGGAACACAGCAGCATCTATATTGCATTTTAGTACACACTTCTGCGGCTTTGATAAGGCTAATTTCATGCATAGGTCTAGGGGATAAATTCGAGGATTTACTGGGTCTAACACACGTTTTAAGCCAGGTGTGTAGAAGAATTTCACCAGGCCCAGGAAAAGAAGAGGACAATCACATGTCCGAGGAAACTGGCGAAGAAGTTAGCATTATGGAGGAAAATTGCAAGACGGAGGAAATCTCAGAGCCGAAGGGTAGAATGGAGATTTCTACGAAGGTTCTAGAAGATTAAGTCCGCGCCTATATAAAGGAGGAAGCATGCATTCTGGAGGGACCTTCTCGGTGGAGGCCACATTAACAGTCTGTGGCTCGAAGCTCACTTTTTCTTTTACACACTTGGGTTCTTTAGAGGGAAATTCTGGGGGTTTGCTTTCATTTTTCGCTTTCTCGTATTTCAGTTGGGTTGTAACACCGTCCTGTCGAGGGCGAAGAAACAAGTTCCATTTTATTTTCTCGTATTTTGTGGATTTCACCGACCTTCGCTGTTCGGAGCTCGACCCTCTGTTTTTACCGAATATTTTTGTGTTTAAGGCAAGTTTAATTTTCTGTCATGTCGTTGATGTTGATTTCTGATTTCATTTCTGTGATTATCTGAAGTTTGAGTTAGTTTACTTGTGTTGGATGCGTTTCGCAATTGTTCACTGAATCTGTGCAGAGTAATGGCTGGATCAGGTTGATCAGAGTTTGTTGCTGGTTGAATCGGAGGTTTGAATTTGGTGTTGTAGCTGAGTTGAGTGGAATCGTTTAAATTCGGAGTTGATCGGTTTAGATCTGTTAGATCGGAAGTTATGGAGTTGATGGAGGTTGTTGTTTGGTTCGGATCGCTTGGATCCGGAGTGGATTAAGCATCCGACGTGAATCCGAGCAGAGTTGGTTTAAATTTATGCCTAGCCTTCGTGTTTTCATTTCATTCCATCTAGTTTCCAACGACCCAACTTTTATATTCTGTTCGAATCTAGGTACGTGCTCCGTTTTCTTCATTTTCGTTTGTGATTCAGTTAAAAAAGGTACGTCGTTGTTAGTTAGAGTTTCAGTTTGTTATTTGCATCCTTTCTGCCGTACTTGCTAATTCTGGAATTATGGTCCCCACTGTTATATGCCTCCTGTCTGGTTCTATTAGGTAGCCGTTACACGATCGAGGAAGGGAATTTAATATCCCGTAGTCTATATGATGTTTGATCTCAGCATGTTTACAGTTTCCTAGGTCTAGTGTTTACATTCATTGCCTAGGTCTAGTAGTAGTTATACCTCAACCCAGTTTGCGTGGCAGCAGCCGCCTTTGTCAAGAGTCTCTAAACGCTTTCTTACGTGTCCATCTTCGTGGGATCGACCCCTGCTTCTCTATACTAATCTATAGTATTCGGGTTGAGGGATCTTTGAAGGGGAGTTTTGTGTGTACAACGACAGAGTATTCCGTGTTCCATTGAGTTCATAGACCAAGTGATCTAGTGGATTCATAGGACCTGGTATCTCGACCTAGCATAACGCATCGCATGTTCACAACACGAACACCCACATAAAAAAACAAAAAAATACCTACCTTCAAATGGCGCCGTTGCCGGGGATGGATGACGTAATTTGTGATTGTGTTTAGAGGATTTTGGCGTACATAGTTCTTAAATTTTTCTTTTTCTTTTATTTCTAATTTATGAGCAGGGGCTCACGGCTGGGATACTGTGGTAACTCATCTGAGTAGAGGAACGATCAGTTTATTGGGCAAGTCAAGAACATAGCATCTACGGTCACCACCAGATCGGGATTATCTACGGGAGATCCATTTCCGTTTGATTCGGAAAGGGAAGAGGATTGGAACTCTTCAGGAAGGGAGGATCCTAAATCATCTTCGGAAACAGGTACAGAGGAGGAAGAAACAGGGGACATGGCGAACATAATCTATCCAGATCCAGAGATCGGCTCGCTTACTGCTCATCTAGATGGAGAGCCAGCTCAAGCTATAGTGCTGAATCCGCGACAGAAGTCCATTGAGATAAAGACAAACGTGCTCGGCATCCTACCCACATTCTCTGGGCGAAGGAATGAGTGTTCGTATGAGTTCTTGAATGAATTCAGTAAATTATGTGGAATACAGAAAAGGCCGAATGAGGCGACTGAGAAGGATTATCGCCTGCGTGCGATTCCGTTTGCCTTGAAGGGGGAAGCCAACACATGGTTATTGAGGTTGCCCCCGGATTCTATCCGCACATGGAGGGCCTTCAAGTTGGAATTCTTAGATTATTTCTTCACGTCCAACAAGACGAATGCGCTGAAAAAAGAAATATTATAGTGTAAGCAGGATTACGACGAATCTTTGAGTCAGTATTGGTCGAGATTCAAGGGACTGTTGGATGCATGCCCGAATCACCGAATGATAGAGGCAGAGACCTACTCTCTGTTTTACGAAGGGGCGACCCCTGAGTCTAAGGACTTAATGAATTCCTCGAGTGGGGGGAATTTCACCAGGAAAAAAGGAAGTGAAGTAAGAGAGATTCTGGGGAAGTTGATCGACGCTAAGAAGGCATATGATAACCCCAGAAATGCAGTAAGGAGAGGATCGGTACAAACCAAAATGCAGGACCCGGCCCCAGTCAGCCGAGTTCTAAGCCACCAAGGAATCTTGATGAAATGGTGCACGAACTAATCAGTTCTCAGCAACACATGCAGAACAACTTACAGTCGAACAATGACGTAGTCCACAAGCTTAAGGATGCTCAGCAAAAACAAAAGGCGGCAATGGATATGTTAGCAAGACAGTTGTCACAGATTCCTACTTTCTTGAGTGACATACGAGGTAATGAGGGTAAAATTCCTGCCTCAGTAAAACCGCCTGACAGGGCCAATATTAGCCAAATTACCTTGAGGTCTGGGAAGGGGTACGAAGGCCCAGCAATGAGACCAAAGGAAGTCAAAGATCCCACCGAGGGCAAGGAGACAGGGGGTATAACCTCTAGACCAAGGAACTTGGCTGCAAACAATCCCATGATTAGAGATGAACCCAGGGCAGGAGATTTGGAGAAACCATTGCCTAGAGAAACTGAACCATTTTTCCTCGATCGAGGACCAGAGGTAAGGGAGGAGGAGAAGAAAGAAGTCGGAGAGTTCTCAGCTGAATGTTCCACAGGAGTGGGGAAGCGACTGAAACCCTTCCCAAGCCGGGGGGAGACCAAGAAAAAAAAGGAAGACCCGGTAGATTTCATGGATATTTTTGGGAAGTTGGAAATCAATCTACCATTTTTACAGGCTCTGAAATTGCCAGTGTTTAGCAAGTTCATCAAGGAATTTATAGCTGGTAAGGCGAGACCTAGTGGAAAAATTCTGGTAGGCGAGAATGTTTCCGCGGTAATTTAGAAGCGGAGGATGCCTTCGAAATGCAATGATCCAGGTATGTTTACTTTACCCATCTCTATTGGTGATGTAAAAATTGAGCATGCTATGTGTGATTTAGGGGCTTCGATAAATGTTTTATCGTTTTCCATTTACAAGAATCTGGTAGGAGTAAGTATGGTAGATACGAAAGTAGTGATCCAGCTAGCGGATAGGTCGTGTATCTGCCCTGAAGGAGTGCTTGAGAATGTGATAGTCAGAGTACATGATTTCTTGTACCCAGCTGATTTTCATGTGATAAAGATGAGCGATAATGAGTCTGCAGAGTCTGGCGGAGTACTTTTAGGGAGACCTTTCCTACGTACCGCTAAGACTATCATTGATGTTTTTGATGACACCATTTGCCTTGATTACAATGGGGAGAAATATACATTCAGCATAGATGAGGCAATGAAGAAACCTCTTGACGTTGAAAATGTGCATGCTATAGATGTTATTTATCCCTTGGTCCAGGAATATCTTGAGACCGAATTAATGCAGGAGCAGATTGCGAATTCTGAGATGAGTCATGGTATTGATAGAGAAGTAGCCGGGTGGTGTCAAGCTATGAACACGAGTGAGTTATCAGATGAGGAGCTAGCCGAAGCAATTCTGGAATCCTGCACGAACCCGGAGCTAGCTAGATCAAGAAAGACACCTTATGTGGCTAGCATGGAAAGTTCTACTAAGACTACGAAGGGAATAACAACTGAGTCGACAGAGAAAAATCCCTTACCCCAGGAAAAAAATGTCCCCAAGAGAGAACTGAAAACACTTCCACCAGGTCTCAAGTATGCGTATCTAGAAGAGAATGAAACTTTCCCTGTGATTATTAACAACAGCTTGACCAAGAGACAAGAAGATGAACTGCTGAAGGTAATTCGGAGAAACAAGAAGGCTATTGGGTGGACACTCTTTGACTTGGTAAGAATCAGTCCAGATCTGTGCATGCATCATATTCGGCTAGAAGAGGGAGCAATAGCCTGCAGAGATCCTCAACGCATATTGAATCCTAACATGAGGGAGGAGGTGCTGAAGGAAGTATTGAAGCTACTCTCCCTAGGAATCATTTATTCCATACCAGACAGTGAATGGGTGAGTCCAGTGCATATGGTACCAAAGAAGTCAGGAATACAGGTGGTCAAGAACGACAAGAATGAGTTGGTGCCCACCCGACTAGTTACTGGGTGGAGGATGTGCATTGACTATAGGAAGTTAAATGAAGCGACCAAGAAAGACCATTTCCCTCTGCCTTTCATTGACCAGATGCTGGAGAGGTTGGCGGGCAAGCAATACTTTTTTTTCCTTGACGGGTACAGTGGATACTTTCAAATCTATGTGGATCCCGAAGACCAGGAGAAGACTACTTTCACGTGTCCCTTCGGAACGTATGCTTACAGAAGGATGTCGTTTGGTCTGTGCAATGCGCCAGGCACTTTTCAGTGGTGTATGATGAGTATCTTCTCGGATCTCCTAGAGGATTGCATCGAGATTTTTATGGACGACTTCACTGTGTACGGGAATTCATTTGTCTCATGTTTGGCAAGTTTGGATGTATTTTTGAAGAGGTGCCAGGAAAAACACCTGATTTTCAATTTCGAGAAATGCCACTTTATGGTCCCAGAAGGAATTGTCCTAGGGCATGTGGTATCAGAAAGAGGAATACAGGTAGATCGAGCAAAGGTTGATGTAATCTCAAAATTGCCATACCCGACGAATCAGAAAGAAGTAAGAGGATTCCTAGGGCATGCTGGATTCTATAGGAGGTTCATAAAGGATTTCGCAAAGATTGCTTAGCCACTCACTCACTTGTTGCATAACGATATTGATTTTGTTTTTGATGAGGAATGCAAAAAGGCTTTTCAGCTGTTGAAATAATGTGCGACGCGAGTGATTATACAGTAGGGGCAATGCTAGGTCAAAGAGTCGATGGGAAAAGCTATGTGATCTTTTATGCTTCGAAAACGCTCAATCAAGCCCAGAAGAACTACGACACCACTGAAAAGGAAATGCTGGCAGTAGTATACTCATTTGAGAAGTTTCGCCCATATTTGCTGGGGTCGAAGGTGATAGTTTTCACGGACCACGCAGCTATTAAGTACCTGTTGGAGAAGAAGGAGTCCAAACCCAGATTAATCCTTTGGGTGTTACTGTTACAAGAATTTGACTAGGAGGTCAAAGACAAGAAGGGAACAGAGATCAAGGTGGCTGACCACTTGAGTCGAATTTTCCAAGGGGAGACAGAGGAAGCAATACCAGATGCATTCCCCGAGGAACATTTGTATTATCTGGAAGGTTTGCCTAGACCTATCAGTTGGGAACAGATAATGGCAGTGACGGGTCCAGGAGATGCTAAAAAAGGAAAATGTCAGATAAACGTTGAGCCGTGGTTCGCAGACCTCGCAAATTACTTGGTCACCAGAGAAGTGCCCAGTTCCCAAGAAATTTCTTGGGCCCAGAAGATGAAACTGAAAAGTGAAGCCAAGTACTATTTTTGGGACGACCCGTATCTATGGAGGATGGGAGCTGACCAAGTAATTAGGAGATGTATTCCAGAGTGGGAACAAAGAGATGTGCTGAACCATTACCACGCTCTAGCGTGTGGAGGTCACTTTGGACCGAGGAAGACCGCAAGGAAGGTGTTAGACAACGGGTTTTACTGGCCTACATTGCATAAGGATGCGTTCGAATTCTGTCAGAATTGTGAAAGGTGTCAACAGACTGGGGGAATCTCCAAAAGAGATGAAATGCCGCAAGTCCCTGTGATCGTTTGTGAGATTTTCGACGTCTGGGGAATGGACTTCATGGGTCCATTTCCATCTTCATATGGGAAGGCATACATACTTGTGGCGGTGGATTATGTTTCGAAATTGATAGAGGTCAAGGCTACTACATCTTGTGAAGCCGGTGAGGTGGCCAAATTTCTTAAGTCTAATATTTTTGGTAGGTATGGAGTGCCTAGGGCTGTTATTTTGGATCAAGGAACTCACTTCCGAAACCGAACGATTGAAGCTTTGATGAAAAAATATGGAGTCCACCACAAGTTGTCCACACCATATCATCCTCAGTCTAACGGCCAGGCGGAAATATCAAATAGGGAGATCAAAGCAATATTAGAGAAGACGGTGAAACCGTCAAGGAAAGATTGGAGTAAGAGGCTTGACGATGAGTTATGGGCTTACAGCACAACATATAAGACGCCTATTGGGATGTCTCCGTACAGGTTAGTGTTCGGAAAGATGTGCCACTTGCCAGTGGGACTAGAGCACAAGGCATACTGGGCGGTCAAGGAGATTAACATGAATCCTCGAGTTTGTGAGGAAGAGAGGAAATTGAAGCTCCAGGAGTTGGAAGAATTGAGGCTTGAGTCTTACCAGTCCGCGATGTGGTACAAGGAAAAGACCAAGCTCTGGCATGATAAGAATCTCAGGACCTAGGAACTACAAGTTGGGCAGAAAGTTCTCCTGTTCCAGTCCAGGCTTAAGCTAATGCCTGGAAAGCTAAAATCCAAGTGGGTCGAACCATATACTAAAGTTGGCCTTCGCGCAAATGGAGCAGTAGAGATCCAAGGAGGCGCCTCAAATTCTGTGCCTTTCCTCGTCAATGGTCATCGTGTGAAGGTATTTTGGGATAACTCGGAGCTGTGTGTAGTGGACGAAGTGCCTCTACGTGCAATCCCTGATGTCGCCTAACCAGTCTAAGAAGGAAGTGTTATCAAAAAATCCTGGGTCAAGTAAATTGAGAAGTTTTTTTTCCAAGCCCTGACCTAGGAGATCTCAAGAATACTTGAACGAAAGTGTAAATATTTAATTGCTTTCCTTAAATCAAGAAAACCCAAAGAAATCAAAAATATTTTCGAAAAAATCTTCCAAAAATATTTTCGAAATCCCAAACTCCTTAAGGAATTTTTCTTTATACTGTCATGTCCTTAACCTGGGAGTCTGGCGTTTTTTTAGTTTAATGTTTTTCTATGTGTAATATTGCAGAGTATTCACATGGGGCAAGGAGTTGAGGAGTAAAATTTTGGAGGGAGTTGGCACCGGTTCGAATTTCAAAAGGTAACTTTATGGGGAGGAGTACGGTCGCTCGCGTCACGCCTGCAACCGCCTGCAAACCGTCCTCCCATACCTACAGGCTATAACCGTGCTTTCTCTTTTATTTTCCATATCATATTCACTCTCTCCACAAAAAAATCCTCAAATTTCCTCTATCAAATTCTCTCTCTCTAACCCTAATCAACAAATTTTTCTTCCAAGTTTTTGCGAATTCTATAGATTCCGCCATGGAGAACACACAAAACTCAGGAAGCACCTCTGGATCCGCCGAATCTAACAAAGCATCGCTCATGGCCGATCTATTGCAGAAACTTGGGGGGCCAGAGGAGGCGATGAAGGCGTTCGCCATGTTCACCACTATGATGGGAAAGACCACACCGGCCACAACGACCACTGCATCACCATCACCACAGGTTTCAGAGACTGTGAAACCGCAACTGGAGGCCGTACATTCGATGATCGAACCAGCCACCAGTGTAGCAAGAACAACCGCCGCAACCGTACCTGAGGAGGAGGTGGATCTGGCTGCGGGTTTGGAGCTTCTGGGGGTCGGTGAACCAAAGTTAGGCCATGTTTATGAGGGAGAAACCTCTGCCATTACTACTGTTGGTGTCTCTGAGGGGGTAGCCCTTGTTATTGCTGCTATTGATGTCGTTGAGAGAGAAACCCGTGTCGTGTCTGGAAGTGTTGGTGTATCTGAGGGGGAAACCCCCTGTTGTCAAGAAGTTAGGAGAGGGGGAAACCCATGGTATTTGTGGGAAAGTTTCAGAGGGGGAAAGCCTAGAAAAAGTTGGGGGCGATGAGGCCCAAATCTCTGTTGAAAACGATGATGAGGGGAGAACCCCTGAAAAGGTTGTGGGGACTGAGACCCACAATGATCAAGATTTAGTTGGGGTGGAAAGCCCTGTTTATATCACAGGGGCAACCCCTTTGCTGTCTAAGGAGGGAGAAGCCCTCGTTACCGAAGACGTACAGGAACCCGTCGACGACAGGGTTGATCTAGTCGTAGATTTGACTGATGTCTCGGAGGGGACGATTTCTCCGGTAAATGCAAGGGAAGCCTGGAGACAAGCTCGTCGGAGCTTGATTGATGAAATTGATGACTCCATCCAGCAGACGGAACGAGAAGCGCTGGGTCCAGAGACCACAGCCCGTGAGTAGGACAACTCTCCTAGACCCAGCGGTGGGGAGAGTGATGAGGAAGAACGCCGCCAGGCGGCTGAAAGGAAAGGGAAGGGAAAGCAGGCCGATCCTTTCTTGACCAAGATATCGAAAGGAAAATCTGTTGAAACCTCTTTTCCTCCACCCGCAAAGGTCCCATATGCTTCCGAATCTGATAGCCCTGCTGGATCCAGCGACTCCAAAGACGAACTTGAAGAAGAGCTCAACTTCGAGCCTACAGAAGTATGGTTGACCAAGGATTTACTGGATGCAATGAGGAAGTTCACTGATCCCAAGCGTGCAGCAACGTTTAAAGAGAAGAGTGCCCAGGGCAAGTATGTGAAGTCCGGAAAGAGATATGACCCCGCAGAGCTGTAGGAGATTGCTTCCGACGTTGAATTCCGGGAGTACATCGACGTGATCGGTTTCGACTGGTTGCTGAAACACAGCTCTTTTGAAGTCCCAACAACATTAGTGCGTGAGTTCTTCTCGACTTTTTGTTTGAAGTCTACAACTGATCTGGATGCCGACTCTATTACCTTCTGCCTTTTCAACAAGGAGCAAGAAATGAGCATCCGAGAGTGGTCGCTCCACATGGGATTGTTATCGCGCACACAGGATGATGAGGGCTTGTGGAATGACAGGATGGTGGGTCCGCCTAAGTTTACCTCGAGTTTCAAACCACAAAGCGCTTGGGAGTTTATAACCCACCCCAAGGTGGGTCAGTTTAAAATGAGTTGTTCGAAAGCCTCGCACATAGAGAACCTGATCATGCGATTCGCTCAGACTTTCATAAGTTATAATCTTATGGGTACTGCAAACGCTGCTATGACCACGACTGATCTCTACTTTACTTGGTGTATGGCTAAGGGAGTCCGTGTACACCTGGGCTACTGACTAGCCCAGGCTTGCCATCAGATGGTCGCCAACCCATCCAGACACATGTGTACATGCCATCTCCTAGGGGCCTATCTGCAACGCAACGTGATACTAAAGATAGCCAAATCTTGCCGTGATGTGGAGATGTGCTTGCCCCCAGAAGTTTTTAATGTCGATTACTTTTTTAACAAGGGGCTTTTATATATGCATGGGAAGGAGGTTTGTTTTTATGAGGTCGGTAGGTCGGAAGTCCAGGTGAAGCAGGACCCAGAAAGTGTGGAGGCAAGAGCCAAGGTTGAAGTTGAAGAGATGAGAAAGGAGGTGGGATGGATGAGATCGGAAATCAAGTTGGTTAGAGAAGAGATTGTGGCCCTACGGGGTAATGAAAAGGACAGTGTCTATGTTGAGGACGTATAGAAAGATGTTGCAGGAATAAAGAAGGGAGTCGCAGGAGTGAGGAAGGAGGTAACCGAGGTAAGAATGGAAGTTGGGAAAGTCAGAGAGGAGATCGTGGCCCTCAAGGGACGTATTACTGATCTTGTGGCAATGTCGTCTAAGCACACTGAGAGGATAGCAGAGGGCGTCTCGCTGATGCTGATGATGGTGAAGTGGTTTAAAGAGAGGTTCCCCGAGGCACCGAAGTTGCTTCCTGGCCCTGGCAGTGCTTCTAAATCGCCAGAGCAAGGAAGTCTATCTCTCCAGAAGCCTTCCCAGCCGACGAAGCCTCTGACTGCCCCATCCGCGACTAAACCCTTGGCTGTGAAGAAAACAATCCCCAGACCAAGTGAGACAGAAAAATAGGTGTCGGACTCACCGGCGAAGAAGAAAGCTAGAATGACCTAACCATCCGCCCCGCCCAAGTCTGGCTACCGCGGGGGCCAGACCCCTAATTGATTCCCCCTAAACCAAGTAACTTTTCAATTTCTATTGTTTTTCTTTTCTTCTTCCTTTTCTGTTTATGTTTGTCTGTGACCAGCATACTCTATTTTGTATATATGTGTTGCACCTTCCCACACTTAGCCCAATCCTTGGTCTAAGTGTGAGAAGGGGTTGTTATGTTTTTGCATGCTTTGTTTTGTTTTTTGCGCCTTCTCCCACTTAGCCTGTTGTACGGTCTAAGTGTGAGAAGTTTGTTTTATTTTATGCGCGTCTGTTTTGTGCTGTTCATACTTCCCTATTTCCCCACTTCACTAGGACAGCTTGGGGACAAGCTTGAGTGAAGTGGGAGGGGGATTAGTTTTTGTAAATAGGAGTCTTAGAGTCTCTAGGTCTAGCGTTTTAGTGTGTTGCATGAGCTAGTAAGATAATAAGGCAAGATTCCCTTAGTGAGGGCGATTGAAGATAGGATACATGTCAACTTTGATGCCTTTTTCCTTAATTAACTAAAAGCGGTCTAAATGAAGTAAGGACGATAGAGGACTCCTTAGCTGACCTAGTTATGAAGCCCCACTATATAAATGTAAGTTATATGCCTATACACTTTGAGCTAACATGTAAAAATGGGCTGCCACTTGATGCTTAGGGAGTAGAGTATAAAGGAGAAAAAATGGGTTAGGAAGGTATAAGCTGGACGAAGTGCAGGAAAAGGAGGTATAAGTTGGACGAAGTCCAGGGGGGAAAAATAGAATAGGAAAAAGAGACATAAGCTGGATGAAGTCCGGGGGAAAAGGGATATATATAGAAAAAGAAAAAATATAAAAAATATATATAATATATAAAAAATAAGGGCAGGAAGCAATCGGAACCTGACCCAGAAAATCAATAAGGAGAAGGAGTAGTATGAAGGAGAAACTCTCATAACCCGACGCTTCAGTGGTGTAACTTTAACTTTAGAGTGTTTCGATCCTAACATCCCTGGTGAGGAATGAGTGATCGAGCGAACCTAACTGTTGGGGAATCAATAGGCTATCTTGACGAACTGACAGACCGTTTAGGTAAAAGAGGGAATGGGAGGATTTGAAGACTGTAAACGATCGGATAGAACTTAAGCTTGTGGGGACGGTCACCTAAAAGTTGAAACTAGTTCATGCTTATCTGTTGTATTTTGTTTTTCTTTATGTGTTGTTTTCTTTTGTGAGTCTGTAGTTGTCTAAGTCTAGGAGTCGGTGCTCTGTTTATGTTTTGATTGTGGAGTCATTCTTGGGAACCGTGCATTGAAATTTGCCTTATTTCTTTTTCTTGTCTTTTATGCTTGAGGACAAGCATGGTTTAAGTGTGAGCAGTTTGATAAGGCAAATTTCATGCATAGGTCTAGGGCATAAATTCAAGGATTCACTAGGTCTAACACACGTTTTAAACAAGGTGTGTAGAAGAATTTCGCCAGGCCCAGGAAAAGAAGAGGACAATCACATGTCCGAGGAAACCCGGCGAAGAAGTGAGCATTATGGAGGAAAATTGCAAGACGGAGGAAATCTCGGAGCCAAAGGGTAGAATGGAGATTTCTACGAAGGTTCTAGAAGATTAAGTCCGCGCCTATATAAAGGAGGAAGCATGCATTCTGGAGGGACCTTCTCGGTGGAGGCCTCATTAACAGTCTGTGGCTCGAAGCTCACTTTTTCTTTTACACACTTGGGTTCTTTAGAGGGAAATTCTGGGGGTTTGCTTTCACTTTTCGCTTTCTCGTATTTCAGTTGGGTTGTAACACCGTCCTGTCGAGGGCGAAGAAACAAGTTCCATTTTATTTTCTCGTATTTTGTGGATTTCACCGAGCTTCGCTGTTCGGAGCTCGTCCCTCTGTTTTTACCAATATTTCTGTGTTTAATGCAAGTTTAATTTTCTGTCATGTCGTTGATGTTAATTTCTGATTTCATTTCTGTGATTATCTGAAGTTTGAGTTAGTTTACTTGTGTTGGATGCATTTTGCAATTGTTCACTGAATCTGTGCAGAGTAATGGCTGGATCGGGTTGATCAGAGTTTATTGCTGGTTGAATCGGAGGTTTGAATTTGGTGTTGTAGCTGAGTTGAGTGGAATCGTTTAAATTCGGAGTTGATCGGTTTAGATCTGTTAGATCGGAAGTTATGGAGTTGATTGAGGTTGTTGTTTGGTTCGGATCCCTTGGATCCGGAGTGGATTAAGCATCCGACGTGAATCCGAGCAGAGTTGGTTTAAATTTATGCCTAGCCTTCGTGTTTTCATTTCACTCCGTCTAGTATACGTAGATCATTGTTACACGATCGAGGAAGGGAATTTAATATCCCGTAGTCTATATGATGTTTGATCTCAGCATGTTTACAGTTTCCTAGGTCTAGTGTTTACATTCATTGCCTAGGTCTAGTAGTAGTTATACCTCAACCCAGTTTGCGTGGCAGCAGCCGCCTTTGTCAAGAGTCTCTAAACGCTTTCTTACGTGTCCATCTTCGTGGGATCGACCCCTGCTTCTTTATACTAATCAATAGTATTCGGGTTGAGGGATCTTTGAAGGGGAGTTTTGTGTGTACAACGACAGAGTATTCTGTGTTCCATTGAGTTCCTAGACCAAGTGATCTAGTGGATTCATAGGACCTGGTATCTCTTCCTAGCATAACACATCGCATGTTCACAACACGAACACCCAAATAAAAAAAATAAAAAAATACCTACCTTCAGGCTTCACCCATTTTTCCTCCAAGTGAGGTCTCCCACCTCGTCCTCCAATATCATTTTGAACCCGAGCTTCTCTCCAAGCTGTCAGACAACTACGAGCAACACCATTAATTCCTGCAACTGACCCGTTCTCATTCCGCCAAATAATTTTGTTTCTGTTAAACTATAGATGCCACAGCATCACAACCACTTCTTCAACTTCCACCTCTAAATCACCACATACTATTTTTTCCAACCATTCAATAAACCCCCTCTCACCTGGCGAGATTACTGTGTACTCCAATCCTTTGCCAACAATCACGAGCAAGACCACAAGAAATAAGACAATGGATAATAGTTTCTGTCTCAAATTTCCACACCGGGAAGATCTCTGAAACCTCCATCTGGCATTTTAGCAATCGGTCCCTCGTTGGAAGGAAATTTCTACATGCCTTCCATAAAAATATCTTCACTTTAGGTGACACTTTTAATTTCCAGAGTCTATTCCACACCATCGAGTATGTATCCACTTCAAAGGAGCCTTCGCACAAAATCTTATATGCTGAGCGTACAGACAAAGATCCATTTTGCTCCGGGCACCAGAATAATGCCCCCTCTCTAGAGCTCCGGGCCAACGGGATGCTCAGCAGCTGCTCTGCTTCTTCTTCATTAAACACAGATCTCACCACTGCTTCATTCTAAACATGTGCCCCCTCAAAGAAGTACTCTGACTGTCACGACCGCACTTTGCTAATGATAGCAAAAGCGGGAAATCCGTGACTAATAAGCAGAATTAACGAAACGAGGAAAGAATTCAATGGACTTGCCGAAAGGCCAATCAATTGATACCACAAATTAGAAGCCAAGTATTTGATTACAAGATCTCAAAATAGAATCATTCACCATAGCAACTAAATCAGAGTTCGAAGGTGAGACTATAAGATTCTCACTTAACACAAAAATATATGCAGCGGAAAAGATGTCCCTATTAAACGACTTTGTGTATGAACACACGAGTCGTCGAGAAATCCACATGCTTATTTAGTAGCATCTACTCCGATCAATTCTTCTCCATCTTGACGTTCAACCTGCACATTTATAAATACATGCAGGGCTGAGTACAGGAGTACTCAGTGGACATGTGGCGAAAACAAAACATACAAATATAAGTTGTCATCCATCAACTATATCACTTTCTTAAACAGGCCCGAGCATACTAAGTTCTATTGGGAGCTAAAAGTTCGTCTGCAGACTAAGTTCTTTCATCATTCATCGTTCATCATTCACCGTTCATCACCGAATTTGTTCATCACCGAATTCGTTCATCACCAAATTTATTCATCACCGAATTCGTTCATCACCGAATTCACTCACCACTGAATTTATTCATCACCGAATTTGTTCATCACCGAATTCGTTCACCACCGAATTCGTTCACCACCGAATTCGTTCACCACCGAATTTATTCATCACCGAATTCGTTCATCACCGAATTCGTTCATCACCGAATTCATTCACCACCGAATTTATTCATCACCGAATTCGTTCATCACCGAATTTATTCATTACCAAATTCGTTCATCACCGAATTCGTTCATCACCAAATTTATTCATCACCGAATTCGTTCATCACCGAATTTATTCACCACCGAATTTATTCATCACCGAATTCTTTCATCACCGAATTCGTTCACCACCGAATTTATTCATCACAGAATTCGTTCATCAACGAATTCGTTCACCACCGAATTTATTCATCACCAAATTCGTTCATCACCGAATTCGTTCACCACCGAATTTATTCATCACCGAATTCGTTCATGGTTTGGCATCGCCAGAACCCAAGGCATATAGCCCCAACAGACAGGTCTCAACAACAAACGTTTTATGGCATGACAACAACTTAAAAAAAATAATCACAGTTCCATTTTGAGAAAACATGATATTTCATAACTTCAAAAGTATTTGTTTTATATCCAAACTATAGTGCTGGATATTAAAAGAAAGCCCACCTGGTATGCTTATCTCCAATTTAAAATCCTCGTTTGGTCTCACTTTCCCTTGAATAGTTTCTCCTTTAGAAATAAATAGTGCGACACGCTAATTAGTACTTGAACTATTTTTCCTGGTAAAAGAATGCATGCATCCTATAGGATAGCACCTATGTCTTAGTCTCGGGTTTTATAGGATTTTTCTTAAATCCTAACTCGGCTTTATCGGGCGGCCGCATTTAATTATTCGCTTTACTTATCTAGGAGAAATTCTATTATCTCTTAATAAAATATGGATTCTTAAGATCCCTCCTTAAATTCCTTCTTCTTCGGATTTTTCTTAAGGCCACCCATGGCGTCTCGGGGTGACGCCGATCGGCTCTCGCGTCCCAACTTCAACATTTCCATTTTCTGAAACTAAATATTTTATTCGGGAATTAATTCATCAAGCTCCATCTTGATTCTTTAAGTAATCTTATCCAAACAAAATAAATTCTCAAGCTCAACAATTATTCTCGGCCCAACTGCCAATTAAAATTGGTCCATGCTCCATTCTCTTTTAATTCATTTATAGCCCAATTTCTTATCAATTTGGGATGGCCCAATTCGTAAATAGTGACATCCCATTATCCCAATTAATTATTACGGCCCAATCACAATTTAATTAATATGAATACCATCCCATTCTTCATCACTTACGGCACTTACTTCTTTTCACCTTCCCAATTTTCAAAGCCCTAATTTCGAAATGAGAATTAAGGAGTTGTGCCTCCTTATCATCTCTCACGGTCTCTGCGGCGAATCGTCGGCGATGGCTCGTCTCCACCGGCCCTTGCTGCCGGCTTCTTCCCTCTCCCTCTATTGAGTTCTCTCGCCCGACGAGGTCTCCGATAGAGAAGGCGTTGCCTGCATCCAGCGTCGCTCCCCCGCGAGCAGCCGTCACCCACGGCTGCCTGTACTTCCTCCGACGAATTCTCACCCGCCACCAGCATCTGCTCCTTGTCACTTGGCTCCCCCACATACCGCTCTTCCCCGGTGCTCGCAGCACCGCTGCAGGAGTCCGGCAAAGGTCGTCGCTGCTTCGGGAGGCTCCTGATGTTGCTGCTGTTCGGGCGAGACTCAAGGCGCGCCACCGCCATTCGTGCTATTGTTCCAGCGGCGTCGCCGCCTCCTCGTAATAAAGCAAGTCCCCTGCCCCTTTCCTTAACATTCCGATTTTTTTTGCTGTTCTACATGATGGCAGTAGCTATGTGATGATTGAAGGCCTTGTCTAATTATTTTGGTTATGATTGCTCAAGTCTTAATTTTTCCTTGGCATAATTAGCTCACTGGAATGAGTCCCACATTTTGGCTATTCTGCTATTGTTCTTGGTATTGATGTGAAGATCCTAATGAAATTCTAAGTTCTCATGCTATCTATTGGCTTGTTCTAAAATCGATCTTGTGGCTGTACGAAGCTTCCTATATGATGTGTGGTTTGTGTTGGGAGATTACCTTGATTGGTGAATCCTTGTTGTGTTCTCCTCCCTCTTACTGCTCTCTTCCTATGATATAATGTGAAACTTGTGGTGACCGAAAAGTGGGGGAGAAGGGGAGGGCTGTGGCTCCTTATATAGCTCTCAACTGTTGGCAGCTTGTGCATGAAAACTTGGGGACAAAGTCTCTTATTTTTGGCTGCCAGCTTGCTCCCTTTTGAGCTTTGTGATTCTGTGATTATGCTATAATGGTGAAATTCTTGGGAGAAAACAGCCCCTCCTTGGCTGTTTCTCAAGCCTCGATAAGAGGGATCCATTCCTCCATCCTTTTTGGCTTGTGTTGGGTTCCCTTACCTTGTGGCAGTTGGGTTTGATTCCATATTGGTGCAAGTTAGGGATGGGCAACTGTAGCTGATCTCACAGCTAATTCTGCAGCCTCTTGGCTGTGCTATTTGCCTATTACTTCCACCGTCTTAATCGAGCTTGCCTCTCCTTCTCCCTTTCTTGTGAGCCTATTTTTCTAACCCCAATTTTGTGTTGATTTGCCAGTCTAGGGCTGCCTCTATTGGAGTTTTGGTGGAGGTGGAAATCGAGAAAGATAAAGGAAGAGAAGAGAAGGGATTTACTACATTACTCACTTTGTCTTACTGCTAAGTTTAGCAACTGTTTAAGCATTAGACTTTGAGTAGCTTTTGACCAAGTCCCAATTTAGCTACTAGTTTGATGTTAGTTCCTCTCAAAGTTTAGAGTTGGGTGAGTTGTTATTTCGTTCACACTATGTGGGAATCGAGGCATGTACTACTTTGTATTTAAATATTCCTCCAAAGCCCTTTTTTTATAAATATCTCCTCTACTCTTATCATTGAAGTAAAATTTCCTCGCACTTCAATTTATTTATTCCAATGTCGGAAATTACAACAGAAATTCTTCGTCCACACGCCTTCTAAACGAAAGTTAGTTAAGCTAAAAAAATCTGATTTATCTCGAAAGAAAGAGATCAAAATTCTGGGGCGTCACATTCCACCCTCCTTAAATGAAATTTCGTCCCGAAATTTGTGTAGCTCTACTCGAACAGCTCGGGATAACATTCCTCCATCTTATCCTCCAACTCTCACGTGGCTTTTTCTTGCCCGTGGTGTTCTCACAGTATTTTCACCGAAGTGATGGATTTATTTCTTAATTGTTGCATCTTTCTGTACAAAATTGCTATTTGCTTTTCCTCATAGCTCAGATCCGGGTTTATTATTATATCTTTCTGGTGAATCACGTGCTTTGGATCAAACACATACTTTCTAAGCTGGGATACATAGAATATGTTGTGAACGTTCCCAAAACTTGGCGGTAGCGCCAAATGATAAGCTATTGGTCCGACCGCTTCCATAATCTCGTACGGTCTGATGTATCGGGCTGAAGTTTTCCCTTGACTCCAAGCATGGTTATTTCTTTTGAGGGCAACGACTTCAAGAAAACCTTTCTCTCACGTTAAATCGTAAATCGGTTCGTCGGGTGTCCGCATAGGACTTCTGCCTATCCTGAGCTTCCTTGATCCTCTCCCGGATTTTTCCGACAACTATTATCATCTCCTCGATAGCATCTGGGCCCAATATTTTCCTCTCACCAACCTTGTCCTAATAGAGTGGTGATATGCTCTTTCTTTTGTACAGGGCTTCGTACGGAGCCATATCAATCGTTGTCTGGTAACTGTTGTTGTAAGCAAACTCTATCATATCCTCGAGTGTTTGAATTGTTCTTAGCATATCCTCGAGTGTTTGAATTGTTCTTTCCGACTGTTCATCTGTCTGTGGTGAAATGTCGTGCTAAAATTTAGCTGCGTTCCTAGCTCTTTCTGTAGACTATTCCAAAATCTGGACGTGAATGTCGTATCCCCATCTGACTTGATCGTTGCCGGTACGCCGTGTAGGCGGATGATTTCTCTCACGTACAACTGAGCTAACTTCCCTGACCCGTACGTAATCGGTATTGGTACAAAGTGCGCGCTCTTGGTAAGACGATCGATACGCGTAAGCAATCACTTTCCCATTCTACATCAATACACATCCAAGCCTGCTCTTGGAGGCATCCGCATAGACAAAGTAGTCCGTTCCTGGCTCGGGGACTGCTAAAACAGGTGCGCTGGTCAACTTCTTCTTTAACCGTTGGAAGCTTGCTTCGCGCTCGGGAGACCAGGAGACCTTGGTTCCCTTCTTGAGTCGCTAAGTCATTGGCCGTGCAAACTTCAAGAATCCTTCAACGAATCTTCTGTAGTAGCCAGCTAGCTCTAAGAAACTTCGAATTTCATTGGGCGTAGTTGGCATTTTTTCCAATTTCATACTGTCTCCATCTTGGCGGGGTCTGCTCGGATTCCTTCTGTCGTCACGGTATGTCCAAGAAAGTTCACCTCGTCGAGCCAAATTCACACTTGCTGGATTTGGCGTATAACTTCTCCACCCGCAGCGTCTCTAGTGCAGTCCTCAAATACTTCTCGTGCTCCTTTCTGTTCTTGGAGTATGTCAGCACATCGGATGAAGACTAGTATGAACTTATCGAGGTATGGGTGAAAACGTGATTCATTAGATCCATAAACACTGTTGGTGCATTGGTCAGTCCAAACGACACAACTGTAACTCGTAGTGACCGTACCTAGTTCGGAAGGCCGTCTTGGGCACATCCTCTGGCTTAATCTTCAGTTGGTGATATCCTGACTTCAGGTCCATCTTGGAAAATGCATTGGCTCCCTTGAGCTGGTCAAACAGGTCATCAATTTTGGGCAACAGATATTTGTTCTTGAGGGTTAGCTGGTTAAGCTCTCGATAGTCCACACACATTCTCATGGTCCCGTCTTTCTTCTTGACGAACAGTACAGGTGCTCCCCACGGTGAGACGTTGGGTCTGATGAATCCCAGGTCAAGGAGTTCTTGCAGTTGTACCTTCAGTTCGTCCAGTTCCTTTGGGGCCATTTGATATGGTGCCTTTGATATTGGGGCAGATCCTGGTTCTAGATCTAAGGTGAATTCTACTTGTCGGTTTGGCGGTAGACCAGGTAGTGTGTCAGGAAACACATCTGGAAAAATTGCGAGCAATTTCGACCTCCTCCAGTTTTCTTTCTTCTCTTTCCTCTTTGTTCAGGTACACAAGGTACGCCAGGCATCCTTTCTTCATCAGCCTACTGGTGTTGCAGCATCGAGATTACAGATTCTCGCGTTCCCATGGAGATTTCGTGAAATCGAGTAGCTTCACCTTCGGGGGTCCTAAAGGAAATTTGCCTTTCCTTGCACAGGATCGTGGCATGGTTTTCAGCCAGCCAGTCCATTTCTAAGATTATGTCCACATACTCCGGCGCGTGTCGAGTCGTATTCCGTCACTGTTTTTCGTCCTTGTTCCATACTATGGGACTCCATTTCTCTGTTTTCTCTTTCTTCCCATACTTGTTGTTTCTAATTCGCCAACTCTCTTGTCGTCGACATTTAATCGCTAACACGTAAGCTGTGAGGCTACTTGTACTTCCTTTATAACTACCCTTGCATAACCACGGTGTGAATCTCCATTTCTCACAGCTCACTTATTTCTATTCGTTATACGCGTATCCGCCGATTAACTATTCTTATCTAACTCGTGCGGCATGACAGGGTCGTTAGGTGTATCATCTTTACTCATGTTTGTCTATCAGGACTTATTTCTCATAGGTATTTGAAAAGGATCAAGGCATCGCCTCTGTTGAGTCTTGCATTGGAAATTTAGTCAAACAGACTTAACTTGGATGATACAAATTTCAGCATGAAGAAGTACTGAGAAAAATTCCCTCGTCTTAGAAAAAAGTTCTCAAATTACTCAAGGTGACATAAATAACACCTCTGGTGTGACTCTGTGAATTAAAATCACCAACTCGCAATGATTGGTTTACAAGGATAGCCGGACTAAGCTTAAATAAATTTGAAGATTTCTTTGGTTTGACTCTGTGAATTAATCACATTCTTTCAAAAGATCATACTGGTTAAGAGGTTTCAAGCAAACCCATAGAACTTGGGGACTTCTCGAAAGAAATGAAATGTGCCACGAAATAGGACGTAACGAATTAGAGTTCTCATAATAGGCATCAAATAGTGTGGTCCAGTTGACCGTTCAGACTCAAGAGGATCTTGCTATCAATAGATTGATGGCTCAAATGTGTTAAAGCTTGGAAGAGTCAGTCGCAGTAGTACATGAAAGTGTAGGCAATTGCCACGAAGTCGCGCTGACCATCCTCTGAAAATGTCAAAGCTAGTGAAAATAGAATCACATTGAAGAATTCGCATGTTGTCAAGAAAATTCTCAAGAAGATAAACCTCTGGGGTAACAGCCAAAGTAACTCGTTAAGAATGAAGTGGGTATGCTAGTCTTAACGGATATTGAAGACATGGTAAAATTTCCCCAGATGGAACAAACGTGTAGTGGAATTGACCATGAGAAAATATCATTCTTGCAAGAAAGAACATGTCATATACATGTTTGCAAGACAACAAGAGTTGACAGGAGTTCCAAGAAGAATACGTCATTCATTAAAGATGAGGTCAAAAAAAACAAGCTTAGTCTGAGGTTCTGAAGACAAACAACTTTAGAGTAATGATGTGATCGGGCTTGCGAAGTTAAAATATTGCTCATATGAATGATGAATAAGAAAAGTTGTCGTCAATCGACATATCTGAAAAATATTAGAGCAAAGCTCGTGCTCATAGAAACTGGAAGTGACTAGAGAACTGATGTACCCAAGATAAGAAGTGGCACATTGATTTGCATTGCCAATTGCTCAAGGTGTTTGAAATTTGAATTTTTAACCATGATCTGGAAATGGGTCACAACTTTCATAGGAAAAAGGAAAGTATTGACACTCTGCTTTGCAAAACGCAGGTCGATCTATAGTGTTAAACAGACTGGAAGGCATTTCCGTTAAGGATGTTCAAAGAAAGAGATTTTCTAGAAATCCAAGTAAGTACTGCTGATTAAATTTGTCTATTTCATCCATGTGGTGGGGGTATCTTGAGTCCGTCGAAGGTATTCGAAAGAAAACGATTCGATGTACGAAAATCCATGTAGGGAAAGTCAACAACTAGAGCCACTTATTGTGTGATCTAACGTCATTAGACTAAGTTTTCATCTCAAAACTATCGTTTCTACAAGGCTTTCGTTAAACGCGGTGAAAACATCAATCTTTTTTGGATCTAAACGAGTGGTTTGGTCACCGTGAGGATCTATCTCGTGCTATTCCCTTATAGCATCATTCCTCGTCTTTCTTTTCAACAGTTGCCCCTCTCGTGCTCTTATGCATTGGGCATTGGCTCTTCTTGTGCAAAAAGTCGTGTCACTTTAGATCCCGCTTTCGTGCTTAACTCTTATCTAGCTTCGTCTCAAAATTGTTGCTCGGGAAAGCAATGGTAGGATTTATGGTTCATCCTTCGTAGTCCCAGTTTGAACTACATTCCTTAGGGAGAGTACTTATTCCCTCTCAGTTCTTTCTATTATCTTGACTAGGTAAAATATTCTTGTCGCACTTTGTTTCAGCTATCTCAAAATTTCCACTTCTTCATATTTCAACTTGTTTGCTTGAACGTCTTGGAGTATTGATCGAATCAATTACTTGAAATGATCTAGTGAACAAGTCTAGATCTTTACTGAAGAAAGGTATGGATCTCAGAGCAGGAAAGAAAGTAATGCTCTGATACCACTCTGTCACGACCGCACTTTGCTAATGATAGCAAAAGCGGGAAATCCATGACTAATAAGCGGAATTAACGAAACGAGGAAAGAATTCAAGGGACTTGCCGAAAGGCTAATCAATTGATACCACAAATTAGAAGCCAAGTATTTGATTACAAGATCTCAAAATAGAATCATTCACCATAGCAACTAAATCAGAGTTCGAAGGTGAGACTATAAGATTCTCACTTAACACAAAAATGTATGCAGCGGAAAAGAGGTCCCTATTAAACGACTTCGTGTATGAAGACACGAGTCGTCGAGAAATCCACATGCTTATTTAATAGCATCGACTCCGATCAATATAAGTTGTCATCCATCAACAGTATCACACGGGGGTTTTTCTTAAACAGGCCCGAGCATACTAAGTTCTTTTCGGAGCTAAAAGTTCGTCTGCAGACTAAGTTCTTTCATCATTCATCGTTCATCGTTCATCGTTCACCGTTCATCACCGAATTTGTTCATCACCGAATTCGTTCATCACCAAATTTATTCATCACCGAATTCGTTCATCACCGAATTCATTCACCACCGAATTTATTCATACCGAATTCGTTCATCACCGAATTCATTCACCACCGAATTTATTCATACCGAAATCGTTCATCACCGAATTCGTTCATCACCGAATTCGTTCACCACCGAATTTATTCATCACCGAATTCATTCATCACCGAATTCGTTCATCACCGAATTCGTTCATCACCAAATTTATTCATCACCGAATTCATTCACCACCGAATTCTTTCATCACCGAATTCGTTCATCACCGAATTCATTCATCACCGAATTCGTTCACCACCGAATTTATTCATCACCGAATTCGTTCATCACCGAATTCGTTCATCACCGAATTCGTTCACCACCGAATTTATTCATCACCAAATTTGTTCACCACCGAATTTATTCATCACCGAATTCATTCATGGTTTGGAATCGCAGAACCCAAGGCATATAGCCCCAACAGACAGGTCTCAACAACAAACGTTTTATGGCATGACAACAACTTAAAAAAAATAATCACAGTTCCATTTTGAGAAAATATGATATTTCATAACTTCAAAAGTATTTGCTTTATATCCACACTATAGTGCTGGATATTAAAAGAAAGTCCACCTTGTATGCTTATCTCCAATTTGAATTCCTCGTTTGGCCTCACTTGCCCTTGAATAGTTTCTCATTTAGAAATAAATAGCGCGGCACGCTAATTAGTACTTGAACTATTTTTCCTGGTAAAAGAATGCATGCATCCTATAGGATAGCACCTATGTCTTAGTCTCGGCTTTTATAGGATTTTTCTTAAATCCTAACTCGGCTTTATCGTGCGGCCGCATTTAATTATTCGCTATACTTATCTTGGAGAAATTCTATTATCTTTTAATAAAATATGGATTCTTAAGATCCCTCCTTAAATTCCTTCTTCTTCGGATTTTTCTTAAGGCCGCCCATGGCGTCGCGGGGCGACGCCAGTCGGCTCTCGCGTCCCAACTTCAACATTTCCATCTTCGGAAACTAAATAATTTATTCGGGAATTAATTCATCAAGCTCCATCTTGATTCTTTAAGTAATCTTATCCAAACAAAATAAATTCTCAAGCCCAACAATTATTCTCGGCCCAACTGCCAATTAAAATTGGTCCATGCTCCATTCTCTTTTAATTCATTTATAGCCCAATTTCTTATCAATTTGGGATGGCCCAATTCGTAAATAGTGACATCCCATTATCCCAATTAATTATTAGGGCCCAATCACAATTTAATTAAAATGAGTACCAACCCATTCTTCCTCACTTACGGCACTTACTTCTTTTCTCCTTCCCAATTTTGCAAAGCCATAATTTCGAAATGAGAATTAAGGAGCTGCGCCTCCTTCTCCTCTCTCACGCTCTCTTCGGCGAATCGTCGGCGATGGCTCGTCTCCACCGGCCCTTGCTACCGGCGTCTTCCCTCTCCCTCTATTGAGTTCTCTCGCCCGACGAGGTCTCCGACAGAGAAGGCGTTGCCTGCATCCATCGTCGCTCCCCCGCGAGCAGCCGTTACCCACGGCTGCATGTACTTCCTCCGGCGAATTATCACCCGCCACCAGCATCTGCCCCTTGTCACTTGGCTCCCCCACATACCGCTCTTCCACGGTGCTCGCAGCACCGCTGCCGGAGTCCGGCAGAGGCCGTCGCTACTTCGAGAGGCTCCTGATGTTGCTGCTGTTCGGGCAAGACTCAAGGCGCGCCACCGCCATTCGTGCTATTGTTCCAGCGGCGTCGGCACCTCCTCGTAATAAAGCAAGTCCCCTGCCCCTTTCCTTAACATTCTGATTTTTTTTGTTGTTCTACATGATGGCAGTAGCTATGTGATGATTGAAGGCCTTGTCTAATTATTTTGGTTATGATTGCTCAAGTCTTAATTTTTCCTTGGCATAATTAGCTCACTGGAATGAGTCCCACATTTTGGCTATTCTGCTATTGTTCTTGGTATTGATGTGAAGATCCTAATGAAATTCTAAGTTCTCATGCTATCTATTGGCTTGTTCTAAAATCGATCTTGTGGCTGTACGAAGCTTCCTATATGATGTGTGGTTTGTGTTGGGAGATTACCTTGATTGGTGAATCCTTGTTGTGTTCTTGCTGCCAATTCCTCTCCTTGCTCCTCCCTCTTGCTAATTTCTTCGTATGATATAGTGTGAAACTTGTGGTGACCGAAAAGTGGGGGAGAAGGGGAGGGTTGTGGCTCCTTATATAGCACTCAACTGTTGGCAGCTTGTGCCTGAAAACTTGGGGACAAAGTCTCTTATTTTTGGCTGCCAGCTTGCTCCCTTTTGAGCTCTGTGATTCTGTGATTATGCTATAATGGTGAAATTCTTGGGAGAAAACAGCCCCTCCTTGCCTGTTTCTCAAGCCTCGATAAGAGGGTTCCATTCCTCCATCCTTTTTGGCTTGTGTTGGGTTCCCTTACCTTGTGGCAGTTGGGTTTGATTCCATATTGGTGCAAGTTAGGGATGGGCAACTGTAGCTGATCTCACAGCTAATTCTGCAGCCTCTTGGCTGTGCTATTTGCCTATTTCTTCCACCGTCTTAATCGAGCTTGCCTCTCCTTGTCCCTTTCTTGTGTGCCTATTTTTCTAACCCCAATTTTGTGTTGATTTGCCGGTCTAGGGCTGCCTCTATTGGAGTTTTGGTGGAGGTGGAAATCGAGAAAGATAAAGGAAGAGAAGAGAAGTGATTTACTACATTACTCACTTTGTCTTATTTCTAAGTTTAGCAATTGTTTAGGCATTAGACTTTGAGTAGCTTTTGACCAAGTCCCAATTTAGCTACTAGTTTGATGTTAGCTCCTCTCAAAGTTTAGAGTAGGGTGAGTTGTTATTTCATTCACACTGTGTGGGGATCGAGGCATGTACTACTTTGTATTTAAATTTTCCTCCAAAGCCCTTTTTTTTATAAATATCTCCTCTACTCTTATCATTGAAGTAAAATTTCCTTGCACTTCAATTAATTTATTCCAATGTCGGAAATTACAACAGAAATTCTTCGTCCACACGCCTTCTAAGCAAAATTTAATTAAGCTAAAAAAAATCTGATTTATCTTGAAAGAAAGAGATCGAAATTCTGGGGCGTCACATTCCACCCTCCTTAAATGAAATTTCGTCCCGAAATTTGTGTAGCTCTACTCGAACAGCTCGGGATAACATTCCTCCATATTATCCTCCAACTCTCACGTGGCTTCTTCTTGCCCGTGGTGTTCTCACAGTATTTTCACCCAAGTGATGGATTTATTTCTTAATTGTTGCATCTTTCTGTACAAAATTGCTATTTGTTTTTCCTTATAGCTCAAATCCGGGTTTATTATCATATCTTTCTGGTGAATCACGTGCTTTGGATCAAACACATACTTTCTAAGCTGGGATACATAGAATATGTTGTGAACGTTCCCAAAACTTAGCGGTAGCGCCAAATGATAAGCTATTGGTCCGACCGCTTTACATTTTGGCACACATAGTCTATCCTAAGCCGCCCGATGAATTTTTTTCTTAATTTCTATATCACCCCACCAGTAACCATTTAGCATTTTCCCAAGGTCATCACTAATTTCGTCTGACAATAGGAACATATGCATCCAATAGATGGGTTGGGCTTGCACCACACTTTTAATAAGTACTTCTTTCCCTGCCATAGAAAGCAGAGATTTATTCCACCCTGCCACCTTTGTCCACACTTTTTCTTTAAGAAACCGAAAGGCAACTTTTTGTCTCTCCCAACAAACATAGGCATCCCCAAATAAATACCACATCCATTTGAATAATTTACACCTAGCAACTCACATACCTCAGTCATAGTATTGGTGGAAGTATTGGAGCTGAAGAAAACCTCTGATTTTTCATAATTTATTAACTGACCAGATGCTTCTTCATATTCTTTAATACACTCTTTCACCACAATTCCCTCATGCTGATTAGCACGGAAGAAAAGTAAGCTATCATCTGCAAAGAACAAGTGGGAAACACTAGGTTCCCCTCGGGATATGCGACACCCATGCAATTGCCCCAACCTCTCATCCCTCCTAAGTATAGCCGAGAAGCCTTCCGCACAGAGGATGAACAGATAGGGGGATAAAGGGTCCCCTTGCCTTAGGCCTCGACTCGATGTGATTGGGCCTACTTTGTTATTGTTATTCACCAAAAAATATTTCACGGATGACACACACATCATTATCCACCGAATAAAATGATTTTGAAACCCATACGACAAAGCATCTGCTGTAAGAACCTCCATTCAATACGATCATATGCCTTCCTCATATCAAGCTTAAGAGCCGCACAACCCGTCTCACCTTTTGATTTCCTACGCATCCAGTGCATTGATTCGAAAGCAATAAGAGCATTATCCGTAATTAACCTCCCGAGAATGAAAGCACTTTGTGAATGTGATACCACTTTGTTAAGGATCTTTTTCAGCCGATTAGCCAACACCTTCGAAATTATCTTGTATAGGACATTACATAACACAATAGACCTATAATCTGCTATGGCCAGCCTTCCCTGTTTTGGAATCAACGTGACAAAAGTGTTATTAAGATCTCTGGGTAAAGATTCAGAGTTAAGGATTTGAACACAAGATCCAACAACATATCTACCAATAATATGCCAAAAATTCTAGAAAAAACCTGGATTCATTCCATCGGGTCCTCAGTTACCCTCTCAGTTAGCATTTCATTATCTGATGGAGCCACCTGACCAACCACCGCATCGACCACTGACTCACACCTCACCGGTTGGGCACTAAATAAATTGGAGAAATAATCAGAAATTACTACTCCCAAGCCGTCTTCCCAAGATTTCCATACACCATTGTCATCTTTCAACTGAGATATGGAATTTTTTTTTCTAGCAAATGACTTTGCATGAAAAAATTTAAAATTGCGGTCACCATCCCGAAGCCAATGCTGTTTTGCCCTTTGCCTCCAGAAGGTTTCTTGTCTTGCAAGAGTATTCGAGTATAACAGCTGACCCTCCACAAATAGTCTTCTCCCCTCCACATAACATCTCCCTCTTAGGGCTGACATTTGTCTCTTACTCTCCTTGATCTTCTCATGAAACTGCTTTGATAAGGACTCCCCCAAATTTGAAGTGCCCGACCACAAATATTAATTTTCTCCATGATTTGGTTGCTTGGCATAGAGTTCAAGGCATTTTCCACTATTTCCTTACATTCTCTTTCACGAATCCATAAATTCTTAAAACGGAAAGGTTTAACCTTCACCACATATACCTGCGAGCTTGGATGCAAGAGGTTCGGAATATGATCTGATGTAGTTGTGACTAAATGCTCAACACTAGCAAGACGATGCCTCCTCCTCCAGTTCGGACACGCCACCGCCCTGTCAAGTTTCCCCTCAACCCAATTATTTGTGCCTTGACCTCTTTCTCATGTAAACAGGTATCCCCACTCTCAATACCTATAAGTTAACCATAATCAAGCGCATGTCGAAAGCCTTCACAGTTGGGCAAATAGATGTCCCTCCTTCCTAGTTTCTCAACGGGCGATAGGAGATCATTAAAGTCCCCTAGGCACACCAATGGGAGCGTCGGCATATCCTTTAACCTTCGGATCAAATTCTAAGAGTCTCTACGTCAAGATGCCTCTGGAAAACCATAGAAACCAGTAAGGCGCCAAGGCTCTTCACCTTCAAGTTTAACTGTAATGCCGATATAATTTCTCGAATAACTTAGAACTGTGGTTGTATCATTCTTTCTGTAGAGCATCGCTAAGCCTCCACCAATACCCACTCTATCAACAGTCAATCCACCTTCAAAATCAATTTGTGCTTTCACGATTTCCACACGACCTATATCAAATTTTGTCTCCCTTAAAATGACAAAATTTGGCTTCTTAGAATGGACAATGTCCTTAAGTTCATGAACTGCCACTGGGTTGCCAAGCCCCCGACAGTTCCAGCTTAATGTACTCATTGGGACCGGCGGTCCTGAACCCCAGGACCCGCCGATAATTCATTTTTTGAAACTACTGCACCGTTACTTTCATTATTCTTAATATTCAGGTCGATTAACTTTAGGACAACACCTTTTTCCACCCTCTTTCGCTTAGCATCCACAACACAAATCATCTCAATATCCTCATTTTCATTATAAAACAAAGGATTAGTAATTTGATTTGATTTTACTCGACCATCGTCCCCATTCTTATGTGGTGTGTCTTCCTCACCTCTTAGAACGATGACACGACTACCTGGCTCATGCGCCTCATTAGTGCCCCCCTTATACGCATCTCCGTCCTTCACCAACTCATATTCCTCGGTGTTACTTGATAAGTCGTATTCTAGGCCTTGGTTACTGGTCAGTATGATGTGCATAATTGGATTATATCTGCAAAACAGTTGTTTAAGTGTGCAGGATGAGTGTTCTAGCCAGTAGGCAAAGCTTCGAATACTTCAGGTGAAAATGGCGTCAGAATGATTACATACTGACCAGGATGCATGCAAAAAAATATGGCTCGAGATAGAGAAGAAGGATAGCTGGGGCTGGTCAACCGCAATTAAGGGCAGAGAAGTCATTTCGCAATGAGGTTTTACCCTAAAATCAAGGGCAAGCCTCCCTATAAAAGGAAGCCACTTAGAGAATGATCATCATCATCCACTCTTAGGTAGAAATCTCTCGGGAGTTCAGTTCTTCAGTCCAGTCCAGAGTCTCATTCCTCGCCACAACCATGGTCACTTGAAGATCATCAGTTCGCCGGAGTTCCATTCTCTCATTCCAGTCAGCGTGTCTCGCAGTGTCAATAGTTTCATCGCCCGGAGTGGCAAACAATCTTTATTGCTTTCTTAGTTAATCGCATTCTGTTTTCTTACGATTGGATTTGTTGCACTTTAAATATTTGTTACTTTGAAGTCTTAGTTGTGATCCAAACGTTTTATTGAATATGAAGTTGTTTTCCAGCATCGGTTCATGTTTGTTTTCGCTTCTTTCTGCCTAGATAGCTTAGATCTAGCTGTTACGGTAATTTCCAGTGTGGAATCGCATGTTTTAACTTCTGTAGTTAATCTCTCTGAGTTTGCAAGTCTAGATAGCTGTTAGATTTTAGATCTGAATTTGTTAAGTGTGAAAACCCAGTTTACGTGATTTCTGCCACCCTGCATGTTGGCCAGTAAGCATAATTGCAGTTCCAGTGTTCGATCTATTGATTTGAAGTTTTAATTGTAGATCTGTGTTCTTGAAGTTGTTAATCTGTGTTTTTATGGTGATGAATCTGGTTTTGCTGAACTGATTTGATTTATGTTGAAGAAGACAACATCTCCATCCAAGTTTGGGACAACTTTTACTTTTTAGTTACTTTTTGTTATTGTCCTTCACTTTTTCTACCTTTTCAGGCGGTACCCTACAGATCTGTCAGTCTAGTCACCTAACTACCTCTTTTCCTCTGATATTCCATTTAGCTTTTTATAGTAATCCCATACCTTGCACATTTTTTCAGAGACATAATGTCCCCTACACTCACGTACACAGCTGCTTATCAAACGTCTCTCACACCTCCTAGTCAGTAGAGTACCACATTAAATTCCAGCCTAGATAAGTCTCAACCCAAAGCGTGGTAGCTAACCAAACCTTCCAGAATATCACCACAATCACTCCAAATCGTCACCATCTCTGTGGGATTCGACCCCTACCTTGACTATACTACCCAGTAGAAGAGGGTTGAGGAATTATTGATGTCAGGTTCAGGATTAGCTGGGGCTTGTTTTATCCTGATCAGTAGGATACACCTGGGCTTGAACGACACCTGACACAAACCTGCTCTTTCAAATGGCGCCGTTGCCGAGGATGAATGGCGTTATTAACTGTTATTGTGAGTGATACTTTGGCGTATATACTGTGCATAATTTTTCTCTTTTCCTTTCGTTTCAGTTTATGAGCAGCAGCTCGGCTCCTGACCATCGGGGACCGAAGATACTCCAGCGAGGGACTATACTCGTGACCACTCGTTCTGGCCTGTCAACAACTTTGTCTGACTTAGGTTCGAGTAGTAACGAGGAGCAATACACCATAGAAGGACCAATACCGGAAGAGATACCAAGGATAGAGGGAAACCCGAGAAGGGTGGCCGCTCAAGGAGAATAAGATCCTGAGATCGGGACGCTGAACGCACATACCGAGGGAGAACCACCTCAAGCCATAGTTGTGACCCCAGGGAAAACTGCCTGTGATGTGAAGCCTCATGTGATCGCAATTCTACCTACATACTGCGGGAAGAGTTACGAAAGGCCGTATGAGTTCCTTCATGAGTTTTGTAATATTTGTAGGGTACAGAGAAGGCCAGCAGGAGCGACTGAGGATGATTATAGACTGAAGGCCTTGCCGTTCGTACTGAAATGGGAGGCTAACACCTGGTTCATGCGCCTGCCATCCAACTCCATTGAGAGTTGGGCTGATTTCAAGTCAGTATTCCTAGGCGAGTTTTTCCCGTCATCCAAGACAAGAGCGCTGAAAAGGGAAATAACTAGTGTGAAGCAAGGGTACGATGAACCTTTGAGCGATTATTGGGCGAGGTATATGGGCCTTTTAGATGCATGTCCCAATCATCGCATGGCGGACATTGAGATACATCATACCTTCTATGAGGGGATGAACATAACAACCAAGGACCTGGCCAATTCGTCGTCGGGAGGAAGCTTCACGCAGCTACGGGTCTGCGAAGCGAAGAGGGTCCTAAGGAAATTACTGAGTGCGAAGAAGGAGTATGACCATTCAAGGGATGGATACAACCGAGAAAGGGTTGCAAGTGCCTCGTCTACTGACCAGGAGCAGAAGCTTGAACAGAAGATGGATTTGAAGATGGATGAGCTGAAGAAGTCACTTCTGAGCGCAATCGAGAAGAATACACCGCCGACTTCCCCAGTTGGGACCTACAAGGGTGCAGAATAGGGAAACCAAGAACCGAGCTATGATCAGCCAAACGACTCGGTCAGTATGGAGCAGGCTAATGCTGCCGGGTATTTTAACTCAAATGGGAATTGGATCCAGGGGAGACAACGGGACGCACCATGGAGGGATCACCCAAATTTTCGATGGGGAGATGGGAACCAAAATCAAAACCAAGGTCAAGGTCAGAACCAATATAACCCCCACTCGAACCAAAACCCCAACCGTGAGCCAGCAAACCCGGACCACCAGTTCAACTGGTCAGGAAGGAACCAACAATCCCAAAACCAAAACCCTCAACACCAAAACCCAAACCCTATCTACATACCACCCCACCAGAGAAACTTCCAAAATTACCAAAATCAGCCGAATCAAGCACCCCAACACCATCAGAACCAAAATCATTTCCAAAACCAGAACCAGAACCAATATCACCAAGACCAGTATAACCCTCCTGGCCAGTATAACCAATACCTACCTATCCAGAACCAGCAAAACTTCCAAAATTTCCAGCTCAACCAAAGTTCCCAGTATAACCAGCTCCAAGGCCCAAATCAATCAATATTCCTACAAGATCAGACGATCCATGGAGGACATGATGGGAGAATTGCTCGCGTCGCAGCAAGGTATCAAGGGCGAGTTGCAATCCCACAACGAAGTAGTGCAGGGGATGCAAAATGCCCAGAAGGAACATAAAGTGAACATGGATATGATGAATAGGCAGTTGGCCCAGCTGGCCAGTTCGGTGGGTGATTTGAAAGGAAATGCAGGGAAACTCCCGTCTACAGTCCAAATACCCGAAAAGGCGAATGTGAGTAAGGTTACATTGAGGTCAGGAACTACTTATGATGGACCTCGACCGAAACAACCAAGTGGAGAGCCGAGTGGAATGAAGATAGGGGGCGACACCATCTCAGTGGAAGAGCTTAATAGATCCATACCTCGGATGCAGGACCCATTTTTCTTGGGGGAGACGCCATGTGGAGGAGGTGAACCCGAGAACGTACTGGTCAGGAAGGAACCCCATCAAGAGGTAGAATCCAGAACGGAGGCTCAGTTCTAGAATTTGCCCAAGGAAGATTCCAAGGAGGTTGCTGAGGGACCGATAGAGGAGAGAAAGGGGGAGAAACCATTCCCTTTCCGCTTTGATACAAAAATAAAGAAGGAGAACCCGATGGATTACTTGTCGATTTTTGGGAAATTGGATGTCACCATACCATTCCTCCAAGCCGTGAAGCTACCCCCTCTTGGGAAATTCATTAAGGAGTTCATAGCCGGGAAAGCCAGGAGGATGGGAAGATCATGGTGGAAGGGATAGCGTCGACGATTGTGCAGGAAAAACTACCACCCAAGAGAGCCGACCCAGGTATGTTCACTCTACCCATAACTGTAGGAAATGTAAAAGTCGAGCATGCAATGTGTGACCTGGGGGCATCTATAAATGTTATGCCATTGTCAAGTACTAGGGTGTTGATCCAACTGGCTGATAGGTCATGCATAAGTACTGAGGGTGTTTTAGAGAATGTGTTGGTTAGAGTGCATGATTTTACCTACCCTGCTGACTTTTATGTGATTAAAATGAGTGAGTCCGAGGCTAGGGAATCTAGTGGCATACTGTTAGGGAGACCATTTTTGAGAACGGCCAAGACAATAGTAGACATGGCTGAGGGGACAATTTGCATTGATTTCCATGGGGAGAAATTTACTTTTGATATCAATGAGGCATATTGATTCTGAAAACTTATGCTATGTTGATGTGATTGACCCCTTAGTCCAAGATTTTCTTGAGACCGAATTATTGCAGGAGAAACTTCAAGCTTTAGATGTGTATGAGTAGGCTGACGTAGAAGCTGCTGCATGGTGCGATCTGATCAGTAGCCAAGGGTTGACTGATGAAGAAATAGAAGGAGCGATCAACGAATTTTGCCAGAAATCAGAGTTAATTAGAGCCGCAGGGGCTCATCTACCAGCTAGTATAGAGGAACCCCCATGGGGAGAATTAGAAAAAGAAGGAGAAGCTGAAAGAAACCCTCTACCCGAAGACACACTTCCACCCCAAGTCGAGCTGATGAAACTGCCATCGAATCTGAAGTATGCTTTCCTCGGAGAGGAGAACTCATATCCAGTGATCATCAGCAGCAGCCTTACAAAGGAACAAGAGGCGAGGCTACTGACTGTGTTGAGCAAGAACAAGAAAGCAATTGGATGGAGTCTTACAGATTTGGTGGGGATAAGCCCCGACGTCTGCATGCACCATAATAGGCTGGAGGAAGGAGCAAAAGCGCAGCGAGATTCTCAAAGGAAGGTAAACCCTAACATGCGAGAAGAAATATTGAAGGAAATCTTGAAATTGTTGTCGCTAGGGATTATCTATTCAGTGCCGGACAGTGAGTGGGTCAGCCCGATCCACATGGTTCCAAAGAAGTCGGGAATCCAAGTCGTTCAAAATGAGAGGAATGAGCTGATCCCAACGAGGCTAGTCATGGGTTGGTGAATGTGCATCGATTACCGAAAGCTGAACAATGCAACGAGGAAGGACCATTTCCCTTTGCCTTTCATCGACCAAATGTTTGAGAGACTAGATGGTAAGAAGTACTTTTGCTTTTTGGATGGATACAGCGGATATTTCCAAATTTACGTGGATTCTGAGGACCAGGACAAGACTACATTCACTTGCCCATTCGGAACCTATGCATACAGATGCATGCCTTTCGGCCTATGCAACGCTCCAGGTACGTTTCAAAGATGTATGATGAGCATATTCTCCGATCTAATTGAGGACTGTATAGAGATATTTATGGATGACTTTACGGTCTACGGAGATTCTTTCCACTCATGCCTTCATCACTTAGACATAGTTCTCGAAAGGTGTCAAGCAAAGAGTTTGGTTTTGTACTTTGAGAAGTGTCATTTTATGGTCACCGAGGGGATTGTTCTACGACACGTGGTCTCAGAGAGAGGAATCCAGATGCATCGAGCCAAGGTGGACGTTATATCCAAATTGTCGTTTCCTACTGATCAGAAGGGGATAAGGGGCTTTCTGGGGCACGCCGGATTTTATCGAAGATTTATCAAGGATTTCTCCAAGATTTCCCAACCCCTTACCCGACTTCTTCAGAATGAAGTGGAGTTCGTTTTTGATGAGAAATGCAAGGCTACTTTCAACCTTCTCAAGGAAAAGCTGATATCCGCACCTATCATACGGGCTCCTGACTGGGACTATCCTTTCGAAGTAATGTGTGACGCCAGCGACTATGCAGTGGGAGTCGTACTGGGTCAGAAGATCGATGGGAAGAGGTACGTAATTTTTTATGCATCTAAGACTCTGAATCAAGCCCAGCGGAATTACGATACCACTGAAAAGGAGATGCTGCCAGTGGTGTATTCTTTCGAGAAGTTTCGGCCATACTTGTTGGGATCCAAGGTCATCGTATATACTGACCATGCAGCGATTAAGTATCTGATTGCCAAGAAAGAATCCAAACCCTGTTTGATCCGATGGGTACTCTTGTTACAAGAATTTGATTGGGAAGTGGAAGATAAGAAAGGAGTCGAGAACAAGGTGGCGGACCATTTGAGTAAAATAGTGCAAGATGGAAACAGCGAAGAGGTGCACGAAACCCCAACCTACTCATACAACAAAGAGGGGATTGTTGGGATCCCGACTGATCAGAAGGGGATAAGGGGCTTTCTGGGGCACGCCGGATTTTATCGAAGATTTATCAAGGATTTCTCCAAGATTTCCCAACCCCTTACCCGACTTCTTCAGAATGAAGTGGAGTTCGTTTTTGATGAGAAATGCAAGGCTACTTTCAATCTTCTCAAGGAAAAGCTGATATCCGCACCTATCATACGGGCTCCTGACTGGGACTATCCTTTCGAAGTAATGTGTGACGCCAGCGACTATGCAGTGGGAGTCGTACTGGGTCAGAAGATCGATGGGAAGAGGTACGTAATTTTTTATGCATCTAAGACTCTGAATCAAGCCCAGCGGAATTACGATACCACTGAAAAGGAGATGCTGCCAGTGGTGTATTCTTTCGAGAAGTTTCGGCCATACTTGTTGGGATCCAAGGTCATCGTATATACTGACCATGCAGCGATTAAGTATCTGATTGCCAAGAAAGAATCCAAACCCTGTTTGATCCGATGGGTACTCTTGTTACAAGAATTTGATTGGGAAGTGGAAGATAAGAAAGGAGTCGAGAACAAGGTGGCGGACCATTTGAGTAAAATAGTGCAAGATGGAAACAGCGAAGAGGTGCACGAAACCCCAACCTACTCATACAAAAAGAGGGGATTGTTGGGATCCCGACTGATCAGAAGGGGATAAGGGGCTTTCTGGGGCACGCCGGATTTTATCGAAGATTTATCAAGGATTTCTCCAAGATTTCCCAACCCCTTACCCGACTTCTTCAGAATGAAGTGGAGTTCGTTTTTTATGAGAAATGCAAGGCTACTTTCAACCTTCTCAAGGAAAAGCTGATATCCGCACCTATCATACGGGCTCCTGACTGGGACTATCCTTTCGAAGTAATGTGTGACGCCAGCGACTATGCAGTGGGAGTCGTACTGGGTCAGAAGATCGATGGGAAGAGGTACGTAATTTTTTATGCATCTAAGACTCTGAATCAAGCCCAGCGGAATTACGATACCACTGAAAAGGAGATGCTGCCAGTGGTGTATTCTTTCGAGAAGTTTCGGCCATACTTGTTGGGATCCAAGGTCATCGTATATACTGACCATGCAGCGATTAAGTATCTGATTGCCAAGAAAGAATCCAAACCCTGTTTGATCCGATGGGTACTCTTGTTACAAGAATTTGATTGGGAAGTGGAAGATAAGAAAGGAGTCGAGAACAAGGTGGCGGACCATTTGAGTAAAATAGTGCAAGATGGAAACAGCGAAGAGGTGCACGACAAGTTTCCAGATGAGCATTTATGTGAGGTGATTTTGAGGTCAGGAAAATTGACTGGGAAGAAGTGATGAAGCTTACTGGCCAGTACGATACAGCAAGAGGGAAAGAAAAGGTAGGGCAAGAACCATGGTATGCAGACCTAGCCAACTACCTAGTGACTGGAGAGCTTCCAAAAGTGTCGAGTATTACCAAGGCCCAAAGAATGAAGATTAAGAGTGAAGCAAAATACTACTTTTGGGACGACCCCTATCTATGGAGAGTGGGATCCGATCAAGTGAAAAGGAGGTGCATTCCTGACTGGGAGCAGCAGGATGTCTTGATCCATTGCCATTCGTTAGCGTGTGGAGGACATTTTGGGTCCAAGAAGACGGCAAGGAAGATTCTGGATAGCGGTTTTTATTGGCCAACCCTCAACAAGGATGCATACGAATTCTGCAGAAGCTGTGAACGTTGTCAACTGACCGGATGAATATCTGCTCGGGATGAAATGCCGCAGGTACCCATCATCGTTTGTGAGCTGTTCGACATATGGGGAATGGATTTCATTGGGCCTTTTCCTTCATCCTGTGGCAATCTGTATATCCTAGTCGCGGTGGATTACGTTTCCAAATGGATAGAAGCAAAGGCCACGAGCACGTGTGAAGCAAAGGAAATGGTCAAGTTCTTAAAGAGACAGATCTTCAGCCGGTTCAGAGTTCCGAGGGCGATCATATCTGATCAAGGTACACACTTTTGTAACCGTACAATTGAAGCTGTAATGAAAAAGTACAGTGTGCACCATAGACTTTCGAGCCCCTATCATCCGCAAGCTAATGGTCAAGCGGAGATTTCTAACCGAGAGATAAAGATGATTCTGGAGAAGACTGTAAATCCTTCTAGGAAGGATTGGAGTGTGAGGTTAGAGGATGCTCTATGGGCCTTTCGTACAGCCTACAAGACCCCCATAGGAATGTCCCCGTACCGGATCATTTTTGGGAAGATGTGCCATTTACCGGTTGGAATTGAACATCGGGCATACTGGGCAGTATAGAAATTGAATATGGATGCTACAGCCTGTGAAGAGGAAAGGAAGCTGCAGCTGCAGGAGTTGGAGGAACTCAGATTGGAATCGTTCGACTCAGCCATGTGGTACAAGGAGCGAACCAAATTGTGGCACGACAGGAATCTGAGGACCAAGGATCTCCATGTTGGGCAGAAAGTACTACTTTTCCAGTCAAGACTGAAGCTCATGCCTGGGAAACTCAAGTCGAAATGGACATGGCCTTATGTCATCACCTCACTCCGTTCCAATGGAGCAGTAGAAATTTCAGGGAGTCCTTCTAACTCTGAACCTTTTATTATGAATGGGCATAGACTAAAAGTATTTAGGGATAATAGTGATGTGGCTGTAGTGGATGAGATCCCACTGCAACCACATACTCAGGTTTCATACTGACCGGTAGGATGGGGATTGGAATTCCACTAGGCTAGCTCCTTTAGCGTAATGTACATATGCTGGCAAAGTAGAATCCCAATTTTCCTAAGGAAGATGTAAATATGGTACATATGTGGTAGTTAATTAATTTGAACCTTTGCATGCTAGTTAGTTTTAAGAAAAACCAAAAATATTTTTCGGACCTCAAATATTAATTGGGAGTACGTACTGACCATCAGAATACCATTTTCGTGAAACTCCTATTTTATTTAAGTGTCCTTTTTACTTTATTTCTAATCTAGGAAATATAGGGGGAAATCATTAAGGGACGAATTTGAATTTGGGAACTTTTTGCAGCTTTTGCAGGGTGGCAGCTGCTGGAAGGGGCGCGTGAGCAGAGAGAGTGGACACGCCGACCAATCAGGAGTCAGTATTCTCAACCGCATCTCCCTCGAAACGACGCGATTTGGAACCGCCTATAACCGGTCGCAAACCCACAACTGCCCTATTCCAACCCATAACCAGTCGTCTTCCCCATTTTTCACTTCACAATTTCACTCTGCATTTTTTTTCTCTCTGCAAAATTTCCACCGTCATTCCACAAACACCAACCCCCACATTATACCCAGAATTTCACAGATCTAAGCCATGGGAAAGAAAGCATGGGCAACAAAAATCAAACCCACTTCAAACCGCCGGGAAGAGGTCCCAGAAACACAACAGTCGCTAGAAGAACCACCGTCCACCCAACCACCGCCGAACCCACAACCATCAGAGCCGGCTCCGCAAGCACCAGTGATGATCTCTTTAGACGCAATGGCGGAGTTTCTTAGGCTACAAGATCCGACCAGAAATTGGGCGGCGGAGTTGGCAAATTTCAGCCGAATCGGAGGAAAGGGGTGCGTGACCGGAGCAAGCCCGGCAGTAACCGCATCAGAGACAAGTGCACAGCCCACGGCACAACCTCCATCTACCATGCCGACTTCCCCAACGACTCCATAAGAAGAGGAATCTCCCACTAAAGCCGCACCGTCAGAACCCTCGGAACCCTCTCCGAGCCACCAAGAGACAGAGCCCATGGATGTTAATCCTATGGGAGCCTATTACGATTCTGATCCAGAAGAAAGGAAGGAAAGGCTGAGGAAGGAGAAGCAAGGCCAAAAGGGAAGAAGTGCAGCTGAGGAGACGCCGATCGCAGAAACCGTCCATCACGAAGTGGCTAGAGGGGAGATAGATCTGAATGAGACGGCCAAGAAGCAGGGCCTAATGACCGATGAGGAATTTCAGGCTATTTTAGATGATGTCAATCGGATGGAAGATGACACTGCCGCGGTGGCTGAGGGGCTAGACCTCGCATCGCGGGCAGTAGGGGAGAGTGGTGAGTATAAAGAGGCAGAAGAAACAGAAGCAACACCAGAGATACCAAAACCAGTAGCACCTCCGGTGACTAAACCGAAGGTAGTCAAGAGGAAGTTGGTGTTGAAGGGAGACCCAAGGGCAGAACAGCCAAAGCCGCAAAGGGTATCTCAACGATGCTTAGGAAAGTGGGCAGCTAGTAGGGCGAAGCCAAACACGGAGGCAGATCCGGTGGAGATCTTGAGTGATGAGGAAAGGGCTACTCCCACAAAACCTGGGGAGGAGTTTTTGCCTACTACTGTCACGACCGCCCAAACTAGGGGTACTACAAATGAGGCGATCGTAACCACGGGATAACATTAAAGATAACATTTAAGGATAACATTTTATATGAAACCTTAATTAGCTTAAAGGAATAATATTTTAGTTCATTAAAAGTTTAGACAACAAATTTTTAGTTTAAAGAAACTTAATGTTATAAATTTATTATTAATTAGCAACGACTTATGGCAAAGGGTTTTTGAAAAGAAGCAGCGGAGAAAAATAAATATTAAAATCCAATTAACTTCCAAAAGAAAACATTTGGTTTAGTTCACGAAAAACCATTTCAGAGTAACAGGGTAAACATCAGATTAATGCCTAACACAATCAAACATGTTCAAACACAGTACGAAATAGAATAAAGTCTTGAGGCATAGTTCAAAAATATAGCAGCGGAAATAAGGTTTAAAGAGAGTCAAGGATGACGTCTATGTATAAAGACACAACGCATCCAAAGTTCCTAGGCCAACTCAACATCCACCGCAACATCCCGCTCAACCTGCACATAGGGAAAAACATATGCAGGGTTGAGTACTTGTTGTACTCAATGGGCTCATGCCGAAAATATTTATACAGTACGTAGTAAAGAAATATCATCGAGAACACAAAAACGTTTCATAGACTGGCCAGTCAAATAATCTCCCCATTTTCTCAACAATCCATCAATCACAATCATCAATCCACAGTGCGACGAAAGTGTGACCACACTATTCGCCCACGAGACCGGCCGACTAGCAAGGACGGCTCTGGATCTCACCAGTGTACACAGCCTGATAGGGTTTGCGGCCCTACTCAGACCCGAATTCGTTTCACAACACAGCCATATAGCCTAACGGAGTAAACTCAGACGAACTAGGCATTAGGCACGCAATCTCAATCAAAACAATCCATGGCATGACATAACAAGTTAAACCACCCTTATAACACCACATCATATTTTCGGAAAATAAAAAGATTTGTAAAGAAAGCCCACCTCGTTGGTTTAATCAATTCAATTTCCACTTCAGGAAACCCTCGTTCCTTGTGCTCACGTACACACAATAACCATTGCCAATCATCACAACACAAATCAGCCTTCTATAAATTTACATTACCATGCATGTCCTATCGTTCCTTTTATCATTCCCTTAATTTACCCATCCCAACATTCATCAACCTAAGGAACAACATGCCATAATATTTCTCAACGTGTCACACATAATCACGTCACAGGATACCTTACCAAATCATACATGCATCATATAATTCATTAAAACTTGGCAACAAATGATATTTCCACATAACAACAAATCTGGCAGAACTGAGCGGTTTGTTTGTAAAAATCACCAAAAATCCATCCGACCTCATATGAAGCTAAAATTTGGTCACAACATAGTAGACACATTAAAGTTCATCCAGTTAAAATTTCTCACTCAAATCATGTCGATTGGTTAGTCAAAACATTAATGCAACTCTCTGGTCGGAACATAAAAATTCTGGCAGCACTGCGCAGTTCATTTGAAAATTTCACCAAAAATTCATCCTATGCCCAATGAGGCTGAAATTTTCACAAAACACAGAAGACACTTCGAATTTCATCCAGTTCAAAATTTACATCAAAATGAGGCCATTTGGTCGGTTAAATAGAAAACGAAACTTTCTGGGCGAGAATACAAGTTTCTGGCAGAATTGCGCAGTCGACTTCAAATATTTATTAAAAATTCATCTTTCGTCAAAAGGGGTTGAATTTTACACACCACAGAGAAAACACCTTGAAGTTTACTCAGTTAAAAATTCGAACCAAAATAAGATCCTTTGGTCAGTCAAACACATGTCAGAATCCACTGTCCGAACACCACAGTTTTTTTTTTTTTTTTTAAATTAACTTCATATATTTATATCATATATATGAAGGAGGAAATTACAAATCAACTCCTAAACAAGGAGGAAAGACAAATTACGCCACCCAGGGTTCGAACTCGAGACCTCCAGGATGGACGCGGTATCCAGCACCCTTTACCGCTAGGCCAAGGGGCTTGGATTCCGAACACCACAGTTTTCAGGTTTCAAAATTTCGAAATTAGGGTTTCTTCCTCATTCAACCAAAACACAAATTTTCATGCTTCCCACACACAAACATGCTTCAAAAGGTTCTCACAATCATGTTCTCATATAACCACACATCATTCACCAATGAATCATTCAAACTTTATACATATTCTTTCACAATCGCATATTCACAGTTTTTCTCATACAAACACAAATTCACACCGATTAATTTTGTGATCTGTGATTCTTACACTCACTATATGCATGAATGAATCAAGAACAAGGTTTCAATGGAGAAGATGAGGAAAAGATTTAGTTATACCTTCTTGAATCGAAAACCAAATGGTAGAAGCAAAGATTGATGTCATTCGTCGGGAACTCTTGAAAATAAAACTTCAATGGATGCAAGAACAATGATGGAAGAAATTTTGGAGAGGTTGAAGAGAGGGAGGAGAGGTGAGGCACGAAAATTATGAGGGAGAATGGGGGCTAGGGTTTAGTTTAGGTGATTATATAGTCCTAGGTTTAATCCCATAAATTAATTAATTAATTAATTGTGGAGGAATAAAATAGAGGCCAATAAATATAATCCCACAATTAAAAAGAAGGCAAAATTTTGAAAATTAGGTTAATAAATTCAATAAGGAATTATTTGGTATTTACTTGGAGAGAAATAGATTCACAATTTAGGAAATAAGTCAATGAATATTCCATAAACAAGGGAACAAAATAAATTAAATCTCCAAGTAGGAAATAATGAGGGAAGGGGTGAAAATCTTGATGGTGTGCACAAGGAAATTATTTAAATCCTCAATTAAATAGAATAGGATTTAAATTTGGTAATTTCTCTATAGGAAAAGACTCACATAAAATAGGCAGCAATAAAATAGATTTCCCCCAAGGAAATTAAGCTAAAAAAAGTGTGGGATGGAGACACAATAGAAGGAAAATATTCACATCCCCAATTAATTTGGCTTAGGTATTAATTTGGTATTGAATAAAGGGATTTCCACAAAATAGGAAACAAATTTATTCTCCTCTACAAATAGGGGGGCTGAAAATTAGCTTAATTAGACACAAGGAAATAATGCAACTCTTAATTTAATTGGGGTGAGGGAATAAAATGTGGCAAGATTTAAAATAAATGAAGGAATCAACAAGGTACCAATTTTATCAAAGAACCTAATTCATCCTCTTAATTCAAGTAGAGGATATCCGAAACTCACAAAAATAATAGGTTAGAGTTCGAGTTTCATGTAGCACAATTTAGGGATAATTTGATTTGGATTTAATTTGGATGAATATCCCAAAACAATTAATTAAATCCAAGAAAATTTCCAATAATTGGAGGGGCCGACAATAGCCACTTTATTTGGCTAGAACAAGATGCATGATCTTTATTTAAATTGATTCCCCACATTAAATATAACTAGCACTTCATTCCAATTTCCCCATGACGATTTATTCCACATAATCAAACTCAATCACGTAGCAACAATTTAAATTTCATAAATGAAATTTCCAATCGACATATCTTAAAATTTGGGATGTTACAACTGCTGACTTGGAGGATACTGCAAGGGAAAACGAAGCGGTCTCTCCAACACTGAGTGGCCAAGGTGAAGAGGCCGACGGGATGGCTGAGGGTCTGGACCTCGCATCCAGGTCAGTAGGCCACAAGGGGACCAGTCCTACTGCCCAGGATCAATTTTGAACACAAGCTGAGAAGGAACCCGAAGAAGAGAAAGACGAGGATAATGGAGAGGAAGCTAGATATCAGGAAGAAAGAAAACGGAAGGGGATGGCCCCTATGAAGAAGAAGCCCAGCAACAAGAAGCCACGTACAGTGAACACTGGCATAGTCATTACTGAGTCAGTTCAGCGAGCCCAGGAACACCGGAGAGAACAAAGTGATAGTGAATACGCTGTCAGTGAAGAGTTAGAATCGGACAGCGATATTTCCCTAGAGGACGAGGAGTATAGTGAGCAACAGCTTCCGCACGATCATCGGGAGCTAGTACATCCCCCGGTAGAGAGATTGAGCTACCGGCGCTAGACAGTGGACCTTACTGATGATCTGGGGGAGGAGATGAAGCTTTTCGACTCGAAGGAGCTATAAAAAGTTTTCGATAGCAAGGATGAAGGGAGTAAGCAAGTGAAGAGCGGAAAGGTACTTCATTTTCCTTCTTTAGATGAGTTGGGTGCCCGCGAGCAGTTTCTCTCTTATTTTCACGCGTTAGGATTCAAATGGTTGTTGGAGAATGGAGATCTGAGTGTCCCGGTTAGATTAGCAAATGAGTTTTTCACGACCTTTAGGTTTAAGGTCACCACTGATCTAGATGAGGAATGTATCAGTTTTAGGTTGTTTGGCGGAGAGATACGGATGAATCTGATTGAGTGGACCGTGCATCTGGGAATGTGCAGTTTGGAGGAGGCCATAGGGCCTGAGTGGAGAAGTAGGGAGCGGGGAATTCCCCGCAGACATGTGGAATTTGAGCCCCAGGAGGCATGGGAGGAGTTAACTCACCTAGCCTCTGGAGAATTTGCATCCACTCTCTCTCGCTCAATCCATTTCAATAACCCAATCCTACTCCTAGTCCAGCTTCACTTGGACTTCAATTTGTTGGGGCAGTCGAACTCCGCTGTCAGGACATCGATGACGGAGTTATACCTTCTCTGGTGCGCCAAGAACGGAAGGAAGTTACATCTGGGTTTTTGGACCGCCTACCAATGCCATCTAATTTCCACCCACCCAGCGAGAAATCTCACTCTATGCCATATCTTAGGAATGTTCATCCGAAACAACATCATCATCACGGATGCCGAGGACTTATCCGACCAGATCATGGTGGACCCTCCTGGTCTCTTTGATACACCTTTGTTCGTCCGAACGAACACCGTTTACATGAGGCAGGGCGTACCACGTTTCTATGCAATGGGAGAAGAAGCTATGCCTACAGGGAGAGCGACGGCAGCCTAGGGAACACCAGCGCAGGAGCAGAGGCAGGAGAGGTTGGAAAAAACAGTGGCAGAGATGGGAGAGGAAAACCGACAGATGCGATCGGAGTTGACCAGGATAGCGTCCGTGATGGAGGAAATACTGAGGGGAGCAACCGGAGCCAGGGGCCATGAAGGCCATTATACTGAACCAAATGTGCAAGAGGAAACAGAATCAGGGAACAAGAGTGCCGAGGTACCGACGGAAGCCGAGGAGCCGGCGAAGTCTGATGAGAACCAGTCCGAGGATATAGAGGAACCACCGGAGAACCCACCTGCACCACAACCTGCCCCGCGAAGGAGCAGGAGGAACAAGTGACCACCACCCCCACTGACCAGTTAGTTTTCATTTTAATTTTCAGTTTTTTTTTAGTTTTCCGTATTTTTGTTTGTGTTTTGGTGCTTGTTTAGGTAGTATAATTTGTGTATGTGCCCAAACCCCATTCATAACACTTAGCCCATTCTATAGTCTAAGTGTGAGAAGTAAAGGGTTTGCTACTGTGACGCAGGTTATGTTGTTTTTATGTTTTCATAAGCATGTTGACTCACACTTAGCCCACTACGTGGTCTAAGTGTGAGAAGTTTATGTATATATGTGTTTTGTAATTGTTGGATTCTGCTTAGGTTTTAAACTCTCCCACTTAGCCTATTTTATAGTCTAAGTATGAGAAGTTTTAGTTTTTAGCATGTCGTTTTGTTTGTCATGTTTGTGTGTCCACCGTACTGGCCATTACCTTTTCCATTTCACAGCCTTATCTGAGGGCAGACACTTGTGAAGTGGGAGGGGGGACGCAATGGCCAGTATGACGTATGTGTACATGCGTGGGTTGTGTTTGTGTTAATGTTTTGTTAGGTCTAGTTTTTTTTCTTTGATGTGTTGATTGGGCTTAAAACTCAACTGTCTTGAGCTGACGGTAAGGGGAATGGGAGATACGACATGCTGGAAAACAGAAACCACCCCCTTTAGTACCTCCTAGTCAGGATAGACGATACAAGTATAAGAGAAAAGTCCATCCTTAGAGACAAACACGAAAGCCCTCTTAAAATGTGAGTTATAAGCTTAAAGTGGAACCACTTTCCACAATATCCAGAAAAGAAAAGAGTGGCTGCCACAGAATGATTAGGGCGAAGTGACCGCGTGTGGCAAACACTGAAGGCAGTAGGAAACCCCCCCTTTAAAAAAAAGAAAAAAAACTACTAGTAGAACCCCTTTTCCTAACCTTATATACCCAGATATACACCCCTAGCCACTGGGATTGTTTGTGTATGCAAGGCATGGAAAGCAACTAGCCAGAAAGGTGTGCAAGAAAGAAGAATTCAACTGGAGGGAAGATTGGGAAGCTCGAGAAGAAAAAAATGGTCAGAAATACTTGACCACAAAAAAGAAGGAATAAGGGTGGCGAAGCCACAAAAGAGAAAAAAAAGAGAAAGAAGAAGAAGAAAGAATATGAGGAAATATGGTCAGAAATACTTGACCACAAAAAAAGAGGGAATAAGGGTGGTGAAGCCACAAGGAGCTACTGACCAGTTGGAGGTTAATGTCAGAAACACAGATCGAAAGAAGCAACAACCAAGAGCCAGAGTACACACAGTTCCCACTCACCAAATAAAGTGGAAATTTTTTTAACCTTAGAGCCTTAGGAACATCCACCCCAAACACTACAACCAATAGCCCCGTTACAAACCTTAAAGCCCTTCGTAGCTGCACGTGAGATCTAAGTCCGAAGCATCTGTGGTCTAGCATTTAGAAAGAACAGTCCTAACATTCTCGGAGAGCTATGACTGACTAAGTGAACCTAGTGTTTGGCCGAAAGTTTGGGCGATCTTGACGAGCGGATATACAGACTGGGAGAGAAAAGGGGGGCGGCGGAAGTTCAAGGCTGTCTAAGGCCGGATTGCACCTGATCCCGAGGGGAGGGATGGTTGAGAATATAGCCCGATCATTGTGTTTTAGTTCTCTTGTGTTTGTTTATGTGTTTTTGTGATCGTTTATGTTTTCTTTTCTTCCTTGCATCGTAGCTTAGAGTCTAGTTTAGGATTGAGTCGGTCAGGGGAGTAACCAGGCTAGAATTCGACTTATTTCTTTTTGTTTATTCTTCACGCTTGAGGACAAGCATGTGGTAAGTGTGAGCAGTTTGATAAGTAGTATTCTAGGCCTTGGTTACTGGTCAGTATGATGTGCATAATTGGATTATATCTGCAAAACAGTTGCTTAAGTGTGCAGGATGAGTGTTCTAGCCAGTAGGCAATGCTTCGGATACTTCAGGTGAAAACGGCGTCAGAACGATTACATACTGACCAGGATGCATGCAAAAATATGGCTCGAGATGGAGAAGAAGCATAGCTGGGGCTGGTCAACCGCAATTAAGGGCAGAGAAGTCATTTCGCAATGAGGTTTTACCCTAAAATCAAGGGCAAGCCTCCCTATAAAAGGAAGCCACTTGGAGAATGATCATCATCATCCACTCTTAGGTAGAAATCTCTCGGGAGTTCAGTTCTTCAGTCCAGTCCAGAGTCTCATTCCTCGCCACAGCCATGGTCACTTGAAGATCATCAGTTCACCGGAGTTCCATTCTCTCGTTCCAGTCAGCGTGTCTCGCAGTGTCAACAGTTTCATTGCCCGGAGTGGCAAACAATCTTTATTGCTTTCTTAGTTAATCGCATTCTGTTTTCTTACGATTGGATTTGTTGCACTTTAAATATTTACTTACTTTGAAGTCTTAGTTGTGATCCAAACGTTTTATTGAATATGAAGTTGTTTTCCAGCATCGTTTCATGTTTGTTTTCGCTTCTTTCAGCCTAGATAGCTTAGATCTAGCTGTTACGGTAATTTCCAGTGTGGAATCGCATGTTTTAACTTCTGTAGTTAATCTCTCTGAGTTTGCAAGTTTAGATAGCTGTTAGATTTTAGATCTGAATTAGTTAAGTGTGAAAACCCAGTTTACGTGATTTCTGCCACCCTGCATGTTGGCCAGTAAGCATAATTGCAGTTCCAGTGTTCGATCTATTGATTTGAAGTTTTAATTGTAGATCTGTGTTCTTGAAGTTGTTAATCTGTGTTTTTATGGTGATGAATCTGGTTTTGCTGATCTGATTTGATTTATGTTGAAGAAGACAACATCTCCATCCAAGTTTGGGACCACTTTTACTTTTTAGTTACTTTTTGCTTTTGTCCTTATACTTTTTCTACCATTTCAGGCGGTACCTTACAGATCTGTCAGTCTAGTCACCTAACTACCTCTTTTCCTCTGATATTCCGTTTAGCTTTTTATAGTAATCCCGTACCTTACACATTTTTTCAGAGACATAATGTCCCCTACTCTCACGTACACAGCTGCTTATCAAACGTCTTTCACACCTCCTAGTCAGTAGAGTACCACCTTAAATTCCAGCCTAGATAAGTCTCAACCCAAAGCGTGGTAGCTAACCAAACCTTCCAGAATATCACCACAATCACTCCAAATCGTCACCATCTCTGTGGGATTCGACCCCTACCTTCACTATACTACCCAGTAGAAGAGGGTTGAGGAATTATTGATACCAGGTTCAGGATTAGTTGGGGCTTGTTTTATCCTGATCAGTAGGATACACCTGGGCTTGAACGACACCTGACACAAACCTGTTCTTTCATTACTCTTATGGCCAAAGGAGACCCTAAGACCGGGGACGTAGTTCATCACAATGTTTCTATCTCGAAGGCCAATATCTGCTAACATATCGCAGCCTCTATCCGAGTGGCCGATGCAGCCACAATAAAAGCAAAATGAAGGAATCCGCCCATACCTGAAATCAATCTGAAATGTTTGCACACCTGTCGATCTCAGCTTCATTGAGGTTTTTTCTTTTTAGCACGCGATTTAAGAAAAATATTTTTTTAAGTGAGTTAAGCGTAGGAAATGAAAAAAGTAGGGAGATGAAGAAAGAATAAAGTAAAAGAGAGTAAAGTAAGTGAAACAAAATGTGTTGACTTTACTAAAAAGTGAAATGACTCCACTAATATGGAACGTATGAAAATGAAAAAATGATTCCACTACTATGGAACGAATGGAGTATTTCATTTCACATTTGCTACTTTTAGTAAATGGACCACACATTCATTAACTCATCTCACTCACATTTTATTATAAAACTAATATATTAAAGTAGGGCTCATATTCTACTATTTGTTTTCATCCACTTCATTTCACAAAGTCAAACAATTTATTACTCCCTCCGTTCCAACTAAGTTGGTACTCCTATTCGCGGACGGGCTAAAATGGAAAAACGGGACTCCTATTCGCGGACGAAAGGAGTACAAAACTTTTGGGCACAAAGATTAAGAAATTGTGTTTAATTAAATGAAAGTAAAATAAAATATGAAAGAGAAAAAAGTAGGAGGGATAAAGAGAGAGTAAAGTAGATGATGAAATAAAGTAACAATGAGTGAATGTTTTCATTTTTGTCAAAAAGGGAAATGACTCAACTGTGTTGGGACGTCCCAAATAGGAATACAACTCAACTTAGTTAGAACGGAGAGAGTATGTATCGATCAAATATGAGATATTTAATGGACCAGAGAGAGTAGGTCAGAGGCGGACCTACCAAGAAGCATGGGGGACCCTTATAACCCCCACCCATTTTAGAATTACTATATACTACATCCGTCCAGTTTAGGAGTGCAATTTAGTTAGGGCACGAGTTTTAAGAAATTGTTGGAGTGTGTAATAACTGAAGTGAGGTAGTGGTTGTTAGAGTGTGTAATAATTGAAGTGGGGTAATGGAGAGTGGGACCCTTTTGACTTTTTGTATGTAAAAGGTGTTTCTTTTGTTTTATTTTTATGAAAATAATGGCATTGAGTGTAAATTTCATCAACAATGAGGTTAAATTTTATGTCCAAGTATAGTATATTCTAAATGTTACTCTTAAAGAGGGACGGACGGAAATGACAAAACATGACTCTTAAACTGGGACGAAGGGAGTATTTATTATTCATTTTGCATATAACTATCATTCCATATCCCAGATGGTCGAGCTGGCCTAGCACCTCGGACGTCGCAGGTTCGAATCCAGGTTGCAGCACATTTATTGTTGATTTTCTCAAGCTATTCAGCTAAATAGAATCATTCATCCATTAATTTTTTAGGGTTTTTTATTTTCTATAGCTAGATTTATTCATTAGCAAATAATTAATTCATTCATGTTTTTCACACTAGTAACTTTATATAATTTTGTTTATTTTTTATTTTATGTAAATATTGTTTTTGTAACATCACAAATTAGTACTATCTCTGTTCGCCATTTGAAGTCCTATTTCTTGGCGACACAGGTTTCAAGAGATGTTAAGAAAAGTGGAAGGAAAAAGTTAGTGGAATAGGAGCCCCACTTGTATATATTAGTTTTAAATGAAATGTGAGTGGAGTGAGTTAGTGAAAGGTGAGACTCTATTACCATTTATAGTAAAAGTGAACCGAGACTCCTATTTGTGGATAGGCTAAAATGAAAAAATGGGACTCCTATTCGCGAACAGAGGGATTAATTTTTACAATCTAAGAATAAAAATATTTATTTACTTACATTATATGCAATTATATCATATTAGTAAATTTAATTATAATGGCATGCATTTTATTTAAAATTATATTCTTCATTTATTTCGACGTTAACACTGTCATCGTATGTACTTTAATTTATATTGCTCATTTTCAAATTATGTATCTCACATTGCGTGCATTGTTCATATCGTGCTTGTTTCTGGCGTTATTTTTACTAAAAATACACAACAATTGTTAACTTTAGTTTAGACCCCAAGTATCATAATCCTACGCCGGCCACTAGAGTAGGTGATACGTCACTATGGGCTTGAAATACCGATAACATAGACGTAGACTATGTATATGATCCTTCTTTTACTCAATTATCTAATATGGGTGTGTCATAGTACTTTTATGTGTTTTATCTCGAGGTCTTTCTATTATTGTTCTAGCCCACTAATTGAATTCCATTTTAATGAAGGAGATTAGATTTATTCCGAATGGAGGAGTGACGCATAAGAGTTATGCGTCGTTATTAATGAAACGCACAACCCTTATACGTCTTTCGTTAATGATGCACAAGGGTTATGTATCGTTCAAAGACGCATAATGCTTATGCGTCTTACCCTAATGACGCATAACCCTTATGCGTCTTTCAGTCAACTTTTAACACACAGTGAGCAGAAGCAGCGCACAGAATACAATTTCATTTCCTCTATCGGGTTTCCGGCGATTTCCAGCGTTATCTCCATAAGATCCGGTAATTTGTTCATCAATTTAGCTACATTCATCATTATTCATGTTTATTTTGCTTTCATTTGTTAGTTTTACCCAATTTATAAAATTAGGGCTTGTAGGAAAAATGTCCATAATTGTTGTTGTTTTAAATGTTTTTGATGCAGAAATCATGCAAGTATTTGTGAGTTTGTATTGGGGTGGTAGAGTAGTTCAAATACCACATATGGGTATTGGTTATGTACCACCTCGTGCGAGGAGCTCCATCATATTAAATTCATGTGTTTCCTATTCTGAATTGGTAGCAATGATCTGTGATGCGATGAGAATAGATATGAACCAACACACAATTGAATTATTTTGGAGACAATGTATAGTCTTTGCTTCCGATATGAGTTATACATGTTCTGTGATTTGCAATGATGAAAGTGTGATGTTTATGTTCAACAATGCTCAAAATTCAAGTGGGTGTATTTAATTATTTGTTGAGTATTCACTTGTGAGGAGCTCAGAAATCCCACCAGTTGTTGATTATAGTATTGGATCATCTGCGAGGGTTGAACAAATGAACTTTGATTGTGGTATTGGATCATCTGCGAGGGTGGAGCATATGAGCTTTGATCGTAGTATGAATGAGCAGAGAGATGTTGTAGATGTTGATTATGTTGGTGTTGGATTGAATGATGAGGTAGATGTTGCAGATGATCTTGGTGAGCCAAGGCCACTATCTGAGACAAAGCCAGACCCCGATCTCAGTGATGGTGATGGTGCTGATGATGTTGATGGTAGTTCTGATGATGAGATAGTAGCATGTAAACCTGTTATGCAAGGTGAACAACCACTTCTGGAGTACAATCCTAGGGGGTTTAGATTCTTTCGTGAATTACCAAGTCGTCCGTCTGGAGTATCTGATGATGTTGGTGGTAATGAACACAACCTTTTGTATTGGGATGAGAATGAGCCGCATCGGATTGTGTTGGGAACAAAATTTGATTCCAAGCTACATGTGAAGACTGCTATAACTATGTGGAGTTTGTGGAATGGAAAACAGTTTAAGGTAGTCGAGAGCAAATTAAGAAGGTGATATGCCGTATGCAAATTTCCAGCATGAATGACAGTAACAGGGGCAGGCATCATCAGCACCACCGACGCTGAAAAGGCGAGGGAATGTAAGTGGGAGGTTTCTGTTACACAAAGGTCGCATGACGATATGTGGGAAGTTAGGAAGTGGAAGGATCGACATACTTGTGTAGGCCATGGTGCTAACAGAGATCATGCTAACTTTTCATTGGCAATGATTGCTCTGTTGATTCGACATCATGTGCGACAATGTGCCGATTTCAAGGTCTTCTCAATAATAGCTGATGTTCAAGACAGATTTGGTGTGTTAATCAGTTATAAGAAGGCATGGTATGGAAAGAGAAAGGTAGAGTTTGTATACGGTGGATGGGAGGAATTATTTAGGCAGTTGCCAAGCTACATGTTTGAACTCCAGTCACAGAATCTGGGCACAATTGTTGAGTGGAAGCACAACGAGCTGTTGAGTCAGAGGCATACAATGGTGTTCAACTATGTTTTCTGGGCATTTGGGCCTGTAATACATGCGTTCCAGAAGGCCGCACCGGTGTTAACAGTGGACGGGACTCACCTCCGAGGAAGATTTAAAGGTAAGTTGCTTGTTGCTTGTGGTTTTGATGCTAACAAGACATGCTTGCCTATTGCATACGCTGTGGTGGATGAAGAAACCAACGACGGTTGGTTGTGGTTTTTGGATCATGTCAGAACTCATGTGGTGAAATACGAGAGGGAGGTGTGCATTATTATATCAGATAGGCATAAAGGAATCTTGAATGCAATGGAGTCTGAAATCATGACAAGGGCCCCGCAGATACACCACAAATTTTGTTTGCTCCATGTGAGGGCAAATGTGTTGAAGAAGCACAAGGCCCCAATTTGAAGGCCATTATATGGAAGTTGGGGGTCAGTACTCAGGAACGTAAATTTGGCAGAAGACGCCGGTCACTATATGATGTCAACAGTGGTGCGGTTCGAATGCTCAATAGGATTACAAAAGAATGTTGGTCACTGTGCTACGATGGTGGACTTAGGTGGGGGTGGCCACAACAAACATGTCGGAGTGCTACAACAACGTGTTGAGGGGTGTGAGATAGTTTCCTATTAGAGCGTTGGTTGATTTGACATTTTGGAGGACGGTACAATGGTGGGTGCAAAAGAAGACAACAATAGAACACACCGAAGGTGAGTTAACCCCATGGGCGAGGGACAGACTTGCTAAGAATGACTCAAAGGGGCGAAAACATTACATTACTGTCATTGACCGGGATACAGGGAAGTACCATGTCCGAACTCGAGGAAGAATAGAAAAAGGAGTGTCAAATGACAACAATGTTCAAATAGTCAAGTATTTGGATTCGAGTTGCAGTTGTGGTAAGTGGCAGATGTGGAGAATTCCTTGTTCGCATTCTTGTGCGGTTGCTAGAGACAAAGGCCATGTTATGATTGACCTCCTAGATGAGAGCTACTACCTAGGTACATGGAGATCACAGTACTATGGTCAAATTTCATTTGATGCACCAAGACACGAAGATTATTGGGTTGAACCTTCATGAAAATTGTGCATCACCCCTCAGCAGTTGATTCCTAGAACGCGTGGCCGAGTTAGAAGAAGGAGGATACTTAATCAAATGGATGTCCGCGAGGAAGATGAACCGAGAGCTCCCCGCCGTTGCAGAAATTGCGGGATTGAGGGGCATGACCGAAGAAATTGCTCAGCCGGTGCTGTTCAGTAAATTCGTGGTATATATTTGCGATTGATTTGTGAATTGGAGATCTGTTATGTTTTGTATTGAAGTTTATGTTGAATTGCAGGAACTGCTGACAAGAGAGGGCATGGCATCGAGGATGAATTTTGTTGATATTTGTGTTTGGGGCTCATTTTATGGATCTTATTTGATAGTTACTATGTTTATGTATCAACATTTGTGTCGACAATTATTATGATGTTTATTATGACAGTTATTATGATTTTTATTGACTTTTGTAGACGGGTGTTATGTGTGATGAATATTGTTTCACCTTAAATATGTGACCAAAACATGTGTCAATATAAACAAAAACCAACATATGCCCGAAACTTGTTTCAACCCATCAACAATGTTCAAATATCAACATATATAAACAAATACCAACATTTCTCCAAAACCTATTTCCCTGAAGGCGTGAACTTTGTTGGAGCTTTTCCTTTGTTCTTCCTTGTTGAAAATCCCCTTAATACATTGTGCATAGCCTTCCCAATCTTACTTGATGAACTCTTCACAGTTGGTCGTGAGGATCCCTCGGTCGGTGGTCGAAATATAACTTCATCATCTTCTTCCCCGCCCTCGTCTTCCCCGCCCTCTTCTTCCTGGCCCTCTTCTTCCTGGCCCTCTTCTTCCCCCAAAGGATCCACAAATTGATAATTCTAAAAGTATGGATCACGTCCAGGTAGAGCTGCATCCTAATCAGACCCACCGCCAAAGAATGAATCACATGATGCTCATGCTTCCCATTGCGAGGGCTTGTGGCTTGCACCACTCAACTGAGAGCATCCTGGGGGATCGTACTCCGGATTCAAGGGCTCTGGTACCGCATACTCAGGTTGCGGCGGCTGCTGCTGCGACAACCTACGCTGTCGTGTAATCCCGTGCCCACCCGTCTGGACACCCGGCAGTCCATGACGAAGAGAAGTTGGTGGGCGTGGCGGAATGATCACATTTCGCCATTGCGAAGTTGGATACTCCATCACATCAGTATGGTCCGTCGTACGAAGGGCCTCAGCAGCCATTTCCCGAATCTGCCGTAACCGAGGGTCTGTGTCATGTTCAGAGGTCAAATGCCATATCCCTTGAAGGGTCTCAACCTATATAACACAAATACAAAATCATTACAATCAATCTATACAAACTTCAAACTAAATACATTTTTATAAACAAAAAACATAACATACCATTTTCTTCATAGAAGAGGCTGACTCGTTCATCCCAACAGTTGACTGTGTCACAGGTTGAACTAGGTACGACACTGTGATTCTATTGTACCACGCCATATAGCCCGGATTAATGCGACCATCCATGGTCGCCGTGGCATGGTCAAAAGTTGATTGGAACCTGTCGTGTCTCAAGTCCCATTCATCAATGAAGAACTTATGTACCTTAGCCCAATCAGCGCCTTTCCTCCCACGGCGGTGACTTTTACTCAAATGTCCTGCATTATGTAGCATCCTATCACAGTACTAAGGAATATGCTGGTAGCGGTTAAATTGTCGGCAAACGCATCCAGCCTCGTGTGCCTCGACAAATGACCAGCACACCAAATAAGTGTCGCACAAGAAGGAAGCAGTCGAATCAATGCAGTAATCAGGCAGGATACAATCTGCATACGGTGTCCATAGAAACTACAAAAACATAATATAAATAAATCACAATTAATTTCATACTATAGTAAATTCATTAACTAAGACAACAAAAATAAATTTCACCTGGCCGGGACAAATCAGTGATAATTGATCACGATAATGAGCTACTGAATGTCGGGGAGCATTTCCAATTTCAGTAACTCCGTGCCACCTAAACATAATATTAATGTCAAAAGTTACCAAAATAATACATAATTAAGTGAGTTAATGTAAAAAAACATTACTTGGCTCCACACGGGGAATACGGCGTGTGCATAGACGATATCAAGAAGGTTGGCCACAATGTAGGCATTCTTTCCCACGCCCACAGCTGCAAAAGAACCATAGTTCCACCCACATCTCTTTTCTGTCTGCGTACAGAAGCCTCGCATAGATAATGATACAGAAATGCTAAAGCAACACTACCCCAACTGATATTAGCCACTTCTTCCGGATCGTCAAAGGCATTTAACCACATAAAGGGGACCTTGCACCATGTGGTGTCCGGTATAATAAGCCCCCTAACAAGATCAGAGCATGTATACGTGCTCTTTGGATGTACGCATACTCATGCAGCCCATCACCCAAAGGTATCGTCGCTTGGTGGATCAGAGATGTCATCAACAAACCACCATGCTTCGTTTCTGTTTCTGCGTTAGGTATCCATCCCAACATATCTTGACACTTGCTGGGACAATCTTCATATCCAATAGGGTCATCACGGCCAATGAATACACGACCGTCTGCTCTCAACAGGCTTTGCACATCCTGTAAGGTTACGGTAACTTCTCCAACTGGTAGGTGGAAACAAGGTGTCTCAGGCCTCCAGCGCTCGATCAAGGCAGTTATAAGCTCATTGTCCATCCTCATCGGCCTCCCACATTCAACCACGCCTCTGAACCCCCATACATCAAGCCAATACATCACATTTTCATGTATTGGCACTGCCCAAACCTCACTCTTCGTCCTACGAACTCTCAACACATTTGCTGTGCCATTTGCCAACAATGAGGCTGAAATGTGTTCGTTTTGATGAAATAGTAATGATGGATCCTCAGGTCCATAACATAACTGTTGTTCGGAACTTGCAGATGCCATCTACTTCAAAACATTCAACCATGATTCAATTTTTATCATAAAAACTCAACAATCTAACTAAATTGCAACTTCAATTGACAACGGCAAGCTATATTCCAATTTGGAGACGTAATCAAGATTCAAATTAGGCAACAAAAGGGGCGCAATTACAAAAACTTAATCAACTGCTTCTACCCATTTAATTATTTGCATATGAAATACATAAATTACGGAAAATCGACCAACAAATCCATCAATTTCATCATAAACCCTAATTTTGCTAAATTATATGCATATGAAATACACAAATTACGGAAAATCGACCAAAAATTCCATCAATTTCATCATAACCCCTAATTTCATCATAATCCCTAATTATAGGCAACAAAACAACAAAAATCGACCAAAAATCCATCAATTTCATCATAAACCCTAATTTTGCTAAATTACGGAAAACATGCACGAATTAAGCAATAAATGATGTATTTAGCCAAATTGAAGAACAATTACCGGAATATGGTTGCAAAATGGTGGAAATTCACCGGAAATTGCTGGGATTCGTAGGAAATTGCTACGGTTTCATCGCTTGGTTCGCTTCGCTGCTTCTGCTCTATTTGTTTATGAGATGCTTCTGCCTTCTGCCTGTTTTTAAAACGCGACGGAAGACGCGTAAGCATTATGCGTCGCTAGTGAAAGACGCATAAGTGTTCTGCGTCGCTAAGGAAAGACGCACAATGCTTATGCGTCACTAAATAAAGACGCATAATTCTTATGCGTCACTAAATAAAGACGCATAATGGTTATGCGTCTCTCTATTAACGACGCATAACGGTTATGTGTCACTCCCTGGGTCGGAATTCGACTAAAGAGCTTCATTAAAATGATATTCCATTAACATGCATTACCAAAAATAGAATTTTTTCGTTTTATCTCATATCTATATTTTATAGTGTGATTAATTATCCCCCAATTGATATGGAGGTGACGGTTATCTTTTTTTGGTAAATTGAGGTGACGTTTATCTAATTTGTATAGCTAAATTTGTGAGATTAAATTTTACAAGGATACATAGTTATTAAATACTTTATCCGTTTTTATACGTTTTTATAGTAGTAGAAATATTTCTTTTCGCTACGGCGATTAGAAAAAATATGTAAAATATATTAAATGAAAAGATAATAAATTACGAGAGAGGAAAAAGTACAGATAATAAAGTAAAAGAGTGTTGGAGCTACGGCTATGTTTCTGATGCGCACTCTTAAGAGGGTAAAGGAGCACGCCCCGCAAAGTGATACTCAGATCATGACGGGTCTCTGTGGTGACTTGCGTGATGTTGCCAAGGAGGCAGATACACTTTTGAAAGAGTTGAAATCTAGGAAAGACGACGTCTTCCATATGTTTAGGCTTGGCAATCATAGCTCGTATATCACTCTTACTATCGTACTAATGTTTTATTATGTGTATGGTTACTATCGGATATCCAAATAGCAATATATCTCCAGAGGACTCTACAACTAAATATTCATTATGAGTACATGCATTCTAATTATGTACATGTTACTAAAGTTTAATTGTGGACTACTAAACTATGTATAATAGTTAACACTAAATTTCAATTTAAAAAATAAAAAGAGAATAAATTAAAAGTAATCCCTGGTTGATTAAATAATAAAAATATGATGCTAAACTATATTGCATACTAAATAAAATATGAGACTTTGCCATCTGTAAAAAATAACGGATGATAATACTAGTGGACAAAAATTGCCAACCCTATTGGCTATTGTGATAATAAACATGAAAACAATTAAAGAATGTATAACAATTTTAGAATAGTTAGAATTATAATAAAAATAAATCTATATCTATACATAGATAAAAGGGGATTTTTGGGGATGTTTATAAAAATTGCCATTTGAAATTAAAAATTATGATTTAATTAAAATTGATTTTTATTGGTGAATTTAATTAAAACTGCCGTTGAATTTTGTTTATATGTATTGCATTAAGTCACACTCTCATTTCATTAGGCAGAGATGACATTAATTACATATTCCATAATAACATTCAATTATTGCAACTAACGTCCAATTCATGTCATCGTCAAAATTTCAAACAATTAAGGTCATCTGCAACGCTGTCTCTTATACGTCCCTTAACTGTCTCTTAAATTACTATTTTTGGGTCTCACTGTACTTTTTTACTCCATCTCTTAACTAAAGGACGGAACCTGCAACCCTCCATCTCTTATTCATCCCTTAACCGTCTCTTAAATTACTATTCATTCAATTTCATTTTTTATTTTTATTTTCAACAAATTCAATTAATAAAAACACACTTCATTAAATAAAATAAAATTACAACACAAAATAAAAATACAACTTAAAATTAAAAAAAAACATAATTAAAATTCTAAAAAAATAAAAATTACATAATTTAAAATACAATTTTATAGAAAATAAAAAAACTACTCCGTCGGCGAATCATTCCCCGAAGGCGGTGGAGGTGCACTGAAGCCACCTGGAGGCGGAATACCAAGTTGTCTTGCCATAAACTCAATTCCGACAAGATAGGCTTGGTATTGGGGAGGCGTCATGCGGGAAGTGTCCGCCATTGTGGCGGTCATGTACATGGACATTAGGGAGTTCGAGGGTGCCCCCGAGCCCGAGCCGGCCTGGCTTGATTCGGCTCGGCTCAATTTATGTGTATTTGGGAAGAATAGATGTGTATTTATGTAAATAGAGATGATTTGGGAAGAATAGATGTGTATTTGTGTGTCAAATAAGGATGAATTAGGAGTATTTATAGAGTAAAAAAATAAAATAAAATAAAAAAGAAAAAACGGTAATAATAACGGTAATATTACCGTTTTTCAATTTTTTTAATAATTTTTTTAAATTCGAATTTAAAAAATGATTTATTGCGTCAGCGTGACGATGTCCACTCGCGGGCCGGCAAGTGGGCGTCACGCATGGCGCCGGAGTGCGCCACGTCGCGCTGGCGCGTGGCGAGACGGCTCGTTATCCGTCTCGGCGGGACGGGACGCTGCAACACGTCTCACCGCCGTCTCGTCCCGGCGTGACGGGTTACGAGCCACCCGCGTGACGCGTTGCTGGTGGCATAATGCAATGAATTATTGACATACAAGTGATCAAATTAATTCTAAAAGGTAACAGCCGCTAATACGAAAAAATCAATTAGCCGTTATTCACTATCCCATTTTATTATATAAAATGAATAATTAACTTATCTCATAAAAATGCTACTTTTACCGTAAATCTCCTAATGGAAAATAAATAAATTATTTGAAAACGTTTTCACTCACCTAAGCTTTATTGTTACACGAAAAACTGTTAGAATTTGATGCCAAAAGCCCCATATTGAAAGTTCATGGCTTTAATATATTACTATTAGGTTTTATTTGATTAATTCCAATCATCATGGTCTACTATAAAGCTTAGGTGAGTGAAAACGTTTTCAAATAATTTATTTATTTTCCATTAGGAGATTTACGGTATAAGTAGCATTTTTATGAGATAAGTAAATTATTCATTTTTATATAATAAAATGGGATAGTGAATAACGGCTAATTGCCATTTTTTTCGTATTAGCGGCTGTTACCTTTTAGAAATAATTTGATCACTTGTATGTCAATAATTCATTGCATTAATTGCTTGAAATTTTGACAATGACATGAATTGGACGTTAGTTGCAATAATTGAATGTTATTATGGAATATGTAATTAATCTTTTCAAATATAGTTTCAACAATGCTTTGATATTGTGAAGAACGAACTTATGGTTGTGATGATCGAAAAGGAAATTAATGAAATGACAAGATGCAAGGAAGAACACAAGCGAATTACGTGGTTCGGCGTAAGCCTACATCCACGGGCAGAATCTGGTGTGTTTCTTTATTGATCACTCGAGAGATTACAAACACAAGAGCACTCAAAACTCTCAAGAATTTACAAGATGGAAAAACCCTCAACTCGCCCGAAAACTTCTTGCTTCGAGAGCTAAAAACGCACAGCTGAAAGATAACACTTCCTCTCTTGAATTCTCTCTCTATCACTTTTGATTTCTGTTGTTGTTTTTTCTGGAATGAATCGCAACTTCCTTAAGTAGTACCGATCAAGAAAAACCGCCGAACAGTTTCCTTTGCCGAACAGCTTCTTTTTCCGAACAGCTTCCTTTGCCGAACAGCTTCCTTTGCCGAACAGCTTCCTTTTGTCCGAACACCTTTTGGCGAACACCTTTTGGCGAACACCTTTTGCCGAACACCTTTTGGCGAACACCTTTTGCCGAACACCTTTTGGCGAACACCTTTTGCCGAACACCTTCTGGCGAACACCTTTTGGCGAACAGCTTCCTTTTGCCGAAAACGGTTATAACCGTTTCCAACGGCTAGTTTCTGTTTCGGTTCCCAACGGCTATTTCCTGACTTGATTCTTCCACCAGCTCAATCCGATCTTGATGAGCTCAAACACTAACAAATCCTCCACCTTTGAGCAATCTAAGATCCATCACCACCAGTTCCACCTTCCTTCCCATACTTACAAATTTCGGACCACCCCAACCAAATCCAAGCAATGTTGGAACTTGGATCTCGGTAGGGCTTTAGTAAGTGCATCAGCCGCATTGTGCTCGGTGCTGACCTTCTCAATCTTCACCGCACCCTTCTCAACCTCATCTCGAATGAAATGCAGCCTCACGTCTATATGTTTGCTGCGTTCATGATATGTCTGATGTTTCGAAAGACAAATCGCGCTATTGCTGTCGCACTTGATCACAACATTCTCTTGCTTCACCCCAAAATCACCAACTATACCCCTAAGCCAGAAGCTTTCCTTTACTGCCTCAGCAAGAGCTATATACTCTGCCTCCGTCGTCGATAGAGCCACCACGGATTGGAGATTAGACTTCCAGCTCACCGCGGAGCCGAACAAGGTAAATATGTACCCAGATTGTGAGCGCCTATTATCAAGGTTAGCTGCATAATCAGAATCGCAAAACCCAATAATGCTATCCTTATCTCCTTCATTCTCTGATTTGAACATTATTCCCAGATCACTACTTCCTTTAAGATACTTGAGAATCCCTTTCAAAGCCAACCAGTGCTCTCTTCCCGGACAGGACATGTATCTGCTCACCACGCTTACCGCATGAGAAATATCAGGCCTTGTGCATATCATCATATACATCACACTCCCAACTATGTTGGAATAAGGTATCTGGCTCATCTCTCTTTCTTCTTGCTGATTTCTGGGACATTGTGATTTGGACAGCTTAGTCTGTTGTGATAGTGGAACTGAGGTTGTTCTACTCTTGTCAATCTGATATTTGTGCAGTACTTTCTGAATGTAGCCTTCTTGGGACAACCACAACACCCTCCTATCTGCACTTCTGAATATATCCATTCCCAAAATCTTGCTAGCACTCCCCAGATCCTTGATTTCAAATCCCTTTTTCAATAAGGCTTTCACCCTATCTAGCTCCTGTCTATCTGGTCCAGCAAGCAAGATGTCGTCTACATATAATAGCAAATACACAGCAGGTCCCTCAGACTTTGATTTGAAGTAGACACAACTATCATATCTGGAATTTATAAATCCCATACTCTGCATATGTTCATCAAACTTGATATGCCATTGTCTACTTGCTTGCTTCAAACCGTATAGACTTTTCTTTAGTAGACAAACCTTATCTTCACTCCCATGTATCACAAATCCCTCTGGCTGATTCATGTATATAGTTTCCTCAAGCTCTCCATGAAGAAAGGCTGTCTTCACATCAAGTTGGTCCAAAAACCAACTTCTTTGAGTAACTATAGCTAGCAAAATTCTGATTGAGGCATGCTTTACCACTGGAGAAAATACTTCATTATAGTCTATTCCCTCCTCTTGTGTGAACCCCCGAGCTACAAGCCTAGCCTTGAACCTAATCTTGTTCCCAACCTCCAACTTTTTCTTGTATATCCACTTACAACTCACTGGTTTTTGTGTGGAAGGTCTCTTCACAAGCACCCATGTCTTGTTTTTGATCAGGGACTGTATTTCATCTATCATAGCCTCCATCCACTGCTTGCTCTCCTTAGAACTCATAGCTTCCTTGAAGCTTGAAGGCTCTGCATACTCTATGTTTTCTGCAACACATAGTGCATATAGCAAGTATTCTTCTTCACTGTATCTTGTAGATGGTTTAGGGATTCTTCTGACCCTATCTCTGGCTAGAACATAGTCACCCAAATCCTGCTGCTCAGGGTTCAACACATCAGCACCTGCTTCTTCTTGTTCACCATGATTTCCCATCTGCTGTTCAGGCTCAGCAGTTCTATCTGCTCCAGAAACCTCCACCTGAACTGATTCCTCAGCCTCCTCAGGTTCTGGAACACCCATCTCCACCATCCTCTCAGGCTCTGGTTCTTTCTCAGAATGAGATGGCCTCTGGCTCTCTTGAGCCTTTTCCAGAAATGGCATCCTACTTTCTTCAAATTGCACATCTCTAGAGATAATAACTTTCTGATTTCCTGGCTCTATGCACCACAGCCTGTAGCCCTTCACTCCCCTTTGGTATCCAATCATCACACATCTCAAGGCCCTTGGCTCCAACTTACTTTGCCTGATGTGTGCATAAGCCATACAACCAAAAATCTTCATATTCGAATAATCCATGGCCTTTCCATACCATCTCTGATCAGGAGTGTCAAAAGCTATAGCTGAAGAAGGACTTCTATTGATGAGAACTGCTGCCATACTCACAGCCTCACCCCAGAACCTCTTAGCCATTCCAGAGCCAAAGAGCATACATCTAACTCGCTCTAGGATGGTTCTATTCATGCGCTCAGCGACTCCATTCTGTTGGGGATTAGATGGAGATGTCCTATGCCTCTTCATACCTTTCTGCTTGCAGAAAGAATCAAACTCCCCACTCAGAAACTCCAGCCCATTATCAGTTCTTAAACACTTCAAAGAACACCCTTTCTCCACCTCCACTTCCCTACACCACTCCTTGAATTTCATGAATGTCTCTGACTTTTCCTTCAAGATAAACACCCATAATTTTCTAGAAAAATCATCAATAATGGATAGAAAGTATCTACCTCCACCCAATGAAGCTGGTGTAGCTGGGCCCCATAAGTCACTGTGGGCATAGTCTAGTGGTGACCTTGAGCTGTGAATTCCTCTCCCATAGGGCAGTTTCTTACTCTTTCCGAGCACACATTGCTCACACAAACCCAACTGCTCATTGGGATTTTCCAGCTTAATCAGCTCCTTCTTGGCCAATTCTTTGATTCCATTTTCTCCCAAGTGTCCGAGTCTGAGATGCCACATTCTTAAGTCTAATACCAGATTCACAGATCCAGTAACCACACTTGCCTTTAGATAGTATAGGCTTCTCTTTCTCTCAGCCATCATAACAACACCACCATTCTTGACGATGTTCATAATCCCATCAGACAATATGCAATTATATCCTGCTGCATCCAACACTCCAATAGAGATCAAATTCCTCTTAATCTCTGGAATAAACCTCACACCAGTGAGTAACCTGATGGAGCCATCATGAAGTCTAAGCCTGATGGACCCAACTCCTCTGATTCTGCATATCTGGTCATTTCCTAACAAAACTGATCCAGCTGCATTCTTGATTTCCTCAAAATGACTTCTAGTTGGACACATGTGGAAGCTACATCCAGAATCCATGATCCATGGAAGTTCTTCCATGTCCTCAGTCACACACAGAGCCTCCGGGACCACCAACTCTTCTGCAATATCAGCATTGTTCTTGCCATTCTCTTCCTCGGCCTGCTTCTTCTTCCAAACCCAACAATTCTTCTTTATGTGGCCTGGTTTCTTGCAGTGATGGCATGATCTGGTCTCTTTCCAGTCAGCTGTCTTGTTTTTCCATGGCTTCTTCTGTGACTTTCTTTTCACATTCTTCTTGTGATCAGTAACACTCAGACTCTCAGACACCATTTCAGTGGACTTTGGATTAGATTTCTGGATTTCCTTGAGCTTTAGAGCAGAGTACACCTCTTCATATCCAATCTTGGACTCTCTACCAAGAAGTATAGCATCCTTGAAATGCTCATAACTTGGTGGCAAGGAATTCAACAACATCAGAGCCTTGTCCTCATCTTTAATCTCTTCATCAATGTTCTCAAGATCATCGATGCACTTCCCAAATTCTTCGAGCTGTTCCAACACACCTTTTCCATCAGCAATCTTGAAAGTGAGAAGTTTCTGCTTCAGGTGCAGCCGATTTGCCAAAGATTTGGCCATGTATAATGACTCCAACTTGGACCAAACTCCAGCCGCTGTCTCCTCCTTTGAAACTTCTCTGAGGACTCTGTCATTGAGGTTGAGTATCAAGGTACTATATGCCTTGTACTCTCTGTCTTGAGCCTTTGCCTTCTCCTTTTCATCAGGCTCGGGCTTCTCCCCCTCATTACTGCCTCCACCATTTAGGGTTTCCCATAAACCCTGTTGCATCAAGATTGCTTTCATCTTCAGCCTCCATAGGCCAAAATCATTTCGGCCTGTGAACTTTTCAACATCAAACCTTGCTGCAGCCATTATTCAAACAGGTTGAGCGCCTTCTTGAGGACAAAGAAAGAACTCCCAAAACTTTGTGCCTTCTCGATCAATTCAGTGGGTGAAGTTCCCACAGACGGCGCCACGTTGTGAAGAACGAACTTATGGTTGTGATGATCGAAAAGGAAATTAATGAAATGACAAGATGCAAGGAAGAACACAAGCGAATTACGTGGTTCGGCGTAAGCCTACATCCACGGGCAGAATCTGGTGTGTTTCTTTATTGATCACTCGAGAGATTACAAACACAAGAGCACTCAAAACTCTCAAGAATTTACAAGATGGAAAAACCCTCAACTCGCCCGAAAACTTCTTGCTTCGAGAGCTAAAAACGCACAGCTGAAAGATAACACTTCCTCTCTTGAATTCTCTCTCTATCACTTTTGATTTCTGTTGTTGTTTTTTCTGGAATGAATCGCAACTTCCTTAAGTAGTACCGATCAAGAAAAACCGCCGAACAGTTTCCTTTGCCGAACAGCTTCTTTTTCCGAACAGCTTCCTTTGCCGAACAGCTTCCTTTGCCGAACAGCTTCCTTTTGTCCGAACACCTTTTGGCGAACACCTTTTGCCGAACACCTTTTGGCGAACACCTTTTGCCGAACACCTTTTGGCGAACACCTTTTGCCGAACACCTTCTGGCGAACACCTTTTGGCGAACAGCTTCCTTTTGCCGAAAACGGTTATAACCGTTTCCAACGGCTAGTTTCTGTTTCGGTTCCCAACGGCTATTTCCTGACTTGATTCTTCCACCAGCTCAATCCGATCTTGATGAGCTCAAACACTAACAGATATAATTAAATCCATATATAATTGAACAATGCTTTTATATAAATAACGATTCATTATCATTGACATATTCATTAAAATTTAAAGATCATTTATTTTATTAATTACAATTTCATAATCTTATAGTATTCAGTTGAATGCTCATTTAAATTTTACCTATTGGACTATTAATACTATGATAAATTGTGTAATATTAATAAATTTATTATAGTTGATCTTATCTTGGGAGTGATCAATTATAGTTATAATTTATTTTAACTAAAAATTTATAAAATTCAGAAAGTCATTTTATATTTAAATTTATGAGTCGCAATCACTATTACACTAAAAATTAATTTTAAAAATAATTGAAACTCCCTTTGCATTTTTTCTTTAAATAATTTTTAATGTAATTTAGTATTTAATTTTGAGATAAAAATTTAAGAGATAATTACTATTTAAACCATAATTTTTATTGACTTTTTGTTAATCTCATAATTTGAAATATAAAATCATAACTTTTAAATTTTTCTTGATTGTCTCACATTTCTTGAAATAGAAACTAATATAAAAAAATCAAATATAATAAAACAACGATCAGACATTGCCTTTTGATAAAACGATTTAATTATATTTGGAGTGTTAATTAAAATATGATGATATATCAAAATGACATGGTTTTATTGCCTTATCATATTAGTTTCAATTTTAATCATTATAGGACAATTGAGAAAAATGAAATGTTATATAATATATTCAAGTTTTAAAGTTATGGAATTGGCCGAAATTCAGCAAAAAACTGTGACTTAATAACAACTATCCCTAAATTTAAATATAAAATAATTTTTCAAAATTATTAAATTTTTAGTCCAAAATAAATTAGAATTGAAATTGAAACTTCCGATTGCAATAAATAAGCTCTTAGTTATGATTTTAAATAATAATCTATTGATATTACATTAATTTATAATAATAGTAGTAGTTAAAATAATTTCAAATGATAAAATTTAAATTACTAAAAATTATTAGTAATAGTATTCAACAAAGTGGAGTAGTATTAGTATTATATAAGTAAATTCACTATTCAACAAATTATCAAAAAAATTTCATTAGTGGCAGCGTGGAGTGTGGACGGTAGAGTAGTGAAATTAACTTAAATCATTGTTACTAAGTCAACAATTGAAAGATTAACTGAAAAGTATTGTAGCAAATGAACTAAAACTGTCCCTATAACTGTATCGGTTTTGGGCACCGCAGGGGATCCACTCCCTACTCAAAGTTCAGGGCTTTAATATAGGTTTTATTTGATTAATTCCAATGATCATTGTCTACAATAAAGCTTAGGTGAGTGAAAACGTTTTCAAATAATTTATTTATTTTCCATTAGGAGATTTACAGTATAAGTAGCATTTTTATGAGATAAGTTAATTATTCAATTTATATAATAAAATGCGATAGTGAATAACGGCTAATTGTTTTTTTCATATTAGCGGCTGTTACCTTTTAGAATTAACTCCTAATGGAAAATAAATAAAGTATTTGAAAACGTTTTCACTCACCTAAGCTTTACAGTAGACAATGATGATTGGAATTAATCAAATAAAACCTAATAGTAATATATTAAAGCCATGAACTTTCAATATGGGGATTTTGGCATCCAATTCTAACAGTTTTTCGTGTAAAAAAACTGGAGTCAATAGAAGAATGCAGAGGAGGAATAATGTAAACGCAACCAGATCTTCTATAAATACCAATTCTACTAAACAAAAAACGCAACCAGATCTTCTATAAATACCAATTCTATTAAACAAAATTATCATGACAATGGTGGAAAAAAGTGTGTTGTGGCGGACAGGGACGGAACCAGAAATATTAAGAAGCCGGTGCTGAAATTTAAAATAATACTCCCTTTGTTCCGCATTAGTTGAGTCATTTTTTTTTCTGCACTCGTTTTTAACAAAATCATAATAAATAGTTAAAGTGAAGAAACAAATAAACTAGAGAGAATACTGTAGATCAATGGCGGATCCAGGATGTAAAATTCGTGGGGTCGGACAAAATAAAAAATAAATTATATATAAAATATTTAAATAATTATTATTTAAATAATTATTATTTAAAAAATATAATATTTAAATAGAGTAATTTTTTGAAAGAGGATATGATCTTTTGTGCATTCTTATTAATATTCATATCACAAATTTATAGTATAATTTAATTGTTTGATAGTGAGTTCGTATTGTTTGTATTTTAAAGTATTTTTGTTTTTAATTGTGATACTACATGCAATTAACCAACACTATTGTGTTGATTAATTTTTTAATTTGTTCTCAAATTATATAGTAGTAATAAATAATAGTAGTATCCAAATTGAGAAGGCTAATCCTAATAAAACATTCTATATATGAGTACATTTTTTTATGACTCAATATGTAATAGTCGTAGGAAATAGACTGAATTTATGTGATACCAAATTCGGTCTTAATCCGCAAGTCCGGTCGAGCAGGATTAGTCGGATTCCGCTAAAAGGAGAATTCGGTACTGTGGTTAACAAAAAAAAATAGTTTTCCTAAAAAAACGTTAAAGTAGTATGAACATAAATAATAATGAATCTGTGATTATTTTTAAATAAAAGAAAAAATTCGTTTAGAAGTATTAACAAAAGAAAAAGAAAGCTCATTTATGAATATGCCCAAATCCCCACTGTCTCATTTAAGCCCTAATCTCAAGTACAGAATGAAGGCAGAATCGAATCTCAAAAGTTAAAACACCGACGCATCTTCTTCCCGTAAAATTCTCAGCTCCCTTTATGTTCCAAATTTCCTATCGAGATCTTATCTGCTTCTCTTCCCCTTCTTCACCAAATTGAGTAGTATTTTTTTTCTCTTCTTTATTTCTTAAATTTTTAGTTTCACTGTCTTCTCTGCTTCTCTTCCTTGGAGAAGGCTGTCGTGGGGTCGGAGGCAGGGCATTTGAGAATCGGCGGCCGAGTAGTGGTATTTTCCGGCAGCAATCATGGACCAACGGTGGGGTCGGCCGACCCCACTCGACCCCACCTGGGTCCGCCGCTGAGTGTAGATAAGACTCTTATCTACCTTATTTTGTCACCTACTTTACTTTATTTCGATTTAAACTATTTATTACTCCCTTCGTCCCAACTATATTGGTACAAAAATTTTGGGCACAGAGATTAAGAAATTGTGTAGAATAGATTAAATGAAAGTAAAATACAATAGAAAAGAGAAAAAAGTACTAGGAGAGATAAAGAAAGAGTAAAATAGGTGATTAAAATAAAGTCAGAGTGATTTTTTTTTTAAGTAAGAGGGAAATGTTTTGTTGAATGTAAGAGTGATTGAATGTTTTGTTTTAGTGATTGAATGATTGAATGTAAGAGTGATTGAATGTTTTGTTTTTAGTCAAAAAGGGAAATGACTCAATTTTGTTGGGACGGCCCAAAAAGGAATACAACTCAACTTAGTTGGGACAGAGGGAGTATCATTTTTGCAAAACGAGTGCAGAAAATGAAATGACTCAACTAGCGCAGATCGGAGGGAGTAATAATAATAATTATTCATTTGTATAAATAATGTCTTACGCTCTTTATGAAATGCTAGATAATGAACAAAAATTCAATAAATCTCCATTTTGAAATTAATGATAAATTATAATCATAAGTTACTACCTACATTTCTAACTTTATATTCCCAAAAATAGAATTAATAAGCATCACAAATCTTTATTATAATTACAAAAATGCAATCCTAAATTGAATAAATAAATAAAATATTCAGCTTTAATTTATAATACCTAAATAATTGATTATTTAATTAAAGGGGAAAGTGCATTTGTAGAGTTTGATTTAATGAAAATTGGATTGGTAAATTAGAATAACTAGAATTACTGATAGAAAATGGTGACCAATGTAATTGAATTGAATAGAATAAAATACGAAAATTTATTGGATTGATTAGGTTGTACTGCTAGCTGTCATCTATACATGATTTGACATCTAGCTTTACTTTTTGTAAGTTTTACACATTTCCCACTAAAACTTTTTCATTTCTCTTCTTCTTCATAGTGTATTTCCATTTCAATTCTTTCACAGACACACTCACACTTCACGGGCAACCATGGCGGAATACTGGTCCGGCGCCGGCCAAGCCCCCGTTGGAGCGGTGGCATGGCCTACGCTAGGTCCGTCCCTGGTGGCGGACACAGTAAGGGGTGGAAAAGGGCTTAAGCCCTTCCCAATTCATTTTTTTTATAAATTTTCTATTATTATTTTTCTCAAAATTTTCGAAATGCATACTTAGCCCTTCCCAAACTAATGATACTTCGGACTAAATAAATAAAAGTTGGATGTTAAAAAGGGCTGAATTTGATTATTTAAATTTTAAAGAACAATAACAATGGATGCACTTTTATTTGGAGAAGAAGGTGTATTCAAGGAGGAGAAGAGTAAGACAAAAAAGTTAAATAATAGTATTATAATAATATTTTTTTACATAAAAAAATGTGTGTGAAATTTGTTTCACTCCTGGCTTGTAATTTCTCATATCCCGAGGATATTGATTTAAAAAAATTTAATGACCTTTAAAGAGTGATTAATCATTCCATTACGGGATTTTTTAAAATTAATTACCAAGCAAAGTCTCCTTTAAATTATACACTCTAACCGGTTAACCTATGTTAAAATTTTCATTAACTTATTCCTTTTACATTAAAAACTTGTTTTTTACTAATTTATATTTTTTTCCGAGAAACTAAGATATAAATATGCATAGATATATTTTTGTTAAATACATGTTGGGCTCGTTTTTATGGGTATAAAATATTTATGTATTTTATTACTTATATGATTATTATTTTATGTTTCACTTTATTTTTTCATATCCTATCAAAAATGATCCCTCACCTCTTTAAGAAATAATTAAATTATATAATTGTATTTCATCTCTCCTACTTTAAAATACCCAATAATATTTTTCCTCTTTTATTTTATTCATATTTCGTACTTTTAAATACTCAACAATATATTCTCTATGTTAATTTATTCATTTTAAACTCTTTAAAATGAAATTACATAAAATCCCGTATCTATCTATCCTGAGAGGAGTGTATATAGTACAGCCCCTGCTAGAAAAATTTTCTGCGTCCGCCACGGTGTGTTGTCGTCGGTGATTCTCAAGTTGTGGCGTTGTTGCCTCAAACGTGTAGAATTTCAAACAAGTGGCTTTCGACTACGAGTATAGTACACATCGAACTAATCTTTGGGACGCGGCTAACGATATTTCTACCGAAGCGGTAAAGAGAGATGGAAGAAGTAGATTGCGAATCGTGCAAGATATGGTGAGAGTCAAAGGGTTGCCCAAAGGAGGTGCCCGCAACTAGATGAGGCGGAACAAAAGTTTTAGAAGATGAGTGGTGACCAAAATAGAGAGACGCGAAATTTAAGGTAGTACAAAAATATAGTACTCCCTCCATCCGTGATTAGGAGTCTTGGTTTACTATTTTAGTTTGTCCGCCATTAGGAGTTACGGTTCATTTTTACTATAAATGGTAGGTAAACCCGACTTTTCACTATCTCATATCACTCATTAAAATTAATATAAAAAAATAGATGTTGTATTTCACTTTTTTTTACCGACTTTCCTTTATATTTTTTAAAATTCATGTTAAACTCAAATGAAATTCTTAATGATGGACTAATGGAGTAGCATAAATTACTCTCATCTTGCTAAGTAAAAATACCCTGTCAATTGTAAAAAATAAAATAAAATACCTAATGTGGTGTATATTTTTCTGGGGCTTTTCCTAATTTGGCTCTCTCATTATCTCTAATTCGCTAATTACGTTCCAAGATTTGCGCTAGAATAGTATATTATCTCATATCTAATTTGCTAATTACATTCCATAATTTAATTTGTGCTAGAATCACGGAAGGAGTATATCTTATTCTAATTAAGACCTATTCTTAAAAATATGCATCATTATCTCCTCTTTGTCCTATGTTTTATTTTACTTTACTCCATCCATATCAAAATTAAAATTGTATAAGTTGTTTGTCAAATAGTATAAATTACTTCATTTAAAGTGGGATGAGAGATTTCTCTTTATATCCTTGTTAATCTTTATATCCTTGTTAACAAAATTTTGAATTATTTATTATGTTATGAATACTTATTTTAATCCAATTTAAATTGTTTATTATGTTATAAATACTTATTTTAATCAACTTATTATGACATGTGTAATACTCCCTCCGTCCCTCTGAAGCTGAGTCGTATTTCTTTTTTTTTACTGTCCCACTGTAGTTTAGTCATTTCCTATTTTGGAAAAAAGCACCAACTTTTCTCTTTTCTTACTTTACTCTCTCTTACTTTATTTTCTCTTCATTTCTCTATCTTTTCCTTTTCCTACTTTATTCTCCATTCACTTAACTCACTTTTAACATAATTTCTTAAATCCCGTGCCGAAAAAAAGCATCTACTACATAGGGTCGGAGGGAGTACTAGTTACTACTTGTAAGCTGTTGCATGAATATAGAATATCATATCAAATGGCTGGGGCCAAGGACCACCCTTCCTGCATTGTGGGTTGGAAGCTGTTGCATGAATATAGAATATCATATCAAATGGCTGGGGCCAAGGACCACCCTTCCTGCATTGTGGGTCCAACCCTGCCTACAACAATTGTTCTTTTAAAACTTTATTACTCCCTCCGTCCCGGTAAGTGGTGGATGCCGGAATTTTATTGTGGGGGTCCAAAATTGTTTACGATTGTTACATATGACGATAGTGTTGGCCCGTTAAAATAATTAAGAAATATATTCATTTAAAAAAAAGGAAATATAATTTTTAAACTGTATATGTACTTGATTAAAAAAATTATTTTATATTTTTATATTATAATGACTACTACTTTATGATTTTAAAACTAAAAATATATACACAAATGAGAAAATAAACAAAAATTACATAAAATTACTAATGTGGAATAGTATAAAAAAAATTACTCATTACTATAACTAATTAATCAATACTGTATAAAATCTTGTATTGAATAAAAATTATTTTACTTAGAATTAGATGAAGGGAGTATTAATTGATGAGTTCATCTATAATAAAATAAATAAAACTTAAACGGTAAAGGAAATAAACCTACAGTTGAGAGCAGGCAGTAAGATCCGACATTAGACCTCAACTGCGCTAGTCATGCCTAAGAACCAACTACGCCAACAACTAATTTACGAATGTTTCCATAAATATATTATACATAGTAAATACGAAAATAGGTGGGGGTTCCAAGGATCCTCCAAGCCTCTACTTAGGTCCGCCCCTAGTCCCAATTTAGGAATGCAATATAGATAGGACACGGGTTTTAAGAAATTGTTGAAGTGTGTAATAATTGAAATGAGGTAGTTATTGTTAGAGTGTGTAATAATTGATGTGAGTTAATGGAAAGTGAGACCCTTTTAACTTTTTGTATATAAAAGGTGTTTCTTTTGTTTTATTTTTATGAAAATATGGCATTTGAGTGTAAATTCTAAATGGGACTATTATACTGGGACGAATGGAAATGGCAAAACGGGACTCTTAAACTAGGACAGAGGGAGTAATATAGTCCAAACAGACCGTGAATTTATGTGCTAGAGTAATTTGTAAATATTATTTTAAAATATTCATAATATTCGTTTTAACACAACCAAATAATTTAAGTTGGAGATGGAGCTTAAGTAATACTATGAACTTTATATAATAAAAGCAATTTAATAATATAAAATAATATTATGGTTTCTAAACAATTTAATGTAAGTAGTATAAAATCATCCTCCTCCTCCAGATGGAACTGTTACCAAATTGGAAACCACACATTCAAAGACAGGGAAGCATACAAGATGGCTCTAACCACCAAGTATACTCGAAATAAAACATCCTGCAAATGCAGTCATTTTTTAAGCAAACATGCCCTAAGATTTGTGTGTGCATCAGTTGGGGCAGAACAGAACAGAACGAACCTACCGTGCAGGACTGCCTGGGACAGGAAGCCCGTTGAAGAAGCGACTTACCCAGGAAGCAAACCTCAGGGAGAGGCGGTGGTGAGGACTGTACTGAACAACATGGACAAACCTGCAACTCTGCTCAACATACTTTTGCTGACTCAGCTGAGGAAGGATGGCCATCCATCAACGTATGCTGGAGGCGGGCTTGACTGCAGCCATTGTTGCCTTCTTGTTTATCCTTATACCTGGAATAAAATCTTATACACAACTCTTAACAGAGTTTATGGCTTTCCTTTCTGAGGATTTGAGATCCCTCGGCTTGTTTAGTACAAGAACTCTAAGCGATATATAATCATCATAATAACGATAATATAGACTGACAAAACGTACAAAAAGATAGTCATGCAAATGTTTAGTCAAAAGAGCTTCATAACAATTCTGATTGTGCTTAAACGCCTCGGGAAAATGGTTATGAGGGTGCTCCCAGCCACATGAGAGCTGAAGTGAATGATGGAATCCATATAAACATCTGAAAACTCTCTCTAAGCGATTTCTTCAAAGAAACGTAAACACCTATGTCTGCTTTGTTATCCTCTTGTCCCTTATAGGCAATTCCTTGGGCTGTTGAGCTTCATGAGGGTGGTCTGGACCAGTGTAAACCTTAAGATGGGTAAACAATGATCTTCCAAGCTGCAAACAACCAAGATTATGCATATAAGGAACATAAGAAACACAACAAATAGGAAATCATGTTTGATTAATTTTCGTTACTCTCTGCTTCCTGTAATTAGCTAGAGTAGAAGTATTGCCTGCCAGCATGTTCAGACAAAAGCAACAGTTGTCAGAATAAATCTGAAATAGATGCACTAGGAAACTGCTCTTTCAGAAAATCAGAACATGAAAACGAAAGTGACACTATTCTAGTTAGAACACATTTTCTTTTGCAACAACTAAGCCTTGGCTAAATGTTGGCTACTCAATTTTTTATCATTTGAAGTAGCAATGAACTAGAATGAACTTACCCTCCCTTTAGGAAGCATCCCGCGTACAGCATGCTCGATGATTCTTTCAGGAATTCTCTTCTGGAGCTGATCAAACGTTTCCACTTTCATGCCACCAGGTGTCCCTGAATGCCTCCGGTAGAGTTTCTGTGTCCTCTTCTTTCCAGATACAGCAATCTTCTCAGCATTCACCTATTGTATGCCATAGCGGAGTATATAAATTGTGAATATATAGAACATAAAAAGGAAATGAAGATGTAGAACAATACTAGTTCAAAACAACCAAAAAGAAAATGAAGCAAGGAGATTGCCAACTCATCAAAGTAGACTAATTGCAACAGCTTGATCTGTTAAGATGACAAGGTAAGGAGACAGGTCATGCACGTTTCTACTAATAGCCCCTCATAGTAGAATTGAATCTCACAATTTTTTCTTCGAAATTATCTATCTTTAATTTTGATTTTCTAAGACTTGAGATGTTATACTTCTATTATTTTCTAAAAATTTTCATTTTATTAACTGTCATATCCTGATGTGCCGACCAACCAATCATATCGAATTAAAGTGATTTGTGATAAGAAGAAAACATGTGTTGAGCAAAATTGAGCTTACCACTATAACATGAGCTCCCATGTCGACACTAGGAGTGTAAGTAGCTAGATTCTTTCCCCTGATATGAATAGCTATTGTGGATGCTAGTCTTCCAAGAATCTTGTCAGTAGCATCGACTACGTACCAAGTCTTGCTGGTTGGAATATGGTCCTTAGCCTTGGGATACCATGTTTTATTCCACACATCCTGAAATATAGAAAAACAATGAGCAATCTGATTATTTTAACACAAATGGTACTCCCTCGGTTCCACCATAGTTGAGTCATTTCCCTATATAGTACTCCTAATTAACTCCATTTCTCCTTTCCTAGTTCCTACTTCATTCTCTCTCTTACTTTATTCTCCCTACTTTATTCACTTTTATACTATATTCTCTTTACTTTCCCTCTCTTACTTTTCTCTTACTCCATTTAACACAATAAACATTTTCTTTAAACTCCGTGCCAAAAAGAAACGCCTCAAACTATGGCGGGATGGAGGGAGAGTCAAACAACTAGACTGCCTGAAGTAACATTATTTTCATTTAGCTCTTAGGTATGGAGCATAGCCCCTTCTCCTTCTCACAGATGATCAAATCATGTGCCATAAACTTAACTGACAGTCGAATTACAATTTACAGGATAAGAAAGTAACCCCACGCATTGCTATCAATGATGAGAGAATGCTATTATCACAATCAACCGCATATGCATTACGAGATTACAGAATTTACTTAATTCATATTCATATGTGAAACTATATTATAATTTGAAAACAAATTCCCCAAATTAAAGGCACGAACACACTCACTAGTGTGTGTTTGGAAGGGCAGAAAACGAAATTTAGCATTAGCTATGACATCACAATTTAAGCATGTCGATTATCAGAATAGCAATTTAAGAAAAATAAAATTCCCCAAATTAAGCGAAGTAGAAAATTGAAGATCGGAGAAATACTGACGGGACCAGTGAGATCATCAAACATCCACTGCTGTTCGGCGGGTATAGCAGAGGATTTTTCTTGGCAGCAGATGTAGAAAAGTCGCTTGGATTGAAGGGAAGGTTTGGTGGAAGCGGCGAGTGAGAATCCGAGGAAGGGCGTAGTCCTTGGAGAGGAGGAGGAGGAGGGTGAGTATTTGGATATGAAGAGGGAAGAAGACGTGGTAAGTGCGATTGCCATTGTTGCCTGCTCTCTACTCTCTGCTCTCTACTATTGCTTTGGTAGTGGAAGAAGATAAGCAGATAAGGTGTTTATTCGCCCAAAACGCAAGCTTTTATGAATTAAACGCATAGTAGTATACTTCCTTCCGTCTCCTACGAAATGTCCACCCGTCCATTTTTCATATTTAAAAATAAACCTCTCTCCTCTCTATTCATTAAAATATTCAACTGCTTAGAGCATCTCCAATACCAATAGCCCAGCTAAGTTTGCACAAACCGAACCGGACCGACGATTAACCGCCGGTTCGGAACCGCCGATTCGTGAACCGGACCCGGAACCAGAACCGGCGGTTAGCACGGGCCGGTTCAGGCTCGGCAAAATCATGAACCGTGAACCAGCGGTTCAAAATCGGCGGTTCGGCGGTTTGAACCGCCGGTTCAACGGTTCAAACGGCTAAATCCGGGATAGGTTCGTAGGGGTTCAAAGTAGGGACTGGTGTGAACCGGCAGTTTTGACGAAAACTGCCGGTTTTGGCCGAAAACCACCTGTTTTGGCCGAAAACCGCCGGTTCAAACCGGCGGTTCCGACCGGTTTCCGCCGGTTCCGGGTGCTTTTCAGGCGTAGGGGCTAGGGTGCAGCGCATAGGCATGCGTGTCGGTCAGAAACCGGCGGTTTTCTGTCGGAAAACCGTGGAAAGACCGTCGGTTTTGTAGAAAAACCGCCGGTTTTGTAGAAAAACCCGCCGGTTTCGTGGGTGAACCGCCGGTTCGGGCGGTAAACCGGCGGTTTGGCCGAAAATTTGAAATTTTTTCTTTTTTTTTATTTATTTCTTCCAATTTTACTCCTATAAATACCCCACTTCCCCTTCATTTCTCCTCACCCCATTCTTGTGTTAATAATAATTTCTCTTCTCAATCTCAATTTCTCTATTCTCTCTAATTGCACAAGTTGTTTACTAGTTTCTACTTACTACTATATTTGTTGTTGTGCTCGTAATTCATCACTTATACAGTTATACTCCATACATATTTCATTCATACTACTTTCATTTATCAATATGTCTTCTTCTCATGGTGCATCCGGACGTGGTGATCGGGGCAAGGGAATTGCCCAAGATCAAAGTACTACTCGTCCCTCAAAATTAAGGCGACCTAGTCGTCGAGATGTTATGGAAGAGGTTTCCCGAGTGGCGGTTGAACGCATGCAAGTAAGTAATGAAAAATTATTTTTCCAATTCATATTTCATAATTTCATAAAATTGAGTTCATAAATTTTTTTTTCGTTCATACTTATACTTATAACTTCAACTTATATAATATTTGTAGTTGGAAGAAGATCATAGGACCGCCATGCTACTCGCTGAAATGCAACAAGGTGGGGGTAGGGGAGGTGGTTCCCAACAAGACGACGAGTACAACGTTGCTATATCGTTGGACTCGGACTCGGACAACAACAAGGATAGATCTCATTCTCGTATTCCGTCTAGCACCGGCGGAAATGAGGAGATGCCTCCCCCTCCACCCACTAACCCGGCAAAAGCTTTGAAATCTGACATTTTTGTCAAACACTACAAGAAGGTCCCGGTGGTGATTCCAAGTCCTCATGTTCCGCACTCGCAAGAAGAGACATCGGCGTTTCATGCTTACTGCAACTATTGCGATAAAGTGTACAGATTTGTGAGTGGTGGAGGATATGGCACCCTCCGTCGCCATTTGGTGACAAAGCATCCGGTAGAATGCGGCACTACCTCTACCCAAACCCAACTCAACTTCCAACCCAGGCCCGGCGGCTCGGGTTCGTCAGGTACGCCTCTGTTTAAATATGATTAAATTTTTTTTCTGATGTTATGACTAGATGGGCGGCAATGAAGCACTTTCCTTTTAATGTTTATGATGACAAAAAATTTGAGGCTACTATGCAAAGTGGTTTGAACGTAGCAATCAAGAGAATTGGTAGAATGACCGTGCAACGATCTACCGTTCGGCAATGTTTGGAGAAAAAGGTAGAATTATCACGTTATTTAGTCAACTTGGGCCACAGAGTGAACATTTGCTCTGATGTGTGGACGGATTGTTTTAACTGTCATTCATACATGGGCATTACGGTTCACTTTGTGGACAATAGTTGGACTTTAAACAAGCGTTTAATAGGTTTTAGAGAATTTAAAACTCCACACACTGCACCCGAAATTGCTTCTTTGATTATACAAGTTTTAAATGAGTTTCAATTATGCAACAAGATATTTTCTATCAGTTTTGATAATGCAACCGCCAACACGGCGGCAATTAGCGATTTGATTGCGGCTTGTACACCGGTAATTGGAGGTAAGTATTTTCATCAAAGATGCATTTGTCATATTTTAAATTTATGTGTACAAGATGCACTTGAATTATGGCAAAAGCATGTTTATCCTATTAGAAATGCAGTTAGATTAATCCATCAAAAGCCAGCTATTGGCAAAGCATGGAAGAAATATTGCCATCAAAAGAATGTTAGGTATACGTATTTTACTATGGATGTGTCTCATAGATGGAATTCGACATATGATTGTCTGAATTCTACTTTGACACATTAAGATGCTTTATGTGATTTTTATAGAACCTATCTCGTTCATGATTTATATCTTTCGCATAGTTGTTGGGAACATAGTGTGGCTTTATTTAAATTGTTTAAGAATTTTAAAAATGCTACTGTTGAATTGTCGGGTGTTTATTATTGCACTGGTGTTCGTGTTTTAGAATATTGCATGTACATATCCCTTGGTTTTAAAACTGCAATGAAAAATGCTTCCTCTTCGCCTGAGCTAATGTGTGTCTTATATTACATGATTGAAAAATGGCTCAAGTATTTCAGTGAGATTCCAACCGAGTTTTTGATTGCAAAGGTATTGGATCCAAAATGGAAATTAGCCGGTACCTTACAGATTTTGGATTTTTATTATAACAACTTGAGTTAAATTGATCTTGGCCCCCTTCAAGCACTCCAATCCGATACCAGTGACGAATTTGGAGTAGACCTCTCAGAAACCTTTCAAATAACCCTCATGGACCGGTCCATTATCCAACAAACCTTCGAGTTTAACTTGCGCGCTCTCTACACCGAATATGAAACCAAGTATAACAACACCCACCAAGTCAGAAGACCCCCCTCCTCCAAAACATAACTATGGCTTTGCATTTCAAGCCATTATGATGACCCCGACGCCGCGTCCCAACTAGCCGACCTATACAGCTACAGCACCGGCGGAAGGAGCTCAGGTATGGTAAGTGAATTGGATTTATATTTCGATTCACTCTTTTCATTTGGTGATGAAGGTCCTACACCTCCGGCCCAAATCGACGTCCTCGATTGGTGGGGAACCCACGAGAAAGATTTTCCCATCCTTGCATCAATGGCCAAGGAGATTTTCTCTATTCCGGCTTCCACTGTCTCCGTCGAGTCCGCTTTTAGTGTTGGCTCGCGTGTGTTGGATGAATCAAGAAGTAAGCTCTCGGCGAAAAATATGGAAGCCGTGATGTTACTTGATGATTGGGCCAAAGCCGACGTCAGAGAACAAGAAAATGATTGGGATGATCGTCAGGAGGGATCACAAGATGAATTCACAGGGGATGAATCGTAGACCAACCGTAAACCGTCGCCGGCCAAGCCAAATAGGTAAGTAAGGTAAGAGAACTACGTGGGCTTTGATTCCCTAATGCAAATGAGCATTGGGGATACGTAGGCATCTCAACTTAAATTTTAAATTTAAGTTGAGTTCAAGTCCTTTTTCCTTTATTTCTTTTTTTTCCATTTGTTCCTATTTTAAAAATATGCAAATACAATTACATAATTGTATTTGTATATACTCTAGTCGATGAAGTAGATTTCTCTATACGGCTAAATCCGGGAAACTTTTGACAATTCTACTATAATTGTTGGTTGTTAGACTAAACTCAACATTTAAAGTTGAATTGCTAAATGTGTCCTTAATTTAGGTATGTAGAAAGATCTCCTTCGCCGATTAAGAGTATATATACTTATAATTTTTTTAATAAGAACTTCTAAGTCTTTTTTGTCAACACTTGTAACTTGTAATTGTTGTAACTTGTATTTAAATTTTTCAATTTGTAATTGTTGTAACTTGTAAACGTGTAATTTCAGTAAAATTGCAACTTTCATCGTACATTTTTGAATAAATATTACACGTTGGAGTTGTAATTTAATTGATAAATGCCAAAAAAAAGGCCGAACCGGCCCGGAACCGCCGAACCGGCCTGAAAACCGACGGTTTTGAACCGCCGCTTGAACCGCCGGTTTTTTGAACCGGAACTGGAACCGCCAGGACCCTAGGCGGGCCGGTTCCGGTTCATGCATTTCGTGAACCGTGAACCGCCGGTTCATGAACCGTGTGCAAGCCTAAGCCCAGCCATAGCTCAGCCACAAACTCCTCCTGCCACATCATCAACACTAAAACTCCTCCTGCCACATCATCAGGACAAGCAATAGCCTAGCCATAGCCCAGCCATAATAAACAAAATTATAAAAATAACAATCACACAAATACAGAATTCAACTTACGACACAGATACGGAAAAATGCAATAATTTCATTTAAATTAAAAAAAGGTACATTAAAAAAATTACAAAATTACAAAATTACAAAAAAAACTAACACCGTGCAGTCCTCCGCGCCCACAACTCTTCAATTAAATCCTTTTGGAGTCGAATATGAGCTTCCACTTGGCGCATGTCGGCATGTGCTTGGAGGCGGCAGGCTTCATCGTGAGGTACCCCACTTCGTACGCTGGGGGTGGCCACGCCGTGGCTTGGACCGACTTCATTATCGTCTGTAACGCCCATACTTTTTAAGTACTAATTAAAATATGTTGTTCCAACGCAACCACTTATATTTAGTGTTGTTCCAAATATAAATTCCTCGAGCGTTCCTCGATTTATGCGCGCCAAGCATTATAAAAAGTACGGGCGTTACATTCTACCCACCTTAACAGAAATTTCGTCCCGAAATTTGCTCATCTCTAACGAACAACTCCGGGTACTTCTCTTTCATTATCAGGTCCAACATCAATTGCATAAACATTTCTCATTTCAAAACATTTTACCTTCTTTTTTGTTGAGCGCGGCGAGACGAAATGTTGAGCCTTCGATGAATACTCTTTTAGTCTAGCGAAAACGAGTCTAGACTAGATTGAATAACAGACTCTAGGTCCAGAGCGGAAAGAAAAATTACTCTGATACCATTCTGTCACGACCGCACTTCCTAAGGATAGAAAGTACGGTGGGTCGCGACTAATGGGGGAATTAGGAAGCGGGGAAGAAATGAGAATCAATCAAGGGGGTACAACATGTAGATCAAAAGACGAAACTTTATTATCAAATTATAGTCTGAGATCACGAAGCAACATAGTTCGTAAAAAAAAAAGTCCAACAGATTACAGAAAACATAGGAGTTTTACAACTTGGCATAGCGGAAGCATTTGAGAGTTAGCTACTACTATGTATGAAGACACAATAGCAACCGGATCATTTATTGAATACTGTCTCTGTCCAATGCTCAGCATCTTCCGTCCCCCATCTACGCTCAACCTGCACATAGGGAAAACATATGCAGGAGCTGAAGACTTGATGCACTCAGTGAACTCATGCCCGAAATACATTTTATCGATATAGATATGTCAAGCCATCATTGAGTGATACTCGGGTTTTACTTTAAAAGGCCGAGAAACACTAAATCATTCCTTAAATAAAATAGTGCCTGCGCAGGCAAACATCATCGTCATCCTCCATCATGTACCATATCTGAACCATCATGTGAAACGAGAATGTGGCCACAAACTCGATCACTGGACCGGCCGACCACACAGGACGGCTCACGATCCCCATCAGTGCACTAGCCTGAGTAGGGACTCACTCCCTAGTCAGACCCGAATTCGTTAACCATCAAAGTCTAGTAGGACATTATCCTAATAGACAATCATATAGGCAATTCCAAAACATAAAATACGGCATGATATAACATTTAAACCACCCTTATCTCACCATATAAATATCAATTCAAATAAAAGAGTTTAAGTAATAAAGCCCACCTCAATAGCTTAGAGTTTTCCTTAAGTAGCTTCTCGTTTCGACTTTAGCGGGCGTGCGAACCACCTTTTCGGAAAATGCATAAAGTACTCATCAATCTCGGTAACGAAGATATTTTAGAATGCATGCACTCTAATTAAAGTTTTTTAATTCGTTTTCTCGGTTTTTGTGCATTTTTGATTATTCGGCGGCCGCCCAAGGCGTTGCTTGCGACGCCGGCCGGCCGCTTATGCTCGTTCTTTCCTCCGTTGGCTTCTCATATTTTCTATGACGTCGAAAAACTTCCAAAAATTATTTAAGCGCATAATTAAATTATCTCAACTATTTCTCTTCGAAATTATTTTATTTCGGACTTGAGATATAATTATTCATGCCTCAAAATATTTCGGAATTAATTAAATAATTCGTCACAAATAATTTATCGGCCCAAGGATTTAATTAATTGGGACCTCACCTTTATACTTCCACTTAATATAATAAGCCCCATAGAATAAAATAAAAGAGGGCCCAACTTTGAAACTAACTCCAATTAAGTTATAAGGCCCAAATCTTTTTTTTAAAACAAAAGTGGCCCAAACTTCTTTCCTTTCCCACCATACCCCACGCCTCTCTCTCTCTCTTCCTCCTTTCCTTCTTTCTCTTTTCTTCCTCTTCTTCTCTAACTCTCGATGAAAATGCAGTCGACGAAAGAAAACAGAAGATCCCTCTCAAATCTCGTCGCCTCTCCGTCGCGTTCTCCTTCTTCACGACGTCACACGCCATCGGAGTGAGGAGGTCCAGCCGTCGCCACGCTGTCGCTGCTGCTCCTCGCCGGAGTCGCCATCCCTGCTGTTCGCCGGGAGGCGCTGCTGTTGGTGGCCGTCGCTCACTAGAGTTGCCGGACAGAACCGCTTCTGTCGCAAAGAGGTCCAGCTGCCGGAGCAGCAACCCCCTGCTGTCGCCGCCGCCCCGAACCGACACAGCGCAGCCCCGAACAACTCCGAACAGCCCCGAAACGTCCCGAAAGCTAAGTTCTCGTACTCAAATTATGTTCTTTTCGCATTCGATTAACTACGGCGATGTTCGATTAGTTTTAATTAGTTTTAAATGTTGAATTCCTTGTTTGGTTTATGCGATGCAAATGTTATGAACAAATGCTAAAGTTCATGATTCAGAAAAAAAAGAGAAGAAATTATACCTTCCGACGTAAACTTGGGTGTTGGAACAAAATGGAAGCCACTTTTTCTTCCTCCCCTTCTCTCGGCTCTCTCTCGGTTATCTCTCTCTCAAAATCCTTTTTTTTCTTTCTTGAAGTGTTGAAGTAGAAGAGTAGGGTAAAGATAAATAAGTTTTAATCTTGGGTGACTCTTGATTTTTGTAGAGTTAATTGAGGGAGATGGAAGGTGAAGAAGGTGAAAATGGAAGGTCTCCACTTGGATGAAACCGTCGACCATGAAGAGAAGAAGGAGGAGAAAGGTTCTTGGGCTTGTTCCCATTTGGAAAGGAATTGGGCTCCCGTTTGATTTAATTGATTTTGGGCTTATTTAGTTGCAAAACCCAATTTGTATAATTATTTAACTGTTAGGCTTTACATTCTCGCATTTCTTTCAATAATTAAAATTCGCGGAAACTTTAATTAATTCGTTATCTTATCTTCACAACGATTAAAATTGTCCAACGCAACCACTTATATTTGGTGTTGTTCCAAATATAAATTCCTCGAGCGTTCCTCGATTTATGCGCGCCAAGCATTATAAAAAGTACGGGCGTTACATCTTTTGTGCTAGGTCAAGCTGTCACGACCGCCCGTACAAAGGGGTACCACAACCGCGACGATCGTGACCGACATGCATGGATAACAGTTTAAAAGAAGACTTAATTAACTTAAGAAAGGAAAACAACTTAGTTTTAAGAAGTTTAAGGTTATAAAAATTTTTTAGAAGACTTAAGGTAAAATGCTTTTAAAAGAGCAATGGGAAAAATTAGACTTATGAAATAAAACAATTAATAACTAAGGTAAAACAAACATTTAACTTAAATCTCGGAGAACACCATTTTCAAAAGACAACGTAAATACTTGTTTGAAACCTAACACCACCATACATGTTCAAACACAACATGGCATGACATAACAGTTAAACCACCCTTATAACGCCACACAGCATTTTCGGAAAAGTAAAGAGGTTTGAAAAGAAAACCCACCTCGTTCGCCTAGCAATTCACAACTCAACTTATAGCAACTCTCGATCCTCGAGTTCACAAAAACACAACGCCCTTGTCAACGACAACACAAGTCAGCCTTCCACAACAACATTTTACTATGCATGTCCTATCGCTTCTCTCTCATCGTTTTTCTCAAATTCCCCAACCCAACATACGTCACAAAGGTGTAAAGACACACGTAACACATTCCAACTTATCACAAGTGATTACACCATTTAGACACGTTCCTTGGACATACATGCATCATACAATATTTTAAACTTGAAACTAGGAGTCATTTTAACAAGGCAGAAAACTAGCAGAACAGAGCGACCGTTTTGTAAAAATCCCTATAAATTCACCCGACCTCAAAAGAAGCTAAATTTTGGTCACAATACAGAGGACACATTCAAGTTCATCCATGACAATTTTCACACCGAAAGCATGTCATTTAGTCAGTCATATCACATATTAAACTCTCTGGTCAGAACATACAATTTCTGACAGCACTGCGCAGTTCATTTGACAAATTCACCATAAATTCATCCAATGCCCAAAAAGGCTGAAAATTTAACACGACTCAGAAGACACATCAAATGTTTATATAGTTCAAGAATAAAATAAATCGGAGGTCATTTGGCCAGTCAAACATAAAACGAAATATTCTTGGCGAGAACACGAGTTTCAGGCAGATTTGCGCAGTCAATTTCAAAAATTTATTAAAAACTCATTTTTTGTTAAAAAGGGTTGAAATTCACACGAGACACAGGAAACACCTCGAAGTTTACTCAGTAAAAATTTCATATCAAAATTCGTCCGTTTGGTTGGTCAATTACAGATCATAAGTTACTGGTCGTGCACCACAGATTTCTGGTTCATAGTTCGAAAATAGGGTTTTCATCTTCCATCAAACAAACACCAATTTTTCATGCTTGAAAACACATAATCATGCTATAAGGTTTCTTATACACATGATTTCAATCAAAAATACATAACCATCCAAGTTCTTACGACAACACACTTTCCCCCCGATAAATCTTGCGATCTATTAATCCTACACCCTCTACATGCATGTAGGACTCAAGAACATGGTTAAAACGAAAAGGATGAGGAAAAGTGAGCAAATATACCTTCTTGGACAAAAAATAAATTGGTAGAAGCAAAGAACGATGCGATCCGTCGGAGACTCTTGAAAATCACTTCAGTGGGTGCAAGAATAAAGCATGAATGGGAGGTTTTTTGGGGAGGAAGAGTGGGAGAGGAGGAGAAAACGTGTGAGAGTGAGGGAGGATGGAGGGAGGCGTGTAGGATGACAATGGGGGCTAGGGTTAAGGTTTTTAATATTTATAGTCTAGGTTAAAATCCCACACTTAAATGAATTAATTAAATTGTGGGAGATATAAAAAAAAAATTCCCACAATTGAAATAAAAGTAGGCGTGTGGAATGGGGGTGAATTTCGAAAATTTTGCCAAATAAATTAGCAAGGAATTGACTTGGTATTTTCTTGGAGAGAAAGATACTCAAAATTTGGTAAAAGGTATTGAGTATTTCATAAACAAGGAAATAAAATAATTTGAAGAATCTACAAGTAGCAAAATAAAAGGGAGGGGGCGTGTATTTTAAATAGGGGAGAAGAGGATTATTTAAATCCTCAATTAAATGGGGATAGGATTTAAATTTGGAAATTCTATTATAGGAAAAGACTCCCATAAAATAGGTAACAAATAAATAAATTTCCACAAGGAAAATAGAAGCATATGGGGCGTGTGGGATGGAGACAAAATAGAAAGAAAATATTCACATCCCCAATTAATTAGATATATGTATTTATTTGGTATTTATTTGAATAAAAAAGGATTCCACAACAATAGGAAACAAATACAATTTCTCCACAAATAGGGAAGGGGCGAAAATTTGGCTTTAATTGCCACAAGGAAATATTTCAAATATCAATTCAATTAGAGTGAGGAAGTAAAATGTGGCATGATTTAATTGGATTTGAAATAAAAGAAAGGAATCAATAAGGCATCAATTAAATCAAAGAAAAATAATTCATCCTCCTATTAAATAGGGGATTTTTTCGAAACTCCCAAAAAAATAGCTAGAGTTCGAATTTCATGTAGCATAAATTAGGGATAATTTGGTTTGGATTTAATTTGGATAAATATCCCAAAACAATTAATTAAATCCAAGAAGAGAATATTAATTCCAATAATTTTGAAGAGCCCGAAAATATCCCATTAAATTGGCTAGAATAAAATGCATGATCTCACTTAATTAATTTCCTCACATTGGAACATATAACAATTAGACAATACTTCATTCCACATCACTCATAACAATTATTTCATATAATCAACTTAATCACATAGAAATAATTAATTTCATAAAAGGAAATTTTATTCGACACCCATATGAAAATAAAGTCAGAAAAATTTTGGGATGTTACATCCTTCCCCTCTTAACAGAAATTTCGTCCCGAAATTTGATCATCTCACAAAAACAACTCGGGGTACTTTTCTTTCATCTTTTCTTCTAATTCCCACGTGGCTTCCTCGGAGCCATGGTGTTTCCACAATACCTTCACGGATGCTATCGACTTATTTCGCAACTCTTGCACCTTTCGATCTAAGATTGCTTCGGGTCTCTCTTCGTAGCTCATGTCGGGGGTCAAGACCACTTCCTCTTGATGGATCACATGCTTGGGGTCGAACACATATTTACGCAACTGCGACACATGGAACACGTTGTGCACGTTCCCAAAGCTGGGAGGTAACGCCAAACGATACGCTACAGGACCTACTTCATCGATAATCTCGTACGGTCTCACAAAACGCGGTTTCAGCTTGCCTTTCACTCCAAACCTCACAACTCCTCTCGTCGGGGATACCTTCAAGAACACCTTGTCACCAACGTCGAATTTTATTTCCGATCGGTGCACGCCAGCATACGACTTTTGTCTATCTTGAGCTTCCTTGATCCTTGCGCGGATTTGATGCTCAATTTCGGTCATTTCCTTTATAGCGTCGGGTCCTAACATCTTCCTCTCGCCAACTTCATCCCAATAAAGTGGGGATTGACACTTCCTGCCATACAAGGCTTCATACGAGCCATATCGATCGTTGCTTGGTAGCTGTTGTTGTAGGCAAATTCAACCAATGGTAGGACAGTTTCCCAACTTTCCCCTCGATCTAAGACAACGGCTCGCAACATATCCTCAAGCGTCTGCATCGTCCTTTCTGACTGCCCATCCGATTGCGGGTGATAAGCAGTGCTGAAATTCAATTGTGTGCCAAATTCTCGTTGCAAACTCATCCAAAACTTCGATGTGAACTTCGTATCACGGTCGGACACAATAGTCTTTGGCACTCCATGCAAACGCACAATCTCATTCACGTACAGCTTTGCTAACTTGTCCGCGCTATAAGAAATCTTAATCGGTAAGAAGTGCGCGCTTTTAGTAAGTCGATCGATGATCACCCAAATCGAGGTGTTACCCCTCTGTGACTTTGGCAAACCCGTCACGAAATCCATAGCTAGATGCTCCCACTTTCATTCGGGAATTTCAAGCGGTTGTAACTTCCCATATGGCCGTTGGTGTAAGGCCTTCACTTGTTGGCATGCTAGACATCGTTCCACATATGACGCTACGTCCCCTTTCATTCCATTCCACCAAAACCGTTGCTTCAAATCTCGATACATCTTCGTGCTTCCGGGGTGAGCAGTGTAAGGCGTGTCGTGCGCTTCACTCAAAATCTCATCTTTTAGCGTCTCATCGCTCGGCACATACAAACGCCCATCGTACGTCAAGGCATTATCCACCTCCTCGCGGTAATGATCCAGCTCCTCGGCTCTCACCTTTGCACGTAATTCCTCCAACCTTGCATCACGTCGCTGGGCTTCTATGAGCTTGTTTCTCAAATCTGGCTCAATCACTATCGTCGTCAATCTTGCACCTACTGTCTCGGGCGCTTTCACTATTTCCAAACTCATCTTGTTGAACTCGTGAATCAACGCTTCCTCTTGCGTTAGGAAATAAGCCAGTTGAGGTTGGTTCTTCCTACTCAAGGCATCGGCGACCACGTTCGCCTTGCCCGGATGATAGTTAATACCACACTCATAGTCCTTCACGACCTCTAACCAACGTCGTTGTCGCATGTTTAGCTCCCTCTGCTCGAAGAAATACTTGAGACTCTTGTGGTCCGTATAGATTTCGCATCTCACTCCAAAGAGATGGTGTCTCCAAATTTTCAATGCATGCACCACTACTGCTAACTCCAAATCATGGGTCGGAAAATTCAATTCATTTGGTCTCAACTGTCGGGAAGCATACGCTATCACCTTCCCATCTTGCATTAACACACATCCTAGTCCTAGTTTCGACGTGTCCGTATAGACGGTGAAGTCCTTGTCGGGTTCGGGTACTGCTAGGACTGGTGCTGTAGTCAACTTCTCCTTCAATAGTTGGAAACTCGCCTCGCACTCTGGCGTCCAAACCACCTTAATTCCTTTATTTAGTAGTTGCGTCATCGGTCTCGAAATCTTAGAGAATCCTTCAATGAATCGTCGATAATATCCTGCCAATCCCGAGAAACTGCGGATTTCACTTGGCGTTTTCGGCGATTTCCAATTCTGCACGGACTCTGTCACGACCGCCCATACAAAGGGGTACCACAAACGCGGCGATCGTGACCGACAAGCATGGATAACAGTTTAAAAGAAGACTTAATTAACTTAAGAAAGGGAAACAACCTAGTTTTAAGAAGTTTAAGGTTATAAAATTTTTTGAGAAGACTTAAGGTAAAATGCTTTTAAAAGAGCAACGGGAAAAATTAGACTTATGAAATAAAACAATTAATAACTAAGGTAAAACAAACATTTAACTTAAATTTCAGAGAACACCATTTTCAAAACACAACGTAAATACTTGTTTGAAACCTAACACCACCATACATGTTCAAACACAAAATATAAAGAGAAGGTTAAAGTCTTGAGACATAGTTCAAATTATAGCAGCGGAAAAATAATAAGGTTAAAGGAGAGTCAATGATAGCGCCCATGTATGAGGACACAACGCATCCTAGGTACTTAAGCCAGTTCAACATCCACCGCAACATCCCGCTCAACCTGCACATAAGAAAAATAATATACAGGGCTGAGTACTTGTTGTACTCAATGGGCTCATGCCGAAAACATTTTAATAAGTTATGTCATCCATACCAGTGATCTCGAGTTTTATATAGTAAGAAATATCACGAGAAACACAAAAATATTCAAGTCTGGCCAGACAAATTTATCTCCCCATTTTCCACATCAATCCATCAATCACAATCACAGTGCGACGAAAGTGTGGCCACACTATTCGCCCACGAGACCGGCCGACTAGCAAGAACGACTCACGATCCCACCAGTGTACATAGCCTGATAGGGTTTGCGGCCCTACTCTGACCCGAATTCGTTTCACAACACAGCCATATAGCCTAACGGAGTAAATTCATACGAACTAGGCATCAGGCACACAATCTCATAATAAAAACAACATGGCATGACATAACAGTTAAACCACCCTTATAACGCCACACAACATTTTCGGAAAAGTAAAGAGGTTTTAAAAGAAAACCCACCTCGTTCGCCTAGCAATTCACAACTACACTTATAGCAACTCTCGATCCTCGAGTTCACGAAAACACAACACCCTTGTCAACGACAACACAAGTCAGCCTTCCACAACAACATTTTACTTATGCATGTCCTATCGCTTCTCTCTCATCGTTTTTCTCAAATTCCCCAACCCAACATACGTCACAAAGGTGTAAAGACACACGTAACACATTCCAACTTATCACAAGTGATTACACCATTTAGACACGTTCCTTGGACATACATGCATCATACAATACTTTTAAACTTGAAACTAGACGTCATTTTAACAAGGCAGAAAACTGGCAGAACAGAGCGACCGTTTTGTAAAAATCCCTATAAATTCACCCGACCTCAAAAGAAGCTAAATTTTGGTCACAATAAAGAGGACACATTCAAGTTCATCCATGAAAATTTTCACACCTAAAATACGTCATATAGTCAGTCATATCACATATTAAACTCTCTGGTCAGAACATACAATTTCTGACAGCACTGCGCAGTTCATTTGACAAATTCACCATAAATTCATCTAATACCCAAAAAGGCTGAAAATTTAACACGACTCAGAAGACACTTCAAATGTTCATATAGTTCAAGAATCAAATCAATCGGAGGTCATTTGGTCAGTCAAACAGAAAACGAAATATTCTTGGCGAGAACACGAGTTTCTGGCAGATTTGCGTAGTCAACTTCAAAAATTTATTAAAAACTCATTTTTCGATAAAAAGGGTTGAAATTCACACGAGACACAGGAAATACCTCGAAGTTTACTCAGTAAAAATTTTATATCCAAATTCGTTCGTTTGGTGGGTCAATTATAGATCATAAGTTACTAGCCGTGCACCACAGATTTCAGGTTCATAGTTCGAAAATAGGGTTTTCATCTTCCATCAAACAAACACCAATTTTTCATGCTTGAAAACACATAATCATGCTTTAAGGTTTCTCATACACATATTTGCACATAAACTCACATCATTCACCAAATATTCCAATCCAACATCACATGATTTCAATAAAAAACACATAACCATCTAAGTTCTTACGACAACACACTTTCCCCCCGATAAATCTTGCGATCAATTAATCCTACACCCTTTACATGCATGTAGGACTCAAGAACATGGTTAAAACGAAAAGGATGAGGAAAAGTGAGCAAATATACCTTCTTGGACAAAAAATAAATCGGTAGAAGCAAAGAACGATGCGATCCGTCGGAGACTCTTGAAAATCACTTCAATGGGTGCAAGAATAAAGCTTGAATGGGAGGTTTTTTGGGGAGGAAGAGTGGGAGAGGAGGAGAAAACGTGTGAGAGTGAGGGAGGATGGAGGGAGGCGTGTAGGATGACAATGGGGCTAGGGTTAAGGTTTTTAATATTTATAGTCTAGGTTAAAATCCCACACTTAAATGAATTAATTAAATTGTAGGAGATATAAAAAAAAATTCCCACAATTGAAATAAAAGTAGACGTGTGGAATGGGGGTGAATTTCGAAAATTTTGCCAAATAAATTAGCAAGGAATTGACTTGGTATTTTCTTTGAGAGAAAAATACTCAAAATTTGGTAAAAGATATTGAGTATTTCATAAACAAGGAAATAAAATAATTTGAAGAATCTACAAGTAGCAAAATAAAAGGGAGGGGGCGTGTATTTTGAATAGGGGAGAAGAGGATTATTTAAATCCTCAATTAAATGGCGATAGGATTTAAATTTGGAAATTCTGTTATAGGAAAAGACTCCCATAAAATAGGTAACAAATAAATAAATTTCCACAAGGAAAATAGAAGCATATGGGGCGTGTGGGATGGAGACAAAATAGAAAGAAAATATTCACATCCCCAATTAATTAGACATAGGTATTTATTTGGTATTTATTTGAATAAAAAGGGATTCCACAACAATAGGAAACAAATACAATTTCTCCACAAATAGGGAAGGGGCGAAAATTTGGCTTTAATTGCCACAAGAAAATATTTCAAATATCAATTCAATTAGAGTGAGGAAGTAAAATGTGGCATGATTTAATTGGATTTGAAATAAAAGAAGGGAATCAATAAGGCATCAATTAAATCAAAGAAAAATAATTCATCCTCCTATTAAATAGGGGATTTTTTCGAAACTCCCAAAAAAAATAGCTAGAGTTCGAATTTCATGTAGCATAAATTAGGGATAATTTGGTTTGGATTTAATTTGGATAAATATCCCAAAACAATTAATTAAATCCAAGAAGAGAATATTAATTCCAATAATTTTGAAGAGCCCGAAAATATCCCATTAAATTGGCTAGAATAAAATGCATGATCTCACTTAATTAATTTCCTCACATTGGAACATATAACAATTAGACAATACTTCATTCCACCTCACTCATAACAATTATTTCATATAATCAACTTAATCACATAGAAACAATTAATTTCATAAAAGGAAATTTTATTCGACACCCATATGAAAATAAAGTCACAAAAATTTTGGGATGTTACACAAGCTTCGCAAAAATTATAACTAGGCTGGGGAATGAAAACTGACACTAGACCTAGGAAATTGAAAACATCATCTAAACATGGAACATTATCTTAACTTTAATATCTCAAACAAACTTCCTTGACCTAGTAAACGGCTACCTAAATTAGCTTGGCAGAAAGTAAACATGCAGTGGGAACCATTTCCAGAAACGGTAAAGTACGAACGAAAAGCTGCAACTAACTAACTTCTGCATTTAACAAACCACAATCTGCATCTTGTTATCTGATTCAAACGCGAACATGGAGAAAACAGAGTACGTAACTAGATTCAAACAGAATATAATAATTCGGACGTTGGAAACTGGCTATTAATCGGAAACCGAACAGATCTACATATACTAGACGATGGGAAACAAAAACACAGAAATGAGTCATCAAATTCATGCACAATCAACCCACTCTGCATTCCGATCCATACGTCGGATGCTTAATCCACTCCGGATCCAAGCAATCCGAACCCAACTACGACCGAAAACAACTTCATAAACCTCAATTCAACAGATCCACTCCGATCAATCGACAATCCAACCACGATTCTACTCCAATTCAACAGATCAAGTGCTAAAAGCATCCATTCCAGTAAATAACTATAAACTCAGAAACAAACATCATCCATACTCGAAATCAACATCATCATAACGGAAAATAGAAATTGCATAAAAAGATTCAACAATATTTCAACAGCCAACCAAAGCCGAGCTTCGAACAGCGAAGACTCGGTGAAATTTACAGCAACAAACAAAATGAAAGCAGTAAATTGTTTCTTCGTCCTACGTAAGGACGGTGGTACACAACAGCTAACCGAAAGTGAAACCCTCCCCCTCTCGAATCCGAAAACCAAGTGTGTAGAAGTGTGTGCGAGTGAGCTGAGAGCCCAAAAAATAAAAAAAACTCTCCCCTTGTGAATTGCATGCTCTCTCTTATATAGGTGCGGAGGTGATCTTCTAGAAGCCTTCACTTGAAATTTCTGTTCTATCCTTCGGCTTAGCGACCTCTTTCGTCTGGTTATTTCCTTTATAATGCTCACTTTATCGCCAAATTTCCTTCGCCAGACAATTGTCTTCCTTTCTTCCTTGGCCTGGCGATATCTACTACACACCTGGCTTAAAAAGGTGCGTTAGACCCCGTAAATGCATGAACTTAACCCTACTACCGATGCATGAAATTAGCCTTATCAAACTGCTCACACTTAAACCATACTTGTTCTCAAGTATAAAGACAAGAAATAGAAATAAGGCAAATTTTAATGCATGATTATCCTATGACTGACCCTACAGACACAAACAAGACACAAACTCCTAGACCTAGACACACTAACAGACTCACAAAGAGAAAATAACACTTAAAGAAAAAACACAAAGGCATGAACTAGTTTCAACTTTTAGGCAGCCATCCCCACAAGCTTAAGATCTATCCAATCGTCTACAGTCTCCAAATCCTCCCCTTTCCGTCTTCTACTTAATCGGTCTGTCAGTTTGTCAAGATAGCCTATTGACTTTCCAATTGTTGGATTCACTCGATCACTCATTCCTCACCAGGGATGTTAGGATCGATTCACTCTTAAGTTATTGCCACACCACTGATGCTTCGGGTTATGAGAGTTTCTCATTCCTAAGTCATCTTTTCTTTATTCCTGGGTCAGGTTACTATTGCTTCCTTCCCTTGGATTCCTTTTCCTTCTCTTCCCCATTTTTTTTTAATATTTTTCATATTCCCTGGACTTCGTCCAGCTTATACCTCCGAATATTTATTTTATTTCTCCCCTGGACTTCGTCCTGCTTATACCTCCAGAACCCTTTTCCCAATTTTTTCTCCTTCAGACTCTTCTCCCTAAACATCCAGTGGCGGCCCCCTTTTTATTATACAAGTTAGCTCAAAGTGTATAGGCTCATAACTCACTTTTATAGTGGGGCTTCACAACTAGGTTATTGATAAGGCTAATTTCATGCATAGGTCTAGGGGTTGAATTAATACCATTATAGGGTCTAACACATGTTTTAAGCCAAGTGTGCAGAAGAATTTGCCAGGTCGAGAAACAAAGAAGATGAATTACAAGGACCATGCAAATACGGCGAATAAGTGAGCAAATTCGGAAGAAAATGACTAGACTGTGGGATCGTGAAACTGAAGGGCAGAGTGGAGATTTCTGCAAAGGTTTCTAGAAGATCCTACCGCATCTATATAAGGAAGAGAACATGCAATGCTCGGGGACTTTTGGCACTTAGGCCTCTGGTTCTTAGCTCACACACTTCTTCATACTTAGGGGATTTTCGGAGTTTCGAAGGGGGTTACGTTTGCCGTCACTGTTGCTTTCTAATTCTCGACATTTGTGGTGTAATACCGTCCTTGCAGAGGGCGAAGAAACAATTTCCCGTTTTTATTTTAAGGACTGCTGAGGATTTCACCGAGCTTCGTCGTTCGAAGCTAGGCTCTATTTTCGGTTAAATTTCCATGGTTTATGCAATTTCTATTTTCCGTATTTGAGCTGCTGTTGCGTTTTGGTTATGGATGTTCATTATTTTGAGTTTGTTGTGATTACTGAGTTGGATGTTTGAGTTTCGTGTTGGTTGCTGAGTTTGGGTGGAATCGTTGGAATCTGGTGTTGATCGAAGTAGATCTGGGTGAATCGGGAACTATGGAGTTGATTTTGGTTACTGTTGGGTTCGGTTTGCTTGGATCCGGAGTGGATTGAGTTTCCGACGTTGGATCTGAAGAGTGATTGAGATTTATGCCTAGCTTTCGTGTTTTCATTTCATTCCGCCTAGTATACGTAGACCTGTTTTATTTCCAGTTGTTTGCAAGTTTTCGACGTCCGAATTTTTACATTTTGTTTGAATCCCGGTATGTGCTCTGTTTTCTTCATCTTCGTGTTTGATTCAGTTGAAGTTATGCATGTCATTGTTAGTTAGGTTCTTAGTTTGTTAGTTGCAGCTTTTCTTCCGTACTTGATATTTCTGGAAGTTGGTCCCCACTTCTATTTGCGTTCTGTTTAGCAATAGTTGGTAATTGTTTGCTTGGTCTAGGAAGTAAGTTTAAAATTACGTAGATCTAAGGATGTTCGATGTCTGCATGCTGTTTACAGTTTACTAGGTCTAGTGTTTAATTTCGTGCTTAGGTCTAGAAGTAGTTATATCTCAACCCAAGTTTGCGTGGCAGCAGCCGTTTTCTAACAAAAAATCTCTAGATGCTTTCTTACGTGTCCATCTTCGTGGGATCGACCCCTTACTTCTCTATACTAGTCTATAGTATAACGGGTTGAGGGATCTTTGAACGCGAGAGTTTGTGTGTCCATTGACAGAGTCTTCCGCGTCACCTTGAGTTCCTAGACCTAGTGTTTAGTGGATTCATTGGACTTGGCAGCTCGATCTAGAAGTTTATTATACACACACTCACACTAACAACAAGCGTGTTTCAAATGGCGCCGTTGCCGGGGATGGAAGGCGTAATTTGTGATTGTGTTTAGAGAATTTTGGTGTACATTGATCTTAATTTTTCTTTCTTTTCCTTTATTTTCAGTTTATGTGCAAAGACTCGCGGTTTGGACACTATGGTGACTCATCCGAGTGGAGGAACGAGCAGTTTATTTGGCAAGTCAAGAACACAGCATCTACGGTCACCACCAGATCGGGTTTATCAACTGGAGATCCATTTCCGTTTGGTTCAGAAAGCGACGAGAGTTGGAGTTCGTCAGGAAGGGAGGATCCCAAATCATCTTCAGAGACAGATACAGAAGAGGCAGAAATAGGAGACATGACACACGTGGTCGATCCAGATCCGGAGATTGGTTTGCTCACGGCCCATCTCGATGGTGAGCCAGCCCAAGCTATAGTGATGAATCCGCGCCAGAGGGGCCATTGAGATCAAGACGAATGTGCTCGGCATTCTGCCAACATTCTTTGGGTGTAGGAATGAGTGCCCGTATGAGTTCTTAAATGAATTCAGCAAATTGTGTAGCATTCAGAAGAGGCCAAATGATGCAACGGAGGAGGACTATCGCTTACGCGCGGTTCCTTTTACCTTGAAGGGGGAAGCCAACACGCGGTTATTGAGGTTACCCCCAGATTCTATCCGCACATGGAGGGACTTTAAATTGGAGTTCCTAGATTATTTCTTCCCCTCCAACAAGACAAATGCTCTGAAGAAAGAGATAGTGGAGTGCAAGCAGGATTACGACGAGTCGTTGAGGCAATATTGGTCACGATTCATGGGTTTGCTGGACGCCTGCCTGAATCACAGAATGATCGAGGCAGAGATTTATTATTTGTTCTATGAAGGAGCAAACCCCGAGTCGAAGGATTTGATGAACTCCTCGAGCGGGGGAAATTTTATGAAGAAGAGGGGTAGCGAGGCAAGAGAGATTCTGGGAAAGTTGATAGAGGCTAAAAAGGCATATGACAGCCTGAGGAATGTTATGAGGAGAGGATATGCAAATGCCCTGAGGGAGCAGGATGACGAGAGAGTCGAGGCAAGAATAGATAGGCTCGAGAAAGCATTGTTGAATGCAATAGAGAAAACCACTCCGCCAGCTGCACAAGTGAAGGATAAATCTCCAGGTCCAGAAGAAATTCCAACACAGCAGTATTATGATCCTCACGAAGGAGATTACCAGGCCCAGGCTAATGCGATAAGCACCGCCGGATCTGCAGATTCCAATGCGGCGACTTTCATGGCAGAATTGATGCAGAAATTTGGCATTCCGGAGGAGGCAATGAAAGCTTTCGCCCTGCTCACGACAATGATGGGGAAGGCCACGCCCGTCGCATCGACATCCACCACGACCACCGCACCACCACCGCCGCAAGTTCCAGAGGATACGATTTCCCGACCATCTACCGTACATGCAGAAGTCGACCCGTTTACAGGCGAACCGGAAAAAAAAGTCATGGTGGGCGAAGAGCAGGAACAAGGGACAGATCTAGTTGTGGAGATGGAACAGATGACGGTTGTTGAGGGGGAAACCCCTGTTGTTTCTGCTGTTGGTGATCTTGAGGAGGAAACCCATGTTTCTGTTGCTGGGTTGTCTGAGGGGGGGAAACCCCGACTGATAAGGTTGAGGGGGAGGCCCCTGTTATTTCTGGTGAAGTTTTGGAGGGGGAAACCCCGACTGATAAGGTTGAGGGGGAAACCCCTGTTGGTGAGTTGGAGAAGGCGACCCCTGGTATTTCTGAAGGATTTGTTGGGGGGAGAACCCCGGAAAGGATGGCGGGCGGCCATGCCCTTGAGAAGGAGGTTGCTGAGGGAGAAACCCCTATTTATATTGAGGGGGCAACCCCTAGGTTGTCTGGGGAGGCAGATGCCCCCATTACTGAAGAAGTACACGAACCCGTTGAGGACGAGGTTAATCTCATTGTGGATCTGACAAATGTCCCGGAGGGGACGGATTCAGCGTTGGACAGACGGGAATCCAGGAGACAAGCTCGTCGGATCTTGTTGGACGAAATTGATAACTCCACCCAGCCAGGGCAAGGAAGTGCACCTCCCCAGCATCCTCCGCCCGCATCTAAACCCCTGCTAGCCCCGTCGGCATCAAAGACCCTGATTGTGAAGAGGACATTTACCAAGCAACCGAGTGAGGACGTGACAGAGAAGCCGGATTCGCCGGCAAGGAAGAAAGCAAAGGTGACCCGACCCTACGTACCGCCCCAGTCTGGCTCCCGCGGGGGCCAGACTCCGAATTGAATCCCCCATGAACAAGTAACTTTTACTTTTCTGTTTTTCCTTTCTTCTTTCTTTTCGTTTATACATGTTCTTTTTCCCAGCATGCCATATTTTGTATATATTTGCCTGTGATTATGCCTTCTTCCACTTAGCCCAATTTTTGGTCTAAGTGTGAGAAGTTTGTGTTTCTTTTTCTGGCATGTTTTGGTTGTTCTTCTGTTGTACTTTCTCCCACTTAGCCCGGTGCTCGGTCTAAGTGTGAGAAGTGTGTTTGTTCTTCCCTGTTTCCCCCCTTCACTGGAATTGCTTGGGGACAAGCTTGAGTGAAGTGGGAGGGGGAGGGAGTCGTATAGTTGTGTTCTTATGTGATTAGGTTTCTTTAGTTCAGGTTTAGTTTCTTTATGTGTGACGCATGAGCCAGTGAATATAATAAGGAAAGATCCTGTCACGACCGCCCATACTAGGGGTACTACAAACGCAGCGATCGTGATACAACATGCAAGGATAGCCTTTTATGAAAACTTAATTAACTTAAAGGATGAAAAACTTTTTTTTGTTTTAAAGAAGCTTAAAGTTATAATTTTACTATTAAATAAAAACAACTTATGATAAACACTTTTAAAAGAAGCAGCGGAGAAATAATAAATATTAAAACTCAAACAACTCCTAAGAAAACATTTAGTTTAAAGAGCGGGAGACATCATTTTCAAGTAACATTGTAAATACTCGTTTCAAGCCTGACACAACCAAAACATACTCAAACATAGTACGAAAAAGATTAAAGTAGTGAAACATAGTTAAAAAAAACATAGCAGCGGGAATAAGGTTTAAAGAGAGTCAAGAATAACGCCTATGTATGAAGACACAATGCATCCTAAGGCCAACTCAACATCCTCCGCAACATCCCGCTCAACCTGCACATAAGAAATAATATGCAGGGCTGAGTACTTGTTGAACTCAATGGGCTCATGCCGAAAACATTTTATATTAGTTATGTCATCCATACCAGTGATCTCGAGTTTTATATATATTAAGAAATATCACGAAAACACAAAAACATTTCAAGTCTGGCCAGACAATTTATCTCCCCACTTTTCACATCATTCCATCAATCACAATTATCATATCACAGTGCGACGAAAGTGTGGCCACACTATTCGCCCACGAGACCGGCCGACTAGCAAGGACGGCTCACGATCCCACCAGTGTACACAGCCTGACAGGGTTTGCGGCCCTACTCAGACCCGAATTCGTTTCACAACACAACCCTATAGCCTAACGGAGCAAGCTCAGACGAACTAGGCATCAGGCAACAATCTAACAAACAAAAACATGGCATGACATAACAGTTAAACCACCCTTATAACACCACGTAATATTTTTGGAAAATAAAGAGGTTTAAAAAGAAAGCCCACCTCGATTGCTTAACAACACAATTCCAACTTATGCAACTCTCGTTCCTCGAGCTCACGTATACTCAATCACCCTTGTCAAAGACAACACAATCAGCTTTCCATAAACTTATGTTATCATGCATGTCCTATTGTTCCTTTTTATCGTTTCCCTTAAATTACCCATCCCATCATTCATCGACATAAGGAAAAACATGCCATAATATTTCTCAACGTGTCACACGTAATCATGTTATAGGATACTTTCCCAAATCATACATGCATCATATAGTTCATCAAACTTAGTAACAAGTGATATTTTCACATAACAACAAAACTGGCAGAACTGTGTGGTTGATTTGTAAAAATCACGAAAAATTCATCCGACCTCATATGAAGTTAAAATTTAGTCAGTCAAAACATTTAAACAACTCTCTGGTTGGAACATAAAAATTCTGGCAGCATTGCGTAGTTCATTTGAAAAAATCACCATAAATTCATCCGATGTCCAATGAGGCTGAACTTTTCACACAACTCAGAAGACACTTCAAATGTTCATTTAGTTCAAGAATCACATCAAAGGGAGGTCATTTGTTCGGTCAAACAGAATACGAAACTTTCTGGACGAGAACACAAGTTTCTGGCAGAATTACGCAGTCAACTTCAAACATTTATTAAAAATTCATTTTTCGATAAAAAGGGCTGAAATTCACACGAGACACAGAAAACACCTTGAAACTTACTCAGTAAAATTTTCACATCAAAATTCGATCGTTTGATAGGTCAATTACACATCAGAAACTGCTGTTCGAACGTCACAGATTTCAGGCTCACAAATTCAAAATTAGGGTTTCTTCCTCAATCATCCAAATACAACTTTTCATGCTTATAACACAAAATCATGCTCAAAAAGGTTCTCATAATCATGTTTGCACATAAACTCAATCAAAATCGCATAATTATCAAAGTTCTCATGCAAACACACTTTCCCACCGATTAATTTTGCGATCTATCATTCCTACACTCACTATATGCATGTAGGGTTCAAGAACAAGGATTATATGAAAAGATTGAGGGAAAGTGAATCAAATATACCATTCTTGATGAAAACGAATCGGTAGAAACAAGAATTGATGCGATTAGTCGGAGACTCTTGAAAATTAACTTCAACGGATGCAAGAACAAGGATTGAATGGATGATTTTTGGAGAGAATGTGTGTGGGAGAGGAGAGGCGTGTGAGAGAGAGAGGGAGAGAGGAGAGTGGCGAAAATTTTGAGGGAATGGGGGCTAGGGTTTAGTTTAGGTTATTATATAGTCCTAGGTTTAATCCCACAAAATTAATTAATTGTGGAGGAATAAAATAGAGGCCAATAATTAAAATCCCACAATTAAAAAGAAGGCATAAATTTCGAAATTTATGGCTGGGAATTAACAAGGAATTATTTGATATTTACTTGGAGAGAAATAGATACACAATTTAGGAAATAAAACAATGAATATTCCATAAACAAGGGAATAAAATAATTTAAATCTCCAAGTAGGAAAAATAATGAGGGGGCCGAAAATTCAAGGAGTGAGCACAAGAAAATTATTTAAATCTTCAATTAAATAGAATAGGATTTAAATTTGGTAGTTTCTTTATAGGAAAAGATTCTCATAAATTAGGTAACAATTATTATCTCTTCTACAAAATAGAGGGGGCCCGAAAATTGGCTTAATTAGCCACAAGGAATAATTCAACCCTTAATTTAATTTGGGTGAAGAAATAAAATGTGACATGATTTAATTGGATTTAATTAAAAAGAAGGGAATCAGTAAGGCATCAATTAAATCAAGGAAAAATAATTCATCCTCCTATTAAATAGGGGATTTTTTGAAAACTCCAAAAGAATAGGTTAGAGTTCGGATTCCATGTTGTACAAATTAGGGATAATTTGGTTTGGATTTAATTTGGATAAATATCCCAAAACAATTAATTAAATCCAAGAAATGTAATACTATTTCCAAAAATTAGGAAGGGCCGAAAATTCTAATGAATTGGCTCGGAAAAATATATGCATGATCCTATTAAATTATTTCCCCACATTGGAAAATATAAAAATATCAACCACTTCATTCCACATCACCCACGACAATTATTTCACATAATTCACTTAATCGCATAGAAACAAAAGTTTCATAATTGAAATTTCAAATCAACTTATTAAATAAACATCACAAATTTTTGGGATGTTACATCCTTCCCCTCTTAACAGATATTTCATCCTGAAATTTGATCGTCTCACATAAACAACTCGGGGAACTTTTCTTTCAATTTATCTTCTAACTCCCACGTGGCTTCCTCGGGACCATGGTGTTTCCACAACACCTTCACGAACGCTATTGACTTGTTTCACAACTCTTGTACCTTCCGATCTAGGATTGCCTCGGGCCTTTCCTCGTAGCTCATGTCGGGGGTTAGGATCATGATAAGTCTATTCTAGGCCTTGGTTACTGGTCAGTATGATGTGCATAATTGGATTATATCTGTAAAAACAGTTGCTTAAGTGTGCAGGTTGAGTGTTCTAGCCAGTAGGCAAAGCTTCGGATACTTCAGGTGGAAAGGGCGTCAGGATGATGTTATCCTGACCAGTATGCATGCCAAAAAGGCTCGAGATGGAGAAGAAGGATAGCTGGGAAGATCAGCCGCAAGGGAGGCCTCCCTATAAAAGGGAGGCGTCATTTTATATTTGAAGTCTACCCTAAAAATCAAGGGAGGCCTCCCTATAAAAGGAAGCCACTTGGAGAGAAAAAAACATCAATTAGTTAGTTAACTCCTACGCTTAGTTAGCAATTTCTCTTCGGTAGATCCCTCCTTCAGCATTATCCTTCGTAATTCTCGTTCCTCGCCACAGCCATGGTCACTTGAAGATCATCAGTTCGCCGGAGTTCCATTCTCTCGTTCCAGTTAGCACGATCGTAGTTAGTAGTTCCATCGCCCGGAGTGGCAAAAATAATCTTTATTTGCTTTCTAGTTAATCTTGTTTGTTTTCTCTACGTTGGATCTTTCGCATTTCCAGTATTTTGCTTATTTTGAAGTCTTGGTTGTGATCCAAACTTTTTTTAAATGCTATGAAGTTGTTTTCCAGCATCGGTTCATGTTTGTTTTCGCTTCTTTCTGCCTAGATAGCTTAGATCTAGCTGTTACGGTAATTCCAGTGTGGAATCGCATGTTTTAACTTCTGTAGTTAATCTCTCTGAGTTTGCAAGTCTAGATAGCTGTTAGATTTTAGATCTGAATTAGTTAAGTGTGAAAACCCAGTTTACGTGATTTCTGCCACCCTGCATGTTGACCAGTAAGCATAATTGCAGTTTCAGTGTTCGATCTTTTGATTCGAAGTTTTAATTGTAGATCTGTTCTTGAAGTTGTTAATCTGTGTTTTTATGGTGATGAATCTGGTTTTGCTGATCTGATTTGATTTATGTTGAAGAAGACAACATCTCCATCCAAGTTTGGGACCACTTTTGCTTTTTAACAACTTTTTACTTTTGTCCTTTACTTTTCCTTACATTTCAGCTGTTACTTTTCAGACCTGTAGGCCTAGTCACCTAACTACCTCTTTCCCTCTGATATTCCGTTTAGCCTTTTATAGTAAACTCGTACCTTCTACATTTATTAGCCAAACATCATGTTCCCCACTCACACGTACACAGCCGCTTGTCCAACACCTTTCCCACCTCCTAGTCAGTAGAGTACCACCTTAAATTCCAGCCTAGATAAGTCTCAACCCAAAGCGTGGTAGCTAACCAAACCTTTCCAGAATATCATCACAATTCCCAAAACGCATTCATCTCTGTGGGATTCGACCCCTACCTTCACTATACTACCCAGTAGAAGAGGGTTGAGTAATTATTGATACCAGGTTCAGGTTTAGCAGGGACTTCCATACTGATCAGTAGGATACACCCTTTGCTTGAAACGACACCTGCACAAACCTGCTCTTTCAAATAGCGCCGTTGCCGGGGATGGATGGCGTTATTAGTAGCTATTGTGCGTGATACTTTGGCGTATATATTGTGGATAACTTTTTCTTTTTCTTTTTATTTCGGTTTATGAGAAGCAGCTCGGCTCCTGACCAGTGGAGGCCGAAGATACTTCAGCGAGGATCTATACTCGTAACCACTCGATCCGGCTTGTCGACGGCTTTGTTTGACTTAGGTTCGAGTAGTGACGAGGAGCAATACACCATAGAAGGACCAATACCGGAAGAGATACCAAAGATAGAGGGAAACCCGAGAAGGATGGCCGCTCAAGGAGAAGAAGATCCTGAGATCGGGATGCTGAACGCACATACCGAGGGAGAACCACCTCAAACCATAGTTGTGACCCCAGGGCAATTCTGCCTACATACTGCGGGAAGAGTTACGAATGGCCTTACGAGTTCCTTCATGAGTTTTGTAAGATTTGTAGGGCGCAGAGGAGGCCAGCAGGGGCGACCGAGGATGATTACAGATTGAAGGCTTTGCCGTTCGTTTTGAAAGGGGAGGCAAACACCTAGTTCATGCGCCTGCCCCCCGACTCCATTTAGAGTTGGGCGATTTCAAGTCAGTATTCCTAGGCGAGTTTTTCCCGTCATCCAAGACAAGCGCGCTGAAGAGGGAAATAACTAGTGTGAAGCAAGGGTACGATTTATTGGGCGAGGTATATGGGCCTTTTAGATGCATGTCCCAATCATCGCATGGCGGACATTGAGATACATCATACCTTCTATGAGGGGATGAACATAACAAACAAGAACCTGGCCAATTCGTCGTCGGGAGGAAGCTTCACGCAGCTACGGGTCAGCGAAGCAAAGAGGGTCCTAAGGAAACTACTGAGTGCGAAGAAGGAGTATGACCATTCAAGGGATGGATACAACCGAGAAAGGGTTGCAAGTGCCTCGTCTACTGACCAGGAGCAGGAGCTTGAACAGAAGATGGATGAGCTGAAGAAGTCACTCCTGAGCGCAATCGAGAAGAATACACCGCCGACTTCCCCAGTTGGGAACTACAAGGGTGCAGAACAGGGAAACCAAGGACCGAGCTATGATCAGCCAAACGACTTGGTCAGTATGGAGCAAGTCAATGCTGCCGAGTACTACAATTCTAGTGGGCACTGGATCCAAGGGAGACAACGGGACGCACCATGGAGGGATCACCCAAATTTTCGATGGGGAGATGGGAACCAAAATCAAACCGTGGACCAGTATAACCCTCCTGGCCAGTATAACCAATACCCACCTAACCAGAACCAGCAAAACTTCTAAAATTTCTAGCCCAACCAAAGTTCCCAGTATAACCAGCACCAAGGCCCAAATCAGTCACAATACCCTAACAGGTCAAGGAGGTCCATGGAGGACATGATGGGAGAATTGCTCGCGTCGCAGCAAGGTATCAAGGGCGAGTTGCAATCCCACAACGAAGTAGTGCAGGGGATGCAAAATGCCCAGAAGGAACATAAAGCGAACATGGATATGATGAATAGGCAGTTGGCCCAACTGGCCAGTTCGATCGGTGAAATAAGAGGAAATGCAGGGAAACTCCCGTCTATAGTCTAAATACCTGAAAAGGTGAATGTGAGTAAGGTTACATTGAGGTCAGGAACTACTTATGATGGACCTCGACCGAAAAAACCAAGTGGAGAGCCGAGTGGAACGAAGATAGGGGTGACACCATCTCAGTGGAAGAGCTTAAGAGATCCATGCCACGGATGCAAGACCTATTTTTCTTGGGGGAGACGCCATGTGGAGGAGGTGAACCCGAGAACGTACTGGTCAGGAAGGAACCCCATCAAGAGGTAAAATCCAGAACGGAGGCTCAGACCCAGAATTTGCCCAAGGAAGATTCCAAGAAGGTTGCTGAGGGACCGGTAGAGGAGAAAAAGGGGGAGAAACCATTCCCTTTCCGCTTTGTTACAAAAAGAAAGAAGGAGAACCCGGTGGACTACTTGTCGATTTTTGGGAAATTGGATGTCACCATACCATTCCTCCAAGCCGTGAAGCTACCCCCACTTGGAAAATTCATTAAGGAATTCATAGCCGGGAAAGCCCAGGAGGATGGGAAGATCATGGTAGAAGGGATCGCGTCTGCAATTGTGTAGGGGAAGCTACCGCCCAAGAGGGCCGATCCAGGTATGTTCAATTTGCCTATAACTATAGGAGATGTGAAAGTCGAGCATGCAATGTGTGATCTTGGAGCTTCTATTAATGTCATGCCTTTGTCAATCTATAACCGATTGAAGGGAGTTAGATTGTCGAGTACTAGGGTGTTGATCCAACTGGCTTATAGGTCATGCATAAGTCTTGAGGGTGTTTTAGAGAATGTGTTGGTTAGAGTGCATGATTTTACCTACCCTGCTGACTTTTATGCGATCAAAATGAGTGAGTCCGAGGCTAGGGAATCTAGTGGCATATTGTTAGGAAGACCATTTTTTAGGACGGCCAAGACAATAGTAGACATGGCTGAGGGAACAATTTGCATTGATTTTCATGGGGAGAAGTTTACTTTTGATATCAATGAGGCCATGAAAAAGCCTATTGATTCTGAAAATGTATGCTATGTTGATGTGATTGAGCCCTTAGTCCAAGATTTTCTTGAGACCGAACTATTGCAGGAGAAACTCCAAGCTTTAGATGTGTATGAGCAAGCTGACGTAGAAGCCGCTGCATGGTGTGATCTGATCAGTAGCCAAGGGTTGACCATGAACTTCTGCCAGAAATCGGAATTTATTGGAGCCGCAGGGGCCAAGCTACCAGTCAGTATAGAGGAACCCCCAGGGGGAGAATTAGAAAAAGAAGGAGAAGCTGAAAGAAACCCTTTACCCGAAGACACACTTCCACCCCAAGTCGAGCTGAAGAAACTGCCATCGAATCTGAAGTATGATTTCCTCGGAGAGGAGAACTCATATCCAGTGATCATCAGCAGCAGCCTTACAAAGGAACAAGAGGCGAGGCTACTGACTGTGCTGAGCAAGAACAAGAAAGCGATTGGATGGAGTCTTACAGATTTGGTGGGGATAAGCCCCGACGTCTGCATGCACCATATTAGGTTGGAGGAAGGAGCAAAAGCGCCTCGAGATGCTCAAAGGAAGGTCAACCCTAACATGCGAGAAGAAATATTGAAGGAAATCTTGAAATTGTTGTCGCTAGGGATTATTTATTCAGTGCCGGACAGTGAGTGAGTCAGCCCGATCCACATGGTTCCAAAGAAGTCGGGAATCCAAGTCGTTCAAAATGAGAGGAATGAGCTGATCCCAACGAGGCTAGTCACGGGTTGGCGAATGTGCATCGATTACCGAAAGCTGAACAATGCAACGAGGAAAGACCATTTCCCTTTGCCTTTCATCGACCAAATGTTGGAGAGACTAGCTGGTAAGAAGTACTTTTGCTTTTTGGATGGATACAACGGATATTTCCAAATTTACGTGGATCTTGAGGACCAGGATAAGACTACATTCACTTGCCCATTCGGAACCTATGCATACAGACGCATGCCTTTCGGCCTATGCAACGCTCCAGGTACGTTTCAAAGTTGTATGATGAGCATATTCTCCGATCTAATTGAGGACTGTATAGAGATATTTATGGATGACTTTACGGTCTACGGAGATTCTTTCGACTCATGCCTTCATCACTTAGACATAGTTCTCGAAAGGTGTCAAGCAAAGAGTTTGGTTTTGAACTTTGAGAAGTGTCATTTTATGGTCATCGAGGGGATTGTTCTAGGACACGTGGTTTCAGAGAGAGGAATCCAGGTGGATCGAGCCAAGGTGGATGTTATATCTAAATTACCGTTCTCTACTGATCAGAAGTGGATAAGGGGTTTTCTAGGGCACGCCAGGTTTTATCGAAGATTTATCAAGGATTTCTCCAAGATCGCCCAACCCCTTACCCGACTTCTTTAGAATAAAGTGAAGTTCGTCTTTGATGAGCAATGCAAGGCCGCTTTCAACCTTCTCAAGGAAAAGCTGATATCCGCACCTATCATACGGGCTTCTGACTGGGACTACCCTTTCGAAGTGATGTGCGACGCCAACGATTATGCAGTGGGAGTCGTACTGGGTCAGAAGATTGATGGGAAGAGGAACGTAATTTTTTATGCATCTAAGGCACTGAATCAAGCCCAGCGGAATTACGATACCACTGAAAAAGAGATGCTGACAGTGGTGTATTCTTTCGAAAAGTTCCGGCCATATTTGTTGGGATCCAAGGTCATCGTTTATACTGACCATGCAGCGATTAAGTATCTGATTGCCAAGAAGGAATCCAAACCCCGCTTGATCCGATGGGTCCTCTTGTTACAAGAATTTGATTGGGCAGTGGAAGATAAGAGAGGAGTCGAGAACAAGGTGGCGGACCATTTAAGTAGAGTAGTGCAAGATGAAAACAGTGAAGAGGTGCACGACAAACAGTGAAGAGGTGCACAACAAGTTTCCAGAATAGCATTTATGTGAGGTAATTTTTCAGGTCAGGAAGATTGACTGGGAAGAAGTGATGAAGCTTACTGGCCAGTACGATACAGGAAAAGGAAAAGAAAAGGTAGGGCAAGAACCATGGTATGCAGACCTAGCCAACTACCTAGTGACTGGAGAGCTTCCAGAAGTACCGAGTATTACCAAGGCCTAAAGAATGAAGATCAAGAGTGAAGCAAAATACTACTTTTGGGACGACCCATATTTGTGGAGAGTGGGATCCGATCAAGTGATAAGGAGGTGCGTTCCTGACTGGGAGCAAAGGGACGTTCTAATCCATTGCCACTCGTTAGCATGTGGAGGACATTTCGGATCCAAGAAGACGGCAAGGAAGATTCTGGATAGCGGCTTTTATTGGCCAACCCTCAACAAGGATGCGTACGAGTTCTACAGAAGTTGTGAATGCTGTCAACTGACCGGTGGGATATCTGCAAAAGATGAGATGCCCCCAAGTTCCGGTAATTGTCTGTGAGTTATTCGACATATCGGGAATGGACTTCGTGGGTCCTTTTCCTTCGTCCTATGGCAATTTGTATATCCTAGTTGCAGTGGATTACGTCTCCAAGTGGGTAGAAGCCAAGGCCACAAGCACGTGTGAAGCAAGGGAGGTGGCCAAGTTCCTCAAAAGTAACATTTTCAGTCGATTCGGAGTACCAAGGGCCATAATATCCGATCAAGGTACCCACTTCTGTAACCGCACCATCGAAGCCTTGATAAAGAAGTACGGTGTGCAACAAAGACTATCAAGCCCCTACCACCCGCAAGCGAACGGGCAGGCAGAGATCTCTAACTGAGAGATAAAGAAGATTCTGGAGAAGACCGTAAATGCTTCCAGGAAGGACTGGAGTATGAGGTTAGAGGATGCTCTATGGGCATATCGTACAACCTACAAAACCCCCATAGGAATGTCCCCGTACCGAATCATTTTTGGAAAAATGTGCCACTTACCAGTGGGAATTGAGCACAGAGCATACTGGGCAGTACAACAAGTGAATATGGATACTACAGCCTGTGAAGAGGAAAGGAAGCTGCAGCTGCAGGAGTTAGAGGAACTCAGATTGGAGTCGTTTGATTCAGCCATGTGGTACAAAGAGCGAACCAAATTGTGGCACGACAGGAATCCGAGGACCAAAGATCTTCATGTTGGGCAGAAAGTACTACTCTTCCAGTCGAGGTTGAAGCTCATGCCTGGAAAACAAAAGTCGAAATGGACAGGATCTTATGTCATCACCGAACTCCGTTCTAATGGAACAGTGGAGATTTCAGGGAGTCTTCATAACTCTGAACCCTTTATTGTGAATGGGCATAGGCTGAAGGTATTTAGGGCCAATAGTGATGTGGCTGTAGTGGATGAAATCCCACTGCAACCACATACTCAGGTTTCATACTGACCGGTAGGATGGGGATTGGAATTCCACTGGGCTAGCTCCTTTTAGCATAATGTGCATATGCTGGCTAAGTAGAATTCCAATTTTCCTAAGGAAGATGTAAATATGGTACATATTTGGTAGTTAATTAATTTGAACCTTTGCATGCTAGATAGTTTTAAGAAAAACCAAAAATATTTTTCAGACCTCAAATATTAATTGGGAGTACGTACTGACCATCAGAATACCATTTTGGTGAAACTCCTATTTTATTTAAGTGTCCTTTTTACTTTATTTCTAATCTAGGGAAATACAGGAGGAAATCATTAAGGGACGGATTTGAATTTGTGGACTTTCTGCAGCTTTTGCAGGGTGGCAGAGGCTGGAAGGGGCGCGTGAGCAGAGAGAGTGGACACGCAGACCAATCAGGAGTCGGTATTCTCAACCGCCTCTCCCATGAAACGACGCGATTTGGAACCGCCTATAACCGGTTGCAAACCCACAACTGCCCTATTCCAACCCATACCAGCCGTCTCTCCAATTTTTCACTTCACAATTTCACTCTGCAAATTTTTCTCTCTGCAAAATTTCCACCGTCACTCCACAAACACCAACCCCCACTTTATACCCAGAATTTCACAGATCTAAGCCATGGGAAGGAAGGCATTCGCAACAAAAATCAAACCCACTTCAACCCGCAGGGAAGAAAAACCAGAATCACCACCACAGCGAGAAGAACGGCCGCCGAGCCCACCACCGCAACCGCAACCACCGGAGCTGGCTCCTCAAGCGCCAACAATGGTCTCATTGGAAGCAATGGCGGCGTTTCTTCGACAGCAGGACCCCAATAGGGATTGGTCGGCGGCGCTGGCCGGTTTGGGTCAAACCGGGGGACAAGAGAGAGTAATCGGAGAAAATCCTTCGGAACCGATTGTGCCATCTACAACAACACTCCCCACCCCCATTGCGACTTCCTCCGGAATACCACCAGAAAGAGAAGCTCCATCGACTACCCCACCACCTAAGTCCTCGGAACCGTCAGAAACTCAACAACACAGTGATTCAATAGAGATTGACCCCATTTCAGCTCATTACGATTCCGACTCGGAAGAAGTGAAGCGAGGAAAGGTCAGGAACAGGGGAGCCTATAGGGAGCAGTTGAGTCAGAGAAAGCGCTGACGGCGGGAGTCGTTCCCCGAAAAGTGGCGAGGGGGGAGATAGATCTGAACGAATCAGCAAAGAAGCCGGGCCTAATGACCGATGAGGAATTTCAGGCTATTTTAGATGATGTCAATCGGATGGAAGATGACACCGCCGTGGTGGCTGAGGGGCTAGACCTCGCATCACGAGCAGTAGGAGAGAGTGAAGAAACCGAAGAAGAAAACCGCTCGGAAAGCCAATCTAGGGAAGAAGTGATTATGCCGGAATCACCCCAGCCAGAAGCAGAGAGGGGTGATACATCTATTGAAGCACAGGAAACGAAAGCAAAAGAAACAGAAGCAAGACCAGAAGTACCCAACCCAGTGGCACCTCCGGTGACAAAACCGAGGGCCGTAAAGAGGAAGTTGGTGTTGAAGGGCGAACCTAAGGCTAGACAGCCAAAGCCGCAAAGGGTATCTCAACGATGCTTAGGGAAGTGGGCAGCTAGTAAGGCGAAGCCGAACACAGAGGCAGATCCCGTGGAGATCTTGAGTGAAGAAGAGATGACCACTCCCACAAAACCTAGGGAGGAGTCTTTACCAGTTACTGACCTAGAGGATACTGCAATGGAAACCGAAGCGGTCTCGCCAAGGTGAAGAGGCTGACGGGATGGCTGAGGGTCTGGACCTCGCATCTAGGTCAGTAGGCCACAAGGAGACCAGTCCTACTGCCCAGGATAAATTTTCAACACAAGCTGAGAAGGAACCCGAAGAAAAGAAAGACGAGGATGATGGAGAAGGAGCTAGATACCGTGAAGAGAGAAAACGGAAGGGGAAGGCCCCTATGAAGAAGAAGCCCAGCAACAAGAAGCCACGTACAGTGAACACTGGCATAGTCATTAATGAGTCTGTTCAGCGAGCCCAGGAATACCGGAGGGAACAGAGTGATAGCGAATACGATGTCAGTGAAGAGTTAGAATCGGACAGTGATATTTCCCTAGAGAACGAGGAGTATAGTGAGCAACAGCTTCCGCACGATCTTCGGGAGCTAGTACATCCCCCGGTAGAGAGACTGAGGTACCGTGGAGTACATCGATATTTCCCTAGAGAACAAGGAGTACAGTGGTCAGTATGATGTGCATAATTGGATTATATCTGTAAAAATAGTTGCTTAAGTGTGCAGGTTGAGTGTTCTAGCCAGTAGGCAAAGCTTCGGATACTTCAGGTGGAAAGGGCGTCAGGATGATGTTATCCTGACTAGTATGCATGCCAAAAAGGCTCGAGATGGAGAAGAAGGATAGCTGGGAAGATCAGCCGCAAGCAAGGGGCAAAAGAGTCATTTCATATTCAAAGTCTACCCTAAAAATCAAGGGAGGCCTCCCTATAAAAGGAAGCCACTTGGAGAGAAAAAGACATCAATTAGTTAGTTAACTTCTACGCTTAGTTAGCAATTTCTCTTCGGTAGATCCCTCCTTCAGCATTATCCTTCGTAATTCTCGTTCCTCCCCACATCCATGGTCACTTCAAGATCATCAGTTCACCGGAGTTTCATTCTCTCGTTCCAGTCAGCACGATCGTAGTTAGCAGTTCCATCGCCCGGAGTGGTAAAAACAATCTTTATTTACTTTCTAGTTAATCTTGTTTGTTTTCTCTACGTTGGATCTTTCGCATTTCCAGTATTTTGCTTATTTTGAAGTCTTGGTTGTGATCCAAACGTTTTCTAAATGCTATGAAGTTGTTTTCCAGCATCGGTTCATGTTTGTTTTCGCTTCTTTCTGCCTAGATAGCTTAGATCTAGCTGTTACGGTAATTTCCAGTGTGGAATCGCATGTTTTAACTTCTGTAGTTAATCTCTCTGAGTTTGCAAGTCTAGATAGCTGTTAGATTTTAGATCTGAATTAGTGAAGTGTAAAAACCCAGTTTACGTTATTTCTGCCACCCTGCATGTTGACCAGTAAGCATAATTGCAGTTTCAGTGTTCGATCTTTTGATTCAAAGTTTTAATTGTAGATCTGTTCTTGAAGTTGTTAATCTGTGTTTTTATGGTGATGAATCTGGTTTTGGTGATTTGATTTCATTTATGTTGAAGAAGACAACATCTCCATCCAAGTTTGGGACCACTTTTGCTTTTTAACAACTTTTTACTTTTGTCCTTTACTTTTCCTTATTTTTCACCTGTTACTTTTCAGACCTGTAGGCCTAGTCACCTAACTACCTCTATCCCTCTGATATTCCGTTAAGCATTTTATAGTAAACTCGTACCTTCTACATTTATTAGCCAAACATCATGTTCCCCACTCACACGTACACAGCCGCTTGTCCAACACCTTTCCCACCTCCTAGTCAGTAGAGTACCACCTTAAATTCCAGCCTAGATAAGTCTCAACCCAAAGCGTGGTAGCTAACCAAACCTTTCCAGAATATCACCACAATTCCCAAAACGCATTCATCTCTGTGGGATTCGACCCCTACCTTCACTATATACCCAGTAGAAGAGGGTTGAGGAATTATTGATACCAGGTTCAGGTTTAGCAGGGACTTCCATACTGATCAGTAGGATATACCCTTTCCTTGAGACGACACTTGCACAAACCTGCTATTTCAGATCACTTCCTCTTGATGAATCACGTGCTTGGGGTCGAACACGTACTCGCGTAACTGTGACACATGGAACACGTTGTGCACGTTCCCAAAGCTGGGAGGTAACACCAAGCGGTAAGCTACAGGACCTACTTCATCGATAATCTCGTACGGTCCTACAAAACGCAGTTCCAGCTTGCCTTTCACTCCAAACCTCACAACTCCTCTCGTGGGGGATACTTTCATGAACACTTTGTCACCAACGTCGAATTTGATTTCCGTTTGACGCACGTCAGCATACGACTTCTGCCTATCTCGAGCTTCCTTGATCCTTGCGCGTCTTTAATACACAATTTCGGTCATCTCCTTTATAGCGTCAGGTCCTAACATCTTCTCTCGCCAACTTCATCCCAATAGAGTGGGGATTGACACTTCCTGCCATACAAGGCTTCATACGGAGCCATATCGATCGTCGCTTGGTAGCTATTGTTGTAGGCGAATTCAATCAGTGGTAGAATGATTTCATAACTTTCCCCTCGATCTAAGACAACGGCTCGCAGTATATCCTCAAGCGTTTGAATCGTCCTCTCTGACTGTCCGTCCGATTGCGGGTGATAAGTAGTGCTGAAGTTCAGTTGTGTGCCCAATTCACGTTGCAAACTCATCCAAAACTTTGATGTGAACTTCGTATCGCGGTCGGACACAATGGCCTTTGGCACTCCATGCAAACGCACAATCTCATTCACGTAGAGTTTTGCTAATTTGTCCGCGCCATAAGTAATTCGAATTGGTAAAAAGTGCGCGCTTTTAGTTAGTCGATCGATGATCACCCAAATCGCAGTGTTGCCCTTCTGTGACTTCGGCAAACCTGTCACGAAATCCATAGCTAGATGCTCCCACTTCCATTCGGGAATTTTGAGTGGTTGCAACTTCCCATATGGCCGTTGGTGTAAGGCCTTCACTTGTTGGCATGCTAGACATCGTTCCACATATGACGTTACGTCTTCTTTCATTCCATTCCACCAAAAACGTTGCTTCAAATCTCGATACATCTTCGTGCTTCCGGGGTGTACAGTGTAAGGCGTGTCGTGCGCTTCACTCAAAATCTCATCTTTTAGCGTCTCATCGCTCGGCACACACAATCGCCCATCGTACGTCAAAGCATTATCTGCCTCCTCACGGTAATGATCAAGCTTCTCGGCTCTCACCTTCATACGTAATTCTTCCAACTTCTCATCACGTCGTTGGGCTTCTATTAGCTTGGTTCTCAAATCTGGCTCAATCACTAGCGTCACTATTCGTCCTTCTACTGCCTCGGGCACTTTTACTATTTCCAATCTCATTCTGTCGAATTTGCGTATCAACGCTTCCTCTTGCGTTAGGAAATAAGCCAATTGAGGTTGGTTCTTCCTACTCAAAGCATCGGCTACTACGTTTGCCTTGCCCGGATGATAGTGAATACCAAAGTCATAATCTTTCACGATCTCCAACCAACGTCGCTGTCGCATGTTCAGCTCCTTCTGCTCGAAGAAGTACTTGAGACTCTTGTGATCCGTATAGATCTCGCATCTCACTCCATAGAGATGGTGTCTACAAATTTTCAGTACATGCACCACTGCTGCTAACTCCAAATCATGAGTTGAAAAATTCAATTCATTCGGTCTCAACTGTCGGGAAGCGTAAGCTATCAGTTTTCCATCTTGCATTAACACACATCCTAGTCCTATTTTCAACGCATTTATATAGACGGCGAAGTCCTTGTCGGCCTCGGGTACAGCTAGGACTTGTGCTGTAGTCAATTTCTCTTTCAACAGTTGGAAACTCGCCTCGCACTCCGGCGTCCAAACCACTTTGATTCCTTTCTTCAACAGTTGTGTCATGGGTCTTGCGATTTTAGAGAATCCTTCAATGAAACGTCGATAGTATCCCGCCAATCCCAAGAAACTGCGGATTTCACTCGGCGTTTTTAAGGATTTCCAATTCTGCACAGCCTCGACCTTTGCTGGGTCTACTTGGATTCCATTTTCCGTCACAATATGACCAAGAAAGTTCACTCGAGTCAACCAAAACTCGCACTTACTAAACTTGGCATAAGGCTTCTCCTTTCGCAACGTTTCTAACACTGTTTGTAGATGCCATCCATGTTCCTCCTCGTTCTTCGAGTACACTAAAACATCGTCGATTAAGACTAACATGAACTTGTCGAGATACTCATGGAAAACTCGGTTCATCAAGTCCATGAAGACAGCCGGGGCGTTGGTCAGCCCAAATGGCATCACGACGAATTCATATTGGCCATAACGAGTGCGAAAAGCAGTCTTAGGCACATCCTCTCGTCGGACCTTTAGTTGATGATATCCCGACCTCAAGTCCATTTTTGAAAATACGCCCGCTCCTCGAAGTTGGTCAAACAAATCATCCATCCTCGGCAGTGGGTACTTGTTCTTCAAGGTCATCTTGTTGAGCTCACGATAGTCGATGCACATCCTCATCGTTCCATCCTTCTTCTTAACGAACAACACTGGCGCTCCCCACGGTGACACACTGGGTCGAATAAAACCCAAGTCTAACAGTTCTTGCAACTGTATCTTCAACTCGGCCAATTCCTTAGGGGCCATTCGGTATGGCGCCTTTGATACTGGCGCAGACCCTGGTTCCAAAACAATAGTGAACTCTAATTGTCTGTCGGGTGGCGGTCCAGATAAAGATTCGAGAAACACATCGGGAAAATCTCGTACTACTGCCACGTCTTCCACTCTCAAATCCTTCTTTTCCTCTCCATTCAATTACAGAAGATACGTCAGACGCCCTTTTCTTATCATCGTGGTTGTTTGTAAAGCAGAGATTATGGGGGGTTTCGTCGGTTCATGGAAATTTCATACAAGATAGTCGGCTCTTTGCTAGAGGCTCGAAAAGAAATTTGCCTCTTCTTGCAATTTTGCATCAAAAACTCAGAATATGTATCAAGAACGCGAACTTTAATCAAACGGTCTTAACTTGGATATGAACCAAATTTGAAATATAACAATTGGTTATGATCATCCTCACGGAGCATGAAAGAACATAAGATAGGTCATGAATATGGGATGAAATCAAATAAATGTCAATTCTCATAGTTGGCTACCAAAAAGATAATTCAGTTGTCCGACCAAATTTGAAAAGTCCACACATCAATGGATAATGACTTAAAGGGTTGAGGGAAAAGAAATGATCAGTTGCATGAGGATTGAGAAATGTAGGCATTTGTCACAAGGCGGTACTGATCATGGTTCAACGAAAATCATAATATAGATTGATAGAATAACATCAATGAGTTCATAAGTTTGTGAAGGCAACCAAAGTCAAAGGGGCTTTTTGAAAAAAATCAAGTGGATTAAGTTTGTTAAGGCAAGGTATAAAATGTAGGCCTTAACTTCGTTTTGTAGAAAGGAAGGTTCTATTATGAAAAGGATACATATAGTGGAATTGAACCAAAAAGAATTTCACTCTGTAAGAAAGAACTTGACACAGACATGGTTACAAAATGAAAAGCTGAACAAAAGTTCAAGGAAGAATATCCCATAGAAAAAAAATGTCTGCGAAACGTGATTATATTGAATGACATGATTGCAAGCAGCTTTAGGAATGAAGTTCAATAGCAAAGGCTCACAAAGTCAAAATATTGTGCGTATAAATAATAAGTCATAGAAGACTAAATCAATCTAACTGTCCAAAGTTATGAAGGCAACACCACTTTCCAAGAACTGAAAGTGAGTTAAGACTCAATGGAGGAAAATAAATAATATGCATCACTTGCAAGGGGTGAACGAAACAAGCTGTCAAGTAGACAAGGGTCCACGGTTATTTGAAAGGTCCTGAAAAATAACTTCTTAGAATCCAAGTAAGAGCTGTTGATTAAAATAGTTTGTTCTAGCTATTAAAGTCGCACTCCCTCGTTCATCTTTCGCAAGCCAAGACTGGTAACATCGCTCTAAGAACCGTGGATTCCACGCTGGGATTCTTCGTGTCATCGCCACTAATAATGATAGTCGGAATCCACATCTTCATAAAATTCTTTGCATGTCATAATGACTATCCTCGTAGGACATTGTTATCATCCTCGTGCTCCTTAGCAGGGTATGAATATCATCTCCATCGTGTTGTCACTTACGCAAGATTACACTATACTAATATATTCACGAGTATGATCGCTCGCCGTTGCATGAAAATATCACTTAGCTTCAGCTCTTCTTGTCTCGCACCTTGACTTAAGGGTTTGCCTCAACTTTCATATTCTCGTACGTTTCATTGCTCAGAGAAGCAATAGTTAAGTTTTCAACTTAGAACTACGATTAACGCGGTCAACTAGGCTTGTATTTTAGGTACTCTAAGTTCACAACACAATTCATCATCTCATAGATCATCATCTACCACAATTTACGTAATTCATACCTCAAGATAAACACACCACAGTTTCACATCTCATAGCAAAACACTTTCGAACTTTACAACTATATTCAAAACTTTTGAAACAAAATTTCTTTACACGTTCACACTTTCCAAAAAAAATTCCACATCTCACTTTTAAAATAAAAGTTTTGACAATCATGCTCATACTCAACAAAATCATACTATCACAACATCGTACTCATATATATATCACGCGCTTAGATTATCATGGCAATCATGCTCATATTCCACATAATCATGTCATTATAATTCATCTTCATGCATAACGTTCATTCACATGCATACACTTGCCAAACACCCTCATCATATCATCATCAATTACATGCATCGATCTCACATGCTTTCAACAACTTAAAACATACCTCACTTTCTTTGGTTGAGCGCGATGCTTTGGATGTTGAGACTTCGTCACACTTCTAGTCAATAAGGATTCACTAATCTAGACTTAAGACAAAAGAAGACTCTCGGACCAGAGCGAAACACTAAGCTCTGATACCACTCTGTCACGACCGCCCATACTAGGGGGTACTACAAACGCGGCGATCGTGATACAACATGCAAGGATAGCCTTTTATGAAAACTTAATTAACTTAAAGGATGAAAAACTTTTTCTTTTGTTTTAAAGAAGCTTAAAGTTATAATTTTACTATTAAATAAAAACGACTTATAATAAACACTTTTAAAAGAAGCAGCGGAGAAACAATAAATATTAAAACTCAAACAACTCCTAAGAAAACATTTAGTTTAAAGAGCGGGAGACATCATTTTCAAGTAACATTGTAAATACTCGTTTCAAGCCTGACACAACCAAAACATACTCAAACATAGTACGGAAAAGATTAAAGTAGTGAAACATAGTTAAAAAAAACATAGCAGCGGGAATAAGGTTTAAAGAGAGTCAATGATAACGCCTATGTATGAAGACACAACGAATCCTAAGGCCAACTCAACATCCTCCGCAACATCCCGCTCAACCTGCACTTAAGAAATAATATGCAGGGCTGAGTACTTGTTGTACTCAATGGGCTCATGCCGAAAACATTTTATATTAGTTATGTCATCCATACCAGTGATCTCGAGTTTTATATATAGTAAGAAATATCACGAGAACACAAAAACATTTCAAGTCTGGCCAGACAATTTATCTCCCCACTTTTCACATCATTCCATCAATCACAATCATCATATCACAGTGCGACGAAAGTGTGGCCACACTATTCGCCCACGAGACCGGCCGACTAGCAAGGACGGCTCACGATCCCACCAGTGTACACAGCCTGATAGGGTTTGCGGCCCTACTCAGACCCGAATTCGTTTCACAACGCAGCCCTATAGCCTAACGGAGCAAGCTCAGACGAACTAGGCATCAGGCAACAATCTCACAAACAAAAACATGGCATGACATAACAGTTAAACCACCCTTATAACACCACGTAATATTTTCGGAAAATAAAGAGGTTTGAAAAGAAAGCCCACCTCGATTGCTTAACAACACAATTCCAACTTATGCAACTCTCGTTTCTCGAGCTCACGTATACTCAATCACCCTTGCCAACGATAACACAATCAGCTTTCCATAAACTTATGTTATCATGCATGTCCTATTGTTCCTTTTTATCATTTCCCTTAAATTACCCATCCCATCATTCATCGACATAAGGAAAAACATGTCGTAATATTTCTCAACGTGTCACACATAATCACGTCATAGGATACTTTCCCAAATCATACATGCATCATATAGTTCATCAAACTTAGCAACAAGTGATATTTTCACATAACAACAAAACTGGCAGAACTGCGCGGTTGGTTTGTAAAAATCACCAAAACTTCATCCGACCTCATATGAAGCTAAAATTTGGTCACAACACAGTAGACACATTCAAGTTCATTCAGTTCAAGTTTCACACTCAAATCATGGCATTTGGTCAGTCAAAACATTTATACAACTCTCTGGTCGGAACATACAAATTCTGGCAGCATTACGCAGTTCATTGAAAAAATCACCATAAATTCATCTGATGTCCAATGAGGCTGAACTTTTTACACGACTCAGAAGACACTTCAAATGTTCATTTAGTTCAAGAATCACATCAAATGGAGGTCATTTGTTTGGTCAAACAGAATACGAAACTTTCTGGGCGAGAATACAAGTTTCTGGTAGAATTACGCAGTCAACTTCAAACATTTATTAAAAATCCATTTTTCGATAAAAAGGGCTAAAATTCACATGAGACACAGAAAACACCTTGAAACTTACTCAGTAAAATTTTCACATCAAAATTCGATCGTTTGATAGGTTAATTAAACATCAGAAACTGATGTTCGAACGTCACAGATTTCAGGCTCACAAATTCGAAATTAGGGTTTCTTCCTCAATCATCCAAATACAATTTTTCATGCTTATAACACAAAATCATGCTAAAAAAGGTTCTCATAATCATGTTTGCACATAAACTCACATCATTCACCGAAGATTCAAATCAAACTTCACATAAACTCAATCAAAATCGCATAATTATCAAAGTTCTCATGCAAACACACTTTCCCACCGATTAATTTTGCGATCTATCATTCCTACACTCACTATATGCATGTAAGGTTCAAGAACAAGGATTATATGAAAAGATTGAGGGAAAGTGAATCAAATATACCTTTCTTGATGAAAACGAATCGGTAGAAACAAGAATTGATGCGATTCGTCGGAGACTCTTGAAAATTAACTTCAACGGATGCAAGTACAAGGATTGAATGGATGATTTTTGGAGAGAATGTGTGTGGGAGAGGAGAGGCGTGTGAGAGAGAGAGGGAGAGAGGAGAGTGGCGAAAATTTTGAGGGAATGGGGGCTAGGGTTTAGTTTAGGTGATTATATAGTCCTAGGTTTAATCCCACAAAATTAATTAATTGTGGAGGAATAAAATAGAGGCCAATAATTAAAATCCCACAATTAAAAAGAAGGCATAACTTTCGAAATTTGTGGCTGGGAATTAACAAGGAATTATTTGGTATTTACTTGGAGAGAAATAGATCCACAATTTAGGAAATAAAACAATGAATATTCCATAAACAAGGGAATAAAATAATTTAAATCTCCAAGTAGGAAAAATAATGAGGGGGCCGAAAATTCAAGGAGTGTGCACAAAAAAATTATTTAAATCCTCAATTAAATAGAATAGGATTTAAATTTGGTAGTTTCTTTATAGGAAAAGACTCCCGTAAATTATGTAACAATTATTATCTCCTCTACAAAATAGAAGGGGCCCGAAAATTGGCTTAATTAGCCACAAGGAATAATTCAACTCTTAATTTAATTTGGGTGAAGAAATAAAATGTGACATGATTTAATTGAATTTAATTAAAAAGAAGGGAATCAATAAGGCACCAATTAAATCAAGGAAAAATAATTCATCCTCCTATTAAATAGGGGATTTTTCGAAAACTACAAAAGAATAGGTTAGAGTTCGGATTCCATGTTGTACAAATTTGGGATAATTTGGTTTGGATTTAATTTGGATAAATATCCCAAAACAATTAATTAAATCCAAGAAATGTAATACTATTTCCAAAAATTAGGAAGGGCCAAAAATTCTAATGAATTGGCTCGGAAAAATATATGCATGATCCTATTAAATTATTTCCCCACATTGAAAAATATAAAAATATCAACCACTTCATTCCACATCACCCACGACAATTATTTCACATAATTCACTTAATCGCATAGAAACAAAAGTTTCATAATTGAAATTTCAAATCAACTTATTAAATAAACATTACAAATTTTTGGGATGTTACAGATCCCCTTAGTGAGAGTAATTGAAGATAGGATGCATATCAACTTTGAGGCTTTTTTCCTTAATAAGCTGAATTCGGTTTGAATGAAGTAAGGACGATAGAGGATGCCTTAGATGACCTAGTTGTGAAGCCCCACCATAAATGTGAGTTATAAGCCTATACATTGTGAGCTAACTTGTATAAAACTGGCCACCACTTGATGCTTATGGAGAAGAGTCGTAAGGAGAAAAATAAAAATTGGGTTCTGGAGGTATAAGCTGGACGAAGTCCAGGAAAAGGAGGTATAAGCTGGACGAAGTCCAGAGGAGGAATAAATTAACAGAATTCAGAAGTATAAGCTGGACGAAGTCCAGGGGAAAATATAAAAAGGGGGGAATAGAAAAAGAAAAAAAATTACCTAAGGCCAGGAAGCAATAGTAATCTGACCCAGGAATTTAAAGAGAAAGGAGAATTATAGAAAGGAGAAACTCTCACAACCCGACACATCAGTGGTGTAACATTGACTTAAGAGTGATTCGAACCTAACATCCCTGGTGAGGAATGAGTGATCGAGTGAATCTAACAAGTGGGAAATCAATAGGCTATCTTGACTAACTGATAGACCGATTAGGTAGAGGAAGGAAAAGGGAGGATTTGGAGATTGTAGACGAAGCTAGTTCATGCCTTTATGTTTTCTCTGTGTTTTCTTTAAAAGTTTGTTTTCTCTTTGTGAGCCTGTAGTATGTCTAGGTCTAGTAGTTTGTGTTTTGTTCGTGTCTTGTTTGTAGAGTCGTTCATGGGAACTGTACATTGAAATTCGCCTTATATCTTTTTTTCTTGTCTTTCATGCTTGAGGACAAGCATGGTTTAAGTGTGAGCAGTTTGATAAGGCTAATTCCATGCATAGGTCTAGGGGTTGAATTAATACAATTATAGGGTCTAACACATGTTGTAAGCCAGGTGTGCAGAAGAATTCTCCAGGTCGAGGAACAAAGAAGATGAATTACAAGGACCATGCAAATACGGTGAATAAGTGAACAAATTCGGAGGAAAATGACTAGACGGAGGGATGTGAAACTGAAGGGCAGAATGGAGATTTCTGTGAAAGTTTCTAGAAGATCCTACCGCATCTATATAAGGAAGAGAACATGCAATGCTCGGGGACTTTTGGCACTTAGGCCTCTGGTTCTTAGCTCACACACTTCTGCATACTTAGGGGATTTTCGGAGTTTCGAAGGGGGTTACGTTTGTCGTCACTGTTGCTTTCTAATTCTCGACATTTGTGGTGTAATACCGTCCTTGCAGAGGGCGAAGAAACAATTTCCCGTTTTTATTTTAGTGACTGCTGAGGATTTCACCGAGCTTCATCGTTCCAAGCTCGGCTCTGTTTTCGGTTAAATTTCCGTAGTTTATGCAATTTCTATTTTCCGTATTTGAGCTGCTGTTGAGTTTTGATTATCGATGTTCATTATTTTGAGTTTGTTGTGATTACTGAGTTGGATGTTTGAATTTCGTGTTGGTTGCTGAGTTTGGGTGCAATCGTTGGAATCTGGTGTTGATCGAAGTAGATCTGGGTGAATCGGGAACTATGAAGTTGATTTTGGTTGCTGTTGGGTTCGGTTTGCTTGGATCCGGAGTGAATTGAGTTTCCGACGTTGGATTTGAAGAGTGATTGAGATTTATGCCTAGCTTTCGTGTTTTCATTTCATTCCGCTTAGTATACGTAGATCTGTTTTATTTCCGGTTGTTTGCAAGTTTTCGACGTCCGAATTTTTACATTTTGTTTGAATCCTGGTATGTGCTCTGTTTTCTTCATCTTCCGTACTTGATATTTCTGGAAGTTGGTCCCCACTTCTATTTGCGTTCTATTTAGCTATAGTTGGTAATTGTTTGCTTGGTCTAGGAAGTAAGTTTAAAATTACGTAGATCTAAGTATGTTCGATGTCTGCATGATGTTTACAGTTTGCTACGTCTAGTGTTTAATTTCGTGCTTAGGTCTAGAAGTAGTTATATCTCAACCCAAGTTTGCGTGGCAGCAGCCGTTTTCTAACCAAAAATCTCTAGATGCTTTCTTACGTGTCCATCTTCGTGGGATCGACCTCTTGCTTCTCTATACTAGTCTATAGTATAACGGGTTGAGGGATCTTTGAACGCGAGAGTTTGTGTATCCATCAACAAAGTCTTCCGCGTCGCCTTGAGTACCTAGACCTAGTGTTTAGTGGATTCATTGGACTTGGCAGCTCGATCTAGAAGTTTATTATACACACACTCACACTAACGACAAGCGTGTTTCAGTTATCTAAGGCATCCTCTATCATCCTTACTTTATCCAAGCCGATCACAGCTTATTAAGGAAAAATGCATCAAAGTTGACATGTATCCTATCTTCAATTACTCTTACTAAGGGAATCTTGCCTTATTGTATTCACTAGCTCATGCGACAAACATAAAACCTAGACCTAAAGACTCCTATTCATATTAAACACAGACTGCACTAACTCCCTCTCTCTCCCACTTTCACTCAATCTTGTCCCCAAGCTATCCTAGTGAAAGGGGGAAAATGCAGTTAATACAAACAAAATAGAAACACAAAAGACAGCCTTCTCACACTTAGACCGAGCATCGGGCTAAGTGGGAGAAATTAGAACAAAACAAAAACCAAAAACATGCCAGAAAAACACAAACTTCTCACACTTAGACTAGAGATTGGGCTAAGTGGGAGAAAACACATACACATATATTCAAAACGAAGCATGCTGGAACAACAAACACAAAAGCACAAACTCAGAACGACAAACATATAGAAAAATAAAACGGAAAGGTGACGAAAATATAAACTGAAAAGTAAAAGTTACTTGGTCATGGGGGGTCTCAATTCGGGGTCTGGCCCCCGCGGGAGCCAAACTGGGGTGGTACATAGGGGCGGGTCACCTTCACTTTCTTCCTAGCCAGCGATGCCGGCTTCTCTTCTTCCTTCTCACTTTGCTTTGACACGTGCTTCTTCACAGACAAGGGCTTGGACGCAGATGGGGCTAATAGGGGCTTAGACGCTGGTGGAGGTTGCTAAAGAGAAGAGCTTCCCGGCCCTGGCTGCTGGGACACACTGCTGGGTCCAGAGGGCAACTTCTTCTGGGGTTGGGGAAACTTCTTCAGCAACCAATCGGTCATCATCATTATCAGCTTAACAGCTTCCGCCATGCGATCTCACTACACGGTTGACCTCCCCACCAGGTCGGTTAAACTCCCCTTGAGGGCCTGCATCTCCTCTCGGACTCTGCCGAGCTCCTTCCGCATCTCACCTATCTCTTTTTTCATCTCTTCATAATCCACGCTAGTCACTGTGTCAACACCATCCTGCTCCGTCTTCACCTAGGGTTCCATCCTTCCCACCTCATAGAAACAAACATCCTTCCCGTACATGTGAAATAGGCCCTTGTTGAAAAAATAATCGCCGCTGAATAACTCCGGGGGCTCGCACATGACTTCCTCGGGTGCAGACTTGGCGATCTTCATGATCGTGTTGCGCTGGAGGTAAGCACCGAGAAGATGACAAGTGTACATGTGGCGAGAAGGGTTGGCGGCCATCTGATGACAAGTCTGAGCCAACCAGTAGCCCAGGTGTACCTTTACTTCCTTTGCCATGCACCAAGTGAAATATAGGTCTGCCGTGGTCAAGGCGGAGCTGGAGGTTCCCATCAGATTGTAACTTATAAACGTCTGGGCAAAATGGAGGAAGCGGTTGTCAATATGGAAGCCCTTGGAATAGCTTATTTTAAACGTTCCCACCTTGGGGTGGGTAACGAATTCCCTTGCCGACTGTGCTTTGAACCCAGGGGTGTACTTCGGAGCTCCTACCATGCGCTCGTTCCAAATGCCATCATCGTACTCGGCGCGAGTGAACAACCCCATCCGTAGGGACCACTCTCTTATACTCATCTCGTGCTCCTCAGTAAACAGCCGGATGGTGATCGAGTCCGCGTCATGGTGGGTGGTGGGTTTCAACCGGAATGTCGAGAAGAACTCTCGTGCTAACGCTGTCGGCACTTCCGCAGTGCTATGTTTCAATAGCCAATAGCACCAATATATTGGCGGAACTCCTCGTCTGAGTCAATCTCCCGCAGCTCTTCCGGATTGTGTTGTTTCCCAGACTTCGCCAACTTACCAAAACCGCTCCGCTCCTTGTAGGTTGCTGCCCTCTTCAGATCCTCAAACTTCCCCATCGCTTCTAACAGCCCTTTTGTCACCCAGACTTCCGCTGGTTCAAAATTTAGCTCTTCCGCTTGCTCATCCATCGCTTCATCCTCAGACTCACTAGGCGGACTAGGGCCAACCTGTTTCTTAGCGAAAGGAACTTTTGTTGGGGCGGGAAGTGGATCTTCAACAGATTTGACCGTTGCGGTCTTCTTGGCCTTCTTGGTCTGGGAGGTAGCCGCATGCTTTCCTTTCCTTTTGCGTTCTGCAGCCAGGCGGCGTTCTTCTGCCTCATCCTCCTTCCTGCTAGACCCAGGGGCCTCCTCCTCTTGTCCGCCCCCTGTCTCTGGGGCAAGGGATTCCTGTGTTGTAGGTTGGGCGAGATCATCTATCTCGTCCCTCAAACTCCTTTTGGCCCTACGCCTGGCCTCTCTCTGATCCACCGGCGAGTCTTTATCCTCTGGATTTTCTACTAGATCCACTACCGACTTCAGCCCACTTTCCTCGGGCACCGAAATTTCAGCAAGAACGGGGGCCTCTTCCCCCTCCTCTTCCAAACTCAGGGTCCCACCCCTCAATATAAACAGGGGTTTCCCCCTCAGCAACCAACTGGTCAAAAACAAGGGCTTCTCTGCCCACAAACTTCTCTGGGGTATCCCCCTCAGCAACTGTTCTGTCAACAACAGCGGTTTCCCCCTCCAAATCACCAACGAAATTAGGGTTTCCCCCCTCGATAACTACTTTCTCAGTAACAGGGTTCCCCCCTCCGATTATTTCTAAGCCTTATTGAAATAAGATGACGTTGGTATGGTATAGCACTGAATGGATCTAACAGCAAGACGAGTCTTTATGCTATCTACTGAAAGACGAGGTCTTGATAATTAATTTCTTAATCAATGTACATTAGCATTGAGCATACGATATTGAGTATCTACTACTTTGACTTACCAAAGGTGCGGGTTTTTTCGTCACCCAACGATCCAGGTATATTGGGTAGTGGTGATCATTATCTAGCGGTGCTAGGATTGCTATTACGTTGAATCCTGAGCGAGGAGAGTCTCGTTTGATAACATCCACAAGAGGAGCTTGAAACAAGGTTTTATTATTCGGAACCTAGCTAGTTAGAGTTTAATTACTCTATGAATAATAAATAAGAGTTTCTTGCTAAGTCCACTCTTGGAGATTAAATTTTGTTAATTAATTAAGTCCATCATAGCAGACAAAATTAATTAATGGATGTTTCTATCTTAAGTGCGGGAAATAAATTAAATGCAATTAAAGGAAACTCGAAATACTTGTAATATCGGATTTGGAAGGCAGTGCAATATTACTTCTGTAGTGGCTGCTTGTAATATTCCAATATAAGCTTATATTAAATTGTGGGTTCAATTTAATTAGTAAAAAGCTAATTGGGCTAGGCCTGATCCAAATTCTTCTTTAGATCCCTGACTGGGCCCAATATGTGACTTATATAAATAGGAGAATAAAGGAGATAGAAAATCCACTTTTTTTCTATCAAAAATTTTCGTCCCCCTCTAGAGAGAGAGTTCGAAATTTGTGCTTCCTCCGTGAGCAGTTTCTGTCTTTGTTATTCAAGTCCTAGTACGTTGGTGAGATTTGCCCACACAAATATCAGCGTATAGTCCGGGACACCAGTCAGAAGGTCCGAGGTCGAGTACTGAAGATCTTCACGTGGAGAAGACGCAAGCTATCTTCGATTCTTGATCAAATCAACGAGGTAATTTGGCTAACTCCGTAGTATGCATGTTTTCGGGATTTTATATTCTAAAGCATGATTTTAATTCAAGTTATGAGCATGGTACATGTGATAATTACGCGAATAGAATTTGTCTAAATAATCTGCTAAATATATCAAATTTATGTGATCCGTAATTCATGCACGCTTCCGCTGCCAACCCCTACAATTGGTATCAGAGTTAGTCTTTGGCTTTGATTATTTGGATTTAAATTTCACGAAATTCATGTATGCATGTGTTATTTGATTATGAAGCATGTTCTTGGTGTTTTTGTTTATTTATTATGCATGTTAAACTCAAGAACTATCGAATCAAAGAAAATGAATTACTCGATCGTACGAGACGTGCGATCCGTTGGTGCTCGCGACGAGGCGGATCGCGCCACGCACCATTGGGAGAGAGTTATCGATTGAGTGGGAGCCGAGGGATCGTGGTCACGAGGCGACGCGCAGACGAGCGTTGGCTCGTGCATGCCGCCGGCTGAGACCGCCAACCAAACCGGAACCCGCTTCGAGATCGAAACGACGGAAGGTGTGGCACGGGAGTTCGACTGAGAACATGCCGAGGTGCCGAGCCACCAAGCCGAGAACCCTAGGCGGAAGGGTCGAGAGGGATGGCGGCGCTGGCCGAGAGCAGCGGCACTGTCGCGCGAGCTGCTGGCCGGGAGCGCGCGCCACCCAGAGCATCGGATGGCCGAGACCAGGCGCTCCACCGTGCGCTCTGCTGGCCGAGAGCTCGAGCCGCCCGACGGAATGCTGGCGAGACGCGTCGGCACCCGACGGCCGAGACGACCGAGACGGGCGCTCGCCGCTGCCCGAGACGCGGCGACACCTGATGGCTCGACGGGCCGAGACGCTGGCGCGCCACCTGCGCGCCGGTGGCCGAGACGCTGCGTGCGTCGTGTTCCGACTACGAACTCGTCGGATCTTAGTCGTTCATCGTTCGTGCGAACCTCGTACGATGAGATAACGATGAAGGATTATTTTATTGATTATTTAATTATTTTATTAAAAGATATCATTAAAATATTATTATTTAATGGAAATAAAATCTTTTTGGAAGATTTGTCTAGATTTTAGGAATATTTTTATTATTATCTATATCTATGGAAATAAATAATATTGTTTTATTCCTAGATTATATAGATGAGAATAATTTTAATAGTTTTCTAATATTTATCTAGACTTTAGGAATATTTTTATTATTTTTTATATCTATGGAAATAAATAATATTATTTTGATTCCTAGATGATATAGATGAGAATAATTTATAGTTTCCTAATATTTATATATCTAAGATCCTAAAAAGGATAGATATGTATGAATACATTAAATAATGAAATATCTCTTCCTAATCTTGAACATGGAATTAATTTAAATTCAATTTTTCATGTCTTATTAAGAATTTAATAATTTATTTATTTTAGACATATCTTATAGTAGACATGAATAAGAATTATATTCTAGAACAATAATTTCCTAAAGGAAGATACCAATTAATAAAAGATTTAATTATCTAGCAAATTAAATACTAGAAGAATTTAATTAAGCCTTAAACTGCCTCAAGGCTAAGGATAATTAAAGAAAAACCATAACCCAAAATATCTAAGCTATAATTACGAACTCAATGTTTGTATATGGTCTCCACCATTTGGTCTGCAATTTATGAAGCTTTTTTCTAATATTATCGCCACCTGCACTGTGGGGACAGTAATCCTAAGAAATAACAAGTTCATATGGCGGACTTTTCCAATATAAATGGTATGAACTAGAATGTGGTTTCCAATATTATCGCCACCTGCTCTGTGGGGACAATAATCCTAAGAAACTACGAGATTCAGAAGTCCACACAGAATTTATGAGATGGCTTGATCTTGTTAGCAGCACATAAGCATTGTTATGGGAGTGTCTTGTAGAAATGAGATTCTGTAATGCTAAATTCGGTGGTCTTGCTTAGGCAACATTAGGCGGCCATGCCACTGTGTGGTCTCTGGACTATTCGTCAGTGTTGTGACCAGTAAAATTGTAAGATTTTAATGCGTATTGACTTCCTCCGGAGGGTACAAAATTTTAATTTTACAGTTGTAAGATTTTGAAAAGTTTTATGGTTAATCTAATCAAATTTCTTACATAAGTTTATGACAAATAGTAAAATACTCTGTTTTGCAGTGCAATTCAAATCGTCACAATGTCGTTCGATCCTCTTTCTGCAATTCTCAAAGAAAACAAACTCGATGGCCAAAATTACATAGAATGGAAACAAAATTTGGACATCGTTCTTACAGCTGAAGAGTACAACTTTGTGCTCACAACCCCGCGACCTCCAGTACCGGCGGCTAACGCTGCGGTAGGACTCAGAGATGCACATAGAAAGTGGCATAAGGCGAATGAGATGGCTAAGTGCTACATGTTGGCATCTATGTCTTCAGTACTCAAGCATCAGCATTCTGCCATGGAAACTGCCACTGAGATTATGCAAAATCTCAAGAATCTTTTTGGTACTCAGAATCGAACGGCTAAGTCTCAAGCCTTTCGGAGTATCATGTCGATGACAATGAAGGAGGGCTCGTCTGTGAGGGACCATGTCCTTGAGATGATGGGCCACCTAAACCAGATTGAGGTCTTGGGAGGGACGATCGATCATGAGTCCCAAGTGACAATCATCCTTCAAAGTCTTCCCCCTAGCTTCCAGCAGTTCAAGCTCAACGTTGAGATGAACAAAAGGAATTACCCCTTGGTAGAGCTGTTGACTGAACTTCAATCGGCAGAGGACCTCATGGTTCAGGCTAAGGCTGCCATGATGACTTCGGCGCCTCGTTCCTCTGACTTCAAGCCTAGCAAAGGAAAAAGGCAGGCACCGAACTCAGAATCGGGCAAAGTGGCTAAGGGAAAGAAGAAGAAAAGGGCAAATAAGAAGCCCTCGGGGAAGTGTTTCAAGTGTGGTGAGAAGGGGCATTTGAAGCTAGACTGTCCTAAAAGGGGCAAGGCTACAGGTATGCATCAAGCTCTAGTAGTCGAGTCATGTTTGGCTTCGACATCTACTTGCACTTGGGTTATTGACACAGGAGCTACTGATCATATTTGTTTTGATCCTGACTTAATGCAGGTGACAAGACGGCTACATGATCGTGAGATCGAAGTCCAGCTGGGCGACGCTACCAAAGTGGCGGCCGTTGCAGTGGGAGACATTTATTTGCGTTTTAGTAGTGATAGATTTTTTATTTTGAAGAATGTTTTGTTGATACCTTCTTTTAGAAGAAATTTAATTTCAGTTTCTAAATTGGTTTTTGATGGATATTAGATTTCTTTTAATGACAACTGCGTTATTAAGAAAGATGGTTCTTATATCTGTCGTGGTATCATGGAAAACAATTTGTACACAATCACTTCTACACAATTTAATAATCGAAAATCAGAACTCAATACAACATCGAAAATTTCAAAGAAACGAAAGGAACCTTCAAGTTCAATGAACGAAACGTACTTATGGCACCTTAGACTTGGTCATACAAATGAAAGGAGGATCCATTCTCTTGTTCAACAAGATCTTATCAAAGGGGTAGAGGAGGAACCTTTTCATGAGTGTGAGTCATGCTTAGAAGGCAAGATGACCAAGAGGCCTTTTAAGGCTAAGGGCAATAGGGCCAAGGAAGTACTTGAGCTCGTTCATTCCGATGTATGTGGACCAATGTCTACGGAGGCAAGAGGTGGTTTTCGATACTTCATCACATTTATTGATGACTTCTCGAAAATCTGATATGTCTATTTGATGCGTCACAAGTCAGAGTCTTTTGACAACTTTAAAGACTTTATGACACTTGTGGAGAAGTATCATGGAAAGAATATCAAATGCCTAGGATCTGATCGTGGAGGCGAATACCTCAGTGCCAAATTTTTGGACTACTTATCGGAGTCGGGAATTGAATCCCAACTGACTGCGCCGGGCACGCCCCAACTGAATGGCGTGGCTGAAAGAAGGAACAGAACCTTGTTAAATATGGTTCGATCGATGATGAGTTATGCACGTCGGCCTATTTCGTTTTGGGGACATGTCTTGCTTTCTGCAAGCCATATTTTAGACAATTTACCATCAAAATCCGTACCTACTACTCCTTATGAGTTGTGGACTGGGCGCAAGCCCAATTTAGCACATCTCAAGATTTGGGGTTGCTCGGCTCATGTATTGGAAAAGGATCCAACTAAGCTAGGGTCAAGGACGGAGGTATGTTTGTTTATAGGATACCCCAAAGGGACGAAAGGTTATGAATTCTTTAGTCTCCGAGACAAGAAAGTCATTGTGAGTACTCACGCGATATTCTTAGAGGAAGACTATGTAATGAATCATAAACCCAGCAGTGAAGTGGCTCTTGATGAGCTAACTTCTGTCACAAGTTTCATTAACCAAGAACAAGTACCAAGTGTACAAATAATTCCCGAAACTTCAACTTCTACTAAAAATATTGTAGTGTCGCGCCGCAATGGGAGGGTCTCGCATGAGCCCGACAGATACATTGGTTTGGGAGAATCTATGGATCACTCCTCGGACAGCAATGTATTAGATCCCTGGAACTTTGCGGAGGAGCTGGCAGATGTCGATCATTGCGAATGGGTGAAAGCAATGTATTCGGAACTACAATCTATGATAGACAAAGACGTCTACGATTTTTCCATCCTACCCGAAGGCTGTACTGCCATTGGGAGCAAGTGGATATATAAACGTAAACGTGGACCCGATGGACGAGTTAAAGTCTTTAAGGCAAGACTAGTGGCCAAGGGGTATACCCAAAAGGAAGTCGTCGATTATGACGAGACCTTCTCCCCAGTGGCCATGCTCAAATCGATCTGGATACTATTGTCTATTACAGCTTATATGGATTGGGATGTATGGCAGATGGACGTTAAGACTGTGTTTCTAAACGGCGGTCTTGAGGAGACCATCTACATGGAACAACCCGAAGGATATGCCATAAAGGGCAAAGAACACATGGTTTGGAAGCTTAAGAAGGCCATTTATGGCCTCAAGCAAGCATCTAGATCGTGGAACCAATGTTTCGATCAAACTGTTCGCAAGTTTGGATTTGAAAAGTGCCCAAGTGAAAGCTGCGTGTATAAGAAAGTTGATAAGGGGAATGTAGTGTTCTTAGTATTATATGTAGATGACATTCTTCTAATTGGAAACAATAAAAAGATGTTGTCATCAGTACAAAGATGGTTGTCGAACCAGTTCGAGATGAAGGATATGGGAGACGCGGGACACATCCTCGGGATCAAGGTTCTTCAGAATCGAGAAAAGAAGATGTTGTGCTTATCTCAAGAACCTTACATCAACACAATACTTAGTCATTTTAGCATGCAGGACGCCAAGAAAGGTTTCTTACCTTTTAGACATGACATCCATTTATCGCATTGAGAAGGATTCCATATGCTTCGGCAGTTGGAAGTCTCATATATGCTATGCTTTGTACTAGACCTGATATTTGCTTTGCTGTTGGCATGGTGGCGAGATATCAGTCGAATCCGGGCCAAGGACATTGGACTGCCATAAAGAACATACTCAAGTACCTTAAACGGACTAAGGACTATGCTCTAGTTTACAATGCAGCCGAGCTCTGTCCTTTGGGATATACTGACTCAGACTTTCAAACTGATCAGGACTCGAGAAAATCTACTTCAGGATATGTGTTCACCTCAGGAGGTGGAGCCGTAATATGGAAGAGTGTGAAGCAGAAATACATCGCGGACTCGACCATGGAAGCCGAGTATGTGGCCGCTTCGGAGGCTGCAAAAGAGGCTGTATGGTTCAAGAACATCCTTATGGATTTAGGTGTGGTTTCGAATCTGCCCAAGAGCATCACCATTTATTGTGACAATTCTGGTGCTGTGGCAAACTAGAAAGAACCAAGAGCTCACAAAGCGAGCAAACACATAGAGCGGAAGTATCATATCATCAAGGATATAGTGCAGAGAGGAGACATACAAGTGGTCAAGATTACGTCAGAGAACAACCTGGCAGATCCTTTTACAAAGGCTTTGGCGGTGAAACCGTTCGAGTACCACGTTGAAGGGATGGGAGTTCGACTCATTCAAGACCTCAACTCGCTTTCAGTATAAGTGGGACAAATTTAGAAGTGTGCACTACCATTTTGTGTACTCGAAAGCTGTTTTGAGTATAAGTGGGACATTGTTAGGGTTTTGTATACTAGAAATCACCTTTCGAGTGATTGGATACTGTAAAACTCTAATTGTTATTTTCCAATAAATGCAACAGATTATTTTTTATCATAATGTTGTTATGTTTTACATTTAATGGTTGTTTATTACAAATTTAAATGTATAAGCAAACGTAACAAAGTCTAAGTCTTTGTTTTAGTAAACCGGTTGTGGGCGCCGTCTAATTTAAGGTAACACGGTCAGTTCTAAACAAAGAAAAATAAGAATTTCACAACCTAGATACCCCTAGACGATCCAGGTATATTGGGTAGTGGTGGTCATTATCGTCACCCAACGATACAAGTATATTGGGTAGTGGTGGTCATTATCTAGCGGTGCTAGGATTGCTATTACGTTGAATCGTGCGCGAGGAGAGTCTCGTTTGATAACATCCACAAGAGGAGCTCGAAACAAGGTTTTATTATTCGGAACCTAGCTAGTTAGAGTTTAATTACTCTATGAATAATAAATAAGAGTTTCATGCTAAGTCCACTCTTGGAGATTAAAATATGTTAATTAATTAAGTCCATAGCAGATAATAATTAATTAATGGATGTTTCTATCTTAAGCGCGGGAAATAATTAAATGCAATTAAAGGAAACCCGGAATACTTGTAATATCGGATTTGGAAGGCAGTGTAATATTACTTCTGTAGTGGATGCTTGTAATATTCCAATATAAGCATATATTAAATTGTGGGTTCAATTTAATTAGTAAAAAGCTAATTGGGTGAGGCATGATCCAAATTCTTCCTTAGATCTCTGATTGGGCCCAATATGTGACTTATATAAATAGGAGAATAAAGGAGACAGAAAATACACTTTTTTCTATCAAAAATTTTCATCCCCCTCTAGAGAGAGAGAGTTCGAAATTTGTGCTTCCTCCGTGAGCAGTTTCAGTCTTCGTTATTCAAGTCCTAGTACGTTGGTGAGATTTGCCAACACAAATATCAGCGTATAGTCCAGGACACCAGACAGAAGGTCCGAGGTCAAGTACTGAAGATCTTCATGTGGAGAAGATGTTAGCTATCTTCGATTCTTGATCGAATCAATGAGGTAATTTGGCTAACTCTGTAGTATGCATGTTTTAGGGATTTTATATTTTAAAGCATGATTTTAATTCAAGTTATGAGCATGGTACATGTGATAATTACGCGAATAGAATTTGTCTAAATAATCTGCTAAATAGATCAAATTTATGTGATCCATAATTCATGCACGCTTCCGCTGCTATCTCCGTAGTATGAATGTTTTACGGATTTTATATTCTAAAGCATGATTAGGGTTAGAAGTATTGTGGGTATTGCGAGAGAAAAGATTTGGGGAAGAATATAGAGTAGAGAGAGAGTTCGGTTTTTTAGAGATTGGAAAATAAAAGGAAAAGGAGGAAAAATTAGTAATTTTAGATAAGGATAGGGGAACGGTTGCAGGGCGGTTGCAAGCGTGATGTAAGCAACCGTACACCTCCCCATAAAATTAAAATTTGATTTTGAAAATTATACAACTTCCCTCCCAAATTCTGGTCCGAAAATCTCTCCACCCCCATGTAAATGCTATTCTCCGCAATACCACACTTACGAAAAACAAAAATGAAACGCCAGACTCCCAGGTCAAGGATTCAAAATGTGACAAAACAATTTCCCTAAGAAGTCTTGTGTTTCAAAAATATTTTTGGAAGATTAGATTTTTTTTCTTTGTTTGGTATTTTTTACTTTTTGAAAAGCAATTAAACTATTTACACTTTCAATTGAGTACTCTCGAGATCCCCTGATTCACTGTATAGACATTCCCATTTACCTGACCCAGGAATTCGTCGAGAGCACTTGATCACTAGACCGATTAGACGATAATCGAGAGTGCGCGTAGTGGCACTTCCTCCACTACACACAACTCAGAATTATCCCTAAAAACTTTCACTCGATGACCATTAACAAGGAAAGGGACAGAGTTCGAGGCACTTCCCTGGATTTCCACAGCTCCATTTGCTCGAAGGCCAACAATTGTGTATGGCCCAATCCACTTGGACTTCAGCTTCCCAGGCATCAGCTTGAGCCTGGATTGGAAAAGGAGGACCTTCTGACCCACTTGTAGTTCCTTGAACCAGAGATTTTTATCATGCCAGAGCTTTGTCTTCTCTTTATACTACATTGCGGAATCATATGACTCCAGCCTTAACTCTTCCAGCTCCTGAAGTTGCAGTTTCCTCTCTTCCTCACAAGCCTAGGGTCTCATATTAATCTTCTTCATCGCCCAATATGCTCTATGCTCCACTCCCACGGGCAGATGGCACATCTTGCCAAACACCAGCCGGTAGGGCGACATCCCAATAGGAGTTTTATATGCAGTCCTCTAAGCCCATAATGCATCGTCGAGCCTCTTGCTCCAATCCTTCCTTGACGAGTTCACCGTCTTCTCCAAAATTTCCTTGATCTCCCTATTCGAGATCTCTGCCTGCCCGTTAGACTGAGGATGATACGAGGTAGAAAGCCTGTGGTGGACTCTGTATTTCCTCATCAGAGCTTCTATGGTTCGGTTACGGAAATGAGTCCCTTGGTCAGATGTCACGACCGCCCATACAAGGGGTACCACAAACGCGGCGATCGTGACCGACATGCATGGATTACAATTTAAAAGAACAACTTAATTAATTTAAAGAAAGGAAAACAACTTAGTTTAAAGATTTTAAGGTTATATATTTTTTTTAAAAAAAGACATATGATAGAATACTTTTAAAAAGGGTAACGGAAAAGTTAGACTTAAGAAATACATCAATTAAAAATTTAAAGTAAAACAAACATTTAACTTAAATCTCGAAGAATACCATTTTAAAAGGCAACGTAAAACTTGCTTAAAACTCATCACCACCATGCAGGTTCAAACACAAAAACAAAAAAGGAAAGATTAAGTCTTGTGTCATAGTTCAAAGTATAGCAGTGGAAAATACGGTTTAAGGAGAGTCAAGGACGACGCTTATGTATGACGACACAACGCATCCTAACTTAAGCCAGCTCAACATCCACCGCAACATCTCGCTCAACCTGCACATAAGAAAATAATATGCAGGGCTGAGTACTTGTTGTACTCCATGGGCTCATGCCGAAAACATTTTAATAATAGTTATGTCATCCATACCAGTGATCTCGAGTTTTATGTAGTAAGAAAATATCACGAGAAGCACAAAAATATTCAAGTCTGGCCAGACAATTTATCACCCCACTTTTCACATCAATCCATCAATCACAATCACAGTGCGACGAAAGTGTGGCCACACTATTCACCCACGAGACCGGCCGACTTGCAAGGACGGCTCACGATCCCACCAGTGTACACAGCCCGATAGGGTTTACGGCCCTACTCGGACCCGAATTCGTTTCACAACACAGCCATATAGCCTAACGGAGTAAACTCATACGAACTAGGCATCAGGCACACAATCTCATAACAAAAACAACATGGCATGACATAACAATTAAACCACCCTTATATCTCCACATAATATTTTTCGGAAAAGTAAAGAGGTTTGAAAAGAAAGCCCACCTCGTTCTCTTAGCAATTCACAACCCAACTTAGCAACTCTCGATCCTCGAGTTCACGACTACACAACACCCTTGTCAAAGACAACACAATTAGTTTCCCCCAACAACATATTACTATGCATGTCCTATCGATTCTCTCGTCGTTTTTCTCAAATCCCCGACCCAACATACGTCACAAAGATGGGAGAACACATCGTAACACATTTCGATTTATCACACGTGATCATATCATTTAAACACGTTCTTTGGACATACATGTATCATACAATACTTTTAGACTTGAAAATAAGAGATATTTTAACAAGGCAGAAAATTGGAAGAACTGCGCGACCGTTTTGTAAAAATCACTATAAAATCACCCGACCTCGAAAGAAGCTAAATTTTAGTCACAATACAGAGAACACATTCAAGTTCATCCATGAAAATTTTCACACCGAAATAACGTCATTTATTCAGTCATATCACATATTGAACTCTCTGGTCGTAGCATACAATTTTCGACAGTATTGCGCAGTTCATTTGAAAAATTCACCATAAATTCATCCGATGCCCAAAAAGGCTGAAAAATTAACACGACTCAGACGACACTTCACATTTTCATATAGTTCAAGAATCACATCAATAGGAGGTCATTTGGTCAGTCAAACAGAAAACGAAACATTCATGGCGAGAACTCACGTTTCTGGCAGATTTGTGCAGTCAACTTCAAAAATTTATTAAAAATTCATTTTTTGATAAAACAGGCTGAAATTCACACGAGACACAGAAAACACCTTGAAGTTTACTCAGTAAAAGTTTCATAGCAAAATTCGTTCGTTTGATGGGTCAAATACAGATCATAAGTCACTGGTCGTGCATCACAGATTTCTGGTTCAAATTCGGAATTAGGATTTTTAAAACATCCACAACACAACCACCGATTTTTCATGCTTGAAAACACATAATCATGCTTACACGTTCCTCATACACATATTTGCATACAACCTCATATTATTCACCAATTAATTCAATCCAACACACATGATTCCAAGCAACAACGTAAAAATCAAACAAGTTCTTATGAACACACAATTTCCCTCCCGTTAAAACTTGCGATCTATCAAACCTACACTCTCTACATGCATGTAGGACTCAAAACATGGTTCAAAAGAGAAGGAGAAGAAAAAGTGTGCAAATATACCTTCCTTTACAAAAACCAATCGGTAGAAGAGAAGAACGAAGCGATCCGTCGGAAACTCTCGAAGGTACTTTCAATGGATGCAAGAATAAGCTTGAATGGAAGATTTTTGGAGATGGGAGAGTGGAAGAAGGTGAAAAAAACGTGTGGGAGAGGGAGAGAAGAGAGGGTGGCGAAAATTTGAGGAGTATGGATGTTAGGGTTTGTTAAAGTGATATTTATTTGGTAGGTTTAATCCATAGGTAAATTAAATAAATAAATTGTGGAGAATTAAAATATAGGTTAATGAATAAAAATCCCACAATTAAAAGAATAAAATAGGCTTGTGGGAGATGAGGGAATTTCGAAAATTCCATGTACACAACAAGAAATTTATTTGGTATTTTCTTGGAGAATATATTCATAACTTAGGAAATAAAAATTATGAATATAAGGGAACAAATAAATTAAATCTCCAAGTAAGTAATAATAGGAGGGGGCCGAAAATTTAAGGAGAGATTGTACAAGGAAATTATTTAAATCCCCAATTAAACAAAATAGGATTTAAATTAAGTAAGTTCTTTATAGGAAAAGGCTCCCATAAAATAGGCAACAATTAATTAAATTCCCACAAGGAAAAATAATGCAAAGGGGCGTGTGATATGGAGGAAAAATAGAAGAAAATATTCACATCCCCAATTAATTAGACATGAGAATTTATTTGAATAAAAGGGGGTTCCACAAAATAGGAACAAATAAAATATCCTCCATATTTTATTGGAGGGGCCGAAAATTATTAGGCTAAAATAGCCAAGGAAACGTTCCAACTCTCTATTTATTTTGGGTGAAGAAATAATATGTGGCATGATTTAATTGGATTTAATTTAAAAGAAGAGAGTCAATAAAGCACCAACTAAATCAAATGAAAAATAATCCAATCTCCTATTGGAGATTTTCGAAACTCCCAAGGATAAAAGGATGGAGTTCGAATTTCATGTAGTGTAATTTAAGGTCCATTGGTTTGGATTTAATTTGGAATAATGTCCCAAAATAATTAATTAAATCCACAAAAAGAAGTACTATTTCAATAATTTGGGAGGGCCGAATTTTTCAATGAATTGACTTGAGAAAGAATAAATGCATGATCTTATTAATTATTTCCCTAGATTGGAATAACATAAATCTCAAGCTCGTCATTCCACAATAACCACGTCAATTTTTTTTTTCACACAAAGCACTTAATCACATAGAATCAAACGTTTCAGAATTCCCAAAATTCCAATTACATAAAAAGAAGTCACAAAAGTTTGGGATGTTACATCCTTCCCCTCTAAACAGAAATTTCGTCCCGAAATTTAAACGTCTCACACAAACAGCTCGGGAAACCTTTCTTTCATCTTATCTTCTAACTCCCACGTAGCTTCCTCGGGACCATGGTGCTTTCACAACACCTTCACGGACGCTATCGACTTGTTTCGAAGCTCTTGTACCTTCCGATCTAGTATTGCTTCGGGTCTTTCCTCGTAGCTCATGTCGGGGGTTAGGATCACTTCCTCTTGATGAATCACATGTTTGGGGTCGAACACGCACTTGCGCAACTGCGACACATGGAACACGTTGTGCACACTCCCAAAGCTGGGAGGTAACGCCAAACGATACGCTACAGGGCTTACTTCATTGATAATCTCGTACGGTCCTACGAAACGCGGTTTCAGCTTGTCTTTCACTCCAAACCTTACAACTCCTCTCGTCGGGGACACTTTCAAGGACACTTTGTCACCGACGTCGAATTTGATTTCCGTTCGACGCACGTCGGCATACGACTTCTGCCTATCTTGAGCTTCCTTGATCCTTGCGCGGATTTGATGCACAATTTCGGTCATCTCCTTTATCGCATCGGGGCCTAACATCTTCCTCTCGCCAACTTCATCCCAATAAAGTGGGGATTGACACTTCCTGCCATACAAGGCTTCATACGGAGCCATATCGATCGTCGCTTGGTAGTTATTGTTGTAGGCGAATTCAACCAACGGTAGAATAATTTCCCAACCTTCCCCTCGATCTAGAACAACTGCTCGCAACATATCTTCGAGTGTTTGAATCGTCCTCTCGGACTGCCCATCCGATTGCGGGTGATATGCAGTGCTGAAGTTCAGTTGTGTGCCCAATTCGCGTTGCATACTCATCCAAAACTTTGATGTGAACTTCGTATCGCGGTCGGATACAATGGTCTTTGGCACTCCATGCAATCGCACAATCTCGTTCACGTAGAGCTTTGCTAACTTGTCCCCGCCATAGGTAATTCGAATTGGTAAGAAGTGCGTGCTTTTCGTCAGTCGATCGATGATCACCCAAAATTGCAGTGTTGCCCTTCTGTGACTTCGGCAAACCCGTCATGAAATCCATAGCCAGATGCTCCCACTTCCATTCGGAAATTTCGAGTGGTTGCAACTTCCCATATGGCCGTTGGTGCAAGGCCTTCACTTGTTGGCATGCTAGACATCGTTCCACGTATGATGCCACGTCTCCCTTCATTCCATTCCACCAAAATCTTTGCTTCAAATCCCGATACATCTTCGTGCTTCCGGGGTGAGCAGTGTAAGGTGTGTCGTGCGCTTCACTCAAAATCTCCTCCTTTAACGTCTCATCGCTCGGCACAAATAATCGCCCATCATATGTCAAGGCATTATCCGCCTCCTTACGGTAATGATCAAGCTTCTCGGCTCTCAACTTCGCACGTAATTCTTCCAACTTCTCATCACGTCGCTGGGCTTCTATGAGCTTGGTCCTCAAATCTGGCTCAATCACTAGCGTCGCCAATCTTGCACCCACTGTCTCGGGCGCTTTCACTATCTCCAAACTCATCTTGTCGAACTCGTGAATCAACGCTTCCTCTTGCGTTAGGAAAAAAGCCAGTTGAGGTTGGTTCTTCCTACTCAAAGCATCGGCGACCACGTTCGCCTTGCCCGGATGGTAATTAATACCGCAGTCATAGTCTTTCACGACCTCTAACCAACGTCGTTGTCGCATGTTTAACTCCTTCTGCTCGAAGAAGTACTTGAGACCCTTGTGATCGGTGTAGATTTCGCATCTCACTCCATAGAGATGATGTCTCCAGATTTTCAGTGCATGCACCACTGCTGTTAACTCCAAATCATGCGTCGGAAAATTCAACTCATTCGGTCTCAACTGTCGGGAAGCATATGCTATCACCTTCCCATCTTGCATTAACACACATCCTAGTCCTACTTTCGACACGTCCGTATAGACGGCGAAGTCCTTGTCAGGTTCTGGTACCGCTAGGACTGGTGCTGTAGTCAATTCCTCCTTCAATAGTTGGAAACTCGCCTCGCACTCTGGCGTCCAAACCACCTTGATTCCTTTCTTTAGTAGTTGCGTCATCGCTCTCGCAATCTTAGAGAATCCCTCAATGAATCGTCGATAATATCCCGCCAATCCCAAGAAACTGCGGATTTCACTTGGCGTTTTCGGCGATTTCCAATTCTGCACGGCCTCGACCTTTGCTGGGTCTACTTGAATCCCATTTGCCGTCACAATATGACCAAGAAAGTTCACTCGAGTCAACCAAAACTCACACTTACTAAACTTGGCATAAAGTTTCTCCCTTTGCAACGTTTCCAACACTGTTCGCAGGTGCTGTCCATGCTCCTCCTCGTTCTTCGAGTATACCAACACGTCGTCGATGAAGACTAACACAAACTTGCCAAGATACTCGTGGAAAACTCGGTTCATCAAGTCCATGAAAACGGCTCGGGCGTTGGTCAGCCCAAAAGGCATCACGACGAATTCGTAATGGCCATAACGAGTGCGAAAAGCAGTCTTAGGCACATCCTCTCGTCGGACCTTTAGTTGATGATACCTTGATCTCAAATCCATTTTTGAGAATACGCCCGCTCCTCGAAGTTGTTCAAACAAGTCGTCAATCCTTGGCAGTGGGTACTTATTCTTCAAGGTCATCTTGTTGAGCTCACGCTAGTCGATGCACATCCTCATCGTTCCATCCTTCTTCTTAACGAACAAAACTGGCGCTCCCCATGGTGACACACTGGGTCGAATGAAACCCAAGTCTAACAGTTCCTGCAACTGAACCTTCAACTCGGTCAACTCCTTAGGGCCCATTCGGTATGGTGCTTTCGACAGTGGCGCAGATCCAGGTTCCAAGTCGATGGTAAACTCCACTTGTATGTTAAAAGATCAAGCTTTAGCCTTTCCTTACAGCGTTGCATCAAGAGCTCCGAATATGAATCAAGAACTCAAACTTTAACCAAACAGTCTTAAATTGGATATGAACCGATTTCGAATTATACAAACACTGAAAAAAAAAGTGCTTTAAATTTGAAGAGTTCCAAAATCTCTCAAGGAAACTAGAATTACAACTTCAGCTCTTTTGCTTTGGATATTCACACTAACTCGCAACAATCGGTTTGGATTATCCCAACAAAGCTTGAAAGAACATAAGATAGGTCATGAAAATAGGATGTGATTGGAATAGATCTCAATTCCCGTGGTAGGCTACCAAAAAGGATAATTCAGTTGTCCGATCAAATTTGAAAGGTCTATACAGCAATGGATAGTGTCACAAACATGTCATGGCTAGAAATGAGCAGTTGCATGAGGATTGAGAAATGTAGGCAGTTGTCACAAAGCGGTACTGGTCATGGTTCAAGGAAAATCATAATATGGACTGACAGAATCACATCAATGGGTTCATAAGTTTGTGAAAGGCAATCAAAGTCAAAGGGGCTATTGAAAACAAAAATCAAGTGGATTAAGTTTGTTAAGGCAATGAACAAAATGTAGGCCTTAACTTCATTTTGTAGAAAGAAAGGTTCTATTATGGAAAGGATACATGAACTGAACCAAAAAGAATTTCACTCTATAAGAAAGAACTTGACACAGACATGGTGACAAAATAAAAGGCTGAACAAAAGTTCGAAGAAGAATATCACATAGAAAACATGTTTGTGAAGCGTGATTATATTGAAGGACGTAACTGCAAGCAGCCTTAGGAATGAAGCTCAATAGCAAAGGCTCACAGAGTCAAAGTATGGTCCGTATAAATAATAGGTCAAAGAAGACTACAATCAATCCAAGTGTCCAAAGTTATGAAGGCAATTGAAAGTGAGTTATGACTCAATGGAGGAAAAGAAACAATATGCATCACTTGCATGGGGTGAATGAAACAAGTTGTTAAATAGACAATGGCTCACGGCTATTTGAAAGGTCGTGAAAGATAACTTCTTTTAATCCAAGTAAGAACTGTTGATTAGAATAGTTTGTTCCAGCTATTAAAGTCGCACCCCTTGTTCGTCTTTCGCAAGCCGAAACTGGTAACATCGCTCTAAGAACTGTGGATTCCACGCTGAGATTCTTCGTGTCATTGCCACTAATAACGATAGTCGGAAACCATATCTTCATAAAATCCTTTGCATGTCATAATGACTATCCTCGTAGGACATTGTTATCATCCTCGTGCTCCTTAGCAGGGTATGAAGATCATCTCCATCATGTTGCCACTTATGCAAGATTACACTATACTAATTTAAATCGCGAGTATGATCGCTCGTCGTTGCATGAAAATATCTCTTAGCATCGGTTCTCCTTGTCTCGCACCTTGACTTAAGCGTTTGCCTAAACTCTCATATTCTCGTACGTTTCATTGCTCGGAAAAGCAATTGTTAAGTTTTCAACGTAGAACTACGATTCGCGCGGTCAACTAGGCTTATATTTTAGGTACTCTAAGTTCACAACACAATTCATCATCTACTTCAATTTACGTCATTCATACCTCAAGATAAACACACCACATTTTCACATCCCATAGCAAAACACTTTCGAACTTCTCATTATATTCAAAACTTTTGAAACAAAATTTCTTTACACTTTCACACTTTCCTAAAAATTTTTCACATCTCACTTTTAAAGTAAAAGTTGACTCAAACTAAATCGTAATTTCGCATCAACTTTCATCATTCGTATAAAACATTCCATAGAATAACACATCATACCTCGCACCTCATAACAACATAACATCACACTTCCACAGCTCAATTTTCCAAACGAAGTAAATTTTTTTTTTTTTTTTTGACGAAACTCAATTTTTTATTTTTTATTTTTTTGAACAATTCATAAACACAACATTTTCCATTGATCAATTAATTTTCTCAAAAGAAAGAACTAACATATTTTCATTTAAAGTTCAAAGTTTTTTTTTTTTTTTTTTCAAAAAGTTCCAATAACTTTCCACAACATAAATATGTTTCCCACTAGAACAACTAGTCATTAATATTGCAAAACTCATAACACATTTGCATTCCAAACAAAATACTCATGCACTTCACATATATGTTTGAGACAACATTTTTAGATTACTCATCTTTTCTCAAAAAAAAAAATTTCAACATTCTCAAAACAACTCATTAATTTCCATCTTTCATGTAAAACACGTCATCTTCCCATAATCACATGCTTACGTCATAACACTTTCACACACATAGCACATACTTAAGTCATCAGGCCAATCTTGCTCATGTCTCACATAATCATACCATAACAATATCACATTCAAACATACAACACGTGCTTAAATCATCTTCTCAATTCATGCTCATATTCCACATGTTCACACTATCACAGTATTGTTTTCACCCATAATACACGCGTTTAAATCATCATGCTCACATTCAACAGATGTATGTCATCATATCATTTATTCTCGAATTTCAACATGAAAATAACATCACATCATCACATAATTACATGCTCATGCATTCTTTTGCCCAAAACATTCTCATCATATCGTGAATTTTATACATCGTTCACACATTTCATCAACAACTTAAAACATACCTCACTTTCCTTGGTTGAGCGTGATGCTTTAGATGTTGAGCCTTCGTGACACTTCTAGTCAATAAGGGTTCACTAACTTAGACTCAAAGTAAAAGAAGACTCTCGGACCAGAGCAAAAGAACAAAGCTCTGATACCACTCTGTCACGACCGCCCATACAAGGGGTACCACAAACGCGGCGATCGTGACCGACATGCATGGATTACAATTTAAAAGAACAACTTAATTAATTTAAAGAAAGGAAAACAACTTAGTTTAAAGATTTTAAGGTTATATATTTTTTTAAAAAAAAGACATATGATAGAATACTTTTAAAAAGGGTAACGGAAAAGTTAGACTTAAGAAATACATCAATTAAAAATTTAAAGTAAAACAAACATTTAACTTAAATCTCGAAGAATACCATTTTAAAAGGCAACGTAAAACTTGCTTAAAACTCATCACCACCATGCAGGTTCAAACACAAAAACAAAAAGGAAAGATTAAGTCTTGTGTCATAGTTCAAAGTATAGCAGCGGAAAATACGGTTTAAGGAGAGTCAAGGACGACGCTTATGTATGACGACACAACGCATCCTAACTTAAGCCAGCTCAACATCCACCGCAACATCTCGCTCAACCTGCACATAAGAAAATAATATGCAGGGCTGAGTACTTGTTGTACTCCATGGGCTCATGCCGAAAACATTTTAATAATAGTTATGTCATCCATACCAGTGATCTCGAGTTTTATGTAGTAAGAAAATATCACGAGAAGCACAAAAATATTCAAGTCTGGCCAGACAATTTATCTCCTCACTTTTCACATCAATCCATCAATCACAATCACAGTGCGACGAAAGTGTGGCCACACTATTCGCCCACGAGACCGGCCGACTTGCAAGGACGGCTCACGATCCCACCAGTGTACACAGCCCGATAGGGTTTACGGCCCTACTCGGACCCGAATTCGTTTCACAACACAGCCATATAGCCTAACGGAGTAAACTCATACGAACTAGGCATCAGGCACACAATCTCATAACAAAAACAACATGGCATGACATAACAATTAAACCACCCTTATATCTCCACATAATATTTTTCGGAAAAGTAAAGAGGTTTGAAAAGAAAGCCCACCTCGTTCTCTTAGCAATTCACAACCCAACTTAGCAACTCTCGATCCTCAAGTTCACGACTACACAACACCCTTGTCAAAGACAACACAATTAGTTTCCCCCAACAACATATTACTATGCATGTCCTATCGATTCTCTCGTCGTTTTTCTCAAATCCCCGACCCAACATACGTCACAAAGATGGGAGAACACATCGTAACACATTTCGATTTATCACACGTGATCATATCATTTAAACACGTTCCTTGGACATACATGTATCATACAATACTTTTAGACTTGAAAATAAGAGATATTTTAACAAGGCAGAAAATTGGAAGAACTGCGCGACCGTTTTGTAAAAATCACTATAAAATCACCCGACCTCGAAAGAAGCTAAATTTTGGTCACAATACAGAGAACACATTCAAGTTCATCCATGAAAATTTTCACACCGAAATCACGTCATTTATTCAGTCATATCACATATTGAACTCTCTGGTCGTAGCATACAATTTTCGACAGTATTGCGCAGTTCATTTGAAAAATTCACCATAAATTCATCCGATGCCCAAAACGGCTGAAAAATTAACACGACTCAGACGACACTTCACATTTTCATATAGTTCAAGAATCACATCAATAGGAGGTCATTTGGTCAGTCAAACAGAAAACGAAACATTCATGGCGAGAACTCACGTTTCTGGTAGATTTGTGCAGACAACTTCAAAAATTTATTAAAAATTCATTTTTCGATTAAAACAGGCTGAAATTCACACGAGACACAGAAAACACCTTGAAGTTTACTCAGTAAAAATTTCATAGCAAAATTCGTTCGTTTGATGGGTCAAATACAGATCATAAGTCACTGGTCGTGCATCACAGATTTCTGGTTCAAATTCGGAATTAGGGTTTTTAAAACTTCCACAACACAACCACCGATTTTTCATGCTTGAAAACACATAATCATGCTTACACGTTCCTCATACACATATTTGCATACAACCTCATATTATTCACCAATTAATTCAATCCAACACACATGATTCCAAGCAACAACGTAAAAATCAAACAAGTTCTTATGAACACACAATTTCCCTCCCGTAAAAATCAAACAAGTTCTTATCAAACCTACACTCTACATGCATGTAGGACTCAAAACATGGTTCAAAAGAGAAGGAAAAGAAAAAGTTTGCAAATATACCTTCCTTTACAAAAACCAATCGGTAGAAGAGAAGAACGAAGCGATCCGTCGGAAACTCTCGAAGGTACTTTCAATGGATGCAAGAATAAGCTTGAATGGAAGATTTTTGGAGATGGGAGAGTGGAAGAAGATGAAAAAAACGTGTGGGAGAGGGAGAGAAGAGAGGGTGGCGAAAATTTGAGGAGTATGGGGGCTAGGGTTTGTTAAAGTGATATTTATTTGCTAGGTTTAATCCATAGGTAAATTAAATAAATAAATTGTGGAGAATTAAAATATAGGTTAATGAATAAAAATCCCACAATTAAAAGAATAAAATAGGCTTGTGGGAGATGAGGGAATTTCGAAAATTCCATGTACACAACAAGGAATTTATTTGGTATTTTCTTGGAGAATATATTCATAACTTAGGAAATAAAAATTATGAATATAAGGGAACAAATAAATTAAATCTCCAAGTAAGTAATAATAGGAGGGGGCCGAAAATTTAAGGAGAGATTGTACAAGGAAATTATTTAAATCCCCAATTAAACAAAATAGGATTTAAATTAAGTAATTTCTTTATAGGAAAAGGCTCCCATAAAATAGGCAACAATTAATTAAATTCCCACAAGGAAAAATAATGCAAAGGGGCGTGTGATATGGAGGAAAAATAGAAGAAAATATTCACATCCCCAATTAATTAGACATGAGAATTTATTTGAATAAAAGGGGGTTCCACAAAATAGGAACAAATAAAATATCCTCCATATTTTATTGGAGGGGCCGAAAATTATTAGGCTAAAATAGCCAAGGAAACGTTCCAACTCTCTATTTATTTTGGGTGAAGAAATAATATGTGGCATGATTTAATTGGATTTAATTTAAAAGAAGAGAGTCAATAAAGCACCAATTAAATCAAATGAAAAATAATCCAATCTCCTATTGGAGATTTTCAAAACTCCCAAGGATAAAAGGATGGAGTTCGAATTTCATGTAGTGTAATTTAAGGTCCAGTGGTTTGGATTTAATTTGGAATAATGTCCCAAAATAATTAATTAAATCCACAAAAAGAAGTACTATTTCAATAATTTGGGAGGGCCGAATTTTTCAATGAATTGACTTGAGAAAGAATAAATGCATGATCTTATTAATTATTTCCCTACATTGGAATAACATAAATCTCAAGCTCGTCATTCCACAATAACCACGTCAATTTTTTTTTTCACACAAAGCACTTAATCACATAGAATCAAACGTTTCAGAATTCCCCAAAATTCCAATTACATAAAAACAAGTCACAAAAGTTTGGGATGTTACATCTGATATAATAGCTCGGGGCACATCGTACCTGTTAAAAATTTTAGCTCAAAGAAACTTAGCCACGTCTTTGGCTTCACAAGACGTGGTAGCCTTGGTTTCTATCCACTTCGAAACATAATCTACGGCCACGAGGATGAACGTATTCCCGTACGAAGATGGAAATGGACCCATGAAATCTATCCCCCAGACGTCAAAGATTTCGCAGACGATTACTGGGACCTGCGGCATCTCATCTCTCTTTGAAATTCCTCCAGTTTGCTGGCATCTCTCACAGTTTTGACAAAATTCCAAAGAGTCCATGTGTAATGTAGGCCAATAAAATCCACTATGTAGGACTTTTCTCGCAGTCTTCCTTGGTCCAAAATGACCTCCACACGCCAATGCATGGCAATGATTAAGTACATCCATCTGCTCCCATTCGGGGATACATCATCTGATTACTTGGTCAGCTCCCATCTTCCACAAGTAAGGATCGTCCCAAAAATAATACTTACCCTCACTCTTAAGCTTCATCTTCTGGGCCCGGGAAATTCTTGTGAACTAGGCACCTCTCCAGTGACCAAGTAATTTGCCAGGTCTACGAACCATGGATCCGCGTTCAACTGACACTTCCCTTTTTCAGCATCTCCTGGACCTGTTATCGCCATTATTGCCTCTCAACTGATAGGTCTAGGAGATCCTCCTATGTAGTACAGATGTTCCTCTGGGAAGGCGTCTGGTATAGCTTCCTCAGTTTCTCCCTGCAAGATTCGACTCAGATGGTCAGCCACTTTATTCTCCATCCCCTTTTTGTCTCTCCCCTCCCAGTCAAACTCCTGAAGAAGTAACACCCACCGGATTAACCTTGGCTTTGATTCCTTTTTCGCCAGTAAGTACTTGATAGCTGCGTGATCGGTAAAAACTATCACCCTCGACCCCAGTAAGTATGGTCGAAATTTCTTGAATGAATACACGACTGCTAACATTTCCTTTTCCGTGGTGTCATAGTTTTTCTGGGCCTGGTTGAGTGTCTTCGACGCATAGAAGAACACGTAATTCTTTCCATCAATCCTTTGACCCTGTACAGCCCCTACTGCGAAGTTGCTTGCATCACACATTATTTCAATCGGCAGACTCCAGTTGGGTGCCCTGATGATAGGGGCAGACACTAGTTTATCTTTTAATAATTGAAAAGCCTTCTTACACTCTTCATTGAAGACAAAATCAACATCATTATGCAACAGATGGGTGAGCGGCTGAGCAATCTTCGCGAAGTCCTTTATGAATCTTCTATAAAACCCTGCATGCCCTAGGAATCCCCTGACTTCTTTATGATTCGTAGGGTAAGGCAATTTCGAAATCACATCGACCTTTGCTTGGTCCACCTGTATGCCCTTCTCCGAGACTACATGCCCCAAGACGATTCCCTCGGGTACCATGAAGTGACACTTTTCGAAGTTAAGGACCAAATTCTTTTCTTGGCATCTCCTCAACACTACGTCCAGGCTAGCTAAACAGGAATCGAAAGAGTTCCCATATACGGTGAAGTCATCCATGAAAATCTCGATACATTCCTCTAGTAGATCTGAGAAGATACTCATCATGCAACGTTGAAAAGTGCCTGGGGCATTGCACAACCCAAACGACATCCTTCTATAAGCATATGTGCCAAAGGGACACGTAAACGTAGTATTCTCTTGGTCTTCGGGATCTACATAGATCTGGAAGTATCCACTGTATCCGTTAAAGAAGCAAAAATATTTCTTTCCAGTCAGCCTCTCTAGCATCTGATCAATAAAAGGTAGGGGGAAATGATCCTTCCTGGTTGCTTCATTCAGCTTCCTGTAATCGATACACATCCTCCACCTAATAACAAGTCGAATGGGCACTAATTCATTCTTGTCATTCTTGACTACCTGAATTCTGGACTTTTTAGGCACCATGTGAACTGGACTAACCCATTCACTGTCTGGTATGGAGTAAATGATGCCTAAGGCAAACAGCTTCAAAACTTCCTTCAGAACTTCCTCCCTATAGGCCTTAGCTACTTCTTCCAACCTGATGTGATGCATGCAAAGATCCAGACTGATTCCTACTAGGTCTGAGAGAGTCCATCCTATTGCCTTCTTGTTTCTTCTGATTACCCCCTAGCAGTGCCCTTTTCTGTTCCTCGATCAAATTGTTGTTGACTATTACTGGGAAAGTCTCATTTTCTTCCAGATAGGCATACTTGAGGCCTGGTGGAAGTGTTTTCAATTCCTTCTTGGGGGTACTTGTTTCCTGAAGCAAGGGATTTTTTTCTGTCGCATCTGTTATCATTCCCTTAGCAGATCCAGAAGAATTTTCCACGCTAGCCACATGGACTAATCCCCTTGACCTAGCTGACTCTGGATTTTTACAAAACTCCGAAATAGCTACGGCTAGCTCTTCATCCGATAATTCCTTTGTGTGCATTGCCTCACACCAACCAGCTACCTCTCTGTCAATGGAGTGACTTAACTCTGAATTATCAATCTGTTCCTACATCAACTTGGTCTCAAGATATTCCTAGACCAGGGGGTTAATAACATCGATAGCATGCACATTCTCTACATCTAATGGTTTCTTCATTGCTTCATCTATGCTAAATGTATATTTCTCCCCATTATAGTCCAGGCATATCGTTCCATCGAAGACATCAATAATGGTCTTAGCGGTACGCAGAAAAGGTCGTCCTAAAAGGGTACAGAAAATCATGGACCTTGACTATAACATTTTCCAAAACTCCATCTGGACAAATACACGACTCATCCGCCAATTGGATCACCACTTTTGTATCCACCATTCCTACCCCTACCAACTTTTTATATATGGAAAGCGGTAAAACATTTATCGATGCCCCTAAATCACATATAGCATGCTCAATTCTGACATCACCAATGGAAATGGGTAAGGTGAACATACATGGGTCATTGCATTTCGAAGGAATCCTTCGTTTCTGAATCACTGCTGACACGTTCTCTCCAATCAGAATCTTCCCACTGGGTCTTGTTTTCCCAGCGATGAACTCCTTTATGAATTTGCAGAAGACCGGCAATTTCAAAGCATGTAAGAACGGTATTTATCTCCAACTTCCCAAAGATATCCATGAAGTCCACCGGTTCATCCTTCTTCTTCTTAACCTCTCCTCGGTGCGGAAATGGTTTCAATTGTTTCCCTGCATTTGTAGATCCTCCAACTGGAAGCTCGTCGATTTCCTCTTTTGTTAATTCATTCTCTGCTTCTGGCTCTAGGTTTACGAAAAATAGTTCAGCTTCACTAGGTAGCGGTTTCTCTAGATCACCTTCCCGAAGGTCATCTCTTCTTAGTTTCCAAGTTTGGGAACTGAGTTCTTCCCTTCTTTGTCTTCTGCGAGCGGTGTCTCTTCATTCTTCCTCATCACTGGACCTTCATAGCCACGCCCAGATCTTAATGTAATTTGACTGATGTTAGCTCTATCTGGTGGCCTTACTGAGGCAGGAATATTTTCTTCATTCCCTCTCATCTCGCTCAAGGAGGTTGCGATCTGGGACATTTGCTTTGCCAACATGTCCATTGCTGCCTTCTGCTCCAACTGAGCGTCCTGATGCTTATGCACCACGTCATTATTTGATTGCAGGTTGTTCTGCATATGCTGTTGAGAACTGACTAGATCATGCACTATATCATCAAGATTCCTTGGTGGTTTAGAATTGGGTTGGTCGGGATTTGGTCCTGAACCCTGGTTCGGTCAACTCCCTTCGTTCTGGCAAAAGTTTCCTTGATTCCCCTGGTAAGTAGGTTGGGAATTCTGATAATTTCCTGGGTAATTCCTTTGGTGTGGCGGTACATAAGAGCTCCCCTGGTGATTTTGATTCATGTTCCCCCAATTAGAGTGATCGCCCTGACTCCAGTTGTTCCAGTTGTTCTGCCCCTCCTGATTTCTCCCAAACTAGTTAGTCTGCCTCTCTGGTTGTTGTGTAAACTGGGTGTTCTATTGTGGAGGTGGCTGGGTCAGGTCATTGTCAGACCATCTAAAATTATGATGGTTTCTCCATGGTGCATCCATCTGTCTCCCTTGATTCCAACTCCCCATCGAATTAACCTGGGCCTGGTAATCTCCTTCTTGAGGGCCATAGTATTGCTGGGGTGGAACTTCTCCTTGACCTGGAGGCTTCTCCTTCTCTTGTGAGGCTCGTGGATTAGTCTTCTCGATTGCCTTCAGTAGTGCTTTCTCCAGCCTATCTATTCTCGCCTCGACTCTTTCGTCATCTTGCTCCCTTAGCGCATTTGCTGACCCTCTCCTCATAATATTCCTCGGGCTGTCGTATGCCTTTTTGGCCTCTATCAACTTTCCCAAGATCTCTCTCCCTTCATTTCCTTTTTTCTTCGTAAAATTTTCCCCGCTCGAGGAATTCATCAGATCCTTGGATTCAGGGCTTGCTCCTTCATAAAACAGATAATAAATTTCTGTCTCGATCATTCTATGATTCGGGCAAGCGTCTAACAATCCCTTAAATCGTGACCAATATTGACTCAGAGATTCATCATTACACTCCACGATTTCCTTCTTAAGAGTGTTTGTCTTGTTTGAAGGGAAAAAGTAATCTAGAAACTCCAACTTGAAATCTCTCCATGTACGGATGGAATCCTGAGGCAACCTCAGCAGCCATGTGTTAGCCTCTCCCTTGAGAGCAAATGGAATTGCGCGTAGGCGATAATCTTCCTCCGTTTTGTCGTTTGGCCTTCTCTGAATACTGCACAACTTGCTAAACTCATTTAGAAACTCGTATGGACACTCGTTCCTACGCCCGGAGACCGTCAGTAGAATGCCTAGCACATTTGTCTTAATAACGATGGCCCTGTGACGTGGATTCATAACTGTAGCCTGGGCTGACTCGCCATCTAGATGGGCAGTGAGCGAACCGATCTCAGGATCTGGATCGACTACCTATGCCATGTCTCTGATCTCTACCTCCTTTGTTTCTGTCTCTGAAGACGACTTGGGATCCTCTCTTCCTGACGAACTCCAATCCTCGTCACTTTCTGAACCAAACGGAAATGGATCTCCCGTAGATAATCCAGATCTGGTGGTGACCGTAGATGCTGTCTCTCTGACCTGCCAAGTAAACCGATCGTTCCTCCACCCAGATGAGTTACCCCAGTGTCCAGAATCTGGGTTACCCCAGTGTCCAAACAGAGAGCCTCTGCTCATAAACTGAAAATAAAGAGAAAAAGAAAACAAATCAAAACTATATACGCCAAAATCTCTAAACACAGTCACAAACTACGCCATCCATCCCCGGCAACGGCGCCATTTGAAGCTTGCTCGGAAATGATTAGAGTGTTCTTTTGTGCTATGTCAATCTTCGCAAACCCAGAGAATCTGCTAGATCACAAGGTCTAGGAACTCCGCGTTCAAAACCCTCAACCCGCAATACTATGAATTAGTACAGGGAAGCAGGGATCGATCCCACGAGGACAGATGCGTAAGAAGGCATATAAGAGACTCTGGAAAAGAGGTTGGCTGCTGCCACGCAATTTTGGGTTAAGAAATTATAACTAGGCTGGGGAATGAACACTGACACTAGACCTAGGAAATTGAAAACATCATGTAAACATGGAACATCATCTTAACTTTAATATCTCAAACAAACTTCCTTGACCTAGTAAACGACTACCTAAATTAGCTAGACAGAAAGTAAAGATGCAGTGGGGACCATTTCTAGAAACGGTATCTGATTCAAACGGGAACATGGAGAAAACAGAGTACGTAACTAGATTCAAACAGAATATAATAATTCGGACGTCGGAAACTGGCGATTAATCAGAAACCGAACAGATCTACATATACTAGACGAAGGGAAACAAAAACACAGAAACGGGTCATCAAATTCATGCACAATCAACCCACTCTGCATTCAGATCCATACGTCGGATGCTTAATCCACTCTAGATCCAAGCAATCCGAACCTAACTACGACCGAAAACAACTTCATAAACCCCGATTCAACAGATTCACTCCGATCAATCGACAATCCAACCACGATTCTACTCCAATTCAACAGATCAAGTGCTAAAAACATCCATTCCAGTAAATAACTATAAACTTAGAAACAAACATCATCCATACTCGAAATCAACATCATCATAACGGAAAATAGAAATTTCATAAAAAGATTCAACAATATTTCAACAGCCAGCAAAAGCCGAGCTTCGAACAGCGAAGACTCGGTGAAATTTACAGCAGCAAATGAAATGAAAGCAGTAAATTGTTTCTTCGCCCTACGTAAGGACGGTGGTACACAACAGCTAACCGAAAGTGAAACCCGAACCCCTCTCGAATCTGAAAACCAAGTGTGTAGAAGTGTGTGCGAGGTGAAATGAAATGAAATGAAAGCAGTAAATTGCCTGCTCTCTTTTATATAGTTGCGGAGGTGATCTTCTAGAAGCCTTCACTTGAAATTTATGTTCTGTCCTTCGGCTTAGCGACCTCCTCCGTCTGGTTATTTCCTTCATAATGCTCACTTTATCGCCAAATTTCCTTCGCCAGGCAATTGTCTTCCTTTCTACCTTGGCCTGGCGATATCTACTACACACCTGGCTTAAAAAGGTGCGTTAGACCCCGTAAATGCATGAACTTAACCCTACTACAGATGCATGAAATTTGCCTTATCAAGAGTGCACTGTGTTCCAACGTTTAAGTGAGGTGTCTTTAATTTTTTGCTATAGTGATGTATTTTATTAACTACACTGAAGTAAAATCATGCTTAAAGTGATGTTTTCCATGGTTAAGTGATGTTTCTTTGATTTTTTGCTATAGTGATGTATGTTGTTAACAACAGTGAAGTAAAATCATGGTTAGAGTGAAGTGTTTTGTTAATAACGGTGAAGTAAAATAATGCTTAGAGTGATGTTTTCCATGGTTAAGTGATGTTTCTTTGATTTTTTGATATAATGATGTATGTTGTTAACAACAGTGAAGTAAATGCATGGTTAGAGTGAAGTATTTTGTTAGAAACAGTGAAGTAAGATCATGCTAAGAGTGATGTGTTTTGTAAACAACAGTGAAGTAAAATCATGCTAAGAGTGATGTGTTTTGTAAGGTTTAGGGTTTAGAGTTTAGGGAGTGATGTTTCTTTGATTTTTTGCTATAGTGACGTATGTTGTTAATAACAGTGAAGTAAATGCATGGTTAGAGTGAAGTATTTTGTTAACAACAGTGAAGTAAGATCATGCTAATAGTGATGTGTTTTGTTAACAACAGTGATGTAAGATCATGCTAATAGTGATGTGTTTTGTAAACAACAGTGAAGTAAAATCATGCTAACAGTGATGTGCTTTTCTTACAGTGGTTTACGTACCAAAATGCTCCGATGAATTGAAACCAAAAATTGACCAAAGTTTCATTACCCTTGATCGTGCATTGGACTTCTACAACAATTATATTCAATATGTTGGGTTTGACACCCGTAAAAAGGGATCGAAAAAGGAAAAAAATGTCATTACTTAGATTTACGTGGTGTGCAGCCGAGAAGGTACAAAGCAAAAAAGAGTGAACAATCTGAGGTGAAACGCAAGCGTTCTTCTATTAAGTGCTATTGTAATGCCATAAGCGTCTTGGAAGTATTTTATGGGTGTTGGTTATTGAAGAACATAATCACGAGATGGTTGAGGAACGCCATAAGCGTTTTATGAAGTTGAACCGCAATTTGTATTTAGTCCATCAGAAATTCATCCTCGATTGTGCTAATGCAAACATTGGTCCAACTTTAAGTTTTAGCTTACTTAAAGAAGTGCTTGGTGGATTAGATTATGTAGGGTGTACTGTTTTAGAAGTGCGCAACTATAGACGTGACCTTAGAGCATACGTGGAAGGAGCTGATGCACAAATGTTATTAAACGAGATGCGAAGGAAGAAGGAGCTTTGTAGTGCATTTACATATGAGTATGAGGTCAACTTAAAGGATAGGATGACACGATTGTTTTGGTGTGATCCTACTGCCAAGAGAAACTATCATTTGTATGGTGATATTGTTTCGTTTGATACGACATACTCAACAAATAGGTATGCGCACACTAATTACTATTTCTCACTTCAGTGAAGTATATTGTGCATTACAGTGATGTAAATTGTGCAATACAGTGATGTAAATTATGCATTACAGTGATGTATATTTCTGCATGCTTATAGTGAATTGTTTTTCATTTTAAGGAAGTATATTGAGAAATTAGTGAACTACAATATGCTTACAGTGAAGTGTATTGAGCATGCCTTGACATGGAGTATATTGGGCATATAGTGAAGTAAATTGTTCATTACTGTGATGTAAATTGTTCATTACAGTGATGTATATTTCTGCATGCTTATAGTGAATTATTTTTCATTTTAGGGAAGTATATTGAGCAATTAGTGAACTACAATATGCTTACAGTGAAGTGTACTGAGCATGCCTTGACATGGAGTATATTAAGCATATAGTGAAGTATATTGTGCATTACAATGATGTAAATTGTGCATTACAATGATGTGCATTTCTGCATGCTTATAGTGAATTGTTTTTCATTTTATTGAAGTATATTGTTCATACAGTGAAGTATATTCTACATGCCTTATAGTGATTTTAATATGTAGGTACTGTATGATATTTGCTCCTTTTACGGGCAAGGATAATCATGGTAGCCATGTGACATTTGTTGCTCGCCTTTTGTCCAAGGAAAATGCCAACTCATTTTCATGGTTATTTAACCAATTTGTAAAGTGTATGGGTGTGGCTCCCAAACTCATTGTAACAGACCAAGACTTAGGAATGAAAGTTGTTGTTGAGGAGGTCCTTGTCAATACAAGACACCGGTGGTGTATGTGGCATGTTATGAACAAAGTTGCTGACAAATTGCCAAAGAACATGCTTGGTAGTGAACAACTAAAGAAGAAACTGAATGCATATGTATGGTTGGAGTTGATAGAACTTGATGCATTTGAGGAAACTTGGCATGCTATAATGGAAAGATATGGGCTGGCCAATAATGACTGGTTTTCACCAATGTTTACATCCAGAAGGTTTTGGGTTCCAGCCGTTTTCCGTGATTTTCCGATGAGTTCGTTGATAAAGACAACTTCTTTGTCTGAATCACATAATAGCTTCTTTAAAAGGTACTCAAAGTCTCGGGCTAACCTTATGCAATTTTATATGAACTATAACCATGATCTGAAGACTCAAAGAAGTAATAGCGCAAAGCTTGAATACTATGATCTATTGTGCAGTCATATATTTTGTGAGTTGAAATATAAGTTTGTTAAGTTGATACCCGAGAAGTTGTGTGGAGGGAGATGGTTGAAGTCACAGTTTGTAAAGCCAATATATGGAGGTTTTTGTGATGATCAAGAAATACACCTTGTTGTGGACAAGAAGAAGATTGCATTTAAAAACTTGTATGCATTATTCATTGAAACAGTACAAAGTATTGAAGGGAACATTGATCAAATCAATGCATTTGCTGCAATTATGGAAGAAGGTAAGAAGCAGCTTCTCGGAGAAGGTGTTGTTTTGTCTTCTACAGAGAAGAGAACATTGATTGAGAACTTCTATGGCTCACAAGTTCCGAACTTTATTGAAGTTCATCCTCCTGATGTTGTTAGTACAAAGGGAAGTGGAAGTATGAAGAAATCAAAGAAGGAGTCGACAATGAAGTTAGCAATGAAACCAGGTCGAAAGTGTGGAAACTGTCATGAGATTGGCCACCATGATTCTAGGAACTGCAAAAAGGTTAATGAAAAGGTAAATCAGAGGCAGTGAGGGTTGGAACAGAAATAGTTCACTTTGTAGCCTTTTTAGAGTACTAATGATTCATTTTATTACACTTATTGGTGAATTTTATCTCAATGAAAATTTAGTTTTTGTGTTAAGCTCGAGTGCCAATAAGTTCCCTTTTATATGTATTCGTTTTACTGCTTACAATTCCAATATTATAAGTGATATGCTTTATAGTGATGTAAATTTTGATTATAGTGTACTATTTTTCCATATCACTGATGTATATTGAGAGTACAGTGACGTAGATTGTGCATAAAATACATCACTATAGTCATGTTTTTACTTCGCTGATGTTAACAAAATACATCACTATAGCAAAAACTCAAATAAATAAACATCACTCTGACCCTGGAACCACATCACTATCACATGCATTCACTTCACTGGTGTTAACAAAACACATCACTATAGTAAAAAATCACAGAAAATCACTTTAACCATGAACCACATCACTATACTCATGCATTCACTTCACTGGTATTAATAAAACACATCACTATATCACAAACTCATAGAAATAAACATCACTATGACCCTGGAACCACATCACTATACTCATGCTTTCACTTCACTTGTGTTAAGAAAACACATCACTATATCAAAAACACAAAGAAATAACCATCACTCTGACCCTGGAACCACATCACTATACCCATGCATTCACTTCACCGGTGTTAAGAAAACACATCACTATAGCAATAAATCACAGAAAATCACTCTGACCCTGGAGCCACATCACTATACGCATGCATTCACTTCACTGGTGTTAACAAAACACATCACTATATCAAAAAATCACAGAAAATCAGTCTAACCCTGGAACTACATCACTATAACCATGTTTTCACTTCACTGGTGTTAATAAAACACATCACTACATAAAAAACTCAAAGAAATAAACATCACTCTGACCCCGCAACCACATCACTATACCATGCTTTCACTTCACTAGTGTTAAAAAAACACATCACTATATCAAAAACTCAAAGAAATAAACATCACTCTGACCTTGGAACCACATCACTATACCCATGCTTTCAGTTCACCGGTGTTAAGAAAACACATCACTATAGCAATAAATAACAGAAAATCACTCTGACCCTGGAACCACGTCACTATACCCATGCATTCACTTCACTGGTGTTAACAAAACAAATCACTATATCAAAAAATCACAGAAAATCAGTCTAACCCGGGAACTACATCACTATAACCATGCTTTCACTTCACTGGTTTTAATAAAACACATCACTATAAAAAAAACTCAAAGAAATAAACATCACTCTGACCCCGGAACCACATTACTATACCCATGCTTTCACTTCACTGGTGATAAGAAAGCACATCACTATATCAAAAACTCGAAAAAATAAACATCACTCTGACCCTGGAACCACATCACTATACCCATGCTTTCACTTCACCGGTGTTAAGAAAACACATCACTATAGCAAAAAAATCACAGAAAATCACTTTGACCTTGGAACCACATCACTATACCCATGCATACACTTCACTGGTATTAAGAAAACACATCACTATAGCAATAAATAACAGAAATTCACTCTGACCCTGGAACCACATCACTATACCCATACATTCACTTCACTGGTGTTAAGAAAACACATCACTGTATCAAAAAATCACAGAAACTCACCCTAACCGTGGCAAGGATCACACTGGTTTCCTTATGAGTGAAGTATATTGACAGTGATGTATATTAATGAATTTAAATGGTGAACAAGATAATAATGCAAAATAAGAACTGGTATTGAATTTAAATGAAGTTTTCTACAATAGTTCATGAACGCTTGAAGTTTACAATCATTTTTTCCACATCGATAACCATGTTTTTCCCATATGATTCATAATGCTTTGATACCGTTGCCAAGTTCTTCAATGACGCATGGTTTGTTTCCGACAACATTAATGCGCTGCAATACTTTTCTCTTAATCTTTGGAGTGTTTCCTTGCTTCTCGTAGATAATCCACATTTCCAATCTTGTTCACGCTCACCATGATAACACTTCATATGTCTCATCAAAAAAACTCCACAATCTTCTGCATTTGATCTTGTTCTCCAAGTCATTTTGAGCCTTTTTATGTTGACATCCTTTATTGATTTGCATTGTATGTGATAACCCATTTTTGTCAAATAATGACAAAAATACGCTCTCTGCAATATATAATCATGAATATCAGATGTAGTTCACTATAAAGAGTATTCTACTTCACTGTAATCACAAAAATACTTCACTATATATCATGTATACTTACCACAATTTCAGGTATGCTACCATAATTGACTGCGATGTCCTCATCGTCACCATTCTTTGAATTTTCAATCACCACTACACTTTTAGTGCTAAATTTGAAGCATATGGTGTAGTAATGTTCTGAAGCACAAATTGGAAAGAACACCTACAAAGATAATTATAATAATTTCAGAATAAAAACAATTAGTGAATATAACAAAGAATCTATTGTGTTCATTATTTACCAAATCTACATCGGCCCACTTGAAATACTGAATTTTTTAACCTCATTTTCTAAATTGTCACAGAATCTATCAATTATGGTCGTGATGTCGATCCCATCTGGCCGGTGAACAATTGTATACAGCTGAAAGGTGAGACAAGTCAAATTTGGATTGAAGTAAACATTCTTTATAATGAACATATACCATGTAGTTAATTTTTCAAAAATTATACTATTCTTACGGATGGGTATGTTGTGAAAAAGAGGCGCCTCAATAAAGATAGAGCCATGTATTCATCCATGTTATTCAAATAAGAAGTCCACGCGTTGATCACACCCACTTCTACTAGTGTATGTGGTAATAGTGTACCGAATTCTCTTTTTGTTACCATTATGACATCATCATCATACACTATGTTGTCCCTGTCCAAACATGTGGGTGTGTTAGCACATCTTTTTTGTATATTTATCCTTCTAAATCAGAAATATAATATAAATCTTACTCATTTAATTCATATGTTGTCATAATCCACAAAAAGATTTGACTCTTTCAAGGTAAACTTTGTTTTCGCCTGAACCACTCTTTCATGGAATGGAGATCGCAATGCAGCGGATATTCTCTTATCGGCTTTTGAACGTACCTCCATTTGTTCAATCCCAGCACTTGCCTCTCAGGGCAAGAATGAGATGAAAACTTCACTGTATTGTGTATATACTTCACTATATAAGACATATAGTTCAATTGATGTGTGTTAAAAGTGTTGGTCACTGGATGAGATATATAATTGTAGTACACTTACAAGGTCCGGATCGTAAACTATTAATTCGGTCGACGGATTTTGGCCAGATCCTTTCAATTCTGATTGAACGTAGTCATCATCATCACCTAGCGCCATGCACGCTTCTATTGCAGATGCAATTTGGGCATGCACAATGCCATCCTATTTTCATAATAAGAAATGAAATGAAAATAGATCACTATATCACAAAATCATAGAAAATCAGTCTAACCCTGGAACTACATCACTATAGTCATGCTTTCACTTCACTGGTGTTAATAAAACACATTACTATATCAAAAACTCAAAGAAATAAACATCACTCTGACCCGGGAACCACATCACTATACACATGCTTTCACTTCACTTGTGTTAAGAAAACACATCACTATATCAAAAACTCAAAGAAATAAACATCACTCTGACCCTGGAACCACATCACTATACCCATGTATTAACTTCACTAGTGTTAAGAAAACACATCACTATAACAATAAATCACAGAAAATCACTCTGACCCTGGAACCACATCACTATACCCATGCATTCACTTCACTGGTGTTAAGAAAACACATCACTATACCCATGTATTAACTTCACTAGTGTTAAGAAAACACATCACTATAGCAATAAATCTCAGAGAACAACTCTGACCATGGAACCACATCACTATACCCATGCATTCACTTCGTTAGTGTTAACAAAACACATCACTATAGCAATAAATCATGTAGACCCACTTTGACCATGAACCACATCACTATACTCATGCATTCACTTCACTGGTGTTAAGAAAACACATCACTATAGCAATAAATCACAGAAAATCACTCTGACCCTGGAACCACATCACTATACCCATGCATTCACTTCACTGGTGTTAAGAAAACACATCACTATAGCAATAAATCATAGAGAACCACTCTGACCCTAGAACCACATCACTATACCCATGCATTCACTTCACTGGTGTTAAGAAAACATATCACTATAGCAATAAATCACATAGAACCACTCTGACCCTGTAACCACATCATTCTATGAATGTTTTTATACCTTCATCTGTGTGTTTTGTGACGCTGCTTTAGTTTCATCTTCACAAAATCCATTTGTCTCCTGCAAATAGTGAAGTGTAATGTACCATAAGAATAAAAACATGAAAAAGTAAAAAAAAATTATGAATTAGTACACAATATCATACAAACTGTTTTTAGTTCACTCTGAATCAAATGTCAAGTGTTAAAACACAACAGACCACAATCAAATTGTTTACAATATCTATGGTTTATGTTCCAACTCTTCAACTTACTGGTTTCTTTTCCAAGTTAATATCAGGCAAAATTGATGTGCCTTCATTCACTAATTTGCACTTTTCATCATGGGCTTCCATCATTTTTTCCATGAGTTCAATCCATTCTGGATCATCTTCTTGATCCTCTTTCATAGCTTGTGTCATGTTGTCAATTGGATTTTACACAACTTGGTCTCCTTGAGCAACCTCCACACCCACCATCTTTAGTGCATTTATGGCTGCAACTTTGAAGCAATTGGCATCATTGTTACTTGTCAGAGCATCCTTCATATACTTCATCATTTTTGTAATAGGAACTGCAGCCTCCCTTATTGAATTTCTGATTTCATCAGACGAAGGGGCAGCTTCATCAGTCGAAGGAGCTACTGGTATAGTATTTCCAGTGGAAGGAGCTTCATCAGTTGAATCCTTGTTGACATATAAAGCTTCAATGGAGATCGGGTCGATAATACTTTCTACGCTTCCTCTGCCAATGATACCTCCATTATTGAATTCCATGTCACCTCTCTCCTTAAGAAGGGATGTTGTCCAGTTCCGGACAGTATGGAATCTTCTAACCACCAACCTCGTACGGTAGACAACCCTATCTACGTAGCAAGCCTTGCAAAAATAGATCAATAATAAAATGCATCACAAACACTTCACTCTAACCTTAAATTACATCACTCTAAGCATGTTTTTACTTCACTATAAAGGAGTGCTTAAGGTAGAAAACTCACCAATAGAAAAGTGATGGGTCCAGTGAATGGGGTGGATTTGTTCTTGAGTTTCCAGCTATCATGTGCTGTGATTAGCACATCCAAAACGTAGCTGCACCAATTGTACTGCTTCACATTGGAAATGTTGCCAATATCATCCAAAATACGTCCAAGACATTTTCCATTTGCAGTCGGTGAAATCAGAACATTGTCCAACAGAATAAGAAAATTTTTCTTAAACCACTCACCACCATCTAGATCACTATCAAGCTGCTCTTGCAAATCAGTTGGGTTTATTGAAAATTTGTCATTCTTCTTAGCATTTGCAATGGTTTTCATAATATCATTTACATCATGCTTTTTTTCCCATTTTATCCTCAGCTCTCCTCTTGGCAGTCCCAAGGTAGCATCCACATCCTCCTCAGTGATGTGTAATGGTTGATCATCGATAAGTTTTATTCTAGAGCAGTTGTCTTGATTAAAATTTTCGAGGAGTGAAAATGCCATTTCAGCAGGATTACTCTTGATCTTCAAATGTACAAGCTGCCCAAACCCCATTTCTTCCAGAGCAGCTATTTGTTTTCAGTTCATCTTCTCAATGGCATCAACAATAACTTTCACCCCTATCTTAACGACTAGTGTAGGTCGTCTGATCTTAAAATGTTCAACAACAACCATTGCTCTCTTTCCTTTAGTCTGTCTCTTTCTAGCAGGTTGTTCTTCTTCATCATTTGTTTGTGACCTCCCACGCTTTGAGGCTGGAAGACATAATACAAAAAAATTGGTCAAATTCATGAATACTGTAACATCCCAAACTTTTTGACCCTTTATATATTGATTTGAAATTTCGATTAAGAAACTTTTGTTTATATGTGGTTAAGTGAATTGCGTGAAATAATTGTCGTGGGTGATGTGGAATGAAGTGATTGATATTTTATATTTTCCAATGTGGGGAAATAATTATTAGGATCATGCATTTATATCTTTCGAGCCAAGTCATCAGAATGTTCGGCCCTTTTTAATTATTGGAATAGTATTTCATTTCTTGGATTTAGTTAATTGCTTTGGGATATTTATTTACCCAAATTAAATCCAACCCAAATGATCCCTAAATTGTAATACATAAAATTCGAACTCTAGTCTATTACCTTTGGGAGTTTCGAAAATCCCCTAATTAAAATAGGAGGATGAATAATTTTTTCTTTGATTTAATTGGTGCCTTGTTGACTTCTTTCTTTGAATTAAATCCAATTAAATCATGCCACATTTTGTTTCTTCACCCAAATTAAATAAAGAGTGGAAATAATCCCTTGGCAATTTAAGCCTAATATTTTCGGCCCCTTTCACAAATTTTTGGAGGATAATTTATTGTTTCCTATTTTGTGGACTCCCTTTTTATTCAGTTAAATACCATTCCAATACATATGTTCAATTAATTGGGGATGTGAATATTTTCTTTTATTCTTCATCTATTGCCACACGCCCCCTATGCCTTATTTTTCCTTGTGGGAATTTATTTACTTGTTATCTATTATATGGGAGCCTTTTTCCTATAAAGAAATTACCAAATTTAAATCCTATTCTAGTTAATTGAAGATTTAAATAATTCTCTTGTGCAATTTCCCTTATATTTTCGGCCCCTACCTCATATTTCCTACTTGGAGATTTAATTTATTCTGTTCCCTTGTTTATGGAATATTCATTGTTTTTATTTTCTAAATTGCGGATTTATTTCTCTCCAAGTAAATAACAAATAATTCCTTGTTTAAATTCAGCCATAATTTTCGAAAATTAAGCCTTGTATAATTGTGGAATTTTTATTTATTAGCCTATATTTTATTCCTACACAATTAATTAATTAATTCATTCATGGACTTAAACCTAGACTATAAATACCACCAAAATAAACCCTAGCCACCATTTCCCTCACAATTTTTCGTCCACCCTCTCCCCCTCTCCCTTTCACACGTTTTTTCCCCTCCTCTCCACTCTTTCTCTCCAAAAATCCTCCATCCAATCCTTGTTCTTGCATCCATTGAAGTTTATTTTCAAGAATCTCCGACGAATCGCATCGTTTCTTGGTTCTACCGATTCGTTTTGTCAAAGAAGGTATATTGGCTTCACTTTTCCTCATTCTTTTCATTTGAACCATGTACTTGAATCCTACATGCATGTAGTGGGTGTAGGAATCGTAGATCGCAATTTTAATCGGGGGGGAAAAGTGAGTTTGCTTGAAAACTTTGATAAATATGCGTTTTCAATTGATTTGTGTGAAGTTTGATTTGAATCTTTGGTGAATGATGTAAGTTTATGTGCAAACATGTTTAAGAGAGTTTTATCAAGCATGATTGTGTGTTATAAGCATGAGAATTGGTGTTTGGATGATTGAGAAGGAAACCCTAATTTAGAAATTGTGTGTCTGTTATCTGTGATGTTCGACCAGTAGATTCTGATGAGTAATTGACCTATCAAACGGCCGAATTTTGATATGAAAATTTTACTGATTAAATTTCAAGGTGTTTTCTGTGTCTCGTGTAAATTTCAGCCCGTTTTGTGGAAAAATGTATTTTTGAAAAATGTGTGAAGTCGACTGCGCAATTCTGCCAGAAAGTGTGTTCTCGACCAGAAAGTTTCGTATTCTGTTTGACCAACTAAATGACCTTCGTTTGATGTTATTCTTAAACTATGTGAAAATTTGAAGTGTCTTCTGAGTCTTGTAAAAATTTCAGCCTCATTCGACATCGTATGAATTTATGGTGAATTTTTGAAATGAACTGCGCAATGCTGTCAGAATTTTTATATTCCGACCAGAGTGTTGTATTAATGTTTTGACTGACCAAACGACATGATTTGAGTGTGAAACTTTACCTGGATGAACTTTAATGTGTGTACTGTGTTGTGACCAAAGTTTAGCTTCATATGAGGTCGGATGAAATTTTGGTGATTTTTACAAATCAACCGCGCAGTTCTGCCAGTTTTGTTGTTCTACGAAAATATCATTTGTGCTAAGTTTTGATGAGTTATATGATGCACGTATGGTTTGAGAAAGTGTTTTATGACGTGATTATGTGTGACTCATTGAGAAAAGCGTTATGATATGTCTTTCTTGTGTTGGTGAATGTTGGGATGGGTAAGAGAACGATAAAAAGGAACAATAGGACATGCATGAAAATATAAGTTTATGAAAGACTGATTGTGTTGTCGTTGGCAAGGGTGATTGAGTATACGTGAGCTCGAGGAACGAAAGTTTCATAAGTTGGAATTGAATTGTTAAGCGAATGAGGTGGGCTTTCTTTTCAAACCTCTTTATTTTCCGAAAATATTATGTGTGGTGTTATAACTGTTATGTCATGCCATGTTTTTGTTTGTGAGATTGTTGTCTGATGCCTAGTTCGTCTGAGCTTGCTCCGTTAGGCTATATGGTTGTGTTATGAAACGAATTCGGGTCTGAGTAGGGCCGCAAACCCTATCAGGCTGTGTACACTGGTGGGATCGTGAGCCGTCCTTGCTAGTCGGCCGGTCTCGTGGGCGAATAGTGTGGCCACACTTTCATCGTACTGTGATATGATGATTGTGAATGGTGGATTGATGTGAAAAGTGGGGAGATAAATTGTCTGGCCAGACTTGAAATGTTTTGTGTTCTTGTGATATTTTTCTTGCTATCTAAAACTCGAGATCACTGGTATGGATGACATAATTAAATTAAAATGTTTTCGGCATGAGCCCATTGAGTACATCAAGTACTCAGCCCTGCATATTATTTTCTTATTTGCAGGTTGAGCAGGATGTTGCGGAGGATGTTGAGCTAGCCTTAGGATGCGTCGTGTCTTCATACATAGGCGTGATCCTTGACTCTCCCTTTGAACCTTATTTCCGCTGCTATGTTTTTGAATCATGTTTCAATACTTAAATCTTTTCGTACTATGTTGAGCATGTTTTGGTCGTGTTAGGTTTTAAACGTCTATTTACATTATTGTCTGAAAATGATGTCTTTCACGTGAGTTAGACTACATGTTTTTCTTTGAAGTTGATTGGGTTTTAAATAACTATTTTCTCCGCTACTTCTTTTAAAAGTGTTTATCATATGTTGTTTTATTTAATAGCAAAGTTATAACTTTAAGCTTCTTTAAAACAAAAAGAAAATATTTTTCTTCATCCTTTAAGTTAATTAAGTTTTCAATAAAAGTCTACCTTTGCATGTTTGGTCGCGATCGTCGTATTTGTAGCAACCCTAGTATGGGCGGTCGTGACAGAGTGGTATCAGAGCCTAGTGTTGCGCTCTGGTCCGAGAGTCTTCTTTTATCTTAAGTCTAGATTAGTGAACCCTTATTGACTAGTAGTGTCATGAAGGCTCAACATCCACAGCATCACGCTCAACCAATGAAAGTGAGGTATGTTTTATTTGTTGAAAGCATGTGAGATAGATGCATGAAATGGATGACTATATGATATGACGATTGACAAGTTTATACATGTGAATGAACGATATGCATGAGGATGAGTTGTGATGGGATGACTATGTGAGCATGACTGCTACGATAATCTAAGCATGTATTATGTGTGTGAATATGACGTTGTGATAGTATGATTACGTGGAATACGAGTATGAATGACATGATAATTAAACCACGTGTTATGTATATGTGAATACGATATTGTGATAGTATGATTATGTGGAGTATGAGCATGGTTGGCAAGATGATCTAAGCACGTGTTGTATGTGTGAATGTAATATTGTTATGGTATGATTATGTGAGACATGAGCATGATTGGCATGATGACTTAAATATGTGCTATGTGTGTGAAATTGCTATGACGTAAGCATGTAATTATGGGAAGTTGGTGTGTTTTACATAAAAGATGGAAATTAATGAGTTGTTTTGAGAATGTTGAAATTTTTTTGAGAAAAGATGAGTAATCTAAAAATGTTGTTTCAAACATATATGTGAAGTGCATGAGTGTTTTGTTTGGAATGCAAATGTGTTATGAGTTTTGCAATATTAATGACTAGTTGTTCTAGTGGGAAAAATATTTATGTTGTGGAAAGTTGTTGGAACTTTTTGAAAAAAAAAATATCTTTGAACTTTAAATGAAAATATGTTAGTTTTTTCTTTTGAGAAAATTAATTGATCAATGGAAAATGTTGTGTTTATGAGTTGTTCAAAAAAAAATTGAGTTTCGACAATTTTTTTTTTTACTTCGTTTGGAAAATTGAGCTGTGGAAGTGTGATGTTATGTATGAGGTGCGAGGTATGATGTGTTATTCTATGGAATGTTTTATACGAATGATGAAAGTTGATGCGAAATTACGATTTAGTTTGAGTCAAACTTTTACTTTAAAAGTGAGATGTGGAAAATTTTTAGGAAAGTGTGAAAGTGTAAAGAAATTTTGTTTCAAAAGTTTTGAATATAATGTGAAGTTCGGAAGTGTTTTGCTATGTGATGTGAATATGTGGTGTGTTTATCTTGAGGTATGAGTGACGTAAATTGAAGTAGATGATGATCTATGAGATGATGAATTGTGTTGTGAACTTAGAGTACCTAAAATATAAGTCTAGTTGACCGCGCGAATTGTAGTTCTAAGTTGAAAACTTAACAATTGCTTTTCCGAGCAACGAAACGTACGAGAATATGGGAGTTTAGGCAAACGCTTAAGTCAAGGTGCGAGATAAGAAGAACCGATGCTAAGAGATATTTTCATGCAACGACGAGCGATCGTACTCGCGATTTAAATTAGTATAGTTTAATCTTGCGTAAGTGGAAGCACGATGGAGATGATCTCCATACCCTGCTAAGGAGCACGAGGATGATAACCATGTCCTACGAGGATAGTCATTATGACAGGCGAAGAATTTTATGAAGATATGGTTTTCAACTATCGTTATTAGTGGCAATGACACGAAGAATCTCAGCGTGGAATCCACAGTTCTTAGAGCGATGTTACCAGTTTCGGCTTGCGAAAGATGAACAAGGAGGTGCGACTTTAATAGCTGGAACAAACTATTCTAATCAACAGTTCTTACTTGGATTATAAGAAGTTATCTTTCAGGACCTTTCAAATAGCCGTGAGCCATTGTCTATTTAACAGCTTGTTTCATTCATCCCTTGCAAGTGATGCATATTGTTTCTTTTCCTCCATTGAGTCATAACTCACTTCCAGTTCATGGAAAGTGTTGTTGCCTTCATAACATTGGACACTTGGATTGATTGTAGTCTTCTTTGAACTATTATTTATACGGACCATACTTTGACTCTGTGAGCCTTTGCTTTTGAGCTTCATTCCTAAGGCTGCTTGCAGTTATGTCCTTCAATATAATCACGTTTCACGGACATGTTTTCTATGGGATATTCTTCTTCGAACTTTTGTTCAGCCTTTTATTTTGTCACCATGTCTGTGTCGAGTTCTTTCTTACAGAGTGAAATTCTTTTTGGTTCAGTTCATGTATCCTTTCCATAATAGAACCTTTCTTTCTACGAAATGAAGTTAAGGCCTACATTTTATTCCTTGCCTTAACAAACTTAATCCACTTGATTTTTGTTTTCAATAGCCCCTTTGACTTTGATTGCCTTTCACAAACTTATGAACCCATTGATGTTATTCTGTCAGTCCATATTATGATTTTTCCTTGAACCATGATCAGTACCGCTTTGTGACAACTGCCAACATTTCTCAATCCTCATGCAACTGATCATTTCTTTTCCTCAACCCTTTAAGTCATTATCCATTGATGTGTGGACCTTTCAAATTTGGTCGAACAACTGAATTATCTTTTGGTAGCCTACTATGAGAGTTGACATTAATTTGATTCCATCCCATATTCATGACCTATCTTATGTTCTTTCAAGCTCCGAGGGAATGATCATAACTAATTGTTACAATTCAAAATCGGTTCATATCCAAGTTAAGACTGTTTGACTAGAGTTTGTGTCAGGAGAACTAGGAGTAGTGGCCCAACTTTTGCACGTTATACCTTTGGAGAATGTAGACATAATCTTGGGAATGGATTGGCTTACCGAGAACCACGCAACGATTCACTGTAAAGAGAGACATATTTCTTTTCAAGCCCCGGGCGAAGAACCGACTATCTTGAACGGGATCTCCATGAATCGACGAACCTCCATAAGCTCCGCTTTGCAAGAAACTACGATGATAAGAAAAGGGCGTCCGGCGTATCTTGTGTACTTAAATGGAGAGGAAAGGAAGGAGTTGAAAGTGGAAGACGTGGCAGTGGTGCGAGATTTTCCCGATGTGTTTCCTGAAGCTTTGCCAGGACCGCCGCCCGACAGACAAGTGGAGTTCGCCATTGACTTGGAACCAGGGTCAGCGCCAGTATCAAAGGCGTCATACCGAATGGCCCCTAAGGAGTTGGACGAGTTGAAGGTACAGTTGCAAGAACTGTTAGACTTGGGTTTTTTTCGACCCAGTGTGTCACCGTGGGGAGAGCCAGTTTTGTTCGTTAAGAAGAAGGATGGCACGATGAGGATGTGCATCGACTATCGTGAGCTCAACAAGATGACCTTGAAGAATAAGTACCCACTGCCGAGGATTGATGATTTGTTTGACCAACTCCGAGGAGCGGGCGTATTCTCGAAAATGGATTTGAGATCAGGGTATCATCAACTCAAGGTCCGACGAGAGGATGTGCCTAAGACTGCTTTTCGCACTCGTTATGGCCATTATGAATTTGTGGTGATGCCTTTTGGGCTGACTAACGCCCTAGCCGTTTTCATGGACTTGATGAACCGAGTCTTCCACGATTATCTTGACAAGTTTGTGTTAGTCTTCATCGATGACGTGTTGGTATACTCGAAGAATGAGGAAGAACATAGATGGCATCTACAAACAGTGTTGGAAACGTTGTGAAAGGAGAAGCTTTATTCCAAGTTCAGTAAGTGTGAGTTCTGGTTGACTCGAGTGAACTTTCTTGGTCATATTGTGACGGCAAATGGAATTCAAGTAGACCCAGCAAAGGTCGAGGCCGTGCAGAATTGGAAATCGCCGAAAATGCCAAGTGAAATCCGCAGTTTCTTGGGATTGGCAGGATATTATCGACGATTCATTGAAGGATTCTCTAAGATTGCGAGACCGATGACGCAACTACTAAAGAAAGGAATTAAGGTGGTTTGGACGCCAGAGTGCGAGGCGAGTTTCCAACTATTGAAGGAGAAGTTGACTACAGCACCAGTCCTAGCATACCCGAACCCGACAAGGACTTCGCCGTCTATACGGACGCGTTGAAAGTAGGACTAGGATGTGTGCTAATGCAAGATGGGAAGATGATAGCGTATGCTTCCCGACAGTTGAGACCGAATGAATTGAATTTTCCGACCCATGATTTGGAGTTAGCAGCAGTGGTGCATGCATTGAAAATTTGGAGACACCATCTCTATGGAGTGAGATGCGAAATCTATACGGACCACAAGAGTCTCAAGTATTTCTTCAAGCAGAGGGAGCTAAACATGCGACAACGACGTTGGTTAGAGGTCGTGAAGGACTATGACTGTGGTATTAACTATCATCCGGGCAAGGCGAACGTGGTCGCCGATGCCTTGAGTAGGAAGAACCAACCTCAACTGGCTTATTTCCCAACGCAAGAGGAAGCGTTGATTCACGAGTTCGCCAAGATGAGTTTGGAAATAGTGGGAGCGCCCGAGACAGTAGGTGCAAGCTTGGCGACGATAGTGATTGAGCCAGATTTGAGAACCAAGCTCATAGAAGCCCAGCGACGTGATGGAAAGTTGGAGGAATTACGTGCAAAGGTGAGAGCCGAGGAGCTGGAGCATTACCGCGAGGAGGCAGATAATGCCTTGACGTACGATGGGCGATTGTGTGTGCCGAGTGATGAGACGCTGAAAGAGAAGATTTTGAGTGAAGCGCACGACACGCCTTACACCGCACACCCCGGAAGCACGAAGATGTATCGGGATCTGAAGCAACGGTTTTGGTGGAATGGAATGAAAGGGGACGTAGCGTCATATGTGGAACGATGTCTAGCATGCCAACAAGTGAAGGCCTTACACCAACGGCCATATGGGAAGTTACAACCGCTTGAAATTCCCGAATGGAAGTGGGAGCATCTAGCTATGGATTTCGTGACGGGTTTGCCAAAGTCACAAAAGGGCAACACTGCGATTTGGGTTATCATTGATCGACTTACTAAAAGCGCGCACTTCTTACCGATTAAGATTACTTATGGCGCGGACAAGTAAGCAAAGCTGTACGTGAATGAGATTGTGCGTTTGCATGGAGTGCCAAAGACTATTGTGTCCGACCGTGATACGAAGTTCACATCGAAGTTTTGGATGAGTTTGCAACGAGAATTGGGCACACAATTGCACTTCAGCACTGCTTATCACCCGCAATCGGATGGGAAGTCAGAAAGGACGATTCAGACGCTTGAGGATATGTTGCGAGCCGTTGTCCTAGATCGAGGGGAAAGTTGGGAAGTTGTCCTACCACAGGTTGAATTCGCCTACAACAATAGCTATCAAGCGACGATCGATATGGCCCCGTACGAAGCCTTGTATGGCAGGAAGTGTCAATCCCCACTTTATTGGGATGAAGTTGGCGAGAGGAAGATGTTAGGACCCGACGCTATAAAGGAAATGACCGAGATTGTGCATCAAATCCGCGCAAGGATCAAGGAAGCTCAGGATAGACAGAAATCGTATGCTGACATGCGTCGAATGGAAATCAAATTCAACGTTGGTGACAAAGTGTTCTTGAAGGTGTCCCTGACGAGAGAAGTTGTGAGATTTGGAGTGAAGGGCAAGCTGAAACCGCGTTTTGTAGGACCGTACGAGATTATCGACGAAGTAGGTCCTGTGGCGTATCGATTGGCGTTACCTCCCAGCTTTGGGAACGTGCACAACGTGTTCCATGTGTCGCAGTTGCGCAAGTACGTGTTCGACCCCAAGCATGTGATCCATCAAGAGGAAGTGAATCTAACCCCCGACATGAGCTACGAGGAAAGGCCCGAGGCGATCCTAGATCGGAAGGTACAAGAATTGCGAAACAAGTCGATAGCGTCTGTGAAGGTGCTGTGGAAGCACCATGGTCCCGAGGAAGCCACGTGGGAGTTAGAAAATAAAATGAAAGAAAAATTTCCCGAGTTATTTATGTGAGACGAACAAATTTCGGGGCGAAATTTCTGTTTAGTGGTGAAGGATGTAACATCCCAAACTTTTTGACCCTTTATATATTGATTTGAAATTTCGATTAAGAAACTTTTGTTTATATGTGGTTAAGTGAATTACGTGAAATAATTGTCGTGGGTGATGTGGAATAAAGTGATTGATATTTTATATTTTCCAATGTGGGGAAATAATTATTAGGATCATGCATTTATATCTTTCGAGCCAAGTCATCAGAATGTTCGACCCTTTTTAATTATTGGAATAGTATTTCATTTCTTGGATTTAGTTAATTGCTTTGGGATATTTATTTATCCAAATTAAATCCAACCCAAATGATCTCTAAATTGTAATACATAAAATTCGAACTCTAGTCTATTACCTTTGGGAGTTTCGAAAATCCCCTAATTAAAATAGGAGGATGAATAATTTTTTCTTTGATTTAATTGGTGCCTTGTTGACTTCTTTCTTTGAATTAAATCCAATTAAATCATGCCACATTTTATTTCTTCACCCAAATTAAATAAAGTGTGGAAATAATCCCTTGGCAATTTAAGCCTAATATTTTCGGCCCCTTTCACAAATTTTTGGAGGATAATTTATTGTTTCCTATTTTTTGGACTCTCTTTTTATTCAGTTAAATACCATTCTAATACCTATGTTCAATTAATTGGGGATGTGAATATTTTCTTCTATTCTTCATCTATTGCCACACGCCCCCTATGCCTTATTTTTCCTTGTGGGAATTTATTTACTTGTTATCTATTTTATGGGAGCCTTTTTCCTATAAAGAAATTACCAAATTTAAATCCTATTCTAGTTAATTGAAGATTTAAATAATTCTCTTGTGCAATTTCCCTTATATTTTCGGCCCCTACCTCATATTTCCAACTTGGAGATTTAATTTATTTTGTTCCCTTGTTTATGGAATATTCATTGTTTTTATTTCCTAAATTGCGGATTTATTTCTCTCCAAGTAAATAACAAATAATTCCTTGTTTAAATTCAGCCATAATTTTCGAAAATTAAGCCTTGTATAATTGTGGAATTTTTATTTATTAGCCTATATTTTATTCCTCCACAATTAATTAATTAATTAATTCATGGACTTAAACCTAGACTATAAATACCACCAAAACAAACCCTAGCCACCATTTCCCTCACAATTTTTCGTCCACCCTCTCCCCCTCTCCCTTTCACACGTTTTTTCCCCTCCTCTCCACTCTTTCTCTCCAAAAATCCTCCATCCAATCCTTGTTAATGCATCCATTGAAGTTTATTTTCAAGAATCTCCGACGAATTGCATCGTTTCTTGGTTCTACCGATTCGTTTTGTCAAAGAAGGTATATTGGCTTCACTTTTCCTCATTCTTTTCATTTGAACCATGTACTTGAATCCTACATGCATGTAGTGGGTGTAGGAATCGTAGATCGCAATTTTAATCGGGGAGAAAAGTGAGTTTGCTTGAAAACTTTGATAAATATGCGTTTTCAATTGATTTGTGTGAAGTTTGATTTGAATCTTTGGTGAATGATGTAAGTTTATGTGCAAACATGTTTAAGAGAGTTTTATCAAGCATGATTGTGTGTTATAAGCATGAGAATTGGTGTTTGGATGATTGAGAAGGAAACCCTAATTTAGAAATTGTGTGTCAGTTATCTGTGATGTTCGACCAGTAGCTTCTGATGAGTAATTGACCTATCAAACGGCCGAATTTTGATATAAAATTTTACTGAGTAAATTTCAAGGTGTTTTCTGTGTCTCGTGTAAATTTCAGCCCGTTTTGTGGAAAAATGAATTTTTGAAAAATATGTGAAGTCGACTGCGCAATTCTGCCAGAAAGTGTGTTCTCGACCAGAAAGTTTCGTATTCTGTTTGACCAACTAAATGACCTCCGTTTGATGTGATTCTTGAACTATGTAAAAATTTGAAGTGTCTTCTGAGTCTTGTAAAAATTTCAGCCTCATTCGACATCGTATGAATTTATGGTGAATTTTTTAAATGAACTGCGCAATGCTGCCAGAATTTTTATATTCCGACCAGAGTGTTGCTGGGTGACGCTGCTCGCCGCTGGGTGACGCTGCTCGCCGGTGGTCGTGCATGAAGGGGTTGGCAGCGGAAGCGTGCAACATGTAATGATCACATAAATTTGATCTATTTAGCAGATTATTTAGACAAATTCTATTCGCGTAATTATCACATGTATCATGCTCATAATTTGAATTAAAACATGCTTTAGCATATAAAATCCCTAAAACATGCTTACTACGGAATTAGCCAATTTACCTCGTTGATTCAATCAAGAATCGATGATGGCTTGCTCCGTCTCCAAGTGAAGATCTTCAATACTCGACCTTGGATCTTCTAACTGGTGTCCCGGACTATACGCTGATATTAGTGCGGGCAAATCTCACCAACGTACTAGGACTTGAATAACGAAGACAGAACTCAGCTCACGGAGGAGGCATAATTTAGAGCTCTCTCTTTCTTAGAGGGGGACGAAAATTTGATAGAGTAATAATATGTTTTTTCTGTCTCCTTTATTCTCCTATTTATATTAAGTCACATATTGGGCCCAGTCAGGGATCTAAGGAAGAATTTGGAACATGCCTCACCCAATTAGCTTTTTACCAATTAAATTGAACCCATAATTTAATATAAGCTTATATTGGAATATTAAAAGCAGCCACTACAGAAGTAATATTGCACTGCCTTCCAAATCTGAAATTACAAGAATTCCGGGTTTCTTTTAATTGCATTTAATTTATTTCCCGCGCTTAAGATAGAAACATCCATTAATTAATTATTGTCTGCTATGGACTTAATTAATTAACATATTTTAATCTCCAAGAGTGGACTTAGCAAGAAACTCTTATTTATTATTCATGGAGTAATTAAACTCCAACTAGCTAGGTTCCGAACAATAAAACCTTGTTTCGAGCTCCTCTTGTGGATGTTATCAAATGAAACTCCCCTTGCGCACGATTCAACGTAATAGCAATCCTAGCACCGCTAGATAATGATCGCCACTACCCAATATACCCGGATCGTTGGGTGACGAAAAACCCGCACCTTTGGTAAGTCAAAGTAGTAGATACTCAATATCGTATGCTTAATGCTAACGTACATTGATTAAGAAATTAATTATCAAGACCGCGTCTTTCAGTAGATAGCATAAAGACTCGTCTTGCTGTTAGATCCATTCAGTGCTATACCACACCAACGTCATCTTATTTCAATAAGGCTTAGAAATAATCAAACTGACATTGCAACCTTTCACGATAGGTAGTCTAGGCCTATCTAGGTTGTGAAATTCTTATTTTTCTTTGTTTAGAACTGACCGTGTTACTTTAAATTGGACGACGCCCACAACCGGTCTACTAAAACAAAGACTTAGACTTTGTTACGTTTGCTTATACATTTAAATATGCAATAAACAACCATTAAATGTAAAATATAACAGCATTATGATAAAAAATAATCTGTTGCATTTATTGGAAAATAACAATTAGAGTTTTACAGTATCCAATCACTCGAAAGGTGATTTTTAGTATACAAAACCCTAACAATCTCCCACTTATACTCAAAACAGCTTTCGAGTATACAAAATGGTAGTGCACACGTCTAAAATTTCTCCCACTTATACTGAAAGCGAGTTGAGGTCTTGAATGAGTCGAACGCCCATCCCTTCAACGTGGCACTCGAACGGTTTCACCGCCAAAGCCTTTGTAAAAGGATCTGTCAGGTTGTTCTCTGACGCAATCTTGACCACTTGTATGTCTCCTCTCTGCACTATATCCCTGATTATATGATACTTCCGTTCTATGTGTTTGCTCGCTTTGTGAGCTCTTGGTTCTTTCGAGTTTGCCACAGCACCAGAATTGTCACAATAAATGGTGATGCTCTTGGGAAGATTCGAAACCACATCTAAATCCATAAGGAAGTTCTTGAACCATACAGCCTCTTTTACAACCTCCGAAGCGGCCACATACTCGGCTTCCATGGTCGAGTCCGCGATGCATTTCTGCTTCACACTCTTCCAAATTACGGCTCCACCTCCTAAGGTGAACACATATCCTGAAGTAGATTTTCTCGAGTCCTGATCAGCTTGAAAGTCTGAGTTAGTATATCCCAAAGGACAGAGCTCGACTGCATTGTAAACTAGAGCATAGTCCTTAGTCCGTTTAAGGTACTTGAGTATGTTCTTTACGGCAGTCCAATGTCCTTGGCCCGGATTCGACTGATATCTTGCCACCATGCCAACAGCAAAGCAAATATCAGGTCTAGTACAAAGCATAGCATACATGAGACTTCCAACTGCCGAAGCGTATGGAATGCTTCTCATTGCCTGTATCTCAGACGGCGTTTTAGGGCACATCTCTTGAGATAAATGGATGTCGTGTCTAAAAGGTAAGAAACATTTCTTGGCGTCCTGCATGCTAAAACGACTAAGTATTGTGTTGATGTAAGGTTCTTGAGATAAGCACAACATCTTCTTTTCTCGATTCCGAAGAACCTTGATCCCGAGGATGTGTCCCGCGTCTCCCATATCCTTCATCTCGAACTGGTTCGACAACCATGTTCGTACTGATGACAACATCTTTTTATTGTTTCCAATTAGAAGAATGTCATCTACATATAAAACTAAGAACACCACATTCCCCTTATCAACATTCTTATACACGCAGCTTTCACTTGGGCACTTTTCGAATCCAAACTTGCGAACAGTTTGATCGAAACATTGGTTCCATGATCTAGATGCTTGATTGAGGCCATAAATGGCCTTCTTAAGCTTCCAAACCATGTGTTCTTTGCCCTTTATGGCATATCCTTCGGGTTGTTCCATGTAGATGGTCTCCTCAAGACCGCCGTTTAGAAATGCAGTCTTAACGTCCATCTGCCATACATCCCAATCCATATAAGCTGCAATAGACAATAGTATCCGGATCGATTTGAGCATGGCCACTGGGGATAAGGTCTCGTCATAATCGACGCCTTCCTTTTGGGTATACCCCTTGGCCACTAGTCTATCCTTAAAGACTTTAACTCGTACATCGGGTCCACGTTTACACTTACATATCCACTTGCTCCCAATGGCAGTACAGCCTTCGGGTAGGACGGACAAATCGTAGACGTCTTTGTCTATCATAGATTGTAGTTCCGAATCCATTGCTTTCACCCATTCGCAATGATCGACATCTGTCTGCGCCTCCGCAAAGTTCCAGGGATCTAATACATTGTTGTCCGAGGAGTGATCCATAGATTCTCCCAAATCAATGTATCTGTCGGGCTCATGTGAGACCCTCCCACTGCGGCGCGGCACTACAATATTTTGAGTAGAAGTTGAAGTTTTGTGAATTGTTTGTACACTTGGTACTTGTTCTTGGTTAATGGAACTTGTGACAGAAGTTAGCTCATCAAGAGCCACTTCACTGCTGGGTTTATGATTCATTACATAGTCTTCCTCTAAGAATGTCGCGTGAGTACTCACAATGACTTTCTTGTCTCGGAGACTAAAGAATTCATAACCTTTCGTCCCTTTGGGGTATCCTATAAACAAACATACCTCCGTCCTTGATCCTAGCTTAGTTGGATCATTTTCCAATACATGAGTCGGGCAACACCAAATCTTGAGATGTGCTAGATTGGGCTTGCGCCCAGTCCACAACTCATAAGGAGTCGTAGTTACGGATTTTGATGGTAAATTGTCTAAAATATAGCTTGCAGAAAGCAAGGCATGTCCCCAAAATGAAATAGGCAGACGTGCATAACTCATCATCGATCGAACCATATTTAACAAGGTCATGTTCCTTCTTTCAGCCACGCCGTTCTGCTAGGGCGTGCCCTGCGCAGTCAGTTGGGATTCAATACCCGACTCCGATAAGTAGTCCAAAACTTTGGCACTGAGGTATTCGCCTCCACGATCAGATCGTAGGCTTTTGATATTCTTTCCATGATACTTCTCCACAAGAGTCTTAAAGTCTTTAAACTTGTCAAAAGACTCTGACTTCTGACGCATCAAATAGACATATCCAATTATCAAGAAGTCATCAATAAATGTGATGAAGTATCGAAAACCACCTCTTGCCTCCGTAGACATTGGTCCACATACATCGGAATGAACGAGCTCAAGTACTTCCTTGGCCCTATTGTCCTTAGCCTTAAAAGGCCTCTTGGTCATCTTGCCTTCTAAGCATGACTCACACTTATGAAAAGGTTCCTCCTCTAGACCTTTAATAAGAACTTGTTGAACAAGAGAATGGATCCTCCTTTCATTTGCATGACCAAGTCTAAGGTGCCATAAGTACGTTTCGTTCATTGAACTTGAAGGTTACTTTCGTTTCTTTAAAATTTTCGATGTTGTATTGAGTTCTGATTTGCGATTATTAAATTGTGTAGAAGTGATTGTGTACATATTGTTTTCCATGATACCACGACAGATATAAGAACCATCTTTCTTAATAACGCAGTTGTCATTAAAAGAAATTGAATATCCATCAAAAACCAATTTAGAAACTGAAATTAAATTTCTTCTAAAAGAAGGTATCAACAAAACATTCTTCAAAATAAAAAATCTATCACTACTAAAATGCAAATAAATGTCTCCCACTGCAACGGCCGCCACTTTGGTAACGTCGCCCAGCTGGACTTCGATCTCACGATCATGTAGCCGTCTTGTCACATGTATTAAGTCAGGATCAAAACAAATATGATCAGTGGCTCCTGTGTCAATAACCCAAGTGCAAGTAGATGTCAAAGTCAAACATGACTCAACTACTAAAACTTGGTGCATACCTGTAGCCTTGCCCTTTTTAGGACAGTCTGGCTTCCAATGCCCCTTTTCTCCGCACTTGAAACACTTCCCCGAGGGCTTCTTATTTGCCCTTTTTCTTCTTCTTTCCCTTAGCCACTTTGCCCGATTCTGAGTTCGGTGCCTTCCTTTTTCTTTTGCCATGCTTGAAGCCAGAGGAACGAGGTGCCGAAGTCATCATGGCAGCCTTAGCCTGGACCATAAGGTCCTCTGCTGACTGAAGTTCAGTCAATAGTTCTGCCAAGGTGTAATTCCTTTTGTTCATCTCAAAGTTGAGCTTGAACTGCTGGAAGCTAAGGGGAAGACTTTGAAGGATGATTGTTACCTGAGACTCGGGATTGATCGTCCCTCCCAACACCTCAATCTGGTTGTGGTGGTCCATCATCTCGAGGACATGGTCCCTCACAGACGAGCCTTCCTGTAACATCCCAAATTTTTGTGACTTTATTTTCATATGGGTGTCGAATAAAATTTCCTTTTATGAAATTAATTGTTTCTATGTGATTAAGTTGATTATATGAAATAATTGTTATGAGTGATGTGGAATGAAGTATTGTCTAATCGTTATATGTTCCAATGTGGGGAAATTAATTAAGTGAGATCATGAATTTTATTCTAGCCAATTTAATGGGATATTTTCGGCCTCTTCAAAATTATTGGAATTAATATTCTCTTCATGGATTTAATTAATTGTTTTGGGATATTTATCCAAATTAAATCCAAACCAAATTATCCCTAATTTATGCTACATGAAATTCGAACTCTAGCTATTTTTTTGGGAGTTTCGAAAAAATCCCTTATTTAATAGGAGGATGAATTATTTTTCTTTGATTTAATTGATGCATTATTGATTCCCTTCTTTTATTTCAAATCCAATTAAATCATGCCACATTTTACTTCCTCACTCTAATTGAATTGATATTTGAAATATTTCCTTGTGGCAATTAAAGCCAAATTTTCGCCCCTTCCCTATTTGTGGAGAAATTGTATTTGTTTCCTATTGTTGTGGAATCCCTTTTTATTCAAATAAATACCAAATAAATACCTATGTCTAATTAATTGGGGATGTGAATATTTTCTTTCTATTTTGTCTCCATCCCACACGCCCCATATGCTTCTATTTTCCTTGTGGAAATTTATTTATCTGTTACCTATTTTATGGGAGTCTTTTCCTATAACAGAATTTCCAAATTTAAATCCTATCCCCATTCAATTGAGGATTTAAATAATCCTCTTCTCCCCTATTCAAAATACACGCCCCCTCCCTTTTATTTTGCTACTTGTAGATTCTTCAAATTATTTTATTTCCTTGTTTATGAAATACTCAATATCTTTTACAAAATTTTGAGTATTTTTCTCTCCAAGAAAATACCAAGTCAATTCTTTGCTAATTTATTTGGCAAAATTTTCGAAATTCACCCCATTCCACACGCCTACTTTTATTTCAATTGTGGGAATTTATTTTTTATATCTCCCACAATTTAATTAATTCATTTAAGTGTGGGATTTTAACCTAGACTATAAATATTAAAAACCTTAACCCTAGCCCCCATTGTCATCCTACACGCCTCCCTCCATCCTCCCTCACTCTCACACGTTTTCTCCTCCTCTCCCACTCTTCCTCCCCAAAAAAACCTCCCATTCAAGCTTTATTCTTGCACCCATTGAAGTGATTTTCAAGAGTCTCCGACGGATCGCATCGTTCTTTTCTTCTACCATTTATTTTTGTCCAAGAAGGTATATTTGCTCACTTTTCCTCATCCTTTTCGTTTGAACCATGTTCTTGAGTCCTACATGCATGTAGAGGGTGTAGGATTAATAGATCGCAAGATTTATCGGGGGGAAAGTATGTTGTCGTAAGAACTTGGATGGTTATGTGTTTTTGATTGAAATCATGTGATGTTGGATTGGAATATTTGGTGAATGATGTGAGTTTATGTGCATATATGTGTATGAGAAACCTTAAAGCATGATTATGTGTTTTCAAGCATGAAAAATTGGTGTTTGTTTGATGGAAGATGAAAACCCTATTTTCGAACTATGAACCTGAATCTGTAGTGCACGACCAGTAACTTATGATCTGTAATTGACCCAACAAACGAACGAATTACTGAGTAAACTTCGAGGTGTTTCCTGTGTCTCGTGTAAATTTCAGCCCTTTTTATCGAAAAATGAATTTTTAATAAATTTTTGAAGTTGACTGCGCAAATCTGCCAGAAACTCGTGTTCTCGCCAAGAATATTTCGTTTTCTGTTTTACTGACCAAATGACCTCCGATTGATGTGATTCTTGAACTATATGCATATTTGAAGTGTCTTCTGAGTCGTGTTAAATTTTCAGCCTTTTTGGGCATTGGATGAATTTATGGTGAATTTGTCAAATGAACTACGCAGTGCTGTCAGAAATTGTATGTTCCAACCAGAGAGTTTAATATGAGATACGACTGACTAAATGAAGTGATTTTGGTGTGAAAATTTTCATGGATGAACTTGAATGTGTCCTCTGTATTGTGACCAAAATTTAGCTTCTTTTGAGGACGGATGAATTTATAGGGATTTTTACAAAACGGTCGCTCTGTTCTGCCAGTTTTCTGCCTTGTTAAAATGACGCCTAGTTTCAAGTTTAAAAGTATTGTATGATGCATGTATGTCCAAGGAACGTGTCTAAATGGTGTAATCACTTGTGATAAGTTGGAATGTGTTACGTGTGTCTTTACACCTTTGTGACGTATGTTGGGTTGGGGAATTTGAGAAAAACGATGAGAGAGAAGCGATAGGACATGCATAGTAAAATGTTGTTATGGAAGGCTGACTTGTGTTGTCGTTGACAAGGGTGTTGTGTTTTCGTGAACTCGAGGATCGAGAGTTGCTATAAGTTGAGTTGTGAATGGCTAGGCGAACGAGGTGGGCTTTCTTTTCAAACCTCTTTACTTTTCCGAAAATGCTATGTGGCGTTATAAGGGTGGTTTAACTGGTATGTCATGTCATGTTGTTTTTATTATGAGATTGTGTGTGTGATGCCTAGTTCGTAAGAGTTTACTCCGTTAGGCTATATGGTTGTGTTGTGAAATGAATTCGGGTCTGAGTAGGGCCGCAAACCCTATCAGGCTGTGTACACTGGTGAGATCGTGAGTCGTCCTTGCTAGTCGGCCGGTCTCATGGGCGAATAGTGTGGCCACACTTTCGTCGCACTATGATTGTGATTGATGGATTGATGTGGAAAATGGGGAGATAAATTTGTCTGGCCAGACTTGAATATTTTTGTGATTCTCGTGATATTTCTTACTATATAAAACTCGAGATCACTGGTACGGATGACATAACTTATTAAAATGTTTTCGGCATGAGCCCATTGAGTACATACAACAAGTACTCAGTCCTGCATATTATTTTTCTTATGTGCAGGTTGAGCGGGATGTTGCGGTGGATGTTGAACTGGCTTAAGTACCTAGGATGCGTTGTGTCCTCATACATAGGCGCTATCCTTGACTCTCCTTTAACCTTATTATTTTTCCGCTGCTATAATTTGAACTATGTCTCAAGACTTTAACCTCCTCTTTATATTTTGTGTTTGAACATGTATGGTGGTGTTAGGTTTCAAACAAGTATTTACGTTGTCTTTTGAAAAAGGTGTTCTCCGAGATTTAAGTTAAATGTTTGTTTTACCTTAGTTATTAATTGTTTTATTTCATAAGTCTAATTTTTCCCGTTGCTCTTTTAAAAGCATTTTACCTTAACTCTTCTCAAAAATTTTTATAACCTTAAACTTCTTAAAATTAGGTTGTTTTCCTTTCTTAAGTTAATTAAGTCTTCTTTTAAACTGTTATCCATGCATGCCGGTCACGATCGCCGCGGTTGTAGTACCCCTTTGTATGGGCGGTCGTGACAGAGTGGTATCAGAGCTTAGTGTTTCGCTCTGGTCCGAGAGTCTTCTTTTGTCTTAAGTCTAGATTAGTGAATCCTTATTGACTAGAAGTGTCATGAAGGCTCAACATCCACAGCATCACGCTCAACCAATGAAAGTGAGGTATGTATTATTTGTTGAAGGCATGTGAGATAGATGCATGAAATGGATGACGATATGATATGACGATTGACAAGTTTATACATGTGAATGAACGATATGCATGAGGATGAGTTGTACTGGGATGACTATGTGAGCATGATTGCTATGACAGCTTAAGTACATACTGCTAAGCATGAGTTGCTATGAGTTGTACGGGTGCTTCGCATTCTTTTATTTCGATGTCATGTGTGAATGCCTTAGAACTCCCTACTGCTAAGCTTGAATCGAATTTGAATGTGTCTTCACCGGTTGGAGGATTGATTGACATTGTGAGAACTTACTCGAACATAGAGTTTGTGTTAGGAGAACTAGGAGTAGTGGCCCAACTTTTGCACGTTATGCCTTTGGAGAATGTAGACATAATCTTGGGAATGGATTGGCTTACCGAGAACCACGCAAAGATTCACTGTAAAGAGAGACAGATTTCTTTTCAAGCCCCGGGTGAAGAACCGACTATCTTGAACGGGATCTCCATGAATCGACGAACCTCCATAATCTCCGCTTTGCAAGCAACTACGATGATAAGAAAAGGACGTCCGGCGTATCTAGTGTACTTGAATGGGGAAGAAAAGAAGGACTTGAAAGTGGAAGACGTGGCAGTAGTGCGAGATTTCCCCGATGTGTTTCCCGAAGCTTTGCCAGGACCGCCACCCGACAGACAGGTGGAGTTCACAATTGATTTAGAACCAGGGTCTGCGCCAGTATCAAAGGCGCCATATCGAATTGCCCCTAAGGAGTTGGACGAGTTGAAGGTACAGTTGCAAGAACTGTTAGACTTGGGTTTTTTTCGACCCAGTGTGTCACCGTGGGGAGAGCCAGTTTTGTTCGTTAAGAAGAAGGATGGCACGATGAGGATGTGCATCGACTATCGTGAGCTCAACAAGATGACCTTGAAGAATAAGTACCCACTGCCGAGGATTGATGATTTGTTTGACCAACTTCGAGGAGCGGGCGTATTCTCGAAAATGGACTTGAGATCAGGGTATCATCAACTCAAGGTCCGACGAGAGGATGTGCCTAAGACTGTTTTCGCACTCGTTATGGCCATTATGAATTTGTGGTGATGCCTTTTGGACTGACTAACGCCCCAGCCGTTTTCATGGACTTGATGAACCGAGTCTTCCACGATTATCTTGACAAGTTTGTGTTAGTCTTCATCGATGACGTGTTGGTATACTCGAAGAATGAGGAAGAACATAGATGGCATCTACAAACAGTGTTGGAAACGTTGCGAAAGGAGAAGCTTTATGCCAAGTTCAGTAAGTGTGAGTTCTGGTTGACTCGAGTGAACTTTCTTGGTCATATTGTGACGGCAAATGGAATTCAAGTAGACCCAGCAGAATTGGAAATCGCCGAAAATGCCAAGTGAAATCCGCAGTTTCTTGGGATTGGCAGGATATTATCGACGATTCATTGAAGGATTCTCTAAGATTGCGAGACCGATGACGCAACTACTAAAGAAAGGAATTAAGGTGGTTTGGACGCCAGAGTGCGAGGCGAGTTTCCAACTATTGAAGGAGAACTTGACTACAGCACCAGTCCTAGCAGTACCCGAACCCGACAAGTACTTCGCTGTCTATACGGACGCGTCGAAAGTAGGACTAGGATGTGTGTTAATGCAAGATGGGAAGGTGATAGCGTATGCTTCCCGACAGTTGAGACCGAATGAATTGAATTTTCCGACCCATGAATTGGAGTTAGCAGCAGTGGTGCATGCATTGAAAATTTGGAGACACCATCTCTATGGAGTGAGATGCGAAATCTATACGGACCACAAGAGTCTCAAGTATTTCTTCGAGCAGAGGGAGCTAAACATGCGACAACGACGTTGGTTAGAGGTCGTGAAGGACTATGACTGTGGTATTAACTATCATCCGGGCAAGGCGAACGTGGTCACCGATGCCTTGAGTAGGAAGAACCAACCTCAACTGGCTTATTTCCTAATGCAAGAGGAAGCGTTGATTCACGAGTTCGACAAGATGAGTTTGGAAATAGTGAAAGCGCCCGAGACAGTAGGTGCAAGATTGGCGACGATAGTGATTGAGCCAGATTTGAGAACCAAGCTCATAGAAGCCCAGCGACGTGATGCAAGGTTGGAGGAATTACGTGCAAAGGTGAGAGCCGAGGAGCTGGATCATTACCGCGAGGAGGCGGATAATGCCTTGACGTACGATGGGCGTTTGTGTGTGCCGAGCGATGAGACGCTAAAAGATGAGATTTTGAGTGAAGCGCACGACACGCCTTACACTGCTCACCCCGGAAGCACGAAGATGTATCGAGATTTAAAGCAACGGTTTTGGTGGAATGGATTGAAATGGGACGTAGCGTCATATGTGGAACGATGTCTAGCATGCCAACAAGTGAAGGCCTTACACCAATGGCCATATGGGAAGTTACAACCACTTGAAATTCCTGAATGGAAGTGGGAGCATCTAGCTATGGATTTCGTGACGGGTTTGCCAAAGTCACAGAGGGGTAACACCGCGATTTGGGTGATCATCGATCGACTTACTAAAAGCGCGCACTTCTTACTGATTAAGAATACTTATGGCGCGGACAAGTTAGCAAAGTTGTACGTGAATGAGATTGTGCATTTGCATGGAGTGCCAAAGACTATTGTGTCCGACCGTGATACAAAGTTCACATCAATGTTTTGGATGAGTTTGCAACGAGTATTGGGCACACAATTGAACTTCAGCACTGCTTATCACCCGCAATCGGATGGGCAGTCAGAAAGGACGATTCAGACGCATGAGGATATGTTGCGAGCCGTTGTCTTAGATCGAGGGAAAAGTTGGGAAATTGTCCTACCATTGGTTGAATTCGCCTACAACAACAGCTACCAAGCAACGATCGATATGGCTCTGTATGAAGCCTTGTATGGCAGGAAGTGTCAATCCCCACTTTATTGGGATGAAGTTGGCGAGAGGAAGATGTTAGGAGCCGATGCTATAAAGGAAATGACCGAAATTGTGCATCAAATCCGCACAAGGATCAAGAAAGCTCAAGATAGACAAAATTCGTATGCTGACGTGCGCCGAACGGAAATTAAATTCGACGTTGGTGACAAGGTGTTCTTGAAGGTATCCCCGACGAGAGGAGTTGTGAGGTTTGGAGTGAAAGGCAAGCTGAAACCGCGTTTTGTGGGACCGTACGAGATTATCGATGAAGTAGGTCCTGTAGCGTATCGTTTGGCGTTACCTCCCAGCTTTGGGAACGTGCACAACGTGTTCCATGTGTCGCAGTTTCGCAAATACGTGTTCGACCCCAAGCATGTGATCCATCAAGAGGAAGTGGTCTTGACCCCCGACATGAGCTACGAAGAGAGACCCAAAGCAATCTTAGATCGAAAGGTGCAAGAGTTGCGAAACAAGTCGATAGCATCCATGAAGGTATTGTGGAAACACCATGGCTCCGAGGAAGCCACGTGGGAATTAGAAGATAAGATGAAAGAAAAGTACCCCGAGTTGTTTTTGTGAGACGATCAAATTTCGGGACGAAATTTCTGTTAAGAGGGGAAGGATGTAACATCCCAAATTTTTGGACTTTATTTTCATATGGGTGTCGAATAAAATTTCCTTTTATGAAATTAATTGTTTCTATGTGATTAAGTTGATTATATGAAATAATTGTTATGAGTGATGTGGAATGAAGTATTGTCTATTTGTTATATGTTCCAATGTGAGGAAATTAATTAAGTGAGATCATGCATTTTATTCTAGCCAATTTAATGGGATATTTTCGGCTTCTTCAAAATTATTGGAATTAATATTCTTGGATTTAATTAATTGTTTTGGGATATTTATCCAAATTAAATCCAAACCAAATTATCCCTAATTTATGCTACATGAAATTCGAACTCTAGCTATTTTTTTTGGGAGTTTCAAAAAAATCCCCTATTTAATAGGAGAATGAATTATTTTTCTTTGATTTAATTGATGCCTTATTGATTCCCTTCTTTTATTTCAAATCCAATTAAATCATGCCACATTTTACTTCCTCACTCTAATTGAATTGATATTTGAAATATTTTCTTGTGGCAATTAAAGCCAAATTTTCGCCCCTTCCCTATTTGTGGAGAAATTGTATTTGTTTCCTATTGTTGTGGAATCCCTTTTTATTCAAATAAATACCAAATAAATACCTATGTCTAATTAATTGGGGATGTGAATATTTTCTTTCTATTTTGTCTCCATCCCACACGCCCCATATGCTTCTATTTTCCTTATGGAAATTTATTTATTTGTTACCTATTTTATGGAAGTCTTTTCCTATAACAGAATTTCCAAATTTAAATCCTATCCCCATTTAATTGAGGATTTAAATAATCCTCTTCTCCCCTATTCAAAATACACGCCCCCTCCCTTTTATTTTGCTACTTGTAGATTCTTCAAATTATTTTATTTCCTTGTTTATGAAATACTCAATATCTTTTACCAAATTTTGAGTATTTTTCTCTCCAAGAAAATACCAAGTCAATTCCTTGCTAATTTATTTGGCAAAATTTTCAAAATTCACCCCCATTCCACACGCCTACTTTTATTTCAATTGTGGGAATTTTTTTTATATCTCCCACAATTTAATTAATTCATTTAAGTGTAGGATTTTAACCTAGACTATAAATATTAAAAACCTTAACCCTAGCCCCCATTGTCATCCTACACGCCTCCCTCACTCTCACACGTTTTCTCCTCCTCTCCCACTCTTCCTCCCCAAAAAAACCTCCCATTCAAGCTTTATTCTTGCACCCATTGAAGTGATTTTCAAGAGTCTCCGACGGATCGCATCGTTCTTTGCTTCTACCGATTTATTTTTATCCAAGAAGGTATATTTGCTCACTTTTCCTCATCCTTTTCGTTTGAACCATGTTCTTGAGTCCTACATGCATGTAGAGGGTGTAGGATTAATAGATCGCAAGATTTATCGGGGGGAAAGTGTGTTGTCGTAAGAACTTGGATGGTTATGTGTTTTTGGTGAATGATGCGAGTTTATGTGCAAATATGTGTATGAGAAACCTTAAAGCATGATTATGTGTTTTTAAGCATGAAAAATTGGTGTTTGTTTGATGGAAGATGAAAACCCTATTTTCGAACTATGAACCTGAAATCTGTGATGCACGACCAGTAACTTATGATCTGTAATTGACCCACCAAACGAACGAATTTTGATATGCAATTTTTACTGAGTAAACATCGAGGTGTTTCCTGTGTCTCGTGTGAATTTCAGCTCTTTTTATTGACAAATGAATTTTTAATAAATTTTTTAAGTTGACTGCGCTAATCTGCCAGAAACTCGTGTTCTCGCCAAGAATATTTCGTTTTCTGTTTGACTGACCAAATGACCTCCGATTGATGTGATTCTTGAACTATATGAATATTTGAAGTGTCTTCTGAGTCGTGTTAAATTTTCAGCCTTTTTGGGTATTGGATGAATTTATGGTGAATTTGTCAAATGAACTACGCAGTGCTGTCAGAAATTGTATGTTCCAACCAGAGAGTTTAATATGAGATACGACTGACTAAATGAAGTGATTTTGGTGTGAAAATTTTCATGGATGAACTTGAATGTGTCCTCTGTATTGTGACCAAAATTTAGCTTCTTTTGAGGACGGATGAATTTATAGGGATTTTTACAAAACGGTCGCTTTGTTCTGCCAGTTTTCTGCCTTGTTAAAATGACGCCTAGTTTCAAGTTTAAAAGTATTGTATGATGCATGTATGTCCAAGGAACGTGTCTAAATGGTGTAATCACTTGTGATAAGTTGGAATGTGTTACGTGTGTCTTTACACCTTTGTGACGTATGTTGGGTTGGGGAATTTGAGAAAAACGATGAGAGAGAAGCGATAGGACATGCATAGTAAAATGTTGTTGTGGAAGGCTGACTTGTGTTGTCGTTGACAAGGGTGTTGTGTTTTCGTGAACTCGAGGATCGAGAGTTGCTATAAGTTGAGTTGTGAATGGCTAGGCGAACGAGGTGGGCTTTCTTTTCAAACCTCTTTACTTTTCCGAAAATGCTATGTGGCGTTATAAGGGTGGTTTAACTGTTATGTCATGCCATGTTGTTTTTATTATGAGATTGTGTGCCATAACTTATTAAAATGTAAAAAATTTAAAAAATTTGATTAGATTAACCATAAAACTTTTCAAATTCTTACAACTGTAAAATTAAAATTTTGTACCCTCCAGAGGAAGTCAATACGCATTAAAATCTTACAATATTACTGGTCACAACACCGAAGAATAGTCCAGAGACCACAGAGTGGCATGGCCGCCTAATGTTGTCTAAGCAAGACCACCGAATTTAGCATCACAGAATCTCATTTCTAAAACACACTCCCATAACAATGCTTATGTGCTGCTAACAAGATCAAGCTATCTCATAAATCCTGTGTGAACTTCTGAATCTCGTAGTTTCTTAGGATTATTGTCCCCACAGAGCAGGTGGCGATAATATTGGAAACCACATTCTAGTTCATATCATTTATATTTGAGAAGTCCGCCATATGAACTTGCTATTTCTTAGGATTATTGTCCCCACAGTGCAGGTGGCGATAATATTAGAAAAACGTTTCATAAATTGCAGACCAATTGGTGGAGACCATATACAAACGTTGAGCTCGTAATTATAGCTTAGATATTTGGGTTATGGTTTTACTTTAATTATCCTTAGCCTTAGGGCAGAGAAAGGCTTGATTAAATTCTGTTGGTATTTAATTTGCTGGATAATTAAATCTATTATTAATTGGTATCTTCCTTTAGGAAATTATTGTTCTAGAATATAATTCTTATTCATGTCTACTATAAGATATGTCTAAAATAAATTATTTAATTCTTAATAAGACATGAAAAATTAAATTCAAATTAATTCCATTGTTCAAGAGTAGGAAGAGATATTTTATTATTTAATGTATTCATACATATCTATCCTTTTTAGGATCTTAGATATATAAATATTAGGAAACTATAAATTATTCTCATCTATATCATCTAGGAATCAAAATAATATTATTTATTTCCATAGATATAGAAAATAATAAAATTATTCCTAAAGTCTAGATAAATATTAGGAAACTATTAAATTATTCTCATCTATATCATCTAGGAATAAAATTATATTATTTATTTCCATAGATATAGAAAATAATAAAAATATTCCTAAAATCTAGACAAATCTTCCAAAAGGATTTTATTTCCATTAAATAATAATATTTTAATGTTATCTTTTAATAAAAATAATTAAATAATCATTAAAATAATCCCTCATCGTACGAGGTTCGCACGAACGATGAACGACGAAGATCCGACAAGTTCGTCGTCGAATCATGACGCACGCAGCGTCTCGGCCACCGGTGCGCAGGTGGCGCGCCAGCGTCTCGACCAGTGGCTCGTTGGGTGTCGCCAGTGTCTCAGCCAGGAGCGTGTCCCCGTCTCGGCGTCTCGGCTCGTCGGGTGCCGACGCTTCTCGGCCAGGCGCGCGCCTCTTCGCCAGCGTCTCGACGTCCGTCTCGGATGTGTCGACCGTCGGGTGCCGACGCGTCTCGGCCAGCGTTCCGTCGGGCGGCTCGAGCTCTCGATCAGCAGGGCGCACGGTGGCGCGCCTGCTCTCGGCCAGCTCGGACCCCCGTCTCGGCCTATCCGATTGTCTGGGTGGCGCGCGCTCCCGGCCAGCAGCTCGCGCGACAGCGCGGCTGCTCTCGGCCAGCGCCGCCATCCCTCTCGACCCTTCCGCCTAGGGTTCTTGGTCTGGCAGCTCGGCGCCTCGGCACGTTCTCGTTCGAACTGTTGCGCCATGCCTTCCACCGTGTCGACCTTGACTCGGGTGCATCTGGGTCATGGGGTCTCGGCCTGCGGCGCGCACGAGCTCTAGCTCGCCTGCGCGACGCCCCGTGATCGTGAGTCCCCGGCTCCCACTGTCTCGACGTCCCTACCTCGATCGCACGTGGTATGTTCGAGCAATTCAAGTTCTTTGATTCGATAGTTCTTGAGTTCAACATGCATAAAAATTAAACACAACACAAGAACATTCTTCGCAATCAAATTGGACATGCATACATGAATTTCGCGAAATTTAAATCCAAATAATCAGAGCCAAAGACTGGCTCTGATACCAATTGAAGGGGTTGGCAGCGGAAGCGTGCAACATGTAATGATCACATAAATTTGATCTATTTAGCAGATTATTTAGACAAATTTTATTCGCGTAATTATCACATGTATCATACTCATAACTTGAATTAAAATATGCTTTAGCATATAAAATCCCTAAAACATGCTTACTACGGAATTAGCCAATTTAATTCGTTGATTCAATCAAGAATCGATGATGGCTTGCTCCGTCTCCACATGAAGATCTTCAATACTCGACCTTGGATCTTATGTCTGGTGTCCCGGACTATACGCTGATATTTGTGTGGGCAAATCTCACCAACGTACTAGGACTTGAATAACGAAGACAGAACTCAGCTCACGGAGGAGGCAAAATTTCGAGCTCTCTCTTTCTTAGAGGGGGGCGAAAATTTGATAGAGTAATAATTAGTTTTTTCTGTCTCCTTTATTCTCCTATTTATATTAAGTCACATATTGGGCCCTGAGAAGAATTTGGAACAGGCCTCACCCAATTAGCTGTTTACCAATTAAATTGAACTCACAATTTAATATAAGCTTATATTGGAATATTACAAGCAGCCACTACAGAAGTAATATTGCACTGCCTTCCAAATCCGAAATTACAAGTATTCCGGATTTCCTTTAATTGCATTTAATTTATTTCCCGCGCTTAAGATAGAAACATCCATTAATTAATTATTGTCTGCTATGGACTTAATTAATTAACATATTTTAATCTCCAAGAGTGAACTTAGCAAGAAACTCTTATTTATTATTCATGGAGTAATTAAACTCCAACTAGCTAGGTTCCGAATAATAAAACCTTGTTTCGAGCTCCTCTTGTGGATGTTATCAAACGAGACTCCCCTCGCGCACGATTCAACGTAATAGCAATCCTAGCACCGCTAGATAAAGATCGCCACTACCCAATATACTCGGATCGTTGGGTGACGAAAAACCCGCACCTTTGGTAAGTCAAAGTAGTAGATACTCAATATCGTATGCTCAATGCTAACGTACATTGATTAAGATATTAATTATCAAGACCTCGTCTTTCAGTAGATAGCATAAAGACTTGTCTTGCTGTTAGATCCATTCAGTGCTATACCACACCAACATCATCTTATTTCAATAAGGCTTAGAAATAATCGGACTGACATTGCAACCTTTCACGATAGGTAGTCTAGGCCTATCTAGGTTGTGAAATTCTTATTTTTCTTTGTTTAGAACTGACCGTGTTACCTTAAATTGGACGACGCCCACAACCGGTCTACTAAAACAAAGACTTAGACTTTGTTACGTTTGCTTATACATTTAAATATGCAATAAACAACCATTAAATGTAAAACATAACAGCATTATGACAAACAATAATCTGTTGCATTTATTGGAAAATAACAATTTGAGTTTTACAGTATCCAATCACTCGAAAGGTGATTTCTAGTATACAAAACCCTAACAGTGCAGCCCCAAAACGTCACCGCAACCCCCCAATTTCAAATGGGACAGTCCGATTCACCTCCGAACAGCCCCGAAACCAACCTGAAAGATAAGTTCTCATTCAATTTATGTTTTCATGTTTTCGATTTGCCACAACGGGTGTTCGATTATTGATTGAGTTACTTGTGTGGGACATTAATGTGTGATGATATGCTATGCATAACAATGATCAATGGGGAATGGGTTATACCTTCGTTGCTATGAATTTGATTGTGAAATTGGTAGGGAAAAGAATGGCTCCTTGAACTTGGCAGGTCCGTTTCTGTCACAGATTGTGCATATGTTTGAAACTGGAATGGAATTGAGTAGCTTGAGCTATGAGTTGGTGAAAAGAATTTACCTTGGCTCGTATGAAACTGAAACAAAAAAGGCAGCAATTTCTTCTACTATCTCACTCTCTCGGCTCTCTCCTTGTTTTTGCTACAGATTGTAGATTGTGAAAGTGTATATTGTGAGGAGAGAAGTGAAGAAACTGATGTGTTTAACTTGTGTGACCTGTGGTTGTAGAATGGAAGATGGAAGATCACGGCAGATTGGGAGTCGCATGATTTGGCTCTCCATTTCTGAGAGGAAAGAGCTTGGGCTTGCAAAAAGAAATTCCATGGAGAAATTGGGCTCAACATGTTATTTGTAGAGTTTAGCTCTAGTTGGTTAAAGAAGAAGAAAATTTGGATGGCCCAACACTCTTAAAATTAATAAGGACATTTGGACTTTGATTTATTTTTTTACTTGGGTCGGCCCAAGTTCCTATATTTTATTTTTGTTCGTTTTCTTTCGTTTAGACAAATTATTATTTGTCTCGTAGTAACTTGGTGTTATTCCAAGTACTATAAAATCCATCTCAACCATCTCACTCAATCATGCCAAGTATAGCAACATCAACGTCATTACTTCAATAAGACTTTCAACCACGTCCCCTAGCAAACTCTATTATTTAAAGAAAAAGGGACGTCTCTCTTCACACCAAGCACATAAATACTATACTCAATTACAACAAAAAAAAATGAGAAGCATAGCATGACGACAGGATTTCACTTTAACTAAATCACGACATATTTTAATTAGTACTTAAAAAGTACGGGCGTTACACGACTAGATAGCGATGGCGACGTCTAAGGCGATGGCGATGGCGATGGCTACGGCGAAGCCGACTGGGAGGTTGAATCGCGATCAAATTTTGCAGAAGAGAGAAGAGGAGGTTAGGTGAAGACCGCGGGTTCTTTTCTGAAATGAATTGAATTTGCCAATGACGTAATTTTAACTGCAATGACCATTATACCCCCGCCTTGTTATTGTGAAGTAAATTTGTGATTGAGGGAACTAATTTCTCCTTAAATTTGAAAATTACACGTATTAATACTAGCCCATGATTTGCTTAATCTTGTGGCTATGATTTGTTCTCTAGTTATGTAGTTAATGGGCAATTGCTCTAAATCACTTGTGACGCCCCGAAATTTTGTTCCTTTCTTTCGAGATAAATTGGATTTATTAGTTTAATTAATTCTCGTTAATAGGGCATGTGAACGTAGAAATTTCCGTTGTCATTTCCATCGGGGAATAAAACAAGTTTTGTGAAGGAAACAAGGTACAAGAATTGTCCTCAAGAATAGAAGTAAAAGATATGTTCTTATTACATGATTAAGGAGATGCTAGTAGTACATGCTTTTACATGTATGAAAGGGACAATACAATCTTGGAATTTACTAAAGTAGTATAGAAAACAAGAGCTTCAAGGAGAGGTTCTCTTTCTCTCTTCCCTTCCATCCTTTCTCTCGTTTCTTGCTCCACAAAACACCAAGAAGAGACCACTTGCACCTACAAGTGAAACACCAAAATAGGTATGAGATTTATGGATTCACAAGACTCAAAATGGAGGACTTATTCAAAATAGCAAGTATGCAATCTTTGTGACACATCATCAATCTCCCAAGAAAGAATGAGAATAAACTTGAGCAAGGAAACCAGCTCATCACTGAGGCCTTTTAGAGGCAATAATACATTCTCCTCCCCATCAATCGAGGCTAAGATGACTGCCAATAGAGGCAGCCCCAAAGCTTACACAAATTTGGTATGATCAACATAGTTATCAAGCTCAAAAGGGAGCTAAACTTGTAACCAAGAATAGGAACATCAATGCCCAAGTTGCTGCCACAAGAGGCCAAGGAATTGCCTATAAATACAGCCATCCCCCTCCCCTCAAACACACTCTTTCGGCCCAAGATCCTCAGGCGTGGAGTGCGACGGAGGGACGAAAGGGGTGGCGCAAGGCAACGGCAGTGGAGCGGGCAGCCAAGAAACCAAGGGTGCTTTCCGAGTAAGGTAATCCCCCAACCTCATTTCACTCTTGCATCATGATAGGGCAGTGGATAGTCTTAACATAGAGCCTCAAATAGGATATCCCCCACTTTGAGCAAACATCACTAAGCAACATGAAAATTTACCAAACAACAATAGCTAAGCAAGTTGAGTAAGTTCACTGCCCAGAAATCACAGCCATAGAGACGACATAGTCATCCCCAACATCACCAAGTTAAGTCAATAATTCTCAATCAAATAACACCCAAGCTCGGCAACAACCAACAACCAAGAATCCATAATTAACGGAATACATAAGGGGATTTGGGGAAAGGTGACTTAGCTGGAGATGGGGCGACTCCCCGCTGGACTTCGGCGACAGACGGAGCAGCGGCTACCCGTCGAAGGGCGAAAGCTGGAGGGGCTCCTGTCGGACGACGAAGCTCCACCGAGAGAGAGAATGGGAGATAGACGGAGGAAGAGAAGCACCGCTGCCGCTCTATTACTTGGATTAAGAATTTTTGAAATCTGGGGAAGAAGGAGTTAATTGAAGAAGAAGGGGAAAGAGAGAGGTAACCGACGCCGGAAGGGGCCTCGGCGGAGCCGGCTGGCCACGCCGCCGGAGGAAGCGAGGAAGGAGGAATAGGGCGTCGCTGCTTTTCCATTTTTCTGCCTAGGGTTCGAAAGATAGAAAAAATGGGAAAAGGGGGAGAAGTGTGATGGAGTAGTACTAGGCATGCACAAGGGTCGTAAACCGCCGGTTCCGGGCCCGAACTGGCGGTTCAAGGGTCGAGATATTCACAAACCTGAATCGGCCCGCCTAGCTTCGGACGGTTCCGGTTCAGGTTCAAAAAACCGGCGGGTTACCCGGCAGTTCAAAACCGCCGATTTTCGGCTTGAACCGCCGGTTCCAGGCCGGTTCGCCGGTTCCACGATTTTATTTTTTTTTTTGCATTTTTCAACTTTTCAATTTTAATCAAATTACATTACACTTTTCAAGTTTGTTTTTGTATGCAATGTAAGTAAATAAAATTGAAAAAAATACGGCTAAAGTTGCAATTTTATTGAAATTGCATGTTTACAAATTACACGTTACAAGTTACAACAATTACAAATTGAAAACATATGGCGGTCTTGAAGTGTTAAACAAAATTTAAATACAAATGAGACTACTAGTGAAAAACTAATTACAAATGACAAGAAACGACGTTGAAGTTCTTAAACGTATAAGTGTATTATATATATACTCTTAACCGGCGAAGAAGATCTTTCTACATAACTAAATTAAGGACACCTTTAGCAATTCAACTTTAAATGTTGAGTTTCGTCTAACAATCAACAATTATAGTAGAATTGTCAAAAGCTTCCCTCATTTAGCCGTATAGAGAAATATACTTCATCGACTAGAGTATATACAAATACAATTATGTAATTGTATTTGCATATTTTTAAAGTAGGAATTAATGGGAAAAAAAAGAAATAAAAGAAAAATGGCTTGAGCTCAACTTAAATTAAAAATTTAAGTTGAGGTGCCTACGTATCCCAATTGCTCATTTGCATTAGGGAATCAAAGTCCACGTAGTTCTCTTACCTTACTTACCTATTTGTCTTGGCCGGCGGCGGTTGACGGTTGGCCTAATCTTCATCCCCGGTGAATTCATCTTGTGATCCCTCTTGACGATCATTCCAATCATTTTCTTGTTCTCGGACGTCAGCTTTGGCCCAATCATCAAGTAACATCACGGCTTCCATATTTTTCGCCGAGAGCTTACTTCTTGATTCATCCAAAACGCGCGAGCCAACACTAAAAGCGGACTCAACGGCGACGGTGGAAGCCGGAACAGAAGAAATCTCCTTGGCCATTGAAGCAAGGATGGGAAATCTTTCTCGTGGGTTCCCCACCAATCGAGGACGTCGATTTGGGCGGGAGGAGTAGGACCTTCATCACCAAAGGAAAAGAGTGATTCAAAATATAAATCTAATTCACTGACCATACCTGAGGACCTTCCGCCGGTGCTGTAGTTGTATAGGTCGGCTAGTTGGGATTGCGCGTCGGGGTCATCATAATCGGCTTGAAATGCAAAGCCATAGTTATGTTGTGGAGGAGGGGGTCTTCTGACTTGGTGAGTGGTGTTATACTTGGTTTCATATTCGGTGTAGAGAGAGCGCAAGTTATACTCGAGGTTTTGTTGCACAACTGACCGGTCCGGGAGGTTTATTTGAAAGGTTTCTGAGAGGTCGACTCCAAATTCGTCACTGGTATCCGATTGGATTGCTTGAAGGGGACCAAGATCAATTGAACTCAAATTGTTATAATAAAAATCTAAAATTCTCGTGGTACCTGTTAATTTCCATTTTGGATCCAATACCTTTGCAATCAAAAACACGTTAGGAATCTCACTGAAATACTTGAGCCATTTTTCAATCACATAATACAAAACGCACATTAACTCGGGAGAAGAGGAAGCATTTTTCATTGCAGTTTTAAAACTAAGGGATATGTACATGCAATGCTCCAAAACACGAACAGTAGTGCAATAATAAACACCCGACAATTCAACAGTAGCATTTTTGAAATATTTGAACAATTTAAATAAAGCCAAACAGTTATCCCAACAACTATGCGAAAGATATAAATCACGGTAGGGGTTAGTTCTATAAAAATCACATAAAGCATTTTTATGTGTCAAAGTAGAATTCAGACAATCATATGTCGAATTCCATCTATGAGACACATCCATAGTAAAATTCGTGTACCTGACATTCTTTTGATGGCAATATTTCTTCCATGCTTTGCCAATAGGTGGCTTTTGATGGATTAATCTAACTGCATTTCTAATAGGAGAAACATGTTTTTGCCATAATTCAAGCACATCCTGTACACATAAATTTAAAATATGGCAAATGCATCTTTGATGAAAATACTTACCTCCAATTACCGGTGTACAAGCCGCAATCAAATAGGCAATACTTGCGGTGTTGGCAGTTGCATTATCAAAACCAATAGAAAATATCTTGTTGCATAACTGAAACTCATTCAACACTTGTATAATCAAAGAAGCAATTTCGGGTGTGTGGACTTTCAAATTCTCTAAAACCAATTAAACGCTTGTTCAAAGTCCAACTGTTGTCCACAAAGTGAACCGTAATACCCATGTATGAATGACGGTTAAAACAATCCGTCCAAACATCTGAGCAAATGTTCACCCTGTGGCCCATGTTAACTAAATAACGTGATAATTCTACCTTTTTCTCCAAGCACTGCCGAACGGTAGATCGTTGCACGGTCATTCTACCTATTCTTTTGATTGCTACATTCAACCCACTTTGCATAGTAACCTCAAAACTTTTGTCATCAAAAACATTAAAGGGCATATGCTTCATAGCCGCCCATCTAGTCATTGAATCATCAAAATTCTTTTTTTCATATTTAAATAGAGGCGCACCTGACGAACCCGAGCCGGCGGGTTGGAAGTTTAGTTGGCTTTGGGTAGAGGCAGTGCCGCATTCTACCGGATGCTTTGCCACTAAATGGCGACGGATGGTGCCATATCCACCACCGGTGGTCCATTTGTACACTTTATCGCAATAGTTGCAGTAAACATGAAAGTCTGAAGTCTCTTCTTGAGAGTTCGGATCGTGAGGACTTGGAATCACCACCGGGACCCTCTTGTAGTGTTTGACAAAAATGTCCGATTTCAAAGCTTTTGTCGGGTTAGCGGGTGCAGGGGGGGCAGGCATCTCCTCATTTCCTCCGGTGCTAGAAGGAATACGAGAATGCGATCTATCCTCGTTGTTGTCCGAGTCCGGCGATATAGTAACGTCGAACTCCTCATCTTGTTGGGAACGGCCTCCCCTACCCCCACCTTGTTGCATTTCAGCAAGTAGCATGGCGGTCCTTTGATCTTCTTCCATCTACAAATATTATGTACGTAGAAGTTAAAAGTATGAACGCAAAAAAAAATTAATGAAATTTTGTGCATGTGAATTGGAAAACAAATTTTTCATTACTTACTTGCATGCGTTCGGCTGCCAATCGGGAAACCTCTTCCATAACATCTCGACGACTAGGTCGTCGAGATTTTGAGGGACGCGTAGTGCTTTGATCTTGGGCTATTCCCTTGCCCCGATCACCACGTCCCGATCCACCACGAGAAGAAGACATATTGAATATATTGATAAATGAAAAGTAATATGGACTTGGAATGAAATATGTATTAAGACGTATAAAAGAAGTGGTAAATTATGAGCACAACAAATATAGTAGTGACTAGTGAGTAGAAACTAGAAAGTGTAGAATTAAACTTGCGCAATTAGAGAGAATGAGGAGAGAATAGAGAAATGGAGATTGAGAATGAAATTCCGAAAATTCAAGGAATGAGGCAAGGAATAATGAAGGAGAAGTGGGGGTATTTATAGGAGTAAAATTGGAGTAAAATTGGATGGAAAAAAAAAACAAAATTTTGAAATTTTGAAATCTGCCGTAAACCGCCGGTTTACCACCGAAACCGGCGGTTCAACCCTAAACCGGCGGGTTGGTCACGGGTTGCGTCAGAAAACCGCCGGTTTCTGACCGAAAACCGGCGGTTTACGACCGGTTTTGCAGGCCTAATCACTGACCCTACGACCTAGCCTCTGAAAAGTGGCCGGAACCGGCGGAAACCGGCTCCCGAACCGCCGGTTTACCCCGACAAACCGCCGGTTTACCCCGCAAACCGCCGGTTCCAACGGCTATCCTCAACCCCTACGCGAACCCTACGAACCCCTAACCTACGAAACACTGTTCAACCCTTTGAACCGGTGGTTCGAACCGCCGAACCGCCGGTTCAAGGGTCGAGATATTCACGAACCTGAACCGGCCCTTTCGACCCTTCAACCCGCCTGCCGGTTCAAACCGCCGGTTCCGGGCACGGTTCCGGTTCATGAACCGGCTGGCCCGAACCGGCGGTTAACCGGTGGGCCGGGTCGGTTTGTGCATGCCTATACAGTAGTACCGATAGGGAAGGGAGCATTTTGGACTCCCAATTCTTTTCATTGGGCCTCATGAATTAAGATAGTGGCTGGGCCACTTTATTTCAGTAACTGGGCCACTTTATTTCAGTAACTGGGCCACTTTATTTTAATTGGCTGGGCTTTGATAATTAATTGGAGTGTGGCTTATTTAATTAGTATGGGCTGAGGTCGTATTTTTTTAGGGACGAGATTTAATTACGAGGAGTTGGGATTTAATTAAGAGACGAATTATGGCCCGATAAATTAAAATCGAACTACTAAAGTCCCAAGGAGGGAAAGTGATGAGACGAGAGACGCGAAGGCCGACCGGCGTCGCCCCGCGACGCCATGGGCGGCCTTAAGAAAAATCCTATAAAAGCCGAGATTCAGAAAAATAGTTCAAGTACTAATTAGCGTGTTACGCTATTTATTTCTAAAGGTGCAAGTGAGGCCAAATGAGGATTTTTAATCGGAGATAAGCATACCAAGTGGGCTTTCTTTTAATATCCAGCACTATAGTGTTGATATAAAGCAAATGTTTAGAAGTTATGAAATACCTTTTTCTCAAAAATGAATACGTGATCATTCCTTTTAAAGTTGTTGTCATGCCATAAAGTGTTTGTTTTCGAGACCTTCCTGTTGGAGATATTTGTCTGTTGGAGATATTTGTTGGTTGGGGATATTCGTTTGTTGGTTCTGGCTACGCCAAAACGCTTCAATTCGGATCGTGGTGCACAAGAGTCGTGAGCCATCTAGAGGTTGGCCGGCGAGGGTACTGTTGAAGGGGGCCACCTTCACGGTACACTAGATTATCAGACATGGCAGAATACACAAGAACTTAGACTGATTAGTCGGACTTTTAAGATCACAAAAGAATTTAGTATGCTCGGGCCTTTTTAAGAAAAACCCTCGTGTGATACTGTTGATGGATGACAACTTATATATGAATGTTTAGTTTTCGGCACATGTTCACTGAGTACTCCTGTACTCAGCCCTGCATGTATTTATAAATGTGCAGGTTGAATGTCAAGAGGAAGGAATATTGATCGGAGTCGATGCTATTTAATAATCAAGTGGATTTCTCTACGATTCGTGTCTTCATACACGAAGTCGTTTAGTAAGGACCTATTCCGCTGTACTTTTGTCAAGTGAGAATTTCAAAGTCTCACCTTCGAATTATGATTTAGTTGATATGATGAATTATTCTATTTTGAGATCTTGTAATCAAATACTTGGCTTCCAATTTGTGGTATCAATTGATTGGCATTTCGGCAAGTCCCTTGAGTTCTTTCCTCGTTTCGTTAATTACGCTTATTAGTCACGGATTTCCCGCTTTTGCTACCATTAGCAAAGTGCGGTTGTGACATCACTACTATATATATATATATATATATTCATTTAATTCATTAATATATTTAGAAAATATATATATTCATTTTATTGTGTTGAAGTTTTATTAATTTTTGTGTTATTTTTCTGTTTTGAAATTATATTTTTCGATATACAGGTATTTGAAGCGGTACGATCTTTTGATATATCGTCTCGATCTTTGATATATCGTTCTGAACGATATATCGAATTTCGGTACGATGTATCGAAATATCGATACGGTAATGATATTGATATTATCCATATCGAAAGTTTCGATATATCGAAAGTTTCGATACGATAACGATATGAAATTCTTTCATTTCGATATTTTCGATACGATACAACGTTTTCGATACGATATGTCGTATCGACCCGGCCCTAGTATATCGAATTAACTGCGCAAAGTCAACAAGCTTATAAAAAAAAGTTACGTTGCTAACATAGATAAGGATTGTTTCCCACACAACATGATAGTAAAATTAACATAAAATTGTTATTGAAAATCAATCTAGTTAATTTTATAACTTTCAAAAGTAATGATTTAAACTATATTTTGTACCTTTCGCCATCATCCCATACGATTAAAAGTTCAATAAAATTAATTATTTAAATATAAAATATTAACAAATTTGGCATTGTTCTACATTGCGGGTGTCAATTTCTAGTTGATTATTATGTAATCCTCTAGTGGAAATATTTAAAGATTAAAAAATGTGTAATGTATTAAATAAAAATATAGTATTAAAGTAAGAGCGAAGAAAAAGTAAGGTAATAAAGTATGAGAGAAGAAAAAATAGAGATAATAAAGTAAGAGAGAAGGAATAGTAAGAGTGGGAAAATGTATTACTTTTTTACTAAAAAATAAAATTACTCTACTATAAAATGTCCAAAATAAAAAAATGACTCTACTACTATGGACCAACGAAAGTATGTAGTGAAGATACAATGACAAAAGGTACAAAAGTACAAATTTCATCATAATTTTAATGTTACATTATGGTTTAATTCACTACTTTTAATAGTCATGGCTGCCTGCCCGGCTTGGTTCGGCGAGGCCGAGGCCTGCGACCACGAACTGAGGTTGTGGACCTTGGACTTGGACTTAGATCATGGTAATTGGATCTTGACACGTAGTTATTCATGCATGCACATTGATCGGGTTGAAAACCCTTTAAACATGTTTAATATTTAAACTTACAATTGATGATATCTAACTACATTTTCTTAAGCTTTAATATTCTTTAAGCTTTATATACATGTTTAATATTTAAACTTACAATTGATGATATCTAACTACATTTTCTTAAGCTTTAATATTCTTTAAGCTTTATATACATGTTTAATATTTAAACTTTTGTTTTTTATTAAAATCTATTTGTTAATTCATTTTTTATGATCTACATTGAATTTTATCGTTGAGTTCTCTTATTATAGATAACGATAAAAATAAGCGTAATAATAGAATTTAGCAAGACAAAAGAAATAATTTAAAATTATCGATTCCTTCGACACTGATGTTAAAAACTTATAGTCAGCGTATGTATCTTTAATTTCTACCCTAATAGTCCCTGCGTTTGTCAAAAAATGCATCAATGATCCTTAAAAAAAATTTATAGCATTTTTGGTACAATAATACTAAAGTAACCTAGGCACCCAAAATGTAAATTTTTAATATTTGAGGGCATTTTAGACTTTAAATACTAGTATACTATTTTTGTATTTTAGTTACTCCTAGTATACTATTTTTGTATTTTAGTTACTCCTAGTATACTATTTTTATTTACTTAAAATAGTTTATTGTTGTTATGAGTTTAAAAATAAATACAACCTTAAAATATTTTAATTATACTTTATTTATTTTTAAAATTAAATATTATTCATTATAAAACTCAGTCTATATGAATGAAAAAAATAAATCTAATAATAACTTTTTTAATAAAAAATATTAAAGTGAATTATAGAAAAACTTTTTGCATGTGATATATTTCATTTAAAAATTTTAATTAATTTTTTTTTAATTTCAGAAGAAAAAATATTATAGTGAACTATAGTAAATTTTTTACTTAAAAAATATTACTTAAATATTTAAATGTTACTATACTTAACTGAAAAATAAATATTTTAATTACGTTAATTAAAATATAGTATAGTGAGAAAATAATTTTAAAGTATAATAAAATCTAAGTTAATTATATCTACCGTAAATTAAAGCGAACTCTTGCAAATATTTTTAATAATAATATTAAAGTAAACTAAAGTAGCTTTTTTTATTATAAAGCTCAATCTATTCGTTATTCAAGTAGTTATTGAAAAAATTCAAGTGAATTATAATTCAAAAGAAATTTTTTTATGTTGTAAAAATATAAAATCAACTAGTACAAAAAAGGTAAAAAAATTTAGCCCTAAAATGTGTTTTTATAAATGTCCAAAAAAATTGCAAGAATGAAGAGATACCAAAAATGTGATTTCCAAAGACCAAAAATGCCCTCCATAGCATTTAGGGGATTTTTCTAATGTATAAGTGTAAAAAAGACCGATAGGTACCAAAAATGTGATTTTTAGGGATCAAAATGGCTAAAAAAATATTTTTAGGGATCATTGATGCATTTTTCGATAAGATCAGAGACTATTAGGTAGTTCACTCTAATTTCTATTTATAACCTCTAATTATAAATCTCATTATTCATTTCTCTTTTTGTAGCCCCTATCATTTACTATGTCCCAGTCGCTTATAAGTTATAACAACAAACAAAATCTACAACTATTAACAATGTTTCAGGCACCCAATATTAAAATTCTAGTGACCAAGTTAGTTTTTTTATCTTTTGTTTGCTCTCCCCCCGTCCCCTATTAATTGTCTACTTTTGTCATTTTTGTCTGTCCCTCATTTATTGTCTATTTTCATTTTTTACCATATATGGAAACTAGGTCATACGTCACACTAACTCATTTCACTCACATTTTATTATAAAATTAATACTATATAAAAGTAAGACTCACATTCCCTTAACATTTTCAACTCATTTTTCTTTATATTTCCTAAAATCCGCACTTGAACCAAAGTGGACAATTGTTGGGAGACAGAGGGAGTATCATAAGACCCGTATTTGCAGGCATAATTAACAGAGAGAGTATAAATGGCAGGCTCCTTAAGAGAAACAAGGATTTAAATGGGTTAGTCATCGTATACATGTAGTCTTGAATTTAAGTTTTGTGATATTGGCGAGGTAAACTCTACTTAATTCAAGTGAATTGTCTTGCTCTCAAACCTGAACTCATAAAAACAGGAGAGAAAACTGGCCAGTATTCAATTTGCACAAAACCCAGCATTTTTCTAAACTCGCATAAACAATCACAAGATTACTATTCTACCTTATTATACACATTTGATTCAGCTGATCATAAATCCAAGATACAAAATCTATCATCTCTGCCCTGAGCCATCGACAACATTCTAGGGTTGTGACGCCACAAATTTTACACACAACATATGTATCTAATCATCCGACAGCTGAACCTCGTAGAAAACATATCACACAACAAATATAAAACTTGTAACACCATCTATCCTTGGATAGCTCTGTCATGCAAGACTGTGACTGTGAACAGCATCAAGAGTGTCTCCTCCGCTTTGAGTTGGTAGCATGACGGAGATTATGCAGGGGTGGGGAACTTATGTCAGGCACAAACGCAGCAGATTCCGGTGGATTGTGGAAACTTTTAGGCCAGTAAAGCCCGGATGATGTGGGCGGAGAAGTGATCTGTGGCACTGCCCAGTATGTTTCCGGCACCTGACCCAGGCAATCATCACCCTCTAACTCACCATCAGCAGCTACTAGAATTTGGGAGCTATCTGAACTTCCAAGCTTCCCACTGTCTGCCTGGTAAAATACGTAGAAAAGGGTGATGATTGTGTAGGTTAGCCGATAAATAAGTTGAACGTGATGCAGAATCTCTATCCGAATTTTAAGCTTGTAAAATGAATACAAATGTTGTCAAAGAAATATCATCAACTACTAGCCAATTGCAAGTTCTAAGTAGCCCACGAGAATCTAGAAAAAGTCAAAGATTAACCAGAAGATGGTTAACATGTATGCATAGACTCACTATATGTCCATACCCTAAAGAACCATGCACCAAATCTGAAGATATGAGACTCTATATATTATATACCTTAGATGACTCCTTATCCATGAAATTGTAGCTCTGAGTGAAATCACCATATCCAAGAAATTCATCAAACTGCCACTGAGAAATACTTCCAGCGGAACCTCCAGAGAAGGACAGCTTTGACAATGGAAAATCACCACATCCGCTAGCTTGAACAGGTATGCTTTTACCATATTGAGCAGGTGATGATGCTGGGGTGGCCTTTTTCGGAAGAGAATGACGTTCTGGTTCTGAAATTTTCTCAGCATTATTTGCATTTCCTAGAGATGGTTCAGCATGAGCTTCTGTAGCCTCAAGGCCAACCTTAACTCCTGTGAGTAAAAACCTTTGATGCCCTGATACTAAGGAATTTGCTGTGTGTATAGCAACATCACACTTTCTGCAAAGTAGGGCTCGGTCCTCTAAGCAAAAGAAATAGCCAACAGTTTCCTGCATAGTAAAGCATTAGTCATAAGAATATGAACAAAGAAACACCTTGTGGTGGATTAGGGGTTGAATAAGATTAGTTTTTTTCAAGACAGAAGATACTCGTACTACCACCACAGTATGATAACAACCAAGGTTAGATTTTGGTAGCAAGGACAACTACCTTTAATGAAGATTACAAACAGACCTCCTGAAAATTGCAAGTCATGTCCTATATTGCTAATTCACATCTAAAATACAACAGGGACTGAGTTGCATCTGAAGCACTTCCATACTATTATATCACAACAATAAAGAGAAAAGCACACAAATCTCTCTTTCTCTCTCTCTCACACACACACACACAAAAATGCAGTACCAAGTTATGATAGAAGCTGACAGAGCGAGAGGAACGATAAATTGGAATGCGAATTTAAATAGCCATTAGAATGGGACCAAGAGCACATAAATCTAACAACTTAGTACAAAAGATAAGGGGAACAATATCAGAATAGGGAATTAAATTAGCCAACAGTACTAGACAATTTGGAAGACTATGGCATAAACAATTGGTTTTTTATCAGCATAGTTTCAAGAACACCCTTATTAGAGAGGGGGGAAAACGGATGCAGAAGTGTAACATTAGCATGATATCAATCTTAGACTGACCAGATTTTTAGGTGTGTTTGGGCATCAAATGCCCTCTTCTTGTTTACTTATTTTCCCAAAAAGATAACATCATATTTTCATCAACACTTTCCTGTCTCTAACTCCATCAATTGACTCGACCTGCCGTGCATGCAAAAAGATGGCACAAATGGAAGCACATTTAGAGGTATGGAGAAGATCCATAATTAGAAAATAAACAGTAGAATTCTGGAATGACATGAGTAACAGGACAATGGGAATAGCAACAACAACTAACTTAGTAGATATTTCACCAATTCAGAGAAAAGCAAATTGTCTGCATAAGCAATGGTGTCACAAAAGGGAAAATATAGGAAAACCAAAAATTGACACTAAAAGTTGTTTTACCAGAAAAAATAAATAATTATGTTTTTATAAACTTGGCTATATTTCCACGCTATCCTATGAAGTCAGGTAGACCAAGGTTAGTTAAAACTGACGTGTTGATACGAATATGCTCTTTCTATTTTATCCTTGCATTTCCCTTCATGTTTCAAGAATAAAGGGAGATTAACAAGGATGTGAAGAGAGATTTCAACTAGCTAATATGGGGAGGTCCTGAATGAGAGATCGGAAACCATTTGGAACTTGGCACGTTGCACCTTCAACATATGTTTAGCAGAGTGGTACTTGTTTCGAATTGAGAATATGATATGTGATGGTATGATAAGGAGACGTATTGACATTTTAGCAGTAGAAGTTTCTTCGATACCTCAATAAAAACAACAGTTGGTCACAGATACTTGATATATATGCTTCAGCATCCAACATTAACAGCCCTCAGTACCCTGCTTGCTGGGTAAAGACTGAAGAGATATGTCATGCCCTCAAACAACTATGAAATACTTCGTCTAGAGACAAATAAAACCCAACCACCATCTCAGACTGAGATTCCGTACATGTTTCAGACTGAGCAGCAGGAACTGTTACCGATAGACGTCGATATATTAAACTCATAGCACTTCTTTAACGGGAAGTTATCAAGAGAATCAAACAAGGATAGAGATCCCAATCTAATGTGCAACTAAAACTTCATCCAATCCCAAAATAAGAAATTTTCTTTCCTCTCAATTTTCCGCCCTTTCTCCGTCTCTTGCGAGATCAACGACGACAGTGAGAGGGTAGACACAAATATGAGTTGGATAAGCAATATGATAATCTAAACCACACACCCCTGTTACGACCTTACCCCGTGATTTCCCAATTGTAGATCGCAACGTAAATCAACAAACCACAATCGATGAAATTAACGCAGCAAGGAACAATCGACGAGGAATTATGCAAACGTAAACGATCAACAGATACAATGCAACGTAAGGAAACAGAGGATATAGCTTCAGATCCACGATCTAAGCTCATGAACAAACACACAGTATAACATGACATGAAGATGGTGTTGTGGTCCCTTTTATATGCATCCGATCACATGCCCCACGCCTTCCTTGCCACCTCACTCCGCCACCTCAGCCTGCCAGCTCGGTTGAACCATGTGCTACTTATTGATCCACATAAGCTTATTCATATATAGTAATTAACTACGCCACGTGCACCGCACCACGCAGCTAACTATGTTGCATGCACATACGAATATTGCTCGAGATAATTGTGCAATAACCCCTCACCAATAATACATCAATAAAAAACAACCTCTCAACTTCACACAAACAAGTTTAATCATTGGACAGATATTTCATTCATACAAGTCAAACACACAAAGCATAAAATCAATAGTAAGAGATGTAACAAATTAATTTACAATACAATTATCAGGTATTGCATTTGCACATGTTAATTTTGTATTAATATACGAATAATGAACTCTACACATTTTATAATTAATTTAACCTAGCTCCAATTGAACTCAATAGAAAACTAGTCGAAGAGATTTTGCTAGAGGGAGAGAGAGGGGGTAAAGGATCAAACCTGGCAAATATCGCACTTTGGCATCTGCGAGGAGGCGGTGGAGAGCGGGACTCTCTGGTGTTTACCGGCGAGCTTATTGGCGGCGTGAACCTTCTGATCACAGGGCCAGCAGAGAGCGGCCTCGTCGGCGCAGCAGAGGACGTTGGCCTCCGCCGCCTCGCAGACGTTGCACTGAATCTTCATATTGGTTGGACGAGAATAAAATTGAAATCCACTTGCGAAATTCAGATGAGGAAATATAGGTCCTATAAATTGTGAGAGCTGTGTGAAGAAGATACTTCTCTCTCTCTCTCCCCAAGTTGGGAGGAGCATTGAATGCAAGTTGCACTACACTGATTCCGTTGTATTTAACATTAAAAATTTGGATTTACACTAGGCCTCATATAAATTATTTCGGCATTACCTGTGGCGCCCAACTATATCATACTATTCATCTTCCATGAAAAATAATTTTATTTTGCAGACAAACAAAAAAAAAGTTTATTTTTAAAATTTGAAAAAAAAATTCATACTTTGGTCACTTTTCCTCCTCCTCTCCTTTTTTTTCTCTCACTTTTACAATTTATTAATCCGTCTATTCCATTTAAAATGACTCATTTCGGTTTTCACATGTATTTTAGAAAAATCATAATAAATAGTTAAATTGCGGATAAGTAAAGTAAGAGATAGAATAATATGGAAGAGACTCTTTTCTACATTATTCCTCTCTTAATTTACTATCCCTCCACTTTAACTATTTATTATGAATTTTATAAAACACGTGTGAAAAACGAAAGGAATCATCTTAACTAGGAAAGAGGGAGTATTAAAATTTGTATTATTCTATATGGGACAATTTTTCTTGGACGGAGGGAGTATTTAATTTATATTAACAAGAAATTTGTATACTCTCTCCTTTCTCCACACTTGAATGATGACACAATAATTTTAGAACTACTATTATTTTATTTATTTGGTGAAGAGAGAAAATATATTTTCATATATTAATGTAAGAATATTTTTTAAAAGAAAATATAATACTCCCTCCGTCCCACATAATTTGACCCAATTTTTCATTTTGGGCCGTCCCACATAATTTGACCCATTTCACTTTTACCATTTTTGGTACTGGACCCCACATTCCACTAACTCATTCATACTCACATTTTATTATAAAATTAATATATAAAAGTAGGACTCACATTCTACTAACTTTTTTAACTCACTTTTCATTACATTTCTTAAAATCCGTGCCCGGTCAAAGTGTCCCAGATTATGTGGGACGGAGGGAGCACTATCTTTTATAGAAAATAAGACAGTGAGTGTCTACCCCACGCATGGAAGTTCGGAGTTCCATCTGACTCACACGTGCAGGGCTGTTTTAAAATTTCTTAAATCTTGATAACTGTAAAGAATATAAAGAGAATGGAACTATCAAGCTATTAGTATATATAATTATTCAAGGTATATGAGTTTTTAAATATTCAAATTTTAAAAGTAAATATATACTTTATATTATAATCTATTGCTTCATTTCATTTCATTATATCAAGAAGGGCATAAGGGCATCAGCAGTGGGGCACCTTAAGGCGCGCACTAAGGCGCGCCCTATGGCACGCCACGTCATCAGTTTTATCCTCCTACCTCCCTACCTGCAGTGGGACGCCCTAAGGCGCGCCCTAAGGCGCGCCCTATGGCGCGCCACATCATCATTTTTTAAATATTTACAAAATTCATACGAATTTAAAAAAATTAATAAATTAAAAAACGAATTTCAAAAACTTCATTTCATTTAATAAAAATTAATACATTACAATGCGAATTAAAAAAAAAAAACACAAACTCAGCGAAGGCGGTTACGAGCCCACACTTCTTCAATCATGTCGCTCATGAGCTGCGCATGATCCTGTTGGTTGCGCATTGAGGCCTGTCTAGATAGAACCTCATTGAAGCCTAACGGTAACCCTCTATCAGGTGTCTCGGTCGACGTGCCGGACGAGCTAGATGCACGGTCATCTTCATTCCAATCGGTGATGCTTCCGCCTTCATTCTCGACTATCATGTTGTGCATGATTATGCACGCATATATGATATCGACGATGACTTCCTTGTACCAGGAATCAGCCGGCCCTTTCACAATTGCCCACCGTGATTGGAGCACACCAAATGCCCGCTCGACATCCTTCCGCGCCGACTCCTGCTTTTGCGCAAATAAAACCCTCTTCTCACCAATTGGGCAGCTGATCGTCTTTAGAAAAACTGGCCACCGTGGGTAGATGCCATCGGCCAAGTAGTACCCCATATGGTATTGACGTCTGCTGGCAGTCGGCTTGCGCAAATATGTGTCGCCATAGGCTCTACTATCCCCCGACAAAAGCGCTTCAGACACTCGCGGCCTGTAGAAAATCAAAAACGCGTGCCATCGTCCGCGTAGCCCACAGTGGGGCGGACGATGGCGCGGCCGATGGCCTATCGTCCGCGGCCATCATCCGCGTAGGCCGCAATGGGGCGGACGATGGCGCGGACGATGGACATCGTCAGCGCTATACTCCGCGCCCTTAGTATAGGGCGCGAAGATCGTCCGCGGCCTATGTCAAGCACCCGCAATGGCGCGGATGATGGCGGGCGCGGACGATGCGCGCCATCGGGCGTGCCATCGTCCGCCCCATTGCGGATGGCCTAAGAATTGCTAAAGGCACTGATATACTGTAAACACTCTTCATTTATTTGCCAATCAATAAAATGAATTATTTTGTCACAATGTGTTATATTATAAGATGTTTTGCAACATTTAAATGTATAAGAAATAAACACGATCAGTTTTTGGCAAAAGAGAAATGACATTTCACAACCTAGATAGACATTGACTACCTAATCGCGAAAGATTGCAGTGTTAGTCCGCATATTTCCTAGTTTTATGGAAATAAATTACACTGGTGTGGTATAACATTGAAGGATATAACAATGAGCCAACTCTTTATTGTTATTTACTAAAAAATGAAGACCCGATGATTATTATTTCTTAATTCATACATTTAACGTTGGGTATACAATATTGGTTATGTATAACTTTGATTTATCAAAGGTATAGATTTTTTATAATCCACGAATCCGATATTTTGGATAGTGTTAATCAATGTTTAGTGGTGCTAGTGATTGTTAATTAAGTCAATATCAAACTTTAATTAATTAATAAATATTTATATCTTAAACATGGGAAATAATTATACTCCCTCCGTCCCAGCTCAAGTGATTGATTTCTTTTTAGCCGTTGTTTTGTGAATATGACAATACATAGTTAAAGTGAACAGAATGTATAGTAAGAGATTATTCTCTTACTTACTTTACTTTCTCTCAACTTTAACTATTTATTATTATTTTTCCTAAACACCTGCCGAAAAATAGTCAATCACTTGAGATGAGGCGGAGAGAGTATTACAGAGGATAGATAGTCAATATTATTTTACCATAGTAGTTGATAATAATATTCTATTTGTGCTTGAAAAAGTGGAGCTCAATTTAATTAATTAAACTCAAATAGGTGTAGCTCAAATCCAAACATACGAAGGTACCTGACCCCTAACATAACTTTATAAATAGTTGAATAGATGAAAGACAAATACATAAGTGTCTATACTCAAATTTCGTCCCCCCATATACTCTGTAGGGATCGAAATGTTTACCTATTTTAGAATATGAATTCTGTCTTTTCCTATTCCTAATCTATACATTTTGACAAGCTTAGCTCACTTTCAGACTAAAATACAAGTTTAGGAAATAGTCAGAAGAATTATGGTCTAGTTCTGAAGATCATCACATAGAAAAGTAGCAAACCACTATAATTATTTGGAGAATTATAAAGATAATGATTTTTCTCCGTAGAATTCATGTTTAGGGTTTTAATCTCGTTTAAACATGATTTTGTTCAAGTTCTTTGCATACAGACATGTCAATTTGCACGAATAGATTAAATCTAAATAATCACTCAAATAGATCATGCGTTTGATTTGTTTAATTTGCAAAATCTTCCGCTGCAAACCCCAATAATAAGATGGTTGATATAAAAAAATTGTTTTTATCTTATATTGCAGTATTCTCTATAAAATAGTCTTATTTGTACATAGAAAAAGTTTATAATTAATATGTGATTAATTAGTAATTAGACTAATTTTACTTCAATGAGATACTTGCCCTGTCTTCTAAACATAGACTAATTTTGAAACAATACATGTTTTACTATGTAATTAGTAAAATAAAATTAAGAAGGAAAGAAAAAATAATTAAAGTATTGTTAGAAAAAATGAAACTCACCTCAGTAAAAGAGAAAAAAGTTTTATTTTTTAGAACTAATTACAAGAAGATTTAAAATGATAGTTTTAAGGACTTGAGGTAATATTAAGTTATTGAGTAAATTTGAATGATAATTTCGTTCATGCCATAAGTTTGTTGACGTGGTAAAAAAATTTCGAGTTATCTTATTTAGAGCGAAATAGCAGAAATAAAAAGTTGAAAAAAGGTGCCCAAAAGCCAAAACGAATATTTAAATGTACGGAATAAAAGTTGCTTTCGTGACAACGAAAATAAATTATTCCCACAAAATAATGAGTGGTTGTTGAAGTAATTGTGTCCGTAAAAACTTTCATAAGATTCATAGTTAATAAAAGCGTGAAAATAAAATAAGGATAATTGTATTTCTGATTGATTGAGAATAATACAATGTCTCCTATTTGAGACATTTATAAGACTATGTTAAATTAATAATATACTCCCTCTGTCCGCCATTAGGAGTCCCATTTCTTGGCGGCACGGGTTTTAAGAAATGTTAAGAAAAGTGGGTGGAATAAAGTTAGTGGAATATGAGTCCCTCTTATATATATTAGTTTTAAATAAAATATGAGTGAAATGAGTTAGTGGAAGGTGGGGCCCTATTATCATTTATGGTAAAAGTGAACCGGGACGCCTATTCACGGACGAACGAAAATGGAAAAACGGGACTCCTATTCGCCGACGGAGGTAGTATGGAATAATAGAGATATGGGGATACTATAGATATATCCGTATCAATTTTTCATTAATTGAGAGTCACAATTTTGGAAATTGATTTGCGAGATATTGTTGCCATCCATAATTTGGTAGTCTAATTTTGGGATTTGATTTGTAGGGATTAATTTAAGTAAGAAATCAAGATGGAAATACAAAGAAGAAGAAGGCGCTTGAAGTAGGATATGATTCTTTTTTTTTCTTCTTGAATTAATTCCATTGGGCACAAAAGAAATTAATTAACATTAAGTCAACAATGTATTTAGATAGTGAAATAAAACAAATCCAACATTTGTATTTTATTTAATTTGACATGGAATTTATATAGTAGTCCCCAAATAGTATTCCATTTTAATTATTTACTTTTGAAAGTCCAAAGGATTTAAAGAAATAACTTTCTCCTATTTTCCTCATATTTTAAATGAGCGATCTCACTTCCGTTCAAACAAATAATTAATACCATGGTATTATTCTAAGTAATAATTATCAATGAAAACTCTTAATCAAATAATAAGACTTCCCACCAAAACAAATGCGATCCAAACTACGCGGATCATACAAAACATAGTTATTAGTTTATTAACGTTTATTTTGGTTTCCTATTCACCAACACTTGTGCATTTAAAAGGGTATAGAAAAAAAGGCGGCTAGTACAGGTTGTTTGTCTCATACTCATCCCACCTCTTCTTCTTTAATATCACACATCCTTGAGAAAATTTTCATAGGTGGGAATTTGTTGAAAGGCCTCCAATAGTGGAATGTTGATGTGGACTTTTCAAAAAATATATAGAGATCTAGAAAATTGTGCATCAAGTTTATGACTTTGTAACTAGATTGTAAATGGTTCTTTGGGCACAAAAGACTTCAAAAATAGGTACCTCCGACTTCTTCATGTCAAATTCCTCATCAATCACTTCCTTTTTCTCTTCCTGGGGCTTGGATTCCTCTTTAGCCATAGGACTGTCATAACTTGTGCCACTTCTCAAGTTGACGGATTTGCAATACTTCAGTTCTTAATCGTTTGTGCCAAAAACTATACCAACTTACATTTTGAGCAATTAGACTCAACCAGTGTCAAGTATTCTCATTAAGGGTGGCAAATCTTGCATGTTAGGTCATTATCGAGTCAATCTGTTAACGACACGATCCAATGATGACAAACACGAACTGTTAAAAAAATCCGAAATCCAAACACGAACCGACCTGCTACCCTCAAACCCGAACAAGGCACGAACTTATTAACTACACGAACCATATTGGATCAACACGATAACAATACGTATATGACACGACACTATAACAATACGACCCGATAGCACGGTTAGAACCTGGTAACACGTTAAGAACTTGATAACAACTGTCATTGATTAACAAAAGTTACAAACCTTAAATCTGATCATTAAGAGTCTAATTAGTAACCTAAAATTTGATTACACAATCTGATCAGGTGAAAATATAACATCAATAGATTCATAGTAATAAAATCCAACGAAATCCAACCAAAAAATGTCATTTTTAAAAAATACTAAAAAATAATATTATTATTTCTTAACAAGTAACCCAAACTCGATATGAACACGACATGAAATTTTCGTGTTCTTAATGGGTCGACCCGATAAAGAAACGAAGCCAATAAGCTTTGTCTCAAACCCATTAATTTCGTGCAAATTCATCGTGTCGTGTCAAAAATTGTCAGCCATAATTCTCATGTGCATGCTTAGCTCCACGACTTCGAGCTTGCCATGTATTCCTTTGTCCTTCCAATGGATACTCTGAGAAGGTCATCAATGGTATCCTTGTTCGGCTGGTTAACTGTTGGAACATATATACTAAAAACTATTTTTCGAGTTTATTATGAATTTGATAAATTGCTTGTATATTGCAAACTCTCCTCATTTAATGAGAATAATAAATATTTTCTTCATGCTGTGTACTTTACTTTAATGGGTATTGACCATCTTTAATTATATAATTAAAACACCGGAAAGTAAAATCAGTCTAAGTCTTCTACATTGAAGGCTGGGTCGTGGAACAGGTCATCACAGTAGGTGACCCAGCCAGAACCTTGTAGAAGTAAAACTATTTCACAACCTAGATAGGCTTTGGCTACCTATCGCGAAAGGTTGCAGTGACCATCTTAAAGTCGTCTTTACCTTGAGAATGACTAGTGATACTGGTGTGGTATAACATTGAAATGATCTAAAGTATAGACACGTCTTTATTGCTAAAGAATTTCTTAATCTACAATAGAATATTCCAAGATCTATAGAGTATATTCTAGATCTATATTTTATTATATAGTTGCAAGATAGAATATTCTAAATCTATAAGAATATTCTTGATTAAGAATATTGTAGATCTATGATAGTTTATTCTAGATCTATGTTGTTGTGTTCTACATATGTGTTTCAATTATGTAGATCTACATGTTTGAAAAATGTGATGGATGATTGTTTTCATGCTTGTTATATTGTGTGATTGTTGAATCTTATTGTTCTTCGTTTTATTGTAAACCCACGAGGGTTGATCGTGGTAGATTAGGTTTTGTTTTTCCTTGTATTTTCTTTTGTAAACAAATGTAATAGTTAGAATACAAAGAAATGTAATACAATGGAGCAAACAAGACGAAGAACGAGGCGGAGGCTCCAGGCTGGCGGCGACGGTGTCGGCTGGGCAAGTGTCACGCCCGCATTTTCTAAGGATAGAAAACACGGTTGATCGCGACTAGGGGAGGATTAAAGAAGCGGGGAAGAAAAGGGAAAACAACACAACTCGACCATAGCTCGAAACAAACGGGAATAGCTTGAATAAAATCAGAGTATCTCAACAATCAACAACTCAAAAATGAATATTATCTCAACGATACAAGAACTCAAAAGAAGGACAACTACTTAGCGGAAGAATTTGAGAGAAGGAATATGCCACGTGTGAAGACATGACACATTCTAAACACTTAATTTCTTCAATGGTCTTGCTCAACACCCACCGTACCCGTCACGCTCAACCTGCAAATTTTTAAAAAGAAATGCAGGGCTGAGTACTTGATGCACTCAGTGGACTCATGCCGAAAACATTTTATAAAAAGTATTTATCATGCCACCATTGAGTGACCATGGGGTTTTAACTTTAGAAATCGCCCAAGACACTAAAATCATTTCCATCGTAAAACTCGGTTGATCAACCATTTTCCCATAGCTATCTCCCATATCTGATCCATTGATGACAAGGAACGTGGCCACATTCCAAGTCACTAGACCGGCCGACCCAAAAGACGGCTCACGATCTCCATAGGTGTACACTAGCCTGAATAGGGACTCACTCCCTAGACAGACCCGAATTCGATTATCCATTGATGGCAAAAGCCACATCAGATAGGTTCCATAGAATAAAACAAAACACGGCATGACAAATATTCATATCATTTTCACATAAAAATATACTTAGGGCATTGCCCATATTTAAAAAGAAAGCCCACCTCGCTTGCTTATACCACACAATCACGACTTTACGCAACCTTTTACTCTTGGTACCCTCGTACGTGCAACAACCCTTGTCAATATCACCACACAATCAGGTTTTCCATTATTACAATTATCATGCATATCCTATCGTTCCTTTCATCGTTTTCTTAGATTGTCCATTCCCGAACGTTCATCAACATAAGGAAAAATATGCCATAATACTTCTCAACGTGTTACACATAATCATGCCATAGGATACCTTCTTAAATCATACATGCATCATATAATTCATTAAAAATCATTTAAAATTGGCAGAATTGCGCGGTTGGTTTGTAAAAATCATTTAAAATTCATCCGGTCTCCGTTGGGGCTGAAACTTTTTCACAATACAGTAGACACATAAAATATCATTTAATTAAAATTGCACATCAAAATAATCTTTTTAGGTCGGTCAAATCGAAAACGTAACTCCCTGGTCGAGAAAAACAATTTCTGGCAGAACTGCGCAGTCAACTTCAAAAATTCACCAAAAAATACATCTTTCGTCCAAATAGGTTGAAATTCACACACCACACAGAAGACACCTTAAGGTTTACTCAGAAAAAAGAATCGTATAAAAAGGAGTTCGTTTGGTCGGTCAAACATGCGTCGGAACCTACTGTCCGAATACTACAGATTTCATGCTCCAAAATTCGAGTTATCCTAAATGAATGCAAGGAAATCAAGGCTGGGAATTGATCGGTGATTACCTTCTTAGGCGGCAGAAAACTCTCTTCTCCAACTCGGTTCTTTCTCTAAATTTTAGTTCCTGGTTTTTCTTGGTATTGAATTTATGTGTAGAAAGATCGTGGGATTGATTGGATATATATAGGCAGAACTGATAGATATTGATGGATTTGGTGGTTGGAGAGATTTTAGGGAGTATAGATATGGGGAAATCGTTTGGTGATATGGTTTAGAGAAATATATTTGACCAAGTCAACTAGGAAAAGATTTAATTAGATTTATTTGATTTTTTTTTTTTTTTACGGGTGTTACAATCTACTCATCTTAACAAAAATTTCGTCCCGAAATTTGCTTACGTCCTTCGAATACAGAATTTCTCCATCATCTTGTCTTCCAAGCAGCTTCCTCATGTCGCTTAATTAACATTGTAGTTGAAAGTCACATCGCTGCCACTTTTAATAAATTACGCGAGATTAGACTATATTAAATTAAATTGCGCACTTCGCATCATCCCTCCTTTTCTTGCACCCTCTTTTGCATTTGAACTTCATTTCGTCTTCGCTATCTTCCACTTCTTGAAATCTTCTTCGTGTTCTTTTTGTTCTTGTCGTTCATGGAAAACGTAGGAAATAGTAAAATAGTTCACACATCAAGCTTGCTCGAACGTTTCACGCAATTCCAAGAAAAAGTTTCATGGTCCACCGGCATCCATTCGCACTCTCGATTTCCTTGCCTCGTTGTGCCTTGACAAATTAGGGGTTCTCCCCAAACTTTCAGATTTTCGTTCATTTTTGTCACTCGGGAAAGTGATAGATTATCTCAACTTAAAACTACGGTTCGCGTGTATTCAATCTAGCCTACAACAAAAGCACTCTATGTTCGCCACATACTTCATCATCTCTCATCTCAACATCTACCACAATTAACGTCATTCATACCACAAGATAAACACACAACATTTTCACATCTCATAGCTAAACACTTTCGCACCTCACATTTGCATTCATAAAATTTTGACACAAAGCTTTCTTCAAACTCTTTCACACTTTCCTAAAATTTCCACATCTCACTTTTAAAGTAAAAGTTTTGACTCAAAACTAAAATATACTTTCGCATAAACTTTCATCCATCGTATAAAACACTCCATAGAATAACGCATCATACTTTGCACCTCATAACATAAATATCATCATACTTCCATAGCTCAATTTTCCAAACGAAAAAGTTAAAACTATTTTTCTCGAAACTCAAAAATTTTTGAATAATTCATAAACACAGTATTTCCATTGATCAATTTTTTTTCATAAAAGATAAATCACCCCATTGCATAACATACATCTTTCTATCACCATAGATTTTCATCTTCTCGCAAAACACACACACACATATATATATACCATAGCTCCTCTATCCCATTGTAAAACATACTTTGTTTTCATAACCATAACTCTTCTCATCTCATTTCCAGAAAACTTTCTCATAAAAAAAATTTTCATAAAATAAATTACCTCTTTCTTGATTGAGCGTGGCGAAGCGGGATGTTGAGCCTTCAATGCATAATTATTATTATCATTATCATTATTATCACTATTATTTTAGTCTAGCGAAATAAGTCTAGACTAAGACTGAAAAAGACTCTCGGGTCCAGAGCGGAAAGAAAAATTTGCTCTGATACCACTTTGTCACGCCCGCATTTTCTAAGGATAGAAAACACGGTTGATCGCGACTAGGGGAGGATTAAAGAAGCGGGGAAGAAAAGGGAAAACAACACAACTCGACCATAGCTCGAAACAAACGGGAATAGCTTGAATAAAATCAGAGTATCTCAACAATCAACAACTCAAAAATGAATATTATCTCAACGATACAAGAACTCAAAAGAAGGACAACTACTTAGCGGAAGCATTTGAGAGAAGGAATATGCCACGTGTGAAGACATGACACATTCTAAACACTTAATTTCTTCAATGGTCTTGCTCAACACCCACCGTACCCGTCACGCTCAACCTGCAAATTTTTAAAAAGAAATGCAGGGCTGAGTACTTGATGCACTCAGTGGACTCATGCCGAAAACATTTTATAAAAAGTATTTATCATGCCACCATTGAGTGACCATGGGGTTTTAACTTTAGAAATCGCCCAAGACACTAAAATCATTTCCATCGTAAAACTCGGTTGATCAACCATTTTCCCATAGCTATCTCCCATATCTGATCCATTGATGACAAGGAACGTGGCCACATTCCAAGTCACTAGACCGGCCGACCCAAAAGACGGCTCACGATCTCCATAGGTGTACACTAGCCTGAATAGGGACTCACTCCCTAGACAGACCCGAATTCGATTATCCATTGATGGAAAAAGCCACATCAGATAGGTTCCATAGAATAAAACAAAACACGGCATGACAAATATTCATATCATTTTCACATAAAAATATACTTAGGGCATTGCCCATATTTAAAAAGAAAGCCCACCTCGCTTGCTTATACCACACAATCATGACTTTACGCAACCTTTTACTCTTGGTACCCTCGTACGTGCAACAACCCTTGTCAATATCACCACACAATCAGGTTTTCCATTATTACAATTATCATGCATGTCCTATCGTTCCTTTCATCGTTTTCTTAGATTGTCCATTCCCGAACGTTCATCAACATAAGGAAAAACATGCCATAATACTTCTCAACGTGTTACACATAATCATGCCATAGGATACCTTCTTAAATCATACATGCATCATATAATTCATTAAAACTTAGCAACAAGTGATATTTTCACCTAACAACAAAACTGGCAGAATTGCGCGGTTGGTTTGTAAAAATCATTTAAAAGTCATCCGGTCTCCGTTGGGGCTGAAACTTTTCCACAATACAGTAGACAGATAAAATATCATTTAATTAAAATTTCACATCAAAATAATCTTTTTAGGTCGGTCAAATCGAAAACGTAACTCCCTGGTCGAGAAAAACAATTTCTGGCAGAACTGCGCAGTCAACTTCAAAAATTCACCAAAAATACATCTTTCGTCCAAATAGGTTGAAATTCACACACCACACAGAAGACACCTTAAGGTTTACTCAGAAAAAAGAATCGTATAAAAAGGAGTTCGTTTGGTCGGTCAAACATGCGTCGGAACCTACTGTCCGAATACTACAGATTTCATGCTCCAAAATTCGAGTTATCCTAAATGAATGCAAGGAAATCAAGGCTGGGAATTGATCGGTGATTACCTTCTTAGGCGGCAGAAAACTCTCTTCTCCAACTCGGTTCTTTCTCTAAATTTTAGTTCCTGGTTTTTCTTGGTATTGAATTTATGTGTAGAAAGATCGTGGGATTGATTGGATATATATAGGCAGAACTGATAGATATTGATGGATTTGGTGGTTGGAGAGATTTTAGGGAGTATAGATATGGGGAAATCGTTTGGTGATATGGTTTAGAGAAATATATTTGACCAAGTCAATTAGGAAAAGATTTAATTAGATTTATTTGATTTTTTTTTCTTTTTTTTACGGGTGTTACAGCAAGCCGGCGGCACGGGCTGACGACGGCGGCAGGTCGGCGGCGTGGGCAGCCTTGGCGGCGGCCAAAACCTTAGCGGGCTTGGCCGCATGCGGATCGAGGCAACAGCACGGCTGGCGGCGGTGATTACCGGTGCTCGGCGGCAGATGGGCAGCCCGATGAAGACGGCAGTGGCGCGGATCCCTAAAAAAAGGCGGCGGCGACTACTTGTTTTTATTTTAGGGCAAAACACTAATTAGGGTTTTAGATGGCCCGATTAATAGGCAAGACCATTGTGGTCTTGACCTAATTTTTATGCCCTAGATATTTGATTTATTCAAATGGGGTATATATTTTATTTAATCCTTTTTATCCGGAGTACCATGGTTCATGGAAAGGATAAAATGTGATTGGAAAGGATAAAATGTGATTTATTTTAATTATTTGATTTTAGACACTTAGTGATTTAAAATCAAATGATTTATTTGATTATGTGTGATGTGACAAAGTGTGCAAAATTATTTGCCTATGTTATTTACCTCTTATGTGAGTTAAATAATTATTTGCTTGCATGATAATCAAATGAAAACCATTTTTATTTAAAATGATTAAGCGATAGTTACGAACAGTCATGTTGTATATGGTCTCCATAAATGGTATTCAAATGTGACGTAAATTATATAAGATTTCGACCTTTCTTTAGAGGAGTCATGTTATTAGTATTATTTACAGTTTTCGCAATATTTGAATAACTAAAATTGTTCTTTTAAATGAAAGGCATATTTCTAAAGCAATATCATATCCAGTGGGAGCAATATTATCAAGAAGTGAGCATTGTTTAAAAGATGTTAACCATGGTCTTAGAATCTTGTTGAGTGGCGTGCGACCTTTCTTTAGAGGAGTATTCAAAGCAAGATAAGATTCTTGAGGACTAGAATTATGGTGCTAACTTAGGCAATATTAGGCAGTCATGCCATTTTTATGGTCTCTGTACTATCTGTCGGTATTGTGACCAAGAAAAACTTTTTTAAAATCTAAATAATCCATGACATCTTTTGGTGCTTGTTTATTTAGCATTTTAATAGCATATGTGATTCTCGAATGTTTTATGGTTTTTTACATTCTTTTATCATGTATGGTTGTGTGATGGATACATTTTATTTTTCTCAGTCAATATCAATTATGTCTCTCAATCCATTATCTGTGATCTTGAAAGAAAACAAACTCGAGTGGCCAAATTATGTAGACTGGAAACGTAATTTGGATAGTGTTCTCATCGCTGATGATTATAAGTTTGTGCTTGAAACCGATTGTCCCGCAAAACCCGTCGATAATGCCTCAAAGTAGGAGAAGGCCATGTATAGAAAGTGGATAAAAGGAAATGAGATGGTGAAGTGCTACATTTTGGCTTCTATGTCAAATGTACTTCAACATCAGCATCATTCCTATGAATTCGCTCATGAAATCATGGAGACCCTTCAATCCCTCTTTGGGACTCAGAATCGATCTGCTAGATCTCTATCGATCAGGAGTCTCATGAATAAGACTATGAAGGAGGGCACACCAGTTAGGGACCATGTCCTTGAAATGATGCGCCACCTCAATCAAATTGAGGTCTTTGGAGGATCAATAGATCCAGATTCTCAGGTGGACATAATACTCCAGAGTCTTCTAGCAAGCTTTCAGTAGTTCAAGGTCAACTATGAAATGACTAAGCAAGACCTCAACTTAGCTAAGTTTCTAACTGAGCTTCAGAACGCGAAAGGCATTTAAGCCCAAGCTATGTTGGTTGATCGCGCCTCCAGTTTCAAGGTCAATAGACCAAGAAAGGATGGCAAGGCGGAGCAGGCCGCCAAAGGATTAAAGGTTAAGAAGGGCAAGAAGAAGGTTAAAGCAAGGAAAACTGGCAAGTGGTTCAAGTGTGGTGAAAAGGGACATTGGGAGCCAGATTGCCCTAAAAGGGTAAAGGTCCAAATGGTTCAGGTATACACCAAGCTCATGTTTTTGAAACTCACTTAGTAACTGTTTCTACCCATCAATGGGTAGTAGATACGGGAGCCAATGATCATGTGTGTTTTGATCCTGCTCTTTTGCAGGAATCAAGGAAACTAAGTGAAGGCGAGATCACTGTCCATCTGGGGGATGCTACTAGAGTAGGAGCGATTGCAGTGGGAGTTTTTTATATTCGCTTCTCTAGTAGTAGAGTTTTAGTATTGAACAATGTTTTATTGATACCTTCGTTTAGAAGGAACCTGGTTTCGGTTTCTAAACTTGTTTTTGACAGATATTCTGTTTCTTTTCATGATGCTTGCATTATAAAGAGAGATGATTATTTTATCTGTCAAGGTATCATGGAAAATAACTTGTATACTATACGCTCTACGCATCATCTTGTTGAGTCAAATAACATATCAGTTTCTCGCAAGAGAAAAACTTCTCCACACGATGTGAATGATATGTACTTGTGGCATCTAAGGCTTTACATGCCAATCCGAGAAGGATCCAAAAGTTAGGGAGCCTTAGCTCAATTGAGGGACTAAATTTAGAACCTTTTCCAACTTGCGAATCCTCCTAGGAAGGCAAGATGACCAAAAGATCATTTAAGATCAAAGGAAATAGAGCTAAGAAGGTACTAGATCTCATTCACTCAGACGTGTGCGGTCCAATTCAAACTCAAACTAGGAGAGGCTATGTATATTTCATCACCTTTATTGATGATTATTCGAGATTAGCCCAAGTCTATTTGATGCAATGCAAATCAGAATCCTTTGAGAAATTCAAAGAGTTCAAGGCATTTGCAGAGACGCGTCATAGTGAGACTATAAAAGCCTTACGATCCGATCGAGGAGACGAGTACCTTAGTGATGAACTTTTGGGCTACTTAGCAGAAGCTGGGATTGAATCTCAATTAACTGCACCTGGCACACCTCAACAAAATGGGGTTGCAGAATGATGTGTAGTGTTAGTATTGGTTGAAAACTTTCCTTTTTAAACTTAGTCTAATTTTTGTGGACGGACTAAAATAGCAAAATTTGTCTATTTTTGTGGACGGACTAAAATGGCAAAACTTAGAAATAATTTTGTTAAAATTTAAAATAATAAGAAAGAAAATGAAATGTAAATAATATGAATATTGTGGATTAAAAAAATATAAAATGCCAAAGACTTCGTTCTTGCAAATATCCAATAAGCACAGTGACGCGGATACAGGTTGCAGAGTTTGCAAAAATTAAAGGAAAGAAATGCAAGTGGAGAAAATGAAGTCCGTGGTTTGCATTTGGGCTGTTGAATATTGGGCTAAAAACTGTAACTAAATGATTTAACCCATAGCCTCAAATAATATTCCTATTTACTTACCTTTTAATATGCAAATGCCACTAGTTATCTTATTAATTGTATTTTATTAATTTTTCTCTATATTTTAAATTTTTAAATAAGTTCTCCGGATCTATAAATAGTTGTATTGTATTTGAATGTGAAAATTAGTAAAATAAACTCATCATATTACATGTTATTATTACTTATTTGTTGTTTCTATTTTCTTAATTTTATTATATTAAATTCCTTTTTATTGTTATCCATTTCCTTATATTTAATATTTGTGGATGCTAGTAAGTATATATTAATACATAGGGATGCTAGTAAGTTTATAAAATATACTATATAATCATGTACTAAGGGTGCATTATAATGCTAACTTTTCTAAGTTGCTAACTCATCAACGTAATGTATTAAAAATGTCAACACGATGATAATGAAATGTCAACATAAACTTAAGTTGATATATTAATATATTGTGTTGACATTAATATTTAAATGTCAACACAGTTTATGTGTTGACATTTTAATGTTATCGTGTTGACGTTTTTAATACACTACATTGATGATTTAGCAATTTAAGAAAAATTAGCATTATAACGCATCCCTTAATACATGATTATATATATATATATATATATATATTATAAATATTTATTTAAATATTTGATTGATAATTTTACTCTATATCTAACTTCATGAGTTGCATTTATGGACCTGTCATATATTTACAAAGCGGATGAATTAAACTTATTTGCTTGTCATACATTTAAATACAAGTAAAACATCTTAGAAATGTAAAATCAAAACACATTACAACAAAATATTCATTCTCACTGATAGAAATCCATGGCTTCCATCCTAAAACCAATTGGTTTTAGGATGAAAGCCATGGATTTCTATCATGGTATCAGAGCGGGTCGCCGACTGTGGGTCATATTTAACTGACCCAGTAGTATATCTGGGCCGAAACCGAAAAAATGACTGACCCAGCAGTATATCTGGACTTAAAAATTTGGGCCAAGTGGTCCAACTGATCGAAAAAAAATTGGGCCGATTGTCCAATCGATTAGAAAAAAGTCCAACCCCTCCAAGGTTCACCTTGAAGGGTTTGAGGGAGGGTGTTGGCAATTGAAACAAAAAATATAACATATAACTGTCTCACATCGGTGTCAAGAGAAAACTGAAACTAGTATATAAGTCTCATGGGCCCCTCCTTCTATCACCAATTGATTTTAAGATGGAATCCATGGATTTCTATCACTCACTAATTGGTAAATAGAGATAGATAATTTGATAGTCAGATTTTTATGATTTGCCATGCAACCACAATAAATTGTTTAGAGCATCTCCAGTGGCGGCCTTCCGGTAGGATGTCGGGTCGGACGTGCGGAAGGGCGTTGGGGACGTCCGCCATTGGAGCGTCGAAGGTCGGATACGGACGTCCCGTGAGGACGCCGGGTGTCCTCGGACGTCGGCGCGACGGGCGGGCGGACGTCCGCCATTGTGGCGTCCAGTCGGACGTCCTGTTTTTAAATTTTTTTTATTAGTATGTAATTTTTTTTTTCGAATCATGTATGTTTTTTCCGATGAAGTTGTTAATTTTTCCCGTTCGTATTCTCGGTCAAATTTTATTTCCGTAAATGTAAATTGTTTTATTTGTAAATGTATGATTTTTTTTTATTGCGGGATGTCCTAGTGGGAAGGGCGATGGGAAGGGCGGATTGTGCAGGGGATGTCCTAGTGACGTGGCAGTGAGATGGGAAGTCCTAGTGACGTGGCAGGAGGTGTTTTTGAGATGTGCTAGTGGATGTCCTAATGGGACATCCGCCCACTGGAGATGCTCTTAGTAAATCCCATATTTTATTTTAGGAAAATGCAATCAGAGCAACTATTGGACAAAGGTGGTGGTTATTTCGGTCCAATGATGATAGAGGTCGAGAAAGATATCCTGAACGAAGCAACACATGAACTCAAATCAGAGCACGTTTGAGACGAAGACTATGCCAAATTGAAAATGAAAATGAAATCTGGAATGTATTTAGCAAGAAATTGGTCAACAGTTTAACTGCGCCTATATATAACTCTATTTGTCCCAATGAAGATAGCCCACTTTTCTTTTTAATACAGTATGTTTCAACAAAGATGAGAGGCGGCATATCGAGCATCCCCTCCATTTGCGGGGATGGGGACGGTTGGGTGATTGGCTCGATGCCTAGATAGGCGCGTCATCGGTAGAGGTGGCCTTTCGCGACACCCGTTGTGGGAGAGACACTGCAACATGAGAGGGTGGAGGGGGTGGGTAGGGTTTTGATATTTTTTATTTATTTATTTAAAATTCTATAACTACCTACATATCCTTCAACTCCATTTTTCATTCAATATATTTATCTCTTTCAAAATTCATCTCTCTATAAAAATATGAATCTTATGTAATATGAAAATGCTCTTGCCATGGAATTGATCGTGGATGCACTGCCAGCGATCTTTGAAGTAATTGCTGGATAATAAAAATACCCGGCGGTCCGAACTCCGCTTATACCACAACCACAGAGGTTTATTCATCGAGACCACGAGGATGCTGCTCCCCGACTATTCTAAGACTATTTTTCCAAGGACCCCCTGATGGCCTCAGCAGACATTCCGTCGGTGATTTCAGATGTGGCGACCGTTATTTTTGCGCACCTCTATGCACTCGTTGCTCGTGACGAATACATCCTCCAACGCCCTGACGGTGTTGGACGTGTCGGTCTCTCTACATTGCAGAATTGCACAATGACAATATGAAAACTTGCATCTGGCCTGGTCCAGAAACGTTCGACGAATGTCTCCATGTTGCCAACATAACAGTTTAGGAGTACCTTAAGTGATTCTGTCATGGGGTGATTACGGTTTTCCGAGACACTTATATGCGGAGGCCAACATCCAAGACAAGCAATGACTCACAAGTAGGAGATGACTCAAAAAAGACGTGAAGCGTGCGCTCGGAGTCCTTCAATCACGGTGGCTGCTCGGAGTCCTTCAATCACGGTGGCTATAGTGAAGGGTTCAACACATTCGTGGTAATGAAATATAATATCTGACATCATATAAGCATGTATCATAATGCATAACATGATAGTTAAAGATGAACGAGATAACGTCACGATGTGGCAAGACGATTCGGTTACCTTCAGTTCGGCTATGGTAAGCGACCCCCCACTCAAGGTACGATTCCACAATTTTGCGAGTTTACAACCCGCCATGCTTCTATGCGCGAAGAACAAATTCACGACAAACTCCAAGACTACATGATCAAAGAAATTTGGTCATGCACCAACGTTTTCTAGCATTTACTTACTTTTAAGTTATATTTATAACTGTTAATGTTTTTATGAAGTAATTTCGTGTTATACATTGCTTGTTTCAATTTGAAAGTAAAATAATGAACAACGAAAGTTAATGTGAGAGGTGTGGGAAGAGAGGTCTATCGTACAAGTTGTGGTCTAGTGCAAAAAAAGAGGGAATGATGATGCGGTAGGATGAATTTTGTTGGTAGTAATCTGCCAACAAATTCAAACAACATATTATAAGAAATAATTTTACTAACGGACGAAGTCTTCGGTATTGCTGACGAACGAGATCCGTTTGTAATTTTTTTACCAGTAATATTTTTGTTGATTTGCGAAGTTTGTTTGTAACCTACCGATAATTGATTTGACAGAAAGATATTTATGAGTTACTGTCTGTAAGAAAATTGTTGGTAAATCCTGTATTTTTTTGGAGGAAAATGGGATGACATATCATATCTGAACAACTATTAGGGTATCCACTATAGGGGCGGCGCGCCGGCCGCCCCGCCGATATATAGTGCATGGATCGTCCGCCCCGAGGCGGAAACCATTTTTGGGGCGGAAGGCCCTCCGGCGATAAGGGTGCGAGGACGCGCCGGTCACACCTCGCCGCGCCGGCCGCCTCTGGAATTTTTTTTAATTAGTTTTTAAAATTATATTATAAATACCACTCCTCCACCACCCATTTTACAACATTTTCAAACACTCTCCATTAATTCACTCTCTACACTTTCACTCTAAAAAAATGCACGATGGAGACGACGAATCACCCGTCACTGACGAATCGGGATATGGCGGATATCCTTCCCAACCGTGGGGTTGGAGTCAAACTCCCCCACCGTGGGGATCGAGTCCAACTCCTCCTCCATCTCGCTTAAGTTTAAATGTTCGTTGTATAATTTTACCGTTTTTAATACAACGAATATTCGGTCTCAATTACCTCGTTTTCTAATTATTTACATTCCGATAATTTTAATTATAATTGATTTAAAATATATGAAAAAAATGAAAGTGGCTAAAAATTTTGGGGCTATTGGAAGTGTCCACCTTATAGCTGCGGACACTTTTTTTTTGTGGGCGTGGACAAATAAACTGGGACTGTGGACAAAAAGGGGGCGAGCCTATTGGAAGTGTCCGCCTTATAGTAGATGCCCTTAGACAAAGGTGGTGACTGTGTTGGACTAGTGATGATAGTGGTTGAGAAAGATATCATGAATAAGATGACAAATAAAAGGAAGCAACACATCAACTCAAAACAGAGGACATTTGAAATGAAACAATGCCAAATTGAAAATGAGAACGAATCTATGGATGTACTTAGCAAGAATATGGTCAACAATTTATTAGAATTTTCGCATGACAATCCATAAATCGCCAATATATTATTGTTTTTTTTTTCTTTTTTTTTAATAAAAAACGCCCTTTGTGGGCGGGAGGTTTAGGCAGACCTCCAACCCGTAAATAATATCAAGATAAAATGTTCTAACAACATGATCTTAGCCCAAAAGTGACTAGGATCTAAACAAGAATATGAAGAAGCCAAGTAGAGGTCCCACAAGTCGAGATACTCCGTACTACCAAGTGGAAAAAAACTGACTATATATATACGAGGGAGAAACGAAAAATTATCAAAACCAGCCACCAAAGAAGCTGGATCAACCCACATCTCTACGTCGGAAACGGAAGTTAGGATATCCCAGCTGGTCCATCCTAACCAGCGCCTTCAGATACCGAGGCGCAGAGATTGGATCATAGTAAGTAAGGGCAGGGGTCTGAATCCCCTACCTGCAAGAAAGTCAGCAGCTCGGTTCCCTTCTATGTAGATGTGTGAGAACCGAACATGTCGCTAAGAAGTCATACTCCGGATTAAAGCCATGTGATGTCTGAAATCCGCAGCGCCAAGCTGTCTAGATGACAACAAGGTAACCCGAGCCGTTGAGTCAAGCTCAATCCAGATGTGTGTCGAAAGCTCCATAGCCATCTCGAACCCCCGAATCAGAGCCAACAGCTCCGCCTCAAAGCTCGATGATGTGGCTATTGGAGCACAGAAGGCACGCAAAAGTCCTCCATCAGAGCCTCGAACCAATCCTCCCTCCCCCGCCTCCATTGTTGATGTAGAGAAGGCACCGTTAGTGTTTAGCTTCACCCAAGGGGCATGAGGGGGATGCCATAGGATGATGAGTGACCGCAGAACACGCTGTCTGGGGGAGAAAGGCATGAAATCAACCGACGACGAGCATCCCCTCCAGTGGGTAGGGGTGATCTTGCCGGCCAAGACAAGCACATGCAGGTGGTGAGTGACCTGCCCAATAACATGAGAGTGACGAAAAGGACGACCGCCATGCTTGTAGCCGTTCCTCTCCGTCCAAAGAAACCAAACAATCAAACTGGGAACAAGAAAACTAATATGTAAGGCAGGAGCCCTGTGGAAAGAGGACCTCCGCCAGTGACCTAGTCTAAGTGCAATATCAGTGTTCGTGTGAATCGGTGTGTGCGAGGAAAGAAACCAGACATCGAAATACTCCCATGCAGAAAAAGCCGAATGACTCAAGAAAAAGACATTACTAAGAGACTCGACTGAAGGAGACCGACAACACTGACATCTAGACGCTAACTCAATCCCCCTCCTCTGCAACTTCCCATCCACTGGCAATCTACCAAATAACAACCTCCAAATGAACACCGAGATGGTAGGGGTCAACCCTTGGTTCCAGATAAGCCCAAAAATCTCCCTCTTCGGCAATCTAGTCCGGATGCTTTCCCAGGCTGAGGTCACAGAGAACTCGCCATGGCTAGTCAGACTCCACCGCCTCACATCCTTTGCCCCCAACTCGATCGGCGTGGCTCTGATCTGGTCTATCACATCTGGAGGTACGTCAAACCTGAAAGATAAACTATGCAGCATATCCTCATCCCATGCATAATCATGCCAATATGATGCAACGACCTGAGATTGAGGAGGATCATTTCCCGGGACGCACAGACTCCGAATGGGGCTAGCCCCAAGCCAGACATCATCCCAGAAGCTGATCTTCCCCTCACCCAAGGACCAACGGATATACTCATGCATGTATGACCAAATACGACGCAAACGACGCCAAGTAGGACTATCATGCGACCCATAAGGAGATGTATGCAAATGACAAGGAAGGATACTGTACTTCTGGGTCATGAACTTGGCCCAACGAGGATCCTGAGCTAGCAGTCTCCACCACAACTTGAACCCAAAAGCCACTGACACTTCCCTGAAGCGGCGAATACCCAAGCCACCCTCATCAAAAGGCAAGCAAATCTGTCTCCAAGAAATCCAGTGTAGCTTCCTCTTTTCTCCAACTGTACCCCAAAAATATCTAGCCAGAATTTGCTCCACCTCGTCCAGAAAGTCAAGCAGAGGATTCATGACCTGTAAGATGTGAAGCGGGATGGCGGTGAGGGTGCTCTTAATCAAAGCAAGTCGACCCCCAAAAGCAAGATGTCGATGGGACCAACTGTGGATTCTGTCCATGAGCTTCTGTCTAAGGGGCAAAAGATGATCTGCCTTCCTTGCTCCTCTGAAGATCGGGACCCCAAGGGATGTGAAAGACATCACCCCTCTCTGAAAGCCTCCAACCTCCTCAACAATGCTAGCAAACTCCATGTGCTCAGTCGCCAAAAAGAAATGTGTCTTCCCATTATTCACCTTCTGCCCAGACACAGCAATGTAGTGATCCAGGCATCCAACCAACCTTTCCACTGCCTCTCTATGTGCCCTCGAGAATATGATTATATCATCCGCGTAGGAGAGATGAGTGATAATGGGGGCCTTTTTTCGGCATCTGTATATCATCTCTCTATCCCCCTTGATCAGCCTATCCAGACATCTTGAAAGGAAATCTGCCGCTAACACAAAGAGGGAGGGCGATAAGGGATCCCCTTATCTTAGCCCCCTTGAGGACTGAAAGAAACCCGCCGGACCCCCGTTCACCAGGATTGAGAACCAGCATGACGAGATGCATATACTAATCATACTCACCCAGGTTGTTGAGAATCCCATCGTTTCTAAGACCTTGAGCAAAAACGGCCACTGGACTCTATCATACGCCTTTGCCATATCCAGCTTGAGTGCCAGATTGGGCGATCTCCCTCTACTCGAAAGCTCCTTCCCCAGGTCAGGTATTAACTCTTGGGCGAGAAGAGCATTGTCACTAAGCAGTCGGCCCTTGATGAACCCACTCTGATTCGGTGCAATGACAAGGGGGAGTAAAGGTGCAAGTCTTGAAGCAATGATCTTTGTGACGATCTTGTTCGTAACATTGCAGAGGCTGATCGGTCTATAGTCCCCCCACGTGACTGGGTTAGGCTTGTTCGGAATGAGGACGATCATGGTAGCCGTGAAGCTTCGGGGCATAAACGCCCCACTGAAAAAAGTCTACCACAGCTGCAATCACATCCCTTCCCACAGTGTCCCAGCAGTGCTGAAAAAATAAAGAAGTGAACCCATCCGGCCCGGACACACTATCACCACTGATCCCAAAAACTGCATCCCTAACCTCCTTCTCCTGCGGTGGCGCACACAGGGCCTCCTGGTCAACTGAATCTGGAAGTGTATGGATGAGAGATAAGTCAGGCTCTGCAAGGTCCCCAACGTCCGATGTCAGAAGCTGCTGAAAGAAGGCTGCCGCTGACTCTCTGATCTCTGTCTCCTCTGTCAGTGTCTGCCCACCAAACTCGACCGTGTGTATCCGCGACTTAACTCTCTTCTGTCTGACCCAGCCATGAAAGAATTTGGAGTTCCTTTATCCATCAGCAGCCCATCTAATCGCCGCATTTTGCCTCCAGAATTCTTCCTCCATTTTCGTCCTGATGATGAGCTCTGCAGACACTCTACTGAATTCAGCTCTATGTGCTGGTGTCGGGTCACTATCATATAAAATCTGTGCCTCAAGCACTGCCTGCTCTGCATCCTTTAGGTTTTGGATGATGTTGCCAAAAACTTCTCTGTTCCAAACCTTTAGGAGCTTCTTAGTCCTGATGAGCTTGAGTTGGAGGTTCATCATGCCATTATATCCTGTCTCTGCCTCCCATACTCTGGATCTCGCCCCTAAAAGTCTCATGTCTCACCCACATATTCTGAAATCTGAACGCCGGTCTCATGGTCTGGACAGAGAATTGACATCCCACCAAAAGTGGTGCATGATCAGAGCTAAATCTCAGCAAATGTGTCACTCTCGTCGTAGCAAACACCGATGTCCAATGCTCTCCAATCAAGATGCGGTCCAACCTCTCCCAAAGCCCCCCCTGTACCACGTGAAGATCGGTCCATCGAAACCTGGGTCAATCAGCTGGCACTCAGCAATAGCATTGGCAAAGTCCATCATGTCTCTGTGCCTGTCCGTGTCACTCCCATGTCTCTCTTCATTGGTCAGGAACATGTTGAAATCCCCTCCCACAAGCCACGGCCTTCCTTCCATAGCCATCGAGATGTCTCCCAACTTCTCCCAAAGTGCCTGTCTCGTCTCTCTCGTGTGTAGCCCATATACTATGGTGATGTAGATCGGGAAAGGGAAGACTGCGGCAGAGATCTTAACGTGTAAGGCCTGTCTCGAGTCATCAACCACTTCCACTGTCCAATCCTCATGGGCAGGAATCCAAATATGACCACTTTCATTGGATCCCGCAAATCGAAGGCCCTGAAAGTTCTTCCCTAAAGCTGGTGGTGTCCTGTGTGGTTCAATCACTGCCGCAAACAAAATCTTGTGTTCTCGAATCAGATATCTCAGATGTCTCTTAGTGCGGGCATTCGCCACACCCTGAGCGTTCCACACTAGGAACTGGCTTGTCATGGGGAACAAATCAGGTTTTGAGCGAGGTAGAAACCCTCGCTTTCTTCATCGCTGCTTCAATCACAGGTCGGCGATCCCCATCACTAGCGATCTCCATCGGTGAGCTCCCATTTCTAGCAGCCCCATTCCGTATTCCTTTTGCCCTTCTAGCCTCGTGAAAAATCTGAGCATCTGCGATCCCGTCATGCAGAACCAAGGTCATGGACGCCTCTGTCTCAAGCTCCTCTGATACGATCATGGGAGCCGTGCATCAAACATTTCAGCCGCAGCGTGATTCCAAGGGTACTCAACCTATTGAAATGACGTCTAAACGATCTTCAAAGGCCACCAATGTGTTCATCTTCGAAAGAGGGTCGCGTGAGGATATTGCACGCCTCGATCGGAGTCCCGTGGAGAGAGTTATGGCTGATTTACAAAATCCGCGCAGAAAGATAGCAAGTCCAGAGAAAACACCCGACCGGGTGATTTCGAGGTGCAAAACACCCGACCGAGTGTTTTCATGCTGAGCACAATTGGAGTCCAGGAGGTTCACCCGGCCGGGTGAATTAACTTCGCGAAAACACCCGACCGGGTGATTTTACTGTTTTAGACGATTTTCACTTATTTTGGGCCATTTTCTTGGGTTTCCAACCCTAGCTATAAATACCATTTGTGAGACATTTATTTGCAGACTTTGATGAATGATATTTTAAAGACTCCTTTGAGAGCATCTCCCTTGTTAGATTTTTATCCAAATTCCTACATGTAGGTTGCTTGGTTTATGTTCATTAGACTAGATCAAGTATAGGTATGCATTTATGGTGGTGTAGTCATGAATGTGGAGCCAATGGAGTATTTGCTTTGGGTGAAAGTAGCCTAGGATTGCCCACATCTTCTTGTGGGAGGTCATAGGTCCCTAAAGAGGATTCCTCCTTCATTACACTTTCTTCTCATCCATTTTCTCTCCATCCAAAAACATTTTTAGTCTAGTTTTTGAGGCTAGGCTCTTTATCTTTATCTTTAAAAACTAAAAATTGAAATCAAACACTAGTTTAGGTATTTCTTGGGCACATGGAAGAATTCCCTCACAAGAAACCTTATCATCCTCATCCTCCAAAATAACAAACCTATTACTATGGACCCCTAGTCCCATGTGATTCTCACTACCCGGCAAACTGCTCCCTCTAAAGGTGGGTGAGAGTGATCTTGGTCTGTTCTGCGATTCCCCACCGTCGTCCGTCTCAAACTCCGAGCCCTCGGTATCTGACATGGCTCGACCCTCGACCTCCTCTAGCCGCCTCAGCCTTCTTTTCTCTCTATAGCTGGCTCTGCTTTCCGGACTTCTCTTCGTCTTCCGTATTTTTCCCTGTCCAGAATGTTGTAGGACAAGCATGCCCGAGTTCGGGACAACAGGGGGCTCTCGAGTCTGAAGACTGCTACTATGGTTGTCGTTTCGGTTCGCCACCACTCTGTATTCATACTTGGCTACCTGACCTCCCTTATTCTGTCCCTGCGCCGCTGAGACCCTCATAACATTGCCATTCTTACCTACACGGTTCCAGCCTGATTCTGCCTCTGTCTTCTCTGTAATTTGCTTTCCCCGGTTCTGTCACCCTTGTCCTCCTCTCATCTCATTCTGATACTGTTGTGCCGGTCTGGAGAAGTCTTTCTTGGGTGGGGCCGGATTCTTTCCAAAAGCGTAGCAATGATCCTCTAAATGTCCCACATGCTTGTAGGATGAACAGTAGTGCAGAATCTTATCCCACCTCACCTGCAATGTCACATCCTTTCCCCCAAGTCGGAGTATGTATTTTTCCGGCACAGGCTTGGAGATGTCTATTTCAATGCAAATGCGTGCATATGACAATCGTGCGCGTGTAATAGTGTTATGATCAATCTGTATGGGTTCACCAAACAATTTACCAATGGAAAATAGCATAGATTCTTCAAAAGGATGTATAGGTAAAGCATGCAGATTACACCAAACAGCAGCGATGGGAGTCTCAAAATATAGGTCGAAATCAGCAGTTGATGTGTAATTTTTGAGTTCAAATATTAATGGTACAGTTCACACAAGTTTAATAAATTGACTCTAATATTACAACGAATCTGCAAGAATACAGAGCCGATTGTAGTACTTCGAGTGTCGATCCACAGGGAGGCGTAGGCTATTTAATTCGAGATTGATAAGATTAAAAAAACAAATTGAAAACTAAACAATGAAAATAGAGAAACTCAAGAGATAGAGAGCGTTGCTCCTAATATGCTCCAGATGTGAATTAACTTAACAGGCCAATTAACTTATGGATTAACGATTAATCTAATGAAAGTTGTAATAATCTCGTTCATTCTACTCACACTGAACATGTTCATAGATGCTTGAATTTAACCTTGCTGAACACTAAGATCAAATTCGTACTCGTCGGATTATCACTCCTACAGACGCATAGTAAGCTCTAATCCAACTTCTACGTTCCAACGTACATGATTCATTTACAAAATCAATTAAACATTCCTACAGAAGCATAGTAAATATCCAACAATTATTGTAACGACATGTAAATTAACTTATCCAAGATTCATACGTTGAACACGATACGATTCTCAAACTCTTTATCTACGTTTCCACCTTTTAACCAAGTAAAAGAGACATTGGCTAAAAGACAAGATCGAATCATAAATCAGACCGGAATTATAATTCAATGTAAAAAGCACCGTAGAAAAGATCATAAATTAATGTTAAACCATAGAATCCAAACTTAATTAACATCTTTCACAAATTAGGAGCAACGTAAAGAGCTTAGCCTAAACACATGGTAATAATCCCAATTAAAACCGTAGGAAGCATGCTCTTGTTGAGTGGAACGGAGATATGGAGACGGATTGTCGGGATGTTGGTCGGAATTTCTTCCTTCTCTTCTTCCTCCTCTCTTTCTCACCTTCCTTCTCTGTCGTCCCCCCTAAAATCTCTGCCCTGCTCTCTAATTTTCTTCCCCTTTTTAATTCCTTCCAACTGCCGAGAAACTGCAAGCTTGCAGTTACAAATGAACTACCCGGCCGGGTGGAATTTTACAACAGACAATTCACCCGGTCGGGTGACAGGAATTCGAGCCCGTCTGACTTCGCATTGCTTTATGGACCTCACCCGGCCGGGTGGAATATTACAACAGAAAATTCACCCGGTCGGGTGACAGGAATTCTTCTCCATCTGGACTTCTAGCGTGTTCCATGGTTGTCCAACTTCTCTGGCAACCTCATCCCATTTCCATTCACTCCATGTGCTAAGGGCACATGTAAAGCTTGCTCCATATCCTCAGTTAAATAGCACTTACTGTTGCTCTCTATTTTGGGACTGTAAACAAAAAAACATCCGCGTATAGAAAACAATGATCCAAGCTGCAAAATATCTAAAACAATATAAGACACGAGGAGACAATTAATGGCTAACAAAGGAACAATGATTTAGAAGGTCGGTGAATTTAGAAGTATCATTATTACGGCTAATTTCATATGCACTTTATGTCGAATGAGAAATCATAAAACGTACACCAAAACACGAATTGATGAGTTATATTTTACATAAAAATGTGTAGTCTAAAGGGGAAAATATAGAAAATATGCTTCGCATCAAATACCCCCGAACTTGAGTTCTTGCTCGCCCTCGAGCAAGATTCATCTAAAGCACAATAACTCAACAAATTCTAACCCACAAGGTTTAGTTCAAAGGTTTTCATCACAAAGTATCAAGTAAGGACGTGAATGACAAAATCTAAACCCCCAACAATTCCAATCAAGATTTCCCACTCTCAAGAACCATCACTTATCAACATAGAACTTCAAGTCAAGGTGCATTTCAAAGTAAGTCCAAGCATAAGATCATACAACTTAAACCGTCGTCATTGACTCGTCAAGCATTACTAATCGCACAGACTCGCGGATTTCAAATCAAACTTCTTTAACTCTACCAAGCTATTTACAAAACATCCACAGTGCATCAACAATAAGGTCCAAGGTCTTTATTAAAGGTTGTAATGGGGCTAGGGATGAGGTAGGATAAATATGGATAGTGAGCTCAAAAGCTACACATTTGAGTGCCAAATTCTTCCCTCCTACAACTTCCTTCCAAGGATCAAACAACAAGATTTTAAAACCAAACTCTCACTCCCCCAAACTTGAGATCAAATCTAGACAAGATTACATATTACACAGATAGAAGCTCTAACTTTATTTCATAACTTTTTTATTTTTCATTTTTTTTTCTTTTTTTTTGTATAAGACCTCGATCTTTGCAAATTTGGAGGTCGTCTTTTTCTTCTTTTTCTGGAACTTCATTCTCAACATCTAAACATCAATTCAAGTCTCAAAATGTCTACACTTTTACAAAACACCACCCAACACTCAAAACTCAAACAACAAAGCTCAAACTTGTATTTACCACCCAAATAGTAGCAAGGTCTATTGATGAGGCTAAAATGAGGCTTATTTAAATAGCTAAGTGATTGGCTAAGTGTTTACACAAACAATAGAGAATTAAGCTCAAAGTGGCTTCTAGGGGATCATTAGATGGACTAGGCATGTGATCATTTGGCCATGGAGTTCATCCTAGTGCCTTTTCCTCCCAAATCATTAATACAAATGAACGCAAGCACTTCACTAGATAAAGCAAATCAATCCAAGACAATTTCCACAAGACATGTGATTTTCATACTCTCCTCAACTCAAGAAATTGGTTGTAATCACAACATGCTCTTTCAAATAAATTCATGCACAGATTCCATCCATCCTAAGTTCAAAGATAAAGTAAGATCAAGCACGATTTCCCAACCAGAAAGCCGAAGATAAAGCATGCACCCGTCAATTACCTGATTCAACACACCTTTATCATGCAATACACCCAAAAAAACATGCATAATGCATAAAAATCATTCACAATCCCCCCCCCCCCACACTTGAATGCTACATTGTCCTCAATGTATGCAAAGAAGAACATATAAAGTAAAGGGAAAGAAGGCTCCCCCAAACTTGGCATGATATCCAAAGTGCATTCGGGTGGGTGGGTGGGTGTATTTTCCTTTGTAGGTGTGCTTCCTCATAAGCTCGAATGTGAATCCTATCTCCACGTTGCTCCTACAAAAATAAAAATTAAAACAACAAAAAGAAAACAAAATATTCAATTCATAAAAATACATCGAAGGAAAGAATTGAGCGAACAAAACCCTCGATTTATTAAGAGAAAATAAAGAAACCTAAAAACTCATTGGGTTGCCTCCTAACTAGCGCCTTTGTTTAAAGTCGTTAGCTCGACTTAGTCTTCTAGCTACAACTCTGAAACAAAAAATAAAATGTTAGAAAAATATACAAAAATAAAAAACAAAAAGAATCCTAAATTAAATAACCAGTTGCCTCCCCGGCAACGGTGCCAAAACTTGATGTGTAATTTTCGAATTCAAATATTAATGGTACAGTGCACACAAGTTTAATAAATAGACTCTAATATTACAACGAATCTGCAAGAATACAGAGCCGATTGTAGTACTTCGAGTGTCGATCCACAGGGAGGCGTAGGCTATTTAATTCGAGATTGATAAGATTAAAAAAACAAATTGAAAACTAAAGAATGAAAATAGAGAAACTCAAGAGATAAAGAGCGTTGCTCCTAATATGCTCCAGATGTGAATTAACTTAACAGACCAATTAACTTATGGATTAACGATTAATCTAATGAAAGTTGTAATAATCTCGTTCATTCTACTCACACTGAACATGTTCATAGATGCTTTAATTTAACCTTGCTGAACACTAAGATCAAATTCGTACTCGTCGGATTATCACTCCTACAGACGCATAGTAAGCTCTAATCCAACTTCTACGTTCCAACGTACATGATTCATTTACAAAATCAATTAAACATTCCTACAGAAGCATAGTAAATATCCAACAATTATTGTAATGACATGTAAATTAACTTATCCAAGATTCATACGTTGAACACGATACGATTCTCAAACTCTTTATCTACGTTTCCACCTTTTAACCAAGTTAAAGAGACATTGGCTAAAAGACAAGATCGAATCATAAATCAGGCCGGAATTATAATTCAATGTAAAAAGCACCGTAGAAAAGATCATAAATTAATGTTAAACCATAGAATCCAAACTTAATTCACATCTTTCACAAATTAGGAGCAACGTAAAGAGCCTAGCCTAAACACATGGTAATAATCCCAATTTAAACCGTAGGAAGCATGCTCTTGTTGAGTGGAATGGAGATATGGAGACGGATTGTCGGGATGTTGGTCGGAATTTCTTCCTTCTCCTCTTCCTCCTCTCTTTCTCTCCTTCCTTCTCTGTCGTCCCCCCTAAAATCTCTGCACTGCTCTCTAATTTTCTTCCCCTTTTTAATTCCTTCCAACTGCCGAGAAACTGCAAGCTTGCAGTTACAAATGAACTACCCGGCCGGGTGGAATTTTACAACAGACAATTCACCCGGTCGGGTGACAGGAATTCGAGCCCGTCTGACTTCACATTGCTTTATGGACCTCACCCGGCCGGGTGGAATATTACAACAGAAAATTCACCCGGTCGGGCGACAGGAATTCTTCTCCATCTGGACTTCTAGCGTGTTCCATGGTTGTCCAACTTCTCTGGCAACCTCATCCCATTTCCATTCACTCCATGTGCTAAGGGCACATGTAAAGCTTGCTCCATATCCTCAGTTAAATAGCACTTATTGTTGCTCTCTATTTTGGGACTGTAAACAAAAAAACATCCGCGTATAGAAAACAATGATCCAAGCTGCAAAATATCTAAAACAATATAAGACACGAGGAGACAATTAATGGCTAACAAAGGAACAATGATTTAGAAGGTCGGTGAATTTAGAAGTATCATTATTACGGCTAATTTCATATGCACTTTATGTCGAATGAGAAATCATAAAACGTACCCCAAAACACGAATTGATGAGTTATATTTTACATAAAAATGTGTAGTCTAAAGGGGAATATATAGAAAATATGCTTCGCATCAAATACCCCCAAACTTGAGTTCTTGCTCGCCCTCGAGCAAGATTCATCTTAAGCACAATAACTCAACAAATTCTAACCCACAAGGTTTAGTTCAAAGGTTTTCATCACAAAGTATCAAGTAAGGACGTGAATGACAAAATCTAAACCCCCAACAATTCCAATCAAGATTTCCCACTCTCAAGAACCATCACTTATCAACATAGAACTTCAAGTCAAGGTGCATTTCAAAGTAAGTCCAAGCATAAGATCATACAACTTAAACCGTCGTCATTGACTCGTCAAGCATTACTAATCGCACAGACTCGCGGATTTCAAAACAAACTTCTTTAACTCTACCAAGCTATTTACAAAACATCCACAGTGCATCAACAATAAGGTCCAAGGTCTTTATTAAAGGTTGTATTGGGGCTAGGGATGAGGTAGGATAAATATGGATAGTGAGCTCAAAAGTTACACATTTGAGTGCCAAATTCTTCCCTCCTACAACTTCCTTCCAAGGATCAAACAACAAGATTTTACAACCAAACTCTCACTCCCCCAAACTTGAGATCAAATCTAGACAAGATTACATATTACACAGATAGAAGCTCTAACTTTATTTCATAACTTTTTTATTTTTCATTTTTTTTCTTTTTTTTGTATAAGACCTCGACTTTTGCAAATATGGAGGTTGTCTTTTTCTTCTTTTTCTAGAATTTCATTCTCAACATCTAAACATCAATTCAAGTCTCAAAATGTCTACACTTTTACAAAACACCACCCAACACTCAAAACTCAAACAACAAAGCTCAAACTTGTATTTAGCACCCAATTAGTAGCAAGGTCTATTGATGAGGCTAAAATGAGGCTTATTTAAATAGCTAAGTGATTGGCTAAGTGTTTACACAAACAATAGGGAATTAAGCTCAAAGTGGCTTCTAGGGGATCATTAGATGGACTAGGCATGTGATCATTTGGCCATGGAGTTCATCCTAGTGCTTTTTCCTCCCAAATCATTAATACAAATGAACGCAAGCACTTCACTAGACAAAGCAAATCAATCCAAGACAATTTCCACAAGACATGTGATTTTCATACTCTCCTCAACTCAAGAAATTGGTTGTAATCACAACATGCTCTTTCAAATAAATTCATGCACAGATTCCATCCATCCTAAGCTTCAAAGATAAAGTAAGATCAAGCACGATTTCCCAACCAGAAAGCCGAAGATAAAGCATGCACCCGTCAATTACCTGTTTCAACACACCTTTATCATGCAATACACCCAAAAAAACATGCATAATGCATAAAAATCATTCACAATCCCCCCCCCCCCACACTTGAATGCTACATTGTCCTCAATGTATGCAAAGAAGAACATATAAAGTAAAGGGAAAGAAGACTCCCCCAAACTTGGCATGATATCCAAAGTGCATTCGGGTGGGTGGGTGGGTGTATTTTCCTTTGTAGGTGTGCTTCCTCATAAGCTCGAATGTGAATCCTATCTCCACGTTGCTCCTACAAAAAGAAAAATTAAAACAACAAAAAGAAAACAAAATACTCAATTCATAAAAATACATCGAAGGAAAGAATTGAGCGAACAAAACCCTCGATTTATTAAGAGAAAATAAAGAAAACTAAAAACTCATTGGGTTGCCTCCCAACTAGCGCCTTTGTTTAAAGTCGTTAGCTCGACTTAGTCTTCTAGCTACAACTCTGAAACAAAAAATAAAATGTTAGAAAAATATACAAAAATAAAAAACAAAAAGAATCCTAAATTAAATAACCAGTTGCCTCCCCGGCAACGGTGCCAAAACTTGATGTGTAATTTTCGAGTTCAAATATTAATGGTACAGTTCACACAAGTTTAATAAATTGACTCTAATATTACAACGAATCTGCAAGAATACAGAGCCGATTGTAGTACTTCGAGTGTCGATCCACAGGGAGGCGTAGGCTATTTAATTCGAGATTGATAAGATTAAAAAAACAAATTGAAAACTAAACAATGAAAATAGAGAAACTCAAGGGATAGAGAGCGTTGCTCCTAATATGCTCCAGATGTGAATTAACTTAACAGACCAATTAACTTATGGATTAACGATTAATCTAATGAAAGTTGTAATAATCTCGTTCATTCTACTCACACTGAACGTGTTCATAGATGCTTGAATTTAACATTGCTGAACACTAAGATCAAATTCGTACTCATCGGATTATCACTCCTACAGACGCATAGTAAGATCTAATCCAACTTCTACGTTCCAACGTACATGATTCATTTACAAAATCAATTAAACATTCCTACAGAACCATAGTAAATATCCAACAATTATTGTAACGACATGTAAATTAACTTATCCAAGATTCATACGTTGAACACGATACGATTCTCAAACTCTTTATCTACGTTTCCACCTTTTAACCAAGTTAAAGAGACATTGGCTAAAAGACAAGATCGAATCATAAATCAGGCCGGAATTATAATTCAATGTAAAAAGCACCGTAGAAAAGATCATAAATTAATGTTAAACCATAGAATCCAAACTTAATTCACATCTTTCACAAATTAGGAGCAACGTAAAGAGCCTAGCCTAAACACATGGTAATAATCCCAATTAAAACCGTAGGAAGCATGCTCTTGTTGAGTGGAATGGAGATATGGAGACGGATTGTCGGGATGTTGGTCGGAATTTCTTCCTTCTCTTCTTCCTTATCTCCCAAACTCTCTGCCCCATTTCTTCTGTTACTTTCCTCTTTTCTTTTCCCCCAACCAACCGCCCACAAAAACTGCAATATTGCGGTTGGAATTGATCCACCCGGCCGGGTGGTATTTTGAAGCTAAAAACTCGCCCGGCCGGGTGACTGAAATTCGCCCCTTACTGACTTCACTGCCTTCTAAAAATCACCCGACCGGGTATATTATTGGGCATGAAATTCGGCCGTCCGGGTGGCCAATTTTGAGAGCTTTCTGCACAGCTTTTTCACCATCCGAGCTTCATTCCTTGTTTCACCATTCATTCCTCTTTCTACACCACAAAACATACTTTTGCAAGCATCAAACTATATAAATCATGTAAAGTTAGGGGAATAACAATGTACAATTTGATTCGCATCAAATACCCCCAAACTTATTTGCTTGCTCGTCCTCGAGCAAGAACACAAAACATTAAAGCTCAACTCACAAAAGTTTTTCAAACGTTTTCATAAGAGCGAATCACGTAGGGACATGAATGACAAAATAAAGAAAACTAAAAACTCATTGGGTTGCCTCCCAACTAGCGCCTTTGTTTAAAGTCGTTGGCTCGACTTAGTCTTCTATCTACAACTCTGAAACAAAAAATAAAATGTTAGAAAACTATACAAAAATAAAAAACAAAAAGAATCCTAAATTAAATAACCAGTTGCCTCCCCGGCAACGGCGCCAAAACTTGATGTGTAATTTTCGAGTTCAAATATTAATGGTACAGTTCACACAAGTTTAATAAATTGACTCTAATATTACAACGAATCTGGAAGAATACAGAGCCGATTGTAGTACTTCGAGTGTCGATCCACAGGGAGGCGTAGGCTATTTAATTCGAGATTGATAAGATTAAAAAAACAAATTGAAAATTAAAGAATGAAAATAGAGAAACTCAAGAGATAGAGAGCGTTGCTCCTAATATGCTCCAGATGTGAATTAACTTAACGGACCAATTAACTTATGGATTAACGATTAATCTAATGAAAGTTGTAATAATCTCGTTCATTCTACTCACACTGAACATGTTCATAGATGCTTGAATTTAACCTTGCTGGACACTAAGATCAAATTCGTACTCGTCGGATTATCACTCCTACAGACGCATAGTAAGCTCTAATCCAACTTCTACGTTCCAACGTACATGATTCATTTACAAAATCAATTAAACATTCCTACAGAAGCATAGTAAATATCCAATAATTATTGTAACGACATGTAAATTAACTTATCCAAGATTCATACGTTGAACACGATACGATTCTCAAACTCTTTATCTATGTTTCCACCTTTTAACCATGTTAAAGAGACATTGGCTAAAAGACAAGATCAAATCATAAATCAGGCCGGAATTATAATTCAATGTAAAAAGCACCGTAGAAAAGATCATAAATTAATGTTAAACCATAGAATCCAAACTTAATTCACATCTTTCATAAATTAGGAGCAACATAAAGAGCTTAGCCTAAACACATGGTAATAATCCTAATTAAAACCGTAGGAAGCATGCTCTTGTTGAGTGGAATGGAGATATGGAGATGGATTGTCGGGCTGTTGGTCGGAATTTCTTCCTTCTCTTCTTCCTCCTCTCTTTCTCTCCTTCCTTCTCTGTCGTCCCCCCTAAAATCTCTGCCCTACTCTCTAATTTTCTTCCCCTTTTTAATTCCTTCCAACTGCAGAGAAACTGCAAGCTTGCAGTTACAAATAAACTACCCGGCCGGGTGGAATTTTACAACAGACAATTCACCCGGTCGGGTGACAGGAATTCGAGCCCGTCTGACTTCGCATTGCTTTATGGACCTCACCCGGCCAGGTGGAATATTACAACAGAAAATTCACCCGGTCGGGTGACAGGAATTCTTCTCCATCTAGACTTCTCGCGTGTTCCATGGTTGTCCAACTTCTCTGGCAACCTCATCCCATTTCCATTCACTCCATGTGCTAAGGGCACATGTAAAGCTTGCTCCATATCCTCAGTTAAATAACACTTACTGTTGCTCTCTATTTTGGGACTGTAAACAAAAAAACATCCGCGTATAGAAAGCAATGATCCAAGCTGCAAAATATCTAAAACAATATAAGACACGAGGAGACAATTAATGGCTAACAAAGGAACAATGATTTAGAAGGTCGGTGAATTTAGAAGTATCATTATTACGGCTAATTTCATATGCACTTTATGTCGAATGAGAAATCATAAAACGTACCCCAAAACACGAATTGATGAGTTATATTTTACATAAAAATGTGTAGTCTAAAGGGGAAAATATAGAAAATATGCTTCGCATCAGCAGTCCATTTAAACATCCTCATTGGATGGTGTTCAATAAACCAAGTATTATTGTTACTAGCTCCACATAAAACTTTCACGTAATCATCAATCTCAGAAAGGGTAGGATATGCTTTGCATTAATAAAATTCCAACTTAGCGTACCTTTCAGTTTGAAATTTGAGAGGGCCTTGCGAATCAAGTGGGGGGCTGGGATGGAGTGTGAGAACTTCCCAATCAGGGTGAGTCCCATGCGATCTGCAAGCTCAGAGTTATCAGTATCAGGGAAATGAAGCCAAGGGATACCGTTCTCCTGGGTTGCCGTGCCCCTTTGCTTCAGTTTATTGGGGTCCAAGATGAATGGTACATTCGAAGGCTTTGGCTGACCATCCTTAAGCATATCTGCCATGGTCTTCTTTTTCTTCTCCCAAGGATTTGTCGTATCTTTCTCGGACCCCTGGGAGGTATGAGATGTGCCTTCTCTGCTAGGTTCCTGTATGACGTTGCGGTCCATCATCGCCATCCATTCCGGGGAGGGGGTGGGGAGGGTGTATTTCTGTTTGGGTTTTCGACTTCGGCTTGAGGGTTTGGGAGTGCGGGTATTTTTGGATGGCCGAGAGGGTCGGGATGAGTTAGTTTTGGACGTGGGTTTTATCGTAGGTGACGGTTCGGAAGATGGTAATAAAAGATGGGTAGTTTTAGGGTTGATTATGGTTTTCCACGGTTTGGATGAGGCTAGGTTGGAAGATGGGTTAGTATTGTGGCCTTCTTGGGTATGGATTTTGCGAAAATCACGCACCTTAAGTTTAGGAGCCGAATTAGATGTGGGTGCGTTTTTAGCCCCCGGGATGGATGACAGAATTAGCTCAATTTTTTCCCACGTGCCAAAATGTTTCTCAATTGAGCCCGATCTCGCCACGGTTGATATGGTGCGATTAATCTCGTAGTTCGCAACTTTCACTTTCTCAACTTGTAGTACACGTGACGCATTCAAATCAAAGGTAGCATGTATATCATGGCCAAACGTATTGTTATGTAAAGTTGTTGTTCTTGATACCTCCAAATACTCCGAGTTGTCATGACGATCAGAGCCGACTCTCATATTTTCATTCTCCATGAAGTCCGGCGATCCAGCCGGCTTTTGATCAGTAGCCAAGTCGTCTTCCCCATTTTCTTCCTCCATGGTATTCGGCAAGCACATCACCGATCCAATTCGCAAGCCCGACGGTGGGATGGCCTCGGCGACGAGAGACGCCCCTACTGCTACCGTCGGCTGGCTTCTATCTCCGGCTTCTTTCTCCTCCACTCGACCTCCATCTTGCCCAACTCCTCCGCCAAGCGGTTCAGCCATGGCGGAACCCTAGCAGGTTAGCCGCCAAGGATCAATAGCCGACAATCCCACACACCTTCTACCCTAAAAAACTGATCACCCCCAGCAGCACCAGGACCGATGAAAGAGCAGGTTTGCGTAGGTGTCGTTCAAACAAGGATGTATCCTACTGATCAGGATGAAACAATCCCCTGCTAAGCCTAAAACCTGGTATCAATAATTCCTCAACCCTCTTCTACTGGGTAGTATAGTGAAGGTAGGGGTCGAATCCCACAGAGATGGTGACGGTTGGAGTGAGTGATATTCTGGAAAGGTTTGGTTAGCTACCACGGTTTGGGTTGAGACTTATCTAGACTGGAATTTAAAGGTGGTATCCTACTGGCTAGGAGGTGTGAGAGGATTCTGATATGCAGCTGTGTACGTGGACATGGTGAAACAGAAAATATTCGAAAAGTACTGGGTTTCTATTTTGGGCTAAACAGAATATCAGAAAGTAGTGGAAGTTGTGGTGACTAGGCTGACAGGTCTGCAGGGTATAATTAAAAGTGAAGGACGAAAAGCAAAAAGCATTTTTAAAGAAACAAGTGGTCCCCAACATTTGATATGGACATCATCTTCTTCAACAAACACAAACTAAAATCAGATAACAAATAAACCAGATTCAACACCATTTAAACACAGATTACTAACTCATGATTCCAGATCTACCACTAAAAATTCCAAATCTAAGATCGAACACCGAAACTGAAACTCCGCCTACTGGTCAACATAAACGAATATATGAAACACATAACCACACCTTGCATGAAACAAAACTCTACGCAATTAAACAGTATCTGAAGCTTTGCCTACTGGCTAGAACACTCAACCTGCACACTTTGAGCAACTGTTTTGCCGATATAATCAATTATGCACATCATACTGACCAGTAACCAAGGCCTAGAATACGACTTATCAAACTGCTCACACTTACCACATGCTTGTCCTCAAGCGTGAAGAACAAACAAAAAGAAGTAAGTCGAATTCTAGCCTGGTTACTCCCCTGACCGACTCTATCCTACCCTAGACTTTAACTATGACGCAAAGAAAAACACATAACTAAGACAAACACATAAAAGAAAACTAAAACACTTAGACACATTAACACAGTAATTGGGCTATATTTTCAACCATCCCTCCCCTCGGGATCAGGTGCAATCCGGCCTTAGACAGTCTTGAACTTCTGCCGCCCCCCTTTTGTCTTCCAGTCAGTATATCCGCTTGTCAGGATCGCCCACACCTCTCGACCAAACACTAGGTTCACTCAGTCACTCATACCTCACCAGGAATGTTAGGACTGCATTTCTCTCAATATGCTCAACCACGATTGCTTCGGACTTAGATCTCACGTGTAGCTACTGAAGGGCTTAAAGGTTTGTAACGGGGCTATTGGTTTGTAATGTTTTGGGGTGGATGTTCCTAAGGCTCTAGGTTTAATATTTCTGCTTTATTGGGGTGGAGGAACTGTGTGCATTTGGGCTCTTGGTTGTTGCTTCTCTTAGCTGGCGCTTCTGGCTATGATCTCCAACTGGTCAGTAGTTTCTTGTGGCTTCGCCACCCTTATTCCTTCTCTTTCTTTTTGTGGCCAAGTTTTTCTGACCATTTTCTTTTATCTTTCTTTTTTTTTTCTTTCCCCATTTTCTTCTTTGTGGCTTCGCCACCCTTATACCTTCTTCTTCTTTTTTGGACCTGGGATAACTCCCTAGTCGATTTCCTTCCAAACTTTCTTGCCCAGTTGGATTCTGCTTTCTTGTACTCCTTTTGGCCAGTAAGCTCAAATCATCTCATGCCTTGCACACACAATCCCAGTGGCTAGGGGTGTATATCTAGATACAAAGAGTTAAGAAAATGGGTTCTAAAGGTGGTTTTTTTTTGGGGGGGGGGGTTCCTACTGCCTTCAGTGTTTTCTACTCGTGGTCACTTCATCTTAGGTAGTTCGTGGCAGCCGCTCTTTTTTTTTCAAAATATGTGGAAAGTGGTTCCACTTAAAGCTTATAACTCACATTTTAAGAGGGCTTTCGTGTTTGGCTCTAAGGATGGGCTTTTCCCTCATACTTGTGTCATCTATCCTGGCTAGGAGGTACTAAGGGGGGTAGTTTCTGTTTTCCAGCATGTCGTATCTCCCTCAATTCCCCTCACCGTCAGCTCAGGATAGTTGAGTTTTAAGCCCAATCAACACACAAAAGAAAAAAAACCAGACCTAACAAGACACTAACACAAGCACAAACACTAACCACACAAATGCACATACATCCTACTGGCCATTGCGTCCCCCTCCCACTTCACAAGTGTCGACCCTCAGATAAGGCTGTGAAGTGGAAAAGGTAATGGCCAATATGGTAGACACAACGACATGCTAAAAACTAAAACTTCTCACACTTAGACTATAAAATAGGCTAAGTGGGAGAGTTTAAAACCTAAGCAAAAACCAACAATTACAAAGCACATATATACATAAACTTCTCACACTTAGACCATGCAATGGGCTAAGTGTGAGCCAACATGCTTTCGAAAAACAACAAACAAGAAAACACAGAAAACATGCGCCAAAGAGACAAACCTTTTACTTCTCACACTTAGACTATTAAATAGGCTAAGTGTTAGAAATGGGGTTTGCGCACAAACACAAATTATACTACCTAAAAAACCATCAAAACACAAACAGAAATACGGAAAACTAAAAAAGAAACATAAAAAAAGAAAACTAACTGGTCAGTAAGGGGTGGTCTATCGGTGTCGCCTGCTCCTTTGCGGCGCAGGTGGTGCAGGTGGTTGTTCCCTATCAGTTCCGGTCTGGTCCTCATCAAACTCCGCCGGCTCCTCGGCATTCGCCGGCACCTCGGACTCACCTTCTTCTGTCTCAGGTATCTGTTGTTCATCATTCCGGCCACCATGGCCACTCGGTCCAACATCTTCCTCTTGTCTTCCTTGTGCTAACACCATCAGTATCTCGTCTATCACGGACGTCATCCTGGTCATTTCTGCTATCATCCGGTGGTTTTCCTGTCCTAGCTTGGTTACTATCGTCTCCAAAGCCTCTTGCCTCTGATTCTGCCTTCTCTGTCCTGCAGACTCCTTCAGGATCCCTTCCATTACTGACGCTAACCGGGTCATTTCTGATCTCATCTGTCTATTTTCCTCTGCTATTTCATCCACAGCCTTTTCCATTCTTTCTTGCCTCTGCTCGTGTGCCGGTGCTCCCTGAGCTGCCGCTACCCGAGCAGTGGGTAAAGCCTCCTCTCCCATCGCATAGAAGTGTGGCATGTCTTGCCTCATGTATACCGCGTTCGTTCGGACGAACAAGGGGGTATCAAACAAACCTGGGGCGTCCACCATCGTCAAGGGGGATAAGTCTTCTCCCTCCGAGACAGTAATATTGTTCCTCACAAAAACTCCCAGGAAGTGGCAAAGGGAAAAATTCCGTGCGGGGTGGGTAGCGATGAGGTGGCACTGGTACGCTGTCAAGAACCCTAGGTGCAACTTTCTGCCCTTCTTAGCACACCACATGAGGTACAACTCCGTCATTGATGTCCGTACTGCAGAATTCGACTTTCCTAAAAGGTTGAAATCCAAGAAAAGTTGAACCAGGCGTAGAATATGATCGTTGAGATGGATGGAGCGGGAGATAGTGGACTGGAACTGTCCTGCCCCGGGTGAGTCAGTTCTTCCCAGGCGACCTGGGGCTCAAATTCCACATGTCTACGGGGAATCCCCCTCTCCCTCTCTCTCCACTCAGGCCCTATGGCCTCTTCCAAACTGCACATTCCTAGCCGTACAGTCCATTCAATCAAACTCATCCTAATCTCACCTCCAAACACCCTGAAGCTGATACACTCTTCATCCAGATTAGTAGTGACCTTGAATCGAAAGGTCGCAAAATATTCTTTGGCCAATTTGACCGGGACATTTAAAGCCTCATTTTCTAACACCCATTTGAAACCCAATGCATGCAAAAGGGCGAGAAACGATTCGTGAGTTTTCAATTCATCTAAAGAAGGGAGATGAAGTACCTTCCCACACTTGATCTGCTTGCTTTTGTCGTCCTCGGTGCGGTAGGCGTCCTGGAGCTTCTTGGAGTCAAACAATTTCATCTCCTCCACCACGTCGTCTGTGAGCTTCACCGCCCAACGCTTATATCGGAGTCTCTCTGCATGTGGATGCAATAACTTCCGATGATCGTTTGGAAGTTGTTGCTCCTTGTACTCCTCATCCTCCATGGACATATCACTGTCCGATTCAGATTCCTCACTGATCTCATACTCACTATCACTCTGCTCTCGCCAGCTTGATGGGGTCCTCTGAGCAGCCTCAGTGATCACTATGCCAGTGTTCACGATACGCGGTTTCTTGGTACTAGGCTTTTTCTTCATAACGGCTTTTCCTTTCCGTTTCCTCTCTACTTGGTATTTGGCTTCCTCTTCTGCTAATGACTCCTCCTGGGCAGTGGAACGGTTCTCTATATGGGTATCATCCTCCTCCGATCCCTCAGGTTCTACTGACTCGGATGCGAGGTCCAGACCCTCAACCATCCTTTCAGTATCTTCACCCCGGCCACCTTGTGTCTGAGGGACTGCTTCGGTTTCCATTGCAGTATCCTCTAGGTCAGTAACAGGTACAGACTTCTCCCAAGGTTTTGTGGGAGTGGTCCTCTCTTCTTCACTCAAGATCTCCACGGGATCTGCCTCTGTGTTCGGCTTCGCCTTACTAGCTGCCCACTTCCCTAAGCATCGTTGAGATACCCTTTGCGGCTTTGGCTGTCTAGCCTTAGGTTCGCCCTTCAACACCAACTTCCTCTTGACGGCCTTCGGTTTTGTCACCGGAGGTGCCACTGGGTTGGGTACATATGGTCTTGCTTCTGTTTCTTTTGCTTTCGTTTCCTGTGCTTCAATAGATGTATCACCCCTCTCTGCTTCTGGCTGGGGTGATTTCGGCATAATCTCTTCTTCCCTAGCTTGGCTTTCCGAGCGGTTTCCTTCTTCGGCTTCTTCACTTTCTCCTACTGCTCGTGATGCGAGGTCTAGCCCCTCAGCCACCACGGCAGTGTCATCTTCTATCCGATTGACATCATCTAAAATAGCCTGAAATTCCTCATCGGTCATTAGGCCCTGCTTCTTGGCTGATTCGTTCAGATCTATCTCATCCCTCGCCACTTTTCGGGGAACGACTCCCGCCGCCAGCGTTTTCTCTGACTCAACTGCTCCCTGTAGGCTCCCCTATTCCTGACCTTTCCTCACTTCACGTTCTTCCGAGTCGGAATCGTAATGAGCTGAATGGGGTCAATCTCCATTGAATCACTGTGTTGTGGAGTTTCTGAGGGTTCCGAGGACTTAGGTGGTGGGGTAGTCGATGGAGCTTCTCTTTCTGGTGGATTTCCAGAGGAAGTCGCAATGGGGGTGGGGAGTGTTGCTGTAGATGGCAGAATCGGTTCCGAAGAATTTTCTCCGAGTACTCTCTCTTGTCCCCCGATTTGACCCAAACCGGCCAGCGCCACCGACCAATCCCTATTGGGGTCCTGCTGCCGAAGAAACGCCGCCATTGCTTCCAAGGAGACCATTGTTGGCGCTTGAGGAGTCAGCTCCGATGGTTGCGGTTGCGGTTGTGGTTGTGGTTGTGGGCTCGGCGGCCGTTCTTCCCGCGGTGGTGGTGATTCTGGTTTTTCTTCCCTGCGGGTGGAAGTGGGTTTGATTTTTGTTGCGAATGCTTTCCTTCCCATGGCTTAGATCTGTGAAATTCTGGGTATGAAGTGGGGGTTGGTGTTTGCGGGGTGATGGTGGAAATTTTGCAGAGAGAAAAGTTGTAGAGAAAAGCTGGTTATGGGTTGGAATAGGGCAGTTGTGGGTTTGCAACCGGTTATAGGCGGTTCCAAACCGCGTCGTTTCGAGGGAGAGGCGGTTGAGAATATTAACTCCTGATTGGTCGGCGTGTCCAATCTCTCTGCTCACGCGCCCCTTCCAGCCGCTGCTACCCTGCAAAAGCTGCAGAAAGTCCACAAATTCAAATTCGTCCCTTAATGATTTCCCCCTATATTTCCTAGATTAGAAATAAAGTAAAAAGGACACTTAAATAAAATAGGAGTTTCACCAAAATGGTATTCTGATGGTCAGTACGTACTCCCAATTAATATTTGAGGTCCGAAAAATATTTTTGGTTTTTCTTAAAACTAACTAGCATGCAAAGGTTCAAATTAATTAACTACCAAATATGTACCATATTTACATCTTCTTTAGGAGAATTGGAATTCCACTTAGCCAGCATATGCAAGTTACGCTGAAAAGAGCTAGCCCAGTGGAATTCCATTCCCTATCCTACCGGTCAGTATGAACCCTGAGTGTGTGGTTTCAGTGGAATCTCATCCACCACAGCCACGTCACTGTTGTCTGATAAGGCTAATTTCATGCATGGGTCTAGGGATTTAATTCGTGGTTTTACTAGGACTAACGCACGTTTTAAGCCAGGTGTGTGAAGGAATTCGCCAGGTCCAGGAAAGAAGACCAAAAAATCACAAGGTCGAGGAACTGGCGATTTAGTGAACGATTATGAAGAGAATTGCTCGACGGAGGAAGCTCCAGAGTTGAAGGGTAGAATAGAGATTTCTACGAAGACTCAAGGGCTATTTCCGCATCTATAAAAGGCAGAAGCATGCAAGCTGGAGGGATCTTCCCGGGGGAGACCTCACCACAGCCTGTTGCTTAGTTCACTTTCCCACACACACACTTGATACTAGTTTTGAGGAGATCTCAGTTCGCACGTCCGGGTTTCATCTTAGCTTCTGATATGGTGTAACACCGCTCTTGTTAAGAGCGAAGAAACAATTTATTTTCTGCTTTCCGCATTTTGCTTACTTTGCCGAGCTTCGTTGTTCGAAGCTCGGTTCGCTGTTTTCACCGAATAGTTTCTGGTTTAAGTGCAAGTTTGATTTTCCGTTATGGCGATTGTGTTGATTTCTGGTTTGATCGTTTCGCTTATTGAGATTTTGGAGTTTTAATTTGTCTGAGTTGAATGCGTTTCGCAGCTGTTTACTGAGTTATTGCAGGTTAATGGTCAGATCTGGGAGATTGGAGTTGGATTGTGGAAGAATTTTGCTGGATTTGCTGGATTTGTTGGTTGTTGGGTTCGGATGTCTTGGATCCGGAGTGGATCAAGCATTCTGACGTGAATCTGAGTAGTTTCGATCTGATTTTCATGCTTAGTTTACGTGATTTTCTTTCATTCCGTCTAGTGTACGCAGATCTGATGTGTTTCCGAGTTGCAGCAAGATAACGACGACCAAATCTCTATATTCTGTTCGAATCTCGCTTTTTGCTCAGTTTGTTAATCTGCAGTTCTTTCCGTACTTGCCATTTTTGGAATTATGGTCCCCACCTTCCGTCATATTCTGTTTAGCTAGATTAGGTAGTTGTTTACACTGTCTAGCAAGTGGTTATGTTTCTTGTTGTCGAAGTCTGAATTTACAAGTTTAACATGTCCTAGGTCTAGCATTTACATTTTCTGCCTAGGTCTAGAGTTAGTTTAAAATTCTCAACCCTTTTGTTGCGTGGCAGCAGCCATTAGTCTGTCCAAAGTCTCTGAGCACTACTTTGCGAGTCCATCTCTGTGGGATCGACCCCACTTCCCTATACTAATTCATAGTATTCGGGTTGAGGGATTTATATTTTTTGAAGGAGGGTCGATGTGTGTCCAACGACCAAGCACTTTATGTTCTCTTAAGTTCCTAGACCTTGTGCTCTAGTGGATTTAAGGAGCGTGGTGTCTTGACCAAGCGCTTGCAGTGATCTATTTCTGTGCACACTCGATACATACAACAAAACCCTCGTTTCAAATGGCGCCGTTGCCGGGGATGGATGGCGTACTTTGTGTTAGTGCCTAGAGTTTTTGGTGTGAATAATTTTAATTTACTTTTTCTTTCCGTTTTCTTTGTAGTACATGAGCAGGAGCTTCCACCGGAGTAACTCGTCTGGTTGGAAATACGGTCAGTTCGTTTGGAAGATCAAGGATACAGCCTCCACTGTGACTACCAGATCAGGGTTCACGACGGGAGATCCGTTCCCGACTGAGTTTTTGAGTGACGAATCTTGGGAATCTTCAGGACGAACAGATCCGGAGTCCCCACCAGAATCGGAAACAGAGTCAGAAACAGGGGAGGAAGAGGAAGTTGAGATGGCACACGTAGCGGACCCAGATCCAGAAATAGGGTCACTAACGGCTCATCTCGATGGAGAACCAGCACACGCAATAGTGATGAACCCACGTCAGAGATCTATTGAGATCAAAACGAATGTGTTAGGTGTCTTGCCAACATTTTCTGGGCGAAGGAGTGAATGCCCATACGAGTTTTTGAACGAGTTTAGCAAGTTATGTGGCATTCAAAGGAGGCCTAACGATGCGACAGAGGAGGACTATCGCTTGCGCGCGATTCCTTTCACTCTAAAGGGGGAGGCAAATACATGGTTGTTGAGATTACCCCCGGATTCTATCCGCACCTGGAGGGACTTTAAATTGGAGTTCCTAGATTACTTCTTTCCATCCAACAAGACGAACGCTCTGAAGAAGGAGATAGTGGAATGCAAGCAGGATTACGATGAGTCATTGAGCCAATACTGGTCAAGGTTCAAGGGATTGCTGGACGCATGCCCGAATCATCGGATGATAGAGGCAGAGACCTACTCTCTGTTTTATGAAGGGGCAACTCCCGAGTCTAAGGATTTGATGAACTCCTCGAGCGGGGGGAATTTTACAAGAAAGAGAGGAAGTGAGGCAAGAGAGATTTTGGGAAGATTAATCGACGCCAAGAAGGCGTATGACAGTACGAGGAATGCTGTGAGAAAAGGCTCTGTGAATGCATTGAGGGAGCAGGAGGATGACAAAGTTGAAGCAAGGATTGATAGGCTGGAGAAAGCCTTGCTGAATGCTATCGAAAAAACTAATACAGCCGCACCTAGGGAAACGGCTAAGTTGTTAGGTCCAGTAGATAATCAACCCCAGCAATATTACGGACCTCAGGAAGGTGATTACCAGGCCCAGGCGAACGCGATGGGAAGTTGGAATCCTGATGGAAGTTGGAACCAAGGAAGACAAAGAGATGCACCCTGGAGGAATCACCCGAACTTTAGATGGTCTGAAAACGAGCAAAGCCAGCCAGCACCCCAACTGAGTATACAGTCCGCACCGCAGCCCGAGAGGCAGGGTAACTGGAGAAATCATGAGGGGCAAGGAAATTGGAACAACCGTAATCAAGGAGATCACTCGACCTGGGGAAACAAGAATCAAAATTATCAAGGGAATTCTTATGTACCACCACATCAAAGGAATTTCCAAGCACCTTACCCAGGTCAAGGAAGTAATTTCAACAACAATCCAGGAGGTCAAGGGCACATTCGCCCAGGCCAAGGAAGTGGAACAAACCAAAATATAGGGCCAGGCCCTAGTCAGCCAAGCTCTAGACCAAGGAACCTTGATGAGATGGTTCACGACCTCGTTAGTTCCCAGCAGCACATTCAGAACAATTTACAGTCGAACAATGATGTGGTCCACAAGCTTCAGGATGCGCAGCAAGAACAGAAGGCGGCAATGGATATGTTGGCCAAACAGTTGTCTCAAATAGCTACTTCCTTGAGTGATATGCGGGGAAACGAGGGCAAGATTCCTGCATCGGTAAGACCACCTGACAAAGCCAATATTAGCCAGATCACGCTGAGATCTGGGAAGGAGTACGAAGGGCCGGTCATGAGGTACAGAGAGGTCACGACCCCCATTAAGGATAAGGAAGCAGAGGAAAAAACCACTGAATCAAGAAACTCGGTTGAAAGCAACCCTGCAGTTAGAGATGAACTTCAGGCAGGAGATTTAGAGAAACGGCTGCCCAGGACAATCGAACCATTTTTCCTAGATCCAGAACCGGAATTGGTAGAGAAAAAAGGAGTCGATGAATTTTCAGCAGGTGAATGTTCCGGAACCGGGAAACGACCAAAACCTTTCCCAAACCGAGGAGAGGCAAAGAAAAAGAAGGATGAGCCAGTGGATCTTGTGGATATTTTCGGGAAACTGGAGATAAATCTACCCTTCTTACAGGCTTTGAAAGTGCCAGTTTTCAGCAAGTTCATCAAAGAGTTTATAGCTGGGAAGGCTAGACCTAGTGGAAAAATCTTGATAGGCGAGAATGTGTCCGCGGTAATTCAGAAGCGGAGGATGCCTTCGAAATGCAATGACCCAGGTATGTTCACCTTGCCTATTTCCATCGGCGATGTGAAAATTGAGCATGCTATGTGTGACTTGGGAGCATCCATAAATGTGTTACCCCTGTCCATATACAAGAGGTTAGTGGGAGTAGGTATGGTGGATACGAAGGTTGTGATCCAATTGGCGGACAGGTCATGCATCTGCCCTGAAGGAGTGCTCGAGAACGTAATAGTCAAGGTACACGACTTCCTGTACCCGGCTGACTTCCATGTGATTAAGATGAGCGATAATGAGTCTGTAGAGTCTGGCGGAGTATTATTGGGGAGACCTTTCCTACGAACTGCTAAGACTATCATTGATGTCTTTGATGGTACTATCTGTCTCGATTACAATGGGGATAAATATACATTCAGCATAGATGAGGCAATGAAGAAGCCACTTGATGTTGAAAATATGCATTCTGTAGATATCATTAACCCCTTGGTCCAGGAATACCTCGAGACTGAATTAATGCAGGGACAGATTGAGAACTCAGAGATGAGTCATGCTGTTGATAAGGAGGTGGCCAGTTGGTGCCAAGCAATGAATACGAGCAAGTTGTCAGATGAAGAGCTAGCAGAAGCAATTCTGGAATTTTGCACCAAGCCCGAGCTAGCCAGATCGAGGGAGACACTTTATGGGGCAAGCAAGGAAGATCTTCCTGGATCGACTAAGGGGATGACGACTGGAGCTGCAGAAAAGAACCCCCTGCCCCAGGAAAAAGATGTTCCCAAGAAGGAGTTGAAAACACTTCCGCCAGGCCTAAAGTATGCTTACCTTGAGGCGAATGAGACTTTTCCGGTGATTATCAACAGCAACTTGATCAAGGAACAGGAAGAGGAGCTGCTGAAAGTCATCCGAAGGAATAAGAGCGCTATTGGTTGGACACTTTCTGACTTGGTAGGGATTAGCCCTGATCTGTGCATGCATCACATTCGATTAAATGAAGGAGCGAAACCCTGCAGAGACCCTCAACGCAAATTGAATCCCAATATGAGGGAGGAGGTATTGAAGGAGGTATTGAAGTTGTTATCCCTAGGAATCATTTATTCCATACCAGACAGTGAATGGGTTAGCCCAGTACACATGGTACCCAAAAAGTCGGGAATCCAGGTTGTCAAGAACGACAAGAATGAGTTGGTACCGACCAGGCTAGTCACCGGTTGGAGGATGTGCATTGACTACAGAAAATTGAATGAGGCAACCAAGAAAGACCATTTTCCCCTTCCGTTCATTGACCAGATGCTGGAGAGATTAGCAGGCAAGCAATATTTCTGTTTCTTGGACGGATATAGTGGGTATTTCCAAATTTACGTGGACCCCGAGGACCAGGAGAAGACAACTTTCACGTGTCCGTTCGGAACGTATGCATATCGGAGAATGCCGTTTGGCCTTTGCAATGCACCAGGCACTTTTCAACGATGTATGATGAGTATTTTCTCAGACCTGCTGGAAGATTGCATCGAGATCTTTATGGACGACTTCACTGTATACGGGGATTCATTTGATTCATGTCTGGCGAGCTTGGATGTAGTGCTGAGAAGATGTCAAGAGAAGCACTTGGTTTTGAATTTCGAGAAATGCCACTTCATGGTCCCTGAAGGAATTGTCCTGGGGCATGTAGTATCGGAAAGGGGCATACAGGTGGACCAAGCAAAAGTGGACGTGATATCAAAACTGCCCCACCCGACAAATCAAAAGGAAGTGAGGGGATTCCTAGGTCACGCAGGATTCTACAGGAGATTTATAAAAGATTTTGCCAAAATTGCTCAGCCACTCACTCATCTGTTGCATAACGATGTTGAGTTTGTTTTTAATGAGGGGTGCATTAAGGCTTTTCAGCTGCTGAAGGACAGATTAGTATCTGCCCCCATCATCAGAGCACCTGATTGGAGTTTGCCGTTTGAAATCATGTGCGATGCGAGTGACTATGCAGTAGGGGCGGTGCTAGGTCAAAGAGTTGATGGAAAAAGTTACGTGATTTTCTATGCGTCAAAAACGCTAAATCAAGCCCAGAAAAATTACGACACCACGGAGAAGGAAATGTTGGCAGTCGTGTACTCTTTTGAAAAATTTCGACCATATCTGCTCGGGTCGAGGGTGATAGTCTTCACAGATCACGCTGCGATAAAGTACTTACTGGCAAAGAAGGAGTCTAAGCCAAGGTTGATCCGATGGGTGTTACTGTTACAGGAGTTTAACTGGGAAGTCAGAGACAAGAAGGGGACGGAGAACAAGGTGGCTGATCACCTGAGTCGCATTTACCAAGGTGAGACGGATGAAGCAATACCTGATGCGTTCCCGGAAGAACATCTTTATTATTTTAACGATTCTCCTAGACCTATCAATTGGGAAGAAGTAATGGCAGCAACAGGTCCAGGAGATGCTAAAAAAAGGAAATGCCAGGCGAATGCAGAGCCATGGTTCGCTGATCTAGCAAATTACTTGGTCACTAGAGAAGTGCCCAGTTCCGACGAAATTTCCCGGGCCCAGAAGATGAAATTGAAAAGTGAAGCCAAATACTACTTTTGGGACGATCCGTATTTGTGGAAAATGGGAGCTGACCAGGTAATTAGGAGATGCATTCCGGAGTGGGAGCAAAGGGATGTGCTGAATCATTGCCATGCTTTGGCTTGTCGGGGTCACTTTGGACCTAGGAAGACTGCAAGGAAGGTTCTAGACAGTGGTTTCTACTGGCCTACATTACATAAGGATGCATTCGAATTCTGCCAGAATTGCGAAAGGTGTCAGCAGATTGGAGGAATTTCTAGAAGGGACGAAATGCCACAAGTTCCGGTGATTGTTTGTGAGATTTTCGATGTTTGGGGTATGGACTTTATGGGTCCATTTCCATCTTCATATGGGAATACATACATACTTGTGGCGGTGGACTACGTTTCGAAATGGATAGAGGCAAAAGCTACGACCTCCTGCGAAGCTGCGGAAGTAGCCAAATTTCTGCGGTCTAACATTTTCAACAGGTACGGGATCCCTAGGGCTGTCATCTCAGACCAAGGAACCCATTTTAAGAACCGTACAATAGAGGCTCTCATGAAGAAATACGGAGTCCACCATAGGTTGTCTACGCCTTATCATCCTCAGTCCAATGGCCAGGCAGAAATATCAAATAGGGAGATAAAGGCCATTCTCGAAAAAACGGTGAACCCGTCTAGGAAGGATGGAGTAAGAGACTGGATGATGCATTATGGGCTTATAGGACAGCTTATAAGACACCTATTGGTATGTCACCATATAGGTTGGTATTCGGAAAAATGTGCCACTTACCCGTGGGAATCGAACACAGAGCATACTGTGCGGTCAAAGAGATCAACATGAATCCGCAGGCTTGTGAAGAAGAGAGGAAAATGCAACTCCAGGAACTGGAAGAGTTACGGCTTGAGTCTTATGAATCTGCCATGTGGTATAAGGAAAAAACTAAGCTTTGGCATGATAAAAATCTCCGGGTCAAGGAACTCAGGGTAGGACAGAAAGTCCTTTTGTTTCAATCCAAGCTCAAGTTGATGCCTGGAAAGTTAAAGTCTAAATGGATTGGGCCTTACATCATCATGGGACTTCGAGCAAACGGAGCAGTTGAAATCCAGGGAAGTGCACCAAATTCCATACCTTTTCTTGTCAATGGACATAGGATAAAGGTCTTTAGGGATAGCTCAGAGTTGTGTGTAGTGGACGAAGTGCCACTACGCGCACTCTTTGATATCACCTAACCAGTCTAGGAAGGAAGTGTTTTTAAAATATCTCCTGGGTCTAGTAATATAAAGTTTAACCATACCCTGATCCAGGAAATTTTGAGAACACTTGACAACAATTTTGTAAATATTTAATTGCTTTCTTTAAATCAAGAAAAATCCAAACAAATAAAAAATTTTATTCTTCCAAAAATATTTTCGAAATACCGGACCCATCGGGAATGTTTTTGATGCTGTCATATCCTAGACCCGGGGAGTTCGGCGTTTCATATTTTTTTAGTTTGATGTTTTCTTTTAGTGTGTTTTGGCAGAAGGAATTTACTTGAGCAAGGAATTGTGGGGTAAAAGAGTTTTGGAGGGAATTGACACCGGTCCGGATTTCAAAGAGCACTTTATGGGGAGGCGTACGGTCGCTAGCGTCACCACCTGCACCCGCCTGCAAAAGGAACTGTCCTCTCCAATGCCTACACTATGATCGGTTTTGGCCTTTTTATTTTTTTCATTACTCATTCTCTCTCCAAATATTCTCTCTCCCAAATCAAAAACCCCAAATTTCAATCTCTCTCTAACCCTAATCTGAAAATTTCGCCCAAGTTCTTTTCAAAATTTTCTACAGAATACCATGGATAACCAACAAGGAACCAGCAGCGCTTCTGGATCCGCCGAGAAGAGTGCGGCGGAGTTCATGAATGAACTATTTCAGAAGTTCGGAGGGGCCGATAAAGCGATGCAAGCGTTCGCGATGTTTGCAATGGGACAACCCATGCCAGCCGTTCCAACAACCACCGTGACACAACCGGAGGTTGTCGAGACACCACCCACTGCTGTACAAGAAACCGCACCGGAGGCTGCTACCATTATTCCAGAAGAAACCACCTCTGCCCAGCACACAGTCCCAGAAACCGCCACCAGGCCGGAGGACGATGCAGTGCCCGACGTTCCAGGATCACCCATTACGGAGATTCGCGAAGTAGAGACAGATCTGGCCGCGGGACTGACGTTATTGGCCGTAGGTGAACCCAGGTTAGGTTCTGATTCTCAGAAGGAATCCCCTGTTTTAAAGTTTGGAGGTGATGGTGTTTCAGAGGGAGTAAACCTTGATATTTCTGCTGTGAATTTGGTGGAGAGTGTTGTTGGGGGGGTAGATGCTCTTGTTGCGGTAGTTGAAGACACCGCCATTACTGTTAGTAGGGCTGAGGGGGAAACCCCTGTTCTGGAGGCGTCTGTTGAGAGGGATGCCGTTGATGATGATGATGTTCAAGTGGGCGGAGAAGCCCTAGATTCTGAGAAGGATGTAGAAAAGGAAACCCTAGACGTAGTTGGGGGCGATGAAGCCCAATTTACTGAGGAAGTTGTTGATGCGGGAAGGACTCCCGAAAAATCTGTGGGCACTGAAGCCCAACCTGAAGGAAATCTTACGGGGTTAGAAACCTCTGTTTATATCACGGGGGCAACCCCATTGTTAGCAGAGGAAAGTGGAGCACTCGATTCTGAGGGTGCTCAAGAAACTGTCGATGCAGGACTCCACATGATAGTGGATTTAACTGAGGTCTCTGAGGAGGCCGATTCGCAGCTTAATCTAAGGGAAACAAGGAGACGGACACGTCGGAGTATTCTTGATGACATTGCCGTTTCTGCCCAACAAAAGGAAAAGGATACGCTGGACCTAGCGACAGCCGTGTCTGCGCAGGAAGACTCCCCCAGGCCGAGTGGAAGGGAGAGTGACGAAGAGGGGCGCCGCGCGAGGGCTAAGAAGAGGAAAGGGAAACAAATTGCTTCCTCCTCGACCGAGAAGGAGAGGGGGAAATCTACTGAATCTCCACTTCCTCCACCCGCCAAGGTACCATACGCCACGGAGCCCGAGAATCCTGCCAGGTCCAGTGATTCAGAGGAGGAGCAAGACGAGGATGTACTGAACTTTGAGCCGACGGAGATTTGGATTACAAACGAGCTGTTAGACAATATGAGAAGATTTGACGATCCAAAACGTGTGGCCATATACAAGGAAAAGAGTGCTGAGGGAAAGGTGGCGAAGTCCGGAAAAATGTACCACCCGGCGGAACTCAAACATATTAGCTCTAACGATGAGTTCAGGGGGTATAGATGCAATCGGTTTTGATTGGTTACTCAAGCACAGCACTTTCGAAGTCCCAGTCGACGCGGCCCGTGAATTCTTTTCCACCTTCCGGTTCAAATCCACCGCCGATTTGGATGCGGATTCCATAGCTTTCAGGCTTTTTAATGAAGAACATAGGATGAGTATCCGGGAGTGGACGCTGCGGATGGGCTTGCTAACGAGAACAGAAGATGATGAGGGCCTGTGGAACGACAGAATGGTTGGTCCGCCGAAGTTGACGCCTAGGATTTCAGGCACAAGGTGCGTGGGAGTTCTTGACTCACTCAAGAGTGGGTCAATTTAAAACAAGTTGGTCGAAGGCACACCATATAGAAAATCGGGTCCTGCGATTCGCCCAAACTTTTGTTAGCTACAACTTGATGGGCACTGCCAACAATGCCCTGACGACCGCCGACCTATACTTTACGTGGTGCATGGCCACAGGAGTACGAGTTCATTTGGGTTATTGGTTAGCCCAAGCCTGCCATCAAGTCACCTCCAACCCGTCCAAGCATCTGTACACGTGCCATCTTCTCGGGGCCTATTTGCAGCGCAACATTGTAATTAAAATCAGCAAGGCCTGCCGTGTAGTAAAGATGTGCTCAGCCCCGGAAGTCTTCAATTTCGATTTTTTTATCAACAAGGGGTTGCTGATCGCCCGAGGGAAGGAGGTGTGTTTTTATGAGGTCGGTAAGTCAGAGGCACAAGTCAAGCAGGAACCCGATGGTGTGGAGGTAAAGGATCAAGCCACTGAGGACGAAGTCAGGCTGATGGTTCAGGGAGTTCAGAAAGAGGTTGAGGAGGTAAGGAAAGGAATCGACGGGGTACGCAAGGAAATGACTGAGATCCGAAGGGAATTCGGAAAAAGCAGGGAAGAGGCCGCAGTCCTAAGGGGACGAATCACCGATTGGGTGGCTTCGTCAACAGAGCAAACCAACAGGATGGCGGAGGGTGTTGCTTTGATGACGACCATGCTGAAATGGCTGCACAAAAAGTTCCCGGATGCATCAGAAACTATTCCTGGGTCTAGCGGCAACATTACAACGCTAAGTCCAGGAAGTGTATCCGCGCAGAAGCCATCACAAGGCCCGAGGCCTCACATCACCCCCTCTTCCGCTAGACCCGTGGTCCTGAGGACAGCCATACCCCGACCTGCTGATGACAGACCAGTGAAGCCGGAGATGCCGGCCAGGAAGAAAGCAAAGATGACCCAGCCGACGGTGCCACCAAAGTTTGGCTCCCACGGGGGCCAGACACCGAATTGAATTTCCCCTCAAACCCAAGTAACTTTTTCTTTCTTTTATTTAACAGTTCTTTCGTTTTATTTCTGTTTTACCTGTCAGCATGCTAGGTTCTGTATATATGTGTTGAACCCTTCCACTTAGACCAGGCATTGGTCTAAGTGTGAGAAGGGGTTATATGTCATAGCATGTTTTGTGTTGTATGTTGTTCCTTCTCCCACTTAGCCCAATGCTTGGTCTAAGTGTGAGAAGTTTGTGTTTTGTTGAGTTCGTTTCATGTCGCCACTAACTGGCCTGCTTTCCACTTCATACGGATTGCTTGGGGACAAGCATAAATTAAGTGGGAGGGGGGACGCAGTTAGTGCAGTTAGTGTCTTGTACATATTCTGTTAGGTCTAGGAGTTTGTAGAAGTTTTTTTTAGGTTTCGTGTTTGCATAACTGGTATAATAAATAGCAAAAAGCCCCTTAGGGAGAGTAATTGAAGAGAAAATACATGCTAAATTGTGAATCCTTTTCTCTTAATAAATCAAAGTCAGTTGGATGAAGTGAGAACGATAGAGGATGCCTTAGATAACCCAGTTGTGCAGCCCTACTATAAGAGCGAGTTATAAGCCTATACACTTTGAGCTAACTTGTAAAAAGAATGGGCTACCACTTGATGCTTAGGGAGAAGAGTCTGACGGAAAAATAAAAAAAAAAAGAAAGGGTTTCTGGAGGTATAAGCTGGACGAAGTCCAGGAAAGGGAGGTATAAGCTGGACGAAGTCCAGGAAAAGGAGGTATAAGCTGGACGAAGTCCAGGGGAGGAGTTAAAATAATAAAACCGGAGGTATAAGCTGGACGAAGTCCAGGAAAAAAAAAAAAAAAAAAAAAAAAAAAAAAAAAAATTAAGGGCAGGAAGCAGTAGAAACCAGACCCAGGAATAAAAAGGAGACGGTAGGAAGGAGAAACTCTCATAACCCGATGCATCAGTGGAGTAACTTTAACTTAAGAGCGATCCGATCCTAACATCCCTGGTGAGGAATGAGTGATCGAGTGAATCTAACAATTGGGAAGTCAGAAGGCTATCTTGACGAACTGACAACTCGACTAGATAGAAGAAGGGAAGGGGAGGAATCTGAGGCTGTAAACGCTTGGATTGACCTTAAACTTGTGGGGATGGCTGCTAGGAAAATACCAGTTTATGCGCTTATGTGTTTTCTTTTCTTTTGTGATTTTCATGTGTTTCGTGTTGTAGTTGTCTAGGTCTAGGAGTCTGTTTTGTTTGTAGAATAGTACTTGGGGGGGGGGCGTGCATTGAAATTCGCCTTATTTCTTTTTCTTGTCTTTCATACTTGAGGACAAGCATGGTTTAAGTGTGAGCAGTTTGATAAGGCTAATTTCATGCATGGGTCTAGGGATTTAATTCGTGGTTTTACTAGGACTAACGCACGTTTTAAGCCAGGTGTGTGAAGGAATTCGCCAGGTCCAGGAAAGAAGACCAAAAAATCACAAGGTCGAGGAACTGGCGATTTAGTGAACGATTATGAAGAGAATTGCTCGACGGAGGAAGCTCCAGAGTTGAAGGGTAGAATAGAGATTTCTACGAAGACTCAAGGGCTATTTCCGCATCTATAAAAGGCAGAAGCATGCAAGCTGGAGGGATCTTCCCGGGGGAGACCTCACCACAGCCTGTTGCTTAGTTCACTTTCCTACACACACACTTGATACTAGTTTTGAGGAGATCTCAGTTCGCACGTCCGGGTTTCATCTTAGCTTCTGATATGGTGTAACACCGCTCTTGTTAAGAGCGAAGAAACAATTTATTTTCTGCTTTCCGCATTTTGCTTACTTTGCCGAGCTTCGTTGTTCCAAGCTCGGTTCGCTGTTTTCACCGAATAGTTTCTGGTTTAAGTGCAAGTTTGATTTTCCGTTATGGCGATTGTGTTGATTTCTGGTTTGATCGTTTCGCTTATTGAGATTTTGGAGTTTTAATTTGTCTGAGTTGAATGCGTTTCGCAGCTGTTTACTGAGTTATTGCAGGTTAATGGTCAGATCTGGGAGATTGGAGTTGGATTGTGGAAGAATTTTGCTGGATTTGCTGGATTTGTTGGTTGTTGGGTTCGGATGTCTTGGATCCGGAGTGGATCAAGCATTCTGACGTGAATCTGAGTAGTTTCGATCTGATTTTCATGCTTAGTTTACGTGATTTTCTTTCATTCCGTCTAGTGTACGCAGATCTGATGTGTTTCCGAGTTGCAGCAAGATAACGACGACCAAATCTCTATATTCTGTTCGAATCTCGCTTTTTGCTCAGTTTGTTAATCTGCAGTTCTTTCCGTACTTGCCATTTTTGGAATTATGGTCCCCACCTTCCGTCATATTCTGTTTAGCTAGATTAGGTAGTTGTTTACACTGTCTAGCAAGTGGTTATGTTTCTTGTTGTCGAAGTCTGAATTTACAAGTTTAACATGTCCTAGGTCTAGCATTTACATTTTCTGCCTAGGTCTAGAGTTAGTTTAAAATTCTCAACCCTTTTGTTGCGTGGCAGCAGCCATTAGTCTGTCCAAAGTCTCTGAGCACTACTTTGCGAGTCCATCTCTGTGGGATCGACCCCACTTCCCTATACTAATTCATAGTATTCGGGTTGAGGGATTTATATTTTTTGAAGGAGGGTCCATGTGTGTCCAACGACCAAGCACTTTATGTTCTCTTAAGTTCCTAGACCTTGTGCTCTAGTGGATTTAAGGAGCGTGGTGTCTTGACCAAGCGCTTGCAGTGATCTATTTCTGTGCACACCCGATACATACAACAAAACCCTCGTTTCATTGTCCCTAAACACTTTTAGCCTATGCCCATTCACAATAAAAGGTTCAGAGTTAGGAAGACTCCCTGAAATTTCTACTGCTCCATTGGAACAGAGTGAGGTGATGACATAAGGCCCTGTCCATTTCGATTTGAGTTTCCCAGGCATGAGCTTCAGTCTCGACTGGAAGAGTAGTACTTTCTGCCCAACATGGAGATCCTTGGTCCTCAGATTCCTGTCGTGCCATAGTTTGGTTCGCTCCTTGTACCACATGACTGAGTCAAACGATTCCAATCTAAGTTCCTCAAGCTCCTGCAACTGCAGTTTCCTTTCCTCTTCACACACTGTAGCATCCATATTCACTTGTTGTACTGCCCAGTATGCCCGGTGTTCAATTCCCACCGGTAAGTGGCACATCTTTCCAAAAACAATCCGGTATGGGGACATCCCTATGGGGGTCTTGTAGGCTGTCCGATATGCCCATAAAGCATCTTCTAACCTTACACTCCAGTCCTTCCTAGAAGGATTGACAGTCTTCTCCAAAATCTTCTTTATCTCGCGGTTAGAAATCTCCGCTTGACCATTTGCTTGTGGATGGTAGGGGCTTGATAGTCTGTGGTGCACACCGTACTTTTTCATTAAAGCTTCAATTGTACGGTTACAAAAGTGTGTACCTTGATCAGATATGATCGCCTTCAGAACTCCGAACCGGCTGAAGATATGACTTTTTAAGAACTTGGCCACCTCCTTTGCTTCACAAGTGCTCGTGGCCTTGGCTTCTATCCATTTGGAGACGTAATCCACCGCGACTAAGATATACAAATTGCCATAGGATGACGGAAACGGACCCATGAAGTCCATTCCCCAAATGTCGAACAATTCACATACAATTACCGGAACTTGGGGCATCTCGTCTTTCGAAGATATCCCACCGGTCAGTTATCAGCGCTCACAATTTCTGCAGAACTCGTACGCATCCTTGTTGAGGGTTGGCCAATAAAAGCCGCTATCCAGAATCTTCCTTGCCGTCTTCTTGGATCCGAAATGTCCTCCACATGCTAACGAGTGGCAATGGATCAGAACGTCTCTTTGCTCCCAGTCAGGAACGCACCTCCTTATCACTTGATCGGATCCCACTCTCCACAGATAGGGGTAGTCCCAAAAGTAGTATTTTGCCTCACTCTTGATCTTCATTCTTTGGGCCTTAGTAATACTCGGCACTTCTGGAAGTTCTCCAGTCACTAGATAGTTGGCTAAGTCTGCATACCATGGTTCTTGCCCTACCTTCTCCTTTCCTTTTCCTGTATCATACTGGCCAGTAAGCTTCATCACTCCTTCCTAGTCAATCTTCCTGACCTCAAAAATTACCTCACATAAATGCTCTTCTGGAAACTTGTCGTGCACCTCTTCGCTGTTTCCATCTTGCATTATTCTACTCAAATGGTCCGCCACCTTGTTCTCGACTCCTCTCTTATCTTCCACCGCCCAATCAAATTCTTGTAACAAGAGGACCCATCGGATCAAGCGGGGTTTGGATTCCTTCTTGGCAATCAGATACTTAATCGCTGCATGGTCAGTATAAACGATGACCTTGGATCCCAACAAATATGGCCGGAACTTCTCGAAAGAATACACCACTGCAAGCATCTCTTTTTCAGTGGTATCGTAATTCCGCTGGGCTTGATTCAGAGTCTTAGATGCATAAAAAATTACGTACCTCTTCCCATCGATCTTCTGACCCAGTACGGCTCCCACTGCATAGTCGTTGGCGTCGCACATCACTTCGAAAGGGTAGTCCCAGTCAGGAGCCCGTATGATAGGTGCGGATATCAGCTTTTCCTTGAGAAGGTTGAAAGCGGCCTTGCATTGCTCATCAAAGACAAACTCCACTTCATGCTGAAGAAGTCGGGTAAGGGGTTGGGCAATCTTGGAGAAATCCTTGATTAATCTTCGATAAAACCCGGCGTGCCCTAGAAAACCCCTTATCCCCTTCTGATCAGTAGGGAACGGTAATTTGAATATAACATCCACCTTGGCTTGATCCACCTGGATTCCTCTCTCTGAAACCACGTGTCCTAGAACAATCCCCTCAGTGACTATAAAATGACACTTCTCAAAATTCAAAACCAGACTTTTTGTTTGACACCTTTCTAGAACTATGTCCAAATGATGAAGGCAAGAATCGAAAGAGTCTCCGTAGACCGTGAAGTCATCCATGAATATCTCTATGCAGTCCTCAATCAAATCGGAGAATATGCTCATCATACATCGTTGAAACGTACCTGGAGCGTTACATAAGCCGAAAGGCATGCGCCTGTATGCATAGGTTCCGAATGGGCAAGTGAAGGTGGTCTTATCCTGGTCTTCAGGATCCACGTAAATTTGGAAGTATCCGCTGTACCCATCTAGAAAACAGAAGTACTTTTTCCCAGCTAATCTCTCCAACATTTGGTCGATGAAAGGCAAGGGAAAATGGTCCTTTCTGGTCGCATTGTTCAGCTTACGGTAATCGATGCACATTCGCCAACCCGTGACCAACCTCGTTGGGATCAGCTCATTCCTCTCATTCTGAACGACTTGAATTCACGACTTCTTTGGGACCATATGGATCGGGCTGACCCACTCGCTGTCCGGCACTGAGTAGATAATCCCTAGCGACAACAACTTCAAGATTTCCTTCAATATTTCTTCTCGCATGTTGGGGTTTACCTTTCTTTGGGCATCTCGATGTGCCTTAGCTCCCTCTTCCAGCCTAATGTGGTGCATGCAGATGTCGGGGCGTATTCCCACTAAATTTGTAAGGCTCCATCCAATTGCCTTCTTGTTCTTGCTCAGCACAGTCAGTAGCCTCGCCTCTTGTTCCTTTGTAAGGCTACTGCTGATGATCACTGGATATGAGTTCTCCTCTCCGCGGAAGGCATACTCCAAATTCGATGGCAATTTCTTCAGCTCAACTTGGGGTGGAAGTGTGTCTTCGGGTAGAGGGTTTTTTTCAGCTTTTCCTTCTTTTTCTAATTCTCCCCTTGGGGGTTCCTCTATACTTACTGGTAGCTTGGCCCCTGCGGCTCCAATAAATTCCGATTTCTGGCAGAAGTCATTAATTGCTCCCTCTATCTCTTCATCGGTCAACCCTTGGCTACTGATCAGATCACACCATGCAGCGGCTTCTACATCAGCTTGCTCATACACATCCAAAGCTTGGAGTTTCTCCTGCAATAGTTCGGTCTCAAGAAAATCTTGGACTAAGGGGTCAATCACATCAACATAGCATACATTTTCAGAATCAATAGGCTTCTTCATGGCCTCATTGATATCAAAAGTAAACTTCTCCCCATGAAAATCAATGCAAATTGATCTCTCAGCCATGTCTACTATTGTCTTGGCCGTCCTCAAAAATGGCCTTCCTAACAATATGCCACTCGATTCCCTAGCCTCGGACTCACTCATTTTGATCACATAAAAGTCAGCAGGGTAGGTAAAATCATGCACTCTAACCAACACATTCTCTAAAACACCCTTCGGACTTATGCATGACCTATCAGCCAGTTGGATCAACACCCTAGTATTCGACAATCTAACCCCCTTCAATCGGTTATAGATCGACAAAGGCATGACATTAATAGAAGCTCCAAGATCACACATTGCACGCTCGACTTTCACATCTCCTATAGTTATAGGCAAAGTGAACATACCTGGATCTGCCCTCTTGGGCGGTAACTTCTCATGCACAATTGCTGACGCGATCCCTTCTACCATGATCTTTCCATCCTCCTGGGCTTTCCCGGCTATGAATTCCTTAATGAATTTCCTAAGTGGGGGTAGCTTCACGGCTTGGAGAAATGGTATAGTGACATCCAATTTCCCAAAAATCGACAAGTAGTCCACCGGGTTATCCTTCTTTCTTTTTGTAACAAAGCGGAAAGGGAATGGTTTCTCCCCCTTTTTCTCCTCTATCGGTCCCTCAGCAACCTTCTTGGAATCTTCCTTGGGAAAATTCTGGGTCTGAGCCTCCGTTCTGGATTCTACCTCTTGATGGGGTTCCTTTCTGACCAGTACGTTCTCGGGTTCACCCCCTCCACATGGCGTCTCCCCCAAGAAAAATGGGTCCTTCATCCGAGGCATGGATCTCTTAAGCTCTTCCACTAAGATGGTGTCGCCCCCTATCTTCGTTCCACTCGGCTCTCCACTTGGTTGCTTCGGTCGAGGTCCATCATAAGTAGTTCCTGACCTCAATGTTATCTTACTCACATTCGCCTTTTCGGGTATTTGGACTGTAGACGGGAGTTTCTCTGGATTTCCTCTTATTTCACCCATCGAACTGGCCAGTTGGGCCAACTGCCTATTCATCATATCCATATTCGCTTTATGTTCCTTCTGGGCATTTTGCATCCCCTGCACTACTTCGTTGTGGGATTGCAACTCGCCCTTGATACCTTGCTGCGACGCGAGCAATTCTCCCATCATGTCCTCCATGGATCGTCTTGTCCTGTTGGGATATTGTGACTGATTTGGGCCTTGGTGCTGGTTATACTGGGAACTTTGGTTGGGCTGGAATTTTGGAAGTTTTGCGAGTTCTGGTTAGGTGGGTATTGGTTATACTGGCCAGGAGGGTTATACTGCTCTTGGTGATATTGATTCTGATTTTGGTTTTGGAACTGATTTTGGTTCTGATGGTGTTGGGTGCTTGATTCGGTTGATTTTGGTAATTTTGGAAGTTTCTCTGGTGGGGTGGTACATAAACAGGGTTTTGGTTCTGGTTTGGTGGGTGTTGGTATTGGGATTGTTGGTTCCTTCCTGACCAGTTGAACTGGTGGTCCGGGTTTGCTAGCCCACGGTTGGGGTTTTCGTTCGAGTGGGGGTTATATTGGTTCTAACCTTGACCTTGGTTTTGATTTTGGTTCCCATCTCCCCATCGAAAATTTGGGTGATCCCTCCGTGGTGCGTCCCGTTGTCTCCCCTGGATCCAGTGCCCACTAGAATTGAAGTGCCCGACAGCATTGACTTGCTCCATATTGACCAAGTCGTTTGGCTGATCATAGCTCGGTCCTTGGTTTCCCTGTTCTGCACCCTTGCAGTTCCCAACTGGGGAAGCCGGCGGTGTATTCTTCTCGATTGCGCTCAGGAGTGACTTCTTCAGCTCATCCATCTTCAAATCCATCTTCTGTTCAAGCTTCTGCTCCTGGTCAGTAGACGAGGCACTTGCAACCCTTTCTCGGTTGTATCCATCCCTTGAATGGTCATACTCCTTCTTCGCACTCAGTAGCTTCCTTAGGACCCTCTTTGCTTCGCTGACCCGTAGCTGCGTGAAGCTTCCTCCCGACGACGAATTGGCCAGGTCCTTGGTTGTTATGTTCATCCCCTCATAGAAGGTATGATGTATCTCAATGTCCGCCATGCGATGATTGGGACATGCATCTAAAAGGCCCATATACCTCGCCCAATAATCGCTCAAGGGTTCATCGTACCCTTGCTTCACACTAGTTATTTCCCTCTTCAGTGCGCTTGTCTTGGATGACGGGAAAACTCGCCTAAGAACACTGACTTGAAATCGGCCAAACTCTCAATGGAGTCGGGGGCAGGCGCATGAACCAGGTGTTTGCCTCCCCTTTCAAAACGAACGGCAAAGCCTTCAATCTGTAATCATCCTCGGTCGCCCCTGCCGGCCTCCTCTACGCCCTACAAATCTTACAAAACTCATGAAGGAACTCGTAAGGTCCTTCGTAACTCTTCCCGCAGTATGTAGGCAGAATTGCGATCACATGAGGCTTTACATCACAGGCAGTTTGCCCTGGGGTCACAACTATGGCTTGAGGTGGTTCTCCCTCGGTATGTGCGTTCAGCGTCCCGATCTCAGGATCTTCTTCTCCTTGAGCGGCCATCCTTCTCGGGTTTCCCTCTATCCTCGGTACCTCTTCCGGTATTGGTCCTTCTATGGTGTATTGATCCTCGTCACTACTCGAACCTAAGTCAGACAAAGCCGTCGACAAGCCGGATCGAGTGGTTACGAGTATAGATCCTCGCTGAAGTATCTCCGGCCTCCACTGGTCAGGAGCCGAGCTGCTTCTCATAAACTGAAATGAAAAGAAAGAGAAAAAGTTATCCACAATATATACGCCAAAATATCACGCACAATAGCTACTAATAACGCCATCCATCCCCGGCAATGGCGCCATTTGAAAGAGCAGGTTTGCGTAGGTGTCGTTCAAACAAGGATGTATCCTACTGATTAGGATGAAACAATCCCCTGCTAAGCCTAAAACCTGGTATCAATAATTCCTCAACCCTCTTCTATTGGGTTGTATAGTGAAGGTAGGGGTCGAATCCCACAGAGATGGTGACGGTTGGAGTGATTGCGGTGATATTCTGGAATGGTTTGGTTAGCTACCACGCTTTGGGTTGAGACTTATCTACGCTGGAATTTAAAGGTGGTATCCTACTGGCTAGGAGGTGTGAGATGATTCTGATATGTAGCTGTGTACGTGGACATGGTGAAACAGAAAATATTCGAAAAGTACTGGGTTTCTATTTTGGGCTAAACAGAATATCAGAAGGTAGTGGAAGTTGTGGTGACTAGGCTGACAGGTCTGCAGAGTATAATTAAAAGTGAAGGACGAAAAGCAAAAAGCATTTTTAAAGAAACAAGTGGTCCCCAACATTTGATATGGACATCATCTTCTTCAACAAACACAAACTAAACTCAGATAACAAATAAACCAGATTCAACACCATTTAAACACAGATTACTAACTCACGATTCCAGATCTACCACTAAAAATTCCAAATCTAAGATCGAACACCGAAACTGAAACTCCGCCTACTGGTCAACATAAACGAATATATGAAACACATAACCACACCTTGCATGAAACAAAACTCTACGCAATTAAACAGTAAACAGGCTATACTAACTCGGAGAAATAAACTACGGAAATGGAAACACACGATTCGATACTCAACTCAACCAGAAACACTAGATCTAAACTAACTGGGCAGAAGGAAAAGAAATCAGCGAAGTGAACTGAACAGAAAACAACTTCATAGCATAAAACATGTTCGGATCTTCAATCAAAGTACTTCTAAGCAGCGAAATTCAAAAGTAACAAGATCCAGCGCAAAGGAAAACAAGCAATTTAAACTACGAAAGTGAAATAAAAAGTGTTTTGCCACGCCGGGCGATGGAACTTTCTAACTACATTCTTGTTGACTGGATGAAGAACGTCTGGAACTCCGACGGCTTCTGGAACTCAGGTGATCATGGTTGTGGCAAGGAATGAGGCTCTGGACTGGGCTGAAGGACTGAACTACCGAGAGAATTCTACCTAAGAATGGATGATGATGAATGAGTCCTCCCTTCTCTCTCCAAGTGGCTTCCTTTTATAGGGAGGCTTACCCTTGATTTTAGGGTAAAACCTTGTGGCGAGATGACTTCTTTGCCCTTAATTGTGGTTGATCAGTCCCAGCTATCCTTCTTCTCCATCTCGAGCCATTTTTGCATGTATACTGGTCAGTACGTAATCGTTCTGACGCCCTTTTCACCTGAAGTATCTGAAGCTTTGCCTACTGGCTAGAACACTCAACCTGCACACTTTGAGCAACTGTTTTGCAGATATAATCAATTATGCACATCATACTGACCAGTAACCAAGGCCTAGAATACAACTTATCAAACGACGCGACCAAGGGAAACCAGAACTGGTCGGACAAACCAGTTCCGGTGACCGACGAGAAGGAGAAAAAGAAAACCTAGAAAAAACCCTAATGAGCGCCGCCACCTACTGCCACCGCCACAGAGCACCACCGCCCAAACACAGGCCACCACCCGACCCAACAGGCCCTCCCCGACATGACCACGACGCAACCTCGCCGGAAAAGACGTCCGGCAACCAGATACGACGCCAAAATGGCAAAACTGACCAGAGACGAAAAACCGACGCAAGAACCCTAAAACCTAACCAAATCAGAAAATAAAGACGGTAGAAATCAAGAGCAAGACACGAGGAATCCAATGAAACAAACGGGAACGAATTCCAACGGGTAAAACTCAAGAAATCGGGGATTTCTGCATGACAGAAATCGAAAACCTACGCCCCCGCCAATATATTATTGTATTTGTCCTAATAAAGATGACTTTTTTGTTCTTTATTATATACTCTCCATCTCTTCCTTCATAGTTGAGACACTTCTTTTTGGTACAATGTTTGAAAAATGAATGTTTAGGGCATCCACAATGGGACGGATATCCCGGCGGACATCCCGACGGACTTTCCAAAAACACCTTCTGCCACGTCATAAGGACATCTCACTGCACTGCCACGCATAAGGACATCCCACTACACAATGGCGTACATCCCCAAGGACATCCCGACAGACATCAACCAAAAAAAATAAAAAATTTGGGACGTCCGCCGGGACATCCGTCGTGTCAACACAATGGCGGACGTCCCGGAAAGCCGCGGAACTCCGGTGTCCGCAGCGGACGTCCGTATCCGTATGCATGCTGCCTAATGGCGGACGTCCTGCGCGGACGTCCGGCACGCCGGTCCGACGTCCGCCGGGACATCCGCCAATGTGGATGCTCTTAAGGGCGTGTTCGGTGTTTCTTAATTGACAGAATTGTGGACAAAACTGAGCATTAATGTAAGTTTGGTGTTCCCCATACAAATCTGTCTGGCCCGCACTATTCCTTCATTATTTCCTTGGTTACATTTCTTCAGTCCCACTTCATTTTTATTTCTCGTCTGACTTATTGGTCCAAGAATTGGGGTTAAGATGACTAAATTGACCCTGAAAATTTCGATCCCTTGGTCACACTTTTAAATGCACATGTTGCAGCTCTCGCTCTATCTAAGCTGTCGCCGTGAGTTCTCGTGAGATAGGGAGATCGTCGAGACGTCTCCGGTTGATACGAAACGTGCTGCAAATCTTCAATACCCGTCCGTAAAGTACATTTCCTTACCCTTATTTTCGTTTTTGGAGAACATGTCTTGGAATTGATATGGAAAATGCCGAGATCTCTTAAGAGGCCGAGTTACTCCGACAAATAGCCGACGATGTCTCCGTTTAGTTGAGATCGATTCCAGCGACGGTGCGGATTGAGGAATTGTCGAGTGCCGGGAAGAACGACAACAAATGACGATGCCATATTTATCCGACAACATCGCATAGGTGGTCAACCTAAGCTCATTTCGTATACAACAAACGACAACAAATGAATACCAATTGATGGGGCCGACCACATTCATTTCTTCCAAGAATCATTTTATTCAAATCCAATTCTTCCTACCGAACACGCCCTTAGTGTGTTAAGTGAGTGGGTAACAAAGTAGATAAAGTAAGAGAAAGAAAAAAGTAGAGAGAATAAAGTAGAAAAGTGAATGAAATAGAAAAAATAAAGCAAGAGGGAGAATGAAGTAAGAAAAAAAATGAGTTAATTATTACTCCATTCGCCCTCTATTAATTGACACCAATTTCCTTTTTCGTCTTCCCCAATTAATTGACATCCTTACTTTTTACTACTTTTGGTAATGAACTCCACATTCCACTAATTCATTCTATTCACATTTTATTATAAAATTGATATATAAATGTAAGATCTACATTCCACTAACTTTTTCCACTCAATTTCCACTACATTTATTAAAACTCATATCAAGTCAATCGGTGTCAACTAATGGGGGACCCTACCATTATGAAAATGACTCAACTGGAAAGAAACTTCCCGAAATACAAAAATGACTCTATGAATGAATATATGGAGTACTTCTCTCTTTTATTTTTTCTCTGCTTAACACATAAAACAATACTAGTATTACATAAAATTATGTGTTATTCAAGAAAAGGATCATCTTCATGGAAATGAAGAGATTAATTTTTTAAAACTTTGTAGCCAATTACTTCCTTTGTCCGCGAATAGAAGTTCTGTTTTTCCATTTCGGTCTGTCTGTGAATAGGAGTTCCGATTCATTTTTGCTATAAATGGAAATGGTAATAGGCTCCACATTCGGCTAACTCATTCTTCACACATTTCATTTAAAAATATTATATACAAGTGAGACTCATATTTCACTCACTTTTTATTTTTACTTTTATTTACCTTTCTTAAAACTCGTGCCACCAATGAAACTCATATTGCCGAACCGATAGAGTATTAGTTTTAATTAACTTGATTCGCCAATTCAATATATTCTAACAAAACTCTACGCCCCCGCCAATATATTATTGTATTTGTCCTAATAAAGATGACTTTTTTGTTCTTTATTATATACTCTCCATCTCTTCCTTCATAGTTGAGACACTTCTTTTTGGTACAATGTTTGAAAAATGAATGTTTAGGGCATCCACAATGGGACGGATATCCCGGCGGACATCCCGACGGACTTTCCAAAAACACCTTCTGCCACGTCATAAGGACATCTCACTGCACTGCCACGCATAAGGACATCCCACTACACAATGGCGTACATCCCCAAGGACATCCCGACAGACATCAACCAAAAAAAATAAAAAATTTGGGACGTCCGCCGGGACATCCGTCGTGTCAACACAATGGCGGACGTCCCGGAAAGCCGCGGAACTCCGGTGTCCGCAGCGGACGTCCGTATCCGTATGCATGCTGCCTAATGGCGGACGTCCTGCGCGGACGTCCGGCACGCCGGTCCGACGTCCGCCGGGACATCCGCCAATGTGGATGCTCTTAAGGGCGTGTTCGGTGTTTCTTAATTGACAGAATTGTGGACAAAACTGAGCATTAATGTAAGTTTGGTGTTCCCCATACAAATCTGTCTGGCCCGCACTATTCCTTCATTATTTCCTTGGTTACATTTCTTCAGTCCCACTTCATTTTTATTTCTCGTCTGACTTATTGGTCCAAGAATTGGGGTTAAGATGACTAAATTGACCCTGAAAATTTCGATCCCTTGGTCACACTTTTAAATGCACATGTTGCAGCTCTCGCTCTATCTAAGCTGTCGCCGTGAGTTCTCGTGAGATAGGGAGATCGTCGAGACGTCTCCGGTTGATACGAAACGTGCTGCAAATCTTCAATACCCGTCCGTAAAGTACATTTCCTTACCCTTATTTTCGTTTTTGGAGAACATGTCTTGGAATTGATATGGAAAATGCCGAGATCTCTTAAGAGGCCGAGTTACTCCGACAAATAGCCGACGATGTCTCCGTTTAGTTGAGATCGATTCCAGCGACGGTGCGGATTGAGGAATTGTCGAGTGCCGGGAAGAACGACAACAAATGACGATGCCATATTTATCCGACAACATCGCATAGGTGGTCAACCTAAGCTCATTTCGTATACAACAAACGACAACAAATGAATACCAATTGATGGGGCCGACCACATTCATTTCTTCCAAGAATCATTTTATTCAAATCCAATTCTTCCTACCGAACACGCCCTTAGTGTGTTAAGTGAGTGGGTAACAAAGTAGATAAAGTAAGAGAAAGAAAAAAGTAGAGAGAATAAAGTAGAAAAGTGAATGAAATAGAAAAAATAAAGCAAGAGGGAGAATGAAGTAAGAAAAAAAATGAGTTAATTATTACTCCATTCGCCCTCTATTAATTGACACCAATTTCCTTTTTCGTCTTCCCCAATTAATTGACATCCTTACTTTTTACTACTTTTGGTAATGAACTCCACATTCCACTAATTCATTCTATTCACATTTTATTATAAAATTGATATATAAATGTAAGATCTACATTCCACTAACTTTTTCCACTCAATTTCCACTACATTTATTAAAACTCATATCAAGTCAATCGGTGTCAACTAATGGGGGACCCTACCATTATGAAAATGACTCAACTGGAAAGAAACTTCCCGAAATACAAAAATGACTCTATGAATGAATATATGGAGTACTTCTCTCTTTTATTTTTTCTCTGCTTAACACATAAAACAATACTAGTATTACATAAAATTATGTGTTATTCAAGAAAAGGATCATCTTCATGGAAATGAAGAGATTAATTTTTTAAAACTTTGTAGCCAATTACTTCCTTTGTCCGCGAATAGAAGTTCTGTTTTTCCATTTCGGTCTGTCTGTGAATAGGAGTTCCGATTCATTTTTGCTATAAATGGAAATGGTAATAGGCTCCACATTCGGCTAACTCATTCTTCACACATTTCATTTAAAAATATTATATACAAGTGAGACTCATATTTCACTCACTTTTTATTTTTACTTTTATTTACCTTTCTTAAAACTCGTGCCACCAATGAAACTCATATTGCCGAACCGATAGAGTATTAGTTTTAATTAACTTGATTCGCCAATTCAATATATTCTCATTTTTTAAAATTTATGTATCATTGGTTGCCTAATTTTGTTCAATAATTCATCCTTATCGAATAAATTCACGTAAAAACAAATAAATCCAATGAATGTACTTCTGGATCCCCATTGAAGTTCCTAATGCGAAAATATCAACATTATATTATTGCCTTTATTTGGTAAATTACATCATATTTCCTATTTAATTCGAATATTCAGTATACCTTTATCCAAAAATAACTATATCGATATACACCCCTTTCTTAAACAAGTAATGTAATTATAAGTGTATTAATTATTTTCTGCAATGTCCCAGTTAAATGATTAATTATTTTCAATTCTAATAGTATTACTTTATGTTTCTTCATATTTTCGACTATTCATATATTTAAAAAAGAAAACGCGTGACTAATTTGAGACAATAGGGAAAATAACGGAATCTAATTTACAGCCATTATAATAAATCGAGTTGTGATATTTGAATGCTACTCCCTCTGCCCTACTTACAATTGACATGATTTCCTTTTTACTTGTCCCAATAAAAATAACACATTTCCTTTTTTTGAAACTTTATCTCTCCAATTAATACACTCAACCAATTTTTCTCACTCCTATTAAAATATTCAACTTTCTTTCTCTCTATTTTAATATTTATACCCACATTTTCTCTCTCCAATTAAACACTTTAACCAATAACTCATAAAATCATGTGTCGATCAAGAAATATGCCATCTAGCCGGGATAGAGGGAGTATATATTAGCAAGCTGGCGCATTTCATCACAATAAAATCTACACACACACAACTTTATATCACACACTGACACGCACAAGCACAGAGATACGCCATTTACATAAAGCAAGCCTTTTAACTCTTCGTCTCCAAGCAATTGCAATGCTTTAATGGAACCTGACGTCAACATTTCTCTTCCCATTTCCAGGTTAGCATTATTCAATTTTACCGATTGTCGTTTGATTTTAGATTTTGATGGATGTGATGTGATTCGTGTTTTTATTTTTTTGTTTTATTTTAAATCTTATTTTTGTTTGAGCATTTTACATTCCATCGATGGAATAGGTTATCATCCCAGATGCTATCCTTTGCTTTGCTTTGCTTTTCTTTTTTTTCTTTTTTTTTTTGTCTTAATTCCATTCAATTTTTCTTCTTTGTCAAGGTTTTATAAAAATTTCACTTTTTAGGTGTAATAAATTCACTAGGTGATGTAAAATCAAACATGCTCAACTAATTTAGTTAACTAGCTAGAAGCAAAGACCTCCTTCCTCACCAATTTCATCTCATTTTAATGTGATACTTTCTCAATTCACCATTTATAGTCTTATTTTGACTGCACATTTATAGTCTTAATTTTATAATAAAATGTCAATATAATGATTTAGTTGAATGGTGGATCTATTTAAAAAAAAGTAAATGAAATTTTAAATCACGGATATCTAGTAAAAACAATAGGTCATTTTTTTAGTATAAATGAGTTGATGAATATGGAATTATATGTTTAGTGCAATCCTATATATGTGTGTATTAGCTTCTAGTTCTGTTTAAAATGTAAATTTGTACTCCATCCATCATCCCCTAATAGTAGAGGTATTCTTTTAGTCAATAATAAATTACTCAATTATAGTTGGGCCATTAAAAGATGTATGAGCCAAACTACATAGGGACAGAGGAAATTTCTAGTTTACTAAATTATAGTTTACTTAAATTTATTTTTTATGTTTGTATCATACGAATTAGTACTAGCAAATATTGTTGAGAAACTATACTATTAGCAATATGTTCAATATCGTACCACTTTAAATAAAATATATATCTTCAAAAAAGGAAATTGCCTTCCGGAGCATCAAAGTAGAATATTATTCAAAAAGGCTGATTTAAAGAGCTCACATTTCACTACCAATATTATGCCCACTTTAAGTAAAAGAAAATAAATATTTAATCTATTTATAATTATCATTTAATCACTTAATTACTAAAACCTGCACTGTGATGTTTATTAATGTGATTGAATGAAATGAATTTAGGTAAAAATACAAGGGAGCACATTACCATTACAATTTCACATGGAATATTTGAAATTTTGTACCAAGTGCAGTGAACAAACAAACAATCACTAGGTGTAAAGCAAAATTACTCAAACCAGAACTTGAAACTTTGTTGGCTAACAATAACCACAAACTCTAAAAATTTACTGTAGGTAAAATTAATTATTGCTAGTTTCGAGAAGCGCACCACATGTATGGATCCCATTTGCTTATTTTTGAGCTACAATTACAACTGTTGTTTTAATTGTTTATGCCTATATGTAGGTCCAAATGTACACACATAAATGTGGGTTAAAATGCTTTCCCTCCAATTTTTAGGTTTTTTTTGAACTATTCCTTCTGTCATAAAAAAATTTGAGTCACTTTATTTTTTACATCAATTTTTAAAAAATTATAATAAATAGTTTGAATTGATTAATAGTAAAGTAAAATCGAGAATAACGTAGATAAAAATCTTTTCTACATTATTTTTGATTTTACTTTAATATTTATTCACTCTAACTATTTATCATAATTTTTTCAAAACGAGTAAAAAAATGAAGTGATTCAACTTTCTCACAAAAGAGAGAGTATTACTATATTATAGTGAGTCACTTACCCTTTTTTATTGAAAAATAACACATTATCATACACACACAGCAACTGTGACATCATTTATTTAGTAAATTGATATTTTGAAGAGCAAAAAAAATGTTATTGAGAAATAGAGAGGAAAAGCAATATGGAAAGCAGAAAGTAATGGGTAAAAAATAAAAAGACGTGGCTGAAAATGGCCTGATATAGGGGTAGATATTTTATGGTGGTAGTTCTCACAATTGGGTAAATCATCCTCGATTGTAGAGGTGGGGAGCCCACATTAATTTAGTTGCAGATTGACTATATTCATGGTTTATATATTTACTTGTAGTAGTTTTTTTTCCTCTTTTTTTACACTTTAGTAGTAGTATGAAAATAGACACAAACTTAACCATATGTTTCTCCCACTTGCAGTGGGCAGACAAAATAGTACAGTAGCATTTCTGTCAATTTTTCATACACTAGATTCTTCCTTTTTCTTTTTCTTTTCCTACCATACCATATACTCATGCTATAATTTCTCATTCCCACTTGTAAATCCAATATCAAATTATGAATTTCCTCATTCTACATTAATCTATATCCCCACCTCTAAATAATTGTTTCCTAGTGTTACTTTTTTGTCATGGCAGGCTAAAGGAGAGTAATTTTCATAACTTTACTTTATAGTCTTGTTTTTTTATGATAGAGTACATCACATACCTACTACTATTAGATATATAGATATTTGAGTGAACACAATCGAATCCACGCTGAAATGTCGAGTCGATTTTGATTTCCCCAGACTGAAACTTGAAAGTCTGTGTTTTTCTTAAAAATATTATGAGTTGGTTTTGATTAATTGAATGTAGTCGTTTTTCTTTTTATTATAGTGATATTGGATCTAAGATTATGAACTTTGGCCTAATTATAGTATATCCCACGAATTTTAAATTGTTCTAAAATATTATAAATTTTGTGTGTTATAACCAAATAATGAACTTAATATATACCTATAATATTTATATAAATAAAGTATGAAAAAAAGCAACCGTCATCTTGAGAAAATCTTATTCCGATTCACCATTTTTTCATGTCCTTTTTTTCCTTTTTCTATGTCTTGTGAAAGGGAATAATTGTTGGGTTGAATCATGGCGCATATCTATATAGTATAGGGTTAGGTGTTATACATGACTTGGAGACTAAGTAATTTCTTTTGATATTTATTTATTTTTTAGTAAATTAAATAAATATATTAAAAGTTATTAACTAATATTCAGTTGAATTTGATATTTTTTCTTTCTAGTTATTTTTTTAAGTTATATTTTTTAAGTTTAAAATTGCTATATCTCATTATTAGACTATACATTTGAATATTAATTTTATGATGAACTTTATCTCTTTCAAATTTTTAATATATTGAGTTCTTTTATCGAAGTTATTAAATCCCCTTTCACAATAGTTTGGTGATGCATAGTCAAGTTTCAAATCAAGAAATCAAGAAATCAAGAATGAGGATTATATCTTCACTAAAATAATAGCAATAGCTTTTTGAAGGGAGGTACAGTAACCAATTTGATTGGAGCCAATTGTATTGCAATTACACTTGTTAGAATTAGGTATGCCAATAGTATTGGCTTCGTCCCGATTAATTGACACCAATTCTTTTTTCGTCCGTCTTTAATTAATTGATACCCTTACTTTTTATTAATTTTGATAATAGATATCATATTCCACTAACTCATTTACTCATATTTTATTACAAAATTGATATATAAAAGTATGATATATTCACCACTAACTTTTTTTCATTTACTTTCTACTAAATTTCTTAAAATTTATGTAAGTCAACTGGTGCCCATTAATGGAGGAGTGGGTGAGTATAAGGATTCTTAACATGCGGTGGATAAAAGTAATATAACCTATTAATGGCAGTAAGTATCAAATTACAGATCACCTTCTCCACTTTATAATTTAATTGAATTCCTATCTTTTGAAAATCTTAAAAATAAATTCGGAGCGTTACACACACTTATTTCCTGTGACCTCCCATCATTGTCTAGTTTTCATCATCTCTGCTTTGGTAACTATGCAAAATCATCATCCATTCAAGCAAAAACATAGATTTCCAAATGCAATCTGCAAGCAAATGATTGGTTCTGAATTTGTAATGCAGAGCAATTGCTCTCCGCCGCAGTTAACATGTCCGGCAATAAGTGTAACGGCAGCTCGGAAGTTCCCACCACCCGAGTAGGAAGGCTCTTGCGAGAGAGACTCAAAAAGATCAACAACGATGGCATTTCGGAGACGGATGCATCAGATGGCAATGTGGAGCAGACTTACGACACTTCTTTCGTCGAGAAACCGCCTAAACAGAGGCTGCTTGTGGTTGCCAACAGGCTGCCTGTCTCCGCAGTGAGGCAGGGCGAGGATTCGTGGTCGTTGGAGATCAGCGCAGGCGGCCTAGTTAGCGCGCTTTTGGGTGAAACGTCGTTTCTCTACTTAAATATAATTTTATTCTTGTGTTTCTTTTTGCTTATTGTGTGTGTGTGTGTTTTTTGTAGGAGTGAAGGAGTTCGAGGCAAGATGGATTGGCTGGGCGGGCGTTAATGTGCCGGACGAGGTTGGCAAGAAGGCGCTCACTGCAGCTCTCGCTCACAAGGTTACTCAATCATCGCATTGCTAGACACTTGTGTTTGTTGATTTTTTGTAATGGAATGTTTGGTGTTATTTGGTGTCGTTGTAGAAGTGTATTCCTGTATTTCTCAATGAAGAGATCGTCAATCAGTATTACAATGGCTACTGCAACAATATACTGTGGCCGTTGTTCCACTATCTCGGCCTCCCACAAGAGGACCGTCTTGCAACCACGAGGAGTTTTCAGTCTCAGTTCGAAGCGTATCAGAAGGCGAACCGGATGTTTGCGGACGTTGTGAACGATCACTATGAGGAGGGTGATGTTGTTTGGTGTCATGACTACCACCTCATGTTTCTCCCCAAATATCTCAAGGAATATAACAACAAGATGAAAGTTGGATGGTTTCTTCACACTCCATTTCCATCCTCTGAAATCCACCGCACTTTGCCGTCCCGGTCTGACCTGCTACGTGCAGTTCTGATGGCGGATTTAGTCGGGTATTATTTTTTTCCCTTTGTATAAATTATTGATGCTTACTAACATTATTTTTTTCTAGATTCCATACATATGATTATGCAAGGCATTTTGTGAGTGCTTGCACTCGTATTCTCGGACTTGAAGGCACTCCTGAAGGTGTTGAGGATCAAGGTAGACTTACTCGTGTAGCTGCGGTAAGTCCTCTTGTCTCCGTGTTCCCAATTTTGGTATGCAATTGGGCCCTTAAACCGCCCTCGAATGATGGTGATCTCTTTATTTTTTATTCTTTCGACCACAGTTTCCGATAGGGATTGATTCGGAAAGGTTCATGCGGGCTCTAGAGCTTCCTAAAGTCCAGAAGCTCATTAAAGAATTCAAAGAGAGATTTTCTGGAAGAAAGGTTTGTTCCGACTTTTTTAGAAGAATGTGACATCTATATACTAATGAATTCGAGTACAAAATATGTATTTGTTACCTGTAGGTAATGCTGGGTGTGGACCGTCTTGATATGATAAAAGGAATCCCGCAAAAGATACTTGCATTTGAGAAATTTCTGGAGGAAAACGAATACTGGCACGATAAAGTGGTATTGCTTCAGATTGCTGTGCCAACGAGAACTGATGTTCCTGAATGTATGTGCTTGTGGTAGTTAGTTGCGTTATAAGAATTTTTTTTGCGTACTGATGTTTCATCTAGTTTTTTCGGTTTGGTGTTTACAGATCAAAAACTTACAAGTCAAGTTCATGAAATTGTTGGACGAATCAACGGAAGATTTGGAAGTTTGACTGCTGTTCCTATTCATCATCTGGTTAGCATCTTTATCAGTTGGCTTCTTAACTTTTTAGATGAATTTGATTCGTATTTGCTTCCATTTCCCGTCTTCAGTATCATAAAAGGACTACGTGTAGCTGTGAACTTTGTGTGACAAATTCGATGCTTATTTGGTTCCATTTCCCATCTTCAGTATCAAATCACCGAGCGACTGATTATGTCATCTCTCGTTCTTTTGAAATCTCTCTTGTTTTGTTTTTCTGCAGGATCGTTCTCTCGACTTTCATGCACTGTGTGCATTGTATGCTATCACTGGTAATAGTTGCTCTGTATTAATATATATGTTCCTAGATTAGTTATAGTAAATCACCATTATCAAACTAAAAAATCTCCTCCAGCTGATTTCAAACTAGAAATGTGTATGTTATTATCTGATTTTATGTTTCTTCAACTGTTAACTGATGCAATTTGGTGGCCTTGACTCGTCAGACGTAGCACTTGTCACTTCTTTGCGCGATGGAATGAATCTCGTCAGCTATGAGTTTGTAGCATGTCAAGATTCCAAGAGGGGCGTCCTCATCCTCAGCGAAGTATATAACGAGCTCTGCACTATGTTATGCACCATAGCTCTCTTTGATTCAAATTTCCATGACATTTTAATTCATTAGGTTTTCTTGTTTTTTCGAAATTTTTTTCCTTTCAACTACTAATTTTGCTGAACTGTAGTTTGCTGGAGCAGCACAGTCTCTTGGTGCTGGCGCGATTCTGGTGAATCCGTGGAACATTACAGAAGTCGCTGCAGCGATTGGCCAGGCTTTGGATATGCCTGCTGAAGAACGAGAGAAGCGCCATCGGCATAACTTTGAGCATGTCACAACTCATACTGCTCAACAGTGGGCTGAATTCTTCGTAAGGTTAGCCTGCATCCCTCGACCCTCCACTAAACTCTTGCCTAATATCTACACAACTAGCGACGATACTGGCATGTCCACGTAACTAGCACAGAGGAGACTCTCGTAAATCTGTTAACCTATAAGATTTTTGCTAATATCTTCCAGATAGTAAAGACAGCCTTACAAACTTAATTTTGCAACATTTGTAACATACATATTTTTATATATGGTGCTTCATTATATCTTGCAATATTGGCAATATTTCTAAATAATTGTTACATTCCTATGCATCTAAAATCTAAATCTTGATGTTGCTTTGCAGTGAACTCAATGATACTGTTATTGAAGCACAGCAGAGAATAAGAAAAGTTCCTCCCCCTCTTGCATGTAGCGATGCAATCGACCGTTACTTGCAGAGTAACAATCGATTACTCATACTGGTAAGCAGGGACGGATCGGGTGCCTCAAGCACCCCCTGAATTCCCAAGCTTTGTAAAGTAGTAACACTTTATCTCATTTTTGTGCATCATGACAGGGTTTCAATGCTACGCTTACCGAGCTAGTCGACACACCAGGGAGAAGGGGAGATCAGATCAAAGAAATGGAACTAAAGCTGCATCCTGACTTGAAGGAGCCTCTGAAAAGGCTTTGCGAGGATGATAAAACTATAATCGTGGTGCTTAGCGGAAGCGACAGATCCGTCCTGGAAGACGTACGTACTACTGTCATCCCTTCTCCTTTCGCCTCTTTAGTTGCACCGTATACCTTCTAAAAATAATTTCTGCTGCAGAACTTCTGTGAATTCAAGAACATGTGGTTGGCGGCTGAAAATGGGATGTTCCTGCGATCACCGGCGGGAAACTGGATGACGACGATGCCGGAGCACTTGAATATGGATTGGGTTGACAGTGTCAAGGTACTGAACTAAATCGCTCTTATAGTGAACTAAATTGCTCTTATAGTGAACTAAAAGCATTCTTATAGTGAACTAAATTCGGGTTATCTAGTTATGCACTTAGTTATACTTTGATCATCTCTCTCTGTACTTAAAGTATGACAATAATTAAGCCTACCTCTCTCAGCATGTGCTTGAATACTTCACGGAAAGAACACCGAGATCACATTTTGAACGTCGGGAGACTTCGCTTGTATGGAACTACAAGTATTCAGGTACCGATGACAATATCAATGCTCCGATTGGTAAAAACAGGAGGGAAATATACTCAATTTGTGATTCTGATTGTTTGTGTTTGGTTTGCAAGATTCTGAATTCGGAAGACTGCAAGCTAGGGACATGCTGCAGCACCTGTGGACGGGTCCAATATCCAACTCGTCAGTGGACGTTGTCCAAGGCAGCCGCTCGGTGGAGGTGCGAGCAGTTGGTGTGACAAAGGTTGGTAACAAGTCATGGTTATGATTAATCACATTCACCTATGTATTTCTAGCTAACAATAACACTTATAAATAAACAAAACATGATATAAGAATACACTTTTTTAGTCGTGTAACTCAAAATAGATGAGTTATCTGCCCTACCAAACGCGTTAATTACATTCTTGTTCTTGTTCTTGTATAACTATAAAGGGAGCAGCCATTGACCGTATACTGGGAGAGATTGTACACAGCAAAGCCATCTCCACTCCAATAGACTTCGTCATGTGCGTCGGCCATTTCTTCGGAAAGGTAACTTCAATCTTACTCCCTCCGTCCCACTCTAAGTGGAACATTTCTAATTCGGCACGAGATTTTATGTAGCGTTGTTTTGTAAGTAAAGTAGAGAGAGTTGTTTTTTATATTTAGAAATGTGTCATTTAGAGTGAGACATCCCAAAAAGGGAAATATGTCATTTGGATTGGGACGGGGGGAGTATTAATTATCTGCGCAAATTTGAGACACGGTGTTTTGCAGGACGAAGATGTGTACACATTTTTCGAGCCAGAACTCCCACCTGACAACTTGGGACTATCGAAATGCAAGATAAGCGAGGCAGCCAAGAGGCAACCTCCGAGCACCAACAGCATCTCCATGGCTCATAGTAAGAGTAGCTCCAACGGCGACAAGAGATCCGCGAGCAGCAGACGCCCGTCGCCCGAAAATACTTGCTTGAATGTGCTTGACCTCAAAAAGGACAACTACTTCTCGGTAGCTGTGGGGCGGCCGCGCACCAACGCTCGCTATCTTCTCAACACCTCCGAAGACGTCGTCTCGTTCCTTAAAGGGTTGGCGGATGCAACCAAAGTATAGGCTAGTTGATACGGGTATCGATACAGACGCACACACGGGAGCCAAAGACGTACGAAACCAAGTTACTAGAGGATTACATGTAGTGTGCATCAAATCTTCTTTTTATTTCCTTATCTAGTCTGTTATTTGTTTCATTTTTCTATTCTGGGTTTTCTTCGTCGGTTCTTCCTCTTCCTGATAGAGTTAAACCGCATGGGGTATAAATTATTATAAATAGAGGTATCGTGCTCTTTCCTATCTTTAAGAAATACAACTTCTCCAAATATCCAAATTTACACTACATCTTTACACTATGGAAAAATTGAAAAATGTAAAAGTTGATTTAGTTAACAACTTTTATAAGTTATGAAGTCCGCTAAAAGAGTTTAGAGTTTTTTTCGATCCGTGTTTGGTGTTTAAGAGTTGATTTTTTTACATGAATTTGTAGGATATGAAATGTTGAAGGAATGATGTTATTTGTCTTTAATTGATGCCTCTGTTTCCTGAATTTTTAATGAATTTATTTTATAATCGCTCCCTTAGCCTTCAAAAACCGAAGAATATCCAACTCGCGTGGCGATTTTAAATTTATTCGCCAATTAGAGACGCAATTTTTTTTTAATTATTGGATAGACACTATCGTAATGGCCTTGGATATTTGTTGAGATCCACGGACTTTTAATATATTAGTATTAACGTCGTGACATGCACAAGACATAAGAGTTTCAAATAATAAATATATAGAAAATAAAAATTCAAAGTAGCGTGAAGATTTTAAAGAAAGAAATGTACTTATCTTGTCTTACTTTAAATGAAGAATTTACTACTTCCTAATGAATGAAACATTTATGCAATTTTAATTTATAATTTAAGTAAAGTAAAAATAATAAAATTAATGACAAAAAGATGTGTGACTGGAAGGACTTGGAAAGAGGTCGAAAACACGAATAGAATGCGGATCAAGTTATATGGAATGATAACCGAACCAATTGGATCAGTTAGCAAATGTCGTTGCAACTTAATCAATGCAATCTAGCTCTCGCCCTTTCCGTCTTGCCAAAGTAATTTATAACTCCCAATTTTGCACAGCTTTAATAGTAAAGCGGCAAGTTCGGGGTCGATCCCACAGAGAAGTTGGTGTGTCGAGTGTGTGAGTAGTGAACAGGGGGGTTGGCTAATGCCACGCTTTAACTTGGGAGTTTTTAACTACTGGTTTTAATCTAGACAGAATTAAACTAGCTAGCTTGATCAATGGAAATTTAACTACTGGATCAAGTGAATTGCAGGTAATAACATAAAAGTAAATGCGCGGATTAAAAGCAAAAATAACTTTGATTAAACTAAAAGCTTAGTACAACGTGAAATTTAAACTAACCTAACACTTGGAATCTAAGAAAGCGGTAAAAACTGAGAAAAATTTCAGCGGGAAACTTAAGATAACGCTAACAGAAATGAGTATTCTGCAGCGCTCCCTTTCGGTCGCCCTTTAAACTAAGCTAGAGAACTAAACTAAACTAAGCTACAGAGCTGAACTAAACTAAGCTAGAGAGCTGAACTACGCTAAATAACTAAGCTAAGCTAAACTAGACGGAAAGTAAAGTCTCGGATGCCTTCTTGTAGTGGCACACCCTCTATTTATAAGCTCGATTCGGCCGCCAGCCGGATAACGATCTTGACAGGGAATATTCGCTCATTCTGAGAGTGAGCGACTCATTGATTGCTACGTACTATTCTTCTAGAATGACGACGCTTTTTGGTAACAGATTCGTGACTCAGCTCCGTCCTTGCGTCTCATATTCCAGCACGTGTCCCCTTCTAGAACGTCGTCCTTGATAACAGAATGGTGCGCTATATCCAGCTCATTTCCTCACGTGTTCTTCTTCTAGAAGCCAGCGGTCCCCACCTAACTGCTTGATCGCTCCCCCTTGATCATCTCCCCCGATTCTTGGCCTTTTATCGCCTTTTGTACTTGCTTGATCAGTTCGGCCTTGCTGCCTTGGTTAAGTGGTATTTCTGCACATTTAACACTTATTTTGCGCGATAAACCGATCAAGTAGCATGTATTTCACCCTTAAACCGATGCACGAAATGAGCCTTATCAGTGACTAATGATAAAAAAGGATGAGTTCATTAGAATAAGATATACAAATAAAGAAAATATGCGTGACTAAAGATGTTTTATTGATAGTGCTATGCAAGTCATTAATCCAAATAAAAGGTAAAATAATATATAAATTTAATAGCATAATTTTTTAAAAAAATTGAAAAATATATATAGAATATTAAACATATCCACATTAAATATATGAATAATTTAAATAAAAAATTTTAAAACTTCTTTGAGAGGTCAAGTTAGAAAATTTGTCCAGAGCCTTTGTCCTAGTGGCAAGGAGCTTAGACATTATTGCATGAGGTGTCGAGTTCGAGCCCTCTTGACATCAGTTGTAATTTCCTCCTATCTATAGTATAGGAGTTTATTTGTAATTTCCTCCCTTATATAGGAGTTAATTTTTAAAAAAAAAGTCAAGTTAGAAAATTTGTACTATTATCCAATAATCACATTTTAGACCATAGCATAACTTGATATACATGGCCAAAGACAAATGAATTTTTTATATTGGAAAGAATAAATTTCTTACTTCCCGCCACATATACGTATAAAAAGTAAATTATCACTTAAAATAATGATAATATTTTGCACATCTTGTTTGTTTTGAATAATGTGAAAATTTACACTACTCTTTATATTAGGAAGTTATACAAACTTTATAAGTTAGATTTAATTTTAAATATATATAATTTCATCTTATTCCGTATTTTAATCTATAAACTTAGTAGTATTGTTTAATTAATTAGAGGTGAATTAAAATATAAGAATTAAAAACTTTAATTGAGTAAATACAGGATAAAAATTGTAAACATTACATATTTGTGTTGTTGTTTAGCTTGTGAATTAATTCGGAGAAAAAGTTTGCAATAAATGATTAAATATCAATTTTAACCAAAATAAATGGAAGGCAAACTAAACTCTCTAGCACAATTTCAGTTTTAACCCAAATACAATGCTAATTAATATATAAATTTAAGATTAAAGTTCAATTTTGGTCCCTTACATTTGCCCTAAAATTCTTTTTGGTCTCTTACATTAAGTTTGTGACCTTTTGGTCCCTAACATATTGTTTTGGTACATTTTGGTCTCAAACAAGGTCACAAACTTAATGTATGGGAGCTGAAAAGAATTTTATGGAAATTGTACCGGACCAAAATTGGACTTTAGTCCTAGATTATAATTAAATTATTAAATTGATCAAACATTTTGACTGTTAATTTTAACAAAAATGGTTATTTTGGACCAAAACAATATGTTTATGACCAAAAAGTATCAAAACAATATGTTAGTGACCAAAAAGTCACAAACTTAATGTAAGGGACCAAAAAGAATTTTAGGACAAATGTAAGGGACTAAAATTAGACTTTAGTCTAAATTTAATAACTTAATTATAAAAAAATTAATGGTAGTGCACCATTTAAATGTGTTTTAAACCTTTTTCAAAAAGCTAGCATTTTATTGGACCATTATTTATCTAATTGTTTTTGCATTTAAAATTTGTTTTTGGATAGAAAACACTCCATCTTTCCATTTTCCATCTTCAAGGTTTTTTCACTTACACTTTAGATTATGATAGATAATTGGTGATAGATTTGATGTTTCCTTTGTCGTGTACTATATTTGTATTTTGAATACGTGGGAAGAAATTTTCACTTCTTTGGTGTCTTGGACAATTTGGAGTATTTAAGGAACAGATGGAGTATTAAAATTAACATTCCACTAATATTTTTCTACTCATTTTTTTAAAAAGATCAAACAATTTTTAAAAACTCATGTTGGGTCAAAATACATCTTTAAATGGCAGACAGGGGAGTAGTACGTTATTCGAACATATTTTGGCCTAAAAACTTAATTGTCTCCCTTGCAATCTACTTAAGATGGTGTGGAGTATCACTAACCTAATGCTCATACAAGAATTAAATACCAGAGCACAAAGTTTTTGGGGCATTCCAAACAATGGCTAAAAATAAAATTCATGGAAATTACTCAAGGGATTATAAACATGAAATCAATATAATAGCCTCATCTAGCAAATGAACAATACAAGCAGATATTCTTATGTATATCAAATCTAAGCAGCTGTTCCACAAATGCAAAATGAAGAGCATATTTCTAAACATCAAAAACTAACCCTAACATACAGAGAAATTGATCAAAGATAATCTAGACCAAAATGCACGTAGGAAACGACACTTCACTTGGGCGGGGTCTTCCTGTTTGGTTCAAACACGTACTTGATCAACGACTCCTTGATCGAGAGCAACTCGGGGAACTCTTTCTTCAGTTTAGACGCGTCCATCTCGTTGTTGCTTCTAGGAGCAACGATGACCTTCGCCTGTTCCTCGAGGGTGAAATTGGCGTACTTGAAATCCGGATCAATATATTGCTTGTACATCTCCAGCACCTCATTGTGGCTGACGACACCCGGGTTGGTGAAGTTCCAGATGCCTCTGAGGTTTCGTTTTGCCATCTCGATTGCAATTGGAAGAAGCTCATCCAAGATTGTCATGCTATTAGGGATGTTAACCACCTTGTTGTACTTCGAGATCTTGGTAACGAAATTGCGCGGGTTGCTAAGGTCTGAAGATATCGGCATCCGGACTCTCAGCGTGCAGACGTTATCGTATTCTTTCAAGAGCGATTCCACCTGATAGAGTGCACACCAAAAGTTAGAATGCAAATCTAATGACAAGTAATTAGCACTAAGCTACAACATAAACAAAATATTACCATGGCCTTCGTCTTCGAATAGAAAGATCCGAAGAAATTGGGCGTGTCTTCCTCCTTGTATCCGATGCCAGAACCCTCAGGGTGCGCAGCATCGTATTCAAAGATGCAGCCAGTGGCAAAATTCAGCATCAGGAGTCCGTTCTCTCTGCATACATCGACCAAGGTCAGCGTGCCAACAACATTGACACGAATCGTCTCAGTCTTATGGCTTTCACACCAATCGACGTTGGGTCTACCAGTTAAACCAGCTGCATTCAGAACATGTGTAGGCTTCACAGCATTAATGTCGGCCAAAACCTGGTGGCGGTTCTCAAGACGCCCCTTTCCATACTCGTAAGGAATCCCCTGTTTCTCACACAATTTTCCAAGCAAACCACCAATCCACCCTGTCCTGCCATATATCAGGAACCGGAAGGCCGGTTTCTCCAGTGATTGGCCAGTCTTGGAAGGCGGCAACACCATCTTCTGAGTAGAGTTAGCAGTGAATTCGGACTTCCCAGACTCGTACTGCTCAGCTCCATCAAAATTCCTCTCGATTCCGCCAGGCATCATCAGCATTCTAGGGTGAGGAAGCAGTGCACCGGATACATCACCCCACCAATCAGGATTGCTGGTGTACCACTCAATCGTCTTCTTCAGACCCTCCTCCCACGGGGTCCTCTCTGACCAACCTAACTCCTTCAGCTTCTGGTCATCCAGGAAATACCGTTGATCATTAAAAGGCCTGTTATCCACGAACTCAATGACCTTGTCGGGATCCATCTTGAACAGCTTGCACATGTCGCTGGCTACATCAATCACCCTCCTCTCCTTCTTCGTCCCAATGTTGTAAACATGACCAACTTCTCCCTTGTGGAGAACGACCTCAAAGGCTTCGGCAACATCCTCACAATAGAGGTAACTCCGAACGTTGGAACCATCACCATGGATGGGAAGAGTTTTCCCTCTCATGGCCAAGAGGATGAACTTAGGAATCAACTTTTCAGGAAACTGATTTGGGCCATAAACATTATTACCTCTCGTGGTAATAACAGGCAATCCATAAGATCTACCGTATGCCATAACGAGCATCTCAGCCCCAGCCTTCGTTGCTGAGTAAGGGTTGGTCGGAAGGAGCTGCGAGGCCTCGTGGTTCCCAACAATAGCATCCTCCTCAGTCTCTCCATAGACCTCATCCGTGCTAACGTGGATAAACCTTCTAATCTGGCCAGTTACCTTGCACGCCTCCAAGAGCACATGGGTTCCGTAAATGTTATTCTTGGTGAACTCGAAACTATTACCAAAGGAATTGTCAACATGGGTTTGGGCAGCGAAATGCATTATAGTGTCGATGTTCTCAGCGACGAGAAGGTAATTGACAAGGTCAGCGCTACCGATGTCTCCCTTGACAAACTTGAAGTTGGGAGAGGATTTGGAAGGGAGGAGGTTCTTGAGATTGGAGCAGTAATCAAGCTTGTCGAGCACCACAATCTTGTACTCGGGATAGTTTCGTATAAGCCTGTTTGCGACATGAGAAGCGATGAATCCGGCAGCCCCAGTGATGAGGATGTTTTTCGGCGTGAAGTTCGGCATTGTTGCTTAGTATCTACAGCAGAAAAGCAACCATGTCTTCATACTACAATAAAAACAGCTCTATTTTATACTCCCTCCGTCCCCCATTAATTGGCACGAATTTCCTTTTTTGTCCGTCCCCGATTAATTGGTAATGGACCACACATTCCACTAAATCATTCTATTCACATTTTATTATATATAAAAGTAGGACACACATTCCACCAACTTTTTCCACTCGTGCCAATTAACAAGGGACGGAGGGAGTAGGTTCCAAAAACATAGCATCTGCTTAAAGAACAATCAGCTAAGATCTTAATTGTAGGTAATTCACATTCATAACAAAAATATGATTCAATTTACATATCAAGTTTTATTCTATCAAATGGATATTGAATAATGGATGAATCGAATTCGCATTCAATTATTTCTGAAATCATCATTTGTAGCAGATAAGCAATCATCTCAATCGAACCCTAGATCAAATCAAGGATCCAATTAGATCATCGCATATAACATTGAATACAGAGTCAAGAGAAGCAGAAATTGAAGAGCTGAAGTAATGAAATGCAATGCAGGGTGAAAGAAACTCACGGTTAATCGTCGGTAATGATCCGGACTCGGAAATAGGGGAAGAAAGGGGGGAGAGAAGATTGAAATGAGAGAGAGAAGTGAATGGTTTGGTTAATTAAGACAAGGAGCGGCGAAAATAATGGAACAATCATTTACCTCTTTTAATATTTTTACTTTTCATGCTTCCCAATTATAGATTTACTGTTCAATACACCTGAATCATGTGATTGATTTTGGAGTCGACTCAACCATTGGAATTCATATGTGTGTGAATTCTAGTGGATATCATTTTTTTGAACAGGCATTTTATAACAAATGTCTTATCCTTATCATTTTGTGTTGTACATAATGATACACAATTAAGTCAATATAAGATAGATTTATAAATTATTGTTTAAATTATCCAGGCTTTGAGCCTGTTTAAATTATTGAGAGTCATATATGATAGATTTATAAATTATTGTTTAATGTTTCAATTCTTGAGGCTTTGAGCCAGCAGAATTGTGATTGATGCTTTTAATTCAAATCTAATGTTTGATGTCGTAAAAAATTTAAATCTGAAATTGAATTTTAATTCTAACTTTTTTAATTTTATAATTTGAATTTTATATCAAAAGTAAATAATTAAAATTTCAAATAGCTATAAACTTTACACACAAATGCGGACATTCCGAATGAATATTTTCATGACCAAGCGGACTCTGAGTTCATTTCAAAATTGATTAATGGAAATGAAGTTTGCACATTTAGTCCCTGAAGTAAAAAATCATGTTTTAGGGACCTCAACATGGAAATCATACTCCTATTTGAAGTGATTCAATTTACTATTTTACCCTTAAACCTATGATGGGTGTATAAGTAACTTTACTCATATTATTATTACTTTCTTACACAATTATCATTTATGAACTTAATAAATGTCAATTTTTTTATCATTACATTATTTTTTCAATCTTTATTTAATGTAAATACGTAGTCCACTAATAACATCTTGACTTATGACAACTTGCTTTCATATTTGATGGAGTAATTAATATATATTATTCCATGTCATATACTCCATCCGTCCTAAGTAAGATGATATCTTCCTTGGGCAGCACGAGAATTTATATAACTTTATTTTATGGGTGAAGTGAAGAGTTTAAGTAAGAGAGATGGTATAAAGTAGAAAGAAAGATGTTACCATTTTTAGTAATGAATCATCTTAGTTGGGATAAATCAGAAAGGAAAGTGGGTCATCTTCAATGGTACGGAGGGAGTATAATTCTTCAAATTTTCCTGATTCCCGCTGTGAATCTTCTCAAAATCATCTTGATTATTATTTTAAATAATTTAATAAATGATATTCCTCCGTCCCACTAAAGATGAACCACTTTCCTTTTTGCTTTGTCCCAACATAGATGACCCATTACATGGAAACACATTTATCTCTACTTTATTCCCTTTTTCTTTATTCCCTCCACTTCACACACAAAATAAAATTGCATAAATTCTCGTGTCGTCCAAAGAAGGGGTCATCTTCCTTAGGACGGAGGGAGTATTCAGTAGTGGTGCAACAATCACACATGACATAACTCTTTGGCATCAAGTTTTAATATTTATATTACTTATAATTAATAAATTTAATATAATTATAAGTAATTAGAATTAAAATGAATGTATACAATATTAAATAAATTAATGGTAACGCGAATTAATTATATAATGAGATGTAAATGGAAGTACTTGTCATTGTATAAAGGTAAGCACCAAGTTATAATCCTGGTGCACAAAAGTTCACCACTATCAACAGCGGTAGCTATTTTCATTCCTTTTTGATTATGCATTTTTTGTCTAACCAATTTTAATTTTATGAAAATATTCCAAACTCATTAAGACATAGAGGGTTTAGGGTTTACGAAAATATTTACATTCAGAATGAGTTTATGGCACACCGAATAAACAAAAATTGGTCCTCCCTCCATACGCTATTAAACGTCACAAGTCGACCCAGTTCATATTTTAAAAATGTAAAGAAAAATGGATGGAAAAAGTTAGTAGAATGTGAGTCTTATTTTTATATATTACTAGTTTTATAATAAAATGTAAGTGAAATGAGTTAGTGTATTGTTGGGTCCATTATCAAAAGTAGTTAAAAGTAACTATGACAAGTATTGACGGATGGACCGAAAAAGAAACTAGTAACAAGTAACGTCGGATGAAGAAAATAGTTGAATCGGAGTGAGTTCCTCTGAGGTTGAGGATTTTCTTTTTCATAGACACTAAATCACAGCCTGAGTTCCACCACTAGGAACCTTGGCTCCACCTCCACAGATGCGTTAAATTTTGAAAGGTATTGAAGGAATTCATCTCATTTATCCAGTTTCGGCTGACATAAATCCAAAACAAAAATATGGATTAATTTTTCCATCTATTACCTCTTAAAACAGAGAAATTTATTGAATCACGTTCCATATTCTCGGGTCATGTGATAAAAGGAGTCCAACATAAAAAAAACATGAAATAATTATCATGCTAATTCCACAGTCCAAAAAGAGTAACTATATAAATGGTTTATAATTTAAATATTCACAGCCCCTGAAAACAATATCGTGAGAAGCTCTTGAACTTTGCAGTATGTGTTAGAGGTAGTATATTATCAAGTATATTTTGAGAAATTTTATTTATGTAAAACTCTTGATCTCATTTTATCTGAGTTTCTGAGAATAAATATTTTTGTTATATTGTGTTTTACTTATTCATTTACAATAACGTTTTATACTTCCTCCGTTCCCTATTTTTAGTCCACTTTGTAGTGGACACTAATTTTAAGAAATGTAAAGAAAAATGGGCTGAAAAAATTAATGGAATGTTGGTCCCACTTTTATATACTTTATATAGTAAAATGTGATTGTAATATTAATGAGTTAGTGGAATGTTGGACTTACTTCCATTATAGTAAAAAAAAAGTGGATGTGGACAATAAATGGAGACGGATGAAAATGACAAAAGTTGACAAAAAATAAGGGTCTGAAGGAGTAATATTAAATGTCTAAAAACAAACATGTCTAAGTCTCTTTCATTGTAGACTGAGTAGTGGACATATCATCGTAGTAAGTGACTTAGTCAGTATCTCGTGAGAGCAAAACTAAATTTTACAATCTAAATAGGATTTGGCTACATATCGGTAATGGTTCCTGTGTCAATCCAATAAATATTTTAACTAAAAACACTAACGACACTGATGTGGTATAACATTGAATGGATCTAATAGTGAGATAAGTTTTTCTCGTCATGTACTGAAAGACTAGGTCTTAGGAACTATTATTTATTAGTCTTTGTGTTAATATTGAGCATACAACATTAGTTACGCATTGCTTTGATTTATCAAAAAATGCTGGTTTTTGTAACTCAATAATCATGATAAGTTGGGTAGTGTTAACTAACATCTAGCGGTGCTAAGATTGTTATTGCACTGAATCGTGTCACAAGAGAGTCAAGTTTGATACTACTTCTGTCCATTAAAAATAGAAACTACCTTTGTCCATTAAACATAGAAACTATTTTCATTTTGGGTCGTTGATTAAAAATAGAAACTTTAGAAAGTTTCAATTTTAGGACGTGGACCCCACAATTCACTAATATTACTTCCACTATTTTTTATCCTTATTTCGCTTACTTTACCCATTTTATTTTTATCTCTCTTATTTTACCAATTGTGCATTAAAATTTGTGTCGTTTCAAAAGTCGAAAAATGCATTAAAATTTGTGCCGTTTCAAAAGTTTCTATTTTTCAAGAACGAATGTGATAATATTTTGATTACTTGTAATATGAATATGGATGGACTTATGGTTCAAACTGATATTTTATTGGAATTATATTAAACTATGGGCAATTTAATTGGTTAAGTCCAACATGTAAAACGCATTGCACCCTTATCTGACCCATTATAATTCTCTGGCCCCTTTGACTTGGACATCTACTTTCATCATTTTCATTTGAATGTTAAAGAGAAAGATGGCAATTCCTCCCGCACCTAAGAAAGACCTAGGGGACTTTCATGCTTTACGGCCTAAGATCGAGTTGGAATCTTATACTGATTAGGTGTTCTACTGCAAAGGAGATTAGACATATGACATAAATTATATCCCTAAGTGAAAATTTAAAAACCTTAGCCGCCATCATAAGGATTTTCGAAAATCTCACAAACAAATTCGATATATGTCTCTTTTCTAAATTAATACCTTTATACGTGATCAGTTTGAATTTTTCCACAAAAAAATCATAACTTGAGTTTAGGAACAGATTAGAAGATTCGTCGTCGAGTATCAAGATCATTACGTGCAAAAGCACAATCAATCATTGATTTTCTAGAGAATCAAAATGGTAAATTATCTAACCGTAAAATTTATGTTTAGGACATTAATTGTGTATTTAATTTGCGGTCACATGCTTATTATTCGAATTAGAATGAATGCAATTAATCCTATAATCACCTAAATAGATATTTTCGTAAATTTATTTAATTTACTAAGTCTAATGTTAAAAACCCAACACACAACACATGCACTAGGAAGTATAGTTGACAATGAATTTAAGGAAATTGGAATTTTGGGAGATGATATAGCAAATGTTGTACATGATCCTTGACGGCTAGGAGAATTTGGAGTTTTGGCGAAATATGACAGAGGCTGGTGATTAGAATCTTGTTGAAAGACTGAATTTCAACAAGTGGAACATTTGATTAAGAGAGCGGAGGAATGTTACGGCTGCACCAGAATCACAGGTAACAGAGCACGACATCAATGGAGACATGGCTGAGCCATGCCCAACACCCACGACAGAGACAATTCAGAGTGAGGAAGAACCAGCGCCCGTCGACGCGCTGAAGAATCAGTCGGAGGTGGACACGGTGAGGAAGCTGAGGCCAAGGAGAGCAATCAAGCAGCCGGAGCGCTATCAGGACTTCGTCTCCAAATAGCTCACCAGCTGTTCGACAGATTGCCTGAAAGAGCCCGAGTTTTATTTGTTATTTTAGTTAATTATTTTATTGTATTTTTTGACTTTCCTTATTTCGGATTATTTTTGCGTCGAGCGTTAAAAGCTCCATCGGGTTTTCTTTGTTGGTTCTTTCCCGATGTTTAGGATTAGGTCGAACCAACCCTAGGGTTTTAGTCTTATAAATAGGGCTATTCATTAATTATCGTTGGGGAATGAATGAAGAATTATTTTGCCCACAAACTTGTGCAACACTCAATTGAAACTTACGCTGCCGACGGAGAGACTCTCCGCGCCAGCTCGTGAATCAGCCGCCGACCCCATCGTTCGGGGCGCCGGATTTGTCGTGTTGTGTACGTAGAAGGCAGGAATCTTCGTTAAGAGAATTGTGCTCTTAACAACTGGTGCTTCATCTCGAACTCATGGATTCAATTGAAGGAGGACAGCGCTCCCCACCGTTCTTGACCGGGGGGAACGCGCAAGAACTATCATTGGGGCCACAGCGACGACAGCAAGTAGAATTCCGCCGTGACCCTGGCGGACGCCCTCGCCCTCCGCCGAGGGGGGATCCGCCTGCCGACGCGCCTCAGGGTCCAGCCACGGGCGCGATCGATCCGCTCACTCAGGGTTTCGATCGGATCATGGCCAGGTTTGATCAGTTGGAGGTCCGCGTAGGGAGCCTGGAGTTTCCATCGTATCGCGATGCCGAACATCATGATGAGGATTACGATTCAGATGATCATGAATACGCGGAGTACAGGGACGACGATGGGAGACCGCGTGTCTCGAACCCTCGGCACCGCCCACTAGGGTTTCGTGACAGGAGAGGTGCGAGGGGTGGGCGACGGGGTGGAGCCTCGCGTCGAGAGGATTGGAGGAGACGGGGTGAATGGCCCAGCGAAGGAGTTGGTGATACTAGACTCGTGCCGTATCAACCTCGACGACCCTCAAATTGGGACCCACCAGCGGCACGACAGGAGGGGTGGCGCGATAATCGTCGCCGCACATCTTGTTGGGATCCCCCGATTACTAGGGATCGTCCACAATATCAATACGGATCAGACTCGCATCACGGGGTCAAAATGCGAGCACCACACTTTGACGGATCAGACGCCACAAACTGGATTTCTCGAGTGGAGTATTATTTTGAGCACATCATGATGCCTGACGAGGATCGCCTCCACTACGTGGTAATGTTATTCGATCCACCGGCTGCGGAATGGATATTCAATTACAGAAACAACAACCGATACGTTACTTGGGGCGAATTTTTGGAGGATGTCCGCCACAGGTTTGATCCGCAGAGTTTCCGGAATTATATTGGCCCGTTGGCCAAACTGGTGCAGACGGGAACCGTGGCAGAGTATCACGACACATTTGAGAAGTATTTGAATCGGGTGGAGGGAGTCCCGGATTACATCTTACTTCCCGTGTTCATCGAGGGCCTTAAAATGCCCATTCAGGAGAAAGTAGAGCTGCAGCAACCGCAGTCGTTGGCCGAGGCCATGGCGCTGGCCTTGCGTTTGGCCGCAAATCAGGAACATCGATACCAACAGTCGTCGTCGCAGAAACGACAGTGGCCTTCCAAAGATACTCGTCAGCCGACGCTACCTTCATCTGCGCCGACTGGCAGCTCCTCCCAGGTGCAGAAAACGAGCCAACAACCCTTGGAGAAGGAGCATCCTCGCTTTACTCCGATCCGTGTGTCTAATGCTGAGAAATCGGAGCGTTCGCGGAAGGGATTATGTTGGCATTGTCCGGAGAAGTACACGCCTGGCCACGTGTGTGCGGCCAGATTGTTGTGTTATGTGGGGGATGATGAATGGGAGGAATCGGGTCAGGGACATGACGACCAGCCGCAAGATGAGGAATTAATTACAGAAGATATCTCCCACCTTCATTCTCTTACGGGAGGAAATCGCTCGATCCCTTTCCAGGTGGTCGGGGAACTCGGGGTCACAGAAGTGCGAATTTTGATCGACACAGGGAGCACGCACAATTTTCTCCACTCCCGCTTCGCAGAGAATCTACAACTGCAATTATCGCGCATCCGGCCTTTCCGGGTGTACGTAGGGAATGGGGCTTCACTCATTTGTTCCCACATCTCTAGGCGGACGAAATTGTCAATACAGGGGACTGAATTCTTGACGGATTTGCATATCCTCGATGTTCATGGTTGGGATGTGATACTCGGCATGGACTGGCTGGAGTCGCTAGGCCGGATATCTGCGGACTTCGTCGGCAAGACACTGGAATTCCAACGAGATAACAGGTCGGTCCTCATACAGGGTCGTAGACCGAGCCCACAACAGATATCGCTGCATTCCTTAGCCCAGCTAGCGTCGTTTTCATCGACCCATGAATTCTATGAAATCGTCGCCTTGGACCCGGCCGACGCGACGTCTTCCGGATCAGCCACTGAACCAGACTTTCCCTCGGATATACCGGTTGATTGTCGCCAGGTTCTTGAAACCCATAAGGGTGTGTTTGATCTACCAATCGGTATGCCTCCACCTAGGCAATTCGACCACCGAATACACCTACTCCCGGGCACGAAGCCGGTCAATGTTAGACCGTACCGCTATCCGTACTTCCAAAAGAATGAAATCGAGCGGCAAGTGAAGGAAATGTTGTCCCAAGGCATAATCCAGAGAAGTCAGAGTCCTTTCTCCTCACCGGTGCTGCTAATTCGAAAAAAGGATGGTTCTTTTCGGTTCTGCATTGATTACCGAGCCGTTAATTTGGCAACGGTCCCTGATCAATTCCCTATCCCCACCGCGGACGAACTCTTTGATGAATTGGGAAGGGCGAAGTTCTTCACCAAGCTGGACTTACGATCAGGCTACCATCAAATCAGAATGCATGCGGACGATATTTTTAAAACAGCTTTCCGTACTCATGACGGGCATTTTGAGTTTTTGGTGATGCCATTCGGGCTTACAAATGCCCCGTCTACTTTCCAAGCGGCGATGAACAATATTTTCCAACCTCTTCTGCGACGATACGTCATTGTGTTCTTTGATGACATCTTGATCTACAGCCCCACGTTGGAGTCCCACTGCGAACACTTGTCCATGGTACTATCGATCCTTAGCGCAAATCATTTTTATGTCAAATTGTCTAAGTGTTCGTTTTGCTGCACTACTGTTGAGTACTTGGGGCACTTGATTACAGGCGGCACCTTGAAGGCTGACCCTCGAAAGATAGAAGCAATGACTGCTTGGCCACATCCACGGAATGTTAAACAACTCCGCGGATTCTTGGGGTTAACAGGGTACTACAGACGATTCGTCGCAAACTATGCCATGATCGCGGCTCCGCTTACGGAATTACTTAAGAAAGATGCTTTTGTGTGGACCCAGGCAGCGACCGAAGCATTCATAGCGTTAAAATCAGCCATGACATCGACCCCGGTGTTACGACTCCCGGACTTCACCAAAACTTTTTATGTCGAAACGGATGCCTCGGATGTGGGGATCGGAGCGGTATTGATTCAGGAGGGCCACCCAATTGCCTATTTCAGTCGCAAGTTGGGCCCGCGTCGCAGAGTCGCTTCGACTTACCATAAGGAGCTCTATGCTATCGTGGAGGCTGTCCAGAAATGGAGGCAGTATCTATTGGGCAGGGAATTTGTGATTCGAAGCGATCAGAAGAGTTTAAAGGAGCTACTTCAACAAGTTGTCCAAACTCCAGATCAACAATTGTATGTACGGAAGTTGATGGGGTACAATTTCCGTATCGAGTATAAGAAGGGAGCTTTGAACCGAGCAGCGGATGCGCTGTCTCGACGCGAGGACACGGAGCAGCCGCGACAGGATCCGGTTGCGAGGGACGAGTTGTCCGAGGACGAGGGGGATCCGTTGGCGGATGCAGCGTGTCTAACCGCGATCGCCCACCCTATCCCGAAGCTGATGGAGACCTTGAGACATGAAACAGGTTCCCTACCTGACTTGGTGGATCTCACGGCAGAAATTAAATCTGGGAAAGCACCTGCTCAATTCTCTTTCGTGGATGGTTTTATATATTTTAACAGAAGATTAGTTGTGAGCCGGTCCTCCAAATTGAAACGAGTATTGCTGGAGGAGCATCATTGTACGCCCATGGCGGGCCACCCCGGGCACGAGCGCACCTTCCGACTATTGTCAGCAGGATTTTATTGGACTAAGATGAGGAAGGAAGTCCGAGACTTTGTTAAGGCGTGCGCGGTGTGTCAGTCCACTAAGTATTCGACGCAGAAACCTGCAGGCCTTCTACAACCGTTGCCCGTACCATCGCAGGTTTGGGACGATGTATCAATGGACTTTATCACGGGTCTCCCACAGTCACGCGGATACACAACGATTATGGTGGTGATTGACAGACTTTCGAAGTACGGCCACTTCGCGGCCCTTCCTACGCGATTCGACGCCCTCCGAGTGGCCCATTTGTTCGTGAACACGGTGGTTCGCCACCATGGTTTTCCAAAGACATTGGTCTCAGACAGGGACTCGGTATTTCTTAATGCAATTTGGGAGGAGATTCTGCGACTTAGTGGGACAAAATTGAATTTCACCACCGCCTATCACCCCCAGTCGGATGGCCAAACGGAGATTCGCAACAAAGGCCTGGAGCAATATCTACGAGCATTCACTTCGGATAGACCGTCTACTTGGTCGAATTTTCTCCCTTGGGCGGAGTTAGCTCTCAATTGCTTCCACCACGCTGGCCTCGGCACCTCCCCTTTTAAGGCGTTGTATGGACGGGAGCCCCCATTGTTGGTGGCAGCTGCTCCGTCAGCAAACACTCCCCCCAATGTAGTAGAATTGATTAAGCAGATGGGGGAGCTACTCATTGAGTTGCGTAACAATCTAGCTCGCGCGCAGCAACGGATGACTGAGGCAGCAAATAAGCATAGGCGCCACGTTGAATATGAAGTAGGGGATTTTGTGTGGTTGAAATTGCAGCCATATCGCCAACATTCCGTCGCGAAACCCATATCCGCTAAACTTGCTAAACGTTTCTACGGACCATTCGAGGTGGTGAAGCGGATAGGTCCAGTCGCGTACAAGCTTCGTTTGCCTGAGGGGAGTCGCATTCACGACGTATTCCACGTGAGTCTCCTTCGCGCATTCGTGAAGGACGATCCGATCGTCCCTCTCCCAGAGAAGTTTGTCGGCAATAGACCCGTCGCCCATCCAGTGGCGATACTTGACTCTAGAATATTATGGCATCAGGGAGCAGCAGTGGAACACGTCTTGGTTCGATGGTCGGACGGGTCGGATTCACCGTCTTGGGAGCCGTTGGAGGTAATGCTGAAACGGTACCCTACACTCTCCCTTGAGGACAAGGAGGTTTCTAAGGAGGGGGGAGTTGTTACGGCTGCACCAGAATCACAGGTAACAGAGCACGACATCAATGGAGACATGGCTGAGCCATGCCCAACACCCACGACAGAGACAATTCAGAGTGAGGAAGAACCAGCGCCCGTCGACGCGCTGGAGAATCAGTCGGAGGTGGACACGGTGAGGAAGCTGAGGCCAAGGAGAGCAATCAAGCAGCCGGAGCGCTATCAGGACTTCGTCTCCAAATAGCTCACCAGCTGTTCGACAGATTGCCTGAAAGAGCCCGAGTTTTATTTGTTATTTTAGTTAATTATTTTATTGTATTTTTTGACTTTCCTTATTTCGGATTATTTTTGCGTCGAGCGTTAAAAGCTCCATCGGGTTTTCTTTGTTGGTTCTTTCCCGATGTTTAGGATTAGGTCGAACCAACCCTAGGGTTTTAGTCTTATAAATAGGGCTATTCATTAATTATCGTTGGGGAATGAATGAAGAATTATTTTGCCCACAAACTTGTGCAACACTCAATTGAAACTTACGCTGCCGACGGAGAGACTCTCCGCGCCAGCTCGTGAATCAGCCGCCGACCCCATCGTTCGGGGCGCCGGATTTGTCGTGTTGTGTACGTAGAAGGCAGGAATCTTCGTTAAGAGAATTGTGCTCTTAACAAGGAAGCAGAGCATATCGTTCTACTACATTTTCAGAAAAGTATGATGTCGTGTTAATGAGTGTGGGCAGCCTTGCTTGACACAGTCATGCACGGCTCCTCTATGCTCGTCTTTAGAAAGATTATAGTATGAATTTGCACAAGATGAAACATGACATTTCAAATGTTCATATTGATTCGTGTCCATGTCTCTATTTTTTAATATATTCAGAGATTTGTATTAAGAAATGTTGTTGGTGATGATCAAATATCATCCAAATTTATTATCGGACAACCTTATATTAATCTCTATCAAATATTTCCTCCGGCCCACAATAATTATCACTCTTATTCTGGGCACAAGTTTTAAAAATGGAGTGAACTACACTAATAGTCCCTCAACTTGTCGAAAAATGCACCAATGGTTCCTAAAAAAAATTTATTTCATTTTTGGGTACTATAAGTCTAAACCCTAGGCACCACTAGTGTGAATATTTAATGTTTTGGAACATTTTGGACCTTTCTACTCTCCTTTAATTTTTTTTTTTTTCTTCCATAATCATTTTCTTTTAAAAACTCAATTAAACCCTCATTTAAAAAATATTTGATGCTTTATGATTGCAAAAATTTAAATAAAAAACCAAATATTTAAATTATGCTTTATTTATTTATATAATTAAATATTACTATTATACAACTCAATCAATCTGTATATTTGTGAAGAAAAAATTAAATATAATAGTAACATTTTTTAATAAAAAATATTAAAATGAAATATAGAAAATTCAACTTAAACTTTTTAAATTTGAGAAGAAAAAAATATTATAGTGAACTATAATAATTTTTTATTTAAAAAATGTTACTTAAATATTTAAATGTTACTCTTATAATTAAGTAAAAAAGTAAATATTTTAACTGCTTTAATTAAAATATAGTATAGTGAAAAATATTTTTTGAGTATAATAATTAAAATTTAAGTGAATTATATCTAACGTAAATTAAAGCGAACTCTTGTAAGTAACATTTTTTACTAAAAATATTAAAGTAAACTATAGTAATTTTCATTATAAAGTTTAATCTATACAATATTCAAGTAATTATTTAAAAATTTAAGTGAATTAATTCAAAAGGTGCTTTTGTGTATATCCAAAAAAATTATAAAGTTTAATCTATACGGTATTTCAGTAATTATTTAAAAATTTTAAGTGAATTAATTCAAAATGTGCTTTTGTATAAGTCCAAAAAAATTGCATGATTGAAGAGGTACCAAACTATAATTTCCAGATACCGAAAATGCCCTCCATGGCATTTAGGAGATTTTTCAAATGCAGAGGGGTATAAAAGACCGACAGGTACCAAAAATGTAATTTCTAGGGACCAAAAAGGCTATAAAATTACTTTAGGGACCATTGATGCATTTTTCGATAAGATCATGGACTATTAGTGTAGTTCACTCAAAATGTAAAGAAAAGTTGGGTGAAAAAATTAGTAGAACGTGAGACCTACTTACCATTTATGGTAAAAATGAAGTGTGATCATTATTGTGGGACTGATCGAAATGGAAAAGAGTGACAATTATTGTGGGACGGAGAGAGTAAAGAACATATATAAAAAGTTATTAACTATAATAGTAGTAATTATTTTTCCAACAAATTAGTTTCTTATCCAATTATAATACTTTATCCGTTTCATAGAAATAAATTATTTGGGAATTATACATGTTTTAATGTGGAATTGATAAAGTAATAGGGAAATGAGAAAAAAAGTTGAAATAGTGTAATGGAAAATGGGGCTTATTAATAATAAAATAAAAAAGAATGAGAAAAAGTTCTATAATATTGGTCGTGGACGAAAAGTTTAGCCTATTTCCATTGGTCGTGGAGTAGTTGTTTATAAAATTGGCAAATGGTCATTAATTGTGGTTCAAATAATTAGTTATGCATATTTATGACTACAAATGTACACAAAATTATAAGTATAGCTGAAAGAAAAAAGACAAATAAGAGTGTCCACCGTGGGGGAGCCGCGGCCCGTGGCTCGGGTGCGCGGCCCCCACTGCAGAGAGCCATGACGGGCGGCTGAGAGCCGAGAGGGAGCCGCGGCCCTCACGCGGCTCAGTCGTGTGCCCCGCGGCCCACCACTGCAGCGGGCCGAGAGCCGCTGCCCGGCCACCGAAAAATATAATTTTTTTTGCTTCTTTTTTTTATAAATACACACCATTTTCCCTTCATTTTTCTACCCCAATTCAAACACCACTCTTTCCAATCTTTCCAATCTATTTCAATTCAACTTCTGAAATATGGATTCCGATGATGAACGGTACCAAGAAGCGGTAGATCTGGAGTTCCAAAACTTGGTTTTCTAATTGTTGTTTTTAAACTAGAAAATTTTCGTTATATAAATATCATAAATTATAGTCTAATAAAATTTATTGTAGTTAAATTAAAAAATATCATTAAAAAAAGTAAATAAATTAATTTTTATTTTGGAGCGGACCACATTTCATGGCCCTTGTTATTTACCATTGTGGAGAGCTCAAGAGAGCCACATTTGATGGTCAGGCCACCATTGTGGACCCTCTAAATAAAATGTGCTCTTTAATCATTCCACCTATAATGGAGAACTCCGATCCCAATAGATTATGTCTGAGCAGCCGACAAAACTCAAGTATACTAAACCTGTGATCCTTCCACCTTTTAAATGCGTGAGGGTTTAACATTTCTGGTTAATTATACTCCATAATTTCTGCTTGGCTGGAAACAGATAGACAACCTACAACAAGTAGAAAGAGAAGATATTTTGAGAGAGACTTTGATTTGAATGGTCTACAATATACATGGAGCCTTTTGAGTTATTGACGAAATTGACTACCATTTGGTTTTGAGTAAAAAACCTAGATGGATTATCTGGGTTCGATTCAAGTGCTCACAGCCTGCAAAGATGCAGCTGGAATTGCAGGTATTTAACTCCTACTTCTTCCTTTGTATTTTGCTTTCAATTTTACTTTTTTATTCATGGGTTTTTTCCTTTCTGTTCGTTTCTATGGTTGTTTTGTGATATTCAATCTTTTATTAAAAAGGATTGAATGAGTTTATGTAGCTATTTCCCTTTAAAGTTTAAACCTTCTCTGGTAATAGTACTGAATTTCTTAAAATTTGGGAGGAAATATCTTTAATTCTATATCTAAATTATCAAGAATTAGGCAATGGTGAATGCCAAGTATGGGGTTTGATTCGTTACTGTAAACAATTACGGTGGTGTTCGGTTTCCTAGATAAAATAGCACTCCCTCCGTAACAATTTAGTTGAGTCAAAACTTTTGGGCACAAAGATTAAAAAATTGTGTAGAAAATCAGGAGAGACGGATAAAGTAGAAAAGTGGTAAAGTATGTGATGGAATAAAGTAAGAGGGACTGGATGTTTTGTTTTTTTGTCAAAGAATTGAAATGACTCTACGTAGTGGGATATCTGAAAAAGAAATACGACTCACTTAGTTATGACGGAGGGAGTAATAAGATATAATCTAGGATTAAGTTGTGAGATTATTTTAGTCAGAGAGGGTTGATTATGAGTTATGAATAATTATCATAGGATCATCCATCCAGGAGTACTAAACACACTACATATTTAATCCCGAGAGACAATCTTGCAAACCGAACGGCCTCTACATTGTTTGTTTTAATGCAATTCTAAACAAGATGTGTTTCAAAGAAGAAAGTATAAAGCTTGATATTGTGTTGCATTTTCTTATGCAATTGTAGCATTCTTGCTTTAAACCATAAGAATATCTAAACAAAGATCAAATCCTATTTGGGAAACTAAGATAGGAAACAATAGATATAAGGAAAAGACTGAGACTTATAGTCCCTTCTGCTAAACTTGGTTGAACTGAACCGAACCGAACTCTCATGAATTGCTTTGACTCTGCTGCAGGGAATATCTTTGCTTTCGGACTATTTCTATCTCCCGTGTGAGTTTCTTCTGCTCCTGACACCCATTTTACTCGAATTGTTTAGATTGAAACTATGTAGGAAGGACAAAGTTTAATCAGCAATGGCAAGTTTGTTTATGGTTGTGTCGATCATTTTCTGCAGGCCTACGTTCAGGAGAATTATCAGGAACGGGTCAACAGAGCAGTTCTCATGGCTGCCTTACATCTACGCTCTCTTGAACTGCTTGATCACTGCTTGGTATGGTTTGCCAATGATCTCGACTGACAACTTGCTTGTCACAACGGTTAATTCAGTTGGCGGAGTTTTCCAGTTAGTCTACATCGCTATCTTCATAGTACACGCTGAAAAGAATCAAAAGGTTATTGCTTTGACAGTCTTCGTATTTACAGCCAATAGGTTATCAAATTTTAAACATGTTATGTGAATTTCCTTCCCTGCAGTTGAGGATGTTAGGGCTGCTTTTGTCAGTTTTCGTAGTGTTTGCAGCTATTGCAGTGGGAAGCTTGCTCATGAGCAACTTTGAAGTCCGCCATCTGACCGTTGGATTTCTAAGCTGTGCTGCCCTCGTATCTATGTTTGCTTCACCGTTGTTTATAATCGTACGTGAAGCCTTCAATCCTCTTTGAATGAGACTTATTTGTAGCATAGCTTAGTTTCTTGATGGTTTTTTTTGGCAGAATTTGGTGATCAGAACAAAAAGCGTTGAATTCATGCCGTTTCATCTGTCCCTCTGCACGTTCTTGATGAGCACATCGTTCCTCTTATACGGACTATTCAATTTCGATCCATTTGTATACGTAAGATCTCTTCTTATGAAATGGTATTTTATATCTAGATCTGTAAGGTACGATCCTCTTGTTCGCGTGTATTTCAGGTCCCCAACGGGATTGGAACTGTTTTGGCAACGATACAGTTGTTTTTGTTCTGGTATTACACAAAGCCATCAACAAGAGATTCCACAGAACCATTGATAATTTCCTATTCTGGGAGTAATGCCTGAAAAAAGGTAATGTATGTTTCATTGCAACTTGAACTATGAATTGATTTTAGATTATTTGGAAATTAACACTCAATCAACTCTTTCCCATTCAGATGTTGCCCTAGACCCCGCAAGATTGTTCGTACATTGAGTGTCGAAGGACAAGAGTCGAGCTCAACGAGTCATCTACAGGCCCGGTTATCGGTTCTCTGTATATTTGAGGCTGGCAGTTGAAAAATGGTTTGGTTAGCCTTTTCTTTTCCATTTGTTTTACATTTTATTATTCACTATTGTCATATTGTATTCATTTTTGGCATTTGGTGTCAAGTAGTAGCATATAGTATAATTGTGATTCTTATGTATTTGAACACAACTTCATTAAAATTGATAATTTATGGTTGCTTTTCTTTGCACATTTTTGTCTTTCCTAAGCCAGATCTTATTTTTGTATTCTCTTTTAATTTATCATTGAATGTTTTAGTGTGATATTTATATTGATCAATTGAGACCAGCGTTAGGGAATAGTAGCAGCAACAGTGGCGGAGCATCAACTTCTTATTATTATGTTTAGACTGTATTTTGTAATTTCTCACTTTATTGCATAATTATAATTTCGTTTGACCAATATCTTGTTTGCTAATTACAAAATTTTGCTTCTGACTATTCAATTTTGTTCCTCAATAAAAAATTATACTCCTAAAATTATAACTCCTATAACTCGTCTCAAAAAATGAAATGTTCCGTTACAGGGAGTGAGTTTACATGGAGAAAACAAAAAATGGAATGTTCCGAGTCTACCATGTGGAAATACAAACATCCACGAAAAACATTGAAAAATTAAATGTATTTGCAAAATTAGATACCAACCAATTCCACTGCGGATATCAAAATTATATTTTTTTAAAAATAAATTAGAGCATATGATCAAGCTCTGCTACCGGTTGTTGGAATGATTTGAATATCCTCGATTGCTGAAGCTCTCATATAATGATTCTAAAAAATTTAATACTTTTATTATAAAAATAATCCACTCAATAATCTATTTAGAAAGACTGCAGATCGAATAAAATAGATCATATGCAAATTATCATATACATCAATAAATACATTTATGTTTATTTTCTTTTTTAGTCAATGGCTTGCAAATCCTATTACTCCAACACTTGGACTCAACCTTGAATCTTCCCAATAACCAAAGTTTGAATATCACGTGATTTAGGGATATCAGTGTAGTCTGCAATTTCTAGGCTATCCCTATTAACTACTAAATTTAAAGGGTTATGGTTGAAAATTTCAATCCAATGCCTCCCGAATGGACTAGATCTAAATTTCGATGGGCTAGCCCAATGGATTGTACTTAGTACAACTATTGTCATTATTTGTTCATGTAATTCAGTATTTCATTAATTATTTTTATAATATAAGAAAACCTTAGTTTTACAATCTCTATTTAGTTTTGTTCACCGATATAGGCATTGGGCTTATTTTGAAAGAATTTGTGAAGCCCAACTATTATCTCTAGTCCAATTTATGGTGAAGAAAAATAAGGGGAATAAATAAAACAGAAAATTTACGATTTTATTTTTTCTCTTCTCCATCGGTTTCGAAACCCTTTCAGCCTGAAACACACGTAAAGTAATATAGCATCATCTACCCCTCTCTGTTGTGCTGGAAAAATTAGTGATCAGCTCTCCGACTGCCACATTTCCCCCAACTCAATTTTCAATCTCTTGGATTATAGGTATGAATGGGTAAATGAATAATTGGAATCTACCTCTTTCCATAGCTCTTCTCTCCATTTATTATTCGATACTTGGTGGAATTATGTTGGGGGAAAAATCAATCATTTGGTTCATGCCTAAAAGTTGAAGGGCTTCTTGATTTCAGTTTTGATTTGTGTAGAGGCTTTTTCAATATCTGTAATTTTATTTTATGTTTGCCCTACAGTTGTTGCCCTTTAATTTGAAGCATGTTTCCTTTTAAATAATGATGATAGATCTCTGGCATTTCAATAAATTTCAGTCCATGTTTTGCTATGAATTAACGACTTCTTTTTTTTTCCTGCAGCCTGCATTATCATTTGGAATTTCTTTAATTTATCTGAAAGTCATATTCGTTATGCTCTGTTTCTGTAGAAAATTAGCAATCCAAGCGTCAAAAAATGTCGGCTAGAAATCGAGGGCCTCCGATTCCTTCTAAAGGGGTTCCACACGGTGGGCTGCCCCATCATGCCCCAATCCTTGAACCACATTTTCCCAGAGGCATTCGGGGACCATTACACGAAGAAGTCAGAGAAGCCCACTATAGCTTGTCCGAACCTCGACAGCTCCCTCCTCACCCCGCCATCATAGAGGATCGGTTGGCGGTTCAGCATGACGACATCCAGGTGCTGCTAATTGATAACCAGAGACTGGCTGCAACGCACGTGGCGCTTAAGCAGGAATTAGAGGTTACACAGTATGAACTTCAGAGGGCGAACAAGTACGCACAAACGCTGCACGCTGAGAAGGACTTGCAAATGAGGGAGCTCTATGAGAAGTCGGCTAAATTGGAGAATGACCTTAATGCTGTTAATGCGATGAGGTCTGAGCTCGTGCAGGTGCACGTGGATGTTAAGGAGTTAACCGTTGGTAGGCAAGAACTTGCTGCGCAGGTGCAGGTTATGACCCAAGATTTAGGTAGAGTTACATCGGATTTGCATCAGGTTCCGGCATTTAAGGCGGAAATTGAAGGTCTAAGACATGAGATGGAGAGAGTGAGGTGCGGGTGTGAATTGTAATGTCGTGATTGTATTTGCTTTATTTATATTCTGTGCACGATAGACTTTGTTGTTTTCGACAGGGCTGCTATTGAGCTAGAGAAGAAGAGCTTTGCTGAAAGCTTTGAACATGGGAAGGTGATGGAGAGTAAATTAGTCACTATGGCTCGTGAGTTGGAAAAACTTCGAGCTGAATTGGCTAGTGCAGAAAAAAGAGCTCCTGCTGCAGCACCAGTTGGAATTTCAGGTATTTTATGTTCGGTCCCGTTAATTATCTTGTCCTGCAAATGATTTGAGGAAGACTTCTGTTGGGATAAAAAATCTCTTGTCGAAGAAAGTTTTAATGGAAAAGAGTGTGCACCTTCTGATGTTTGGCATATCAATGGATACAAATCTAATCATTTGCCGCAGCTTCAACCCCATCATATGATTATCTGCATATCTCCATCTAGTTCATGTAAAGATTATGCAGTGTAAGCCTTATTCTTGGAGTCTCGATGCAGGTGTGGGTTATAATGCAAATTATGTGAATCCCGAATCCGGGTATCCTGGAAATCCGTATCCTGCTGGATATGGCATGATGCCTACAAACGCAATGCACCCAGTAAGTCATAAATCCTAGCATTTTAGCAAATTTTCTCCATAAATAATAGGCCTTTAGGAAAGAACACTTTAGAGCTGTTAGCTTTGTATCATCAATTTATCATGCGTGTTCGATCTGACTCTAGCAATACATCCCCGATCCTGATTCAGGCACCTGCTGGTGGAGAAGGCTATCCTCCTTATGGCCCTGGAGCTGGTGCTTGGGGGCCATATGATACACAGCGAGCTCAAGGATCCAAATAAACTGGTTCATCGCCATGGTACATGTGTATTTCGTATCTCTTGGGTTCTGCATTATGCTTTCACTTTGATCATAAAGTTTATAAGATATAGTTCAAATAAATCGGGCATTTTTGTATCGTATTTAATTTTAATTTCTCTTGTGCTTTTCTGTCCATTGACCATCTTTTAAATGCACTGTGCAAGATATATTCGGACATAGTAATGCCCAACCCATGCATATATTTATTTTATTTTATTCAATTTAATTTATCTTGTTAGATCTGAATATCCAGTAATCTTAATGTCCAATCCATGTGCTCCCTCCGTCTAGATGCATTTCGTTTTAAAAAAAAATGGTACTAATAAATAGTTAAAGTGAAGATACAGCAGAGTAAGAGAGTTAAAAAATGGATAAGAGTCTTCTCTAAATTATTATCTATCTTACTTTACTCTCTCTTCACTTTAACTATTTATTATATTATTTTTTCAAAATAAGTGCTCAAAACGAAACGCGTCTTTATTACGGTCCCAGAGGGAGTAGTACTATTTAGTACCTGATAAATGATTTTCTTTCTAGTGCTTGGCATGAAAGTGATATTGATTTATGCTATCAGGATTCAGGCCATGGCATGAGAACTTTGCTAGTAACGAGTCCGATAAGCTGCATCGATGCAAATTTTTTGTGATGAGAGCAGTGGAATTAAGATACCGTTGGCAAATGCGATTTCGTAGCGGCTCCCATCTACCTTAGTCATTGGCATGTTGCGCATTAGAAAGATTAAGAGAAAGAGTAGCTAAACCCATTGTTTTGTATCATTCTGGTAATAACTGATGTGTGGCTGATTAGTTTCATGTATTTTTGCATCATTTTTTTTTTACGAAATTTCTGGTAGATGATACAAATATAACATGAGTGTTGCATCAAGCTATAAATGGAAACCGGAAACTCAGTGATTTAATGTATGTATGGGGGCAATTAACTTAATGAGATGGGAAATTTTTTGTATATGCTTTTTATTGTTGCGTAGCATTGGAGTTCTGACAGATAATATGCGAGAGATTTTGTGAAATTTTTATGAACTGCCTTTATAGTATTATGCGACTAAAGCTATTTGAATTCCGTTTCTTTCTTTTCATGATAGTCAAAATTAGGTTGAAGAATACTTCGCTCCCCAAGGAAGATGACCTCTTCCTTGGGTGGCATGAGATTTTATGTAGTTTTATTTTCTGTGTCAAGTGGAGAGAATAAAGTAAGATAGAGAAAATAAAATAGGTATAAAGGTGTTTCTATTTTTAGCAATTGATTATCTTAGTTGGAACAAATCAAAAGGGAAAGTGGACGGATGAAGTAGTTGGTTTAGATGGGATGCTAACTCCAGGACGTCGAAATATCGGTGATTTTGAGGGGTTAAATCTAATCTCAGCTAGAATGTTAATGCTTATATCTACTAAGGCATTGCTTGAATCGTCTATCTGTGCACACCCGGCCTCTGCGAAGATGCGTGCAATAATACGTAGATAGATGAGCCAATTTTTAAATATTTTATTTACGTATTTATTGATTAAAACTTAAAATTTCTATTGTAAATAAACGTTTAGTTAGGAATTTTTTTATATTTTTTGAATCAATTTTTTCATGTATAAACATACTCACTCTCTCATTTTCTTCCTCGTAGGTCGTATATATTCATCTTTGTTTTACCATTTTTTCCTTCCAAATTTAACTTTCAATCCTGGTAAATATCAAGAAGCAACCCACATAGTTCAACTGCAATCCACACAAAGGAGCTTCATATGGGTATTATACAAGTAGAACTGTGTTTATTGCTCATCCATTAAGGTTTACATCCAGAATGCAAAATGGTTTGATACAGACCAAACAGGAGAACTCATCCCAAAAGACTAGCCTGTTAGGAGAGAGAACCCATTTAGTCTATATACCCCACATCAGTTGTTCTCACAACCGATGTGGGAATTGAGTCCGTAACATTCGACCCTCCTTTAAGGGCCAACGTCCTCGTTGGTCACGGCCACGTTGGTCACGGCTGATTCTTTGTCAGGCCACCATTCCGTGGGCCACCACTCCGAGTTCTCGTTGGTCACGGCCACGTTGGTCACGGCGGATTCTTTGCCCGGCCACCACTCCGTGGGTCACCACTCCGAGCGGTCCCAAACGCACTCGTTGGTCACGGCGAGTTCGTTGCCCGGCCACCACTCTGAGCCGTTTGGGCTCTCAATGAAAGCACCAATTGATACAGACCAAACAGGAGAACTCATCCCAAAAGACTAGCCTGTTAGGAGAGAGAGCTCATTTAGTCTATATACCCCACATCAGTTGTTCTCACAACCGATGTGGGAATTGAGTCCGTAACATGGTTCCACTCTCCAACACTCATGAGGAATGTATTCACATGTCACATCTTGCAATCTTGAGTGTACATGTCACAACTGAACAAATTCATTTACCATATAAAATTATTAACTACTCCCTTCGTCTCCCTTGATTAGCACATTTTAACTTGGCATGAGTTTTGAGAAATATAATAAAAAGTTAGTGGAAAATGTCAGTAGAATATGGGTCTAACTTTTATATTTTAACTAATGGGGTGTAATAGAGTCCTCACACGGTCCTTAGTATAAAACACCAACACAAATCACAATCATTCGATCCTTGGATTAGATGGTTGTGATAAGCTACATTATTAGATTAAGATGTTACATTATTAGACTAATAATCTACATTATTAGACTAAAATGAAACACCATTTTACTAAAATAGTACTAGTACATTATTAGCTAAGTTACATTATTAGACTAGTAATCTATATTATTAGATGACACGTGATATTAATCTAATTGTTAGATCACAAGATTTAAACAAGTGTTTTTTAACAATATTTACCATATGAATATGAATATATCCCTTTATTATATAATAAAACGCCTGTAGATGAGTTAGTAGAATGTGTGGGTCATTACTAAAGGAAGTAAAAAGTAAGAGTAACAATTAATTGAGACATATGAAAAAGGAAATTGATGCTAATTAATGGGGGATGGAATTAGGCATGCACAAACCGAACCGGACCGCTGGTTAACCGGCGGTTCGGAACCGCCGGTTCATGTATCGGAACCGAAACCAGAACCGGCGGCAGCGGTTCGTCGGTTCAAGCGGGCCAGTTCAGGTTCGGAAATATCACGAACCGTAACCTGCGGTTCACCGGTTCGAACCCCCAGTTCAATAAAATTTTAAAAAAATTTTATTATTTATAAAATCAATTTTTATATATAAAAATTAATTTTAAAAAATAAATAAATACAATAATAATTTCATAATAGCCCATATTTATTTGTTGGGCCTATGATTCTAAGAAACCATTCTTGGTTGTTTCTCTTTTATTGAGACATCCTTGAATATTTTGTGTTTCACTTTCGATGTGGGACAAAATATGTTGAATTATTTTCTCTTATAAGTACATGTTTAGATCATTCATTCATCTTTTTCCAATGTGGGATACAAAACTTTCATTTGTTTTCTACTTTTCTTAATTTTTTACTACATTTTATTATTCACTAACTTTATCTTTTTTTGTTAGAGCATCTCCAGTGGTCGGCGAGCGAGCGGCTCGCCGATTTTTGGTGCTCGCCGAGCGGCTCGCCAAACTATTGCAGCCTGCGAGCGCCAAATCGGTGAGAATTTCGGCGAGGGCACGCCGATTCCCGGGCGCTCGCCGATTCTCTCGCCGATCGGCTCGCCGCTATTGCAGCCTCCCGATCGGCGAGGAATTGGCGAGCCAATTTTTTTTTAAATTTTCGAAACACTATATATACGCGATTTGCACGACATTTTCATTCGCACCACTTGTTTTAAAGAGTACTCTCTCTATCTTAATTTCTGTACAAGATCAACAACGCGAAATGGATCTCAACAACGAGCCAATTTCAGGGTCGAGCGGGTCTCAAACTCCCGCGGTCCCCGTGGGAGGTGGATGGAATCAGATGCCAGGGTACTACAACAACATGTACCCTTGGCAGCAGATGATGCCCGGGATGGCATCTGGTGGTGGTATGCCGGGATGGCAGGGGATGCCGGGGGGTTAGGGGGGACCGGGGGTATCAGCGACGGTTCCCACGACCTCCCCGAAGATGCTCAGGAGACCCCGTCCCCTCCCTCATTTACTCGCCGCACTCGCCCGGTAGGTCAAAGACGGGCGCAACGCCCTCGCCAGAGGTCCCAGGAGGTCCAGTCGGCATCCCCCTGTTGGCAGCTCGACAGCCGACCTTGTCTTCTTGGCGCGTCAACAAGCGCGGGCACAGATGACCAAGGTCATAGATCAATGGAAGAATGCAACTGACCCCGAGGAGAAGAGGTTTTTTCACGCCGTGCTCGTGAGTATGCGACAGGATTTGAATCCCGGCGCGGCACAGGTGGGGGGGCTCTGACGCGGGCTCAGATGCCGCAGATTTGGGGGTCCCGGATAGCGGCGACGACGGCGAGGAGTGAGGCGGCGCCGGAAGGGATGGGCCAGTGCGTGGATTAGGATTTTTTTTAAGTAATGTAATTTTTTTTACTTTTTTTTAATTAATGTATTTTTAAAAATTTAATATTATTAGAGAATTTTCTCGTATATGTATCGTAAATTTAATTCCGTATTTTGTATGATTGTTTAATTATTTGTTTTTAGTGCTGATGTGGCAAGGCTATGGCCGGGCTATTGCTTGTCCAGTTGCTTATCCAGTTGATGTGGCAGGAGGAATTTAGTGTTGCTGATGTAGCATGGTTAGGCTATGGCTGGGCTATTGCTTGTCCGCCGACCACTGGAGATGCTCTTATGATTCATTTTCTAAGACAAATTTATAGATAATACTCCCTCCGTCCCGGACTACTTGCACTTATTTCTTTTCTGGGCGTCCCAAGTTATTTGCACTATTTTCATTTTTAGTAAAAAATTTCACCTACAGCCGTAATATTTGACTTTGCTATACACTCATTCCTTAATCTCCGTGCCGAAAATGAAACGTGCGAGTAGTGCGGGACGGAGGGAGTAATAGAATCAAATAGAATAGTTCAATTAAATTTGAATGTTGCATGTTGCATGTTGCTCATAATTTCTAGGGCTGGGAATTCGGTCATCGGTTAGTCGGTTAACTGAGAACCGAACCGAAAAAATTGGTTCTCGGTTAACCGATAACCGAATTTTTCGGTTGTCGGTTCGGTGTCGGTTCCCTTGTGAAGGTCACGATCGGTTCTCGGTTATAACCGAGAACCGATCGGTTATAACCGTAAAGAACCGATTGGGCTTAGCTGATGTAATTTAATTATTTAAAACTGGCCCAAAGACTTATTTTGATTTTGAGCCCAAGTTACATGAAGCCCAATATCCCCAAACAATTACAAACCCTTCTCCCACATACCACAGTCCCACTCCCAGAGCTCCCTCCCACACGCCACACCGCTCCTCCCACATGCCACACCCGCCGGAGACTCCTTCCGCAGCGACTCCTTCCGCCGGTGGAGAGCTCAATCTGGTGGAGAGCTCAATTTCGCTCTTTTAATCCCGTTGCAGAATTCGAAAGGGGTAAATTTAGTTTTCCGTTGCAGAATTTCGCTCTTTCAATTTTGACATATATATACACACACGCATTTGGCACATCAATTTCCAGCTGCATGATTCAGTTTCTTTTTTTATGTGCTCTTCATATTGACGTGTGGTTAATTTCTATATTTATAGAATGTGGATGTGTTCAAATAATAATAATAATTAGATTTAAATGTGCTCACTTTTAAGAATTCTAAGAAACCATTCTTGGTTGTTTCTCTTTTATAGAGACATCCTTGAATATTTTTTGTTTCGCTTTCAATGTGGGACAAAATATGTTGAAATATTTTCTTTTATAGCTACATGTTTAGATCATTCATTCATCTTTTTCCAATGTGGGATACAAAACTTTTATTTTTTTCTACTTTTCTTTATTTTTTACTACATTTTATTATTCACTAACTTTATCTTTATTTTTGTTATTATTCTTTTTCTAAGACAAATTTATAGATAATAATAGCATTAACTAGAATAGTTTAATTAAAGTTGAATGTTGCACGTTGCTAATAATTTGTATATTTATAGAATGTGGACGTGTTCAAATAATTGGATTTAAATGTAAGTATGTTGTTAATTTTTCTCAATATATTGATTAAAATATAAAAAAATAACAATTAATATAATTAGTATAATAATGATAAAAATAGATAACTAAAGAATGATTTGTTTAGTGGTATAATATAGTTTATATATTAGTAGTAGACTACTAGTATGATTTTGTATAATAGTTGTTATTCTAATAGATGTAGTATAATTTATATAAATAAAATTATTATTCGTGAATATATTCTTGATAGATAAGAATAAACAATTATTGAGTAATATGATTTGTATATAGATAAATAATTATTCATATTATAGTTATCACTAGATGTCTAGATTAATACAATTTGTATAATAATTATTCTCTTAATGTGTATAAATTATAATGGTATTTATTAGTTAATATATACATAAACTTATACACAAACAAATCGATAATTATAAAGAATTAAAGAATAATACTTTATATAATTATATTTGTTGTTAAGTTATAATAATAGAAGATAGTTAAGATATAAACTAATATAAACAAAGATTATGGAGATGTATCATGTAGTTATAAATAAGGAGTTTTATCCCACATTGAAAGAAAGAGCAACACATCCAAGAACATGTAGCTATAAAAGATAATCATCCAATACACTCTCTTTCAACCCAAAAGCTCAAGTCCAACATTAAGTGTAAATTGTAACTTATAAGTTGTGACTTGTGACTTGTACTCTCGTTGAAATAAACACTAAAACGAGAAGAAATGCAAAAAAAAAAAATTACGAACCGCCGAACAGTCCCGAAACTGGCGGTTCAGGCCAAAAATCGGCGGTTTTGAACCGTCTCGTGAACCGGTGATTTTTTGAACCGGAACCAGAACCGCCGGGACCCTTGGCGGGCCGGTTCCGGTTCATGGGAATGATGAACCGTGAACCGCCGGTTCATGAATCGGAACCGGCGGTTTCCGACCCGTGTGCATGCCTAGATGGAATCATGGAGGGAGTAGATACTACAACTTATACTATTCCCTCCGTCCCATAGTAGATGTCACACTTGGGAGATGATACGAGATTTTATGAGATGTTATTTTGTGTGTTAAGTGGTGAAAGAAAATATTATTTTATAATTGATGTGAGAGAGAACTTTCTCAAAAGAGAAAATGTGACATCTTTTATGGGACAAATTAAAATGGAAAGTGTGACATCTACTATGAGACGAATGAAATATTATTTAGGCCGGTTTAATTTCCATATTTAGACATTGGGCAGATTTGAAAATTGGACAAATTTGAATGGGTATGGCCCAAAGAAGCTTGTCCACTATCTTATTTTTAGTTAGCATGGAATTAGTCAGATTTGGTTTTTGATTTATTTGAATTTAATACTTCTTCCAATACATTGACCAAATGAACCCCGTTCAAAATCGAAATCCCATCCTTCCCAAAAATGAAAAATTCGGCGCGATATTTCCTATTTAACATGTGTCCATAATGGTGGCCCTCGAGGGCCACCAAAGTTGGTGCGGCCATCAAATGTGGCTCTCCTGGGCTCTTCACAATGGTAAATAATAAGGGCTACGAAATGTGGCCCGCTCTAAAATAAAAATTAAATTGTTTGCTTTTTTTTAATGATATTTTGTAATTTAACTACAATAAATTTTATTAGACTATAATATATGATATTTATAATTTTAATTAAAATAAAATAATTTGGATTGTAAATAAAAAAAAAATCACAACCTAACCAAAAAAAAGTTTAACAAGAACTCCATCGCCGCCTCCGCCTCGTCAGCTTCATGTTGCACCCATGCAACCAGGTTTTGGAACTCTAGATCTACCGCTTCTTGGTACCGTTCATCGTCGGAATCCATATTTCAGAAGTTGAATTAAAATAGATTGGAAAGATTGGAAAGAGTGGTGTTTGAATTGGGGTAGAAATATGGAGGAAAAATGGTGTGTATTTATAAAAAAAAAGAAGCAAAAAAAAAAAATTTGTGGTTGGGCCACGAAATGTGGCCCGCTGCAGTGGTGGGCCGCGGAACACATGGCTGAGCCACGTGAAGGCCGCGGCCGCGGCTCCCTCTCGGCTCCCAGCCACCGATCGTGGCTCTCTGCAGTGGGGGCCGCCCACCCGAGCCACGGGCCGCGGCTCTCCCACTGTGGACACTCTTACTAACTACATCGTCTTCAACATGCATGGTACGCGCGAATTAATGTTTTGTTGGTTAATTTTACTGTGAATCGATTGTTGAGCTCTGATTACAAATTTTTTTCACTGAATTTTGGTTATGGTTATATTCTGGCGGCAAAACGCATCCTTAAGTTCTTGTACTTTGATTGTTTATTTCAATAGATTCTTATATAATTTTTTCGTTTAGTAAGTTTTTGTACTTTTATATTCGATATATTACAATTCTTATTTAATGGAACCGTTAACTTTTCCGTTATAAAATAATACATCATAAGTTAATTATTTAAATATATTCATCTAATATCGTTGAAAAATATGAACATAACATAAATATATATATAAAAAAGATAAAAACAAAAACAAAAAAACTAAAGAATTCCAAATAGTTAAAAGAAATTTATTGTTTGATTATTTGAAGTTCGAATATTAATTTATATTTGGAACTTCAAATATAAATTAATATTAATTTGTTGTTTGATTATTTGAAGTTCGAATAATCAAACAATAACTTAATATTTATGTCATGTTCATATTTTTCAACTAGGATTAATATATATGATGTGTTATTTTATAACAGAAAAGTTAACGGTTCCATCAAATAAGGATTGAAATATATCGAATATAAAAGTACAAGGATTTACTAAAACGAAAAAAATAGTATAATGATCTATTGAAATAAACAATCAAAATATAAGGACTTAAGGATGTGTTTTGTCTATTCTGGCCACTTAATTGCATTCCAAATTTTAAGGGGTTTTAGCTATTGTATGTGGATGCCATACAATTTCATTCCGATTGGCTTCTCGTTCATGTTATTGACTTATGACCCCCAATTTGTTTACAATTCATATGGCTAGTCCAAAAAATGGTTTAAATTTCATCACTGGCAGCATAGCATTTTGTAGGTATCCATGATTTTGAATATGGTATTGTTGTTTAGACTATGTCTGCCGCGAAACGTCCAGCCGTTGTTAGTGTCATTGGTTCCGATAGTGAAGGTATGCTCTGTTTTAGGCTGCTTGATGTGTAATTTTGGAGCTCTTATTTCAATTACAATGTCAATCAAGTTTATTAATAATAACTCTAATATTATTACAACAAATTGCAAGAATACAATATCGAATGTAGTATTTCGAATGTCGATCCACAAGGAGGGTAATAATGTGAATCTTAAGGATTCAAGACTCATATGTTTGCCCCGGACTTGCTGTTGTAAATATTTCAATAATCCAACAAACCCAATAAGAAATGAAACAATAAAAATGGTGGAAAAGGAAGAAGATGAAGGTGTTATGATTTAGATAGATGCTTGGAACCTATGGACCTTCTACAAAACAATGGAGACAACCCAAGACAACTTTCACCAAAGCAAAAATTTAATGGCTCAACAAAACTAGCAACACAGGAACTAGAATTGCATACCTTAACATTTAATCTAAGCCCGACAATAGATTAAGTGCAACCACAATGGATTTTGATAAATCTTCAAAGATGAAGAAGGATGCTTAATGTTGAGACTTTGTTTGTTTACAAATGAGTTCCAAGTTGTCATGATAAAACCCTAACATGTCTATTCATACTAGAAGTGAAAAAGGAGCAAAATAAAATAATTCTTGGTCAAAAAGTCACATTCCGGACAAAACAACCGACTGGGTGTTTCCCACGGTTCATTTCACTCGCCCGCGTGAAGTTTCTGGACAAAAATTAACCTCTCGACAAAAACACCCGACCGGGTGTTTCGGGTTGGCAAAACACCCGCCCGCGTGTTTCTTTCTGCATTGCCCGACTTTCTTAAAATGATCATAACTTCCTCATCCGGGCTCCGCTTGAGGCGTGCAAGGTACTCACACGAAGCTCTTTAGACGATGAAGACAATGGTTATCTCAAGAGAGCATTTGAACTTTGTCTTCATAGGCATTTTCCCGTTTGAATCAGACCTCCAAATTCGGCTTGGCTCCTTGTCATGTCCCCACCTTCTTTTCGGACCCTAATCAACCCATGAACCTCGACATCGTTGTATTCTATGATTGTGAATACCCGGATTCACGTCAGATAGATTACTTTATTCAAAAAATGAAAGAAATCACTTAAATTTATTTTGGTTTTGATCAAAGATTGTTTTTAAAACTAAAGTATAAAAGCTTTAAAGATAAACAAGACTACACAGATAGACACGGATTGCCACTCCAAGCATTCATTAGATCTAACCGACAAATTATCCAACACTTGACTATCCACTCTATAATCTGGGATTAATATATAACTTAATCGTGTGTACTAAACATGTTTACAACGTGTAGTTTACATCCAACTCCATTTTTGCTCCATTTCTCATCATGTATCACTCCCTACATCAGAGAAAATACTTTTGTAAGCTCGACAACATGTAAAATCACTCAAAATTGATGGAATTAATATCGATTATTTGATTCGCATCCAAGAACTAGTAAAGCATATCTAAACGTTCAACCTAAGTGTAAAAATCATGGATTAAATATGCCCGGTCAATGGATTTTGACCAAATAATAAAAGTGACGAGACATTTAATTTTTTAAAATTAAATGATATAGCGTCGATCTACATTTTACGTAGATAAATGTAGTATATTCTTATTCTCAAATCCGATTACCGGTGAGTGAGAAATGGTGGATTAAAGTTGGGCATAATTAGCTTTTAATTAAAGCTTGGAGTTAGAGCTTAGGGAATAATTAACTAGTGTTAATTATCCCACATAGGAGAAGTAATACATATTTTAATGTGTTTAAATTAAGTGACTTTATGTTACTCAATAATTATAGTGGACCAAGATGGGTGAAAGAACCCACACGCGCGCCGCCGCCGCCCTCCCGCCCGAGCCCGTGCCCGTGGTCGCGGTCGCGGGCCGCGGGCCTCGATCCCGATCCCGATCTTGATCTTGGACTTGGATCTTGGCAATTGGTCTTTGGGCTTGTCCCTAGCCCAAACTTAATCTTTTTATACCACCGCAGAGTCAGCAATCCAAGTGCCTTGACACGTCGTCAAGCGTGGCACAGTCAGAGCTGCCACGTGAGAAAAGCACACGCTCCGCACGCGAAAGGCACACTCCTGCCACACGCTCGTAACCGTCGGCGGTTACGAATCTGCCATGATGAGCCTTCATGGCTTGGTTGACCCTGCATGGTGGCTTGGCCTATAAATAGGCTAGCCATTCCAGTTGTAATTTTTAGTTCAATTTCTCCTTTTGTATTCCTTCTTTGGGTTTGTATTACGCCAGGCTTTTATCTCTTGTAATCCCAGAAACCAACAATCGCAAGACGAGATATAACTTGCTTTTGAAGGAATTTGGACACTAAACTGAACCTAAAAACTTTCGAAACATTTAACACCTTTGCTGGAGATGTCGACTGAATCCAACACCGCTGCTACAACCACCACCGCCGCCATTTCCTCCACCATGGCGACCACTGAACCGGTCAACACTTCATCGATCCCCTCGATGATGCCAACCCCCGGCTTCCCAGCCACCTCTTCAACTGTCCCATGGGTTTGGGACAACCCTTTCGGGGCGTCCACTGGTTCCACCTTTGGTGGTTCGGTTGGTTCCACTTTTAGTGGTTCCTTCGGATCCTTTAATGGATCGAGTGCTGGGGCCTTCGAGTCTCACACGAATGCTGGGGCCTTCGGGTCTCATGCGGGTGCTAGTCCCTTCGGGGCTGGTACGACCATGGCGGGCTCTATGCCTAACCATGTTGTTGGCTCCTTCGGGGGCAACGGAATTGGTTCTTTCCATGGACCAAGTGCGGCACCTTTGGCACCAAGAATGATGCCACCTGCCGAGAAACCACCAAAGTTTGGAGGATCTGACTTCAAGCGGTGGTACCAAAAGATGTTGTTCTATTTGACAACATTGGGCGTCGCCAACTTCCTTACGGAAAACGAGCCGCCTGCGCCAAGCGACCAAGAGACTAGGCTCGAAGTCATGGCGGACTATGAAGCTTGGAGAAAAGGGGATTATCTATGTAAAAATTTTATTTTAAGTGCATTAGATGATAGCCTCTAAAATATATACTCCAATGTAACCACATCTAAACAAATGTGGGAAAACCTAGAAAAGAAGTATAGCATAGATAATGCTGCAGGGACTAAACAAGTTGTAGCTTCCAAATTTATGGACTACAAGATGGTCGATTCTCGACCTGTCATGGAGCAAGTCCAAGAGTTCCAAATGATCATCCACGCACTAGTGGGTGAAGGGATGACCTTGCCCGATAAATTCCTAAGTTGCACGATCATTGACAAGCTTCCTCCCAGCTGGAAGGACTTCAAGAGCTATCTCAATCACAAGCGAAAGCAGATGACCCTTGAAGACTTGATCGTGAAGTTGCGCATTGAGGCTGATGTGCGCAAAAACGACCAAAAGGCTAAGGGCTTCACCCCAAATGAAGCCAAAGCCAATCTGTTGGAGCGGGGCGGTCCCTCCAACAAACGCCCTCGCCCAAACCGTCCAAATGACAAAGGGAAGGGAAAGCAACCTTCAAAGAAGTTTGAAGGCGACTGCTACAAATGTGGCAAACCAGGCCACTTTGCAAAGGACTGCCGCAGTAAGAAAAAGAAGCCGGCTGCCCACGTCGTTGAGAAGGAGTTCAAGGACTGAGACGAGAACGACCTCATTGCTGTGATCACTGAAGAGGTTAACCTTGTTGATAACAAGGGTGGCTGGTACATCGACACCGGCGCTACTGCTCATGTCTGCTCAGATAGGAGCAAGTTTACCTCCTATACTGCTGTTGAAGGGAGGAAGATCAACATGGGGAATCAAGCATCGTCCGAAATCCTCAGCGTTGGCAACGTGATTCTCATGATGACGTCTGGCGTCACAATCACTTTGAAGGATGTGCTGCATGTCCCGGACATCCGCAAGAACCTAGTGTCAGGATCAATACTAGTTAATAAGGGGTTTAAACTTGTATTTGAGTCTGATAGGTTTACATTGTACAAGTTTGGAAAGTCACTCGGAAAAGGTTATGTAACCGATGGACTTTTCGAGCTTAGTGTAGCAACTCGCCGTGTTGCAAAGCCGTTGGCTAATAATAATAAAGCATCTACTTCCTCTTATTTGACTAAGTCTTCAAATTTATGGCATTGTAGATTGGGACATGTAAATTCAAAGCCATTAAAAGATTAGTGAATTTAGATTTACTAAAGGCTAATGAAGTGGATACCCAAGATAAATCTGAAATTTGTCTTGAAGCAAAAATGACTAAGTTGCCGTTTCACTCAGTTGAACGAAGCACAAAACCCCTTGAATTAATTCATACGGATGTATGTGATTTAAAGATGGTGCAAACTAGAGGTGGTAAAAAGTACTTTATCACTTTCATAGATGATTGCACAAGGTATTGCTACATTTATCTTTTAAGAAGTAAAGATGAAGCAATAGAAGCGTTAAAAAATTATAAGAACGAAGTTGAGAATCAACTTGGTTGTAAAATCAAAACGATTCGAAGCGATAGAGGAGGCGAATATGTAGCCCCGTTTGAGGAGTTATGCAACGCAAGTGGTAACATCAAACAACTGTTCCATATTCACCACAATCTAACGGTGTTGCAGAACGCAAAAATCGAACTCTAAAAGAGATGATGAATGCACTGCTTCTGACTTCAGGATTACCACATAACATGTGGGGGGAAGCTGTTTTGACAGCCAACTATATCTTGAATAAAATCCCTCTCAAAGGAAAAGATGTTACTTCTTATGAGTTGTGGAAGGGAAGGAAACCATCCTATAAATACCTCAAAGTGTGGGGGTGTTTGGCAAAGGTGATGGTTCCTCCGCACAAAGAAGTTACAATCGGACCTAAAACGGTTGATTGCATCTTCATTGGATATGCACTTAACAGTAGTGCATATCGATTTGTTGTTCACAAGTCTGAAATATCGACTATCACAGTAGGAACAACAATTGAGTCGAGGAATGCTGTATTTCTCGAAAATACATTTCCTTGCAAAGACAAGGAAAAAGTCTCAACCAATTCTGGGACAAGAATTGAAGAAGCCACTAGTTCTAAACCAGTGGAAGAAGAATCCACTAGTTCTAAATCAGCGGATGAGGAACCTGAATCGCGCAAGCGTGCAAGGCCCGATCCAAAGGATACAGTACTAAGACGTGGTAATAGAGTCAGAACACCAAAAACATTTGGTCCTGACTACATTGCTTTTATGTTAGATGAAGAACCAACATCTATAAAAGTAGCCTTCGATGGCCCAGACGGGTTGCATTGGAAAGAAGTTGTTCAAAGCGAAATAGATTCAATTTTGCTAAACCACACTTGGGTGTTGGTAGATCTACCTGAAGCTGCGAAACCTCTAGGTTGCAAATGGGTGCTTAAAAGGAAATTTAAGGCCGATGGAACAGTGGATAAGTATAAAGCCCGATTAGTAGTAAAGGGTTTTAAATAAAAGGAAGGACATGACTTCTTCGATACCTATTCACCTGTAACAAGGATTACATCTATCCGAGTGCTTCTCGCTATTGCTGCATTGCACAATCTTGAGACTCATCAAATGGATGTAAAGACCGCGTTTCTAAATGGTGAACTAGAAGATGAAATATATATGGAACAACTAGACAAGAGAAAAAAGGAATGCAAGCTCGTAAAATCCTTATATGGATTAAAACAAGCGTCATTGCAATGGCACTTAAAGTTTGATAATGTGATGTTATCAAATGGGTTTAAAATCAACGAGTGCGACAAATGTGTCTACATCAAGAGCATTAATAACGGCCATGTTATAGTGTGTCTATACGTTGACGATATGTTAATCTTGGGGAGCAACACTCAAGTAATTAACGATACAAAGGCCATGTTAAAGAGAAACTTTGACATGAAAGACATGGGTCTAGCCGATGTAATTCTTGGAATGAAGATTCTAAGAACGTCTGATGGAATCATCTTAACACAATCACATTATGTTGAGAAGATATTGAATAAATTCAAAGCCTATGATGGCGCGCCGGTTAAGACTCCAATTGAACTCGACGTTCACTTGAGCAAAAACAAAGGCGAGCCCGTTTCACAAGAAGAGTATGCACGGGTCATCGAGTGCATTATGTACTTGACTAATTGCACTCGACCTGACATTGCTTGTGCCGTGAACAAGTTGAGTCGTTACACGAGCAACCCAAGCAAAGAGCATTGGAGAGCTCTTGTGAGGGTTTTGAGATATTTAAAACATACTCAAAATCATGGGCTACACTTCTCGAGATACCCCCCGGTACTTGAAGGGTACTGTGATGCGAACTGGATATCCGATAATAGAGACTCACTTTCAACAAGTGGATACGTCTTTACTATTGGGGGAGGTGATGTATCGTGGAAATCCACAAAACAGACATGTATTGCCCGATCAACAATGGAATCGGAGTTAATTGCCTTAGATAAGGCTGGTGAGGAAGCCGGGTGGCTTAAGAACTTCCTTGAAGATATTCCATGTTGGTCTAAGCCAGTGCCACCAGTGCTGATCCACTGCGATAGCCAAGCAGCTATTGGAAGGGCAAACAATGGTTTCTATAACAGTAAGTCTCGACATATACGTCGACGACATAACACCGTGAGACATTTGATCACAACAGGGGTGATTACAATTGACTATGTGAAGTCAATAGATAATCTAGCGGATCCGCTAACCAAAGGGTTAAATCGTAATCAAATGAATAAGTTGCTAGATGGAATGTGTTTGAAATCCACAAACTAAAGAATTATCATAGTGGTAACCCAACCATGATGATTGGAGATCCCAAGAACTTGGTTCAAAGGGACAACTAAGCTATGAGAGTTCATGAGAAACACTCAACTATATTTATTCCCTAGAGAGCAATAGAGTGTTGGAGAACTTACCTAGTGGTAAAGGCTAAGTCTATGACTTTTAATGGTTCTTAAGGATCTCAAAGAGATGGAGTTCTCAAAGAGACCAAGTATGGCAAGGTACTAGACTAAGAATCACCCATGTGAGTGCGAAGTGTGGTCGCTTCATAAAACGCACTTATGAATCCAAAGTGATGTCCAAGACCGCAATGGACACAAAACGTGAGAACGGATGAGGTTGAGGTGTTTAAGCGTTAACACCATTGTCTCGGTGCACGTTGTGGGGGATTAGTTCAAAGCATCGCGCTACTAAGCCGCCTGTGTATCCGATGGTGTTGACTATGGAGGGTTCAAAACCAACAACTACCTATCCTTATGCTTATATACCTCTCGAGGGTTGAGCTTGTGTCTGCATGCATATGCATTCGGCTATTTCCACTCATGTGGGGGATTGTAAAAATTATGGATTAAATATGTCCGGTCAATGGATTTTGACTAAATAATAAAAGTGACGAGACATTTAATTTTGTGAAATTAAATGATATAACCTCGATCTACATTTTACGTAGATAAATGTAGTATATTCACATTCTCAAATCCGATTTCCGGTGAGTGAGAAATGGTGGATTAAAGTTGAGCATAATTAGCTTTTAATTAAAGCTTGGAGTTGGAGCTTAGGGAATAATTAACTAGTGTTAATTATCCCACATAGGAGAAGTAACACATATTTTAATGTGTTTAAATTAAGTGACTTTATGTTACTTAATAATTATAGTGGACCAAGATGGGTGAAAGAACCCACATGCGCACACACGCGCGCGCCACCGCCGCCCGAGCCTGAGCCCGTGCACGTGCTCGTGGTCGTGGTCGTGGTCGCGGGCCGCGAGCCTCGATCCCGATCCCGATCTTGATCTTGGACTTGGACTTGGATCTTGGCAATTGGTCTTTGGGTGGTCTTTGGGCTTGTCCCTAGCCCAAACTTAATCTTTTTATACCACCGTAGAGTCAGCAATCCAAGTGGCTTGACACGTCGTCAAGCGTGGCACAGTCAGAGCTGCCACGTGAGAAAAGCACACGCTCCGCACGCGAAAGGCACACTCCTGCCACACGCTCGTAACCGTCGGCGGTTACGAATCCGCCATGATGAGCCTTCATGGCTTGGTTGACCCTGCATGGTGGCTTGACCTATAAATAGGCTAGTCATTTCACTGCATTAGACACACATTACACAAGCATAAGCTCTCTCCCTCTCTCTGCATTGTCTTTCTGTCGAAGCTCTGCCCTTTCCTCCATCCAGTTCGTCGGAGCTCTGTTGATTGCGGTGCTGCATCACCAGAGACGTAGCCGTTTTACCTTTGGGGATGACACGCCAAACCGAGAGCACTACCGGGGCGTATCTCGTCTTGCAGGAAGAGGCCTCCTCGACTCCGCTAAACTTATTCACGGTTACTGTTTCAATTTTAGTTGTAATTTTCAGTTCAATTTCTCCTTTTGTATTCCTTCTTTGGGTTTATATTACGCCCGGCTTTTATCTCTTGTAATCCCAGAAACCAACAAGCCCGACAATAGATTGAAATGCAACCACAAGGGATTTTGGATAAACATTCAAAAATGAAGGGGATGCTCAAATTTGAGACTTTGTTCTACAATATCATTCAAAGCTGCCATGGAAAAACCCTAACATGTCTATTTATACTATAAACGAAAAAAGAGCAAAATAAAACAATTCTTGGTCAAAAAGTCACATCCCAAACAAAATGCCATACCAGGCGTTTCCCACGGCTCATTTCTCCCGCCCGCACGAAGTTTCTGGACAAAAACTAATCTCTCGATAAAAACGCCCCCCTGCGTTTTGCATTGCGTGACTTTCTTAAAACGACCATAACTTCCTCATCCGGGCTCCGATTGAGGCGTGTAAGGTACTCACGCAAAGCTCTTTCGACGATAAATATAATGGAGGTCTTAAAAGATCATTTGTACTTCAAATTCATAGGGATATTAACGTTTGAAACAGACCTAGTTCCGATTTGACTCATCATATGGCTTCACTTCTCTTTCCCTTGGTTTGGCGCTTCCCGGATTCACATCAATACTGATACCCCGATGGTGAAGTTTAGGAAGGGTGATTAGTCATGTAGAATGTGGACTTTACGCGAGGAAGAACCTTGCTTGAACTCGTTGCACAAGGTTGGAAATCGGATAATGGGTTCCGTGCTTGCTATCTCCAGAAAATCGAAGACAATATCCACGGCGAGTTACCTAACTTGGACCTCAAGGGTAACCCACATATTCAAGATTTCAGCGTGGAAGAAGAGTTACAATAGTATGCGAGGGATTTTAGGAAGAACTGGGTTCGGATTCAATCCACACAATGATGTGGGAGTTTTTTTATGATTGTATGCGAATTATGTTTAAGACCTTACTGAGTATGATATCCTGTGTATTCAAACTTTGATTCCAGGTTGACTAAAATGCCTGGTTTATGCACCCCAAGACTTGAAAGTGCATTTTTTGCTGAAGACGTGGATAATGAGTGCAACGAAAATGATTACCACCTGTCTTTGGACGACCTGCTGCCTGACCATAACACTCATGTGGGGGAACAGGAAGCATAACGACAACAACTCAGGTAATGATGAGCGTCGAACGTCAACTAAAAACAAACAGTTCCCCTCAAGAGAAAGAACGCCTCAACAGAGATGGAGTTTCTTGAAAATCTTCATGCCGAAACTAACTCCCGCCATTTTGGAGCTTTTAAGAAAAAATATGGCTGGTTTTGGTGATTGGTTACCATCCAAAAGTGATTCTTATTTGCAATTTTCTAGAGATTAAGAGCATCCGCAACGCATCTCTGAACCTTCTCGGTCTCGTCTCGGAGAGACGAGACGGATAAGAGACGGCATTGCAGCCTTCCGTTCCGGTCTCGTCTCACCGAGCGTCTCATGCCGGAGGAACGGCTCGCCCGACAGCTCGCCACGTGCCAGCGCCACGTGGCGAGCGCTGGCGCTAGGCGTGACGCCTACTCGCCGGCCCGCGAGTGGGCGTCGTCTCGCTGACGCAATAAATCATCGATTTTAATAAAATAAAAAAATAAAATAAAAAATGAAAAACAGTAATATTACCGTTTTATTACCGTTGAAATTTTAAATTTGTTTCTTTTCTTATTCTATAAAGACTCCTCTTTCATTCTCATTTATTCACACAAACACACATCTATTCTTCTCAAATCATCTCTCTTTCCTCTCTAATTTTCATCTCAAAACATTATTCTTCTCCCAAATTTAATCCATTCATGGATCCGTTTGATCAAATGCGTCGAATAATGGAAGAATCGCTAGAAGAAGATCAACATAGGGAGGAAGAGGAAGCCGCGGCACCTCAACGTCGTTTCCGGACTTACATCCATCGTAACCAGGAGGAAGCCGCTGCAAGGTTGGTACGCGATTACTTCTGTGAGAACCCGGTGTGGGGAGAGACCTACTTCCGTCGCCGTTTTCGCATGCGAAAACGGTTATTTCTGCATATCACAAATACAGTGGCAGCTCGGGAAGAGTTCTTCTAAGAGGGGTTCGACGGTGTTGGTCGTCCCAGTCACACGACGTTCCAGAAATGTACTGCAGCAATCCGTTAGCTTGCTACTGGACGAACGGCGGATTTGTTCGATGAATACCTACGCATTGGGGAAAGCATTGGGAGAATGTGTTTGATGAACTTCTGCAAAGGCGTTCGGGCAGCCTTCACCGACGAATTTCTCCGGAAGCCAAGCACCGCATATTGTCAGTTTCTGCTCCGACTTCACAAAGAAGTGCACGGATTCCTCGGGATGCTTGGCAGCGTCGATTGCATGCATTTACAATGGAAGAATTGTCCTGTGGCGTGGAGGGGGTCATACACGAGCGGCCACAAAGGCACCCACCCCACCGTTATACTCGAGGCCGTTGCCGACTACCGGCTATGGATTTGGCATGCGTATTTCGGGGTCCTCGGATCGAACAACGACGTTAATGTGCTCAACCAATCCGACCTCTTCACCGATGTATTGAATGGTAAAGAGCCGGCCATCAACTTCATCGCTAACAACCGATAGTATAAAATGGGGTACTATCTTGCCGACGACATCTATCCGAAGTGGCCAACCTTCGTGAAGACGTTCAACAGGCAGGTGAACGAAAAACATGCACTTTTTGCGCAGAAGCAGAAGGTTGCTCGCATGGATGTGGAGAGAGCGTTCGGGGTTCTCCAAGCTCGCTTCAACATTATCAAAGCCCCGGCTCGTACGTGGTTTATGGAGAATATGGTCGACATCATGTATACGTGCATAATCTTGCACAACATGATTGTCGCCGACGAAGGACCTGAGGCGGGAAATTGGTTCGACCCTGAAACCCCGGGAAGCTCTACCGCAAGTAGTCCGCCTCGCAATAGAGTGCATCCGTCTATGCAAGATCGGTTGTCTATTCGGGCAAGGACACATGATTCTACCGCCCACGCCCAACTCCAGGAGGATCTAATGGAGCACATTTGGGTAAAAATTGGCAACCAGTAGACGCACATGATTGCCATTAGACAACAATTTTTTATTTTTTTAGGATTTTATTAATGTGGTTTTTTATTTTTTTTTGAATTTTAAGTTGTAATTTTATTTTATTTAATGAAGTGTGTTTTTATTAATTGAATTTGTTGGAAATAAAAATAAAAAATGAAATTGAATGAATAGTTAGGGGATGAGATGGTTAAGAGACGGATAAGAGATGGAGGGTTGCAGGCTCTGTCTCTTAGTTAAGAGATGGGATGAAAAGTACAGTGGGGCCCATGAATAGTGAAGAGATGAGACGGTTAAGAGACGGATAAGAGACGACGTTGTAGATGACCTAACTGGAAAGACTGGCTCTTATTGTTGGAATTTCAGAGGAAGTCTTGCAAATTAAATAAATTCAGAGAACAAAATCTATTTGGTTGATAATAAATTAATTGCTTTCATGCTAAAAATAAATAGATATAAATTATAAAATCAAATCTTAGAAGCAAAAAACAGAATAGTAAAATTTTAAATTGCAGTTTTATGCGGTTTTATTTTCTGTGTCAATTTTAATTATAAAATGAATTGATTACAAAATTTCAAATCTATTTAGTTGATTATAAAATAATTCTTACTAAATCAATCAATAGTATGCTTAGAACACAAATAATTTATCTAAGGGATAAAAATCTAAAATATGAATGACTCGACTAGAATAGAGAATTTAGTTCTAGTCGAGTCCTAAATAATTGATCTTTCTCTATATTGAGTACTTTCGTACTAGAGAAATTTGGGTTTATAGGCTACTTTGCCTTTAAAATAACGTAAATGTACTCATTTTGTTATCTCTTCCATAAATGGGAAAAACGCCACCTGTGTTGGCGTGTTTATAAGTGAAAACGCCACCCGTATTGGCGTTTTACAATTAAAAACCGTATGTCATGTAAGTATAGGTACGTTTAAAAACGCCGACGGGGTTGGCGTGTTAACTAAAAAACGCCACAACCGTCTGCGTGTTTTACGCCTAAAAACGCGCCTATGGAGTTGGCGTCTCACCACAAACACGCCGACGAGGTAGGCGTGTTTGACTTGAACCAGATATCAGTCGGAATTCTCCCATAAGCGCGAACCCTTATCACTTCCTCCCCCAAATGCGAAACCTTCCCCAAGGCAAAAACTCGTTAAGGAAACCTTTGCTCGGGTCGACACGGTGGTGGATTTGAGTGTGGAGATTTCAATTTTGGCTCATTCTTCCAAACATTAGTCTTCCTATTCGGTTAGTATGTCCAATTTTTTACTAATTCTTCCAAACATTAGTCTACCAATATTTGATGGATTGTTATGATAGTATATATTGTAGTGTAATTTATATAATTATTTGATGGATTGTTATGGTATTATATATTGTAGTGTAATTAATAGAAATATTTTGACCAATTGTTATGGTATTATATGTTGTAGTATATCTAATTTTTTACCAATATTTGATAGATTGTTATGATAGTATATATTGTAGTGTACTTAATAGAAATATTTTTTTACCAATATTTGTGTTTTACATTAATGCAGATAGTATGACGTGGTGTGTCAATTTATATTGGGGTGGAAAGATAATTCTCAGACCAGTTATTTCATATGATTCTCCTTTTGCAAAAGGATTCATTATGTTGGATGAAAGTATTTCATATGATAAGCTTGTGAAAACAATTTGTGAAAGGATGGGGATAAGCATATTTGAAAACAAATTTCAAATAGTATGGAAATGTCATATATTCTATGGATCTTCAGTCACGTTTATAGGTATTCTACTAGAAGAAGTATGCATGTCACTAATGTTTAGTGATAGTATGGCTACAGGAGGTCAAATTGAATTGTATGTTGAGTATTCAGCAAGTACTCAACAAAATAGTCATCATCTCATAAGTTATGATGTTGGTACGTCTACGAGAGGCCAAGAACCATGTTTCGGTGCAACACAAGATTTTGATGTTGGTACGTCTACGAGAGGCCAAGAACCATGTTTCGATGCAACACAAGATTTTGATGTTGGAGGCGTGCATTTAGGGGACAGTGACAATTGTGACGTGGTTGAGGCCATAATTGGTCCTGATAAAGCCGACTTTCTTTATCCACAATCACCTTATGATTCTGAAGATGTCGACCCGGATAGTACAGACTCAGATGGTGCTTCGTCGGATGATGACCAATTTGTTGCTTCAAGACCATCCATTCCGGTTAGAGAAACAGCAGTTGAAGAAACAGTGGTTGGAGAAACAACAGTTGGAGGAAGAGTAGTACGAGGAAGAGTAGTTCCACTATTCCCACAGCGTGGTATGAACTATTTTCGCACATTACCAGGTCCATATGATAGTTTTGATCCAAAGAACTTTGAGTCTGCTGATCCCAATGTGCATTATTGGAGTGAAAAAGATCCTAGCAATGTCGGTTTGCATACTAAATTTAAAACGAAGTTGGAATTGAAGGCATCTGTGACTTTTTGGCATTTGGAAAAAATCCGACAATATATATTTACTGAAAGTAAAGGAAAGAGATGGCATGCAGTTTGTAAGTGGCCACAAGGAAATCCGAAGGATACCTCATTACCGAAATGTTTGTGGGAGTGCCGAGCAACATTGAGAAAGCATGATGAACACTGGCAAATTAGAGTGTTTAGCACTGCTCATACTTGCTTGGGGGATCGTAATTATAATGGGCACGCTAATCTTTCATCTGGTATGATAGCGTTGAGTATTCGACATCAGATAGAAAACGATCCTTGCTACAAGGTAAAAGCAATTGTGGCGGATATTGAAAATAGATTTCATGTGAAAGTTAGTTACACGAATATCAATTGCATCATCAAATACAAATAGTTGGGGTTTAGTTTATTCGTCTCACCGTTTCAGCATAAACAGGCCCCGTATCCTCTTCCCAATTCTGGATGTAGATCTAGGGATCCTAGAGGGAGGAGTATCTTGAACAACAGCGTTCTCTAGATCCACCCCAAAAAAATCATCTCGAACAGACGACCGAGGTGGAGAAGCGTGGACATCACTGAGGTCAATATCTTCTCCTGTACCACCGGTGTGGCTGACAGAATGACGACCTCGAACTGCAGATCTAGGTGGAGGTGGATCCACATAATCGTCATCAGAGTCATATATGAACTGAGATGACGACTCTCCGCAGGCAGTTTTCTTCTTGGTTCGTCGTTTTCCCTTTTGCCTCACAGGTACGTCCATATCCATTGCAGAGCGCTGGGAAGGACGGTAGTCCATCAGCTCAGCCTCCCCGGATATCTGCAATCCATCGTCAACCATCCTCGAAATGGTTTCCAAAGCCGGATGTTCTGTCATATCTTGGCCACTTAGAAAGTGGCGTATGTTGTGAAGCGTCTCCACCTACAATTTTCAAAGTTAATTACATACCATAATATGAATTTAAATAATTAATAGTTTTTGCAATTTACCGCGAATTTATGCGAAGATGCCGTTTCGTGGAAGCCCTCTTCAGGATGCATGCCACGTTTGGTTAAATACACCACAGTTATTTGGCGAAACCAATTCATATATTCATCGGTTGCAACAGGCTCCATAGTGTACTCCACATCAGTCCACACCAAGTCATGCCTATTGTCCCACTCCTGTATATGATGGGCGTGCCACTCAGCCTAATTCCGGCCAGATTTTCCACGACGATCCTGTTTCGTAAAATCAGAACCGTGGAAGCGGTGGAGGACCGAGACATACGGTTGGACAATCCCAAATTGTCGCAACACTCGTTGTGGCAGGTGTGGCTCAACCAAATTCTAGCAAATAAGAGTTGTTATCAACGTCCATATAGGACGACCGGCAACACAACATTCCGGCAAGTTCCGCTGGAGATAAGGCCTCCAAATAAACTACATGTGAAACAAATTTTTTCAAAATAATTTCAATCAAAAACAACAAACAAAAAATAATTTATAGGTATATGAATTACCTGGTTGGCGTGCATCATGGAGAACTGATCTCGGAAATTTTCAATACAATGCCCGGGTGCTTTTACATATGACGCCGAACCATTCCATCTAAAAAATTTAAATTATGAGCGAATAACACGGATATTGATGAACATTAAGCATAAAAACTTAATTAGTGAACAACTTACGCGCTTGCACATGGTGCGTAGTCTATAAGCACGGGATTTAGCATCCTCGGTCTAATATTTGGGATTCTCTCCCAAGCCCACAGTTGTAACAAAGTTAAAGCTCCCCCGACATCGGTCCTCTTAGCAACGACAGCTTCACACAAATTGTGGTACAAGCAAGCAAGCGTCGCACCACCCCAGCTATAGTTAGAACTCTGTTCTATATCCATGAAAAATTGCAGGTAGAAGAACGGAATTTTATTTTTGGAGGCGTTCGGGATCATCAGCCCACCAAGTAATAGCATATAATAGATACGAGCCCGTTAAGCATATATGTTGTGATCGTGCTCATCATTCAGCTCAATCCTCAATTGATTTGATAAGCTTGTCTGCTTCCAAACCATTTCTTTCAACTCAGCTGCGTCTGGCACAAATCCTAGAAAATCCAAACACACGTCCTTTCAATATCCCACATCCTTCGTGGGGATGTAACCCGTCACAGCCTCTCCGTCAACTTTGACTTTGAGGCCCCATAAGACCTCCACGTCTTCCAATGTCACAGTCGCTTCACCGACTGGAAAGTGAAACGTGTGAGTCTCTGGCCTCCAACGTTCAATCAATGCGGTGATAAGATGGTGGTCAATGTCCTTTGGTTGACCACACCTTAATATACCACCGAACCCCATCTGGTCCACTACTGGCAAAACATGGGGATGTATGAGAATATCCCAAATGATTCCTTCATATCGTCGGCAGCGTACATCTTCGGATGGAACTCCTGCCCATATGTTATTAGAGACGTGTTGTCTCTGAAAATACAATACAGAAGGATCCGCAGGACCGCATAAGAGCCGATTATGAGAAGTTGAAGATGATGCCATAAATTACCTACACAACATTCATAATCCAAATTAAACAATAAACAAACCTAAACAATTTCAATAATTAGAAACTATTTAATCCATTATCACAAAATGGAACACCAATAGCACATACTCCCTCTGTCCCATTAAATATGCAACATTTGGAAATCGGCACAGGTTTTTATGTAGTGTTGTTTTGTGAGTTAATGAAGACAGAGTAAAGTAAGAGAGATGAAAAAGTAGAGATAGAGATGTTTCCATTTTAGGAAACGGTTTAATTTTTAATGGGACAAACTAAAAAGGAAAACGTTTCATTTCTAATGGGACGGAGGGAGTAATTCACAATACACAACTTCACCTACACAACATTGCACATTCAAAATCATAACACAATTCACCTACACAAAATTAACAATTCAAACTAAACAATATACATCAACATAACAATTTCAATAATTTGTCACTAGGGTTTAGGTTTATAAGCCAAATAAAACTTAAATAAACCAAAACCCACATAAACCAAACCGATTTGCCCAATTTTTAAGCTATAACAACCCTAGGGTTTAGGATTATAATCAAATTTATACTCTAGCTAAACACCAATATCTCAACTATCTCAACAATACATAAATTCACTTAAACCCAAACAATGCAACATCAATTTACAACCCAAATAAACATAAATAACAACGGTATTCAATTACTCTAATATTGTAAAAAATAAGCATACTAACCGGAAAATTTATCAAATACGGGGAATAATAGCACCGATTGATGGAGAGAGGGCCAAATCACCGATTTCGGGGAGGAGATGTTGAGAGAATCGCGATTCGAGGAGGAGAAGATGAAAAAACCAGACGAAATTGGATGTGTGTGCTATGTGTTTCGCGTTTTTGGGGAGGAAGACTGATATAGGGTTTCTGTGAAAACACGCAGATTTCAATGGCGTGTCTAAATAAAAACGCCAGTGGTGTTGGCGTGTCTCCTTAAAAACGCCAGTACGGAAGGCGTCTTTACCTTGGAGCCACGTCATCTCTTTATATTGAAACACGCCAGTGGTGAAGACGTTTTTATGAAAAAACACGCCTACCAGCTTGGCGTGATTTAACAAATACTGTATTTAGCAAAATACGACACATACGGTTCTTAATTGTAAAACGCCAATGAGGGTGGCGTTTTCACTTCAAAACACGCCAATGAGGGTGGCGTTTCACTTAAAAACACGCCAACGCAGGTGGCGTTTTTCCCATATATGGAAGAGATAACAAAATGGGTACATTTACGTTATTTTAAAGGCAAACTGCCCTATAAACCAGATTTTCTCTTCGTACTAACAATTGTTTTGTCCAATTTTTTTCATAGATTATAAACTAGTTTTTGTTTATTTTTATGTTTTTTTTGTTTTGTTTTGTTTATCTCTTATAAGTCTTAAGTCAATTATTGGTATTTGGGAAAATTCTTTTTACTCTTTATTTTTGGAGATAAGCTTGTTATTATACCATGTATTTTATCGGATGGATGAGATTTTATTTAAAAAAGTGAACTGCACCAAAGGGCCCTAACTTTTCACCTTCTAACATCAGAGGCCCTAACTTTTAAAAATACCACCACATGGATCTGACAAAACATATAATCACAAATCGTGTTTTTTCGGACCATTAGACCCTCAGGGCTTGTAAGGGTAAAATCGGGCTTTTGCATGGCCGTCACTGCTGTGTCAGCTGCAGCACTGTTGACGGGACATCGAATTGCAATAGATGTGACAGGATATCATGCGTGTTGTCCCCTAATATTTTCACACACGCGTGAAAATAGTTTTCGGACCTGCATTGAAATTTCACAAATTTTGCCTTTCCAAAACATTTAGCCGGTTCAACTCTATATTTTTTCCCTCCAATTCCACTTTCACTTCATCATTTTGCCATTTCGCCAAAATAATTAGCCTCTGCCTATCGCCTCTGCCTTGCACGCCACTTTCATCCTTTTCATCAATGCCTCCAAAACGGAGACGAAGTGCCGCTGGAGCGTCCTCCGCTCGTAGTTCTTCAAGGCGCAAAAAGAAGCCAACAACGCCATCGCCATCATCTTCGTCACAATCACCTCCGGCATCACCTAGACACAGTAGAAGGGGTCGAGGGCCGGAGATAATCGACGTAGACCCAGAAACGTGGAGCATTCGCCATCCTCTGCTTGATTTCTTCTATCCGGAAGAAGAATATAGTACGTTCGAATTTAAAATTCCTAGCAAGGTTTTTTATTGTGATTTAGGGCTTCGAAAATTGGTTGTTTTGTGAAATTGTTTTGACTGTGTTGTAGGACTTTATATGTGAAATAAGTTTGGTTTAAATTTGGATGTTTGCTAACTCCGTACAAACCCTAACAGGGGACCATCCCGGGATGTTTTCCGTTGGTTTTCATCACGGAGGGTCAATCTTCGAAATCAATGGACAGAAGAAGTATGTTTGGGGGGCAATTGACATTCTTTGACTATTGTTGTATTCGTCAGTTCGAGCTCGTAGATCTTTCCAGCATGGTATTGCGGTTGGGTTACAATAGGCAACTCATATGTGAGTTCTATTACGTTCATCCAACGTACAGTGATGGTTGTAGGGGCGTGGAAATAGGAGGCCCATTGCTGCCCATAATTGACGATGTACATCTGGGTCCTTTTCTCGAAGTCGCGGCTACTACCACAAAGCTAGTTCACATTTATGTTGTGGAGATAACACAGGCGGCTGCCTTGCTGAAGAAGCGAAAGGAAGAAGCGGAGGAGTTGCTAAAATTTGTGAATGCTAGTAAAAAACCCATTGTGGTCATTGAAGAACTTGACGAACCGAACCCAATTGTGCCGAAGAGTAAACCGAAAAGGAAGAAACAACAGCACGAGGAGCAGAGGAAACCATCGGCACCATTATTGTTGCTTGAGTGGTACCCTAGGGATGTTGAGTTTGAAGAGTATTTGACCAAAAGTTTAGAAGACAAACGTCACGAATGGAAGAGGGAAGAGGAGGCTGCCCGTAAGAATTTGATGGATGCATTTGCATCATGTAGTGCAGAGCAAGCAGAAGCTGTTGTGGTGGATGTTGAAGAGAATGAAGCAGTCGTTGGTGTTGTTGGACAAGGAGATGTCCATGCATGCGAATGTGGAGTTGAGGTTGAACACGGTATACAACCTGAGGTTGAGGTTGAAGCAGTTATAGACCATGCAGAGGTTAGTACACCACTGTGGTATATGTTTGTGATTTGTTGTTTATTGTTTGGTATTCATATGTGATTCATCCTTTGTTCTGATTGGGCATCATGAAAACGAAGCAATTGTAGACCCTGTTGATAGCGTGGCAGAGGTTAGTGCACACCTTTTGTAATAGAGTTGTGATTTAGTATGCATGGTGTTAAATTGTGATTTTATGTTAAAGCAGATGGGACAATCTTCTCATAGTGAAGATGTTCAACATGTTGACGATAATGTGTACAAACCGACCCTGGATTTTTCAGCCGAACCTCAACATCAAGTGCAGTCGGAAGTACCCATTATCGAGGAGATTCCGGATGAATTGCTAATGTCCGGACTTGAACCTCCGTCCATGGAACATGCTGGACAGGAAGTGCATGATGTGCCTGAAGTGCATGGTGGACCGGAAGTGCCATCTGGACCCGAAGTACAAGGTGGTCTGGAAATACATGATGGTCCTGGAGTAGAACCTCAGGAGCCGGTTTGCATTCCATCGTTTGAGTACATTCCGGATGGCTGCCATCTGCATGGGGACCGCCGACTGATAATGAAGATGATGAGGTGGACCATTTTATCTCGTTGGCACACATGTGCCGAGATGAGCAGCTTTTCACCTCATATTACGAATCCATTTTCCAACAACAAGATGCGAGACAGGAACTAGAGAATGTACAGCAGCCGGGTGATGGGGAAGTTGATCCTGAAGGCGAAACCCAGTCGGGTGAGCCTGGGTCAGGGGGGTCAGGGGATAAACGGCGGAGGAAGTATTCGCCTTATGTGGACAATAGGAACATGACAAACAACCCACTTTTCGAGGAAGAAGTTGTGGACGAGCTACAAGATGTTGATGACCTTGAGGATTTGGAGGGTTTGGAGGCATTGAAGAAGAGTGGCATAAAGTTTACCCCGTTCAAGTTCGTCAGAAATGAGCTTCCGTTGTGGAAGCCTGGTGATGTTTTTAAGCATAGAGATTTCTTCTATGACGTGTTGAGGCAGTACGCAATAATGTCAAGAAGGCGGGTGCACGTGAAAAGAAACGACGGCAACAAACTTCGTGCGATTTGTAAAGGGCAAGGATGTGAGTGGTATGTGTACTTGAGGAAGCACGAAATACACAATGGTCATGATTATGTGGTGATGAATATGCAACGCGATCACGCGCACACATGCTCTCAAGTATTAGATTCGAAGTGGCTGACGGCCAAGTGGCTAGGGGAGCATTATATGGAGAAGATCAAAGCTAACCCTCACATTCCACTTGCAGCTATACGGCAGTGTGTCGATGAAGATTTTGGCCTGAAGATAGGTAGGATGAAGGCATATCGGGCAGAAGAGCACGCACTGGTCCGAGATTCATGAGGTTCTACTGCTGTCTAGGGCCATTGAAAAAGGGATGGATGGAGTTATGTCGCCCGATTATCTTCTTCAACGCTCGTTTCTTGCGAGGGATGTACAAAGGCCAGCTAATGACAGCAATGGGGATTGATCCCAACAATGGCTGGTGGCCGATTGCTTGGGCGGTGACTGAGGCCGAGAGTTATGTCCAGTGGAAGTGGTTCGTGGAGTACTTGTCTGATGACCTAAACTTGCATGCAAATGGCCCACGTTATGTGTTTATGTCTGACCAACAAAAGGTAGGCCATCCGTTATTTCAATATTTTATCATGTACGTGGTATGTGATTTAATTTTATTTGTGATTTGATTAATATATTATGTACTGAACTGTGATTTTGTGGTAATGTTTTGTTGTGTTGGATCAGGGCCTTGCAAAGTTGCTTGCTGAGGAATTCCCATAGAGCGAGCATCGCTTTTGTGTTCAGCACATATACAACAATTTCAAGAAGAGATTTGTTGGTGAAGATTTCAAAGACCGGTTGTGGGAAATTGCCTCGAGTACCACCGTCGAACAATATGTGGCTTTGATGGATGCTTTGCAGACATAGTATCCCAGTGCACACCAGTGGCTTTCTGGAGTAGCTCCCAAAAAAAAGTGGGTCAAGGCATTTTTCTCTCCACACACCTGTTGTGATGTGATCCTGAACAACATCTGTGAGACATTCAATTCGAAGATTGCATTGGCTCGAGAGAAAGCAATTATCAGCATGTTGGAGGACATTCGAACAAGTCAAATGGAAAGAATTCAGATCAGAGGCCAGTGGATCAAAAGCTACGATCACGCAGTCCCTCCTGTTATCAAGGAGCTTGTTGATAAGTGGTACGCGAGGGCTTCATCGTGGAGGGCTACATGGAACGGACAGTCTTCGTACCAAGTGTCTGGGCCGTCTGGCCAATATGTTGTCAACATGCGCGATTTTACTTGTTCCTGCAGATTGTGGCAGCTAACCGGAATCCCGTGCACGCATGTTATCGCAACAATCAACAAGAATGGTGACGATGTGACGCGATTCGTTTCCCGATATTATTTGAAGTCAACAATGATCATGCTGTACGAGAATGTCCTCTACCCCATCAATGGGGTAGCCAGTTGGCCAAAGAGTACTGCGGATGGTTCAGTGGAATTGGCGCCCCCGAGGTCAAAGTGACAGCGTGGTAGGCCGAAGAAACTGAGACGTGAGGAGCCCCAGATTCGTCTTCATGCAGATGGAGGTGAGTCATTGCGTCGCACCTTCGTGAAGAAATGTCGTCGGTGCGGTCAAGAAGGTCATAATAGGAGGACATGCAGCAATGATCCTCGGACAGATGCCCATTCTCAGGTTGGGGAGACTTCGCGTGAACATGGTGACAGTACTTTACCTGAATCGTCAAACAATCCCCAACGCCAAGAGGTACTATGCAATAAGCATATGCAACTATATTATGTAATTGTACACAGTGCTTAAGCATGTATACTTACTACACTATTAATTGTTGCAGCCTAATGTTTCGAATCCGAGACCAAGCACTCGAAAAAGGACTCAGCCTCAGAGATGCGGCCGCCGCGGTGATCAAGATTGATGGCCTTTACTTAATATTAAAACGCTGTGTTTGTTTGGGATGGGTGAACAATTTGTGGCAGTGATGATGATATGATATGTATGTTTTGTATGGTACATACTAGTGTTTTGGTGGAAGTATAGTTCGGTGGAAAAAATATCAGGAAAATTTTGGTGGTATTTTTGTGGATAGCGTACTTCGTCGGTTTGTGATTTCAATCATATTTCAGTAACTTCATTCGTGTTTTCAGGCATAGATAAAAAAAACGCTTTCATTCAATCAACATCAGGCGTTTGTGATTTCAGTCATAGTCGGGTAGTATTCATTTGTGTACATGGTTTGTGATTTCAGTCATAGTTGTGTAACCTCATGCGTGATTTCAGACAAATGAAAAATTTTGGTGGTATTTTTGTGGATAGCGTACTTCGTCGGTTTGTGATTTCAATCATATTTGAGTAACTTCATTCGTGTTTTCAGGCATAGATAAAAATGCTTTCATTCAATCAACATCAGGCGTTTGTGATTTCAGTCATAGTCGGGTAGTATTCATTTGTGTACATGGTTTGTGATTTCAGTCATAGTTGTGTAACCTCATGCGTGATTTCAGACATAAATGAAAAACAACAAAGCAAAGCGTAGTCGATCAGGATCAGAGATGAACGACGGAGCGAACACGACATAGCATTGTTATAACAGTAGAAAAATTAAAATACATAACAACAAGATTGTGATTTTTAAGCGTCAGAGAGTTGTTTCCATCTGACCAATTTTCACCGCCAATGCGTCACACTCTTCAGTTTTCATACCCAGTTGTAGCTTCAAGTCTTCAAACTCCACGGTTTTCAAGTGCAATTTCTCGTGCAACACACCTTCGAGTAGAGATTTGCTTCGAAGTTCAGCTTCGAATTGGTCTCGCTCAAGTTTCACTCTCTGAAAATAACTGTCTTGACTTGGGGATAGACTCGCATCAAACCATCGAAAAAACTTGCAGTCATCGTCCTGCATAATAATTTCTCATTAATCTTTATGCCAACAAAATTAATGGACAACACGATCAAAATACATGGTTTTAACCTTCCATATAGGGCAGCGATAGTAACGTCTATCCGGGTTAGCAGTCGTCCTAGATGTCACGAGCTCAGCCTCAAGATCGTGATTACACTTCACAATTTCGGGACGAGGCCAATTCCAATTCAAGCTTGAGCTGAACGATTGAGAAGAAGAAGAAGACATTGCATAACGACCTGAATTCATTTCGACAGTACAAAATTCAAATCAGCAATGCAATTTCGCCGAAATATAGCAGATAGAACCTAGCACATTGCACAAAAACTAAAATCATTCTTCCGCCCAAATGCATACTTCAACCAAGTAGGCGCAAAATTTTCCACACTTAAAATTCCAGCTGAAATCGACCAAGAATTGCAAAATACTTTTTCAGATGTCCGACAGTAACCATACAACAAAAAAATCAACCAACAATTGCAAAATCCTCGTTGATACCCTAAATTCAGCAAAATCCAGATGAAATCCCCTAAATTCCAGATCCCGAACAGCTGGCGAAGATATGAAATCCCCTAAATTGCCCGATGCCGAAGAAGTCAAAATCGCCTATTATGTTTTGAGAGGGAAATATGAATCCAGTAGAAATTGAAAACGGTAGATGAAACGGAAATGGAGGGAAGAAATAATGAAACGGAATTGAAAACTATAAATGGAATTATGATTACAATTCTGCTTGACAAGACAGCACCTGCAAATGCAGGCATAGGGGTGCAGCCTAATGCAATCAAAAGGTCTAAACTGCCCTTCAGCCCATTTGGGCATTTTCGTCCGAAAAAGGCAAAATATACACGATCGGTGATTATATGTTTTGTCAGATCCCTGTGGTGGTATTTTTAAAAGTTAGGGGCCTCTGATGTTACAAGGCGAAAAGTTAAGGCCCTTTGGTGCAGTTATTTAAAAATGCGACAACAGATGTTTCAGTCCTCTGGTCAACGTATTTGGTGTAATCACTCAAGGAATTGAAGTGGTGTTCCTACATGTTGTTTACATACAAGAATTGGCTCTAAAAAATACTAAAAAAGAAGAACTGGCTCTAAGAGCATCCACAATGGTCTAGGACCTCCCATAGCCCTCACATAGCCTTCCCACTGCCACATCATCCAGCACTAAAATCCTCCTGCCATATCATCTGGACATGCAACTGGACATCAAATAGCCCTATAGCCTATCCACATCACTAATAACAATTATATAAATTTAATTTACAATTGTAGCAACATACGGAATTTAATTTACGAGATAAATACAGAAAAATTGAATAATACTATTAAAATTTCAAAAAGTACAATAATTTAAAAAAATACATTTAAAAAAATTACATAAATTTAAATAAAAACTAATGCCTTCCAATCCTCCTCGCCCACAACTCTTCAATTAAATCCTTTTGGAGTCGAATATGAGCCTCCGTCTGACGCATGTCGGCATGTGCTTGGAGGAGGGCTTCTTCATCGTGAGGTGCCCCACCTCGTACGTTGGCGGCAGCGACGCCGTGGCTTGGACCGGCTTCATCATCGTCATTGGCCCAATCAGTCAGTTGTACACCTTCATCTTCGACAATCATGTTGTGCAATATAATACATGCGTACATTATATCAGCAATGCAGTTGACATGCCACAAACGCGTTGGTCCCTTAACTGCAGCCCATCGCGCCTGAAGCACACCAAATGCGCGCTCCACGTCCTTTCGCGCCGACTCCTGCCGCGTCGCAAAGTAGGCCTTCTTCGCATCTGATGCGCACCGGATCGTCTTCACAAAGACGGGCCACCTAGGGTATATCCCATCCGCCAAGTAGTAGCCCATATCATGCTGGTTGCCGTCGGCGACAAAATTGATGGCCGGACCGACGCCCAGGCACTGCTCGCTGAAAAGGGGCGACGAGTTGAGGACGTTTAGGTCGTTGTTCGAACCGGCTATCCCAAAATACGCATGCCAAATCCACAGCCGGTAATCAGCTACGGCCTCGAGGATCATCGTAGGATTCTTTCCCTTGTAGCCGGTCGTGTAAAACCCCTTCCAGGCAGCGGGACAGTTCTTCCACTCCCAATGCATACAATCTATGCTGCCTAACATTCCGGGGAACCCATGCTGCTCCCTGTGCATCCGCAGCAGATCCTGGCAATCTTCGGGGGTAGGCTTTCGGAGATACTGATCACCGAATACTTCAATCATGCCCTGACAGAAATACTTCATACATTCGAGGGCAGTCGTCTCACCGATGTTGAGGTATTCGTCCCACATGTCTGCCGAAGTGCCGTAGGCCAACTGCCTGATTGCCGCAGTGCACTTTTGAATAGGGGTGTGGCCGGGTTTGCCAGCGGCATCATGCCTGAAGCGGAAATACAGATATCGCTGCTCCAAACCGTTAACAATACGCATAAACAAGTCCAGCCTCATCCTAAAACGATGCTTGAAATGGTTGGCGTTAAAACGCGGCTCCTCTGCGAAGTAATCTGTGAACAGGCGCTGATGTGCAGCTACATGATCACGATCAACCACTTGTCGACGACGGACAACTGGTCGTGGGCGAGGTACAGGCGGCTGCATATAACTCTGCATCCATCGATCAACCTCACGACTCGTATAGGCATCTAGCTCTTCGTTCAGCATACGCTCGTACTCATCAGCATCCCCATCACTACCACCACCACTACCACCAGCATTACTCATTTCTTAAATTGATCTTGTACAGAAAGAAAGATAGAGAGAGTACTCGTTAAAACAAGTGGTGCGAATGAAAATGACGTCCAAAGCGCGTATATATAGTATTTTCGAAAAAAAAAATAAAAATTAAATTCTGACGCCGGTCTGACGCCGATCCGGGGCCTACAATGGCGCCGTGAGGATCGGCGTTAGAACCGGCGTCACCACACGAATCGGCATGGGTACGCCGAAATTGACGCCGATTTCGCCGACGCCGGTCGCAATGGTTCGGCGTCAGAACCGGCGTCGGCGAAAAATTGGCGTCGCGGTTTTTACGCCTCCATTGATGATGCTCTAACATATTCTAGATGTATTTGATCTCGTAAAATTAATATAATGCACTTAATTAGGACAGTTTGTGTTTCTGCATATTTGTGTATGTGCAACTCCCTCCGTTCCCTCATAATTGATGCAAAATTTTTCGGCACCGAATTTAAGAAATGAATGTTTAGTGTGTTAAGTAAATAGATAAAAAAGTAAGAGAGAGAAAAAAAATAGAGAGAATAGAATACAAAATGAATAACGTACAAAGAATAAAGTATGAGAGGGTAAAATAAAAGTAAGAAATTTGTTAACATAAATAGAAATAACTCAATAATTATTGAACTTTTCAAAATAGAAAAATGACTCAAATTTAAGGGGAGGGAATGAAGAGATTTGCTCACCCAACTAGATTGATGCCTCATTGGCTGACTGGAATCCAAGCCCAAAACATAAAATTTGAAGCCCAAGAGAAAGCCCATAACATTAAACAAAGCACTAAATCCTAATCAAAGCAGACCCTTTTTTACCTATCGCCTATTCTCAGTCGACTCCATCTTATTCTCAGCAACCGGCGGCCAGCACGTCCACTCTTCCCTTATTCTCCGTCGACTCGCCGGAATGTTCACACGAAGCAGTAGAACAAGAAGCCAAGAGCAACAACATTAGGAAGACGAGTGGAGTGAAAAAAGAAGAAGCCGCTGCCGCCAACCAGCATCAGGTTAATTTTTTCCCTTCTTCTCGAATTTCAGATTGATTTTATGACTCAAATTACTGTATAGTCTGAATAAAGAAGTGCTAGATTATTTGCTTCAATTTAATTTATTGGTGATTGTTGTTGAATACTTTATCTGCGGATAGTTGCTCATTATTTGCATCCGAATTGTTGTAGTTCTTTGCGTTGCTAATTGATGCCAAGTATACATTTATAATCTATATTTAGCTGTCAGGTCGAATAGCAGTTGCCAAAAAAGTTGGTGACCAAGCTTGAGCTCGGCGAATAACTGTCGATTCAAATTTTAACAGAGCTTTACCCTTCATTTGTTGCTTGTAATGGAACCAGTAATGCCCCTTTATCTAATACATATTGGTTGCTTACTTTCATAAAAGTTGTATATTTGCCAAATGTTTGATATAGCAGATGCAGCATTGGCAGTTCCTTCGTGGCAATGAGCCTTATGTCTAGCCTACATTGAATAGGTCTTTCTTTTTCTCAGGATGGATGCATCAGTAGTGAAGGTTATGGGCATGACATGGTATCGTGGTCAATTTTCTCAGGTCAGTGTCAAATTGATACCAAAGAAATGTTTTGTTGGGGAAATATTCGTTGTTTGTTAATACTGTTTTGTAGCAAAGTCTTTTTCCTAATGTTCGTAAGAAGTTTTCTAGGAATATGACTAAGATTTTTCCATCATTTTGTTTGAATTTAGTTTCTGCTGGAAGTTTCTCTCTCTCATATTATCCAACTAATTTTTTTTATTGAGACTAGTAGTTTAACTTTCATTATCAATGTCAATGGAGAATATGCATACTTCAATTTGAGATTCTAATTTGAAGTTCATTCTACTAGTAATATATAACAATTCCTACTCTGTTGCAGAACAGCAATTCTCTCAAATTCTCAATGTGTGTGCGTATTTGTGGTGTTGGGGTTTGTTCTTTTTAGTTCTATTTTGATTGGGGATGGGGGAAATTTGTAATAGTTTTCGTGGCACATGCATGCTTGCTAGTGTATTTTTCTTTCTAATTTGGTAGCTTTCTTATCTATTTAGTTGCAGAACCGGGCATTTAGAAGTTACCAGCCTCGAATCTGTTTAAAGTGTCCATCTGTACAGGCTGAAAGATCGAAACGATCTTCCGTGAGAGCTGGGATATCATGTGCTCTAAAATTAAAGACAGGAATGAAAATTTGTCCACTACAAAGTTGCGCCAGTGTCTCATCCCCTTTCTATGCATCTAGAACCATGTCATCCTTTGGATGTGAGCTTCTGAACTCTGGGATTCCCATGAATGTTTCCTTTCATGGGTTAGTAGGTGGACCATGGCCGACTAGTTATGCTAGTAATAGCATCAGCAGGTCATATTCCCAAACAGCAAAGGCGGGTACACGAAATCGTATTATTTCAACGGAAGGAGGGAGCAGTGGGAAGACTACTACTGATGCTGCTGAGGTGCCAGATAGCTCCAAAAAGATATCTGGGGCCAAGGAGATTAGAAAAGGCAAAGGCAAAAGTAAAAGCAAACAACCTAAAGTATCCCCAGAGGTCAGATGCAACCTTTTCTTTAGAGTCTAATTGGGTTTTAGTTGTTCACCCAGCATTACATTGACTAACAGTACAGGTGCAGTCTAATTTGACAGTAGCAGAAGTAGTTGAAAGCGTTGATACACCTAAGACAGTTCAAAAGAAAGTGAAGAGGAGCCCTGCTAAAAAGAAAAAATCTAGTGTAGAATCTAGTTCTCTTCCCAAATCCAATGAAGATTTTACAGGAAAATCAAATCTCAAGGCTTCGCCTACCCCATCTTCTTGTGTGGTTACTAAAGCAAAGTCTCAAGGCGGAAAGGCTTGGCCTCAATTATATCCACCTATTAGTAAATCTGTTGTAGTGGTTGAGTCAGTCACGAAGGCAAAAGTCATTCAAGGCTACCTTGGTGAAATGTATGAAGTCCTTCCAAGTTATGGCCATGTAAGGGATTTGGCTGCAAGATCAGGATCAGTACGACCTGATGATGACTTCAGTATGGTGTGGGAAGTCCCATCTCCCGCCTGGTCTCATCTTAAGAGTATCAAGGTTGCATTGAGTGGGTATGTGGCATCTGTTCATTGTTATTATTATTTCTCGAAATAGAAATTCAAAAGGAAAGAGAAACCCTTTTCTTTTTGTGCTAATTCTTTTTCTCATTTTACTTTACAGTTTTCACTCCCCTAACCCCCCCCCCCCAATGAGAAAAGAGAATTCCCTTTCCTTTTTACATTATAGTTTGTAAATTTTCCTGTCTACTCTCTTATCTATTGTCCATTTTCCAGGGCGCAAAATCTTATTCTTGCCTCAGACCCTGATCGTGAAGGAGAGGCTATTGCCTGGCACCTAATTGAGATGTTGCAGCAACAGGATGCACTTCGTGAAGATGTCAGCATTGCTAGGGTTGTTTTCAATGAAATTACTGAATCATCTATTAGAAGTTCTCTTCAAGCTCCACGGGACATAGATGCTGATTTGGTGCATGCTTATCTTGCTCGGCGTGCTCTTGATTACTTGATTGGCTTCAATGTTTCTCCTCTACTTTGGAGGAAACTACCAGGTTGCCAGTCTGCTGGTCGTGTCCAGTCTGCTGCTTTAGCTCTCATATGTGATCGAGAAAAGGAGATATATGACTTTAAATCTACAGAGTACTGGACTATCAATGCTCATTTCCAGAATAACAATCTGAACTCAATCAACAATGCCACTGTCACTTCACATCTAACACATTTTGATTCCAAAAAGCTGAATCAGTTGTCAATCAGCTCTAATGTGGAGGCAAAAAGAATTGAAGAGAAGATTAATCTATCCAAGTTTGAAGTAATTGGCTCGAAAATCAGCAAAACCAGGAGAAACCCACCCATGCCGTATATAACATCAACAATCCAGCAAGATGCAGCAAACAAATTAAACTTTGCAGCTTCATATACCATGAAAGTTGCACAAAAGCTTTACGAGGGAGTTGAATTATCAGATGGAAAGGCCACCGGACTGATAACTTACATGAGAACTGATGGCTTACACTTATCTGATGAAGCTGCAAAGAGCATTCAAAACTATGTTGTTGAAAAATATGGGCCGAATTTTGCAACAAAGTCTACTCGCAAGTATTTCAAGAAGGTTAAAAACGCTCAGGAGGCCCATGAAGCCATTAGACCCACTGATATCCGTAGAGTACCGTCTAGCCTTGCTGGGGTTCTTGATGCAGATTCCCTGAAGTTATATACTCTTATATGGTGTCGGACGATGGCATGCCAAATGGAACCTGCCATCATTGAGCAGTTGCAATGTGATATCGGAAATGCTGATCAATCCATTGTGTTTCGTTCTACATGCTCAAGGGTTGAATTTTTGGGATATCAGGCAGCTTATGTGGATGCTGAAACCATCAGAGTTAGACATAGTGACGACGATGGTGGTCATCGTAATGATGTATTTGAGATATTGAGTAAATTGAAATATGGTCAGCCATTATTCTTGACTAATGTACTGCTTGATGAACACCATACAGAGCCTCCACCCCGCTATTCTGAGGGCTCATTAGTAAAAAAACTAGAGGAACTCGGTATTGGAAGACCTTCTACATATGCAACCACTATTAAGGTGCTAAAAGATAGAAAATATATAACAATGAAAAGTAGGGCATTGATTCCTGAATTTCGTGGTCGCATGGTCTCAGCATTTCTTTCACATTATTTTTCGGAGGTGACCGATTACAGTTTTACTGCTGATATGGAGGCTGAACTTGATAATGTATCTGGTGGAATAACTGAATGGAAAGGCCTTCTGAAGGATTATTGGACTAGATTTAGCAAGTACTGTGAGAGTGCTAGTGGTGTCCACATCCATCAGGTTGAGAAAATGTTGGAAAAAACATTTGGTGACTTCTTATTTTCTTCTCTTCGTGACGGAAATAGGACTTGCCCAAGCTGTCTGGCTGGGACGTTAGTCTTCAAAGTTAGCAGGTTTGGTGCAGGATACTTTATTGGTTGTGATCAACACCCAAAATGCAAGTGAGTATGAGAATGACTGTGCTGTATAGGTTTGTCCCTGTTGCCTTGATAAAGTCTAACTTGTGTTGTTGTGAAAATCCAATGCAGGTATATTGCTCAAACACTCTATGGTGAAGATAATGACGATGACATCCAGGACCAACAAAAGAGAAATGTCGAGGAGCCAACGTTACTGGGCTTACATCCAGCATCTCAGGATAAGGTTCATCTAATGATTATATGTGCTGATTGTTAACTGTTAATTGACATTGTCTTTCACTAATTTTGAGTTTTCTACGTTTTTGTTGTGTTGTTTGCTATGTAGATTCTGTTGAAGCGTGGTCCATATGGACACTATGTGCAGCTTGGTGAAGACAGGAAAGGGCATCCACCCAAGCGAGCATCTTTGTCTCACGTACGTATATATTTTAGTTGTTGAATTTTGATCACCACTTTCGTTCTCTTATTCTATGTCTCAGACGATCTCTATCATTGTTTATTCCTTACACAGCTAGCAATAGATGGCTCAAACATATTCAGAAAAATTTAAAATAAAATGAGGTCACTTGATCATAATTTATGAAATAGTTTCAATCACATCAGTCTACTTAATGAAAACTCCCCACTGTAGTGGTTGGGAATTGGGGGCAAAAAGCACTTGCATCCCTGATCCTTCCTGGAGTCTGCTTCACAGAATTTCTATTGTGATATTTAAATTATCATTATAGGGTGTTTATTTTTAATAAGTTAATAACCACAATAATGATAATATAAAACAAAAACAGCATCATGCTTTAGTATATATGCCAGCCTGCCAGCCATATACTTGAATGTAATTTTAGGCACTCACAAGTCAACAAGTGCTTTCTAAATGTTCCATTTTGGTCAATTTTAATGCTCATCAAGGAAATGCTGAAAGCCATGCAATTCTTCACATTCCCTGATACACTTTATCAATTGATTAACTTTGTGTGCTCATTATCCATACACTGACGTATCCTCAATTTCCCTTCGCAATTATGCTGCTGGCAATATTGTCATTCTCTATTCACTCATCTGATGTATATGTTCTGTCCCTTTATAGATAAAAGATGTGGCCTCCGTCACGTTGGATATTGCCGTAGACTTGTTGCAGTATCCAGTAACCTTGGTACTTTCTCAGACCTTCATTTCTTCTCACTATCATTACTTCAAATTACTGACTGATCCAAAATGAGCGTTTGTTTCAGGGAAACCACCCAGATGATAGCCAACCCGTGATTCTGAAGCTTGCAAAGGGTGGATTTTCCATCAGACACAGGCGCACAATTGCTCCCGTTCCTAAGGTAAAGTCTGCTTTGTCTTGGTACTCAAATTACTTGTCATTCTGTATCTGTTTCTCATGCGAATATAATATGGCTCTACTCACACATGATTTTGTATTGCAGAATCTAAAACCCAGTGAGATAACCTTAGAGAAAGGTTTGGAACTACTAAACGGTAAAGATGTAAAGAGGTGTGGACGACCGAAGCAAAAAAAGAGTGCTGAACCGGCAGAGGCTATGTAATTTGTAAGCATAGCAGGCTTATCCACATTGGAAAACGATTTATAGATAGATATACATTCTTTTCAGGAACTTATGAATGTAACGATGCTTAATTTTTGTTGGCAATAATTTTTGCTAGTGTAATTTATGTTTTTTCTAAACAACTAGGAAATTGTACAACCAAGATTTAATTTTATAGAAGAACTAGAAAAAGTTTGGTTGAGACCCCAGGATGATTGACTAACATATAAACTGAAGAAACTATTTGGAAGTGGGATTTCAGCAGAAAGTACTTGGAAGAAAGCTGTGTTTGGGTAGAGACTCAAAGACCACTACTTTGAGCATTACGTCCTCAATCAGAATTTGGAACTGGATTCCTACTGATTATTTCTCTCTTCTCGTTGTATCTCTGTTCTTTTCCCTTACACTCTTTGCTCATTGCTATCGGCCTCTCACGAATTTTGTAACTTACTCTGGAACAATATTAGACAATTTGAATTTGCAGGTCAGGTAATATCTTGCAAGGCTTATGTACTGGCAGGTGTGTATTTCTTTCCTCCCTCTAATTTTAAACTCGAATTACTTAATCTTTTCATTTATATGTATATTTGTTTTGGAAAGTAGACACTTTTTATTTCTCAAGTGAACATTTGGTAGGTTCCAGGGGAAGTTTGGTCATGATCATCTTTTACTTATTGAATATGTTTCTTTTCATGAGTGATGGGAAAATCCGCTTCATGAGATCTGATGGTATGTATTTCACTCAGCCAACATCTTAGTCAGAAATTCCCAGCCATGCTTATCTCTCCTGATATGTGTATATGCACTCTAGCAGCGCTTATCATATGTTAAATAGTGTAGCTTTTGAAGCTGATATGCCATGATCCTGTCACTGCTGGTTACCATCGAAGTATATGGGCCATGAATATGATTGGACGAACTGCAAATCCATTGATCCTGCATTTTGCACCAGAATCGAGGTTGAGGTGAAAAAACTTGTCAAGGAAATGGGGAGAAAAGAAAAGGTCAATGACGATGAATCCTGAGAATTGTATCTTTTGTTTGGAAGACAAAATATAAGATCAATCTGTGTAATGACTCAACTTGTTAATGAAACCCTTTCAGGCCGCTATGAAGGACTTCTTCTTCTGAAGTTTCTATATCTGATGCTCAGATCTTTTGATGAATGGGGGTCTCTGCTCTTATAGTTATACTGTATTTCTTAGTAATGTGTCATCACTTCTAATCATCTCCATCATATGGTATTTGGCCTAGTGTTTTTGTTATACGCTTTCTAATTTTACATATTATGTTTTCAGGGATTGATTTTTATTACAGCTTCTGCTCAATGCTCAGAAATAATTGCCTTCCATTGCTTTCATATTTGATGTCTTGAAGTTTTACTGCTGTAATGTCTGCGCACAACTGCGGTTGAGGCGAGTGGCTCGCAATCTGAGCCGAATGAAGAAGAATGGCCTCTACTACAGGACTAAAAACACATCCCTGAGATGAGATCTGCGTTTTAACAAATTTGGTACTGTGGTTTAGATGCTGATTTTACTATATTCGGATTTATTAATTGAGAATTAAATAACCTACAGGTCAGGTGTTTATGCATTTCATAACTGAAGGATAGTTAGTTAACACAACAGGCAATTTTATGTAGTATAATATACTCCCTCCGTCCCAATTAAGAGGTTCACTTTTCCTTTTTAATTTATCTCACTCAAGATGTCCACTTTTTACATTTGAAAATAAATCTCTCTCTTCCCTCCTCTTCTCATTACAATACTCAATCACATTTTCTACTCTATTTTATCATACACAATTACTCTACTTAAAATTTTGTGTCATTCTAAACATCTTGAATGGGACGAAGGGAATAATAACAAAGCAATTCCAATTCCAAATATATTGTTTGTTGCTACTCTTGTAACAAAGCATTTCCAAATATATAGTTTGTTGCTACTCTGTTTTTTTAGTTTGTAAGTAGTATATTGAGTGCCTCAACTGTTGTTACTCAGTATTTGAGTTTAACTTACAAGTGAATATCTTTAATATTTACAACAAAGCGATTGATTATGTAAAGTCATTAATTTGATATATTTCTCTCAAGTTTAATTGGCACACTAGTTAGTTATCTAATTAACATGCGGTATGCTATAAGAAAATAATGAATTTTATTAAATTACTGATATTTCTGTTCTAGTTAAACTAACCTATTGGGGTGTGATCGATCTATTGCTAACTTTTCTTAAGTTAACTTGCTAACTCATCAACGTAGTGTATTAAAAATGTCAACACGATGATAATGAAATGTCAACATAAACTTAAGTTGATATTTTAATACTTTGTGTTGACATTAATATTTAAATGTCAACACAGTTTATTAAATTGTCAATAAAAATATGTGCTGATATTTTAATGTGATCGTGCTGACATTTTTAATACACTACGTTGATGAGTTAGCAATTTAAGAAAAATGTTCGCATTATAGCGCACCCCTATTGGCTAAACGGTAATGTTCGGAGGTATCGCGTTTGAGTCTATTGTAAGGTTGTAACACTTTCTTCTTTATAATTTTCAGATCTTAAAAGCAATTCCTCACAGCTAAATTTACAATTTTATAATTAATATATTTAAGAATTTCATAATATTTTTATTTTAATTTTGTACTTTCTAAAAGTTTGAGAAAAAGTGAGAAAGAAGATTTGGCATAAAGTGATTGAAAATGTATAGTTAAAAATATCATTACATGTACTCAAACTATAATAAAAGTTTAAGGGAGTGGGGCACACCAACAAGAAGAAGAAAGAGGAAGTAGAGGGTCACGACTAGTGGCGGACGTATGATTTTAATATTGGGGTCCAAACAACTATTAATAGTTGCAGCATATTTTTTGTATCGACTACAACGAACAGTTATGACTTGAACATTCTATATCTAACTAGTTAAGATAGACATAGATAATGAGAGATAAATAATTTGAAAATAACCAATATAAATTAAAAATACATATACTGATAATATTCTTATTCATAGATTATAAAAGAACATTACTTTGAATCTCATAGTAATAATATTTACACAAATAGTAAATAAATAAAATTTACATAAAATTATTATGTGAGAAAATATAAATAATTTAATTACTAATTAATGAATTAACTATGAGAATTATAAAATGATTTACTTACCAGACAAATAAATTAATTTAGCTTTTGAGAAAATCTACTAGATACAAAAATAAATGTAAATACATTAATAGTTAATGAATTAAGAATCAAATTAAGTGTGAAAAAATCCAAAGAAAATACAAATTAGACGTGAGAAAAGACAGATCATCAAAGAGAAGTGAGAAATTAAACGGAACGCCTGATGTGGATCTCGTGAATGACAAGCTGCATCGGCTACCATCTACGCTACATATCTGTTTGTGAATTTTTATATCAATATTATTATATAGTGATAACTCAAATGGGTGGGTCTGCCCCTGGGGCTACCGCCATCGTGAGAGGCCCAATCCCAACGATGAATTCAAAGCCAACATCTCCACCCGCCTAGGAGAAATGTTCTCTTACATGCAAAACATGTCTCACACTTGGGACAATCGTTGGGTGAAGCAACAACAAGAGAATGTGTTCAACTGTCACAGTTGGGCGGCTCAAGAGGATTGGCGGACGGCATAGCAACAATTTTGGAAGACTCAAAGGCTTCAAGATGTGCAACAACGTCAACAAATAGCCGAGCTCCAAAGGATGGCCGCCGAAGCACAACAAGAGCGTCAAGCCATGCGTGGCGACATCGTCTATTTGATTGGTGCCTTCGACGAGCTCAACACCCGTTTCCCTTCTCCTCAAGATTGAAGTTGAAGAGTCAAGCTCATGACTATAAATGAGCATTGTTATCTTTTATTTTGTTTTTAGACAATGTTTAATTTATGTTTTTGAACAATTTTTCTTATGTTCTAAGTTTTTTTTGTTTAATTTTGTTTTTGTGTTTTATTGGATTTTTGCAGCTATTGGATTAAACCCAGCGACTGCGGGAATTTGCGCAGCAGCCCTGTGGGAACATACGGAACGATTCTGACTTTTTCTTAGCAACCGCTGGAACTTCCACTGCAATCCGGCCGCAATTTTCAACTTTTCTTAGAATTTTTGTCCATAAATAGTACTTCTCCTTCCAAAAAAGGAATATGACTACTTTATTTTGGGATGAAGGGAATATAGAGATAAGATGAATTGAAAATAAAATAAAGATAGAATGGTAGATCCTCTAAGAGCATCCCCATCTGTGCTCTTTGCCAAGAGCACGGATGTGGACCCGGACTCACTTTTATTACTTTTTTACTCCCTACCTTCCCCAAGAGCACAACACCCACATCCATGCTCTTTCGCAATGACATGTTCAAGGGTCCCGCCATTTTATTATGCAATTTAAAATAAAAACATTTCCACAATATTAAAATGCATTAAAAATACTCGGAATACTATTACAAATTCAAAAAAATTAAAAATTACTTAATTAAAATCCTAAAAATAAAAAATTTCATAATTAAAGTCTTAAAAATTAAAAATTACATAATTTAAATCCTAAAAATTAAAAGTTGCATAATTAAATTCATAAAGTTAAAAAAACTCACTACTCGTGGCCGAATTTCGCCCAAATGGATGATAATGTGTGTATTTATATATGCTTTTGGGATTAAATTTTTTTTAAAAAACTTCAAAAAAACGGTAATAAAACGGCTATATTTTTGGGAATCCGAATATATATATATTTTTATTTTTTTAATATTATTTTTGATTTAAAAAAAAGAAAAAAATCCCAACGGCCAATAGAAACGCGCCACGTCGCCCTACTCAGCGCCACAAACGTGCTTGATGCATCGAGCAGCGCCGTGCCAGCGGCAAGAGCACAGCAGCGGACAAGGGGTTGCCGCGTCAGCGGCACGGACGCCGTCCTTGCGGGAGAGCACCGCTGCGGATGCTCTAATATTCTTATGGGACAGAATAGTATAGTTTTGTAAACAATGGTCAATTATTATCTAGTTGATTTTTATTGGTAATCAATTTCTAAAATTAATAAAAAAATAAAAATGATATGTAGGCAATTGAAATTTCAGAGAAATATTTGGGGTCAACAACATTAATAATTCTGTAAAGCTCCCTTTTTATAGTACGAAGAGGCTGAAATCATTACTAGCCATTAACGTGTTAAACTAATAATACTCATTAATTTTTGGATTAAATTAAAAGCCCCATAATTCCATGAATTTGGAAGCCAGATATCTACCGCCCTCTGTCTCGTCCATTGCTTCTCATATCTCTCACTGTCACACCACTTTTCAAAACACTTTCCAATAAAAGTCGTAATTTCTTGAAATTTTGTGAAATTAAACAATCCTGTGTGTTGCATAAAAATAAAATCCCAAGTCGAATGCTGTATTCTTTTGCTCCACTCAATTTTTCCTGCTCATGCCCAACCCAAAATGAATACGTCTCGCAACCAGCAGCCTCTTCTATTCTTTGAGAAACTCCCCACCTCCACAGCCATCAACATTTCCTTCTTTTTCCAATCAAAGATTCAATTTTTATAGCATTGGAGACTTATTCTGCTAGGTGGGTGTCAAATGAGAAATTGCCCGAGTTTCTGAAGTGGGCTATTTAGCTTCTTGGAAAGAAAGAGAAAAGGTTGCTGCTTTTGCTAGTAATGATGTCAGTGACATGTAGTAATCTCGATTTTGGTAGAGCAAGATTGGATTTTGCGGCGTGTGGGTGCTCTTCCAGTGTTTCCACCAGGAATTTCGGAAAGGGGCTGCTCAAGAATGAGAATTGGCGCCGCAGATTTTTGGGTTGCCGGCGGCGCGTGGTTTCGACCAAGACTCCGGAGGCTTTTCTCAATGGTAAAAAATTGTGTTTTTGTAGCTTGTGATATTGTTTGACTTGATGTGTATAGTTTTTTGTTGGTGTTGTTTATAGGGGTTGCTGCTGGTCCCCCTCCTGCGCTGGACTTGGCTGATGAGGAAAAGGGCCTTCCTTCAATGTCGGATATGTTTGAAGTGGTTTCTGAAGATTTACTGCAATTGAATAAGAATCTGCAGTCGGTGAGTTTCTTGATTTTAGACGTTTGTTTGATGTTTGTTGGCATATACTCCCTCCGTCCCAATAAGTATGAAACATTTGTTTTTTGGCACATGGTTTTATGTAGTGTTGTTTTGCAAGTTAACGAAGAGAGAGGAAAAAGTAGAGAGGGTGTTGTTTCCATTTTAGGAGACGTTTCATTTTTGATGGGACAGAGGGAGTATTTTGAGATGGGATATTGGAGGAGAGACACCATAGAAGATGTTTTTTGAGTGTATGTTAGGTGGGAAGGATATTATGGAATTGGTGATATGGTTGGTGACTTATTTTCTTGTGTAAGTTGAGTGATCGTGGTCGAATGGAGGTTTTATGGGAGGCTTGGTTGATAAGGCCCTTTGGGCACCGTAACATCGATTTCCTTTTGCGGGTAGGGTGGATAAATGATTTTGTGCATGCAAGAAATCACCAGTATATTCGTCGTTCAAGCTCAAGTGTGTTGCTATAGATTATAGTTTTAACCTATTGTGATGTATGAATCTGGCTACAGTGATGTAATGGATTGCAACGTAGTTATAGTGCAAAAGCATTGTCCCAAATGAACACAGTCTTGATAAGGCCCTTTTGGCACCAAAACATGGATTTCCTTTCACGGGTAGGGAGGTTGAATGATTTTGTCTGTGCAAGAATTCACTAGTATTTTCGTTGTTCAAGCTCAAGTTTGTTGTTGCAGATGATAGTTTTAACTTATTGAGATGTGTGAATCTGGCTACAGTGATGTAATGGATTGTAACGTTGTTATAGTGCAAAAGTATTGTCCCAAATGAAAACAGTTAATAGCAATGGTGAGGAACTGAATTAGACATTCAAAGTGGATTGCTTAATATTGGAATAGGAAGCATCCATGACCTAAAATGGAGAGATCTTGTGGCCACTATAACTAGTTGGATTATGTCAATTAGGAGAATAAGTAGATCAGATGGATGTAATACTTGTTGTGATGCACCTTTTTCGAATTTGATTTGTTAACACTTATTGGAGAATATCTAGTTCACAATCAAACTAACTTAGTGTTGAATATGAATTTTAGATTGTTGGTTCAGAAAACCCTGTTTTGATGTCTGCTGCTGAGCAAATATTCGAAGCTGGTGGGAAAAGAATGCGGCCAGCTTTAGTTTTTCTAGCCTCACGAGCCACTGCAGAAATCGCTGGTCTGAAGTAAGTCGTTAGGGCATTCTCTATATCTTCCTTCAGTCGAGACCCAAGTTGTTCTGTGTACTTAACATTCTCGTGGTTCAGGGATCTTACCAAAGAACATAGAAGGTTGGCCGAGATCATCGAGATGATCCACACTGCTAGTCTGATTCATGATGATGTAATAGATGAAAGCGACATGAGGAGAGGTTAGCCCTATTAGATTTCTCAAATCATCCGTTTCTGTGCTCTTTCAATTTTTGATTTCATTTTCTCTTCAGTTTTAGTTCTTCATATTAGAAAATAGTAGTAATAAATTGTTTAAAGAAAGCAAAAATGCAAATTCTTTACTCTTTATATTCTCTTCTTGAATTCTTACCTTTTTGTAGTTCAATTTTTTCTGTCTTTTTGTTTTTAACTTTGTTTTCCTAACTTGAAGTATGTATGATACATCAGTCATTCCGGTTTGAACATAATACAATAGCTTGAGTACCATTGGTTCAATGCATATACTTGACATATGTCGCTTTTTAAGAACCTGAAGTTGTAATCATGTGGTTTTCCCTTAAACGTATCGTGAAATAGAGCAATCGTTGCTGCACTAGATTTTCTTATATACGGATGCACTGCAGGAAAGGAAACCGTCCATCAATTATATGGCACAAGAGTGGCTGTTCTTGCTGGGGATTTCATGTTTGCTCAATCATCGTGGTACCTGGCAAATCTTGAAAATCTTGAAGTCATCAAGCTTATAAGCCAGGTGTGTTATAACTTCGCCTCGTGACCATTTGCCGATCATAAATGAAGGCAAATTACTGAGTATAATGGTGATGCAGGTTATTAAAGATTTCGCTAGTGGCGAAATAAAGCAGGCATCGAGTTTGTTCGACTGCGATGTTCGCCTTGATGAGTATCTAATCAAGAGCTACTACAAAACAGCCTCCTTGATTGCTGCTAGCACCAAGGGATCCTCGATTTTCAGTGGAGTTGACAATGCCATCAGCGAGAAGATGTACCAGTATGGTAAGAATTTGGGGCTCTCGTTCCAAGTCGTCGATGACATATTGGATTTCACTCAGTCAGCAGAGCAGCTGGGAAAGCCAGCCGGGAGCGACCTGGCAAAGGGAAACCTAACTGCTCCGGTCATATTTGCACTTGAGAAAGAGACGAAGCTCAGAGACATCATTGACTCTGAGTTCTGTGAGACGGGCTCTCTTGAGGAGGCCATTGAGATTGTGAAGCACAGCGGGGGGATTGATAGGGCTCGGGAGCTGGCGAGAGAAATGGCTGATCTAGCTGTTGAGAATCTCCACTGCCTGCCCCCGAGTCCCTTTAGGCTATCGCTGGAACAGTTGGTGAACTATAATTTGGAACGGATAAAATGAAGACGTGTTGCTCAGGCGCGCGGAAGGGTGTCGAATGCTCGATTCTTGATCATCACAGAATGGAGTTGTGCATGAAAGCAGGGTCTATGGTGTATATTTATAGGAAATCTTGAACAATATTGGTGTAGCTACTATTGTTGCAGTTGTATCATTGTTGTGGTCATTTTGGGACAATGGCCTATAGAAGGAAGTATACATTTGTTCTTCATCAAATGGGAAGCTAATAATATTATTGAATTATTTTCATTTCAACCATAATTTTTCTGATCAATCTCATTAAATTCTGGTTTGGCCAGGACATCATCCTAAATCTTAAAATTTTATTAATTGTCGTATAATATTCAAAATTGAAATTAGCATGATAATAAAACAACATTGGTTTGTATATATTGACCTCTTTAAAAAAGATAATAAGGTAATTTTGTAAAAAAAGCATTCTCATTTTATTGTCTATACTTGATATAACCATATTAAATCAAATTCTGATAATTATGATATAATTGAGAAAAAAATAAATAACAGTGATTTCATATTCCCATAAAGAAATATTATGAGATAGTCAAAGGTGAATAAAAACTGATGATTTAATTTAAAATTATTCCTAATATTAAGAAGCACTTATACGGTTATTGCTTGTATTTTGTATGCGCTTACTATGCTTTTAATACTCTACATGATTCCATGTTAGGGTGAATTGTGTGATTAAAATACAATTTCTTTAAAAAAAATGGCTATAAATAAGAAGGCGTGAGGTCCATTTGAAAGGGAGAGTTTCTACTTTTAATAAACGGATCGAAATTGAAAACAATTATATTTTTAGGAAATAGATGGAATAGTATTTTTTAACATTATTCTATGTTAGGGTGAATTGTGTGATTAAAATATAATTTTTTTTACGAAAAATTGTCTTGTTTACTAACGATAAAAGTTGAATACATAATTGGTAAAGATATAGAACAAAAAATAGGTAATGGAAAAAAGAAAAGAAAGAGAAAAAGCAATAAGAAACTTTTTATATATATAATTTTCGTAAATAAAAAGGAGATTAAATTTGATAAATAATTAATATTTAAAAAATGAAATTATTTTTGTGAGGTAGTATAAAAATTAGACGTTTAGACAATATACTCCTTCCGTCCCCAAAGAGTATGAATATTTGGTTCGCACGAGTTTTAATGTATAATTGAAAAAGTAAGAGATAATTTTTTTTAAAGTATTGTTAATGGAGAATGTTAGAGAGAAATGTTTTTAAAATTAGAAAGTTCATATTTTTTAAAAACGGAGGAAGAGTTTATACTTTTTAGAGACGGAGGAAGTAGTAAGGTATTATTCATTTTAATCAGAGCATCTCCAATAACCGGCGTCAACACCGCGACGCCGATTTTTCGCCGACGCCGGTTTGACGCCGAACCATTGGAACCGGCGTCGGCGAAATCGGCGTCAAAATCGGCGTCGCCATGCCGATTCCCGCGCTGACGCCGGTTCCGACGCCGATCCTCACGGGCGCCATTGTGCGTCCCGGATCGGCGCCAAACCGGCGTCGGATTTAATTATTTTTTTTTGTTTTTCGAAAACACTATATATACGCGCGTTGAACCTCATTTTCATTCGCACCACTTGTTTTATTATGAAAAAATCCCACGATGATCCTCGAGGCCATGGCTGATTACCGGTTGTGGATTTGACATGCGTATTTTGGGATAGCCGGTTCGAACAACAACCTAAACGTCCTCAACTCGTCGCCCCTTTTCAACGAGCAGTGCCAGGGCGTCGGTCCGGCCATCAGTTTTGTCGCCAACGGCAACCAGCATGATATGGGCTACTACTTGGCGGATGGGATATACCCTAGGTGGCCCGTCTTTGTGAAGACGATCCGGTGCGCATCAGATCCAAAGAAGGCCTACTTTGCGACGCGGCAGGAGTCAGCGCGAAAGGACGTGGAGCGCGCATTTGGTGTGCTTCAAGCTCGATGGGCTGCAGTTAAGGGACCAACGCGTTTGTGGCATGTCGACTGCATTGCTGATATAATGTACGCCTGTATTATCATGCACAACATGATCGTCGAAGATGAAGGTGTACAACTGACTGATTGGGCCACCGACGATAATGAAGCAGGTCCAAGCCACGGCGTCACCACCGCCAACGTACGAGGTGGGGTACCGCGCGATGAAGAAGCCCTCCTCCAAGCACATGCCGACATGCGTCAGACGGAGGCTCATATTCGACTGCAAAAGGATTTAGTTGAAGAGTTGTGGGCGCGGAGGATTGCAAGGCGTTAGTTTTTATGCAAATTTATGTAATTTTTTAAATGTAATTTTTTTAATTATTGTACTTTTTTTTAAAAATTAATGTACTTTTTAAAATTTAATATTATTATTCGAATTTTCCGTATTTGTCTCGTAAATTAAATTCCGTATGTTGATACGAGTGTAAATTAAATTATATAATTGTTATTAGTGATGTGGATAGGTAGTGTGAAGGCTATGTGAGGGCTATTTGATGTCCAGTTGATGTGGCAAGCTGATGTGGCAGGAGAATTGTAGTGCTGATGATGTGGCAGTGTGAAGGCTATTTGAGGGCTATTTGACGTCTATCCTATTGGAGATGCTCTTAGTGAAGAACCAAAAAATGAGACTAGCGAAAGAGTATTAAATTAGGCGTTTAGTTTTAGTATCTTTGATTTTAATTAATACGGGGGAATATAACATGGGGGAATATAACATTTTTATTTTGATAACCTAAAAAAGAGCTATAAATAAGAAGGTGGGTTTAGGGTTTGATCTCAACATTGCCTTTGAGAGAACAGAGCGCGCCGTTTATCCTGTGGCGCTCATGTTCCGTTGCCGGCAGATATCGATTACCGGAGTCCTTTCTCAGATCTCAATTGATGAATTCTCCACTTCCTCTTTTGCTCTGAAAAGGTCTCACATTTCTCCATTTTAATCTATTTTGATCGGCCGATCCAAAGGGCTCTCTGCCATTTTACAATGCGAAATTGCTCTATTTCACCCGGCCTACATTTATTTTGGGCAACTTATGAATTCACACGTTTTCGTTTCGTGCTGAAAATCATGGAAACTGCCCTACATTTTTTCAATCTCTCACTTTATCTTTTTGTTTTTCACTTTGATTAACAATTAAACTGAATCAGTTAATGAAGCGTTTGGATTTGTGTTTTCCAGAAACTGTTCTGTTTCATTGAAACCAAAAATTGATTGTCTAGAAATTCTTTCGTTATTTTTTTTTCACGCGTTCAACGCCATATTTGGATATTGTCTCCTAAAACTTGTAAATCCTTTACGCATTGTTTCGTAAAGAAATTTTGATGGACATTTCAAAATGGCAAAATTGGATTATTTTTCATAGATGGAGAGAGTATTATGCATCTGTTTTTTGTAACATAGAAGAGCCATCTGATACCGATTCCAATAATTTTTGAATATTTGAATGTTAGTGAGAACGAGTTCTGGTCTCGCAATGTGGATTGACTATTAGTACTAATAATCACTATAATAATCAAACATAATTGAGGCGTGCATCACAAATAATTCCATTTTATGTGGTATATCCCTTTGAATTTAGAGAGCAATTCAAATGGGAGACGTTCCACAAGAGCTGTTTATGCTTATGATGGCAAATGGGAGACACTAGAAATTGCAAGCTAATTAGCCCCATTATGATTAGAACATTGGGCTTCAGACATTCATCGGCTCACAATAAACAAACTTTGTGTATGAAAGTTGAAACATGTAAATTTGCTGGTGCAAATTCACGCATTTTTATCAGCGAGAGGAGTTCCAGATTTTTGTTTGAGCGATCAATTGTAGTAATGTACTGTGGAGTGACGTTTCATCTTCACGAGGGTAACTTTATTTGGTTTTACTTAAAATAACTTACGGCGTTAGTGATTGAAGTAAATTGTACTATTAACTCAAAACATTCATGAAATATTTGGTACATATGATGTCAACTTCAAACTTTTTATACCAATTTGAAATATGAATGAAACATTTTGTATGTATGGTGTAATTTCCTCGTAAAACTCACGATTCCAACTTCGTGTTGTGTAGTTTCTATTCTTGGCCTATTTTAAGCTTTTCTTCTATCAAAAACTCAACAATTTGACTAAATAACCAATTGGTAGCATTATTGACAAATCATACTAAATTCAATGTGATAATCAAACAAAACAAACCAAGTCTAAACACTAAATGAATGTAAAATTCGTGACTATGTGATATTGATAATATGTTATAGGAGGTTTGCATCACATTCTTAGAGAATATGATTGTTCTCACAACTATGTTATAGTATTAGATATTTGTGATCGATACATGATTATTTTGGAGAGTATTTGTACACTGTTGTACTAAATTGTTTGTCAAGTGTCTACTTTTTATCATTGAATGAAATATATAATAGTGCTCGGCTCTGAGATCATTACATTTTGTTTATTGAGTGGCGTATTGTACCCTATACAACGTTTTACCACTCAAATGATGATTAAGAGTTTAAGCCACAAACTTATGTTAGGTACATCAGAGCACCTGCATCGGTAGGCGTCGTGCCGACGGCACGGCTCACACCTTGCTCACTGCTGTGCTTTTGCCGATGGCACGGCTCTGCTCGATGCATCGAGCACCGCCGTGCCGAAGAGCAGGGCGACGTGGCGGCTTCTGATTGGCCAATGGCAATGTCGTTGGCTAATTCCTTTTTTTTAAAAATAAAAAAATATTAAAAAATCAGTTTGAAATAAAAAAATATATTTTTCCACTTCCCAATAAAATATATCCATTTTTTCTCCACTTTTAATATATTTTTCATTGTTTTTACCCCAAAATTCACATTTTCATCTATAAATACCCTCATTTCCACACAAAAAATTTTACACCACACTACACAAAACAATTCTCTCATCAATTCTCTCTAAGTTCTCACGGGTATATTTTTTAGGATTTAATTATTTAATTTTTATTTTTTTTGTACTCCCTCCGTCCGGCATTAGGAGTCCCGGTTGACCATTTTCATCTGTCCGGCATTAGAGGTCCCGGTTAGACATTTCCATAAAAAGTGAAATAAAATAAAATAAAATACTAAAAAGCACAAGTAAAAACACATCCAAAGAATAAAGCAAATAATAATGCAAATGGTTCTCACATTCCATTATCACACACTCCAATTATTGCACACTCAAACATTTCTTAAAACCCGCACCTAACTCAACCAGGACTCCTAATGTTGGACGGAGGGAGTAATTTGTAATATTAGTTCAGGTATTTTTAATGTATTTTAATATTGTGGAAATATTTTTAATAATTGAAGTATTTATATTGAATAATAGAATGGTGGGACCCTTGAGCATGCTCTTGCAGAAGAGCATGGATGTGAGTGTTGTGCTCTTGCAGAAGAGCAAGGAGTAAAAAATGAATAAAAGTGGGTTCGGGCCCACATCCATGATCTTTGGCAAGAGCATGGATGTGGATGCTGAAAATACTGGTTGAGCTAAGAATGTGATTCATTCATTGATTAGAATTTTGAGAGAATTATTTAAAGTATTTGTATATGATTAATTGGGTCATTTAATAAAGATAGGATAAAGTTTGGACAGGCGCATGATAAATCGTAGACACAATTGAGTGATTCGTGAATGTAAGTACATTACCATAAACTTTATATAACTGCATGATAATCAAACTCACATAACTCACTTTCATATGTCGAGTTTGTTGCCAACGTAGTGTGGGAGTTTTCTATAGATGTTGATCCACTCAAGGATACACCATTTTAGCTTTGTATTATATCCAACGTTAGTTCAACTTGAAAATTAAAAGATTATGGACTAGATTAGGATAATGACTTAATTATAATTAGACTATAAAGATACGCAGACTTTCTTTTATAGAACTATTATGTCGGGATTAATTCGTGTATCTAATCAGGATACAAGTGGTGGTGAATTCAACTGCATGACTGATCAATTGGTGAAATCACACAACACAACGACTACGTGATTTCATTAATTTCTCAACTTACTACTATGTATATACTCCCTCCGTTTCAAGATAGTTGATGTATTTCTTTTAGCCACGAGATTTAAGAAATTAATGTAGTAAACAGTGGCGAAGCCACGTTGGGGCCAGGGGCCCCTGGTCCCCAATCAATTTTCCCATTACATATTATTACATATGTAAACAAACACTAAGAGCATCCGCAATAGGGACGGATGTCCCGGTGGACATTTCGGCGGACATCCCAAAACACCTTCTGCCACGTCATAAAGACATCCTATAGCACTGCCACGTCATAAGGACATCTCACTCCACAATAGCGGACATCCCCAAGGACATCCCGGCGGACATCCCAATAATTAAAATTCACAAATTTACAAATATGCAATTTTACGGAATTAAAATTTCGACACGAATATAGGGAAAATGCAACCATTTTATTTAAAAAAATACACAGTTCACCAAAAACAAAAAAAACCATCCCAAACCAAAAAACGATTCAACAAAGTACATGTTATGCATTGAATCTGTATAGTTTGCCTCTAGCCGAATGAAGGTCTCGCTGTATATATAGAGTTTTAAAAAAAAAAAAATTCGGACGTCCGCCGGGACGTCCGTCGTGACACCGCAATAGCGGACGTCACGACGGACGTCCGCTGAAACCGACGGACGACCTCTCGTCCGCGTTCGCCGTTTTTTACGCAATAGCGGACGTCCACCCCTCGACGTCCGCTATTACAGATGCTCTAAGATGTATATTGAGTGGCGTAGTTGGTTGGAGACCTTGTCTCCTATCCATTAAGTCAAGAGTTCTACTATGCTTAGTTACACTTTTTTAACTAATTCATTTTTCTTAACTTTTTTTATTCTTCTTTCTTACTATACAACATAATTTGTATACTTTTGTTTCTCTTTACTGATTATTTTTTAAACATATTTTTTATTAGTTCTCTTTTATAGCATTAATTATGCTAATTTTAATTCTGTCACTTTGTAATTATTTTCTTCCATCATTGTACTTATAATAATAACAAAAATTTAAAAATAATTATTGTATTATACTATTTGTTACTCTAATTTATATTTTTGTTGATGTTTTTTGGTGACATTTAAACATCATAAAATATTCATTTCCATCGTAAAACATAAAAATATTGATTATTTCGAACTCCCAACGTCGCAAACATCAAAAAATCTTATAAATATTAATAGTAATTTGCCCCCCCCCCAATCGTAAAACTTCTGGCTTCGCCTCTGGCGGTAAAGGTAAAAGTAGAGAGAGTAAAATAAAAGAGATGATAAAGTAAGATAGATGAAGATAGAGTAAAGTACGAGACAAGGTAGACTTTTTGCCAAAAAAATAGAAATGACTCAACTGTCTTGGGATTACCCGAAAAGAAATACTCCCTTCGTCCCACTTAAAATGAAACATTTGGGAATCGGCATAAGATTTTATGTAGTGTTGTTTGTGAATTAATGAAGAGAGAGTAAAGTAAGATAGAGGAAAAAGTAGAGATAAAATTATTTTCATTTTAGGAAACGTGTCATTTTTAATGAGACAACTAAAAAAGGAAAACATTTTATTTTAATTGGGACAGAGGAAGTACTGCTCAACAACTTGGGACAGAAGGAGTAAACCAATCACTTAGCTCATTTGTAATTACTCTTTTGCAAATTATTGAGGGGCATTCTGGTCATTATATGAATGAGATTTGTGGTAGAGCCGGGAGATAACTTGATCATGATTGACACAAAAATTATTTTATAAAACTGTCTCATACCATAAATGCAGCAATTAAAAGGATGCCATCCTTTTATCGATAATTAATCTCTCTCCAAAAATCAAGAGAGAGACGTGTATGTATGTGTGTATGTATATGTATGTAAAATATTATCCTTTGATGCATGGGAAAGTGTGGCGTACCATAATGAGCATTTACTTCTTCATCACCAAACCATACCTAAGTCCATTAATAAAAGTAGCCTTTCCTCTTCTCTCACTCTCTTCACAACTCACAACTTATAATTACTTACTTGCTTTGTCTTCAATTCACCACATATTTTCGCAATCCATGGGGAAAACTGATGTAGATGTAGCCTCTGCGGCGGCGGAGGACGACGGTGGTAGCCCCACCATGCGCACGGCGGAGACGCTGCTGCGAGTCCTTCCCATGGCCCTCTGTCTCGCGGCCCTCGTCATCATGCTCAAGGACACTCAGACCAACGAATATGGCACCTTGTCCTATTCTGATCTTGGGGCTTTCAGGTTTTTTTTACTTAATGTCGTTATACATTATACACCTTTTTTTAAAAAAATAGGAAATTAAAGATTTATGTTTTGGTCTCACTTTTCAAATTTTTTTTTGTGGGTGTATAGGTATTTAGTGCATGCAAGTGGCGTCTGCGCCGGCTATTCGCTTCTGTCGGCGGTTTTCACGGCGGTGCCGCGGCCGTCTACCTTGTCCCGGGCTTGGGCCTTCTTTCTCCTTGACCAGGTTTCTTTAAAATCCGCATCTAAATTATCAAATTAGTGATTTGTTCTGATTTTACATCCAAATTATTGATTTCTTCTAATAGTGTAACTAATCAAGATTTCAATTCTAATTAGTTTAAAGATTTACTTATGTGTTATTATCAACGTCAATTAAAGCGCCATCACATTTAGGCGATTTATTATCAGAGAATAAATAATTCCATTTTTTGGATGATTTATATTAAACCATATTAGTGCTAAGATTTTGATTGATTTCAAATTCAGAATTAATTATTAGTTTAGTAATTTATAGATCAATTTGTATCGGTATATAAAAATAGAATTTGACAAAAATTTAAGAATTTATATACAAATAACCCATCAAAATTTTTGTGTTTTGAAATTGCATTCCCCCAAAATTGTAACCAAATCATTTTCAAATTTAACTTAACACAACTGTTCGGGTATGTCTACTCCATCTCCATCTTTTTTCCCTTAAAAATCTCCACCTTGACATTGACCACACACGTCTAATTTTCCTATTTTGCGAAAATAAATTTTTCCGTTATTATTTGACAGTACTTTGATTAAGTGCACGTATGTATCATATCATTAGATACACGCAGAAATTAATTAGAGAAATATCCTGTCAATATTGTTGTATTACAAAATTCATGTTGTGTATATACCGGTATGGTTGTCTTGTCTCCCGACTTACTTTTATTTATTCAATTTCCATAATAAGTAAGTGGGGATATAATTAATAGTTAATTAGCTATTGCTAATTGGTAACGGTTAATTATGTCAACAATATAAAATGTCAATATGAAGAAATTTGTTTGTCAACAATATAAAGTTGACATGCATGTCTTGTATTGGCATCTATATTTACATATTAACACGAATACATTTGTATGTAAACTTGAAAGAGGTTGCCTCTATTTTTAATCACATTAAGCCTATATGATATGCAGTTGCTGACCTACATAATACTAGCGGCCGGAGCTGTATCGATGGAGGTGGTGTATCTAGCGTACAAGGGCGACGCGTCGGTGACATGGAGTGAGAGCTGCGGCTCATACGGTGGCTTCTGCAGGAAGGCGACAGCATCGATCGCGCTCACGTTCATCGTGACTCTTTGCTACGCAGGGCTCTCCCTCCTCTCATCTTACAGGCTCTTCAGCAAGTATGATGCACCAGTTGCCTACTCTACCGCCAAAGGGATTGAGGCTGCCACCTTCAACGACTGATTTTCCTGCTTAATTACAAGTTTAGTTCTAATAAAATCATCAACATCATTGTACAACTAATAAATTAATGTAATCATGTCATTTGGGCTTTCAATGTTAGTAATAACATGTCTATACTTTGTATCAATATGTACGTGAAAAGCCTCTTTAAATCTCTACTGCTTTCAAAAGCACTCTAGTTCGCGGAACAGATTTACGAAAGCGGAGTTAACACAACTGTTCAAGTGAGGTGTTGAACTGATCAAGTCGGCAGCTATTGGGTCGTTGGTTATGCAAACTTAGAGACTAAGGGCCTTCAATACCTTAACCCACAATACTATTAACTAGTAAAGGGAAGTAAGGGTCGAATCCCACAGGGACAGAGGCGGGTTGAGTTGTGTATGAGACATGTGGGGGTTGGCAGCTGCCACGCTTCACTACTGATGGATTAACTAAAACTAAGATTACTCAAGTTGTAAACTAACTTGATCAACTAAACTACCAACATGAAATCAACAATAACTCCAAACTAATCAACTCCAAAAACACATGTAAGTATAAAACAAACGGTGGCCACTGAAAGAAAACTTGCGCACTACCAAAAGCTGCAAAATGAAAAGGTGACAGTGACTGCTATCCCAACGAACCATGACCTTCTTCTTCGCGAGCAACAAATCAAACACACATGGCAGAGGAAAACAGAGCATATGAAATCAAAACGAGAAACAAACAAATCAAAACACAGATCCATGCGATTTAGCTGAAGAGAAAACAGATCTAAAGGTCCATCCTATGTTCATGCAAGTTAACGAGCAAAAACTTAGATCTAACTATGAGGAATCGAAAACAGAGTGACGAAGACAATCTAAGCTAGATCTATCCCAGAAATCACCAAATTCCAACAAACATGTATCGCATACTCTATCCAAAACATCAGATCTAAACATAAATCATTGAATCACGCAGAACTCACTTCAAAATCAGAACATAACTAGACTAGCAAAGAAAAACGAGAACAGAAAACATCAGATTCAAAACAGCTTGCACTGAAAACTCCATTTCATAAACGATCTCTGATAGATCAAACAAACAGAATTCCAAAACTTCAGATTCAGAAGATCGATCAACAATAAAAGTACTGGGGTAGCAGCTAAGAGAAAACAGAAAGAACAACTGAGTTGCGGAAACTCAAAGAACTAAAACTGAATAACAACTGTTTGACCCGTCATGGCTTAAAGAAAAACAAACTATGAAGGCTTCCTTGGCATATCTGAGTCTCTTCTTCCTTGATGAGGAAGAAGAGAGGAAAGTTGAAGTAGAAATCGGCTCCGATGACTCCTAGCTCCTGTGCTCCATGCTTAAAGTGTAACTAAGGACTGTGAAGTGATTCATATGATACTGGACTTTCTAAAAGGAAAAAAAACCCGAATCCCCTTGCTATGTGCCTTCTCTCCACTATTTATAGGATGACCTTGGCTCAAATCCCTAGGTTAAGCTCATCCTGTCTTGTCATTAATGCCCTTGAGGCGACTTCTTCTTTTCTCTCTCTTATGACTCGTCATCTCGTGTGTTGAACTTCACTTGATCAACTCGCTGGTTGGGCAGGTTCTCTTGCTTGTTCGGAATTGATCAGTTTTCCCTCGGATTTGGTCATTTCTTGCTTTATTTCCAAGTTGATCAAGTCGTCCGTGCACTCCGCCTCTTTAGCACTTTTTCAGCCCCTGCACACTTAAATTCACCATTTTTTCGCACATTATCAAATCAGTTAGTGTAATAAACCCCTATAAAACCATGCTTGTAACGAGCCCTATCAGTATGTAATAATGTGGCGTTGATATTGAAGTTGTGTTATCCGGGATAAATTACTCTCTCTTCGTCCCACAATAAAAGTCATATTTCAACTTTATCATAGATGGTAAATATGCTCTACATTTTACCAACTTATTCTACTCACATTTATATTATAAAACAAAAGTATATAAGAGGGTTCCACATTCCACTGTCTTATTCAAACCATTTTTCTTTATATTTCTTAAAATCGTGCACAAACCAAATATGACTTCTATTGTGGGATTAATGGACTAATACCGCATGTGATTCACAGATTATTTCACTTAAACACGACATCAATCAATGTGGTTACGCAGTTAGACTTAAACAATTGTGCATTTATTATATGTTTGTGTTCAAATTTTTTGTTTATATGATAGCTTTTGAATATATAATTGATTACTAAACTTAGGGTAAGCTACAATGTATATAATATCTTAGTGTTGTCATCAAACGAAATAATAATAGTAATTCACATGCAATCATTTTATTATTAAATATTCTTAAAATTCTAAGTTATATAAACAACAATGTATATATACTTAAATTCTTAGTATTATCATCCAACAAAATAATATTACATCTGTCCCATTAAAAATAAAATATTTTTTTTGGATTATCCCAACACATTTCCTAAAATAGAAATAACATCTTCTCTATTTTTTTTCTCTTTTACTTCATTCTTTCTTTATTTAACTCAAAAAAAACAATAATAGTACTATTAAAATCTTGTGATAGTATTTAATATGATGGAGAGAGTTATCATTCACATTCAATTATTTTGTTATTAAATTATCACTGAAATTTTAAATTATATAGATGACTACATGTATATACTTAATTTTCTAATATGATCATTCAATAAAATAATATTCACATTCTTTCTAGTCTTTACTATTTTATTTATTTATATATTTAAAATTGACATATAGTTATGTAATAGCCAAAGCTACGTTGGAGCTTAGTCCTTTTAAACTTTTATTTTTTTTTCTTAAATTTGTACTATATGACATTAATTTAAAATTGTAAAGTAACTTTTTTTGTTTTCATCATTTTACTGTTAATGCAAAAAAAATTACTATAAGTATAAAAATTTTAAGATAAGTAATCTTATAATTTTGAATTTAACGATAATTTAGTGCTAAATATTAGTAGTAGTATATTCGTTTGTTTAAAATTTATGCATAAGCAACAATCTTGGCTACCATTAAATTATTTTAGCTTATAAAATTTCCATATATAAATGATACCTTTTTTTTATTGTATTCATCTTCCACATTTTCATATTTTCCATATTTATAAAAAGGGTAATTTAGTAAGAAAATAATACTTAATAAGAAAACCGGTTTAAAATATAAGGGTGTATATACAATGTTTGTTAATATATCTTTATTCTTATTAACAGTACCAAACTTTTAATATACTCGCTCCACCAATATATAAATAGTTTTGCAACCAAACAGTTGTAACGTAATTTAACTTTAATTAGCAATTATAAATCGATCGAATTGGAGAAATATACTATTACAGCATCAATTGATTTACGCCTTTGAAATCCCTTACCTCCATTCACAAATAGTTATAATCTTATTAAGGCACCGCTAATGTAAATCCTATATTCCTGCAACAGTATCATTCTTATCTACTATAAGAGGTGATCCCATGATATCATTTCAATGAAAAAAAAATGGTTAAGGACAATTTTTAATGCTATTAAGGACCTTAATTTATTTTATGAGTCTAAATATACACCAGTGCTACATAAAGTGTCATAATTATTGGTGTTTTAACTAAAATTAGGACATATAGATAGAAGTGTCCTGAAAAAGTAAAAAATTAAGATAATTTGTCTTCAACTTAGGGATGTTTTCTTTTGAGTCCTAAATTATAATTATTTTTAAAAAATTTCAAATACTAATAATTATGTCTCAATTTTTTTATCCTTCAGAGATAGGTGTTTTCAGTGTTTCTTGAAATCATAAATTATATCACAACATTCTCATCTCAAAAATTCTGAACAGCATATATCATGATACAAAATTTTGGAACCACCGATAAAAGGGAAGCTTTAAATTAGGAGTATTATATGGACAAGTGCACCGGTAAAGTAGCATGCTGCTATTAAATTAGGAGTATTAATTATAGCATCAAAGCCCCACAACTATCCACACGGATTTGATCTTTTCAATGTAAAATTTATATTCCCTCCGTATCAAGATGAGCGAGTCATTTTTTTTTGGGATGTTCTATTATAAGTGGGTCATTTCTTTTTTTAGAAAAAAATTTCTTTCTTACTTTATTCTCAACCTACTTTTTCTCTCTTCACTACTCTACTTTTCTCTCTCTCATACTTTCAAAGAGGGGCTATTGTCCCACTTCATATTTTCCATCCCATGTATATTTATACATTTTTTAAATTTAATTCTTTTAATCTTCTACTAAATGTCCCCCCTCAAAATTTTAGAATTCCTTCATATGTATATTTGTCCCATTTTCTACAAATTCCTAGCTCCACCCCCGTCTCTACTTTAACTATCTACATATCAATTCCTCAAATCTCGTACTCAAAAGAAGTGTTTCTTTTATCTTGGGACGTAATGAGTATTGTCTATTGATCACAACCCCACCAGTCCACCACTAATGATGGGGCTACTAGGAATGGTAGTTGTTTCACATCGTTGAAGAATCTAATCAACTAGAGTCTCATCCTTAGAAAACAAGTCTCATCCCCTAGGTAAAGATTGGCGTATGTATTTTGTGTTTGCGTGTGTATTTTGTGTGTAGTGTGTGTAGTGTGTAGTGTAGCGTGGGCAGTGTGTAGTTTTTGCAGTGTGTGTGCAATGCATGTATTTTGTATGCAGTGTGCAGTTTGTAAACTGTATAGTGTGCATATTTTGTGTATAGTTTGTGTGCAGTGCGTACGGTGAGTACCTTGATTATTGTGTTTAAAGTGTGTATTTTGTGTATGTGTGTGTAGTGTGTATCATGTGTGTATTTTGCGCAATGTTGTGTGTAGTGTTATACAATGTGAAGTGTGTAATTTGTTTATATTTGTGTGTATGTGTGTGTGTGCAGTGTGTGTGATAGGGCTTGTTACAAGCATGGCTTTGTAGGGTTTATTGCACTAACATGACTGATAAATTGCGAAAAGAATGGTGAATTTGAGTGTGGAAGGGCTATAAAGTGTAAAAGCGGCAAATGCAAGATCGACTTGATCAACTCGATAAAAGAGTGAAAAATGGCAAGAAATGGAGCTAAGTTGATCAGTTGTGTACAAACAGCGAAACTTGCCCAGCTGACAAGTTGATCAAGTGGAGTTCATCACGTGGAGTGATGAGTCACAAGAGAGAGAAGAAAAGATTCCATCTCAAGGGCATAAATGTCAAGATAGGATGGGCTTAACCTAGGAATTTGGGCCCAAATCCTATAAATAGCAAGGAGAATGCATGCAAAAGGAAGCTATTCGGGTCCAGTATCACCCCAGTCACTACACAGTCCTCTTTTACATTTGCAAGCATGGAGCACGGGAGCTAGGAGTCATCGGAGTCGCTGTTCTACTTCAACCTTCCTCTTTTCTTCCTCATAAGGGAAGAAGAGACGCAGATCTTCCTAAGAAGCCTTCATAGTTTGTTTTTCTTTAAAACCCCGAGGGTTCGAAACAATTGTTGCTTAGTTTTCGTTCATATTTTCTTCCGAATTTTAGTTGTTATTTTGTTTAGTCTCTATTTTGCTCCTTGTTGTTGATCGATCTTCTGAATTTGAGCTTTGGAATTCTGTTTTGTTTGTTGAAGATCGTTTATGAAATGGAGTTTTCAATGCAAGCTGTTTGGATCTGATGTTCTTTCTCGTGTTTCCTTTGTTTAGCTTAATTCTGTTCTAATTTGGAAGTTAGCTCTGCGCAACTTAGTGATTTATGTTTAGATCTGATGTTAGGGTGAAATATGTGATGCATGTTGGGGTAGATTCGATGATTTCGGAGTTGGATCTTATTTAGATTACCTATGTTGCTCTGTCTTCCGATTTTTCGTAGTTAGATCTAAGTTTCACTTCGTTAACTTGCATGAGTTTAGGATTGATACCTTAGATTTGTTTTCTCTTGGGTTAAATCGCATGGATCCGTGTTTTGATTTGTTTGTTTCTCGCTTTAATGTCATATGTTTTGCTTTCCTCTGCTGTGATGTTTGTTTTTAGATGCTTAGTGAAGAAGAAGGTCATAGTTCGTTAGGATCGCAGTCCCTGTCGCCTTTTCGTTGTTTGCAGCTTTTTTGTAGTGCGTTTTTCTTTCAGTGGTTCCCACTGTTATGTTGACGTGTGGTTTATATCTGATTTGATCAGTTCAAGTTATGTTGTTTCATGTTGATAGTTTAGTTGATCAAGTTAGTCTATTGCTTGAGTGATTTTAGTTAACCTACAATAGTGAAGCGTGGCAGCATCCAACTCAGATATTGTGGGTTAAGGTATTGAAGGCCTTAAGCCTCTCCGTTTCCATGACCAACGATTGGATAGTTGCCTACTTGATCTCTTCATCATTGACTTGATCAGTTAAGCAGTATCGACATACTAAAAATCTGTTATGTGAACTAGAGTCATTAGGTTGAGGGAAACCTCTCGCTTCCCTTCAAATGACGTCGTTGCCGAGGATGGATGGCGTTTTTATGTGCATGTATTTGAGATATTTGGTGTAAATAGTTGATTTATTTTGTTTATTTTCTTTTCTTTTGCAGTTTATGTACCAGAGCCCGAATTTTGGACGCTGGAACAACATAGTGAATTGGAGAGACACAGAGGGTAACTGGAGGATAAGAGCAGCAGCTAACCCCGTTGTCACCAGATCTGGGTTGAACACAGGAGGGCCATCACATTCAAGCTCTGAAGGGGAGGAAGATACACTCCCGTTTGTCGAACAAAAAAGGGACGAAACTGAGCAAGAGGAAAAACTTGCTCCACTGGCAGATATAGAAGATAATGATCATGAGATTGGATCCCTGAACGCCCACATAGACGGCGAGCCTTCTCAGGCCATAGTGGTGACTCCTGCTCAGTCAAGGATCGAGATAAAGAACAATGTGCTGGCAGTCATGCCACATTTTTACGGGTGAAAAGTGGAGAACCCGTACACCTTCCTGCACAAATTTTGCAAACTTTGTAGGATTCAGAAGTGACCAATGGGATCAAGCGAGAAAGATTACAGGCTGCGCTATTCCTTTCGCATTATAAGGCGAGGCTGACACCTGGTCGGAGTTTTCTCATGTGTTTATAAAATGTAAAAATTTGGGTTTAGGGTTTCTAAAGATGGGTAAAAGTGTATACCGGCTCAACTTGGTTACTAAGGGGTGCCTTGTTTGATGAGGCGGGTTTGTGAAATGAAGGGAAAAAAAGGCTCAAATGGTTAAGTCCTAATGCCTTTAGTCCTTACTACTTGTGCAATTTTCATCTAAATATCAAAAGGCAGCCTCTCATTTTTTGTAAAAATAGTAGAAAGTGTTCTACTTTGGCTTATAACTCACAATTTAGATAGGCTTCACAGAAGGATTTAACTTGAGCATTTCCATCATACTTACGTCATCCAAACTGATCAAGTTGAGCAATCAAGTTTCCACATGTAAACATGTATCCTTTTTCTAATTCTTCCCCAGGCATTCATGCCTTCATTTACCCAATTTCATGCATACTGCTCTAAATTAATTCTATCTGTTTGTTTGTTTTTTTTTTAAATTTGACATGTGTGATTTCAATTAGGCTAACCCTTCCCCCTCCCACTGCATATTAGCTCGCCCTCGAGTGACTCGATGAAGTGGAAAAAGGGTTAGGCAACGGCACAGGTATAACAAAAATCAAGTAAAACTTCTCACACTTAGACCAGACACTGGGCTAAGTGGGAGAAGTGCCCCAAATCAAATCATGCCGAAAACAAGAAAAACAAGAGTAAAACAAGAACACATATTCAAGAAAAAGAACAAGAAATCCATAAACTTCTCACACTTAGACCAGGCACTGGGCTAAGTGTAAAATGGATAAAAACATAATAATTACAGACCAAAAACAAAAATAAACACAGAAATTGTTTTGAAACTGAAACGAGCTGGGTAAGATGTTATACTATTTCCTCCTTGATGGCTGGGCAGGTTGAGTAGAGGTGGGCCTGGTAGGAGCAGTGGCATGCCTTCCTTGTGGGGATCGAGTAGAGGGAGGTGGTGGGTGCCTTGTGCTTGGTTGTCACGCTAGGGAACTGGCTGGATCACGCACTGCCTCCGGTAGCCTCTCTATGACAGTCCCAATCCTGTTCATCTGCACCAGGTGGGCTTGAGAGTTCTCCACCAGCTGCGCCATCATATGCTCCATGTGCAGCTTCCAGTCGGCGTCTCTCTGGGCAGCCTCCTCCGTTCGCTCAACCCTTGGGGTGGCCTCTATCGCTAGCTGGGGCCCTTGATGCTTGCTCGGGCTGGCTAGGCGTTCAGTATGCCTCTGCCTTGATTCCAGCTAACCTCTTGATTGCTCACGCTGGCCGGTAGTATAGAAATGGAACCTCCCCTGTCGTCCCTTCTCCAACACCTGTATTCTGAAAAAGTAATAAAGGTAAAAAAGTTCAGGCGGAGGGCAACGAAGGGGGTGCCGTACACTCTCCTGGTTCTCCAAATTCCAGTTTCTTCTTAAGTAGGCTCCAAGGAGGTGGCACACATTCAAGTGGCGTGCCGGGCGTGTAGTGATCTAATGAATCGAATAAGCTAGCCAGAACCCCAGGTGGACCTTCCTCTGCTACTTCATACACCACATAAAGTAGAGTTCGGCCAAGGTGATCATCACGGTGGTGTTGTCTTGGCCCAATAGATTGCAGCCAAGGTAGACTTGAGCGATACGGAGGGCAGGGTCAGCAATGTGGTTCCCCCTGGACTCAGACGCCTTGAACGCTGGAGCACGATTGTGGCTGATAGCTTGCCAGGCTGCCTGCTGGTCGAAGTCCTCCTTCTTGTTTGGGAGGCCTATGTTGCGCCCAAACCATTCATCGTTGGCCACCTGATCATTGCTGTAGAGCCCCATACGAATGGAGAACTCATTAAGGCTCATTCTTTGCTAGCGGCCAAACACCCTAAATGAGATGCTCCTGGCATCGAGGTCGGTTTCTCTAGTGAACCGGAAGGAGGTAAAGAACTCCTTGGCTAGAACCTCTGGAACAAGGGTTGCATCGATCTCTAGCAGCCACTCGAAGCCAATACCAGTGATATACTCAGTGAATTTCACCTCGACCTCTATCTTCTCTAGGGTGGGTTGGTGGAGCTTATTCCCTGACTTAAGCCTTTTTTGCTTTGTCACCCTCTGATTGACCTCCTCTTGCCACTTTGGGTTTTCAAATTCAAGCATTCGCTTGAGGAGGTTTGCGGTCAGCACCACGGATTGCTTGGAGTAGGTTACAACAGGGGTTGGCTCAGGCCTCCTCTCCGCGCTTCGCTTGGAGGTCCTTGTCCAGCGTAGTTCCGGCTCCCCAGTCTCACCACCTTCTTCATTATCACAGGGTAGTGGGGGAGCTGCTTGGTCAGATTCACGAATCAGTATCCCCTGGTTGACATGGCGTGCTCTCTTGGGGGAAGGCTGGGTGTCACGCCCGCCCACCCCAGGGGTGTTACAAACGAGGCGATCGTGACCAAGGGACAAACATTAAGAATAGCATTTAAGGATAACAGTTCATAAGAAAGGCTCAATTAGCTTAAAAGAATAATATATACCAGAGTGTATGATACACAGAGTGCAAACTCGACTTTAGCTCCAAACAAATGGGAAAAGCTCGAATAAAATCAGAGTGTCTTTTCAACAATCAGCAACTCGAGATAAAATTATCTCAACAATACTTGGCGGAAGCATTCGAGACTAGAATACTATTATGTATGAAGACATAATATATTCAGAAAGTTTTATTTACAATCTTCTTCACTTTTATGCTCAACACCCACCGCGCTCGTCACCGCTCAACCTGCACATAGAGAAAACATATGCAGGGCTGAGTACTTGGTGTACTCAGTGGACACGTGCCAAAATATATTTTATAAAAATAGATTTTGTCAAGCCACTCTTTGAGTGAACTCGGGATTTTAGGAAAAGTCCGAGAACACTAAACATTTTTCTTTTCCTTTTTCAAAAGCGATCTTTCGATCTATTTTCCTGGAACATATGCCGTATCTGACAAACCCGATTTCACTATCTCTTGTTCATTCATCAGTCCATTCATCATTCAGCGTTCCTTTCATCATTCATCATTCCTTTCATCATTCATCATATCTTAACATTCAAGTGCCGGGGAAGTGGTTACCTCCCACGGTCTCCCATCAATCCATTCCATTCATCGTTGCAGTCAGATAGGCATAGTTCCAAAACAAAATATGGCTTGACATAACCTTTTCAACTTTATTTTCCTCAAAACGTTTTTGAAACATTAATCATTTTTCTGCATAGGTCGAGCATCATCTCACATCACATCAACGAGTCGAGCAAATCACAATTCACTCGATAAATCAACACATAGCACAACATAACATGCGCAACAACACTTTCACTTTGATCACATATAACATGATGCTCAAACCGATATATGAAAGTTCTTGGAAACACTTTAGTTCGAAAGCCCACGTAAAAACTTCTCGTAAAAACTGTACGGTAACTAGAAAGCCCACGAAAAACTTAGTTAGAAAGCCCTAAGTAAAAACTGTACGGTAACTAGAATGCCCACCTCGTTCGTTTAAAGCCTTCACGTCGTGCTCCTCTCTTTCTCCTCTTCTCTTTCTCGGCTACGCTCACGCCGCCACCACGCTACCGCAGCCGCTGCTGTATGCGCGGCGGCTCGCCGTCGTGGTCCGCCCCAACCACCGTCGCTGAGGATCTCCCCCAGCCGCCGACGCCGTTCCCGACAGGTAGGTGGTCGGAAATTCGTTCCTCCATCCCCTATCTTCTCTCTCTCGGATTTCTCTCGATTGTGAAGTAAAGAAATAAAAAGGAGGGAGGTTGTATATATAGAAATTTTTTTCATAAAAGACAAAAATTCACGTCTTTTCGTTTCGATACGACAACTAATTAATGCGGCCGTTGTTAGGAAAACGTGCTTGATGTGATGCGGTTCTTATCCACTTTTCGTCTTGATTTGATGCGGTTCTTATCCAACTTTTCGTCTTGATTTGTTGTCGAAAGTGTATTTGATACGTGGTCTATTCTTTCGTGTAGGTATCATTTTAGGCTCGTAACAATTGGGTTTCAAATTGTGCTACGAAAGAATAATTGTTTGACCCCAAAAGTAAAATACTTCTCTCGATAAAAGAAACAAGGTCGAAAAAACTTTCAAGTGCACAAACGACGGTCCTTTCAAGAACACAAAATAAAAAGGTAGAAAAAGCCGGGTTGTTACACTGGGCTATCTTCTTCCCCTTCCTCTTCTTCTCCCTCCTTAGCTGGCTGTCATCCACAACCTCTTCTTCATGGATAAGGTGCCGCACATGGTGCGGCCTTCGGTGTAACTGCTCAGGAAGTTCAGGTCTGCCCCCCTGCTCTGAAGCAAGATGTCGCTGGGGAGGGGTCGTCGGATCTCCATGTCACCGTCAATTTCCACCACTTCAATCGGCTCTGGCTCTTGGGTGTGGTTGGAGTTAGAGCCTCCGCCACTCGATGGTGACGGGATATTGAAGGCATGGGCGCCTTCTTCTTCTCTAGGGCTAGCTCGACCAGTCTCCTCGACTGGAATCTCGACGTGTGCCCCCTCCAGCCTCGAGGTAGGTATGTCCTCGGCGGGGTGAGCAATAGGCTGCTCAACGTCCTCCCCTTTCTCCATAGCATCAAGGCTTCTTCCGGTACAGTATCTCCACTGTAGTTGTCCACTAAATCCATTGGGTTAGATATGGGCTTGTGGGATTTAGGGGAGGGAGGCGGACTTTGTGTTTTGGGGGGAGATGCTGGGATTTGGGCTTTGGGAGTAGGAACTGGGTTTTTGAGATCTGGGGAACACCAGATTTGCTCTGAGGAGGGCAAAAGCCGTCGCGGCATCCGTCCCTATCGGTAGGTTGTCTAGGAGCCTCTCCAATTGCTCTGACAACCGCGGATCTACTGTCGGAAGTGGGGGAGATGGAGCGGCAGTGCTAGGGTTTACAGGCGGTGCCGCCAAGGCTGGGATGGAAGTCCGTCGTCCACTGCCGCTGGTACCAGAACCGACGTTCCTTGAGGAGGTAGCTTGGTCGCTGGCTCCGTTCTTCTTTATTTTGCTGGCAGTTGTGCATTTTTTGTTGAAATCAGTGGCGATTTGGGCTAGGGTTGCTACGATTAGAGAGAGAAAAAAATCGAGAGAGAAATTTGGGTACGGTTAGTGTGTGAGGGAAAAAGTGAAGGACGTTTCAGATAAAACCCCTTTAATTTAAAAAACGACTGTTGGCTTCCCCACGACGCTTCATATATTAGGCGCGTCAGCAATCAAGCGTGGCTTTTCATTCCCTGCCTTGATCAAGCCACTGCATTAGACCACAAAACATATCTAGAATCCAACTGATCAAGTGGACAAGGAAATCCAGATGAATACTCAAGGAATAACCACTTGATCCGTTGAACTCAAGATTTTGAAAATATACTTTCTTTTTATATTTTTATGCTTTTTAGTTGTTTAACTTTAATAAAGAGAAGAAACATATTACACTAAGTTACCAAGGAGTCGACTGAGTGTTCTTAGGATGTCACTTGATCAGTTATCAATTTGAAACCCACATTTAGCTCGATCAAGCAGACTATCCAAAGGATACCCAGTTAACTCCTTTTACATGTTGATCAGTGGAAAGATTTAGGTGTAAGTAGTGGAATTTCTTCCACCACGCACTCCTCATTCCTGTCTCTGCAGGGCTTCACCCGATGATCATTCACCAAGAAGGAAGACGAATCAGGGTCGCTTCCTTGGAGTTAGATTGCTCCATTCGCGCGTATGGCAACTATGGTATAAGGGCCTGCCCACTTTGATCTCAGCTTTCCCGACATCAGTTTGAGTCTGGACTGGAAGAGTAACACCTTCTGCCCCACTTTGAGCTCTTTCCTCCGGAGATTCTTGTCGTGCTACATCTTTGTTCTCTTCTTGTACCACATGGCCGAATCATATGCATCGAGGTGAAGCTCTTCAAGCTCCTGCAACTGCAATCTCCTCTCTTCAGTGCAAGCCTCGGCGTTCAAGTTCATCTCCTTTATAGCCCAGAAGGCTTGATGCTCAATCCCTACCGGTAGATGGCACATCTTCCCGAACACCAGTCGGTAGGGGGACATTCCAATCGGAGTTTTGAAGGCGGTCCGGTATACCTAGAGCGCGTCCTCCAGTCGGCGGCGCCAATCCTTCCTTGTCGGGTTCACTGTCTTCTCTAGAATCTCCTTGATCTCTCGGTTGGACACCCCTGATTGACCATTCGCCTGGGGGTGGTAGGGTGTAGACAGTCGGTGGTGGACTCCATATTCCTCATCAGCATTTCGATGGTCCGGTTGACGAAGTGAGTTCCTTGATCGGAGATCACGGCCCGTGGTACTCCGTACCGGGTAAAGATATTTGACTTCAAGAATTTGGCCACATCCCTAAACTCACAAGTCCTGACTGCCTTCACCTCGATCCATTTGGACACATATTCCACCGCCACCAAGATATATAGATTCCCCTCAGATGATGGGAATGGTCCCATGAAATCCATCCCCCAGACGTCGAAAATCTCACAGACTATCACGGGGACCTGCGGCATTTCATTTCTCGCCGAGATTCCTCCAGTCAGTTGGCATCGTGGGCATCTCTTGCAGAATTCATAGGCATCTTTATGAACGGAAGTCCAATAGAATCCACTGTCAAGCACCTTTCTCGCCGTTTTCTTTGGACCGAAGTGACCGCCACAAGCTAGTGTGTGGCAGTGGACCAGTACGTCCTCTTGTTCCCATCGGGTATACAACGGCGGATGACTTGATCAACTCCCATTTTCCACAAATATGGATCGTCCCAGTAGAAGTAGTGGAAGTCGCTCTTGATTTTCTGCTTCTGTGCTCTCGTGACCTTAGTATTTGTGGGCAGTTCGCCCGTTCCCAGATAGTTGGCCATATCAGCAAACCATGGCTCTCTCTGCTGGTGGATCTCCTTCCCTTGATCAACTCGGTTTATCCTCTCAAGGCTGGACTCATAGCTGGACTTGATCAGGTACAAATGCTCTTCAGGGAATGCTTCAGAGATGGCTTCCCTGTTATCCTCTTGCATAATTCGGCTCAGGTGATCGGCCACTCTATTCTCCGTGCCCTTCTTATCTACTGCCTCCTAGTCAAATTCTTGCAACAGGAGCACCCATCTGATCAAACGCGGCTTCGACTCTTTCTTGGTTAGGAGGTATTTGATAGCCGCGTGATCTGTGTAAACAATCACCTTTGAGCCCAGCAAGTAGGGTCTAAATTTTTCACAGGTGTAGACCACTGACAGCATCTCCTTCTCTGTAGTGTCATAGTTCTTCTGTGCTTGGTGAGAGTCTTTGAAGCGTAGAATATGACATAGCTCTTCCCATCGATTCCTTGGCCCAGAACCGTTCCTACCGCATAGTCTCTTGCGTCGCACATCACCTCGAAAGGGTGACTCCAGTTGGGGGCGCGGATTATCGGCGTACTGATCAATCTGTCCTTCAAGATCTGAAAAGCGGCTTTGCAGACATCGAAAAACTCAAACTCTGCATCGTTTTGGAGCAGTCTCGTCAAAGGCTGGGCAATCTTCGCAAAGTCCTTGATAAAGCGTCTGTAAAAGCCCGCATGACCAAGAAAAGCCCGGATTTCCTTCTGATTAGTTGGGTATAGAAGCTTCGCAATAACAACCACCTTGGCTTGATCAACTTCAATCCCTCTGCATGACACAACATGGCCCAGTACGATGGCCTCAGTCACCATGAAGTGGCACTTCTCAAAGTTCAAGACCAGGTCCTTGCTCAAATGTGTCCTCATAGACGGTAAAGTCGTCCATGAAGATTTCAATGCAATCTTCTAACAAGTTGCAGAGCCCAAACGGCATTCTTCTGTAAGCGTAGGTGCCGAAGGGGAATGTGAATGTGGTATTCTCTTGATCGTCTGGATTCACCGCAATTTGGAAGTAGCCACTATACCCGTCAAGGAAACTGAAGTATTGCTTCTCGGCTAATCTCTCGAGCATTTGATCAATGAACAGCAGTGAAAAATGATCCTTCTTCGTGGAAGCATTCAGCTTCCTGTAATCTATGCACATTCTCCATCCAGTGACGGGCCTCGTCGGAATCAGCTCGTTCTTCTCATTTTTCACCACTTGGATTCCACCCTTCTTTGGCACCATGTAAACTGGACTATCCCATTTGCTATCCGAAATGGAGTAAATAATTCCGATGGAGACCAGCTTGACTATCTCCTTGAGCACTTCCTCCCTCATATTAGGGTTGAGCTTGCGCTGCTGATCACGGTGGGGCTTGGCTCCTTCCTCCAACCGGATGTGGTGCATGCATAGATCTGGGCTAATTCCCACCAAGTCCGTCAATTTACATCCGATCGCCTTTTGATTGCGCCTAAGCACCTCCAGCAATTGTTCTTCCTGCCTCTGGGTCAACTGGTTGTTGATGATTACTAGGAGCGTTTCCTTCTCTCCCAGGTAGGCGTACTTCAAATGCGCTGGAAGCGGTTTCAATTCTTTCGTTGGCGTGGGTACTTCATTCGGCAGTGGATTCTCGTCTGCTTCTCTTCTCAGTGGAGTGCCTTGATCAGGCAACTTCTCGACGCTTGACAGTTGAGCTCTCCCGCTTGACCCAGCTGGCCGCGGTCGCTCACAAAAATCCATAACCGCCTTCGCGATGGCTTGATCATCCATCTCGCCCACTTTCATAGCGTCGTACCAGTCAGTGACTTCTTTCTCAATTTCTTCGTCTGCTGCAGAGTCGGTGAATTGTCTCTGTAAGAACTCATCTTCTAGATACTCTTGCACCAGAGGCTCGACTGTGTCCACTGAGTGCACGTTCTCACTGTCCCTCGGCCTCTTCATCGCTTCATCGATGCTAAACATGAATTGTTCTCCATTGAAGGCTAGACTGATCGTCCCTTTGTCGACGTCGATTATTATTCTGGCTGTAGACAGGAACGACCTCCCCAATAAGACTCCACTAGACTCCTTCGCTGCTGGCTCTGTCATTTTGATGAGGAAGAAGTCGGCTGGGTATAGGAAGTTGTTCACCTTCACTATCACATCTTCAAGAATTCCCTCGGGGTGAATGCAAGACCCGTCGGCTAGCTGTATCATGATGTCGGTGTCGACAAGCTTAGGCTCTCCCAGCTTCTTGTATATAGAATACGACAACACATTGATAGACGCCCCTAGATCGCACACTTGCGTGCTCCACTTGAATGTCTCCAATTGAGATTGGGAGTGTGAACATCCCTGTGTCGATCTTCTTTGATGGGAGGTCACTCCGCTGGATCACCACAGAGACATTCTCCTCTGTAACCATCCTTCCTTCTTCAGTGACCCTTCCTGCCAGGTAGTCTTTGACAAATTTACTGATAGGGGGCATCTTCAACGCCGTCAGGAGTGGCACCTTGACTTCCACGTCTTTGAATAAACTGGCCACATCAATCGTGGCATCTCTCTTCCTAGAAATCATGCCTCGGTAGGGTAGGGCTTGGTCTTCTCAGTTCCATCGCCTTGACCTTCTCCTGAGGTCCCGCCGCATACTTTCGCCTTTCCCTTATATTTTCCTCCGGCGGCTTGATCAAGGGAACTGGACTTTGCTCCTTCTTCGCGTCTCAGTCCTGATGCAGATATTGGGGGACTTGCAGGTGGAGTGGGGCTTTGATATAACTTCCCTGACCTCAGGGAGACCTCGCTGATGTTCTCCGTCCAGTAGGCTGCACCGTAGCAAGGATCTTTCCTTCATTCCCTTTCAGTTCCCCTAGCGACATGGCAACCTGAGAAAGTTGCTTTGTAAGCATGTCTAGAGCCACCCTCTGCTCCTTCTGTGCCTCTTGGATTTCGCGCATCGCATCATTATGATGGTGCTGAGCCATAGCTTCTCCAGGACCTTCATTGGCTTGCCTGTTGTATCTCTGATTCGAAGGTCCTCCACCGTAGCTGGGCTGAGGGTAGTCTTGCTGCCCAAAGTGCTCAGATTGATACTCGGGCTGATAGTATTGTTGGCTCCCCTGTTGTTGGTTTCCTTTTTGATGCGGTGGAATATAGCTCACCACCTGGTTGTTTGGTTGCCTCCCGGAGTTGCTTGACTGGGGGCCTTGATGTCTGTATTCCCAGTTTCCCTCTTGTTGTCTGCCTGACCAGTTGGGCTGACTTCCGCTGGACCAGTTACCCTGGGGTCCGCCTGACCAGTTGCCTTGACCACTCTGCCCTCTGTTTCATCCGGTGTTCGGTTTTTCTTGAATTCGAGCAGGCTAGTTGGGCTTCCCTTTGGAGGGTTGCGTCTGCTGAATAGATGGTTGAGGCAATTGTTTTTGGCTCTGAACAGTCCACAGAAATTTGGATGATCTCTCCATGGAGCATCCCTCTGTTTTTCCTAGATCTAATGGCCATCCGTGCTCCAATGGCCGACAGCGTTTACCTGATTCGGAGCTTCTGGTTCAGGAGGAAACTCGTAATAGTAATAATGGTGTTCCTCCGGAGGTGGTGGCACATACGTCTTCTCCTTAGGGGCTGGAGGTGGAGGTGCTCTGGCCTTCTCCACGTCTTTTAGCAGCTTCTTCTCCATTTCCTCAAATCGAGCCTCCAACTTCTCGTTGCTTCGTGCTTCTGCTGCGTGCACCTCTCCTCTTCTGTACTGGCCTCGAGAGGTCTCATATGATCTTTTTGCTTCGATCAATCTCTCCAGAATGCTCTTTGCTTGGCTGAAAGGGGTTTTGGAGAAATCCCCTTAGGCGGCTAGATTGAGATCATTCTTCCTGTCCACCGTCAATCCACCATAAAAGATTGAATAGACCACTCGCTCTCCCATTTTGTGATTAGGACACGCTTGCAGCAGTCCCTGGAATCTGTCCCAATATTGCCCGAGAGGCTCATCGTACTCCTGCCTCGCCTCTGTAATTTCTCTCTTCGGGGCACTTGTCTTTGATGTTGGGAAGAAGCGGTCCAGAAAGATCATGCGGAACTCAGTCCAGGTTTTAATCGAGCTTTCTGGCAGCATTGACAACCAGATTCCCGCATCACCCTTCAAAACGAAGGGTATTACCTTGAGCCTGTAATCTTCTAATGTGGATCCAGCTGGTACTGGTTGAATGTCACAATATCTGCAAAATTCCTCCAAAAAGGCATAAGGGCATTCTTTCGAGAGTCCGTAAAAATTTGACAACACCGTGAGCACCCCTGATTTGATTGCGATTCCCCGTATTCTTGGGGTAACTGCGATGGCATGAGTGGGCTCCTTCTCGTCATGGGCGTGTAGGGAGCCAATTCCCCAATCGTTGTCTACGACGGCCATTTTTGTTTCTGCTTCCTCGAGTAGTGGTTTAGGTGGCGTGGACAACTCTCCTTCCTCCTCACTGGTCAGTTGCTCAGCAGTAGATGATGATGCGGCTGCTGCTAACGCGGCTCTATAGCGAGTGGTTACTACACCGGCCTCCTGGACTTGCCACTGAGCGTTTGTATTTTTGTAAATGACAGGATGATTCCAGTGTCCTCCACGGTGGTACCTTCTCATGAAAAGAAGGAAAAACAAATTAAAAACAAGAAATAAAACTATTTACACTTACGCATTAAACACATCTTTGTAATTACACCATGCTTTCCCGGCAACGGCGCCATTTGGAAGGAGGGGGGAAGAGACGAGACAAGTTATATGGAAAGATAACCGATCGGGTGGATCAGTTTGTGATTGTCGTTGTGACTTGATCAAGGTCCCTCTCTCTCTTTCAAAATTATTTATAACTCCCTAACATGCAATAGTAAGCGGCAAGTACGGGGTCGATCCAACAGAGAAGCTGTTGCGTTGAGTGTGTGTTTAGTGAACAGGGAATGTAAACTATCTACATGATCAAGTGACATATCATGCTGGAAAAAAAGTGAACTGATCAGGTAAGCGACAAACTGAAATAAATTACTTAACTACCTAAGCTTGCTACGAATCTACGAAATACTTTGCCATTCAACATTATGCAAGTTCAAACAATGAATCCGAGAATTTAAGACCAAAACTAAGCTATAACAGTCAACAAGATTTCCGAAAACAAATAACTCTTTGATTTAAAAACAAAATTCTGAACAGATCTGGGAAAATGCGGAATACAAAACAAGAACGATTGCTTTCAACTACTTAACAACATGATATTTAACTAAGTAACTATAACTGAAATGAAAGAAAGTGATAGATCCGAGAGATCCTCGGTCGGAAACTGAAACGACGGCGAACGGATCTGGATTTCTCTGTTGCGCTCCTTCTCAATCTCTAGCTAACCATTCTAACCCTCTAATGGAAACGGAACTAAAACTACTGATCAACAAAGGAAAAAGATAGATAAAAGAGATCCCCTGAACTATGGCAATGCGTCGTCTATTTATAGGCTCTTCGTAACAACCTCCAGCTGTGATAACAACTTTGACATCGAATCTTCGTCCTTGCTGGAATTGCGCGTCTTATCCGTCGATACGTGTCCCCTTTTCTATTTCGCCGTGGTACTTGGATAACTGATTGAGAATCGCTTTCCAGCGCATCGGCTATACATGCCCTCTTTCTGTTTTGCAGTGGTCCCCGGCTAACTGCTTGACCATCAACTTGATCAACCCACACTATTTTGGGCCTTTTTCGCCTTCTGCGCCAACATGATCAGTTTGGCCTTGCTACCTTGGTCAAGCGGCATTCCTGCACAATTAACACTCGCTTTCCGCGTAAAACTGGTCAAGTAGCCTACATTTTACCCTCTAAACCAATGCATGAAATAGGCCTTATTAAACTGCTCACACTTAAAACATACTTGTCCTCAAGTATTAAGAAAAAGAAAAGAAGAAGAGAATAAGGCAAATTTCAGGCATGGTTTCTCGTTTCAAGAAAGGAAAAGAAGAAGAAGAAAATAAGACTCAAAACATAGACGCATATTCACATAGATGCATAAATTTCAGGCATGGTTTCTCTTATGCTCCACCGCATCAGAGAGGCTACCAGGATCAAAATTCAAATGCTCCCTTGCAAAAACAGGGAAGTCAAGGACCACATGGGAGTTTTCATCATGGGTCAGGATCCTCTTCCGGTAATCAGCCGGGAGCAACCTCCAGCCAGCCGACGGCCAAGCAACCCAAGGGAACAGAGGAGCTGATTGGAGATTTGCTAAACTCTCAGCAGCATATCCAAGGAAATATGCAGGCCAATAATGATGTGTTACACATGCTACAAGATGCTCAGCTAGAACACAAGGCAGCCCTAGACATGCTCACCTAACAAATCTCACAAATAGCAACTACATTGAACGAGATACGCGGGCATAATGGCCACCTTCCCGCCACTGTCAAGATGCCAGACAGAGCCAACATTAGCAAGATTACTCTGAGGTCGGAGAAGGATTATGTTGAACCCTTGGGGGGAACAGACAAAGGAAGTGAGATACTGACCCGAGGGCACACTGGAACAGAGGTCTCCTTGGACAAAAGAAATGGGCTGTTGCCTCATTTTTCCGACCCGGTACTTCCTAATGAGGAACCTGAAGAGTTGTACGAAGAGAAAAGAAGGCAGGAGGGGGAGGACTATAATGAAGGACCAAGTAGTACGGTCAAACGTACCAAATCTTACCCATATCGGGGTGAACCTAAGAGACAGAAGGAGGACCCCACCGATTTTATGGAAATTTTTGGAAAGCTAGAAATCAACCTACCATTCCTACAAGCATTGAAACTGCCACCGTTCAGTAGATTCATCAAGGATTTCATAGCCGGGAAGGCGAAAGCTTACGGGAAAATCGTGATCGGGGAAAGTGTGTTGGCGGTTATACAGAAGAAAAGGCTTCCTTCAAAGAGAACAAATCCTAGGATGTTCACCTTACCCATCATCATTGGGGACGTCAACATTGAGCATGCTATGTGTGACTTAGGGGCTTCAATTAATGTTTTACCGTTTTCGGTTTACAAGAAGCTGACTGGAGTTAGGCTAGTGGACACGAAGGTAGTTATCCAATTAGCTAACAGGTCATGCATAAACCCAGAGGGAGTTCTGGAGAATGTGATCATGAGGGTGCACAATTTCTTATATCCGGCGGATTTCCATGTAATCCGAATGAATGAGTAATAGGCAGGGGAATCAAGTGGAGTTTTGTTTGGGAGGCCATTCATGAGGACAGCTAAGACCATAATTGATGTCAGCAATGGCACAATTTGTCTTGATTATCATGGTGAAAAATTCACGTTCAACATTGATGAAGCCATGAAGAAGCCACTAGACATGAAGAATCTGCACTCTCTTGATGTAATTATGCCTTTAGTTCAGAAGTTCCTTGAAACTGAACTCCTACAAGGGCAACTTGAGTTGGATGATTACATTGACAAAGAGGTTGCAAATTGGTGCAAGGCACCAGTGACACGCGACTTGACAGATGAGAAAATTAATGAGGCTATTATGGGATTTTGCCAAAAGTCGGGTTCAACTGGATCAAGTGACTTGGCCCAACTGAACAGTTTAGAAGAACTGAGTAGTCTAGAAAAGTTACGCAACTTTGGGGAGCATGCAGAAAAGAATATGGAGAAGAACCCACTACCACAAGAGGCAATCTCACCCAAGAAGGAGTTGAAGCCATTGCCTCCGGATCTGAAATATGCCTATCTGGGGGATGAAGAGACATTTTCGGTAATCATCAACAGCCGGTTAACCAAGGAACAGGAAAAGGAATTGCTGGAAGTATTGAGACGGAATGAAAAGGCCATCGGATGGACTTTATCAGATTTGGTGGACTTAATCAAAAGGCCATGTATGCACCATATCCTCCTAGAGGAGGGTGCCAATGCTCATCGTGAGAACCAGAGGAAACTGAATCCCAACATGAGAGAGGAGGTGCTTAAGGAAGTCTTGAAACTATTAGCCCTGGGGATCATGTACTCTATCCTAGATAGCAAATGGGCCAGCCCAATCCATATGGTGCCAAAGAAATCGGGAATTCAAGTGGTGAAAAACGACAAGAATGAGTTGGTTCCCACAAGATTGGCGACAGGTTGGAGGATGTGCATCGATTATAGGAAGCTGAATGAAGCTACACGGAAGGATCATTTCCCGCTGCCCTTCATTGATCAGATGCTCGAGAGGCTAGCGGGTAAGCAAGACTTCTGTTTCCTTGATGGCTACAGTGGTTATTTTCAAATATATGTAGATCCAGAGGACCAAGAGAAGACGACCTTCACGTGCCCTTTCGGGACATATGCATACAGAAAGATGCCCTTCGGGTTGTGCAATGAACCAAGAACTTTCCAACGATGCATGATGAGCATATTCTCGGACCTACTGGAGGAATGCATCGAAATTTTTATGGATGACTTCACAGTGTATGGGAATTCTTTTGAATCCTGCCTTGCCAATTTGGACCTGGTGTTGAGGCGATGCCAAGATAAGAACTTAGTGCTGAACTTTGAAAAATGCCATTTCATGGTACCCGAGGGGATCGTTTAAGGCCACATCGTCTCTGAGAAGGGAATACAGGTTGATAAGGCGAAGGTGGATGTTGTTTCTAAGCTGCCATTTCCCACAAATCAAAAAGAAATACGAGGTTTTCTGGGCCATGCAGGATTGTACATGCGATTTATTAAGGACTTTGCCAAGATCGCACAACCATTAACTCACCTCCTGAAAAATGATGTTGAGTTCATTTTTTATGAGAAATGCCAGCATGCCTTCCAACTCTTGAAAGATCGACTCGTCTCGGCCCCGATCATTAGAGCCCCAGACTGGAATCATCGTTTTGAGGTGATGTGTGACGGAAGTGATTTCACAGTTGGGGTAGTGTTGGGACAGAGGATAGAAGATAAGTGCTATGTGATATTCTACGCCTCTAAGACGTTGAATCAAGCTCAGAAGAACTACGACAGTATGGAGAAAGAGATGTTGGCTATTGTGTACTCTTTTGAGAAGTTTCATCCATATCTGTTGGGATTTAAAGTCATAGTGTACACCGATCACGCAGTTATTAAATACCTGCTAGCGAAGAAGGAATCAAAGCCCAGGCTGATCCGTTTGGTGTTACTGCTGCAAGAATTTCACTGGGAGACAAAGGATAAAGCTGGGACAGAGAATAGAGTGGCAGACCACTTGAGCAGGATAAATCAAGGAGAGGATAAAGAAGATGTCCTTGACGCTTTTTCAGAGGAACACCTATATTGCGCCCAAGGATCGAATATCCTGATCAGCTGGAAGGATGCGCTCGACGCAGCTGATCCAGTAGCCTTTTTAAATGGAGTAAGCAGAAGGCAAGCTGAACCCTAGTTCACTGATATAGCAAACTATTTAGTAACTGGAGAACTACCTTCTACACCAGAGGTGACAAGAGCCAAGAAGTTAAAGATTAAGAGTGAAGCCAAGTACTACTTTTGGGATGACCCGTATTTGTAGAAAATGGAAATTGATCAGGTCATCAGGAGGTGCATTCCAGAGTGGGATCAGGAAGACATATTGGTTCATTGTCACTCTCTTGCCTGTGGTGGTCATTTCGGTCCTAAGAAGACATCGAGGAAGGTTCTAGACGGTGTATTCTATTGGCCAGATCTTCATAAGGACGCCTACGAATTCTGCAGAAGGTGTAGCCGGTGTCAGTTAACTGGTGGGATTTCTGCCAAAGATGAGATGCCACAAGTACCCATCGTGGTATGTGAAATATTTGATGTATGGAGAATGGATTTTATGGGACCTTTTCCTTCATCCCATGGGAACTCATACATTCTAGTCCCAGTCGACTATGTGTCTAAGTGGGTGGAAGCCAAGGCAACAGTGACCTGTGAGGATCAGGAGGTCTCAGAGTTTCTGAAGTCCAACATATTCAGTAGGTATGGGATCCGTAGGGCTATTATCTCGGACCAAGGCACTCATTTTTGCAATCACACAATCGAGGCTCTAATGAAGAAGTATGGGGTGAACCACCGTCTGTCCACTCCTTATCATCCACAAAGCAATGGTCAGGTTGAAATTTCAAACAGGGAAATTAAAAGCATCCTCGAAAAAACAATGAGTCCTTCAAGGAAGGACTGGAGCAAGAGGTTGGACGATGCCCTGTGGGCTTATCGCACTGCATACAAAAATCCAATCGGCATGTCACCCTACAGATTGGTATTTGGGAAAATGTGCCACCTCCATGTAGGCATTGAACATAAAGCTTACTAGGCAGTCAAGGAAGTGAATATGCAGCCCAAGGTGTGTGCTGAAGAAAGGAAACTCCAACTGCAACAGTTGGAAGAACTCATGCTTGAATCATATGATGCGACCATGTGGTACAAAGAGAAAACCAAGCTGTGGCATGACAAGAACCTGAGGACGAAAGAGCTGCGCGTGGGGCAAAAAGTCCTGTTGTCCAGTCAAGACTTAAACTAATGCCTGAGAAGCTGAAATCAAAATGGACGGGACCATATACCATCACTGCTCTTCGAGCAAACGGAGCAGTGGAACTTTAAGAGAGTGATCCTAACTCTACCCCTTTAATGGTTAATGGTCATAGGGTGAAGCCATTTAGGGACAACTCAGAGGTGTGCATAGTGGAAGAAATTCCACTGCACACAACTGATGTTCTCGCCTAAGTTGATTAACTTGTAAATGTTCTAGGTGATCCACTTGATCAGTTGAACGAAGCATGTCGAATCATGAATAGATCAAGTGAATTCCCAGAGCATTGACAAGGCTTGTACATAGTTGTGAAGAGTGTCTTTTCAGTTTTTAAAATGAAAATCCAAACAAGTTGAAAAAAAGTTAAAATCTCAAAAAATATTTTCGGGAGTCTAAACCTGGCTGGATCAAGTCGCTTAAACATTTAACTTTAAAGGAGACCATTCCACGGAACTCCCTTGATCCAGCTAAGTCGAAACTCCCACCTTTCCTAGGTAATTTGTTTGTTGAAAGTGTCATAAGTGTGGGGATGAAATGTGACCGGCACGTGTGAGAAAAAGGGGAAAATGTGGAAATTTTGGGAGGAAACTGAAGGTTCTCTAATAGAATAGTATAATTTGAACCTCCCGTACTCCACTCCCCCAACTACTCCCCTAATTTCTCACCACGATTTTCTCTGCAGGTACCGGTAAAAGCAAACCCTAGTTCCGCAATCCATCACAATCCGCCAAAGAAAATGGAAGGACAGTCACAGAACGCCTCATGAAGCACCCCCGCACCCATATCCACCAGAAGTTCAAAACCCGTTCAGCAAGCCACTGGAAGCAATCAGCCAGCCACCGTCACACTCTCTCTAGAGACATGAACGATGTTGATCCAGTCGCTGAAACCCGAAGTCAATGCTACTCAGTTGCTAACTCAGGTTGGGATAATACCTACCCCACCACCTACCGACGATGTCCAATCTTCAGTAATTTGCAATGAGGGAACTAATATTGCCGATGATTCCGAAAAAGCGTAGAGGAAGAGAACGGGTGCAGCAGTGGAACAAAGAGAAGGGGTAGAGCACCAGCTACTCGGTACAGAGAAACATATAGAGGAGCCCACCGTCCAGCAAGATGAAGTTCTGAAGATTGTCAGGCAGATAAATACAGAGGTAGAGCCAAACTCGACAACTGAAGTACCGAAGGAGGTTCAGGTGGAGTCAATTTCCACGGAGGTTGAAAAAGCAAATGCAGCCAAGCAACCGCTACTCACTCCAGAGGAGGTCGCAGCACACTTGGCGGCAAGGGAATTGGAGACGACTGAAATGGATAGGGGAATAGATGGAGATAGTACTGCTGGATTGATCCCTACTGAGAGGGTTGACGAGAAGGAGATGACTAAGTGAGCAACTCCTGGAGTTGAGGTTACGAGAGTGGAAGCTGCTACCGTCTGGACATACCAGCGAAGGCTGGCAAGAGAAGAGTCTTCGGGGAGGAAGTCTGCAGAAGGGCAACCAAGGAGATCATCTGGAGAATGAGCAGCGGAAGATGTTCACTGCGCCGTAGTACCCCCATGTCGCAGGATGAGGGTCCTGATTGATGAAGAGCCTGATGAAGACGACGATGTCATCTTCACACTGATAGAAGCGTTGCCTAGCTCTTGGAAAGTCAATCCACCTGCTCCAGAGGATGACATTGAAAGGGAAAGGAAGGAAAGAAAAAGGAAGGGAAAAGTCATGGCTACCCCATTAAAGAAGAAGCCAAGACAGGCTTCAACGACCTTGGTAATCCAAGAAGGAACGCAGAGATCTGAGGAACAAGATGAGGACGAGGATGAGGCGCAGAGGATGGAGCGTCGCACCAAGCGAAGGAATGATGGGGCGAGGAGTACGTCCGAGCAGAGGCCAGAAATGGCTAGAATACAATTCAAGAAGATGCAGGTCCGTCTGGGCAATGATATGCTCGGACGGATGATTATATTCGACGACCCCCAGTTAATGAAGGAATGTGGTGCCAGGATCGGGCGAGCTAAGAAACCAAGGTCCGGGAGACGACTGAACCAAGAGGCTTTGGAGGGGCTAGAAGCAGTAGAGGAATTCATGGAGTTTATCACAGGGATTGGTTTTGATTGGCTTTTGGTTCCGAGCTCACCAAAGATGCCGATAGAGTTAGCCCAGGAGTTCTTCACTTCATTTCATTTCACATACTCGACTGATGTAGGAGCCGAGTCTATCAGCTTCAGGCTCTTTACAAGGGAAATGAGAATGAGCTTCAGGGAGTAGTCGGTAAGGCTTGGCCTGTACACTGCGGACCAAGAGATTGAATGGTTTGAGAGAGACATTGGTCCTCCAAGGGAAATCCCAGAATTCAGTGCGCAAGCTGCTTGGGTAGAAATGGTTCTGAGGGGCACTAAGGCTTAACAACCAATAGTATCCACAACTGATTGCTTCAGGAACCCCATCCTCTGCCTAGCTCAAGTCTTTGTGGGCGCCAATCTGCTATGACAAGCCAACACTGCCGCCTCCGTCATAGAAGTCGAACTGTACTTTATGTGGTGTATGATGAAGAAAAGGAAGGTTCACTTAGGCTATTGGCTTGCTCGCACCTGCCAGTCGATCTCTAGCCGGGCTGCCCGAAATCTGAATGGATGTCATATTCTCGGAGCCATCTTCAAGAATTGTGTAGAGATGACCATTGTAGAAAGGATACCTAGGCTGTCCTATTGCCCTCAACCCGAGTTATTTGGCGAACAATTCCTCTTGACTGTCGGCATCCTGGTTAAAAATGGTGGTGTTCTTAACTTCTATGAAATGACTAAGCCAGGTTCACAGCCGGTGGAATCGGTGAAGAAGAAAAATACGAAGAAGCAAGTAGAGGTAGTTGTGGCTGAGAAGGAGAAAGAGACTAGAGCACCAACTGAGATAGCCACATACACCCGCAACCACAAGATGAAGCTGATGTGCCTTCTAAATCCGCTGCACCTGAGGTGTCCCGTGGACATACCGGTCTTGAGGATCTCGTAGGACAACTGGGTGAGTGGAGAGCCAGTATGGAGGGGCTGGTTGAGAGGATAGCCCTAAATACTGAAAGAATAGCCCTGAGTACCGAGGCTCAGACGCTGCTGCTAACATCTCAGACGGAAATACGAATGAAACATAATGAGGATGTTAGAACGTCGGTCTTCGCAGTGCGGGATATGATTTCTCTGACGGCCAGAGAAGTAATCCCACCGAGGCAGAGAGCTCCCCAACATCCTACCCAAGGTGCAAGCAGCAGGAGACCGACTGGAAGAATTGATTCCCACCCAGAACAGCTGACTCCAGACAAGATCAGCCAAGGAGATGAACCCGCCCCCGATGACCAAGTAATTTACGTGTTTTAGTTTCTGTACATATGTGTGTCTCTGTTTGTCTTCTTCACACTTAGCCTGGTGCCCAGTCTAAGTGTGGGAAGTTTGTTTCCTGTTTATATGTTTTCTAGGATTGATGTGTTACCTTCTCCCACTTAGCCCCATGCTCGGTCTAAGTGTGAGAAGTTTTTTCTCTGTCATTAGGATTTTTATGTGTTTAGAGTGTTTTTGGTTCCAACACTACTACTCTGTTCCACTTTATCTGGTTAGCTTGAGGGCAACCTAAGATAGAGTAGGGGGGGGAAGTAGTGTGGAGTATTTGGACATATACATGACTTGACTTATCCATGTTACCTTTCCTACATGTTTAAATTATCTGAGTCAATTAAACGAAGCATGTCGAATCATAACTTGATCAGTTGATGGGTTAGTTGGTAGGAGAATGAGTTATTTGAGCTAAGCATGTCAAATCTGTCTATGTGTTTGTCCAAAATTTGTTAAGAAAACATGAATGAGCACGCGATAATAGAATGCATAAAACCCGTAGTGAGAATGAATGAAGGAGAAAATGCATGTTGATCTGTGAGACCCCTCCTTCTTAAAATAAGTCGAAGTTAGTCTAGATGAAGTGAGCACGATGGAAGAGCCCAGATTTTAGCCAATTGTGAAGCCCTCTAAAAGTGAGTTATAAGCCAGAGTAGAACACTTTCTACTGAATTGAAAAAATAGAGTGGCTGCCACTTGATGCTAAGAGGGAAATGACATAGGCTAGTAAGGACTAAAGTCAATAGGAAATTACCAGTTGGGCCTTTTCCTTTTCGAACCAGAAGAACCCGCCTCATCGTAAGGGCACCCCTTAGTTACCCCATTTCGAGCCTACATTTCGAACGCATCCTCCTTTGAAACCATGAGTGATAAGGATTCTTGTGAGGGAATCCTTCCATGTGCCCAAGAAATACCCAAAATAGTGTTTGACTCCAATTTTTGTAGTTAAGATAAAAATGATAGGTTGAGCTAGCCACAAAAACTAGGCTCAAAAAGGAGTTTGGTGGAGAGGTTAGAAATAGAAGAAGGGTGTAAAGAGGGAGGAATCCTCTTTGGGGACCTATGACCTCCCACAAGAAGATGTGGGCAACCCTAGGCTACTTTTACCCAAAGCAAACACTCCATTGGCTCCACATTCATGACTACACCACCATAAATGCATACCTATACTTGATCTAGTCTAATGAACATAAACCAAGCAACCTACATGTAGGAATTTGGATAAATATCTCACAAGGAAGATGCTCTCAAAGGAGTCTTCAAAATATCCTTCATCAAAGTCTGCCAACAAAAGTCTTACAAAATAGTATTTATAGCTAGGGTTGGAACCCCAAGAAAAGGGTTCAAAAATAAGAAATTTGGCTAAAATAGTTAAAACGCCCGGTCGGGCGTTGTGGACATGTGAAATCGCCCGGCCGGGCGAACTCTCTGGACTCCGCCGCTGCTTTAGCAAACGCCCGATCGGGCGTTTTGGAGGGGTGGATTCGCCCGACTGGGCGTTCCGTCTCCTTCCTCCATTGCCCTCCGGAAGCTTTTGTCTCATGGATCTCGTGACGGGCCTTCCGGGCAGCCTAAGGGGAGTCGTGGTCGCGTCCGTCTTGGCCTTGGACCTCCCGTTCGTATCAATGAGCCTGCATGTCATGTGAGTTAGGAGATAGAACGGAGCAGTTAACCAGCTGGGGATGAAAAGGGAGAGTTACAGCTAAGCGGGTAGAACAAAAAGATAGAAAAAGAAAGAAAATTAGATAATGGGCAGGGAGTATGTTTAATCTGACCCACACATAAAAGAAAAAAAAAGAGAAAAAAATATAGAAAATAAAGGGCAGGAGAAAGTGTAACCTGGCCCAAAAAAATGCGTCGTTGATAGGTAGGGCAGGAAAAGAATGTAACCTGACCCTGTGAAAAGGTTAGATGAATAAGGCCACAATGGCCAAAGGATAGTGTTTATGTGGGAAAGATTGAAGATGTAATAGGGAGTCTGCTCCAGTTTTGTTCCCAAGTTCACATGTCCTTCATTGCTGTGAAGAATTTTATGAACTTAGAACCCCTAGGATCCTTACCTATTTACACCATGACCCCTAGCCCCGTTATAACTCTAAGAAAGACCTTAAGGAACTAGTCTTTTCCTATGGAACTCAAGCATCAGTGGTGTGGCAAAATGAATGAGTGAATGATCCTAACATCTCTGGTGAGGAATGAGTGCCGAGTGAATCCAACAGTTGGCTAGAGTAGAGGCTATCTTGACGAACGGATAGGCTGATCAGACTAAGAAACAGGGGAGGGAGGAATTTGAGACTGCAGAATATTTTGAATGACCTTAAGCTTGTGGGGAATATTGCTAGAAATTGAGCCAATTTCAAACATGGAGATTTAACTGTTTGTTTAAGTGTTGTTTTTAGTCAGCATTATATTTGTAAGTCTGTTTGTTTTAAGAGTCGGTCAGGGACCCATGCATGTAACTTGCTCTTTTTCTTGTTGTTCTTTCATACTTGAGGACAAGCATGGTTTAACTGTGAGCAGTTTGATAGGGCTTGTTACAAGCATGGCTTTGTAGGGTTATTGCACTAACATGACTGATAAATTGCGCAAAGAATGGTGAATTTGAGTGTGCAGGGGCTATAAAGTGTAAAAGCGGCAAATGGAAGATCGACTTGATCAACTCGATAAATGAGTGAAAAATGGCCAGAAATGGAGCTAAGTTGATCAGTTGTGTACAAGCAGCGAAATTGGCCCAGCGGATAAGTTGATCAAGTGGAGTTCACCACATGGAGTCATCAGTCACAGGAGAGAGAAGAAAAGATGTCATCTCAAGGGCATAAATGTCAAGATAGGATGGGCTTAACCTAGGAATTTGGGCCCAACATCATCCTATAAATAGCAAGGAGAATGCATGCAAAGGGTGCTTTTCGGGTCCAGTATCACCTCAGTCACTACACAGTCCTCTTTTACATTTGCAAGCATGGAGCACGGGAGCTAGGAGTCATCGGAGTCGCGGTTCTACTTCAACCTTCCTCATTTCTTCCTCGTCGGGGAAGAACATGAAGGGGTTGGCAGCGAAAGCGTGCGATTCTAACGGATCATATAATACTGATCTATTTAGCAGATTATTTAAATAAATTCTATTCGCGTAATTATCACATGTATCATGCTCATAACTTGAATTTTAAACATGCTTTAGCACAAATAAATTCTATTCGCGTAATTCTAAAACATGCTTACTACGGAGTTAGCCAATTTACCTTTGTTGATTCACTTAAGAATCGAAGATGGCTTGCGTCTTCTCCACGTGAAGATCTTGAGAACTCGACCTCGGATCTTCTGACTGGTGTCCCGGACTGTAGACTGATATTTGTGTGGGCAAATCTTACCATTGTACAAGGACTTAAATAACGAAGACAGAAACCTGCTCACGGAAGGAGATCAATTTTCGATTCTCTCTCTAGATGGAGAGGGACAAAAATTATATTATGAAAAGTGTATTTTCTGTCTCCTTTATTCTCCTATTTATATTAAGTCACATATTGGGCCCAGTCAGGGATCTAAGAAAGAATTTGGACATGGCCTCACCCAATTAGTTTTTTACTAATTAAATTGAACCCACAATTTAATACAAGCTTATATTGAAATATTACAAGCAGCCACTACAGAAGTAATATTGCACTGCCTTTCCAAATCCGAAATTACAAGTATTTCGGGTTTCCTTTTGTGTGTGTAGTTCATTTCCCGTGCTTAAGATAGAAACATCCATTAATTAATCAATGTCTGCTATGGACTTAATTAATTAACATATTTTAATCTCCAAGAATGTATTTAGCAAGAAAATCTTATTTATTATTCATAGAGTAATCAAACTCCAACTAGCTAGGTTCCTAATAATAAAACCTTGTTTCGAGCTCCTCTTGTGGATGTTATCAAACGAGACTCTCCTCGCGTACGATTCAACATAATAGCAATCCTAGCACCGCCAGATAATGATCACCACTACCCAATATACCTGGATCGTTGGGTGACGAAAAACCCGCACCTTTGGTAAGTCAAAGTAGTAGATACTCAATATCGTATGCTCAATGCTAACGTACATTGATTAAGAAATTAATTATCAAGACTCGTCTTTCAGTAGATAGCATAAAGACTCGTCTTGCTGTTAGATTCATTCAGTGCTATACCACACCAACGCCATCTTATTTCAATAAGGTTTAGAAATAATCGGACTGACATTGCAACATTTCACGATAGATAGTCTAGGCCTATCTAGGTTGTGAAATTATTAATTTTCTTTGTTCAGGACTGACCGCGTACCTTAAATTGAGCGCAGCCCACAACCGGTCTACTAAACAAAGACTTAGACTTTGTTATGTTCGCTTATACATTTAAATATGCAATAAACATCCATTAAATGTAAATCATAACAACATCATGATAAAAATAATCTGTTGCATTCATTGGAAAATAATAATTAGAGTTTTACATTATTCAATCACTCGAAAAGGTGATTTCTAGTATACAAACCCTAACAGAAGAGACGCAGATCCGCGTAAGAAGCCTTCATAGTTTGTTTTTCTTTAAAACCCCGAGGGGTCGAAACAATTGTTGCTTAGTTTTCATTCATGTTTTCTTCCGAATTTTAGTTGTTATTTTGTTTAGTCTCTACTTTGTTCCTTATTGCTGATCGATCTTCTGAATTTGAGCTTTGGAATTCTGTTTTGTTTGTTGAAGATCGTTTATGAAATGGATTTTTCAATGCAAGCTGTTTGGATCTGATGTTCTCTGTCGTGTTTCCTTTGTTTAGCTTAGTTCTGTTCTAATTTGGAAGTTAGCTCTGCGCAACTCAGTGATTTATGTTTAGATCTGAAGTTAGGAAAAAGTATGTGATGCATGTTGGGGTAGATTCGGTGATTTCGGAGTTGGATCTTGTTTAGATTACCTCTGTTGCTTTGTCTTCCGATTTTTCGTAGTTAGATCTAAGTTTCACTTCGTTAACTTGCATGAGTTTAGGATAGATACCTTAGATTTGTTTTCTCTTAGGTTGAATCGCATGGATCCGTGTTTTGATTTGTTTGTTTCTCGCTTTAATGTCATATGCTCTGCTTTCCTCTGCTGTGATGTTTGTTTTTAGATGCTTAGTGAAGAAGAAGGTCATAGTTCGTTAGGATCGCAGTCCCCGTCGCCTTTTCGTTGTTTGCAGCTTTTTTTTAGTGCTCTTTTCTTTCAGTGGTCCCCGCTGTTATGATGACGCGTGGTTTATATCTGAGTTGATCAGTTCAAGTTATGATGTTTCATGTTGATTGTTTAGTTGATCAAGTTAGTCTATTGCTTGAGTGATTTTAGTTAACCCAGAGTAGTGAAGCGTGGCTGCAGCCAACCCCCCAACATGTCTCATACACAACTCGACATGCCTCTGTCCCTGTGGGATTCGACTCTTACTTCCCTTTACTAATTTATAGTATTGTGGGTTAAGGTATTGAAGACCCTAAGCCTCTCCGTTTGCATGGCCAACTACTGGATAGTTGCATACTTGATCTCTTCATCATTGACTTGATCAGTTGAGCAGTATCGACATACTAAAAATCTGTTGTGTGAACTAGAGTCATTAGGTTGAGGGAAACCTCTCGCTTCCCTTAAGTGTGTTATGGATATATGCAGTGAATGTATTTAACTTATACTCCATCCTCCCCCTAAAAATAGAAACTTTGAAAATGACACGAAGTTTAATGTAAAATTGGTAAAATAAGAGATAGATAGAAAGAAAAGTGTATTAGTGGAAAATGAATCTCACCTCATTACAGAGGAAAGTCTCTATTTTTAGGAGACAAAGTAAAGAAGAAATAATTTTTTTATTAGGGGAAAGAGGAAGTAATTATTTGGAATTGCAATTATCTATTACTACTTTAAAATATGAATATCACGCAGAATAAGTTTTTCCCGAAAAATTTTATTTAGATCCTTTTGAGAAATACTATATCCGTCTCACATTAAGTGTCACATTTAGTGTGGTGCGGGTTATAAGAAATGTAAAGGAAAATGGATTAAATAATTTAGTAGATTATGAGTCTTACTTATATATATTAGTTTTATAATAAAATGTGAGTAGAATTGGTTGGTGGAATGTGAGGTTTACTTACCATTTATGATAAAAGTGAAATGTAACTCTTATTGTGGGACGGACGAAATGGCAAAATGTAACACTTAATGTGGAACGGAGATAATAATAAACTAAGTTTAAAGTTTATAATAATTGAAATCAATTTTAAAATTCATAGAAAATACAAAAATACGACCAAAATTTATAAAAATGACCGGATATGACACAATGCGAGAACGAGAATCTTTATTTTGAGAAGGATGGGATATTGAACAAGCTCAAAATTAAACACTCAACCGAAGTGGCCAATGAATTAGTTGAGATTACTTTTTAATACTCCGTATTTTAAAAATAACAACCTTTTTTATTTTAGTTCGTTTATTAAAAATAGCAACTTTCAAACTTTCTATTTTAGAAAATCTTTACACCCCTATACATCAATTTATTTACCACTTATACCACTAATAAAGTGGACCCCATAATTAGGGGTGGGTAAGTACGGTATACCTTACCGAAACCACCATACCGTATACCTTACCGTAAATTCGATATGCGAAAAAATCATACCTTTATCTTACCAAAATTTTCGGTATACCGAACTTCGGTATACCTTATTTTCGGTATGGAGAATTTTCATACCGATATCGTACCTCATTTTTTGTATGCCGTACCAAAGTTCGGTATACCATACTTTTGCGGTATACCTTACTTTCAATATCAATGAAATTGAATATTTGAGTTTTTAGAATACTATTTATATTTTATAGTAATTTAAATAATATACGGGGTATTAAATACTAGTATATTTTATTCATATTATATTATATTTCACAATAAATTTTATAATTTTAAAATATATAAAATACTTTATATATTATTATATTCATATTCGGTATATACCGAATTTTGGTATGCCTCGATATACCGCGGTATATAAAAATTCATACCTTTACCTTACCGAAATATTTCAGTAAGGTATCATACCGTACCGAAAATCACGGTATACCAAAAATTCGGTATTTACGGTATTTTTTCGGTACGATAAGGTCAGTATTTCGGCATTTCGGTATTTTTTCCCAGCCCTACCCATAATCCACTAACATTAATTTTTTTCTCTCTCTTGCTTTATCACTTTTTTCTCTCCCTCTCTCTCTCTTACCAATTTCTCTCTCTCTCTCTCTCTCACTCTCTCTCTACCAAATTGTGAATTAAAACACGTGTCGTTTCAAATATTTCTATTTTATGGACGGAGTAATAATTTTTTCACTCAATAAAACATTCCGACTTTTTTTCTCATATAACATAACATCATGTATCTTGCATAGATACATACTCGATCGTTTCATAGGATCCGTTTCATAGGAGTGAAGTCATTTTATCATTTTAATACGTTACATAATAGTGTAGTGATTTCCTTTTTTAGCCAAAGTCAACATATTTCCTCTCCCATACTTTCCTTCTTTTCTCTCTACTTTTTCCTCTTTCCTACTTTGTTATCTTTTTATTTAATACATTTCACACATTTTTCTTAATCTCCGTGCCCAAAAAAAATGCTTTCACTATTATGGAAGGGAGTATTTGACTACAGCAACCAAAGAAACCAATGAAATTTACACTTGCTGCTAGTTATATAATGGAAGCGAAAACTAAGTGTATTGGTGTAGTCCCATTTTTCTCAAACAATGTATAGCCCACAACGAATAGAAATAGTGACTCAAAGAAGCAAATATACGTCCCAGATCTACAAAAGCAAGAAGTAAACAAGACCAATTCTCCTGCACCTAAAATCCTAAATGGACAACAAATTTAAACACATACCCAAGCTTATGAATTTGAACTTGGAGGTCTCGACTTAGGTAAAGTATACGTATACAGAGTGTTCGAATATAAATAGAACGCTATGAAAAGCGATCTCCATCCAGAACAGCAGCAGCAACATTCTGAAACAGTAGAATACAATAATCCCACACAACTATTATTGACTAAACAAAGCCCGATGACACGAGGCGTTCCAAAAATAAAAGGGAGAAGACACTCAAGAATGTGGGTTCTCTTGCCTCTTGAATAAACACAGGTAATGGAACTTAAGTTTTCCATTACTTTACTCCATTTGAGGTGAAAAGCGACAAATAACATCAACACCTTGTGTTTGAATAGGCGATGTTAGGCTCTCGGTTCAATCAGAGTAACATGAGGCAATAATAACTGCAAGCTGGAAAAGTCAAGACAGATAAGATTTGGTTTTAAATAGAGAACATAGCTTCAAATGTCTATTAATCACATGTTGCAGTTTCCGTGTTACATAGAAAAACTGCAAGGTAATACGAGAAGTATGAGCATATCATTCCTAGAAAAGCCAACATGAGATATAGGAGCGTGGGGGCATGAATAGATGAATAATTCAACTGTGATGTGTCACCCTATCGTAGTAGAAAATTACCAGACGCCATATCTTCAAGAATAGCCGATTTAGTTCCTCCCACTGCTCTTACTGAAAGAGTGTTTTGCCAAGAGCTTCTGACCAGGTGTGTGATGATCATCCTGCAAAAGTTGTCTAGAGTCATTTTTGGTAGTGTAAAGTTGTAAAGGTATTTATAGTAGAAAAGTGTAAGATACACCATTTTGCCCGAATTTGGAGTTGCTTGGTGACGCCTCAAACCAGGTATTTAGGCCTTTCTTATGTTAGATGCTGCTAGAGATTGGAGATTTCTCATCCCATTGGAATACCAGCTCATTGTTCTAATAGATTCCATTTCTTACAGAACAAAAAGGATACCCTCATTTCGAAATAGTAACGAATTTGAACAAATAGAGAAGTTGGATGATAAAATATTTCGAAATTCCACTTCCTCTAGATGGTAAAAGGAAAAACACCAAAATTGCATCAGATCGAGTATCAAAAAAATTGTCAAGAAAAAAGTTATGAACATAAAGGATGACAAAATAATTAGATCTTATAAAGAAAAAATAATTGTGTTATATTTACCAAATTTCACATAGGTTGTATTATTAGGAGAAAAACAAAAGTAAGGAAATTTAAACAAAATCAAGATTCAGTGTAAAGCATTTGGAACCTGACTATCTATGTTAACCTTATACATCGAAGCAGCAGATTCAGATTCAACTGGTTGCACTGGTGGAACCTGGCCTTGCAATTGGAAAACATCCAAAGCATCTAACGTCAGCTGCCAACCACAAAGCGCCAGAGCACCGTGACTGGAGCCAGAGCCACCGCTGCTACTAGAGCCAGCTGCAGCAACATTTCCATTCACCCAAGGACAGTAGTAATTGTGATACTTTATTGGATCAAATTCCACAGCTTCATCATAGTTGCTTCCACCATTGGGAGGCCCTAACAGAGTTCCATATGCAAACCAACGACCTGGTTAGCATACACCGTCGCACACAAACTCAAACAATGATTGGAATTGATTATTGGAAGTGTATAAAAATCCAAGCTGTGATCACTCTACAACAAAATTTATAAAGTAGACTCATCGATTGGAATTAATTATCAGAAGTGCTTAAAGATCTATGCGCTGAGCCTCTGATACACAAAAAGTTAACCGACCACTTTAAAGTAGATTCACAGATAAATTATTTGGTGGATCTAATGTGCAGAATGAACACCAATTTTCATTTACCAAAGTGCAACTCTTTACCTGATCCATTTGCAACTTGATAGCCTGATTCCACACAACCACAGTCATCGGTTGTTGGATCCTTGGTGGCTTGTGTGACTTCTTCCTTAGATAGCTCCACGCCAGAATATAAAATGGCATTGCAAGAAAGTGAAGGATGGGGACTGTTCTCGCAAGAGGTGGCTCGCATATTACTTGTCTTTTCTCCACTTTCAACAGATTCTGCCTTAGTTGAACCCATAACTTTTGAACCACTATCTGCCCTAACTACAGACCGAGACATAAGATCTTGACTATCACCGTGAGGATCCTCTCTATCCACTTCTTCAGGGACAAAATCGCCCATCAACACTGGATCTGGTGCAAATTCGCCTGTTTGGCCTTGGTTATCAGTTACTTCAGTAATAGGCTCTACATCACCAACAACACTCTCAGTTCGGTAGATAGAAGTATCAATCCCATGAATTTCAGCTTCATGGCTAGCACCCATGCCAACACTTCCTCCACTGATCCCCATGCTGGGACCATCCCTCCCATGTGCAGTTGCAGTATCTGTGTTTACAACTTCTTCTTCATTTGCACTACTGACTCCAATTTCACCAGTACTTCTCACAGCAGCAGGACAAGTACTCTGCCGTGCTTGATTGCTGTAATTCAACTCTGATGTCTCAGCATGATCATTGTTTTTTATTCCTGATGTAGACGGCAAATGTATGTCATCAAAATCGCCAGGATAGTTCTCAACGCTTTCCATTGAATCATTATCTGCAGTGTGGCACATAGTGTCCATTGCAATGACAGAGGATGCCCGCGTTGAATCTATAGTTGATGGATTACCTATGAATTGTTCAGTACCCTGGTCAAATTCCCCTTTATAAGCATCGATTCCTATGTCGAACCCAAATGACAGGCTGGGACCAGCACCAGAAGAATCTTTTCTATATGGTGACCGACGGGGTTCTACAACCCAAGACTCACGGGCACGCTTTGAAGGACCAGCAGAGTACTGTCCACCATCGTCAACTTCATCACCATCGCGATCAATGACAGTACCCTCTCCACTGTCTGCTTGTTGGAGCAGAAAGTGTGGCCTGTCACCTGTACTTCCACCTTCATCTAAGTTCCTCTTATGTGAACTAGGGCCGCGTGATTCAAATGAAGCTGCACGATCACCAACCTCACTGCTGGAAGGCTGCCCAACCAATAAATCTCTACCTCTAAGCCCATATTGATACTGTTCAGATGCAGCATTCATGTTCAACCGCGATGACGACAATCCAGCAGACATTGTAAGATTCAACTCCACCCCAACATTTGAAAGTGACCTTCCTTCTCCAGTTCCAGCTTCATCAAGGTCCTCTGCCTGCTCCTTCTCCACACCATATGCAGCAACCCACTCATTGATGCCACTTGCTGCACTTATTCCACGTGTCAACATCTTCTTGCTAGTTTCAGGACCTTCAGTGCTACTTGGAACAAAACTAGAGGGACGCTGTACAGTTAAAAAGTCCCACAGTCTCACTGTCGCACCACATAAGCTGCAGTCTAGCAACGGTGACCTGGATACACCTTTTGAGTTATTTCCAGTAACTTCATATCCACCATAATCCCTTTTTGCTGAAGAGGACAAGGCTTTCTTTCCTCGGCTAGGATCTCGGGGAGGAGCACGATATTTTGAAGGACCAATTGAGCAGCCGTTTCTAGCTGATTGTGCAGAATGCTCTTCACAGTCCTGAATATTTGGGAGCCACCTAGGTTCCCATCCACAAAGGCTTATGAGCTTCTGAGACTGCAATTTGACAGAAATTTCACTAAGAGGCCCAAAAAAACCTACTAGTTAAATAAAGGAAGTAGAGGCTACATATGTATTACACGGGAGTATATGAAGAAGACATCATCTCTGGAGCACTCAGTTCCTAAAAAAATTTCTAGCTTGATGCCAGATTCATTGCGTGCAAGCTGAGACTGGGCCAGCAAACGATCAATTTCTGAGCCTCGAGAAATCCGCATTTGCTCAATTGCAGATGCAGCCACGGCAGGAAGGGAGGGAAACTGGAGTAGTCCATCACACCTATCCTTGTAACCACCAATAAGTGCTGATGGGGGAGTCGGCGGGAACTGCACCAGACTTTCTGCACAGCAGTTTCCTGTCCATGGGCAGATAACCTTATGCTCTTCATCAAGTTTCTTGGAAAATTCTTCTCCAGCACCATCAGCTACAACAGAAAATTAGTCAAACAAGAGATATGACAAGCCAACAGTGGTACAAATAGAAAAGGCTTCATATTGCCAATATTCCATTTGAGATCATTCAAAGAAGCTTAAAACTGGAGAACCAAAATTTTGTATTACTGTCCTTTTCGCCAAAAGAAATGATTCTAACCAGACCTAAATCGCCGCATTCATTTGGTAAATTCTCCAAATCAGCAACCTTAGTTACATACAAAAAATACTAAGCTCCCCAACCAGAACATATGCACATTTAAGCTCATAGGTAGTTCAATGATCTTTATTATTTTTAAAATGACACATGCATCAGCAAGTTATTTCTTATAAGTGTGAGAGAGTCGGAGGAAGAGTCATAGAGTACAATGGAGAGAAACAGAGGTAGAGCAGAAATTAAGAGTAGCCACCTTAGTTTACAACAGAAACAGGAATCAAGAGGTTTCTAGCTAATAGAACTGCAAGTTCTACGGAAGCTCTCTTCAGCTAATAAAACACAGGTTAACGCTACATTTGAGTTTGTTTGACTTTGAGTAAAACTCACAGAACCACCAAAGATGCAAATTTATATGAGAATATAAAAACCTATTTAGCCGCCTATTACAGAAGCCTGAACCCTATTACACTACGATATTCATTTCATATTCAAGGTGATTCACAAATCACAAGTACTCCCATCCCAGGAGAACCCCGGGTAAGTCACACCCCAAAAAAATGATATATCATTCTTGTTAGCCATCCTTCATGCATTTAGTGGGAATGTGGGATTCGGACCCATTATTCCATAACTGATCAACTCTCTGGCAACATATAAGACTGTTTTTCAAAAAAATGCATACATTAAAAACATAATATAATCAACCCAAATAAGATGACAATTCGAAAACTTCATACACAGCCAATATCTTGGAAAAAACTACGTAATGCGTCTTGCAATAAGTAGATATTTGCACGTCAAAGATTTGAAGTACAACAATTATTAGGCATCTATGTGTTTTTATTGAAATGTTTCTGGATTCATGTACAGATGACAGCCGACAAATAATTTGAATATAATAATGTTCACAAACACATATTTTGGTTGTTTATCTTCGTAAAATACTAATAGACAATTTTAATCTCATAATCAACTAGTATTCAAACCTGACCTTGATCTCAACTGTGAATTTATAGAACATGAACATCCAATATAAACAAACTGATGATAGCATGGAAGAAGTCTTTACTTAACCTAATAACCAACTACCATCTCAATTCACCTTCAGAAGGAGTCCAGGTAGCTGATGAAACAAACTTCAGAATTGCACCACAGGATTCACATTCAACTTTATCAACATCCACATTCACCCAGCCTTTTCTGGCACAAGCATGGGAACTTGCAGCCTGAATCAGGAATGCACCCAAACACAGATATAAGTATATAAACAACACCTAGTCCATGACCAATCCTGACACAACAGAAAGCTATACAGGGAGAATAAACACGAGTGAAATAAAATTTGAATGGGTCTTCTCAAAAGCATAACTAACAATCCAGCAGATATTCTGTTCATTACACATCTATATCTTACTAAATCATTCTGATTGTATTCTCACCGTTTTTGTCTGTCCACTCACTTTAATTTTTTGCAACACTACTAATCTCAGACCAAACTTAAATCTGAACCTTTTTGCAAAGTACAAGAGTAGTTTCACTTTCAAGTCACACCCAAGCCATTACATCCAAAGGTTTTCAAATTGATAAGTAAACTATCTGTCTTGTACTTCTATCTACCTTTTCCAGTACTAGCAGCCATACTGATGAATCAAGTTTACAAAAGGCCGGTTACCAGTTCAACACTATCTAGGGAAAAAAAGTAAAGAAGACAGCTAATGCTTTGCCATAAATCAGGGTTTAACCCATCAAAACACCAAACATAATATGGAACGAGAAATTACTGAAGTGAAACATTATTTTATTTTGGTTGTCTTCCAATATATCAAACTTTTAAATTGAACATAATTAATTGTAATGTCAAGGTTTAATCAACCAATATGCAGGAGATGACGAGAATCTTGATTGATTGACATGAAGCTGACACTCATCGCTCAACTATGTCTAATTGAATATAACATCAATAGAGTAGAAATTTCTAAAAGCAAATACAGAAGGGAGAGCAAGTTCAAAAACCTTGGGCTTTCCAAACCAATTTTCTGGTTTGAATGTTGAGAGACGCCTCAGCAAGTCACCCCTTTCCCAGGGCCTGCAAGAAGGCTGTGATGTTCCCAGTGCTGAACCACCAGCACTGGTGCTCAATGATGCGTGCATGGGCTGGGAACGAATCCGAGAAAGAGACCCTCCTCTCGAATTCTGCACTTGACCAAGACCATCTGAGCTTCCAGCATTTGTGGGAACAGCAGGAGATGATGCCCCAACAGAACTAGATAGAAGAGCATTGATTGCAGATTTGCAAAAATATAAGATTTTACAACAATCATTATGAGAAATCCAACATCATTAACTTTTTGTCAATTAATCTAATTAAGACTCATCATAAAATTTGCACAAAAACTGTTTCATACGTTTACCATCATCAATCATTCACTAATCGCAATTTCTTGTATATGGGTAAAACCATCAATGTTAAAGGCTCTTAACAAAAATGAGAATCCATTCCTTAGAGAGACATAATTTCCACTACATAATTTAAAAATTGCATGGACAGAGATATCATTACGCATTTTCCAAGGCTAATACAGATCATTTCATGGCCTGCCGAGGCTATTTAATTCATAGAAATTAATGAAACTCAGCAGAACAATGAAACTTTAGCTGCGCCATTACAGAGTAAATTATTCAATGAAGACTGCAGAAAATCAAGAGGCATCACATGCCCTAATTTCTCAGCACAACACTAATTCGCAAGTTGTGGAAACAATGAATTGAATAAAATCAAACTATTCGAGCATAGAATGAACCAATAGAGACACAAATAAACAGTGCTCAGATCACATTGGTAAAGCATAGCAATTGCAATTGGGATAAGAGGGTTTCACGAGGTCGAAAAGGTAAATTCACCTGGCAGCGGGAGTGAGGCTCGGAGGAGGAGACGAAGATCGGGGGGCCAATAACGGGTCGCGCGAGGAGCTGACGGCTTCGTCTTTCATCCCTCGACCTTTCTCACTGTCACCTCTTTCTCTCTCTGTGCTTTTCCCCTCACTCACTCTCTCAATTCATCTCTTTGCGCTGAGAGCATCCACAATGGCGGCGGGCGGACCGGCTAGCGCCGATCGGCGCTGGCCGGTCTGCTCGCCGAACTATTGCAGCAGGCCAGTCCCAAAACGGCTAAAAAAAACGGCGAGGGCACGCCGATTCCTGGGTGCTGGCCGATGCGCTCACCGATCGGCTGGCCGCCATTGCAGGCTCCCGATCGCTTGGCCGCCATTGCAGGCTCCCGATCGGCGAGCGATCGGCCAACCGATTATTTTTTTTATTTTATTTTCGAAACACTATATATACGCGATTTGCACGTCATTTTCATTCGCACCACTTGTTTTAACGAGTTTTCTCTCTATCTTAATTTTTGTACAAGATCAACAACGCAAAATGAGTAGCGCGGGTGGTAGTAGTGGTGGGGATGCTGAGGAGTACGAACGGCAAATGAACGAAGAGTTGGAGGCCTATACGTCCCATGAGATAAACCGGCTGATACAAAGGGCCTTGCAGCCGGCGGTACCTCGACCTCGACCCGTTGTCCACCACCGAGCAGTGATAGAGCGGGATCACGTAGCTGCACATCAGCGGCTATATGAAGACTACTTCGCACAGGAGCCGCAGTTTAACGCCAACCATTTCAGGCGGCGTTTTAGGATGAGCAAGGCCTTGTTTATACGTATTGTTGACGCTTTGGAGCGTCGATATATGTGTTTCCGCTTCAGGCACGATGCGGCTGGCAGACCCGGCCACACACCTATTCAAAAGTGCACTGCGGCAATCAAGCAGTTGGCCTACGGAGGCGCGGCAGACATGTGGGACGAGTACCTTCACATCGGTGAGACGACTGACCTTCAATGTAGGAAGTATTTATGTCAGGGCGTGGTTGAAATATTCCGTGATCAATACCTTCGAAGCCCTACCCCCGAAGACTGCCAGGAGCTGATGCAGATGCACGGGGAGAAGCATGGGTTCCCGGGTATGTTAGGCATCATAGATTGTATGCATTGGGAGTGGAAGAACTATCCCGCTGTCTGGAAGGGTTCTACACGACCGGCTACAAGGGAAAGAATCCCACGATGATCCTCAAGGCCGTAGCTGATTACTGGCTGTGGATTTGGCATGCGTATTTTGGGGTAGCCGGGTTGAACAGCGACCTCAACGTCCTCAACTCGTCGCCCCTTTTCAACGAGCAGTGCCAGGGCGTCGGTCCGGCCATCAGTTTTGTCGCCAACGGCAACCGGCATGATATGGGCTACTACTTGGCGGATGAGATATACCTTAGGTGGCCCCTCTTTGTGAAGACGATCAGATGCGCATCAGATGAGAGGAAGGCCTACTTTGCGGAACGGCAGGAGTCGGCGCGCAAGGACGTGGAGCGCGCATTTGGTGTGCTCCAGTCTCGATGGGCGGCAATTAGGGGTCCAACGCGTTTGTGGCATGTCGACTGCATTGCTGACTGATATTATGTAAGCCTGTATTATCATGCACAATATGATTGTCGAAGATGAAGGTGTACAACTGGCTAGTTGGGCCAACGACGTGGCCGCCCCCAACGTACGAAGTGGGGTACCTCACGATGAAGTCGGCCGCCTCCAAGCACATGCCGACATGCGCCAAGTGGAAGCTCATATTCGACTCCAAAAGGATTTAATTGAAGAGTTGTGGGCGCGGAGGACTGCATGGCGTTAGTTTTATTTTTAATTATGTAATTTTTTTAATGTACCTTTATTTTAATTTAAATAAAATTATTGCATTTTCCCGTATATGTGTCGTAAGTTGAATTCCGTATTTTGTGTGATTGTTAATTATTTGTTTTTTATAATTTTGTTTATTGTGGCTAGCCATTGCTTGTCCAGTTGTTTGTCCTGGTGATGTGGCAGGAGGAGTTTTTAGTGCTGATGATGTGGCAGGAGGAGTTTGTGGCTATGGTTGGCCTATTGCCATTGTGGATGCTCTGAGAGCGAGATTCCTTGAAATTCAAATTGACAAGCAAATGGAAGTAGTTTTTTTTAATCAAAGATGCCCTTGTGGGCGGGGGGTTTAGGCAGACCCCCAACCCGTAAATAAGATCAAAATATAATGTTCCAAAACATGATCATTAGCCCAAAAGTGACTAAGATCCAAAACTAGAACATGGAAACGCAAACCAAAGGTCCCACAAGGCGGGATCCTCCATGCTATCATGGGAAAAAACAGGACTAAATAAACAAAAGGAAGAAATATGAATACGATAATACTAACTATCATGAGAACAAGATTAACCCACATCTCTACGTCGGAAACGGAAGTTAGGATATCCCAACTGCTCCATCCTAACTAGCGCCTTCAGATACCGAGGCGCAGAGATTGGATCATAATAAATAAGGGCAGGGGTCTGAGCCCCCCTACCTGCCAGAAAGTTGGCTGCCCGGTTCCCTTCTCTGTAGATATGTGAGAACCGAACATGTCGTTGAGAAGTCATACTCCGGATCAAAGCCATGTGGTGTCTAAGATCCGCAGAGCCAAGTCGTCCAAATGACAACAAGGTAACCAGAGCCGCTGAGTCAAGCTCTATCCAAATGTGAGTCGAAAGCTCCATCGCCATCTCCAAACCCCGGATTAGAGCCAACAGCTCCGCCTCAAAGCTCGATGATGCAGCAATCGGAGAACAGAAGGCCCGCAGTAGGCCTCCGTCAGGGCCTCGAATAAATCCTCCCTCCCCCGTCTCTAGTGTGGATGTAGAGAAGGCACCATCAGTGTTCAGCTTCACCCACGGGGCATCAGGAGGATGCCATAGGACCATGAGCGACCGCAGAACACGTTGTCTGGGGGAAGCAGACATGAAATCAACCGACGGCGAACATCCCCTCCAGTTTGTCGGGGTGATCCTGCCGGCCAGAACAAGCACGTGCAGGTGATGAGTGACCTGCCAAATAACATGTGGGTGATGGAAAGGGCGACCGCCATGCTTGCAGCTGTTCCTTTCCGTCCAAAGAAACCAAGCAATCAAACAGGGAACAAGAAAACTAATATGCAAGGCGGGTGCCCTCTGGAAAGAGGACCTCCGCCAGTGACCTAGTCTAAGTGCAATATCAGTGCTCGTGTGAATGGGTGTGTGCGAGGAAGGAAACCAGGAATCGAAATACTCCAATGCAGAAATCGCCGACTGACTGAGAGACTCGACAGAAGGAGACCGACAACACTGACACCTAGACGCTAACTCAATCCCCCTCCTTTGCAACTTCTCATCCACTGGCAATCTACCAAACAATAACCTCCAAATGAACACCGAGATGGTAGGGGTCAACCCTTGATTCCAGATAAGGCCAAAAATCTCCCTCTTCGGCATTCTAGTCCAGATGCTCTCCCAGGCTGAGGTCACAGAGAATTCGCCATGGCTAGTCAGACTCCACCACCTCACATCCTTCGCCCCCAACTCGATCACATCTGGAGGTACGTCAAACCTGAAAGATAAACTATGCAGCATATCCTCATCCCATGCATGCTCATGCCAATATGATGCAACGGCCTGAGATTGAGGAGGATCATTTCCCGGGACGCACAGATTCCGGATGGGGCTAGCCCCAAGCCAGACATCATCCCAAAAGCTGATCTTCCCCTCACCCAAGGACCAACGAATATACTCATGCATGTATGAGCAAATACGACGCAAACAACGCCAAGTAGGACTATCATGCGACCAACAAGGGGATGTATGCAAGTGACAAGGAAGGATACTGTACTTCCGGGTCATGAACTGGGCCCAGATAGAGTCCTGAGCTAGAAGTCTCCACCACAGCTTGAACCCAAAAGCCACTGCCACTTCCCTGAAGCGGCGAATACCCAAACCACCCTCGTCCAAAGGCAAACAAATCTGTCTCCAGGAAATCCAGTGCAGCTTCCGCTTCTCTCCAACTGTACCCCAAAAATATCTCGCCAATATTTGCTCCAACTCGTCCAGAAAGCCAAGCAGAGGGCTCATGACCTGTAAGCTATGTAACGGGATGATGGCAAGGGTGCTCTTAATCAAGGCTAGGCGACCCCCAAAGGCAAGATGACGGTGGGACCAACTGTGGATCCTGTCCATGAACTTCTGCCTAAGGGGCAGAAGATGATCTGCCCTCCTCGCTCCTCGAAATATCAGAACCCCTAAGTACGTGGAAGGCATCACCCCTCTCTGAAATCCTCCAACTTCCTCCACAATGCCAGCGAACTCCTCGTGCTCATCCACCAAATAGAACTGCGTCTTCCCATTGTTCACCATCTGACCAGAAACGACAATGTAGTGGTCTAGGCATCTAACCAACTTCTCCACCGCCTCTCTGTGAGCCCTCAAGAAGATAATGATGTCATCCGCGTAGGAGAGATGCGTGATAATGGGGGCCTTTTTCCGGCATCTGTAGACCATCTCTTTATCCCCCTTGATCAGTCTGTCGAGACATGTCGAGAGGTAGTCTGCCGCCAACACAAAGAGGGAAGGCGATAAAGGGTCCCCTTGTCTCAGCTCCCTAGAGGACTGAAAGAAACCCGTCGGACCACCGTTCACCAAGACAGAGAACCAACAAGACGAGATACATCTACTGATCATTCCCACCCAAGCTGGTGAGAATCCCATCTTTTCAACCCAACCTCCCCTTCCATTGTCAACCTACCGGCCCTTCCAAAAAGTGGATGTCATGTACACATGGCACAATCCTATTGGTTAATATTGAAATACTTTTACTTTTATTTATTGATTTATTTTATTACTAGTTGTACAAATTTGGTTATTGTATAAATTTGTCCTTATATTTTTATTGCAATAAGAAATATGTTTATCCATATATAGATTTACATTTTTAATCTTGAACATTTTACACTAAATTAATTTTTGATTTTTTTATTACTTTTAGTTATGAATTTGTTTTATTCAATTATTATTATATTTATCCGTATATCCTTCCAATACTCATTGTGAAACGTTCTTCCAAAAAAGCCATTTGAATTAATTTATTTTAGTTATTAATTTAATTTATTTAATTATTATTATTTTGTCTTTATATATCATTTCAAAACTCATGTGAATTATTCTTCCAAACATTCATGTGAGCTCCTCTTCTGAAAAATTCACGTGAACTAGTTCATTTTATCATGATTAATTATTAATTTTTATTATTTCTTTATTATTTGCTACTTTTTTATTGTGCTTCATTTTTTCTATATATCCCACTAAGCATTGCAAAACTCTTCACAAACAAACTAACTTTCTTTTCATTCTTGTTTTGATAAATTTGTTTTCATGGATCCAAATTATCCAGACTATCGTCCTTTTTTACCAAACTCCCAATTTTTTTCAAATCCGGAGTATTCACAAAACCTTGAATTTTCTCCAAATCTAAGCCAAATTCCTACATCTACTGAAATTCCCACGTCTGGAAATATCACCCGCAATTTGTTCGGAGATGTCCAACAAGCGAACAAAAATCAGAGGAGCTCAAAAAAATGTGAGTTGGGGTGTGAAAGAAGATATAGCACTTATGTCTTCTTGGGTCTATTATCGCCTTGTATTTTTTAATGTGTGTAATTTATTATTATATTGTGCTTTAATTATTTGAATATCTAATATTTTCTGTTTTAAATTTGAATCATATATTTTTTTATTATAGTTTTAGACATTATTTAATATATCTAAATTAACTGTAAATTAAAATATTAATATAAAATATATGAAAAAGAAAATATTTAATTGGATTGAGTTGGGGTCACTGATGGAAGTAAAAAAGTTGATGGGGGTTGAATTGTGGGAGAGTTGTGTATGTGGAGGATAGAGAAATGAATATTTTATTAAAAAGTTGATTGAGGATGGGTTGGATGAGTGTCATGGATGGAGATAGTCTTATATGGCATGGGCAACTCATGCGTTACGACAAAAGGAGAGAAAGTTGAAGTGACTAGTCACCGGTGGAAAGCATATGACAACTCAATTATAATCAACAAGCTAGCACAACAAATTACATACTTTTATAAAAGGACTGTTTGTGAGCATTACTTTTATAATTTGCATAGGGAGAACAAATTTGCTGATACCGCAATTTTTTGAGTAATGAATGAGAAGACGAAGAGGGATTCATTGATTCAACAACTTAAAGATAAAAGTTTGTGATTCAACGACTTAGAGAAGTAGCTAATTTAGAGTATTTTTTGGTTACACAACCAACTCCACCTACGAATCAGGTTGGTCACTGAAATACGTCGTCGTTTTGCTACATCGCCTAGAGGTTGCGCTTTCCTCACCCCCTCTTTTCTGCATTTTTTTTGCAGTGATTTATAATTTGGAAGACCAAGTAAACATATTTGACTTCACGTAGCTACTGGTATACTTCCTTCGTATTATTGCTTCAGTTTTGTGTGTCAAATTTATGAGATTCAGCAGTTTTTTTATCACTATATGTAACTTGTAAATTAGAGGGCGTTTAGTTTTATAATACTGAAGTTAGTCGCTAATTAGCGTTGAATTATTTCTTGGAATTACTGTTTACATTATTCCACTAATTAATTTTGTGCATTACTATATATTTAATTAACACTTCGAAAATTGTTCGAAGAATGAAATATATCATCGGTCATACCCTTTAATTATAAGTGTATGGAGATCTTGAGCATATTAATTCATTTTAATCTATGTAAGTATCAAAGCATTGCTTTCATTTGGTAAAATGAGCTCAGGTTCTGGCATGCTAGGAAATTTTGTGTTTTCGTTCTATTTAGACTAAATTCACTTTTACATTTGTTCTAAAAAACTTTTTGGTCATTTACATTGAGTTTGTTACTTTTTCTGCTAAATTTAACGGTCATACGCTATTTGACTAGGTTAGTAACAATTAAGAATCTGATTAATCATATCAATCTAATTAATTTATTACTCTCTCCGTCCTCAAAGAGTATGAACTTTTGATTCGTCACGAGTTTTAATAAATAAGGATAAAAGTAAGAGAGGGGGAAATGGTAGTGGTAATAATGTTAGTGGATAGCAGGGTTCACATTATTATAATGATATAAATGTTAATGGTAATGGTATAAGTTGTAAAAAAAAATTATGTGTTGGATTAGTATGTTGTTTGAATTTTTTAAAATTATAAAGTTTATACTCTTTAGGGACTGACGAAAAAGGAAATAGTTCATACTTTTTGGGTACGGTAAATTTTATACCGACAATAGAAATTAACTTATAATTTATAAAATATTTATAAAATTAAATTAAATTAAAATTTATAAAATATTTTACCTAATTTTTTACCTATAACAAAATTAAATTTGTGAATATTTTATAAATTTTAAAATAATTTCATTTATAATATAGGTAAAAAATATTTTATAAATTTTAATATTATTAAAATTTTAATATTTTATAAATTTTAATTTAATTTTTATTATAGGTAAAAAATATTTTATAAAATTTTAATTCAAATTTATTTTTATTATAGGTTAAAAATATTGTATAAATTTGAATATTTTTTATTATACAAGTGCGACATAGAAAGACTAGCAAGTCTTAATGGTTTACACCATAAGCAGACGAGCAATGGGTTATGATCAGTAGTGGGAGTCTAATCTCCATTGACGAATCCAAGCATTCTTTTAAAGAATGAGATAGTCACGTAAGAAGGAATCGAAGTCTTTCTAAGACAAGTTTGATTAAGTGATGAAAATCTTATCATTGATGGGATAAACGTTAGATACAACGAAATACACCTTAAAGAAATTACCAAAATCAGTACCTTCTACAAAACACGAGTTGTGGACTAGAGCGACTTTAGTCTGGCACATCTCAAGGTGTAATGTTGTTCCAACACATGTTGGAAAGGTATCCAAGTAATTGGAGTTGAGTACTGAGGTATGTTTTAAGGTTGTCCCAAATGATGTAAGATTATTAGTTCTGTAATCTTCAAAGATAGAATTCTTGTATGAAGACCAGGAGATGAACTATAAGCCTAACAATGTGATAACTCTCAAGATAAAGAGAGATATCGAATTTTCCACATTACCAAGGACTCATACCATTATAAATTTTGCACTAATAATATCAACTTCAGAACCTAAGATTGTAAGAACCATGTCGTAGTGGGAGCGTTCCTAAGGAACATAACAAGTTCATGGGTCTGAGAGTGTTGTAAGACGCAGTCTTAGATTAACTTGAACATAATCCCTTTAACTACAATGTAGAATTGGTTCATTTGGATATTCATCATTGGAAAGGTGATAGATTCCAAACTACATTCTAAGATAGACAACATGTTTTACAAGACTTGCAATACTACCTACAGGCTGTGTCAGTCAATGGGAGCTATTATATTTGCAAGTGTAAATATGGATCTCAAATGGCTAGACAATGACAATGGGTTCTACCCAACGAGAACATTCTTCTCGTTGTTTTTGTGCCAAGATTTGCTCGATCCTACTGTCTATCGGAACTTACATAATTTAGAATGTATGTATGATGATTGTCAAGACAACTTTCTATTAATAGAAGTCTTGAGGAAATCATCTACATGAGACATCCTAATGGGTATGTAATAAAGGGCAAGAAACACATGATTGGAAGCTTATGAAGACCTTTGTGGTCTTAGGCAAGCATAGAAATCAGAGATAAGTGTTATGCTGAGATTGTCAAATGTTTCGAATTTGACATGTGCCCTTTAAGTGTGTTTGTAAGCACAAAGAAGTTGAAAGTGCATTAAATATGGTATTATTGGTACTCTACGATGATGAAATCTACAAAAGTTGCAAACAACTAAGATTGACATCTGGCGTAGGAAACTGGTTGTCTACCCAGTTTACGATAAAGGATTAAAGAGAAACTAATTACATTCTGAGCATCTAAGTGTTTCAAGATTGCTAGAAAGAATGTTGAGATTCTCTTAGGAATCCTATATCCATACATTGCTTGGAACATTTTAGCATTGGAGATTCCATGAAAAGGTTTTTACCATTCAAGATGGAATTGTCTTGTCTCTAGTCAAGTGTCGTTTGACACTTAGTGAGAACAAGAATTATGAGACTAGTTCTGCAGATAGATGTCTCATGTATGCTATGATGTGTACTAAGTTTGATATTAGTTGTGCTTTTGCATAGCAAATATATATCATTTTAACCATGGCAAAGGACTTTGATTGAGGTAATGGATATACCATAGTACTTGAGAAAGACTAATCGCTATATTCTAGTTTACCAGTCATTCATGTAATGTCCTTGGGGTTACACGGACTAAGTCTCATGACTAATCAGTGATCGAGTAAGTCATCCTCATTATATGTGTTTACATTAGGAGTATACTCCTAGTAGCTTTGATCGTAAGTTTGAGTATGCCTATGAGTAATTTTACTCTAGCAAAGGCTAACTCAAGGGACAAACAAGATCATAAGCTAAGAATTCACATAGAGAGATGAAATTAATTAAAGATCTAGTACACAGCAAAGACATAGTAGTGGAAAAGATATTATCAGAGAACAACCAAGCAGATTTTTCACAGAAAATGCCTTTGTGGCAACATGTTTCAAACATGATGTGAAATGAATGGTAGTTCGATATATCAAGCTCCAAGACTTGCTTTGTGTATAAGTGGGAGAGGTTTTAGCAATGGGTATACTCGAAAGCATGTTTTGAGTATAAGTGGGAGATTGTTAGGTTTAGTATACTGAAAAGCATGTTTCGAGCGAGTTCGCACGAATAGAATCGAGTTCGCACGAATAGAATCTTGCTTGTGTACGAAAAAACTCTACAATCCACTTTTGACCCGATTCAGTATCATTCGAGCAGTTTGCACGAATAGAATCAATATATTATTACATTGTGTTTGCTTGTGCGTTTATACGATGTTTTATAAACATTTAAATGCATAAGAAGTAAACAAAGCCTAAGTCGTTTGCTTAGTAGACTGGTCGTGGGATGCGCTCACTTTAAGGTACTACAGTCGGTTCTATGCAATGCTTTGTAAAAGAAAAGAAGAATTTCACAACCTAGATAGGCTTTGGCTACCTATCGTGAAAGGTTGCAATGTCAGTCCGATTATTTCTAAGCCTTATTGAAATAAGATGACGTTGGTGTGGTATAGCACTAAATGGATCTAACAGCAAGACGGGTCTTTATGCTATCTACTGAAAGACGAGGTCTTGATAATTAATTTCTTAATCTACATACGTTAGCATTGAGCATACGACATTGAGTATCTACTACTTTGACTTACCAAAGGTGCGGGTTTTTCGTCACCCAACGATCCAGGTATATTGGGTAGTGGTGATCATTATCTAACGGTGCTAGGATTGCTATTTTGTTGAATCGTGCATGAGGTGAGTCTCGTTTGATAATGTCTTCAAGAGGAGCTTGAACAAGGTTTTATTATTCGGAAACTGGCCAGTTGGAATTTAATTATTCCATGAATAATAAATAAGTGTTTCTTACTAAGCCCACTCTTTGAATTAATAAGATGTTAATTAATTAAGTCCATAGCAGACTTTAATTAATTAATGGACATTTATATCTTGTGGAGATCAATATTACGTCTGTAGTGGCTGCTAGTAATATTCCAATATAAGCTTGTACTCCCTCCGTCCCGTGTTACTTGCACGTATTTCCTTTCTGGGCGTCCCAAGTTATTTGTACTCTTTCCATTTTTAGTAAAAATTATCACCTACAGCCGTAATATTTGACTTTATCTATCACTCATTCCTTAATCTCCGTGCTGAAAAGGAAACGTTCAAGTAACGCGAGACGAATGGAGTATTAAATTGTGGGTTCAATTTAATTAGTAAAAAGCTAATTGGGGGAGCCCATATCCAAAACCTTCCATAGATCCCTGACTGGGCCCAATATGAACTATCATAAATAGAAGAATAAAGGAGACAGAAAATTGATTGATTTCATAATGAAATTTTCGTCCCACTCTAATTAGAAGAGGAGATCGAAATTTTCAGCTCTCCTCCGTGTGAAAGTGCTGTCTTCTTTATTCGAGTCCTAGTGTTTCGATAAGATCAGCCCACCCTGATGTTGAGATACAGTTCGGGACACCAGCCAGAAGATCCGTGGTCTAGTATTGAAGATCATCGTGGAGAAGGTGCGAGCAATCGACGATTCTTTGGAGAATCAAATCGGTAACTCTAAACCGTAGAATTCATGTTTAGGATTTATATTCTATGAGCATGAATTATTTGCGTTCTAGCATGCAATTTTGTGTTAACATGTGAATAGATTAATCCCGTAATCGGTCAAATAGATCTCACGTCTGATTTATTTGTTTTGTACAAGTCTTCCGTTGTGCAAGGGCTTCAAACCCCAACACTCTTGTCGCCAACTTCTTGATTATCCTAGGTTCGAGCGACGACTTCTGATGTTTTACTTCAAAATTCATCTCTTTTGCATCTGCAAGGTCAATTAACACAAACTCCTAGGTCCGGTAGATTTATTACGCACCTAAACTTAGAAATATTCATTAGTGTTCCAAAAACACAGAATTTAACTAAAAACCAATGCATGAAACGAGCCTTATCAGACTACCACATGATTCTAAGGGTGAAGTGACTGCGAACAGTGATCTTAAGTGCAGTAGGAAACCCCCTCATAAAAAATTATATAAAATATTAAAAAAAGAAAAAAAAGTCCTACCCTTAGCAACCATTGTTAGCCTTGAATGGAGCATGAATGTGAAAGGGCACGAGGCATGGGCAACTGACCAAGAGAGGAGGCACAGAAACCAGTTAGAAGAAAAAGAGAAAAATTGGAGAAGGAAACAAAGTGAGAGAAAAGAAAAAGAAGAAAACAAAGTCATGAAATAAAGGAAGTAGAAAACTGACCAGGAGTCTACATCTGGTCCTAAAAAAGAAAGAAGAAAAGAAGGAAACTGACCAGGAGTCTACAGCTGGTCCCAAAAAAGAGAATGAAAAAGAGTGCAAATAAGGACAAAATGTCCAGTGATCCTATTAACCAGCTGGTGCGAAGAATAGAAGACTTTAAATCTGAATGAGAAGTTGCCCTGCCAATGGTCCTGATCATTCATGCCTCGTCCGTTTCTCATAATAAAAATAATTTTGAACTTACAGCCCCTAGGATCTATCCCATACATCATAACCCCCTAACCCCATTACAACCCTTGTAAGACCCTTATGAGCTACTTGTAAGATCTAAGTTCAAAGCATATGTGGTTTACCAATAATGAGAGAATAGTCCTAACATTTATGGGGAGGAATGAGTGACTGCACGAACCTCGCTTTTGGCTAATAAGAGTGGCGATCTTGACAAGCAGATAGGCTAGCCAGTGAAGGGGAGGGTGGCAGAAATTCGAAGTTGTTTACAGCCGGATTGATTCAACCAAAGGGGGAGGATTGATTGAAAATATAGCCTGTGTAATGTGTTTATGTGTTTTTCTTTTGACCGTTTTACTGTTTTGTATTTCTGTGAGTCAGTTTTGTGTTTTTAGAGTCTTTTTAGTCATAGAGTCTTAGGTCGGTCGGGAGGGCTAACCAGGCTTTCAAACTCGACTTATCTGTTTTTTATTGACTTGTTTCTTCATCTTGAGGACAAGTATGTGTTAAGTGCGAGCAGTTTGATAAGTCTCGTTTTAGTCCTTGGTTACTGGTCAGTGATTAGGCTCATTTCATGCATCGGTTTTGGGGTAAAATGTACGCTACTTGATCGGTTTTATCGCGCAAAACAAGTGTTAAATGTGCAGAAATGCCGCTTGACCAAGGCAACAAGGCTAGACTGATCAAGCAAGTACAATAGCCGAAAAAGTCCAGATATCGGGGGATGTTGATCAAGGGGAGTAATCAAGCAGTGAAGGAGGACACACGAGGCTATGAGCTGGATTGTCGGCATGTTTGATTGTTGGCACTGCCTCACACTTAGCCCAGTATCTGGTCTAAGTGTGAGAAGTTTTCCTTAGTTTCTGTTATGCCGTTGCTTGTACCTAACCCCTTTTCCACTGCATCCAGTCCCTCGAGGACGAGTTCATATGCAGTGGGAGGGGGGAGGGTTAGTTCCAGAAAATAAATATCATATATGTCAAAAGTTTTTGAAAATACAAAATACCAGTTAGTAATAAATAGGCAATATGCATGAAATCGGATAAGTGGAAGACTTGATTACTTTGGGAAGAGTTAGAAAAAGGAATCAGTATGTTTACATGTAGAAACTTGATTGCTAAAACTTGATCAGTTTGAACGACGCAAGTATGATGGAAATGCTCAATTTTTAAACTAACTGTGAAGCCTCTCTATATGTGAGTTATAAGCCAAAGTAGAATACTTTCTACTATTTTCACAAAGAAATTTTTTTTACGAGAGGCTGGATTTTAATATTTAGATGAAAATTGCACAAGTAGTAAGGACTAAAGGCATTAGGACTTAACCAATTTGAGCCTTTTCTTCTTTCGCTCCACGAACCCGCCTCGTCAAGAAAGGCACCCCCTAGTTAGCCAAGTTGAGCCCATACACTTTTACCCTTTCTTTGAAAACCAAGACCCACATCCATATACTTTTATAAACACGTGAGGAAAAGGGGCCAGAGAGATGAGTCAATTTCAAAGAAAAAGGGGGATATCGATAGAAGTCAAAATAACAGGGTAAGGGTTGAGTAAGTTAGTCAATCAGGTTAATCAAGTAACAAATCAAGTAAAAAAACATGTTGTTATCAAGAAAGGTTTGAGAAAAGAAGGGCAGGAAAAATTTGTAACCTGACCCAGCAAGTAGGAAGTTAGAAAATAAAGCCTAAAATTCAAGGCTAGAAGTCGCCACTTGACCACGTAAGATATCTAGTGGCGAAATAAATAGTTCAAATCTTTGGTCTCTTGAATCATGTGTTTTTTCTTTTTACAGTTTATATTTTTAAACTTAGAACCCCTAGGACCCTACCTTGATACACCACTACCCGTAAGCCCCATTACACCCGAAACAAAGACCTTAAGGAACTATCTTGTGCAGTCCGATTCAAGGTATTAAATTTGTGGCAATACCGAGTGAACAGTCCTAACATCTCTAGTGAGAAATGAGTGATTGAGTGAATCCAACAGTGGTTTTTAAATTGAGCAATCTTGACGAACTGACACCTTGATCAAGTAAAAGCGAAAAGGAAGAAATATAAGCTGCTGGCAAATGGATTGACCTCGACCTCGGGTATGATTGTTGGAAATTTATTCGATCTATTGCATCTATGTGAATTTGTGTTTTGAGTCTTGTTTTCTTTTTCGTTTTCTTTCTTGAAATGAGTAAACCATGCCTGAAATTTATCTTATCTTTTTCTTTTCTTTTTTATTATACTTGGGGACAAGTATGTTTTAAGTGTGAGCAGTTTGATAAGGCTCATTTCATGCATCGGTTCACGGGTAAAATGTTCGCTACTTGATCGGTTTTATCGCGCAAAACAAGTGTAAAATGTGCAGAAATGCCGCTTGACCAAGGCAACAGGGCCAGACTGATCAAGCAAGTACAATAGGTGAAAAAGGCCAGATATCGGGGAAAGTTGATCAAGGGGAGTAATCAAGCAGTGAAGGAGGGGACCACTGGGTTTCAAAAGAAGGACACACGAAGCTATGAGCTGGATGGTGCGCAGCATTCTGTTTTCAAGGACAACGTTCTAGAAGAGGACACGTGCTGATATATGAGACGCAAGGACGGAGTTGAGTCATGAATTTGTTACTGAAAAGCGTCGTCATTCTAGAAGAAGAGCACGTAGCAATCAATGAGTCACTCACTCTCAGCATGAGCGAATATTCCCTGCCAAGATCGTTGTCCAGCTAGAGGTTGTGCCGAGCCTATAAATAGAAGATGTGCCACCACATTGATAAACTGAATAGAGTGGCATATGCATATGAATATGAAATGGTTTGTTTTTAAATTATGTTATATATTGTTTCTGATTATATGTATTGATAAAAGAATATGCTTGATGTTTGTATCATGTGAGATTAAAGGTGGACATTTATATATATTAAGTTGTGGCTCATATAAACCACTAAATTTTTCAGGAATAAGATAGCAGTAAAGTTTTGTCTGACGTGGGTCATAGGAACTCCACGTATTATCAGGTTCGGCGGCTGACGCATATTGGCAACCTTCTCCTCCTCATCATTTTGCATGTAGATAAATGTATAGTATATATAGAGTAGTGAGAGGGTTCCACTACTGTGTAGAATGTTTTGAAACATGTACTTGTTATATGTTGAATTTTAAAATTATATAATATGTGTGTTCTATGAATTAGACACGTGTATTGATTGCTTTTATGATAAGAGATTTATTTATTAAAAGAGTATACGTCAGAGGGGCTGAGGTGTGACAGTTTAGGTGGTATCAGAGCAGGGATAAGGATCCTGCTGGGACATTGCATCCATGTATTGCATATGATACGTATTGGTTATAAGTTGCATTTGCATTTGAATTATAAGGAACATGGATATTCCTGAACATATGTCGTCGAGGAGAGAAGGGTCAGCTGCCCCGCAAAATTCATTAACTGCAGAAGTATCTCATACACCTGTTGAATCATCTGGGGGTAGCCAGCCAATACATAGGCGGGTTGAACTAGAAGTACAGGGGCTAGAAATGAGACCAAATGGTAGAAATTTTAAAGAACTACGAAAGATGGGAGCCATTGACTTTGTTGGGACTACTGATCCTGCTAAGGCTGAGATATGGTTGAAGAGGACAGAGCGTGTGTTTAATCAGATGGGATGTATTGCAGAAGAACGTTTTGATTACGCAGTGTCTCTTCTTCAGGGCGATGCTTACTATTGGTGGGAGACTGTCCCACGAGCTATGATACATCCTCCAGTACTCAGTTGGGATGACTTCTTCAGAGAGTTCAGTGATAAGTGTATGCCACCAGTGTACCGTGATGAGAAGCAAAGAGAGTTTTTGTCCCTTAAACAATGATCTATGTCAGTTGCAGATTATGAAGTGAAGTTTACTCAGCTTTCTCGTTATGCATCGGCATTGCTACCTACAGAACAAGATAAGTGCAGACGTTTTGAAGAAGGATTGATATATGAGATAAGAAGCAAAATCACACCTTCAGACTTTCATACTTATAATGATCTACGTGCAGCGGCTATAAGAGCAGAGAGACTAGTGAAAGAAAGACATATGTATATTCAAAGACAAAAGAGGGGACCACCAGAGTATAAGGGTGAATCAAGCTCGAGCATTTCAAAAAGGCCTAGTTCTTTTTCTTCGGCATCGAGTTTCAGTAGAGGAGGTCCATTGGGTCAAAGAGGCGGACGTGCACCACCTTTCAGTTATGAGTGGGGACGAGGATTTGGTATGACAGCACGTGCACGACCTTTATGTGTGCACTGTGGACGACCACATACAGAGGAATGTCGAACAATTACAGGAGGTTGTTTTCACTGCGGACAGCAATGACACTATTATAGGGAATGCCCACTTAAGTCTAACTTGATATCAAGTGGAAGAGCAATGACGAAACCAATAGTACAGAATGTTCGACCCACAGCATCGAGTGCAAGCATTAATTGAGGTCATGGAAGAAGACAAGTGATAAGGCTCGTTTCATGCATGTATTTTATATATAAATTATGTGTTTTATACGGTGCTAACATGCTTTTAAAAGTCCAGGTGCCTGAAAAGTCTGTCAGGTCCAAGAACGAAGAGCAATTACCATGGCAGAGGGAATAGAAGGGAAAAGTGAAGAAAAAAGGCGTAATCCGCAAAGGGAACAATCGTCAAATCAAGAAGACCATTTCCCTAGGGATTCGAGCCACGCCTATAAATACCAGGAAGCTTACGAAAAGATGAGGACACTTAGTTAGAGAATTTCCTTGGTATTTTCGGCTCACTCTTCACTCATTTAGCTCACGCACGTGGCACAATGAGAGATCTGGGGTAATTAGTGTGGTGTGTTTTTGTTTATTTGGAAGTGTAACACCACTCCGAGGAGGAGTGAAGAAACAATTTTACTTTTCTGCACGTACTTTTATCTCGCCGATTTCCTTGCCGAAAATTCGGCGATTGTTGGTGACTCGTCTGAAGTTTATGCTCAATCTAGTTTCGATTTCCGTTTTCGTTGATTATGTTGATCACCACTTTGTTTGCTGTGTTGGATGCTTTTCGCAATTGTTTTGTTGATTGGAGTTGAGATCGGTATTGATCGGTGTTGATTTACTGAATTGAGGTTGAATCGGAGTTGGAATGATGTTGAAATTTGTGGATCTAGTTTGTTTGGTGTTGATTTTGGTAGATCTAGTTTAGAATTCTGTTAATCGTTTGAATCTGGAGTACGTGTGTTTAGATCTGCATGGAAAACCCTGTTACCGCTTATTTACTTAGTCTAGTAGATTAAATCTGATAGTTTTTAGTTTAAGTGAAGTGTTTATCGTTCGATCTAGATTATGCTCTGTTTTCATGTTCTGTTCTGCTCATTTCATGCTCGCTTGTTGGAGAAGATGAATTGGATCGATAGTTGTAGTCGCATTGCATTAGTTTGTTAGTTGCATCTTTTGTCAGTAGCTAGTTAAGGTAATATGTTTTGTCGTTCATTTTCGTATTGCCTTTTGTTTAGTTGTTTTAGGAAACTTTGTTTACTTGACCCAGGAATTTGGTGAAAACTCTCAAGTTGCTTTTGGACTCGAATTATGCATGCATTTATGTTTTACGTACTTTCAATTCTCCAGATCTAGTAGTTAGAATAAACTAGATTTCGTTTCTCAGGCCTAGTAGTTAAAAACTCGACCCTCATGTTGCGTGGCAGCAGCCAAACCCTCCAAAAGTTCTCTCGATGCATTCTGACCCTTCCATCCTCGTGGATTCGATCTCGACTTCCCTATACTAGCCAATAGTGTATAGTGTTGAGGTTTTGAGGCGAGGTTGTTGTGACAACGACTACATACTGAAAGTTCACGATCTCCTAGACCCTGTGCTCTAGCGAATCCTCTGGACACATGAATTAACACACATCATCTAGAACGACACAAAAACCGCGCGCTTCAACAAGTTATGAGTGCACCTATGGGTCGAGAGCGAGGACAGTCAGAGGCACATGGATCTACACCCCGGGGACATGCTCGTGTGTTTGCTATGACACAGGAAGAGACATCTAGAGCACCAGAGGTCATTACTGGTACACTTTATTTAGTTGATGCTATGATATATACCTTGATAGATCCAGGATCTACTCATTCATTTATATCACCTGTCATCACATCACATATGCATAAAGAACCTGAACCTCTAGATCACAGACTAGGTGTGCACACACCCTTGGGTGAAGTTATTTTAGTATATACAGTATATCGAGATTGTGCGGTGAGAATCAATTTAGTAGAACTATTTGCAGATTTGATTCCCTTGTTCATACATGAGTTTGATATTATCTTGGGTAAGGATTGGTTGTCACGTCATCGGGCTAAAGTCGATTGTTATGCTAAAGAAGTGGTAATAGAGTCACCAGGACAAGATCGAGTGATATTTTACGGCAGTCGACATATTGTTCCCTCATGTCTTATATTTGCTACAACGACTTTTCAACTGATTCAAAGTGGATGTGAAGCATATCTTTCCCATGTTGTAGATTGTGCTACGATTAATGATCAAGTTAAAGACATTTCTGTTGTTAAAGAATTTCCTGACGTTTTTCCTGAAGATTTACCATGATTACCACCTGATCGAGAAACAGAGTTTACTATTGAGTTGCTACCAGGTACTGCACCTATTTTAATTCCTCCTCATCGAATATCGCCATTGGAGTTATAGGAGTTGAAGAAACAGTTACAAGAGTTGTTAGATAAGGGATTTATACGGCATCGTGTTTCCCCTTGGGGAGCGCCAATGTTGTTTGTAAAAAAGAAAGACGGTATATTCCGACTTTGTATAGACTATCGGAAACTGAATCAAGTCATGGTGAAGAATAAATATCCATTGCCGAGAATAGAAGATTTGTTTGATCAACTCCAGGGTGCACAAGTGTTTTCAAAAATAGATCTCCGATCAGGGTACCATCAGTTGAAGATTGCTAAAGATGATATTCCGAAAACAGCCTTTTGAACTCGATACGACCATTATGAGTTTTTGGTTATGCCTTTCGGACTGACGAATGCACTTGCAGCTTTTATGGCACTGATGAATAAATTATTTCAACCATTTCTGGATCAGTTTGTGATTGTTTTTATCGACGACATATTGGTCTACTCACGAAGCACAGAGAATCATGTTAATCAATTGCAGTCAGTATTACAAGTTCTACGAGATAAACAGCTTTATACAAAGTTGAGTAAATATGAGTTTTGGTTAGATCATGTGGTATTTTTGGGACACGTGGTGTCAGGTTGAGGAATAGAAGTGGATCCACAGAAAATTGAAACTGGAAAGTTCCAACTATAGTCACAGAGGTTCGAAGCTTCCTGGGTATGGCTGGATATTATAGACGTTTTGTGGAAGGATTTTCGATTATTGTGTGATCAATGACAAAATTGTCACGGAAGAATGCCCCTTTTATATGGAGTGAAGAATGTCTGAAGAGTTTTGATGAGTTGAAGCATCGATTGACTAAAGCACCCATATTGACTATTCCGACAGGTATAGGAGGATTCGTTGTGTACAGTGATGCTTCTCGGCAGGGACTTGGTTGTGTTTTGAGGCAAAATGGTATGGTTGTTGCTTATGCGTCACGACAGCTAAGAGTACATGAAGTTTCATATCCTGTTCATGATCTGGAATTGGCAGCTGTTGTTTTTGCTTTGAAGATTTGGCGTCATCATTTATATGGAGAAACTTTTCGAATCTTGACAGATCACAAGAGGTTAAAATATTTAATGAGTCTGAAGGAGTTGAATATGAGACAAAGACGGTGGATGGAGTTGCTTAAAGATTATGATTGTGCCATTGAATACCATCCGGGGAAGGCAAACGTTGTTGCAGACGCGTTAAGTCAGAAGTCAAGCAGTATGGTAGCACACATGCAGATGATCCCATTATCAGAGTTGATTGCTCTTCGAAGTTTGAATGTAAGATTACAGCTAGATACGAGTGAAGGGTTAATAGCGACTCTTGAAATTCGACCAGTGTTGAGACAACGAATTCAAGATGCTCAAATGAAAGATGAAAAGTTTGTAGAGTTTATTAATGAGGTACGAAAAGGTAAAGACACACCGTTCATTCTACAAGATGATACATTGATGTTTGGCACTAGATTGTGTGTACTAGATGTTGATAATCTTCGGAGAGAGATTCTAGATGAGACACATAATGCTCCTTATGCAATGCACCCAGGAACAACAAAGATGTATCATACTATGAGGCAACATTATTGGTGGCCAAAGATGAAGAAAGAAGTGGCAGAATTTGTTTCAAAGTGTTTGACGTGTCAACAGGTAAAAGCAGAACATCAAGCACCTGCCGGTTTATTGAAACCTTTATCTATTCCAGTTTGGAAATGAGAGCGTATCATGATGGATTTTGTAACAGGTTTACCGAGGACACATAATGGGAATGATGCTAGTTGGATTATTGTAGACAAATTAACTAAATCAGCACATTTTTTGCCTATACAATGGGGTTGTTCATTAGACCAATTGGCTGAAATGTACGTGAGGGAAGTAGTACGCTTGCATGGTATTCCGATATCCATTGTATCAGACAGAGATCCGCGATTCACATCCCGATTTTGGGAAAGTTTTCAGACAGCCATGGGAACCCGACTACATTTTAGTACCGCTTTTCATCCCCAGACATATGGTCAGTCAGAAAGAACTATTCAGACGTTAGAAGAAATGCTTCGTGCTTGTGTTATTGATTTTCAGGGTTCATGGGATAAGTATATTCCGCTGATGGAGTTTGCTTACAACAACCAATATCACAGCAGTATTGGAATGGCACCGTATGAAGCATTGTATGGCATAAAATGCAGAAGTCCGGTATATTGGGACAAAGAAGGCTTGGAGATTCTAGAAGGACTAGAAATTATCCAGGAAACTGTTTCTAAGATTGATATCATTAAAAGCAGATTGAAAGCGACACAAGACAGACAGAAGAGTTATTATGATCAACATCGAAAAGAGATGGAATATGAGGTTGGAGATAAAGTTTTCTTACGAGTCTCACCATGGGAAGGAGTAATGCAATTTGGACATAAAGGTAAGCTGAGTACTCATTATATTGGGCCATATGATATTGTCGAAAGAGTTGGATCGTTAGCGTTCATGGTAGCATTACCTCCAGAGTTAGAGCAGATTCAAAATGTTTTTCACGTCAGCATGCTTCGACATTATCGGTCTGATCCGTCACATGTTGTGAGAGATCCTAATATACAGATTTCTGAGAATTTGAGTTACATAGAGGAACCAGTTAATATAGTGGACCGCCAGATAAAGCAATTGCGAAGAAAACATATTCCAATGGTAAAAGTTATTTGGCAAAATCACGGAGTCCAAGAAGCGACTTGGGAAACAGGGGAAATAATGAGAAAGAACTATCCACATCTGTTTACGGGTTAGAAATTTTTTTGAGCATGTCAAATTTTAAAGAAAGGAATTTTGTAGACAAAATTCTCAAAGGGGGGAAGAATTGTGACATTCCAGATCCGCAACATGCATAATTTTCCATGATTACATATTATATTATAATCTGCATCATATTATACAGTAACTAAGCCTAATAATTTTTCTAATTGTAAATATTATTGTGTTTAGAATACACATACAGAATAAATAAATTAAAATATATCAATGTGTGTAGTTATTGATAAGACCTATTTCATGCATCGGTTTAGGGGTAAAATGTACGCTACTTGATCGGTTTATCGCGCAAAAGCAAGTGTTAATTATGCAGGAATGCCGCTTGACCAAGGCAAAAAGGCCAAACTGATCAAGCACAGGCGAAAAAGGCCAAAAATCGGGGGAGTTGATCAAGGGGAGTAATCAAGCAGTTAAGGAGGGGACCACTGGCTTCTAGAAGAAGGACAAGTGGGGCTAATGAGCTGGATGGTGCGCATCATTCTGTTATCAAGGATGAAGTTCTAGAAGGGGACACGTGTTGATACATGAGACGCAAGGACGGAGCTGAGTCATCAATCTGTTATTGAAAAGCGTCGTCAGTCTAGAAGGAAAGCACGTAGCAATCCATGAGTCGCTCACTCACAGCGTGAGCGAATATCCTCTGCCAAGATCGTTATCCAGCTGGAAATTGCTTGAAATGCTTATAAATAGAGGATGTGCCACCACAGTTAGAGGAGAGCTTTGAACCATCTTCTTCCGTCTTCATCTTTTATCTTCTTAGTTTAGTTTAGATTTAGTCTAGCTCAGTTCCAGATATAGTTTAGATAGAGAATTGTTTAGTTAGAGAATTGTTACACAAAGTGTTTGTGCTTTCGCAGCATGCCTAAGTAGTTAGTTTTATTTCAGCATGTCACTTGATCCAGTGGTTAGCAGCGCCTTGATCCAGTAGATAGTTTACTTTCTGCCTAGCGTAACATCAGTAGTTAAAAACTCCCAAAATTAAAGCGTGGCAGCAGCCAAACCCCTGTTCATTACTCACACACTTGATACACTGGTTTCTCTGTGGGATCGACCCCAAACATGCCGCTTTACAGTTAAAGTAGTGCAAAATTGAGAGTTATATAAATTACATTGGTTGACTAGCGAGAGCGAGATCGCCTTGATCGAGTGGCAACAACATTTGCTAACTGATCCATCCGGTTCAGTTATCTTCCATATAGCTTGATCCACTCACTCCGAATCCGCCCCGCTCGGGTTCGACCAAAATGGCGCCGTTGCCGGGGAGACATGGTGTTATTTTATTTTTGTGTGTAGTGCATAGGTGTAAATAGTTTTATTTTTGTCATTTGTTTTTTCTTTCTGTTCATGAGAAGGTACCAACGCGGTGGACAGTGGAATCATCCACATTTATACAGAGACACTAACGTTCATTGGAGAGTCCAGGAAGCCGGTGTTGTTACCACGTGATACCAAGCCACACTAGCAGCAGCAGCAGCCGCTGAACAACTGACCAGCGAAGAAGAAGGGAAACAGAACGCTCCACCCCAACCACCACCACTTGAACAAGCAAAAGCAGAGATGGCCTTCGTCGATAACGACTCAGGAATTGGCTCTCTGCATGCTCATGACGAAAAGGAGCCCACCCATGCCATCGCCATCACTCCTGGGATGCGGACCATCGCAATCAAATCAAGAGTACTGGCCGTTTTTTCCCATTTCTATGGCCTCTCGAAGGAGCGTCCTTACGCCTTTCTGGAGGAATTCTGCAGATACTGCGATATCCAACCTGTGCCGGCTGGATCAACGTCGAAAGATTATAGGCTGAAGGCTATTCCCTTCGTCTTGAAGGACGATGCGGGAGTCTGGCTTTCGAGGTTGCCAGAAGTATCCATCAGAACCTGGGCCGAGTTCCGGATGATATTTTTAGATCGCTTCTTTCCAGCGTCGAAGACGAGTGCCCTTAAGCGGGATATTACCGAGGCCAAACAAGAGTACGATGAGCCCCTCAGTCAATATTGGGATAGATTCCAAGGTCTGCTTCAAGCATGCCCCAACCATAAGCTGGGAGAGCGGGAGATCTACTCAATTTTCTACGGCGGACTCACAATAGCCAGCAAGAACGATCTTAACCTAGCAGCTCAGGGGGATTTCTCAAAAACCCCATTCAGCCAAACAAAGAGTATCTTAGAGAGGTTGATCGAAGCCAAGCGGTCGTATGAGATGTCCCGTGGCCAGTACAGGAGAGGTGCAGTGCACGCAGCAGAGGCGCGCAGTGATGAAAAGTTGGAGGCTCGTTTCGAGCAAATGTAGAAGAAGCTGCTGGAAGCAGTAGAAAAATCCAGAGCACCTCCGCCGCCTACACTGACGGAAAAGCAGTATGTGCCGCCACCACCACCGCCAGAAGAGCATCACTATTACTATTGCGAGTTTCCCCCTGAGGCGGAGCCACAAGCCCAAGTGAAAGCCGTCGGCCACTGGAATGCGAATGGTAACTGGATCCAGGGAAAGCAAAGAGACCCCCCATGGAGAGACCACCCTAATTTCAGGTGGACTGATCAGAATCAAAGCCATCCGCCTCAACCATCGACACAGCAGATACAACCCTCTGAAGGGCAGCCCAACTGGGCCGCTCGGAACCAAGAAAGGTCAAACAATGAAGGGAACAGAACGCAGGAAGGCCAGACGAACTGGTCAGGTGGACCTTAAGGGAATTGGTCCAGTGGAGGGCAGCCAAACTGGTCAAGCAGACAGAATGAAGGAAACTGGGGGTACAGACAACAAGGCCCCTAGTCAAGCAACCAGGGTAGGCAACCGGGCAACCAGATGGTCAGTTATGTCCCGCCACACCAGAGAGGCAACCAACAGCACACCCAGCCGCCATACCAGCAAGAGCACTACGGACAGTCCGACTACTCACAGCCCAACCATGCTGGGGGGCTACCGAATCAACGATATAATTAGCACCCCAACGAAGGACCAAGAGATATGATAGTCCCGCACCAGCCACATGATGCGATGCGGGAAATTCAGGAGGCTCAGAAAGAGCACAGGGCAGCGTTGGATATGCTCACGAAGCAACTGTCTCAAGTTGCGATGTCGCTGGGGGAGCTGAGGGGAAATGAGGGAAAATCCCTGCTACTGTGCAGCCACCTGGTCGTGAAAACATCAGCGAAGTGTCCCTAAGATCAGGGAAAGTCTACCAAAGCCCTAGCCCACCTGTGATGTCTTCAGCATCAATGTCTGAATCAAGCCGTGAAGAGGAAGGAGAATCCAGTGGGGTGGATCAAGCAAAAGGGAGTGAGAAAGGCAAAGCGAAAGTGGGAGGTGAATCCTCAGAAGGAAGTCAGGGAGAAGAAGCAGAGAAAGTAAAGCCATATCCGTACCGAGGAATGGTGACAAGGAAAAGAGACGCCACGATTGACGTGGCTAATATGATCAAGGAAGTGGAAGTGAAGGTGCCTCTATTGACGGCCTTAAAGATGCCTCCGTACAGTAAATTCGACAATGACTACCCGGGGAGAAAAATCAACGAAGAAGGGAGACTTAATACAGAGGAGAACGTCTCTGCCGTGATCCAGAGAAGCGACCTCCCCTCCAAGAAGACTGATCCGAGAATGTTCACACTCCCAATTTTGATTGGGGAAATTCAAGTGGAGCACGCGATGTGCGATCTGGGGGCGTCTATCAACGTTCTACCATACTCCATCTATAGGAAGCTGGGAGCGGCCAAGCTCGCCGACACTGACATCATGATCTAATTGGCCGACAGATCATGTATTCACCCGGAAGGAATTCTGGAAGACGTGATTGTGAAGGTGAATAACTTTCTGTACCCAGCTGATTTTTTCGTAATTTAAATGACGGAGCCAGCAGCAAGGGAATCGAGTGGAGTCTTAGTGGCAAGGTCGTTCCTGTCTACGGCGAGGACCATAATAGACGTCTGTAATGGGACGATAAGCTTGGACTTCAATGGAGAGCAATTCACGTTCAATATCGATGAAGCCAAGAAGAGGCCGACCGACAGCGAAAACGTGTACTCAGTAGATGCGATTGAGCCCTTAGTACAAGAGTACTTGGAGGAAGAGTTCTTGAAAAGGCAGTTTATTGATTCCGCTGTTGATGAAGAAATCGAGAGAGAAGTTGCAGAGTGGTATGAGACCATGAATGTCGGAGAAATGGACGACCAAGCCATCGCGAAGGCGATGATGGATTTTTGTGAGCGCCCACGACCAGCTGGGTCAAGTGGGAAGGCTCAAGTGTCTAGCCTAGAGAGGCGGCTTGATCAAGGCAAGCCAATGAAAGGAAAAGCGGCAGAAGACCCTCTGCCCACTGAAGAGCAAAAGCCAGCAAAGGAATTGAAGCTACTTCCCGCACATCTAAAGTATGCCTACCTGGGGGAGGAAGAAACAAAGCCTGTCATCATCAACTGTCAGTTGACCCAGGGGCAGGAAGAAAGATTGTTGGAAGTGTTGAGAAGAAATCAGAAGACTATCGGTTGGAAACTGACAGACCTGGTGAGCATCAACCCAGACTTGTGTATGCATCATATCCGATTGGAGGAAGGAGCCAAACCACACCGCGACCAACAACGAAAGCTCAAACCCAACATGATGGAAGAGGTGCTTAAGGAAATTTTCAAGTTGGTCTCGATACGAATTATCTACTCCATTCCAGACAGTAATTGGGTTAGCCCAGTACACATGGTGCCAAAGAAAGGGGGAATCCAAGTAGTGAAGAATGAGAAAAATGAATTGATTCCGACGAGACCAGTCACTGGGTGGAGAATGTACATAGAATACAGGAAGCTGAACGCAGCTATGAAGAAAGATCATTTCCCGCTGCCCTTCATTGATCAGATGTTGGAGAAGTTAGCAGGAAAGCAGTACTTCAGCTTCCTGGATGGTTATAGTGGTTACTTCCAGATAGCGGTTATTCCGGAAGACCAAGAGAAGACGACGTTCACATGTCCCTTTGGCACTTACGCTTACAGGAGGATGTCGTTTGGTCTCTATAATGCCCCAGGCACTTTTCAAAGATGCATGATGAGCATCTTCTCTGACCTATTGGAAGACTGTATTGAGATCTTCATGGACGACTTCACTGTCTATGGAGATACATTCGATCAAGGGCTGCATAGCCTGACCAGAGTATTGGAAAGATGCCGCCAAAAGGACTTGGTCTTAAACTTTGAAAAATGTCATTTTATGGTTACTGGAGGAATTGTCCTGGGCCATGTAGTGTCAAGCGGGGGAATAAAGGTCGACCAAGCAAAGATAGCGGTCATTGCAAAACTCCCATATCCCTCCAACCAGAAGGAGATCAAAGCCTTTTTAGGCCACGCTGGGTTTTATAGAAGATTTATCAAGGATTTCGCAAAGATAGCCCAACCCCTGACGAGGCTACTCAAGAATGAGGTGGAGTTTGAATTCTCCGATGATTGCAAGACCGTGTTCCAACTGCTGAAGGACAAGCTGATAAGCTCTCCAATTATACGTGCCCACGACTGGACTCACCCCTTTGAGGTGATGTGCGATGCTAGCGACTATGCTGTGGGGGCAGTATTATGTCAGAAAATCGAAGGAAAGAGTTACGTAATCTTATATGCTTCCAAAACTCTAAATCAAGCACAGAAGAATTACGACACAACTGAGAATGAGATGCTATCGGTGGTCTACGCCTTCGAAAAATTCAGGCCTTATCTGCTAGGCTCAAAAGTGATAGTGTATACTGACCATGCAGCAATTAAATACCTGCTGGCAAAGAAGGAATCGAAGCTGTGACTGATTAGATGGGTCCTCCTCTTGCAAGAATTCAACTGGGAGACAGTGGATAAAAAGGGGAGCGAGAATAGAGTGGCGGATCACTTGAGCAGAATTTTGCAAGAAGACAACGGAGAGGCCATCTCTGATGCTTTCCCTGAGGAGCATCTCTATCTGATCAAGTCAGTTTCTAAACTTCACTGGATCAACCAGGCAGAGAGGGTTGATCAAGCCAATCAAGGAAAGGGACAACACACGAAGAAAGAACCATGGTTTGCTGACATGGGTAATTATTTGGTAACAGGCGAGTTGCCCGGAAGTGAAGAAATTACCAGAGCACAGAGGCTGAAACTCAAGAACGATTCCCGATATTTCTATTGGGATGATCCTTATCTGTGGAAGATGGGGGCAGATCAAGTAATCCGACGTTGTATACCAGAATGAGAGCAAGAGGACGTACTGGTCCACTGCCACTCACTAGCTTGTGGCGGTCACTTCGGGCTAAAGAAAACAGCAAGGAAAATACTTGACAGCAGCTTCTACTTGCCTTCCATCCACAGAGACGCTTACGAGTTTTGCAAAAGGTTCCCTCGATGCCAGCTTATGGGAGGGATTTCTACAAGAGATGAGATGCCTCAGATCCCCATAATTGTTTGTGAAATATTTGATGTATGGGGGATGGATTTCATGGGACCCTTCCCATCTTCTGAGGACAATCTCTACATCCTAGTGGCGGTGGACTATGTGTCCAAGTGGATTAAGCCAAAGGCAACGAGGACGTGTGAGTCCAGAGAAGTGGCGAAATTCTTAAAGTCAAACATGTTTACCCAATATGGGGTGCCACGGGCCATAATCTCTGACCAAGGAACTCATTTCGTCAATAGAACCATCGAAGCCTTGATGCGAAAGTATGAAGTCCACCACCGCTTGTCCACACCCTACCACCTGCAGTCCAATGGCCAAACCGAAGTATCGAACAGAGAAATCAAGGCAATTTTAGAGAAGACGGTCAATCCCACGAGGAAAGACTGGAGCCGTCGTCTGGAGGATGCGCTCTGGGCCTACAGGACCGCCTTTAAAATGCCTATCGGAATGTCCCCATACCGGCTGATATTTGAAAAAATGTGCCATCTGCCGGTGGGAGTGGATCACCAAGCTTTTTGGGCAGTGAAAGAAATGAATTTGAATGCCAAAGCTGGCGCTGAGGAAAGGAAGCTGCAGTTACAGGAGCTTGAAGAGCTCCGCCTTGATGCATATGATTCGGCCGTGTGGTACAAGGAGAAAACCAAGATGTGGCATGACAAGAACCTTCGCAAGAAGGAACTCAAGGTGGGCCAAACAGTGCTTCTCTTCCAGTCCAGATTCAAATTGATGCCCGGGAAGCTACGATCAAGATTGATTAGCCCTTATGCCATTGTCGCCATCAGAGCTAATGGAGCAGTTGAACTCCAGGGAAGCGATCCAGACTCACCTACCTTCATGGTGAATGGACACAGGGTGAAGCCGTACAGAGAATGAATGGAGGCATTTGTGGTGGACGACATTCCACTACTCATGCCTAACTCTCGCCAGTGAGCAGGTAAAGGGAGTGATCGGGTACTCATGGGTAGCCTGCTTGATCAAGCGACAATTTCTTAATCTATTTAACTGATCAAGTGACATCCTAGGGGAACCTGGTCAAGTCCTTAGTAATTAGTATAAATATTTTTCGGTTTTTAAGTTTTTATTTCTTAGGTAATTAAAGAGTCGGAAGTGGAAGGAAACTGATCAAGTGGAACTATTTGAGTCTGCATCTGGAATTCATTGACCACTTGATTAGTCGAATTTGAATTTAATTTGGTGGTACAGTGTTTGCATTGATCAGGGCAGGTGATGATAGGACGTGCGCAGTCATTGTAAAGATGTCAGGAAGCATCAACTACTGCATTGGACAGGATAGTACTGGAGAGAAGAGGCGTATCGGAGATGCTAAGCCAGTTGGCACTCTGAAAAGGCACGCCTGTACGTGAAGAGTCGCACGGATCTCAACAGCCGAGATATCAGTATAGAAGGCAGCCTTCAGATCCGTATACCACTTATATCCAAACCGCCTACAATACATTCCTTTTGCTCTCCCATACCGCTCAAAGATTCAAACCTTTGCCCAAGTTATCATCTTCTCTACCAAAACCTACCACCATTACCAGTAAAAATGTTGATTGAGCAACTTCCAACTTCATCCTCGTCTTCCAGTGCCGGCACTCATAAGCCTTATTTCATGCATCGGTTTAAGTGTAAAATGTACTCTACTTGATCGGTTTATCACGCAAAGCAAGTGTTAAATGCGCAGGAATGCCGCTTGACCAAGGCAACAAGGCCAAACTGATCAAGCAAGTACAATAGGCGAAAAAGGCCAGATTTCGGGGGAAGTTGATCAAGGGGAGTAATAAAGCAGTTAAGGAGGGGACCACTGGATGTCAGAAGAAGGACACGCGAGGCTATGAGCTGGATGGTGTGCAACATTCTGTTATCAAGGACAACGTTCTAGAAGGGGACACGTGCTGGAATATGAGACGCAAGGACAGAGCTGAGTCATGAATCTGTTGCTGAAAAGCGTCGTCATTCTAGAAGGAAAGCACGTAGCAATCAATGAGTCGCTCACTCTCAGCATGAGTGAATATTCCCTGCCAAGATCGTTATCCAGCTGTAGGTCGTGTCGAGCCTATAAATAGAGGATGTGCCACCACATGAAAAAGGATCCGATCCTTTACTTTTCGTCTTGTTTAGCTTAGTTCTCTAGTTTAGTTCAGTTCTCTAGAATAGCTTAGCTTAGCTTAGATAAAGTAATGCTTAGTTAGAAAGGGCGATTGAAGAAGCGCTGCAGAATACTTATTATCTGTCGGCGTAGTCTTAAGTTTCCCGCCGAGGCTCTTCTCGGTTTTACTTGCTTTCGTAGTTTCCAGAGTGTTAGCTTAGTTTAAAATTCACGTTGTACTGTTCTAGTTTAATCGAAGTTGTTTTCATTTTCATCTTCGCATTTACTGCTTTAGTTTCAGTTTCGTTATGATGCACTTGACCCAGTAGTTACATTTACCTTGTTCAAGTTAGCCAGTTTAATTCTGTCTAGAGTAAAATCAGTTGTTAAAAACTCCCAAGTTAAAGGGCGGCAGCGCCAACCCCCTGTTCACTATTCACACACTAGAGGCAAACATACCCCAAGGGGACCCCCCAATTCGTTCTCCTTCATGGTAAAGAGTCATCGGGTTGAGCCCTTCAGAGACAAGACCGAAGCGGGCACAGTGGAAGAAATTCCACTGATCCTACTTAATCCTGTCTAGTGAACAGGTAAAAGGAATGATCCGGTACTCGTGGGTAGTCTGCTTGATCAAGCAACTATTTCTTAATCTATTAATTTGATCAAGTGACATCCTAGGGGAAATCAGTCAAATCCTCTGTAGTGTAGTGTAAATATTTTTCGTGTGTTAGTTCTTAGAAATTAAAAGACGGATGTAAGGATGGAAGCTGATCAAGTGGAACTATTTGAGTTTTCATCTGAAATTAATTGTCCACTTGATCAGTACAATTAGAATTTAATTGGTTGTACAGTACTTTCGTTGATTAGGGCAGGTGATGAAAGGACGTGCGCAACCACTGAAAGGGTGTCAGGAGGCACCAACTGTTGCATTGGACAGAACATCCTGGAGAGAGTGAGGAAAAGGAAGGGAAAGGAGAGTGTCCATCCTCCTCCGAAGAGGATGCGCCCCTCAACCCGGGGCATTGTGATTTCTGATACTAATCGACCTGCCCCTCCACAACAGGGAGAGAGAGAGAGCTTCTATGGGCCCGAACATCCCGCAGGCTGCAAGGAAGGCCTGCAACACCCCCCGCCATCGACTATTCAAGACAGACTGTGGTGTTGACCACGGACCTCCTCAAGCGGATGCTGGAATTTGAAGACCCCAAATTGGCTGAGGAGGTCCACCAGAGAGTGACGCCCACGAAGCGCCTAAAAGCCGGCAAAAGAATCCATCAGCCAGCCCTGGAGACTATCCGGGTTGAGGAGAGATTTACCCAGTATATTACTGGGATTGGTTTTGAATGGCTGTTGGAAATCGAGGATACCTTCGTGCCCGAGGACCTGGCCAAGGAATTTTCACGTCCTTCCGGTTTACCGAAAGCACAAACTTGGAGGCAAGGAGCGTCTCCTTTCGGGTGTTCGGGCGTGAGCAGACGATGAGCCTGAACGAGTTCTCTGCGATGATGGGACCCTATACAGAAGCCCAAATCACTAGTGGAGAATGGTTCGGGCGTGATATTGGCCTTCCCCAAAAGAAGCCGGAGTTTGATCATCAGGCCGTCTGGCAGGCCGTGTGCAACGGAAGTGCCCCCGACTTTAAAGCCTCTGAGTCTAGAGGAATCCACATTGCTGATCCGGCCCTCCGCCTTACCCAGGTCTACCTTGCCTGCAATCTCCTTGGCTAAGCCAACACTCTGGCGATCATTACTCTGGTCGAACTCTACTTTATGTGGAGCATGAAGGAGCAGAGGAGCGTGCATCTTGGCTACTAGCTGGCTTATTTGATAAATCAGATTGCCACTCGCCCTGCCCGTCACCTCAACATCTGCCATCTGCTAGGAGCCTACTACTTAAGGAGGAATTGGACCCCAGTGCTCCACAGGGAAGTGGGGCGCCCTAGCCGTTGCCCTATGCCCGAAGTATTTAACCTGGATTTCTTTGTAAGAATACAGGTACTTGAACGGCTACCCAGCGGGAAGCTTCGCTTCTACCCAAAGGCTAGGCAGGAGAGGCAAATGGAGCAACATGAGACCAGGAGCGAGGACAAGAGGAGATCGGCCGAACGTCCAGAAAGCTCAGCGAGGCAACAGAGGCAGAGATAGGAGATGGTGCCCCTTACGGGGGCAGAACCAGAGGAGGCTACACGCACTGACCGCGAATGGAAGCTCCGCATGGAGAAGATGCTTACGCAGCTGGTGGAGAACTCACAAGCCCAACTAGTTGCTCAAGCTAGGATTCTGCAGGCGATCCGCCAACAGACCCTTGCTAGCCAACCACCACCTCCCTCTACATCCTCTCCAACTCGGCGCCCATCATCCTCCCGGCCAACCTCATCATCTCCCAGTCAACCCCCCAAGAAACATCGAGTACAACCCCTCCCCCCGATCTCTACCCGTTTCAAGTTCCTTAAACAATTTTATTTTTATTCATTTTGGTATGTATAACTGATATTCTGCTCCACATCACACTTAGACCTATGTTGGGTCTAAGTGTGAGAAGTGTGCATGCCTATTTTTGCTATCTGCTTTGTCTGCCTGTCTTTATTTGTTTTGGGTTTTGATGTTTTCCTGTGTTTACTGGCATGTTATTGATTGTTGGCACTGTCTCACACTTAGCCCAGTGTCCGGTCTAAGTGTGAGAAGTTTCTCTTGTTTGTTGTTATGCCGCTGCCTGTGCCTAACCCTTTTTCCACTGCATCCAGTCCCTCGAGGACGAGTTCATATGCAGTGGGAGGGGGGTGGGTTAGTTACAGTAAAATCATACATGTAAAAAAATTTCAAAAATACAAAATATCAGTTAGTTATAAATAGGCAATATGCATGAAATTGGATAAGTGGAAGACTTGATTGCTTTTTGGAAGAGTAAGAAAAATGATTCAGTATGCTTACATGTAAAAACTTGATTGCATAAAAATTTGATCAAGTTGAACGACGCAAGTATGATGGAAACGCTCATTTTTTAACCAACTGTGAAGCCTCTCTATATGTGAGTTATAAGCCAAAAGTAGAACACTTTCTACTATATTTACAAGAAATTTTTTTACGAGAGGCTGACTTTTAGTATTGAAATGAAAATTGCACAAGTAGTAAGGACTAAAGGCACTAGGACTTAGCCATTTGAGCCGTTTCTCTTCTTTCGTTCCACGAACCCACCTCGTTAATCAAGGCACGCCTTAGTTAACCACTTTGAGCCAATACAACTCTTACTCGTTCTTTGAAATCATAAAACCCAATTTTATATTTTATATCACGTGAGAAAAAGGGGTCAAAGAGATGAAATTTTTCAAAAGGAACAAAAGGGGATAGCAATAGAATAGTCGAAATAAATGTTAGCCGGGTTAATCAAATTAGACAATCGGGTTGATCAAGTCATCAAAAAAAAAATGTTGAGAAAAGTTTGAGAAAAAGAAAGGGCAGGAAAAATTTGTAACCTGACCCAGCAAGTCGGAAGTTAGAAAATAAAGCCTAAAATTCAAGGCTAGAAGTTGTCACTTGACCACGTAAGATATCTAGTAGCGAAATAAATAGTTCAAATCTCTGGTCTCTTGACTCATGTGTTTTTCTTTTCTCAGTTTATATTTTAAACTTGAACCCCTAGGACCCTACCCTAACACTCTACTACCCCTAAGCCCCATTACACCCGAAATAAAGACCTTAAGACACTATCTTGTGCAGTCCGATTCGAGGTGTTAAAATTATGGCAATACCGAGTGAACAGTCCTAACATCTCTGGTGAGAAATGAGTGACTGAGTGAATCCAACAGTGGTTTAAATTGAGCAATCTTGACAAACTGACACCTTGATCAAGCAAACGCAAAAGAGAAGAAACATAAGCTGCTGGCGAATGGATTGACCTCGACCTCGGGTATGATTGTTGGAATTTTATTCGGTCTAATGTATACAGGTGAATATGTGTTTCGAGTCTTGTTTTCTTTTTCTTTTATTTTCTTGAAATGAGTAAACCATGCCTGAAACTTACCTTATCTTTTCTTTTCTTTTTCTTTATACTTGGGGCAAGTATGTTTTAAGTGTGAGCAATTTGATAAGACTCATTTCATGCATCGGTTTAAGTGTAAAATGTACTTTACTTGATCGGTTTATCGCGTAAAGCAAGTGTTAAATGCGCAGGAATGCCGCTTGACCAAGGCAACAAGGTCAAACTGATCAAGCCAGTACAATAGGTGAAAAAGGCCTGATTTCGGGGGAAGTTGATCAAGGGGAGTAATAAAGCAGTTAAGGAGGGGACCACTGGATGTCAGAAGAAGGACACACGAGGCTATGAGCTGGATGGTGCGCAGCATTCTGTTATCAAGGACAACGTTCTAGAAGGGGGACACGTGCTGGAATATGAGATGCAAGGACGGAGCTGAGTCACGAATCTGTTGCTGAAAAGCGTCGTCATTCTAGAAGGAAAGCACGTAGCAATCAATTAGTCGCTCACTCTCAGCATGAGCGAATATTCCCTGCCAAGATCGTTATCTAGCTGTAGGTCGTGCCGAACCTATAAATAGAGGATGTGCCATCACATGAAAGGGGATCCGATCCTTTACTTTCCGTCTAGTTTAGCTTAGTTCTCTAGTTTAGTTCAGTTCTCTAGAATAGCTTAGCTTAGCTTAGATAAAGTAATGCTTAGTTAGAAAGGGCGATTGAAGAAGCCCTGCAGAATACTTGTTATCTGTCGGCGTAGTCTTAAGTTTCCCGCCGAGGCTCTTCTCGGTTTTACTTGCTTTCGTAGTTTCTAGAGTTTTAGCTTAGTTTAAAATTCACGCTGTACTGTTCTAGTTTAATCGAAGTTGTTTTCATTTTCATCCTCGCATTTACTGCTTTAATTTCAGTTTCGTTATGATGCACTTGACCCAGTAGTTAAATTTACCTTGTTCAAGTTAGCCAGTTTAATTCTGTCTAGAGTAAAATCAGTAGTTAAAAACTCCCAAGTTAAAGCATGGCAGCAGCCAACCCCCTGTTCACTATTCCCACACTTAATACACCAACTTCTCTGTGGGATCGACCCCGAACTTTCCGCTTTACTGTTAAAGTAGTGCAAAATTGGAAGTTACAAATTACATTGGTGGTTAAACGAGCGAAAGCGAGATCGACTTGATCAAGTGTCAATGATATTTGCTAACTGATCCAACCGGTTCAGTTATCTTTCCATTTAACTTGGTCTGAATCCGCGCTTGTCGTTTTAAGCCTCGCCAAGCACCGACGGTGGTGACCAGAGCACTTCCTCCCAACCCCAAATAGAAACCCCAGTCCTTCCACACCAACCACCCCCAATCCACCACAAACCAGCGTCGCCGTTCCACCTCCCGAGGTGGACGAAGAGGCCATTCGGCGCCTAACCAGAATCCTCCGGAGTATGCCCCCTGAGATGGATACCGCGACTGTTTACGCCAACGTAAAATCCCGACTTAGAATTTTCCGGTCGAGGGACTCCGCCACAACCTCCGCACCCCAAAACCCTCCATCTACTACCCAATCACAGGCCCCCTTCCACACCCCTCAACCTACACCCGCATTCCCACTGGTACAGTACAGTGGGGACGATTCTGACGAACAAGAGGGAGGGGCGCAGCCACCGCCGTCCAGGCCAAAGAAGCAGGATCCGTGCCTCCACATGCAGAGGGCACGTCTGCTCAGAATGCTCTGTCACCACCAAGTGGCGGGGGTTCAAACTCCCCTCTCCAAGGGCCCCCACAACCGACAGAGGTTGTCAACATCGACGACGACTCTACGGATGACTTCATCCCTCCCCCTAGTGAAATTCTACTACAACAACGGGAGGCAGAATGGAATTTTATTCCAAATGTAGAGGACGAGCCGGAGAGGGTGGAGGAGCTACTGCGCCACCGAACCCGCCGGATGAACATAAAGAGTATGATGGAGGAGATAGAGGCCAGGAGGGCCAATCTGATGAGGAGAGAGGCGGAGCCAGAGCAGACGCCCCGCGTAGAATGGAGGCTGGTGGACGAGGAAGAGCAAGGGAACCACAGGGCTGGAGTGGCTGTTGAGGACAGCCAAGTTAGGGCAGAGAGAGAGAGGAAGAGGAAAGGGAGGAGTGTTCTCCCTCCTCCGAAGAGGATGCGCCCTGCAACCCGGGACATTGTTATAGCAGATGCAAACCAACCTGACCCTCCACAAGAAGGAGATGAGGGCAGCAAATCTGAGGCTGGAGAGCTTCGATGGGCCCGAACATCCCACAGACAACAAGGAAGGCCTGCAACACCCCCCGCCGCCAACTATTCCAAACAAACTATGGTGCTGACCACGGACCTCCTCCAGCATATGCTGGAATTCGATGACCCCAAGTGGAATGAGGAGGTCCACCAAAGGGTGACACCCCAGAAGCGGCTAAAGGCCGGCAAGAAACTCCACCAGCCAGCCCTAGAGACTATCCGGGTTGAGGAGAAATCTACCCAGTATATCACTGGGATTGGTTTTGACTGGCTGCTGGAGATTGAGGAGACCTTCGTACCGGAGGCCCTGGCCAAAGAATTTTTCACGTCCTTCCGGTTCACCGGGAGCACGGACTTGGAGGCCAGGAACCTCTCCTTTAGGGTGTTCGGCCGTGGCCAGAAGATGAGCCTGAACGAGTTCTCCATAAGAGGCACAAGTCGCCAGTGGGTAGTGGTTCGGCCGCGACATTGGCCTTCCTCAGAGGAAGCCGGAGTTTGATCAGCGGGACGTCTGGCAGGCCTTGTGCCCCCGCTTTAAAGCCTCTGAGTCCAGAGGTACCCATATTTCTGATCCGGCCCTCCGCCTTGCCCAGGTCTACCTAGCCTGTAATCTCCTTGGCCAAGCCAATACACTGGCGATCATTACTCTGGCCGAGCTCTACTTTATGTGGAGCATGAGGGAGTAGAGGAAGGTGCACTTTGGCTACTGGCTTGCTTACACGATAAATCAGATTGCCACTCGCCCTACTCGCCACCTCAACGTCTGCCATCTTCTTGGAGCCTATGTAAAGCGAAATTGGACCCTGGTGTTCCAGGAGGACGTGGAGCATCCTAGCCGCCAAGCCCGAATTATTTGACTTGGATTTCTTTGTAAGAATACAGGTACTTGAACGGCTTCCCGGCGGGAAACTTCGCTTCTACACGAAAGCTAGGCAGGAGAGGCAGAAGGAGCAGCAGGAGACCAGGCGCGAGGAAAGGAGGAGGACGGCCAATCGACCGGCGAGCCCTGAGAGGCAACAAAGGCGAAGGCTGGAGATGGTGCCCATAACGATGACAGAGCCAGAGGAGGCTGCACGCGCTGACCGCGAGTGGAAGCTCCGCATGGAACACATGCTAATACAGCTGGTGGAGAACTCACATGCCCAGCTGGTCGCTCAGGCCAGGATTCAGGAGGCTATCCGCCAACAGACCCTTACCAGGCAACCACCACCTCCCTCTACAAGCTCTCCTCCAACTCGGCGCCCATCGTCCTCCAGGCCACCCTCAGCATCCCCTGGTCAACCCTCCAGGAAGTAATAGTACAACCCCCCTGAACTCAGCTCAATTTTACCTCAAAACAATTTACATTTTTATTTTGGCATGTATAACTGATATTCTGCTCCACTCTTACACTTAGACCTTTGTTGTATCTAAGTGTGAGAAGGTTATGCATGTGTTATTGGTTTCTATCTGCCTTGTGTTTTGGTTATATTTTTCTGTGTTTATTGGCATGTTTTGATTGTTGCCACTATCTCCTACTTAGCCCAGTGTCTGGTCTAAGTGTGAGAAGTTTTCCTTGTTTTGTTTATTGTGTCGTTGCCTGTGCCTAACTGATAAGTCGTATACCTTGGTTACTGGTCAGTATAATGTGCATAATTAGATTATATCTGCAAAACAGTTGCTAAAGTGTGCAGGGAAAGGGTTCTAGTCAGTATGGAAAGAGTCGGATAACTCAGGTGAAAAGAGCGCCAGAAGGGTGCAATACTGACCAGGATGCATGCCAAAAAAGGCTCGAGATGGAGAAGAAGGATTGCTGGGAAAGATCAAGCGCAAATAAGGGCAAAAGAGTCATTTCACGAGAAGAGTCTACCCTAAAAATCAAGGGCAAGCCTCCCTATAAAAGGAAGCCACTTGGAGAGAAAAAAAAGATGATCATCAACTTTAGGACCTCTACACTTAGTTAGAATTTTGTCTTGGTAGATCATTCTTTTCGGCATTGTCCTACATCTTTTCGTTCCTCGCCACAGCCATGGTCACCTGAAGTTCACCAGTTCGCCGGAGTTCCACATTATCTCGTTCCACCCAGTTCGTTGCGTAGTGATAGTCATTTCTTCGCTCGGAGTGGCAAAACAATCTTTAATTGCTTTCGTAGTTAATCTTACTTGTTTTTCTTACGTTGGATCTGTTGCATTTTCAATACTTGTTGACTTTGAAGTACTTTGGTTGAGATCCAGACGTTTTATTACTATAAGTTGTTTTTGTGCATCGGTTTATGTTTGATTCAGTTTCTTTCTGCCTGGATAGTGTAGATCTAGTTGGTACTGTAATTTCCAAGTGTTGAATGCATATTTTCATTTCTAAGTTGATCGTTCTAAGTTTGTGAATTTAGTTTGATGTTAGATTTAGATTTAAGTGTTAAGTGCGAAGGCTTAGTTCATGTGATTTCTGCCACCTTGCATGCTACCCAGTTAGCGTAATTTCAGTTTCGCTAGTTTAATCTTTTGATTTGGAGTTTAAATTGTTAGATTTGTTTTCGTGAATTGTTAATCTGAAACTCTCGTTGATGAATTATGGGTTTGTTGATCTGAGTGTATTCATGTGGAAGAAGATAACATCCACATCTAAGTTTGAGACCACTTTTGCTTTTTAGTCACCTTTTTTTATATTTTTTAACACCTTCACGGTGGAGGGTTCGTGGGTCCCTCATCCCTATATATCATTGAACAAAACTTTACAAAGCCATGTCCAAAAGTGACATGAGGGAAATTAAGGGGTAGAACAATGTCTCATCCCCAAATGGGACGGACACCAATCTATTCCGTGTAGAAAATTAGCTACTATCCAAAACCAAACAACTGTGATGTCTAATTCTCGTCCGGCCCAGTGTCTCCATCCTCCAGACGGATGTTCGGCACTCCCATTCGTTCTAACCGAACCATTGCATTAAGGAGCCTAGAAGCTGATTCTGTGTCCATTTCTTGGGGTTGAGAAGTATCTCCTCCCAACTGTGCCAAAAGCCCAGCCGCCTTGTTGCCTTCTCGGTGAGCATAGCTGAATTTGAACATGCCTTCCCTCACAAGGCCTCAAATTTTGACCATCGTGTATCGGCTAGCTGCCGGACCCCATTCCCTTGAGTCAATGACTGCCTTTGCTTGCTATGAGCTTGTTTCAACCCATGTCAATAAGCCTCTCCTCTTGGCTAGTTGCATTCCTCGGTGTATGGTTTCAAGCTCGGCCTCTAGCTCGGTGTGTGCGTCTAGAGGAGTGTAGAACGCAACGACCAGATTGCTGAGATGATCTCGGATGATGCCTCCTCCGCCAGCTCGGTCCGTACTCGTGTCATATCTGCCCATAGTATTCAATTTGACCCATGGAGCATCCGGAGGGTGCCATTTGATTGCCATGGCCCTTCGCACCGGTGCGTTCGTTCGTGGTGGGGGAAGGGTCAAACCCTCGTAACGAATGAACTTAAAATGCTTCGCTCGCGCCCGCCCACTTTCCACCAGCTTCTGGAAGTGTAACCTGACTTGCCATACCACGTTATAGAACCTGAAGCGTACCCCATTGTGTCGGCAATTATTCCTCTCTGCCCAAAGGTACCAAAGTATGATGCAAGGGAGAGTCCGTGCCATATGATCCTTTGCAGTCTGGTTGATTCTTTTAGACCAAACTTCGATTCTGGTTGGAATGGAGTCACCCGGCCGGAGGAGGTGGCTCATGCCATCAAACCATTCGTCAAAGAGCCTCCAAACCATGGCCGCCCCTTGCCCATTCACGAAGAGGTGTTGCAGAGATTCGGTTCCTGGGTGCCCGGGGCAGCATTGGCATTTTGAGGCCAAAGAAATGTTCCTCCATTGGAGCTTTGCATCAACCGGAATTCTATTCGAAACGAGCCTCCACATGAAGACCGACACTGTTGTTGAGAGGCCACTATGCCAAAGATCGCCGAGAGCCGGGATGCAAGGACGTCGAGCCCGGTTGGAGTCCCAAGCCGAGGCGAGAGAGAAGTTTCCGCATCGTGACAAGATCCTTCTCGGTACATCAAGGCTGTCGGGAAGGATAGGGGTGTTCATGATTTCCTCGGCCACAGAGGATGGCATGCCCGTTTGATTGCGGGTGGTGCTAACCTTAGCCCAATCCCATTGCCCGTTCCTCCAGAAGTCCTCGACCCTTGCATTGGGGTCACCCCTTGTACCGATACATAGGTCTCTAATTGGTTTATCCCCGAGCCAAATGTCGTCCCAAACCAAGACCCTTCATTCACCAATGATCCAACGGATGTTAGGCTGGGCGAGAGGCCAAGCAGCTGCGAGCCTTCGCCAAGTCGGGCTGCTCCTGCCCGATGGCAACCGGGCCAAAGGTGATTTCGAAGTGCAATATTTGATGTACATGTGTGAGGCCCATAGGGAGGTTTGCTCTCTGAACCGCCACCATAATTTGACATTGAAGGCTTTCAACACATCCTCAAATCTTCTTAGTCCGAGGCCTCCTTCCATAGTGGGTAGACAAACCTGGTCCCATGCGATCCAGTGGGTTCTTCTTTTACCCTCCGCGGAGCCCCAGAAGAATCTTGCAATTTGTTGTTCCAGGAGCTGAAGGGCCCCTTTTGTCGGTTCGATCGCTTGGAACACATGAATCGGTATGGCCTCAATGGTGCTTTTGATCAACGTCAACCTGCCTCCTAAGGATAAATGCCTATGTGCCCACCCTGAGGTTCTTCTTGAAATTTTCTCTCGGAGGAAGAGGAACATATCGGTCCGTTTGTGACCCTTGTAGATAGGGACTCCGAGGTAAAGGAAGAGGAATGTTCCTCTTGTAAAACCTCCATCCGTTTCAACCGTGCCAGCCCAATCACCATTGTTCCCCGTAATGTAAAAATTACTCTTCGAGAGATTAACCTTCTGCCCCGAGACCGCCGTGTACTCGTTCAGGCAAGATCTTACCCGTCGGATGGGTTCGATCGCCGCTTGCGTAAAGATAACGATATCATCAGCATAAGCCAAGTGACTAACCTCAGGACACGCGCGTGTGGACTTGAAGGTCATCTATTTCTTCCCCAAGATCAATTCGTTCAAAGCTCGTGAGAGATACTCCGCTGCGATGATGAAAAGTGATGGTGAGATGGGGTCCCCTTGGCGCAGGCCACGTGTGGACTTGAAAATACCAGTTGGGGCTCCATTGACCAACACCGAGAACCAACAATACCCAATGCATCTTTCGATGAGGCTCAGCCACGCTTCCGGGAAGCCCATGTGGCGCATGACTTTGATCAAGAATGTCCATTGAACCAGGTCGTAAGCCTTTGCCATATCTATCTTAAACGTTTGGTGCTGGCCTCCTTTGGTATAACTCGTGGAACAATTCTTGCGCAAGGAGGACGTTGTCATTTAGAAGCCTTCCCTTAACGAAACCACTTTGGTTCGGAGAGATCACCTTGGGGAGGATGGGGGCCAGCCTTGAAGCAAGGATTTTCGTAATAATCTTGTTTGAAACGTTGCAAAGGCTTATTGGACGGTAATCTGACCATGACGCCGGATTATCCTTTTTCGGTAAGAGTACAATCATCGTCGTGGTAATACTTCGTGGGAGGAAAGCCCGTTGAAGAACTGTGCTACCACCTCCACTACATCCCAGCCAATAATGTTCCGACAACTATGGTAGAAAGATGTTGTATACCCATCGGGACCCGGTGTGCTATCTGCTGAGATACTCCAAACTGCACGCTTAACCTCCTCCTCGCTGGGCAGTATAGCAAGGCTCTCCAAGTCCGGGATGTGTGGATGTTGTTGAATCAGGTTAAGGTCCGGTTCGGCCAGGGGAGAGGTCGGTGGAGCGAGTAACTCCTGGAAGAAATTTTCCGCTGAGTCTTTAATCTCTCTCTCCTCTGTGATGGTTCGGTTTTCCGAGTGGATTCCGTGGATTTGGAGTCGAGATCGCTTTTGTTTAACCCAACTTTGATAGAACTTCGTATTTCTGTCCCCCTCCTTAATCCACCGGACCGCTGCCCTCTGTCTCCAAAGGTCCTCCTCCATTTTCAGTAGGAGGATGTAATCTGCAATAACTTTATTAACTCGGCACCTGTTGGTTGGAGATGGATCAGCTTCAAACGCCTCCTGGGCCATGGCAATGCTCGATTCGGCCTCTTTAATGTTAGCGTGGAGGTTTCCGAAGACCACTCTATTCCATTCTTTGAGAACCTTTTTAAGCCTTGACAGCTTGGTTTGCAAGTTGAGGATTCCTCCAGCCTCAGTGGGTTGGTTCCAACACGACTCCACAATGTCTCTAAACCCCTCGTGTCTCAGCCACATGTTCTGGAACCGGAAGTTTCTACCTTGCGTCCGTGGGCCCTCTGTTTTGCACCGCACGAGGACAGGGTCGTGGTCTGAAGCGACCCGGGGCAGGATCGTAATCCTTGTCACTTCAAGCACGCTGGTCCAATGTTCGTTTATGAAGACTCTATCGAGCCTTTCCAATAGGTTGTTCCTAGCCCAAGTGAAAGACGCACCATCGAAACCCACATCCACCAATCTGCAATCCTCGATTGCCTCCGCAAAATCTAACATCTCCGCTCGTCTATTAAACTCACTCCCGGACCTTTCCCCGTGGATTGAGAATGGTGTTGAAATCCCCTCCAATAATCCACGGCAGGCTCTCCAAGTTGTCCGTGAGATCCCGCAACTTATCCCAAAGAGGGTATCTATCCGCACGAGCGCATTTAGCATAGATTGTCGTGACTGCCACAGGATGGGAAATTGAATCCGAACTGAATATACCGTGGAGAGCTTGCTCGGAGTCATCAATGATTTCGAAATTTATTCCTTCTCTTATGAAGATCCAAATTTTCCCCGCGGTGTTCATGCCTTTGTAGTTAAGGCCGAAGAGCTTCGAATAAAACTCCGGGTTTGGGGCGGTGAAAGGTTCCATTATTGCCATGAAAGAAATATTATAAAGAGCAATTAGTCGTTTGATAACATTGCGGGAAGAGGTTTTCACAATTCCCCGCACGTTCCAAAACAAAAGATTACTTGACATAATTAATTGGATGAGGACTTACCCGAGCGGGTTGAAGGCCGCCCCGTTGAATCCATCTTCCAGTTCTTGTCACCTCTGACTCGTTCACCGAGGGAAGGGGGTTCGTCCTCCACCATGTTCAAACTAAGATGTGCCACAATCTCCATTCCAACCACCTCCTCCTCCTCGGGTTGCTCCGTTTCAAAAGCTTCCCGCTCCATGAGGGTATGATATTTATTAATGCTCATGAAATTTTCAAGGTCGTCTCCGGGTGCCACCAACCCTTCCGTCTCGCGGCCTCCCAGTTGAGAGCCACGTCTAGTTGGGGTGGACGGCCCGCTTGAGGTCTTGCGTCCCGGTCGTCCCCGAGGTTGCCACCTCCCGTCCCCCAAATCGTTCGGCCCTCTGGCCTCCTTTTGAGCTCCTTTTCCATGCCCATATGTTGTGGGGTTTGGCTTATCGTGTCTGTGTCTTTCTCCCCATCGCTCTGGTTCAATAACATCCGGTATGCGTGTGGCCGTGTGGCGAAAGCCATCTTGGTCTTCGGGAACCATGACCGGGGTTATATGTTGTGGCCGAGCTTCCTCCTTATCCCGTCGGTGCCATTCGGAAACAACCTTATTTCCACTATGATGAGACGGTTTTTCAGTCGTATTGTAATCACTATCTGATTTCCTCCTTGCCAAGGGGACGTCGTAGTTCCTCTTCGTCGGCCTTTCCCTCTTCCCCGACGCATAGCATGTGGAGGCCGAGTGACCCACGTGCCTGCATTCCGAACAAAACGCCAGAATCTTGTCCCATTTGATGTTTTGGATGGACACCCTACCACACATATCCAAAATTATTTCCTCCGCCACAGGTTTGGTGATGTCTATCTCCACGCAGATTCTCGCAAAAGACAACCTCGATTTGTTAGTCGTGGCGCGATCAATCTGAATCGGGTTCCCTAGGAGCTTTCCAATAGCAAACAATATTGAATCATCAAAGAGATGAATAGGAAGTCCGATTAAATTACACCATATGGCTGTAATCGGCGATTCAAAATATACACCGAAATCCGGTGTCCACTTGAAGACTCGCATCGGGTGCCTATCCACATACCACACCGAGGTATCCTTCGGGCCATTGAGAAGTCGGGAATAGTCACTAAGATCCTCTAGTTGGATAACAACATGTTTTGCGTTAATGTATTTCCAAGAGAAGCCTCTAATGAACTTCATATTATCTAAGGCCTTTTGTATTTGATTTGAAGCCGGGATAGAATGCGGGAACTTACCTACAATAGCAAATCCCAAAGTGTCGGCCAATTATTGTGTCTCGCTCCCGAAGAAGTAGATCGACGGGACGCCATTGCTTGAGGAAGCAAACCCCATGTTCTTGATTTTATCCGGCTTGAAAATATGTGGGCCTTTCGGGTCCGGCTGGGTGCGAAGGATATCCGCCATCGAAGGCTGCTTGTGCGGTTCCCGTCCCTTGTTCGGAGTAAATTGGTTGTGTCTTTCGGCCGGTTGCTCCTCCTCCCGAGCCACATTCTCCAAAGCCTTCGGGTCCCCTTGGTGATTTGTTCCATGCAAGCTCTGTTCGTGTCTCGACCTTCCCTTCCATGCCGACGCCTCCCCTATTTCAAAAGAATTACAAAGTCTTTTGGTTCGGCCCTTTTCGAGTGGTGGGAAATGGTCAAGATACTGCTGGTTCGGGGCAGGACTCCTTCCTCCCTCCACGAGTGGTTCGTCGATGCAAGACCCGGCTCCTATCGTCACTTGAGTTAAGCTTGAGCCATGCAATTTCTTTGCATCAACTTGGATGAGTGGTTGGGAGGAGATTCGGTCCAAGGTTTCGGCAGAATCGAGGTGTGCCAGGTACAACAGGGATAGTTTTGGCTACTCAAATGACTCACCCATGCAGCAATCACGTGATCCATGGCTAGGGAATGAAGCCAATTGCCTTTCGTCAAGGAATCTTGTCTCTATTGCCATATCCGGAAAGTTGACCACATCACCTTTTGTTTGCTTTGTCTCCACTCCAGCCGCGATAGCTGCCCCCTAGGATGTACCGTCTTGTCGGGCACCGGAGCAACGGTCATATCTACGCCGGTCGGAAGTTGCGCGACTAACGGAATCATCGCAATTTTGGAATTCAAGGTCTCCGGCCACTTGGGGTGCTCCAACGTTGAGGGGGCCAGTTCTCTTCCGTCGTTTGGAGCTTTCTCACCGCCTTTTCCATCCCATGGCTGACCGGAGTATAGGACTATATCTTTGCAAATAGGGTAAGCCTCTTCTGGCGAGTCCTCCTTCGACCGGTCACTACTTTCTTCGGACCTCTTGCTTTCCTCTCTTACCGCTGCCATGTTGAGCTCCTCTATGAGGTTTTTCTTGTAGCCACTCTTTCGGACCTCCTCACCGTCTCCATCATCGGCAAAAGCTCTCTTGAATTCCGGTTTTGTTGAAGGGGAGGGCGAAGCGTTAAATCTTTTCTTCCCCTTTCCTTTCGTTGTCGGCCGCGGGATGGACTTCCCATTTTCAGCCGGTCTCTCATGCTTCTACGAGCTTCCTTTTTACACATCAACGCACTTGTGATGGCGTCGCCAGCGGACTGAAACAAGGTCACCGGTGTATCATCCTTCTCATGAGCCGAATCGTCCATGGTTGTCGTCCGGCTCCCCAAGTGTGGCCGGGGGTTCCGGTTGTCTCACCCGACGGGGAAGACCGCCAATAACCGTTTGAAGCAAGCGTTTTAGATAGAGAAACTTAAGTGACAACCCAACCTGTCAGCCTAGTCACCTAACTACCACTTATTCACTAATATTCTGTTTAGCCTTTTATAGTAACCCGTACCTTCCAGATATTTTTTGAAACATAATGTTCCCTCAATCTCACGTACACATCTGCTTGTTAATCATTTTTCACACCTCCTAGTCAGTAGTGTACCACCTTAATTTCCAGTCTAGATAGAATCTCAACCCAAAGTGTGGTAGCTAACCAACAATTCAAGAATATCACCACAATTACCAAAGCGCATTCATCTCTGTGGGATTCGACCCTTACATCCACTATACTAGTCAGTAGAAGTGGGTTGAGGAATTATTGATACCAGGTTCAGGCTTAGCTGAGACTTCCATCCTGATCAGTACGACACATCCTTTGCTTGACGCGACACCTGCTCAACCTGGCACTTATCAAATGGCGCCGTTGCCGGGGATGAATGGCGTTATTTACTGTTCTTGTATGTGATACTTTGGCGTACGTATTGTGTATAACTTTTCTCTTTTCTTTTTCTTTCAGTTTATGAGAAGCAGTTCGGCTCCTGACCATTGGTGACCGAAGATACTTCAACGAGGGACTATACTCGTGACCACTCGTTCTGGCCTGTCGACAGCCCTGTCTGACCTAGGCACGAGTAGTGACGAAGAGCAAGACACCATAGAAGGAGGAATACCAGAACATGTGCTACAGTTGGAGGGTAACCCAAGGATAATGGCTGCCCATATAGATGAAGACCCGGAGATAGGGACGTTGAACGCGCATACCGAAGGAGAACCGCCGCAAGGTATAGTTGTCACCCCAGGACAGACGGCTTGTGATGTGAAGCCCCATGTTATTGCAATCCTGCCCACGTACTGTGGGAAGAGCTGTGAAGGCCCTTACGAATTCCTTCATGAGTTCTGTAAAATTTGTAGGGCACAGAGAAGGCCAGCGGGGGCAACCGAGGATGACTACAGATTGAAAGCTTTGCCGTTCGTCCTAAAAGGACAGGCCAACACATGGTTCATGTGCCTGCCACCCGACTCCATTGAGAGTTGGGCCGATTTCAAGTCAGCCTTCTTAGGCGAGTTTTTTCCGTCATCTAAGACGAGTGCGCTGAAGAGAGAGATAACCAGTGTGAAGCAAGGTTACGATGAACCCTTGAGTGATTATTGGGTGAAGTATGAGTCTTTTGGATGCATGTCTGAACCATCGTATGGCCGATATAGAGATACATCATACCTTTTATGAGGGGATGAACAAGGCAACAAAAGACTTGGCAAACTCGTCGTCAGGAGGAAGCTTCACACAACTGGTCCTAGGGAAGCTTTTGAGCACAAAGAAGGTTAGTTCATATGCAGTGGGAGGGGGGAGGGTTAGTTCCAATAAAATCATACATGTCAAGTTGTTTGAAAAAATACAAATATCAGTTAGTAATAATTAGGGCAGTATGCATGAAATTGGATAAGCGAAAGACTTGATTGCTTTGGGAAGAGCTAGAAAAAGGACTCAGTATGCTTACATGAAGAAACTTGATTGCTAAAACTTGATCAGTTTGAACGACGCAAGTATGATGGAAATGCCCAATTTTAAAATCATCCGTGAAGCCTCTCTATATGTGAGTTATAAGCCAAAGTAGAATACTTTCTACTATTTTTACAATGAAAATCATTATATTTTCTAACATGGTATCAGAGAAGATTCGATCACTAGGATCGATCGCTGCCTCTATAGCAAAAAAAATCCCTAAACCTTTCCAAATCGCCGGCGAATAGCCCTAGCGGCGGCGAGGCAATGATCAAGCAGAAACCAAAAGGAGTCGTAATTCCTAAATCCTTCTTCCAATTTCAGCGCTGCAGGTTCAACTCCAATGGAGAAATTCGTGTTCGATCCCCTCAGCGATGAGGAAATCGACCACTGCACCGACGGCGACTCCGAAGAAGAAGTTGAAGTTTCCGACGACGAAGAAGTAGTACGGAAAGACAAGAAAACTCGGTCTCCCTGGGATTTCTCCTCCTACACCGAATTGATCGCCGATGAGCACGCGCGACGGAGCACAACTTCGATAGACTACAAAATTAGTAAAGCTCTCGAGCGGCACCCCATCGCCTCCGCAGAAGAAGCTAATTCTGAGGATTGGTCGGATTCCGAAATCGAGATCCAGGACGGTTATAGGTCTGAAGAGGAAGAGGGCGATGACGCCCCGACGACTAGTGGATATGCTGAAAAAGCATTCTATTCATCCGAGGATGGTGTAACCTTCGAAGCTAACTCGTTTCTGGATTTTTTACTCTTGAGGCCATTGCTATTGGCGTGTAAAGAATTGGGTTATGTAAGGCCTACTCCTATTCAGGCTGCTTGTATACCTTAGGGTGTCCACTATAAGGCGGACACCCCAATAGCCCCGCCCCAGTTTTTGTCCATAGCCCCAAAATTTTGTTTCCGCCACTATTGTGGACACTTCCAATAGCTCCCAAATTTTATAATCAATTTTCATTTTAAAATGTTTTTTATTTCAATCAAGTATAATTAAAATCATCGCAATGTAAATAATTAGAAAACGAGGTAATTGGACCTGAATATTCGTTGTATTGCAAAAGGGTAAAATTATACAACGAATATTTAAAATAAATACAACTAAAAACTCTGCCACTTTTCTACTCGGTGTCGGAGTCGGCTTCCTCGTCTTCTTCTTCTTCTCCTCCTCCTCCTCCCTCGCTGCTGCCGGCTGCGGTTTCCCCAGGAGCATCTTCAACCAACCTCAGCCGACTCTCAATCCGAGTGATGAGCCTCTAGTAGACGTTCCTGACGTACGGGTCGGATTCCGCTGCGTATTTGCTGCATACGTCTTGCAGTTCTTGCATCAACTGCACATCTATGTTATCTCTCAAGACCTCATGCGAGATCCAGACGAGGCCGACGTTTAGCGGGAGGCACTTCTAGCCCCTCTGGCGCTGCGGATAGAGGCCTGTTGTCCCGGGGGCCGTCCTCGCCTAGTGTGTGTAGCGGCTGGCTCTTCGACTTGCTCGTCGGGCTGATCGAACGAGTGCGAGCCGCTTCCGCTGCTGTAGTCCCCGACAAGGTTGTGCTTTGTACGCTTCGGCCCAGGAGTTGTGTTGACCTCTCGCGCCACGATGGACTTGAATTTTGGACAATCCGCGAGGACCAGATACTCCTCCCACAGGGTGAACTTCGGCCAGCCCTCCGTGTTGTATTGACCCATCGACAGGGCTTTCACGTCTGTTTCGCTGCGGCCACTCTCAGCGTGTAGAAGGTTGTTCTGGTAAATGGACGCGAACCGCTTGGTAGCCCGCAGAATCCTGCTCCACTTTTTTCGGAGCTGTTCTGGGTCGCGCTTATCGGCGCCGTCGGGTTTGAACTCTTCGTACGCCATCATGACGCGCCTCCAAAAGCTCCACTCGGGCTGATCGGTGCCCACCACGGGGTCCGATGTGATGGCATCCCACGCCCTAACCACGGCAATGCTCTCCTGATTGGTATAGAGCTTGCCCCGGTTCGCGCCACCGGTACCGCCGACGTTGGAGCCCTCGCCACCGCCACTGCCGACGCCGCTGCCCGAACCCCGGCTACCGCCATCGCCGCCGCCCCCCGAGCCCCGGCTGCCGCCATTGCCACCTCCGCCCCTACCTCCACCTCCTCCGCACCTACCGCCCCGTTCTGTCGGCGTATCCGGGACACCGGAACTGAGCAGACCCATCATAGTATCCAGCGCGTCTTGATCTGCTTCGGTGAAAGGAGATTGGCTGGATTGGAAAGGGGACTCCGAACGCGGCTGGTTAAGCGCATCGAGGTTGGGTCTGTAATCTCCAAATGCGGAGCGACTCAGATTCCGCTGAATAGGTGCAGGCGTTGGAGAAGACCTCCACGACTGAGATGGAGGTAGGTTTGGGCTAGATGCCCACGGCGGGGGAGATTGACTCCACATCCACGGCTGAGCCAGAGACCGCCATATCCCGTTGGCTGAGAAGGATATCCGCCATACCCCGATGGCTGTGAAGGATAACCGGCCGACGGCTGTGAAGGATCGCCGCCATAGCCTGATTCTTGTGAGCCGGGTGATTCGTCGTCTCCACCGTGCATTTTATAGAGAGTGAAAGTGTAGAGATTGAATGGAGGGATTTTGTGAAAATGGTGAAAAAATAGGGGGTGGAGAGTGGTATTTATAGAGGTAAGTAATAAAAAAAATAAAAAATAAAATTTTCGAGTTGACCGCCGGCGCGGTGAACGGACGGCCCGGCGCGTCCTCGCCCTCCCATCGCCTGTCCGCTGTCCTCCCCCACCGCCCCAAAATCGTCGTCCGCCCCGGGGGCGGACTCCTCCCCCACTATAAACCGCCCCGGGACCGCCCCCGTCGGGGCTATAGGCGGGGCGGTCCCATAGTGGATGCTCTTATGCTTTATTTAAGCGTGATATATGTGGGAGTGCTATTACTGGATCTGGGAAGACAGCTGCTTTTCCTTTACCAACCCTGGAGAGGCTTTTGTTATGGCGAAAGAGTAGACCAGCTGTTAGAGCTCTAATTCTTACACCTACAAGTGAGTTGGCTAGAGATGTCGCCGCCAAGAATAGTTGTCCACAAACTGTGCGGTCAGGTGGTCACTAACGGAGCAGCGTCGCATAGCCGAAAATAGAAGAGTTCAAGGAATTGCCCGGTAGAGGGGGAGAGGAAGTACCCTCCGAACAATTCCTCTCTTCCTCTTCGAACATAGGAAATAACCAGTGGGAAGAGGTTGCCGTGAAGGTAGCAGCCCGAGTCTCCAATCAAAGAAAACAGAGGAGTCATCGGTTTGTTCGGCCGAGAAGCTTGTGTCGGCTTCAAGTGGAATCCGTTACAGGGGAGGAAAATGTCACCGGAAAGCTGATAATATGGAAGTAGTCACCGAAAAGAGATCAGTTGGCTGGAGAAACGAACAGTCGTGAGAGGCTGCGAACTCATGTTATAATGGATGAAGCGTTTGGTCGAGGGGGAGATATCAGCCACTGCCAAACGATTCAATCTCCGAATCAAGGAGATAATTGCCGAGGACGAAGGCGGAGCAGCCAACGTCTGTGCAGCGAGGGGGAGAGAGCTAATTCCGCCACCACACAGCCGCTGTGAAGAGTTGGTGGCAATGGGATGTCGTCGAGAGGACGTTGAGAACCCATTGCCATAAGATGATGTTAAAGGAACAACCGCGAGAAAAGCCAAAGCCAATAAGAGAAGATGATGCCTTCTTAAACTAAATGGGAGAAGATAGTGTCGCCACACAGAGATGGGGGGACGCACAATGGCAGCGAAGCGTCGGCTGTTGAGAATTAGAAACTGGATTGAAGGAGTGACTGGAGAATTCTCACCATCGAGAAATGGGCAGACTTCGGATGGATGATTAAAAGTATTGTAAAAAAAGAATGACATACGGAGCAGAGACTCCATATAGTTTGGCGATTACTCGTCGGAGGTGGCATGTTTGGAGTGTATGTCACCGAGAAAAGACCCATGAAGAAACATAAAGGAGGCTGATGGTTTCATGTCTTCATTATTAGGGTCTCCAAAAAGGAGAAATAAATTTGGGCCTAATGGTTATTAGGCTCAAGAAATAAAAGAAATGAATGGGCTCATAGTTTGAGCAGGAATGGACCGAGAATGGTCAGAATTAGCTCCTCGACAAGTGTCAAAACTGTCAGAATTAGCTCCTCGACAAGAGTCAAAACTGTCGACACGAGTCAAAACTATCAGAATTAACTCCTCGACAAGAGTCAAAACTGTTTGAATAAGCTCCTCGACAAGAGTCAAAACTGTTAGAATTAGCTCTTTGATATGAGTTAAAACTATCAAAGATGACTCCTAGATATGAGCAAAAACTGTCTAAGATAGCTCCCGGATACGAGCTAAAACTATCTAAGTGGCTCCTAGATACGAGCAAAAACTATCTAAGATAGCTCCTAAATATGAGTAAAAACTGTTTAGACAAGCTCCTTGACACGAGTTAAAACTGTCAACAAAAAATTGAAGAGCTCCTTGACACGAGTTAAAACTGTCAACAGAAAATTGAAGAGCTCCTTGACACGAGTTAAAACCGTTAACAAAAAAGGATATTAGTATAATTAGAATATATTTTCCATGTTTAGCTAGAATTAGAGTCTATATATAGTTGTGTAACCATGGAGAGAATAAAATTCAAGTCATTCACAATGTAGTCTTTAAAGTTCTTCCCGTCTTTTACTTTCCGCAATAATCTTTTACTTTCCGCAATAATCTTTTATTTTCCGCATTATATTTTCTAACAGATTGATTACTATTTAATGGGTTCACGTATTGGCACGTTTTAGGTTGTTAAGCAATATATTAGAGATTAAATTAATATCATGAAATTTATGGAATTAATTTTATGGAATTATTGAATATAATTGAAAATTGTGCAAACTTTTGGACCATGATTTAAGTTAATAGATAATGAGTTTCTAACACTATAAGTCAATAACTGTTGGAGAAATAAGGAGTATATGAAAATTAAGGAGATACGTAAACAAATTTATATGAGTATGACTTTAATGGTTTAAACCTTATAAATTATAGTCTATTAATAATTTCATATTAATCATGTTTCAGTATTTTTGAGTTGTATACATTGTCAAAATGTGAATGCCTTTGCAGTATAATTTAACAATGTTCTAATCAATATATGTCTCTTTATTGGGTTAATCTAATTTTAAATATTATACTAATGATTTTCTTCTTATTGTGTTAATATAATTCTAAATATTATACTAATGGGTTGCACTTAAACTCCATAATTAGCTTTAACATTTTTCTTATATTACCTTAAATTGAAATTATAATTATTAGTTGTAATTTATCTTATATTTTAATTTTATTTTTAGACTTCAATCATTGGTATCCTCATACTCCCTTCGTCCCACGTTACTTGAGGCGTTTTATTTTCGGCACGGATTTAAGAAAGTTATGTTTAGTGGATTTAATAAAGTAAAATAAAGTAGGAAAGATATTAAAGTAAGAGAGAGAAGAGAGATTAATGTAAAAGAAAAAATAAAGTATGTGTGATTATATGTTTTATTTTTAGAAAAAAACAGAAATGACTCAAGTAACTTTGGATAACCCAAAATGAAATACGACTCAAGTAACTTTGGACAGAGTCACAGAGGGAGTATATCTTTATTATGTAATCATTGGTATACTCACAATTCTGTATTATATAATCAGATTATTATCAGTATTAAATATACAAATTACAATATGCAGTACTCCTTTTTTCTGCCATTAGGAGTCTTGATTCTTTTTATTCGCATATTATGAAACTAATACGTTAAAATGAATCTCACATTCAACTCTTTTTTTCTACTCATTTTTCTTTATATATTTTAAAACTCATGTGAAATTCAAATAGGACTTCTAAGAACAAAGAGAATGATATAAATACATAATGCACCCCATATAATTATATATGTATGTGCTTCAGGTGTTACACTTGTCTATAATCTATAATCTATAATCTATAAATATATAAAGCGAGAGCTAGGTCAAAATTCACCAAAATGCCATTACAAGCCGTTTGGGCGGGAAAACCATTGAACTTTGTGCGGAGTACGTGATTTTTGGTGAACAATTTGTAGTAAATGTTTTTTAATGACAAAAGCTTAATTATTTAATTAGTTTTCTAATCCATTTAGCTTATTAGGTTTAATTCATTTAAATAATAGGTTCAAACTATTGTTAATTTATTTTTCAATAAATTTAAGATTAACAATGAATTATCCACTTATGTAATTTGTGATATCATATAGTATTAAATATTACTCCCTCCATCCACTAAAAATAAACAAGGTTACCATTTTGGGTCCTCCATCAAAATTAGACTTCTTTCTAAATATGGAAAGTTTTAACTTTTAAATACTACTACTATTAATAATGTGGACCATACAATCCACTAATACTCATCAACTCTTATTTTTTTCTTCATCTCTCTTACTTTACCAATTTAACATTAAAAACTTGTGTCATGCACATCTATGTCTATTTTTAGTAAACAGATGGAGTAATATTTAATAGTAATATAAATTAATAGATTAAATAATAATTTTAATTCGTTATTTAAATTAATTAAGAATATTAAGCGAAATAGAAAATAAATAAACTAACTAAGCATGGGCCATTAAAAATACCTTTCACATTACTATATTTCAATGATGGCATAGTATATCTAATATCCATATTTACGATTTCATGTTAGTGTATTTTTTATTGTATAGTAAGAAAATTGTAGTATAAATTATTGATAACGTGTGGTGGGGTTGTGTTATTCAAATAAATTTGCCGAAGTATGATTGAAAAATATAAGAAGTAGGTGAATATTGAATATTTTTTTGAATTTGAGTTTGATATATTTGTTTGAATTAAAATCATATAGATAGTCTTAAAAAAATCATATAATTTTAATTTTCAACTTGGTATCAAATTTCAATATCTCAAAAATTTACGATCTTAATTTTCATAATCATAATTAGATAACTTTTTAGATTTGCAGTAAAAAATCCAACAAATAGTAGCATGGGATGAAAAAGATAAGAAGAGAAAATAAATACAGATGGTGGTCGGCGACGGCGAAGTCCGACCTTCGCCGTGGCCGACAACTTCTTATTTCGTTGTCTTATGGCTGCTCTTCAGATCTCCATCTTTCTTCTTTTTATTTTTCGTTGTCTTAAAATGTGATTGTTATGCTATTTTCTTTTATAGACATGCTCAAGCATATAGCTGGGATGAGCTATGTCCATGATTATTATGTTATTAATTTTACAAAAAAATATTATAATTACCATCTTTTTTAAAAAAGCTATTGAAACATGTTTTTATATAGTAACCCCTCCGCTCTTGAAAAGTAAACATAATGTATAATTGATAATGTAAATAAGAGAGAGATAAATGATAAGTAGTGTTAGTGGAAGTGGGTTCCATATCTTTAGTAGTGTCGTGTAATGATATAAGTTTTAATAGGGATACTATGTTGTTTAACTATTACGTATAATATTAGAAAGTTCATACTTTCTAGTAACGGAGGGAGTATCTAATATATCTAATACTCCCTCCGTCCACGTTACTTGAGGCGTTTCTTTTCGGCCGGGATTTAAGAAAGTTGTGTTGAGTTAAATAAAGTAAAACAAAGTAGATGAGAGAATAAAGTAAGAGAAAAAAAAGAGTAAAGTTAAAGAAAGAATAAAAAGAATAAAGTAGATGTGATTAGATGTTTTATTTTTAACCAAAAAGATAAATGACTCAAGTAATTTGGGACAACCTAAAATGAAATACGACTCAAATAACTTGAGACAAATGGAGTATAATTTGTTATAGTACTATACTATATATTCCATCTTTCCCAATCAAAGCGATATATTTTTCTTTTCAAATGTTACACTCTAATGAATACATTTCCTAAAATGAAAAAATCATTATCTTTATTTAATCATCTTTTTTTCTTTATTCTTTCCACATTCACAAAGTGACAATGGAGTATGTATTAAATGAGTTAAGGAGCTCCTTGTTGTAGCTCTGAGTTCTTATGAGTTGAGCTAATCTAATAGAGAGTGTTTTAACGCTCGATTGAGGAAGTTAATGATAGATAGGCTTGATGGGCCAGGAATGTTGGATAATTGCTGAAGGTAAACCGGAGGATGTGGCCATTTGAGTACCTTCTGTTGAGTAATTTCTTTTTGCTTATTTATAAGAGTAGTCGCAGACTCAGTCCCAGTTTCGTCCCTGTTGTTCTGAGTTGGAAAGTAATTTCTTTTTGCTTATTTATAAGAGTAGTCGCAGACTCAGTCCCAGTTTCGTCCCTGTTGTTCTGAGTTGGAAAGCAAGCAGGAAAGGGCAAGTATGGAAGACGACACCTATCAAGTTTTATCCTGCCGTGTTTTCCTCTCGTGCTTAATAAGAAATGTTTTGTACACAATTACATTAGTTCTTATTTCTGTTGAATTGTTTAAAATTTAGATTTTGTATGATTAAGAGAAAATCACATGACCCGTGCATAGCACGGGTGTTGATACTAGTTTTACTTAAAATGCCAGTTTATCACGAGATAATATACATTCGACTCGTAACCTCTTTATGCATTAAAATATAGATTTAGGTGGCAAGTATTTGGGGATGAGTTTTAGAATTATAACACGTAACCTATGTGCTGGAGTATTTGGTAAATTATAACAAACGGGTCGGGTACGGGTACCTGCCTGTCGGGTACCCATCACTGTGCGGGTCGGGTAACGGGACAAAGATTTTGGCTACAAACGGGTACGTGTACCCGGTTCTCCGGGTACGGGTACCCGCGGGTACCCGTTTCGACACCCCTACAGTGATTCGAGCACACAAATCTAATAAAGGAATTAGTCACTGAAAATGGTAAACACAATTTGCTTCTACCAACGGTTTATAATTGCTGTCTACTCTTCATTACAAAACATACTATTCTTCCGAAGCCTCCCCAATTTGGGACAACAAAACACTAAAAAACTAGAAATATGATGGCTAGTAAAAATGTTTTTCAGGTTGTAAAAAAAGTTACAGCCTCTTCTCTGATAGCTAGTCCTTTTTAATTAGATGGCTCAATGACAGCGGCTCGATCCGTATTATGTATAAATTCTCGATAACGGCTTCCAAAATTCATACAAACTATGCCCAGCTACAGTGGAAGGATCATCCTGGGGGGACAAGTCTAGTTCAGATTTCATCATATCATCCGAAGATAAAAGACAAATTTATGTGGAGATAGGGTACTTACCGAATCCTTCCTACTGCCAGCCATGCTCTTTCTAGTAAACTAATTTCTTGCACCGAAGGCTCTGATGTAAACTCCTCCACAGTCTTTTCAACTGAAGGTCCGATTTCATTGACAAGTTTGACAGATTCTGAGAGTCGATGAAGAAGGTTCACTAAAGCAATCACTTCATTTCTTTGCAGTTGCAGCTGCAAGAGAGATCCAATCGGCATTAATTCTCGAAAAATGTTTCACCAAGCAAGATACATGAGCCGATCTTGAGTAATATATATAAGTCTCTAAGTTGCATTAAACTTACTGGTTTGTTTGGATGGTTTTTACCATCAACGGAGAACAGAATTTTCAGGGCAGTTCCAAGACCTAGGATCTGAAGTTTACCCCAAAGACGACATTTCTCGCATCCAACACAATCCATCAGACCGCTAAAATATACACAATAATTGCAGCAAGTTAGCATAAAAAATCAACTATGCACGGTAACAAACACATAAGTAGATATGATGAATAATGAGATGCCAATTTCTAAAAATAAATCCACCTTGCAAAACAAGTATCCTAATTGTAGTCGCCTCATGTTCAAAACTCATCCATCACTAAAGTACAAATTGCAGAATTTTGGGCAAACAAGACTTGCAATTGAGTTTGATTCGCATAAGGATATTAGGTAGAGGCTACTCGACAAGTAACGTTGTTACAAACCTGATGTTCCTGAAGTTCTTTTGAATCTCAAGCTTCAACTCGGGCCCACTTTGTCCTTGCCACAATTTAGCTTCATCAAACGGAAGTGGACATGCAGCCTGTAGTTTTGGGTTGTACAGTAGCTGGCGCATTAAAGACTGTGCTTTCAGGTCCTCCTCAAGATTACCAGTATTGTATTCAGCCTGCTCCAAGTAATTTGCAGCCTGCATCGCGCGAAGCCAGACAAAACACAAAAAATGTGTCAATATAAACCAGTACATCTTACACCTTTTTAATGAAGATGAAATTGTGAAAGACTTACTTTTGTCACAGCTCGGAGAACAAACATGAAAGTGAAGTATAAATTTCTCACACGATCAGGATACCTCAAAACACGATCATACATCAGCTCCAAATTTCTACCCCACTGGAATAGCAATGAATTTATTAGGTTTCTAGTCTGATCTGGTTTTCATGAAAAAGGCTGTTCGTATAACTATGTAATACTATCAGAAGAATTTGAATCTTTGAAGAAAACCAAGTAAAATGTGATTCACAATAAGAATACAAGAATAAAGGAGAAGACAGAACTCTAACCAGATTTTTAGATTCATCTAGCAGATACTCAGCAGCAATATGAATTGAAATTGAGGAGTGAAGGCCAGAAATTAGCTTGTATAAAACTTTTTTCTCCTGACAAATCTCTCCTGATTGATCTGGAAAACATAAAAGAAATAAACTGGTTTAGACGACCTTCAAATTGCCAAATATACAGCATCATAAAAAGTTCAATGATACTCGAATGAATAAATATTTGGCTACGAGTAGAAATCAACTATTTTATTCATTTATTTATTGAAAAACTTTTTTAAAAAAACGATCAATAATGGTTTTCCATCTACCCGATGATGATGAGAACTCCCGACCTAATGGATGGAGGAGAAGCATATTACCGCCGTCTATTTATTTATTGAAAAATTTATAGATAAATTATTTTCCAATACAAGAAAAGTGGAAAAATTACTATTGAAATTCACATCAAGCAGCTCAGAGTTATTCAATCTGCTGAAGAAGGAAAAATAAATGAAGAGAATGACTAAGAAATAAAGTTATGCTGTAGGCATGTATGCTATAAGTCTATCCAAAGTCTCATTCTCCTAACTCTCAACAACTCAAACTCAAATTTGTAAGTAGGAATGACTGATGAGGTAAAATATTTAACATGCTGATCCATGCTATAACAGTGATAGTAGCATTAACATCTACGTTGCAAAATATAGAAGGCACAAAAGGAATTCTATTATGAGATTTAAATCTTGCAACATCAATATCCTAAAGTAAATCTCAAACAATCATTGCAGTAACTTAAAGGCAAGAAACTGACATTTTGGACAGTTTTCTGAGTATATAGCATCCCATATTCTTCTAGCTGAAGGCCCAGTATAGCCAGTATACCTCTCGGGATTCAGTTGCAGATTAACATATGTCATCTCACCTGCAAGTCAGAGAACATCAATCAGGGCATGGATCATTCTTATACAAATATCAAAACAATTATATAATGAGGATAAGACATCTGCATCTGGACTAATACAAGTATAATCAGTGCAAACTGAATGATAATTTCAAGTCAGGAAAAAGAATTGATACAACGACATGTTTCACTAGGTAAAGAAAATTATCAAGACAATAAGACATAAGTGTAGTAAATTAAATGCAATACGCAGATAAAAAGTAATTACTGTTATCAGTCTCGTCATCAAGGGTCCAAGGATTATCAACTTCTATCCAGCCCCTAAAGGCCTTAGAATCCAGAGTTCGGTCGACGGCTGCCTGTGGCTTCCCCTCTTGGCATTTTAGGTCATCAGATGACAAACCATACTGAATCGGCCGCTTGAAAGGTTCTGGGAATTCATTTTCTGGACATTCACATACACTGCAATCACGCAACTTGCACATACCGTCATCAGGCCAAAAGGGGCAGTCGCACCACAACTTAACCTGTCATGTTTTAACAAGTAAAGAATTAAACGGATCCCTAATTACAGATGACAACCCAAATAAAAGTGATATGTTATAATTACATTCAATTATTGGAACAAAAGTATCTTTGTAGCTTTCCAGGCTCATTATTAGATCTAACCCAAACAAGTTTGAACATTAAGATTAATAGCTGACCTTAAAGTATCGAAAAAATGGAGTCTTAACAAGATCTTGTAGTAAAGGGTGCAGTACACCCTCATTAAGACTATCCACAGTCTCATAATCACAACAGCAGTCCTCAACAATACCAGTATACTTTCGAGCATCCTGCATAATTAGCAAGTAAAAGAATGAAGACTTAGTCCTCCTTCATCCAGAAATTGTGTACACGAATGTCCTCTGCCTACATGATTACAGATAAACATGAGCATGTAATGCAGTATGCAGCCAACCAATTAGAATGTGGGTTCACATCTTTACAAAACTCATGGATAAGGATACGTCGATCATTTCATAATGTTAATTCGCAGAAAAAATCCCAATTGCATAACTGGATTGCAAAAGCTTGGTACAGAAAATCATCATTGATAGTAAACAAAGTGCAAACAGCTCACGACTACTTAACACTAGAATCAAAATTTATACTGCTCAACTATTCAAGAATGGCATGCATTACAGAAATAGGTTTTACGATAGGCAATCAATTTAAGGAATTGAATAAATCATGTTCATTGTATAAACAAGATTTCCCCATTTCTTCAGTTGCAATGTTTAACAGTGGATTACTCAATCTATTACTCCCAACCATTTCACAGATTTCCACCTCGAAAATTCCATCACACACAATTCCCAATTCCACCATTTCAGTTATAAACAAGAAAGGGCTGAAGAGGAGAACGAAAAGAACCTGAGAACAATGGCAAGACTTGTGAATTTGAGAATGATTGTACGTCATAGCAATGGCCACAACCACCACCAAAGCTGCCCCAATTGCTGCCAATTTCCTCATTCCACCTTTCCCCTCTTTCGATTTTTTCAAGTGTTTCTTCTTACCAACACCAACAGCTTTAGCTTCAGCCATCGAAGTTCCAATAAGCACAATAATTACACGCGAATTTAGATACGTAAAAATTCCACGCGGCTAAAATACAAAACCCTGGGAAATTCCACAAAATCCACCACGAAAGAAAGGGATCAGAAAATAAAAGAAGCAATTTTGGAGAGAATATATATAGAGATGATAGGATTCGGGATTCATATGTGGAATCCGATCGCACAAATTTGCTGGGTTTTTTAAGTTGCGGGAGTCAATAGCAGAACAGGGTTGAAAACGTAAACGGTTTTTTTAGAGGGGAACCCCCACATCCTGCGGCAGCGCGTGTGTTACAAATAAAGGAGATTAAGGTATGTGGCTAGTTTTTGTGGCGCGTGGTCCAATTTGGTGGGGTTTCACGCGAGAGGCAACGCCTACTTACGATGCATTAACGCGGCAAACATTAGCAATTGTGACGCCGTTGCAGCCAATAAGAGCTCTCCATTTTGTCACGTAGAATTTGTTTAAATGAATCTTTATAATCCCCTCTATATTTGTTACACGTCTATTTTTTAATTATGGAGCGGATGTATTCATGTCCAAACGCTAAGTATAAGTAAAATTCAAAACAGTTGCAATCCATTGGATCTTGGTTAGATTAATGACACGTGTCATTTAACAATTTAAATTTTTAGTCTAATAATATAGCTCGAATAATAATGTAGTCTTTTAGTTTAATAATGTAGCCTTTTAGTTTAATAATGTTAGTCAAATAATGTAAATTTCCAGTCTAATAATGTACATCGGCTAATAATGTAGATTTTTAGTATGATAATGTAACCAGTCACAATCATCCAATCTAATGATCCAATGGCTGTGATATGTGTTGTGCTTTACACTAAGATGTTGTAAGGACCCTAACACACCCCGCGAGCAACATCCTTAAATATTTAAGCAGCCGAGATTTAAACACGTATATTTGTATTTTAGTAACTTGTTGTTTGTATTTTATTATAAAATTAAAATGGGCAAATTGCCTAAAAAGTCACAAACTTTGGGGAAAGTTTGGTTTTTCCCACAAACTATAAAAGTTGCGCTTAAAGTCACAAACTTTATCGGATCGTGCAAATTTCACAAACTACCCGAACTGACGACATATTTTCGTTAAAAACTTATCCCACGTGGTATGCCGAAGGCGTGACTTGGCAAAATTTCTGAACTCAGGTAATATAACCTCTTTTTGGCTGATTTCGAAAGCGCAACCTCAATTCAATCGACGAAAAACGTAAAATTTATGAACTCAGGTAATATAACCTCTTTCCCCAAAATTTGTGACTTTTTAGGCAATTTAGGCAAAATTCACTAGTTTTTCCACCAATTTTATTACCTTTCATTAAACTCATATCAAGTCAAAATGATACTCTGGTAGAATTAAGATAATACATTTTCATTTTTAGTTTAGTCCAAATAAAATGTTATATTTCTATTTTTGAAATTAAAAAGTGATTTTCTCTATATAATTAATACACTTCATATTTTTTCACTCCAATTAAAATATTCAACTTTTTTTTCTCTTTCTATTTAATACTTACGCTTATTTTTCTCTTTTCAATCAAACAAATTAAGCAACAAAAATCATGCCGACTAAAAATGTGTCATCTTAGCTGCAATAAATGAAGCATACAAAATTATATACTTGCCGCGGTCAAATATATTCCTATATTTATTGGTATTGAGTTTATGATTGTTTTGAACAAAAAAACTCTTTTATTTTATTATTTTTAAAATAATTCATTTATCTTTTTATTCTATTTTAATTCATTGTCTACTATTTCTTAGATCATGTATTCAAAAAATATTTCGATTACAATAAAATGGATGAATGGAGTAATACATAGATTTCATTTTATATGAGTTACTATATAAGACTAGCATCTTCATATAAATTTGTGAGGATGTTTTTCTGAATAATTTCACCCAACCCAAAAGAAGAAAGTAGCCTGACCAGTATTTTAATTATTAAACTTTACCATTTTCATCTTCAAGGTATTTGTCTAGGGACTCGTTCACCTTACTTGATATGGCAAGATATGGTTCATTTCTTGGTAATAAATGATGTTCAATAATGTTGATATATCACTTGCCAGCCCTAGAATATAAGCAAGGCCCACACTATTGAGGTCAATAATGAAAGAAATTTAAATCTTAGGTTGGCAGTAAGATTTGACCAGCCTCGTTTCTCGTGTCAAGAAATGGACAACAGATTACAGATGTACCCTTGTCATTTTCATTTTTCCCCAAAAGAAGCAAAATTCACCAAATTGAAGATCATTTTGGGCGGTGTCATTTCATTTCCCCCAAATCAACAAAAGTTGCGATAATTTCATCTCTGTGGAGGAGGTGATTCTTCTTCGAATCTTCATCTTACCCAAAATTGGCTCGCTTGTGCTTTAGCACAGGTTTGTTCCGTCCGATTTTTCTTGTTTTGATTCCTATTTGTTTGTGTTCGCTCCGCCACCGCGCACCCGTTTGCGTCTTTTTATTGGTACCTTCATTGTATTGAGTATGTTCTTCATTTTGTGAGGTGCGTCGGCGTTAGCGAACTGTGTAGAAGCTCCAACTGGTTCAGCAAACCCTCTGAAGTCACACCCAGTTGTGCGAAGTTTCAATACGTGGGTAATTGCCCTCTTATTTGCCCTTATTTATTTTGGAGATTTGAATTTAACGATGGCCCCGTTATTGTAAATGTGATGTATGAATTGCAGACGAAAGGCATTACAAATATTTTTATATGTGGTGTGTGAGTGACATATGATTGTTTCACTCGAATTGTGATTTTTGGGTTTATGCCTGAAACAGAAATTCCATACACCCACATTACAAGAATGTCGTTTTATAGAATTTTTTTCCAATGTTGAAACATTGTTGCCATTTCAGGGGAATTCATACTACTGCTAACTTAACCAATACAGTTTAAAACAATATTTATTAGCAGGAGATGTCAACTCATAGTTGTAATTATGCCAGACTATTATTGATGCTTGAAGATGTAATGGTACTACTCCGCGACGAGACCACTTTACTGCTTCATACATATATGACTGCCCGTACTAGGCGTGCAAGAAGATAAATTATAGAACATGCGATGCGGTATAGTATATTGAACAAAACTCCAGCTCAACTTAAGTATCTCGATCGTCTAGTACACTTGTCAGACACCGATTGCGTATCCAATCTCCGTATGGAACGGAGCACCTTCGGAAAACTATGTCGCATTTTATATGAGAGGGGGGGTTAAAGTTTGGGTATTGAAGAAAAGGTTGCCATTTTTCTTGGAGTACTTGCGCACCTCCAGAAAAATTGTTATGTTCGGTTCACTTTCGTTCATTCCGGGGTTACTGTGTCGCATTCTGTGCGTAAAGTGCTTGCAGTTGTTTTTAGTCTGCACATTGTCCTTCTGTCCAAACCCACACCAGTCCCTATTGACTCTACTAATCATAGGTGGATGTGGTTTAAGGTAACATGTATTCCGCAAGCTGTTTTACTTTTACACAACATTTCAGATCACAGATCTTTCATGAACTTTTGAACACTCTTTGAGATAACTTTTTTCTCATCTTAGGGATGTCTTGGGGCATTGGACGGTACCCATATTGATGTGTTGGTATGAAACAAGGATAAACCAAGGTACATGACAAGAAAAGGACACATTGCTACAAATACGTTGGCCGTTTGTGACCGAAACATGCAATTCGTGTACTTCTTGGCTCTATGGGAAGGCTCCGCATGTGACTCGCGTGTATTGCGACATTCAGTTTCTCAGATTAATGGGCTTAAGGTTCCCCAAGGTATTCTCTGCCCTTAAATCCATGTTTTATAAACTATGACACGTCCACCAAAGCACACAGTAAGTTGGAATATCCTATAAGTTGATTACTTTGTTTGGTGTCGTAGGGTGCTACTACCTATGTGACAATGCCTATGCTAATAGTAACGGCTTTCTCACCCCCTACAGAGGTGTACGATATCATCTCATGGGATGGGGACCTGATACAGATGCTCCACAGAACCCTAAGGAACTATTCAATATGCGTCACACTAAAGCCAGAAACGTGATTGAACAGGCTTTTGTAGTTTTGAAAATGAGGTGGGGAATTCTGAGAAGTGCATCGTTCTACCCTATTCAGACTCAGATCCGGCTGATCATGACGTGCTTTTACTACATAATTTTATTCGCCAGGAAATGGCAATAGATCCTGTGGAAGCTGCCCTAGACTGCTACATTGACACACTCAATGCAGAAGAAGAAAATGTTGGTATAGATTATGTTGGCAAACGATTGGACCGCTATACAAGAGAACTTGGCAAACGAAATGTGGAACATGCGCTATATGTAGCAATGTAACTCCGCTACTTGTGTTTTTTGAACTTAGTCTCTATTTTTACTTGGTTTCTATTTCAAATTAGTCTCTTTTTGAACTTTGTCTCTATTTGTAAAGCCATTATGAACTCTATTTGCTATGCAGCGTGTGCCCTTTATACCTAGTACATGCCATTGTTTGTACTTGTGAATAATAATTGTATTATTGCAGCGTCATGTCTTCTTCTGATCGGATCTCGGACTGTGTGTGTGGAGCTGGACAAATGGAACTTCATAGTGCGGTACAGGCAGCGACGTATGTCGGCCGCTATTACCTGAAATGTCATGTGAATGGGAAGCATGTAGGGTCATTCAAGTGGTACGACGAGTACCAGAGGGAAGATCATTCGTTGGGTCTGGGGAAGTATCCAAATAGAGATAACACCTCAGTTATTTTTATTCAGATTGTGTCAAATCGCACAAGACAATAGTGATTACTATATCTCATTACCTATTTCTAACCATTTCAAGCGTTGGTCTTTTAAAGTGATATTGGGGATATGATTTGCCTTAAATGATCAACTTGCATGTAATGATTACCATTGGTAGCTATGTGTCAATCACTTGCTCATTAATCAATAACACAGTTTCTCCCCAATATAATCTCCATCTTCAACACCATTGTGAGACACTTCCATCTCACTCACTTACTATGGCAGCCATGAATATCCCGGCACAATAGTTTTTTTTTTTGTACAAAGGAAAGTGGACGGCGGAATGTGACAACCAAATGCTTGACTGCCTACTCAAACTGAAGGCTGAAACACATCGGTTGTGTTAACACGACACACAAGGCTCACCCACTCTTTGAATATTCACACACACTCGGTTATGAACTCACACACAGAGCACACACTAATCTTGATGAAAAGATGAGAGATTTCTTGGAGAAAATTAATTCTCTTTTATTGATTGATTGCTAACTATCTAGGATACAAGTAAACCGAGCTATATATAAAGCTCATACAATCTGGTAACTGCTACTAACAAAAAAGAATCAAGAAACAAGAAACAAGAACATCCAACAACTCTTTGCTAACAAACTAACTAACTCTAACGGCTAGTTTCTACTTGCTTCTTCCTTTCCTCTTTTAGCCTTTAATTCTTCATGTTTAAGAGCTGAATGTGAACTCATTTCTTACAATTCTCCACCTGAGTACACGCTTTAGTCAAGTGGTTAACTTAACCCACCCCTAGAAAGCGTGGCGGCAACCATTCCCGATTCGTGTCTCGCAAGCAAATGTTAAACGCATCATCTCTGTGGGATCGATCCTTACTTCCATATACTAGTTAATAGTATTGTGGGTTAAGGTTTTGAAAACACGTTTTTGAGTTCTTCTTATCATCTCACCCGAGTAGGAGTAGGTTGAGTTGATCAGGCCAAATCTTTAATTGGATCCACTAACCTGTTCTCACAGGTAGAAGGGCACACAATTGGCTAGCCGGATCAGTTTGACAATCCAACTTGAGCAAGCCACAACAATAATAGAATGAAGAGAGAATCAGAAGAAGCTAAGCGAGTCTTTCAGATGGCGCCGTTGTCGGGGATGATGACGCTTACCCTACATTTGCTATAAGACACTTTGGGTGTAAATATTTGTAATTTTTACAATTTCTTGTGTTTGATTTCAGTGAAGAGACAGCTCAGGGCGACAACAATGGGGAATCGATGTCCATGTCTATGTGGATCAAGCGCTTTCCCCTGCTGGTGTGACCGAAGGGACTGCTGGATTAAGCTAGCACCTAGATGAGTGGAGCGTCTCAGGGTTTGTTTAAGCATTTTAGTTTAAATTTTGTAAATAAGCTCGTTGTTGTTTTTTGTTTTCCTCAGTTCGAAGGCACTAAGTTCGGGAAGCATGCAGAGGAAGAAGAGGAGCTTAACATTGTCCAACCAGAATCACTTCCAGGCCAGCCGAATGATCTGGATGCCGACAGAGGAGAAAAACAGGGCATCACCTTCTTGAGTCCGCCAAAGGTCGTAGCCTACCTGGAGGGGGTAGAAACCACCATGGATGATGATCGGGAGAATGATCCGGAGATAGGTTTGCTCAATTCCCACGAGAAGAACGAGCCAACCCACGCTATTTCCAACACTTCTGGTCAAGAAGCTGTATATGTGAAGCCAGAAGTGCTGGCTATTCTACCTGTGTTCCGGGGAGCTAGTGTTGAGAGTCTAATTGAGTTCCTTTGTAAGTTCGACAAAATTTGCAGAGTGCAGAAAAGACCAAGAAGGTCAAGCGAGGAGGATTTCAAGCTGAGAATTATTCCTCTCTCTTTGAAAGGCGAAGCATATGTTTGGTTTAGAGGATTGAAGTCCAATAACATCAACACATGGCCAGATTTCAAAGGGGAGTTCCTAAGTAAGTTCTTCCCAGCAGCAAAAGCAAATGCACTCAGAAGGGAAATCAGAGAAGCTACCCAAGGGTGTGGTGAAAGCCTGAGCAAATATTGCCACAGATACAGAGGTCTTCTGGATGCATGCCCAAACCACAATCTGCATGAAGTGGAGGTCTATTCAAGGTTCTATGATGGGATGGAAGCAAAGAGCAAGGACTTAGTGAACTCATCAAGCAGAGGGAATTTCTACAAACTCAGGTTGAGTGAGGCCAATTGGAAAGACGTCTAAAAGCAAAAAGGGAGTACGATGATACATCAGTCATTCCATTGCAGAGAAAGTGAGGAGTACTCCCACAGAAGACAATGATAATCCGCTGAAGAGACGAGTTGACAAGCTAGAGGAAACACTCCAGTCAGTGATTGAGTTAAGCCAACCTCAAGTCTTCCCAATCCAAACCCATTTCCAAACTGATCAAGTAAATCATAGCCAAAGCATATGAGCGATTTGGAGCTCAAACAAAAGTTGGAATCCAGGAAGGCAAATAGATGTATTCCAATATGGATACCAACCATGCTGAGAATGGAACTGGCCTAAAGAGTACTCATCTTTTCCACATTAGTCATAGCCATATTTAACTGCCACCCAACTGACCACATGGCAGACGGCATATCCAGACTCCCCATCTTACCCTGATCTTCATGTTTATGAGCCAAGTCAGCAAACTTATCAATCAAACGGCCCCAACCACTATCCACTCTTCCAGGATCAAGCCCATAGCCCGTGGTTCCTAGATACAGATGAGTGTCTCCCAACATGGTAAGAAGGGGACTGGCAAACTCAAGAGCCCTAGTATTATCAAAGCCAAGCTCGTCCTAATCCACCTCAATGTCAACCTCAGCCGCAGTAGAGTTCTGAACCACTTTGGGTTGAGAATCACTACGCAGACTCCACTAAAGGAAGGATCGAGAGATTGATCGTATGCCAGTAAAGCATGAGGCGTTGCTTAAAATCAAATGACGAGCTGACACTGGAAATGCAGTACACTTATGACGAGCAGAAATCCAGCATGAATGAGATGATCAAACAGGTTGCATTACTGGCTGATATAATGAAGGGGATACAAGAGGACAGAGCAGAAGCTAGGGTGAATGACAAGAGGGTAGAAGAAGAAGGGGTAAGTGAGCCTGAAAAGAAGGAGCCATCAGATGCTGAGAAAAAGTCAGAGGATTCACTAGAGAAGTCAGAAAAAGCAGGAGCCGTTGAGGCTGAATTAGCAGAGGAGGAATCTCAAACTAAAGAAGAGTCGAGTGGCATGCCTCTCATAGACAACCTGACATGCAAAATTCCAGAGGAAGCGAAGGACAAACTCTTGAGGGAGAAAGAAGAAGACATCATATGCCCTGAGAAACCGGGAGCTTCATTATTCTACCTTCGGGTGAAAACAGAACATGTCCTTGAAGGGGGAATAGTGAGGGTTATGCCTAACGTGGAAGGAGAACATGCACAGCCAGAGAGACCACCTCCAGTGATAGATAACCTCGAAGGACGCCATGGCGAAGAAAGACCAGAAATGAAGGAGGGAAGGTCAGAAAGAAAGGATGCAAGAGCCATCTACTGGGTACAACTAGAGCCATGGCCTGAGCCGTTCAAGGTGGAAAAGTGTCCTGACACTAGACTACGCCCCAAGGAAAAGAAGAAAATTCAGGAGACTTACAAGAATCACAAGAAAATGAGGGCAACCGTGAGGGTAATGTGCCCTTATAAAAATCGGTGGAGTGTAAGAAGAAAAGTGTGATCAGGATCCCCAAATGATGATTTTTCCTATGACATGTTGTCAATCTCTGAACTGATCAAGTTGGGAAGAAGCTAATCCCTAGTTAATCCAGTTAATTGTTTGGAGAGCAACAGAACCTAAGGATGGATGACTGTAAGGAGGGAAGGAAGCTGTCGGGGCAGAAAGTATTACTCCTCACGTCTTGGGGGACATCAAAGCAAGATGAAGACAATTTTCAGTTCCGCCAATCCACCACAGGGGAATCACAAAGTTTGAAGGGAGTATCCGGATCTGTTACTTCTTCACCTTAAAAGTTGAAAAAAATATAATCAGCAGTTTGTGAAGCGGGAGAAACCCCACTACGCATACCCAGCCTGATCAAGTAAATAAGTGTTTGTTGGAAAATTCTTGGAGATCTACTTACTCAACCAATACTCATTAGGAGCAAGGCACTTGACCAAACGAGTGGGAATAAATGTTTTTTAAGTCTCTTTAGAAAATCCCAAAAGAGTTTTATTTTCTGAAAAAAAGAATATATTATGTTTTAAGAAAGAAATTTTGGACGTATCTGAAAGGAGTTCTATTTAAATGATAAGCCTTTAATTCTCGGAAGGGAATCTCCAACCAGTACTCCACAAAATCTCTTATTTTGTTTATTATACTCTTGGGTCATAAATTAGCTAAATAAGTTAGGGGTAAAATTGAGGTAAAAATTGTTTTTAACCGAAAGAGGTAAAAAGAGGAGGAAAAGTGTAGAATTTTAAAATTCGAATTTGGCGCAGGGAGTTGAACGGTCGCTGACATCATGACAATCGTTCCTTCTCCTTCCTCCACCTCTATTAATTTTTCTTATTTCATCTCTCTCGCCTTTTCAAAGTCTCTTAGCAAACCCTTGACATTCCCAAATCTCCCATAGTTTTAATTACCGCTTCTCAGTTACAGGGAAACCGCTCCGACACAAGTGATGGCGAAATCATCTGCCTCAAACCAACCCCAGGAACCGTTGACCAGGCAGCAGAGGTCCCATTCGACACCCGACCTGAAGCCTTAACACCTCCAACCCCCCAATCCATGATGTCGCCAGCCAGTAGTCCACAGACGAGTCGTACCTGAAAATTATCAAGGATATTATGGGGAAGTTTAGCCCCACTGGAAAGGTGAGCGAGTTCCTCACCCATATGGCTGAAGAAATCAAGAAAGAAGAAGACCGTTCATGCCCACTCCCGCTAAAATTTGAGCTCGCAACGTCTCCCGTCGGAGATCCCACGAAACTGTGCGGGGAAGATGGAAAGAACGATGGAAACAACGACGACGAACAAGACCCGGAGATAGATATAATGGAGGAAGTGGAGGAGGCAGCGCAAAAACTAATCGAGGAGAAACCTGCCACACAAGTAAGAGAAGTGGTAGACATAGACGCAAAGGGGTCGGGAGAGGATGACGAAACCCTCAGCGAGAGGGCAGTAAGGAGGAGTTTCTGAGCACGGAGGAAACTAGACACAGAGGAACCCAGAACCCTGAGAGAGGAGGCCGCAATCTTGGCGGCTGCAAAGAGAGAAGCTGCAGAGAGATAGTAATCCGAGAGGCCGCTGTCGGCCACACCAAAACAACCCATCATCGAGAGGAGGAGCAATATATCGGGGCATTTGAAAGACAGGAGGTCGATCTAGACCAGAAACTTCTGGAGGCTATGGTCAAGTTCACGGACCCAAAGTTGAAAAGGAACTGTGCGGGGAGAGTGATGGAGTCGAGGCCGGTGCAATCCGGAAGAAAAATTCACATCCTGTCCCTTCGGATGATCGGAGTTAAGGATCAATTCCTCAATTACATCAGAGGAATAGGTTTTGGTTGGTTACTAGTGTACGCACCTTGTGAAGTGCCGGTAAATTCTGCGAAGGAGTTCTTTACATCCATCCATTTTGAGTACACGACAAATTTAAACAAAGTGTCCATCTATTTCAGAGTTTTCAATCAAGAAATGGCTATGAGTCTTAGGGAGTGGTCATTAAGAATGGGACTACTAAGTCCTGAGGAGGATAGTGAAGGAGATTGGTCGTTGCGGGAGATTGGCCAACCTAAATGCACGGTGGAGTTCAACACGGAAGAGGCATGGAATTTGATAAAAGCTGAAGGTGCAAACCCCTTCAAAACTAGTGAGTCCACCTGGGAGAAAATTGCTGACCCTGTCTTGAGGATGACACATCTATTTTTAGCCCACAACTTCCTTGGACACTCAAACACCACTATCACCACAATAGAGTGGTATTTCATGTGGTGCATGCTCAAGAAGGTTAAAGTGCATTTATGCAACTGGTTGGCTCACTCATGCCACAAAATAGCCCACCATCCAGTCCGTCATATGTATGCCTGCCATTTGCTTGGGGCATACTTAATACGGAATGTGATGCCCAGGATAAACGTCCCAGAATCCTCTATCGTTATGTGTGAAGATCCGGAATTGTTCAACATAACGTATTTCATCAACCTTGGCATTATTGAAAGGAAGGGGGAGGCCCTGGTGTTTTGTGATCAGAGGAGGAAGGTGAAGAGAGATCGAGCGAAGAGGACAGTCACCCAGTACTAGCACGGGAAAGGAAGACTGCCTCTGAGGAAAGGTCTGACCCTATGGAGGTGAACCCGGAGCAGTCTAAGGAGAAACCACATTCACCTATGACGAGGCTAGGGACTCCTGAGGCAAGGCCGCAGTCTACTAAGAAGGGACGAGAGGACACTGAGGAAAAGTGGCAGAGAATAATTGAGTTTACGATGAACAAATTCAGTGAGGCAAATTAGAAGAAGCATGAGTTACTCGAACTTCAGAACGAAAACATGACCAATGCCCTATCTCTGATCGAGAGAATGAATGATCTGGAGGAGTCGAACAACCATATCGCACAGCAGCTGTTGTCCTCAGCCTCGACTTCAAGGGGAAGCCAACCACAAGAAGCTAGTCCAGATGATGCCCTTGCTGGAACATCGAAGGAGAGGAAACCAACCACCAGCCATTTACCATCTGCACTTCCACCACATCGGCCAGGAGGGCCAAGTCAGCGAGGCTGTCTGGCTCCTCTGGGAGCCTGAAGAAGAACTAAACTAGTCAAACCAAGTAAATTTTACTTTTGGTTTTAAGTTCTTCTTTGTTTGTGCTGATGTTTATCCTGTATATATGTTTGCTTCTCTGTTTTGTGTGATCTTTTCACACTTAGACCATTGCTTGGTCAAAGTGTGAGAAGTTTATTTGTAAATATGTTTTTTATTATCTCTTTTTTTGTTTACCTTCTCCCACTTAGCCCATTGCACAGTCTAAGTGTGAGAAGTTTTTAGTACATAATATGTCTATATGTTTTTGGTTCTTATGTGTACTTCTCCCACTTAGCCCAATGATTGGTCTAAGTGTGAGAAGTTTGTATGAAACTTGATAAGCATGCTTGGTTTTGAATATGTGTTTTTGCCACCTTCCCCCACTTAGCCCACTGCTTGGTCTAAGTGTGAAAAGTTTGATTTTCCCTGTTGAAGCACTGACTATCCTGTTTTTCACTTCATTAAGTTTGCTTGAGGGCAAGCTGAGATGAAGTAGGAGGGGGGAAAGTCAATGTAGTCAGTTTTTGAAGCATGTTTGTTCAGTTGACCTTATATGTTTTGGATATGAACTGGTTTTTAAAAAAGAGGCAGGATTCCCTTAGTAAGAGTGATTGAAGAAATGATGCATGTTGATTTGTGAGTTTCCGTCCTTTAATAAACTAAAATCTGTTTGGATGAAGTAAGATCGATAAAAATGCTTTAATCTAAATCTTCTGTGAAGCCCTCTAAAATGTGAGTTAAAGGCCTAGAGTAGAATACTTTCTACTATTAGATGATAAGAGAGGCCGCCATTGATGCTTAGAGGGAAATGACACAAGCTACCAATGACTAAAGGCAATAGGATCAACCAGTTGAGCTTAATTCTTTCAAGCCAGATGGACCTGCCTCACTGTAAAGGCACCCCTAGCTACACCTTTTTGAGCCTGAATTGCAGTTACCCTTTCTTTTGTAAACCCCTAGCTTTCATGTCATGTGAACAAGGGGATAGACTGGGGCAACTCACCATCCGTGGTAAGAGATAGGGTGTGAAACAAGGGAGCAAAAAAATATATAGAAAGAAAAAGGGCAGGAAACCTTGTAACCTGACCTAGAAAAAAAAATTAAAGAAAAAGGAAATTAGAAAATGGGCAAGAAGAATGTATAACCTGACCCACAGAAAAAGAGAAAAAAGTAGAAAATAGAGGGCAGGAAATTATGTAACCTGACCCTAAGAAACAGTTAGATAAATAAGGCCAAAATGGCCAAGGGAATCCCCCGGGGTAAAAGTTTCAGATTGTATAAAGGGAAGCCATCCTAGTTTTGTCCCTAAGTTCACATGTCCTTCACACTTCTGCATACATCATGAACTTAGAACCCATAGGATCTCACGTTTATACGCTACAACCCCTACCCCATTACAACCTAAATAAAGACCTTAAGGAGTTAGCTGCTGTCAAAAGAAGTCTAGCATCAGTGGTATGACAAAATGAATGAGAGAACTGTCCTAACAATTATAGTGAGGATTGAGTGACTGAGTGAATCCAACAGTTGGAAGATAGAAGCTATCTTGACAAACGGACAAGCATGAATAGGTAGAAGAGGGAAGGGAAAGGAATCTGAGACTGTAGACAATTGGATTAACCTTACGCTTGTGGAGACAATCGCCAAACAACATTAACCAGTTCTGTCTTTTCTGTCTTGTCTTTCTTTTTACCTGTAAATGTGTTTAGCTCACTTACATGATTTTCCTTTCTAAGTCATGTACATATTTGTGTTAATGCTTTTAAATAAGAACCATGCTTGAAACTTGCCTCTTTTCTTTTTCTTTTCTTTCATACTTGAGGACAAGTATGGGTTAAGTGTGAGCAGTTTGATGAAGCTCGTTTCATGCATGTGTTTTATCAGAAAACTGCATCAAATTTTGTAAACTAACGTCTAATTTTGAGTCAGGTGTGTGTGTAAGTCCGTCATGTTCAGAAACTGAGTTGATCAACCGGGCGGATGAATGGATCAGGAGAAGGAGCCAAATTATTGCACAAATGGATCAAGTTGAAGCAAGACACGCAGCGAAGCACCCAATGAAAAGACTAATGTGTCGCACAAGAAAAAATCATCAAGGGCAAAGGGTAAAGATGACTATTCAAAGAACAAATGCCCTAAGGATCCAGACCTCATGCCTTCCTATAAATGGAGATAGAGAAGGAGGAATGAGGAGCTTGGATGGGTGTCACTCATTAGTTTTCAGCTCTCTTCTAGAGTTGGAGCTCCGAACACTTCATCTTCTAGTTTTCGCATACACACTTGGTCCTATTCTAGTTCAGTCTAGTTTAGTTAGCTTTTGGTGGTAGTTTTTTGCACTGTTATCGTTCTGTTATGCTATTCCACTTTGAGAAGAAGTGATGAAACAATTTCCTGCTTTCATAGTTTGTTTTCAGTTTACTTTTGGATGTTATCGACTTTTGATGTTTTGCTTTAGTAGATTTGAAGTTATGTTTTCATTTCCAGCTGATGTGTTCTGTTTCATGCATGATACTTCTGATCCGCCTTCAATTTCTGTTTTCTGGCTCATGTCTTAGCTAAGATTGTTTCGTTGTGCTTGATTGAGTCAGATCTGAAGTTTTATCTCTGAAGTTGCCTTAAGATGTTTATATCTGGGTGTTTGTGTTTCATTTCTGCATGATTATGGGTTAGTTTCTTGTTTACGCAGTCGCAGTTTAGATCTTAGGAGTGGATTTAATTCTATGAGTTGTTTGGATGTTTCGTCTTCCGTAACATTTTCAGATTTGTTCTTTGCTATGTTTTTCATGTTGATTCTGTGAAGAAGATGAAGTTGTTAAAAAATTTTTACTTTATTATACACTTTGCAGGGGACTGACAGACCCCCCGTTTATTCTGTTTGTTCATTTATGGAAAGTTCAGTTAAGTTGATCAAGTAGACTAGTTAAGCTTTTATGAGTTGATCAGTTTAGTTAGTTTTAATTTCTCAAGTCAAGCAGTTAACTTAACCCACCCCTAGAAAGCGTGGCTGCAGTCATTCCCATTTCGTGTCTCGCAAGCAAATGTTAAACGCGTCATCTCTGTGGGTTAAGGTTTTGAAAAGACGCTTTCGAGTTCTTGTTTTCATGTCACCCGAGTAGGAGTAGGTTGAGTTGATCAGGCCAAATCTTTAACTGGATCCATTAACCTATTCTCACATGTAGAAGGGCACACAATTGGCTAGCCGAATCAGTTTGACAATCCAACTTGAGCAAGCCACAATGATAATAGAATGAAGAGAGAATCAGAAGAAGCGAAGCGAGTCTTTCATTCATGCTCACGGTTGCCCAAGAGCTCCATTTCAAGGTGGGCATGGCATTTACTGAGCATGCGCTACACAATCGTGCGACGGTGATGAAATAACGATACACCACCTTCAAGGCCATCTTCCATCACAGGGGTGTATGGTGGGCTTCCCTACGAAGTCTATCGTCGCTCCTGAGGATGTATGGGTGAAGATCTTGGAGGTGAGCAAATGTTATGTACCTCCCTTATTGTGGTTGGATTATTGATATTTTGTATAACACATTTACTCGTATAGAAAAACCCTTTCGCCGAAGCTTTCTATCACAAGGAAGATCCGGCCTACTCAAAGCTTACATGTTTGTTCGGCCTTAAGGATGTCAAAGTGGAGGGTGCAAAAGAAGTGATCATCATTTCGAAAAACACTGAAGCTCTCCCAACTAAAGAAATTAACAAGACGGTCCTTAGTGATCAAGAAGAGGAGGTTACTCCCCTGCCGTTTTTCCACCCCCAACGGTCCGCCGTAAGCTCTTCGAAGACAACAACAAAGCTACCGACAAAGAGTCGACCACAAAGCTAGGCATTTTCCTCATCGACCTTGCTCCGGACGGCCAGTTACGGACAAGGGTCGAAAAGGGTAGGGACTTGCCAAAGCCGCAAGATGTTGGCCCCTCCGCGAGGTCTCCCTACGCAAGTTCGTGCGGATCCAACTCACTCATTGGGTGGTCACCGCACCTCCGCAAGTAAGGGGGCGCAATGTGTGTGGTCGAGACAGAATAAATAAAGTAAAGAGAAGGGTGTTTCCATTTTTAGTAATGGGTCATCTTGGTTAGGACAAACCAAAAAGGAAAGTGAGTCATCTTCAATGGGACAGAAGGGAGTACATTATATTGTGACTAACATTTAAACATTCACATTTCTAAGTTTGCAGTAGAAAATATCATCTGCACACTCAACAACATCATTGGAAACATGAAATTTATATTATTTATTGAGTTCTCACATATTCACATGAGCTCACAATTTCTGCAATTAGTAGGGTATTATTTGTAATAGTTAAACAGAATATGAACCATCAACAAAATACCAAAATAAAATAATAATAATTACACAACAAAGTCTATGTTTCCCGCCCAAAAGGGTATTACAGTAATTTCAACCAACCGCCATTTTTAAATAGTATAGATATCTTCAATAGCTTATACAGTGAGAGTAGATGTAAGTGTATTCATAGTGAATCCTGAAAATTTCAACCCATTTTTCAGCCCTTTTTCAGCTGCCAATGCTTTTAAATCTATAGTCCGCCTCAACTTTTAGTCATTTAAATAATTAAATTTTAGTTAAAATTATATTAATTGAATTCGTAAAATAAATATCAGTGAAAAATGCTACTCCCTCCGTTTCACCATAGTTGAGGTGAAACTTTTCGGCACGGAGTTTAAGAAAGGGATGTTGAGTGTGTTGAATAAATAGATAAAATAAGTAAGAGAGAGAAAAATGTGGAGAGAATAAAGTAGAAAGTGAATAAAGTAGAGAGGAAAAAGTAAGAGAGAGTAAAGTAAGAAAGAGAAAATAATTACTATATATGGAAATGACTCAACTATGAAGAAACTTCCCGAAATGGAAAAATGACTCAACTATGAAGAAAAGGATGGAGTATAATTTAAAAATGAAAAATTAGTAATGGGTCATCTTGGTGAAATGGGCTCAATATGGTACTTACAATTTTAACTTTTCTTAAATTATTATCAAGATGTTATCAAGATGACTCAATGTGTGTGGTACTTACAATTTTAACTTTTCTTAAATTGTTAACTTAGTAACTCATCAAAAAAGTGTTGACAAACTTAGAAATTTAAGAAAGTTAGCAACGGATCACACTTCACATTGTGATTATATAAAACTTTTTCTTGATCTCTTTTACTTTACTACTGTTATTTATAGGATCACCATCCACAACACTATTTCAACTACATTTTCTCATTTTTTTAAAAATTTTATCCCTAGATAATTTATTTTTATATGAAAGAGAGAATATCAATTTTTACATAATGCGTAGTATAGAAGTACTCCCTCCGTCCGCCATTAGGAGTCTCATTCCTTGGTGGCACGGGTTTTAAGAAATGTTAAGAAACGTGAGTGGAAAAAAGTTAATGGAATAAGGGTCTCACTTGTATATACTCCCTCCGTCCCGCTTTAGCAGTCCCGGTTGAGTCGGACACATGTTTTAAGGGGTATTAAAGTGTGTAATATGATGTAGTGGAGGTTGGGTCCCACTTTTAAACAACTTTTTTACTTTTTTGCTTTTAAGTGTGTAATAAATAAATGATTTAGTGGAGGTAGGGTCCCACTTTAAATGATGTAATAAATAAATTGATGTAGTGGACATCAATTTTTATGCACCGAGTTCAACCGGGACTCCTAAAGCGGGACACCCGAAATTGATCAACCGGGACTGCTAAAGCGGGACGGAGGGAGTATTAGTTTTAAGTGAAATGTGAGTGGAATGAGTTAGTTGAAGGTGAGACCCTGTTACCATTTATGGTAAAAGTTAACTGGGACTCCTATTCACGGACGGACTAAAATGGAAAAACGGGACTCCTATTGAGATTCCTTAACATTTCACTAACTCTCACATTCCACTAACTCTTTTCCACCCACTTTTCTTAACATTTCTTAAAACACGTGTCGCCGAGGAATGAGACTCCTTATGGTGGACGGAGGGAGTATGAACTAACTAACAAATTTAAAAAATTCTATAACTATGCATCAAATATTGAGATTTGAATATATAATAATTTTAAAGATAAACCTTAGAACCATCATTTTTACATCTTGGATAAAAAGTATAAGAAAAAAATTAGATGTAGTCAAGATTGAACCTGCATTCATGATTTGATTGTAAACTTGTGTAGTGACTATTGCTTTTTTAGTTCATTTAAAGACATCCAATAAATTGGAACTATATAGAGAATATTAACATATCTCATGCACAAGATAACATGCATAAATAAAGAATCTATTAGTGGCTAATTACCTAATTACATCTTAAAAAAACTAATTATATAAGGTGGGCTTCTGATGCGCCTGAGTTTGCAAAATGGCCCAATTGGAACTCATTTCAATCAATGAGCCCGGCCCAGCCCACTTCGTTTCACTGATGCCCGGCCCAATTAAAAACTCTACTCATAGGTCATGGCCATAGATGGGAGCCCTCATGCGAGTACAAATCTTCACGCACAGGATATATGATCATTTTGTTTGATTAATTCTACTAAAAACTTATATGAAAGGAAAAATATATGATAATGTTTTTTAAAAGTTGTTATTGTAGTTTGTTTTTTTAAATGCCAATTATAAAAAAAGAGAGGCAGCATAAATTATTGTCGGATTTGATTAAGTCATTGATATTATTTCCTTTCATCAACACAATACATCAAGAAGAGCTATGCATCTCCGAAAGCCATTCAAGGACTAGTGTGGGGTTCAATACATATGGGACCGACAAAATCGATTGCGATGACGAGCAGTGGGAACAAATTGTCGCGGTAAATCTAATCTCCTAGTACATTTTTTGTGTTTGAAATTATGAATACTCCCTGGTTTATAATAGGCTCTGTTCATAACCAACACACATTTGTAAGCTGACAAGGACACTAAGTTCATGCGCACTAAGTCGTGGCTCTTTTGGGTGACATGGAAATCCATATTTGGGAAGGATCGAGCTGGTGGTGTTGGTGCGGAAGAGATGGATGTTGCGCCTGCTCGGGCTAGAGCACAAGTCGCAGATGGGAGCTAGGTCAACGACAATTATTACAGCCCTAGCTTTGATGATTTTCCAGTAGATGAGAGTCAGCCTCTTGAGGACGATCCTGAGATCCAAGACAATACTTCTAGAAATAGAGGAAAACAAGCTTCCACAAACAAAGTTCACCAAAGGCCACAAACAAGGGTCAGACTCTTTTCTCATGGAGTTTCTATCTAACCTTCATGCCGAAACTAATTCAGAACTGGAAATGATACCTGCAAGGATTGGGTACAAATTTGATCTTGGCAAGGCGAGACGGGAGGTGTTTTATAAGCTAGGTGATGTTGATGGTTTAACACTCAAGTAGAGGTATGAATTGTGTAAGTGATAAGGCTCGTTTCATGCATTGGTTTTTGGTAATATTACATGCTTTTTTGGGGAGATAATGCGCAAATTTGAGATTAAGTGTGCAGATATTTGCTGGGTCAAGTAGATGCTGCAAATTGACCGAGCAGATGCAAAATGAGCAGAAAAGGAGTAAAAAGTGTCAAAAATCCGCTAGGTCAAGGAGAATTATCAGGAGAACAGGTGTGTGAAAAATCTGCCGGACCCAGGAACGCACACAAATTACTCGGGGCGGGGAAAATAGATCAGAAAAAGTGAAGAAAGGAGCATACTTAAAAGATTCTATTTTAAGGGTACAAACGTCAAATCATGAAGAACATACCCTAGGGATTCGAGCTTGAAGCCTCCCTATATAAAGGGACCAACATGAATGAAGAAACGGGCGCTTAACGCTATGGTAGTTAGGTAGGAAGTTCTCGGTAGCGCTTAATGCTATCATTCTCGTAGTTTAGGTAGGAAACTCTCATAGGCGCTTAATGCCACCGCTTTCTTAGCTTAGTTTAGTTTAGTTGCTGATTTCTTAGCTTAGTTCAATGGTTTCGATGATGGAATTGACAACTACGACATTGGATCCTTGCTTTCTTTACCGCTTTTGAGACGATGTAGTTAGATCTCGAGTTTCATCGGAGGAATTGACGACTCCGCCTTTGGATCTCGACCTATTTCTGGTTTTATGAAACTTTGGTGTTTATTTTCATGTTGATGATGCTATTTACTCATGTTTCTTGGATGCTTTTCGCAATTGGTGGCTTAGATGTTTAGATCCATGATGTTTACATGATTTCCAGTAGTTTAGAGGTTGAGATCTAGTTGTTCACGTATTCGATTTCTGAGATTTGTTAGTTTAGGTGATGCATGCAAGGTTAATCTGTGTTTATTCCGCTTTCTGCTAGACCTAGTAGCTTAGATATGTTAGTTTAGGCTTTAATTTCATGTTTAAATTTAGATTTGAGATTGCTCTGTTTTCATGGTGTTTAATGCTCTGTTTTGTTCTGTATTTCCCGTTGGATTCATGAAGATGATGAAGTTTGCTGGTAGTTAGAATCAGATCTGCTTTAGTTTGTTAGTTGCAGCTTTCTTGTCAGTAGCTATTTAGGGAAATCTGTTATGTTGCTTTTCTTACGCTCTGCTGTCTGGCTGTTTTAGGAAACTTATTTGCTTGACCCAGGAAATTCGGTGAATGTTCCAAAGTTAAATTCAGTTTCGAATCATGCATGCATTTATATTTCAAGCAATTTCCATTCTCTGGACCCAGTAGATAGAATAGATTAGGTTTAATTTCCCAGGTCTAGTAGTTAAAACTCAACCCTCTCGTTGTGTGGCAGTAGCCGATCATTTTTCCGATTGTGTCGTAGAAACAATCTCGAGTAGTTCCCTAGTCTCAGTGGTTCAACCCCGCTCTTGCCGCTTATACTTCGTAATATTTGTTGCATTAGTGCGAAATTATAAATCTTGTTGAAAGGGGGAACACGTGCATACGACACACGTGCAAAAATCCTCTCTTCAGTAAGCTAAAAATTTATTTTTAAATTATAGCAGATTCCACTTATAATTATTTTATGAATTCAATTAATATAATTTTTAACTTAAATTTAATTATTTAAATGACTAAAAGTTGAGGCGGACTACAGATTTTAAAGCTAGATTTGGCAGCTGAAATATGGGTTGAAATTTTCAGGATTCACTATGAATACACTTAGATCTACTCTCACTGTATAAGATATTGAAGATGTCTATACTATTTAAAAATAACAGTTGGTTGAAATTACTGTAATACCCTTTTGGGCGGGAAACATAGAGTTTGTTGTGTAATTATTATTATTTTATTTTGGTATTTTGCTGATGGATCATATTCTGTGTAACTATTACAAATAATACTCTACTAATTGCCTAAATTGTGAGCTCCTGTGAATATGCGAGAACTCAATAAATAATATAAATTTCATGTTTCCAATGATGTTGTTGAGTGTGCAGATGATATTTTCAACTGCAAACTTAGAAATGTGAATGTTTAAATGTTAGAAATCGTGTATCAACTCCAAATGCAGATGATGGTGTAAAGAGTAATGAAATTATTATCATGGAAATTTATATAGTTACCTTTCAGTTTCTCTACCTTAAATCCCTTTATAAACTTTGATGTTACATACTTTACAGATACATTGTTTCTCTTCCTTTAATCACTTGATAACCTATGCATAAAAATGGAGTAAAAATGGAGTTATTAGTATTTCAACTAATTAAAACTGAAATCCTAAATTGATAAATTTGACCAATATTTTCTGTAATCACAGAAGAAAGGGTACTGAGATAGATTCTGAAAATCTTTATCGACTATACAAATAAGAAGGGCTGAAATAAAATAGAAAAAAGGTGGAGGCTATTACTGCAAACATACAAATAGGACCGAGGAAATACTCAGAGCATCTCCAATAGTAATAGGTCAGCCATAGGCTAGCCAAAACTCCTCCTGTCACATCATCAGCACTAAAAACTCCTCCTGCCACATCATCAGGACAAGCAACTAGACAAGCAATAGGCTAACAATAGGCTAGCCACAATAAACAAAATTATAAAAAACAAATAATTAACAATCACACAAAATACGGAATTAAATTTACGACACAGATACGGAAAATTCAATAATAATAGTAAAATTAAAAAAAATACATTAATTTAAAAAAAGTACATTAATTTTAAAAAACCCCTCTTCCACACACGAGCCTCCGCCTCTGCCTCACTTCTCGTGGCCGTCGCCGTCGTCACCGCCGTTGTCGCCACCATCCGGGACCCCCAAATCTGCGGCATCTGAGCCCTCGTCAGAGCCCCCCAATTGTGCCGAGGCGGCATCCAAATCGACCCGCATACTCTCGAGCATTGAGTGAAGAAACCTCTTCTCCACGGGTCAGTTGCCGCCCTCCATTTAGCTAAGATCTTGTGCATCTGAGCCCGCGTTTGTTGACGTGCGAAGAAGGCGAGCTCGGTTGGCAACTTGCCAACAGGGAGGGATGCTGACTGGACCTCCTAGGACCCCTGGGCGACCCCCTCGCTACCCGTTGCGCCCGCCTTTGACCAATCAAGCGAGTGTGGCGAGTAAACGATGGAGGGGACGGGAACTCTTGAACATCCTCGGGGAGGTCGTGGGAACAGCCGCTGCTGCCGCTGTAATCACCGGCATAGTTCAGTCGCAGCTTCTTCGGCCAACCAGCATCGACACCTGCCCGAAACTTCTCGGAGTCCATCAGCACCTAATAGCAGTTCCAGTAGGTAAACTCCTAATAAAGCCCGGGCACGGGGAAGGCTTTCTCCGCTATCCTCCTACAGTCCTCGTCAGTTTGGCCACTCGTCTGCATGCTGAGGGCGTTGGTGTACAAGGCCGAAAATTGGGAGACCGCAGCCCTGATTCGGTCCCACCCCTTCCAGCACTCCTCTCCGTTGTGTGGCCTCCCCTCCAGGAAAAATGCCTGGTAGGCTGCTGATATTTTAGCCCAGAAGTTGACGATCCTCTGATTGTTCGATTGGAGGGGATTGAAGTGTGTAAGGAGAATAGCAAAAGTGCTCGTGCGTGCGTCTGGTGTTATACTAGGTCGAGATGCCAAGCCCTATGAATTCACTAGATCACTTGGTCTAGGAACTCAAGAGAACACAAAATGCTCTGTCGTTGGGCACACTAAACTCCCCTTCAAAGATCCCTCAACCCGAATACTATGGATTAGTATAGAGAAGCAGGGGTCGATCCCACGAAGATGGACACGTAAAAAAACATTTAGAAACTTTGGACAAGGGCGGCTGCTGCCACGCAAACTGGGTTGAGGTTTAACTATGACTAGACCTAGGCAAAAAATGTAAACACACTAAACTCCCCTTCAAAGATTCCTCAACCCGAATACTATGGATTAGTATAGAGAAGCAGGGGTCGATCCCACGAAGATGGACACGTAAAAAAGCATTTAGAAACTTTGGACAAGGGCGGCTGCTGCCACGCAAACTGGGTTGAGGTTTAACTACGACTAGACCTAGGCAAAAAATGTAAACACTAGACCTAGGAAACTGTAAACATGCTGAGATCAAACATTATCAAGACTACAGGATATTAAATTCCCTTCCAAGACCGTGCAAACGGCTACCTAATAGAACCAGACATGAAGCATATAACAGTGGGGACCATAATTCCAGAATTAGCAAGTACGGTAGAAAGGCTGCAAATAACAAACTGAAACTCTAACTAACAACGACATGCATTTTTTTAACTGAATCGAAAATGCAGATGAAGAAAACAGAGCACGTACCTAGACTCGAACAGAATATAAAAGTTGGGTCGTCCGAAACTTACAACAAATCGGAAATAACACAGATCTACATATACTAGACGGAATGAAATAAACACACGAAGGATAGACATAAATTTAAACCAACTCTGCTCAGATTTACGTCGGATGCTTAATCCACTCCTGATCCAAGCGATCCCAACCAAACAACAACCTCAATCAACTCCATATCTTCCGATCTAACAGATCTACTCCGATCAACACCGAATTCAAATGATTCCAATCAACTCAGCTACAACACCGAATTCAAACCTCCGGTTCAACCACCAACAAACTCTGATCAACCCGATCCAGCCATTACTCTGCACAGATTCAGTGAGCAATTGCGAAACGCATCCAACACAAGTAAACTAACTCAAACTCCAGAAAATCACAGGAGTGAAATAAGAAATCAACATCAACGACATAACAGAAAATTAAACTTGCATTAAACACAAAAAATATTCGGTAAAAATAGAGAGCAGAGCTCCGAACAGCGAAGCTCGGTGAAATCCACAAAATACGAGAAATAAACTGGAAATTAATTCTTCGCCCTCGACAGGACGGTGTTACACCAAGATGGAACTAATGTAAACAGGAAGTGAACCCCCGAATTTCCCAAAGAGAACCCAAGTGTGTAAGAGAAAAGTGAGCTCCTAGCTACAATGCGTAACGAGGCCTCCACCGAGAAGGCCCCTCTAGACTGCATGCTTCCTTCCTTATATAGGCGCGGACATAATCTTCTAGAAGCCTTCGTAGAAATCTCCATTCTACCCTTCAGCTCCGAGATATCCTCCGTCTTGCAATTTTCCTCCACAATGCTCACTTCTTCGCCAGTTTCCTCGGACATGTGATTGTCCTCTTCTTTTCCTGGACCTGGCGAAATTCTTCTACACACCTGGCTTAAAACGTGTGTTAGACCCAGTAAATCCACGAATTTATCCCCTAGACCTATGCATGAAATTAGCCATATCAAACTGCCCACACTTAAACCATGCTTGTCCTCAAGCATAAAAGACAAGAAAAAGAAATAAGGCGAATTTCAATGCACTGTTCCCAAGAACGACTCTACAAGCAAAACACAAACAAAGCACCGACTCCTAGACCTAGACAACTACAGACTCACAAAAGAAAACAACATACAAGGAAAAACAAAACACAACAGATAAGCATGAACTAGTTTCAACTTTTAGGCTACCGTCCCCACAAGCTTAAGTCCTATCCGATCGTCTACAGTCTTCAAATCCTCCCCCTTCCCTCTTCTACCTAAACGATCTGTCAGTTTGTCAAGATAGCCTATTGATTTCACAGTAGTTAGGTTTGCTCGATCACTCATTCCTCACCAGGGATGTTAGGATCGAAACGCTCCAAAGTTAAAGTTAGACCACTGATGCGTCGGGTTATGAGAGTTTCTCCTTCTTACTACTCTTTTTCCCTATTGATTTCCTGGGTCAAGTTGCGATTGCATTCCTGCCCAATTTTTTTTAATTTTTTTTTTCTATATATATATCCCTTTTTCCCCTGGACTTTGTCCAGCTTATACCTCCTTTTCCTGTTCTATATTTTTTTTCCCCTGGACTTCATCCAGCTTATACCTCATTTTCCTGGACTTCGTCCAGCTTATACCACCAGTTCCTGGACTTCGTCCAGCTTATACCTCCATAACCCATTTTTTCTCCTTTATACTCTACTCCCTAAGCATCAAGTGGCAGCTCATTTTTACATGTTAGCTCAAAGTGTTTAGGCTTATAACTCGCTCTTATAGTAGGGCTGCACAGCTAGGTTATCTAAGGCCTTTTCTATCATCCTTACTTCATTCAGACCGCTTTTAGTTTATTAAGGAAAAAGGCATCAAAGTTGACATGTATCCTATCTTCAATCGCTCTCACTAAGGGAATCTTGCCTTATTATCTCACTAGCTCATGCAACACACAAAAATGCTAGACCTAGAGACTCTAAGACTCCTATTTACAAAAACAAATACTGCACTTACTCCCTCCCCCTCCCACTTCACTCAAGCTTGTCCCCAAGCTAGCCTAGTGAAGTGGGGAAATAGGGAAGTATGAACAGTACAAAACAGACCAAACAACACAAACAAACAAACAACGTGCATAAAACAAAACAAACTTCTCACACTTAGACCGTACAACGGGCTAAGTGGGAGAAGGCGCAACAAACAAAATCAAAACATGAAAAAACAGAACAACCCATTCTCACACTTAAACCAAGGATTGGGCTAAGTGTGGGAAGGTGCAACACATATATACAAAATATAGCATGCTGGTCACAGACAAACATAAACAGAAAAGGAAGGAAAAACGAAAAAAATAAAAGAAGGAAAAGTAAAAGTTACTTGGCTCTGGGGGGTCAATTCGGGGTCTGGCCTCCGCGGGAGCCAGACTTGGGCGGGGCGGATGGTTGGGTCACTCTAGCTTCCTTCTTTGCCGGTGAATCCGGCTGTGCTGTCATATCCTCACTCTGTCTAGGCACAGACTTTCTCACGGTCAAAGGTTTAGTCGCGGACGGGGCAGTTAGAGGCTTTGTCGGCTGGGGAGGCTTCTGGAGAGATAGACTTCCTTGCCCTGTCGACTTAGAAGCGCTGCCAGGGCCAGGAAGCAACTTCGGTGCCTTGGGGAACCTCTCTTTAAACCACTTCGCCATCATCATCATCAGCGAGACGGCCTCTGCCATCCTATCAGTGTGCTTGGACGACGTTGCCACAAGATCAGTCATATATCCCTTGAGGGCCACGATCTCCTCTCTGACTTTCCCGACTTCCATCCTTACCTCGGTTACCTCCTTCCTCACTCCTGCGACTTCTTTCCGTACTTTCTCAACATCTTTATGAACTTTCTCAACATCGACACTGTCCTTGACATCCACGACCTCCGATTCCTGCTTCACCTGGACTTCTGACCTGTCGACCTCATAAAAGCATACCTCCTTCCCATACATGATTAGAAGCCCCTTGTTGAAGAAATATTCGACATTGAAAACCTCTGGGGGCATGCACATCTCCACATCTCGGCATGATTTGGCTATCTTCAGTATTATGTTGCGTTGAAGGTATGCCCCTAGGAGGTGGCATGTGTACATGTGCCTGGAAGGATTGGCGGCCATCTGATGGCAAGCCTGGGCTAGCCAGTAGCCCAGGTGTACACGGACTCCCTTGGCCATACACCAAGTGAAGTATAGGTCGGCTGCGGTCAAAGCAACATTTGCGGTTCCTATCAGATTATAACTGATGAACTTCTGAGCGAAACGCAGGATCTGGTTGTCAATGTGATAAGCCTTCGAACAACTTGTTTTAAACTGACCCACCTTCGGGTGGGTTATAAACTCCCACGCGCTTTGTGGTTTGAAACCCGGGGTAAACTTAGGCGGACCCACCATCCTGTCATTCCACAAGCCCTCATCATCCTGTGTGCGCGATAACAACCCCATGCGGAGCGACCACTCTCGGATGCTCATTTCGTGCTCCTCGTTGAAAAGACGGAAGGTAATAGAGTCAGCATCCAGATCAGTTGTAGACTTCAAACGAAAGGTTGAGAAAAACTCACGTGCTAATGTTGTTGGGACTTCAAAAGAGCTGTGCTTCAGCAACCAGTCGAAACCGATCGCGTCGATATACTCCCGGAATTCATCGTCGGAAGCAATCTCCTTCAGCTCCGTGGGATCATATCTCTTTTCGGACTTCGCATACTTGCCCCGGGCACTCTTCTCTTTATACGTTGCTGCACGCTTGGGGTCAGTGAACTTCCTCATTGCATCCAGTAATTTCTTGGTTAACCAAATTTCTGTAGGCTCGAAATTGAGCTCTTCTTCAAGTTCCTCTTCGGAGTCGCTAGATCCAGCAGGGCTATCAGACTCGGCAGCACATGGAACCTTTGCGGTTGGAGGAAGAGAGGTTTCAACATATTTCCCTTCCTTTTTCTTTCCTTTTTTATTTCAGACGCCTGGCGGCGTTCTTCCTCGTCACACTCCCCACCACTGGGTCTAGGAGAGATGTCCTGCTCACGGGCTGCAGTCTCTGGACCCAGCGCTTCTCCTTCCGTCTGCTGAACAGAGTCATCAATTTCATCAATCAGGCTCCAGCGAGCGTGCTCCGAGCTTCCCTTTTATTTACCGGTGAAATCGTCCCCTCGGGGACATCAGTCAAATCCACAATTAGATTTACCCTCTCGTCGACGGGTTCCTGTACATCTTTAGTAACGAGGGCCTCTCCCTTCTCAGACAGCAAAGGGGTTGCCCCCGTGATATAAACAGGGGTTTCCACCCTAACCAAATCTTGTTCATTGTGGGTCTCAGTACCCACAACCTTTTCAGGGGTCCTCCCCTCATCATCGTTCTCAACAGAGACTTGGGCCTCATCGTCCCCAACTTTTTCTAGGGTTTCCCCCTCAGGATTACTAGTAGAAAAAACAGAAGATACACCCACACTTTCTAACACAACACGGGTTTCTCTCTCAACGACATCAATAGCAGCAATAACTGGGGTTACCCCCTCAGATGCACCATCAGCAGTAATGGCAGAGGTTTCCCCCTCAGAAACATGGTCTAACCTTGGTTCACTGACCGCCAAAAGCTCCAAACCCGTAGCCAGATCCGCTTCCTCCTCAAGTACGTTTACGGCAGTTGTTCCGGCTACACTGGTGGCTGGTTCGGCCATTGAATGTACGGCCTCCGGTTGGGGTTTCGCAGTCTCTGAAACTTGTGGTGGTGGAGTGGTTTTTCCCATCATAGTGGTGAGCATGGCGAACACTGCGTTAGATTCGGCATATCCAGAGGTGCTTCCTGTGTTTTGTGTGTTCTCCATGGCTGAATCTGTAGAATTTCGCAAGAACTCGGAAGAAAAAATTCCGTCGATTAGGGTTAGAGAGAGAATTTGAGAGAGAAAATTTAGGGATTTTTTTTTTCGTAGAGAGAGTGAGTATGATATGGAAAATTAAAAAAAAGAGCACGGTTATAGCCTGTAGGTATGGGAAAGGACGATTTTGCAGGTGGTTGCAGGCGTGACGCGAGCGACCGTACTCCTCCCCATAAAGTTACCTTTTGAAATTCGAACCGGTGCTAACTCCCTCCAAAATTTTACTCCTCAACTCCCTGCCCCATGTCAATACTCTCTGCAATATCACACTTAGAAAAACATCAAACTAAAAATGAAACGCCAGACTCCCAGGTCAAGGATATGACAGTATAAAAAAATTCCCTAAGGAGTCTGCGATTTCGAAAATATTTTTGGAAGATTATTTTTTATGATTTGTTTGGGTTTTCTTGATTTAAGGAAATCATTTAAATATTTACACTAACCTGTACGGAGACATCTCAATAGGCGTCTTATATGCTGTCCTGTAAGCCCATAATGCGTCGTCAAGCCTCTTACTCCAGTCTTTCCTTGACGGATTCACTGTCTTTTCAAGTATAGCTTTGATCTCCCTATTTGATATTCCCGCCTGGCCGTTAGACTGAGGATGATAAGGTGTAGACAGCCTGTGGTGGACTCCATACTTCTTCATCAGAGCTTTTATCGTACGGTTCCGGAAGTGAGTTCCTTGATCCGAAATAACAGCCCTAGGAACACCGTACCTGTTAAAACTGTTAGCCCTAAGAAATTTTGCCACCTCACCAGCTTCGCAAGATGTGGTAGCTTTTGCCTCTATCCATTTCGAAACATAATCCACCGCCACAAGTATGTATGCATTCCCATATGAAGATGGAAATGGACCCATGAAGTTCATTCCCCAGACGTCGAAAATCTCACAAACGATGACAGGGACTTGCGGCATTTCATCTCTTTTGGAGATTCCCCCTGTCTGTTGACACCTTTCACAATTCTGACAGAATTCGAACGCATCCTTATGCAATGTAGGCCAGTAAAACCTGCTGTCTAACATCTTCCTCGCGGTCTTCCTTGGTCCAAAGTGACCTCCACACGCTAGAACGTGGCAATGATTCAGCACATCCCTTTGTTCCCACTGTGGAATACATCTCCTAATTACTTGGTCAGCTCCCATCCTCCATAGATACGGGTTGTCCCAAAAATAGTACTTGGCTTCGCTTTTCAGTTTCATCTTCTGGGCCCAAGAAATTTCTTGGGAACTGGGCACTTCTCTGGTGACCAAGTAATTTGCTAGGTCTGCGAACCACGGCTCAGCGTTTATCTGGCATTTTCCTTTTTCAGCATCTCCTGGACCTGTTACTGCCATTATCTCTTCCCAACTGATAGGTCTGGGCGAACTTTCCAGATAATATAGATGTTCCTCCGGGAACGCATCAGGTATTACTTCGTCTGTTTCTCCCTGGTAAATGCGACTCAAGTGGTCGGCTACCTTGTTCTCTGTTCCTTTCTTGTCTCTGACTTCCCAGTCAAATTCCTGTAAGAGTAAAACCCAATGGATTAACCTTGGCTTAGACTCCTTTTTCGCCAGTAAGTACTTTATTGCAGTGTGATCGGTGAAAACTATCGCCTTAGACCCCAGCGAGTACGGGCAAAACTTCTCAAATGAGTACACAACTGCTAACATTTCCTTCCCCGTGGTGTCATAATTTTTCTGGGCCTGATTGAGCATTTTTGACGCATAAAAAATCACATAGCTTTTCCCATCGACTCTTTGACCTAGCACCGCCCCTACTGCGTAATCACTTGCGTTGCACATTATTTCAAAGGGTAGATTCCAGTCGGGTTCTCTAATAATGGGAGCAGATAATCCTTTAACAGCTGAAAAGCCTTTTTGCACTCCTCATCGAAAACAAAATCGACATCGTTATGCAACAAGTGAGTGAGTGGCTGAGCAATCTTTGCGAAATCCTTTATGAACCTCCTATAGAATCCAGCATGCCCTAGGAATCCTCTTACTTCTTTCTGATTTGTTGGGTAAGGCAGTTTTGAGATCACATCAATCTTTGCTTGGTCTACCTGTATACCTCTTTCTGATACCACATGCCCTAGGACAATTCCTTCTGGGACCATAAAGTGGCATTTCTCGAAATTCAAAACCAAATGTTTTTCCTGGCACCTCCTCAACACTATATCCAAACTTGCCAAACATGAGTCAAATGAATTCCCGTACACAGTGAAGTCGTCCATAAAAATCTCGATGCAATCCTCTAGGAGATCCGAGAAGATACTCATCATACACCGCTGAAAAGTGCATGGCGCGTTGCACAGACCAAACGGCATTCTTCTGTAAGCATACGTTCCGAAGAGACACGTGAAAGTTGTCTTCTCCTGGTCCTCGGGATCCACGTAGATTTGAAAATACCCACTATATCCGTCTAGGAAACAGAAATATTGCTTGCCCGCCAACCTCTCCAACATCTGGTCAATAAAAGGTAGAGGGAAATGGTCTTTCTTAGTCGCTTCATTTAACTTCCTATAGTCAATGCACATCCTCCACCCAGTAACTAGTCGGGTGGGCACCAACTCATTCTTGTCATTCTTGACCACCTGTATTCCCGACTTCTTTGGTATCATATGTACTGGACTCACCCATTCACTGTCTGGTATGGAATAAATGATACCTAGGGAGAGTAGCTTCAATACTTCCTTCAGCACCTCATCCCTCATGTTAGGATTCAATTTGCGTTGATGATCTCTGCAGGCTTTTGCTCCCTCTTCTAGCCGAATATGATGCATGCACAGATCTGGACTGATTCCTATCAAATTAGAGAGTGTCCACCCAATAGCCTTCTTGTTCCTCCGAATTACCTTCAGTAGTTCCTCTTCTTGTCCCTCGGTCAAGCTACTGTTAATAATCACAGGGAAAGTTTCATTCTCCTCTAGATACGCATACTTGAGCACCTGGTGGAAGTGTTTTCAGTTCTTTCTTGGTGACATCTTTTTCCTGGGTAAGGGATTTTTCTCTATCGACTCAGTTGTTATTCCCTTCGTAGACTCAGTAGAACTTTCGATGCTCACCACATAAGGTGTCTTCCTTGATCTAGCTAGCTCCGGGTTCGTGCAGAATTCCAGAATTGCTTCGGCTAGCTCCTCATCTGATAACTCACTCGTGTTCATTGCTTGACACCATCCTGCTACTTCTCTATCAATAGCATGACTCATCTCAGAATTCGCAATCGCTCCTGCATTAATTCGGTCTCAAGATATTCCTGGACCAAGGGGTTAATAACATCTATAGCATGCAAATTTTCAACGTCAAGAGGTTTCTTCATTGCCTCATCTATGTTGAATGTATATTTCTCACCATTGTAATCAAGGTAAATGGTGTCATCAAAGACATCAATGATAGTCTTAGCGGTACGTAGGAAAGGTCTCCCTAAAAGTACTCCGCCAGACTCTGCAGACTCACTATCACTCATCTTAATCACATGGAAATCAGCTGGGTACAAGAAGTCATGTACCTTTACTATCACGTTCTCAAGCACTCCTTCAGGACAAATGCATGACCTGTCTGCCAATTGGATCACAAATTTTGTGTCCACCATGCTTACCCCTAACTTCTTGTATATAGAAAGTGGTAACGCATTTATGGATGCACCTAAGTCACACATAGCATGTTAGATTTTTACATCACCAATAAAGATGGGCAAAGTAAACATACCTAGATCATTGCATTTCGAAGGCATCCTCCGCTTCTGAATTACCGCGGACACATTCTCGCCTATCAGAATTTTTCCACTAGGTCTCGCCTTACCAGCTATAAATTCCTTGATGAACTTGCTAAACACTGGCAATTTCAGAGCCTGTAAGAATGGTAGATTGATTTCCAGCTTTCCAAAAATGTCCATAAAATCTACCTGCTCATCCTTCTTTTTCTTTACTCCCCTCGGCTTGGGAATGGTTTCGGTCGCTTCCCTATTCCTGTAGAGCTACCGGCCGAGAATTCTTCGACTTCTTTCTTCTCCTCCTCCCTTACCAACTCTGACCCTGGATCGAGGAAAAATGGTTCAGTTTCTCTAGGCAATGGTTTCTCCAAATCTCCTGCCCTGAGTTCATCTCTAATCATGGGATTGTTTGCAGCCAAGTTCCTCGGTCTAGAGGTTATACCCTCTGTCTCCTTGCCCTCGGTAGGATCTGTGACTTCCTTCGGTCTCATTGCTGGGCCTTCGTACCCCTTCCCAGACCTTAAGGTAATTTGGCTAATATTGGTCCTATCAGACGGTTTTACTGAGGCGGGAATTTTACCCTTATTACCTCGCATGTCACTCAAGGAAGTAGCAATCTGTGACAGCTGTCTTGCTAACATATCCATTGCCGCCTTTTGTTCTTGCTGAGCATCCTGAAGCTTGTGGACTACGTCATTGTTCGACTGTAAGTTATTCTGCATGTGCTGCTGAGAACTGATGAGGTCGTGCACCATTTCATCAAGATTCCTTGGTGGCTTAGAACTCAGTTGACTGGGGCCGGGTCCTGCATTCTAGTTTGCTCCACTTCCTTGGGTCAGGCGAATATTTCCTTGACCTGGGTAGGTGGGTTGGAAATTCCTTTGGTGTGGTGGCACATAAGAGTTCCCCTGATGGTTTTGATTCATGTTTCCCCAGTTCGAGTGGTCTCCCTGGTTCCGATTGTTCCAATTGCCTTGCCCTTCATGATTCCTCCAGCTGCCCTGCCTCTCGGGCTGAGGTGCAAACTGTATACTCTGTTGTAGTCCTGGCTGGCTCTGTTCGTTATCAGACCATTTAAAATTTGGATGATTCCTCCAGGGTGCATCTCTTTGTCTCCCGGGGTTCCAACTTCCATTGGGATTCCAACTCCCCATCGCATTCACCTGGGCCTGGTAATCTCTTTCCTGGGATCCGTAATATTGTTGAAATTGGGACTCTCTTGGACCAGGCGGTTTCTCCTTCTCCGCTGGCGTTGGCGAATTAGTTTTTTCGATAGCATTCAAAAGATCCTTCTCGAGTCTATCTATCCTTGCCTCTACCTTATCATCATCTTGTTCCCTCAGTGCATTCGCAGAACCTCTTCTCACAGCATTCCTTGGACTATCATATGCCTTCTTGGCATCTATCAATTTCCCCAGAATCTCTCGTGCCTCACTTCCTTTTTTTCGTGTAAAATTCCCTCCGCTTGAGGAATTCATCAAGTCCTTCGACTCAGGAGTCGCTCCTACATAAAACAAAGAATAGGTCTCTGCCTTTATCATCCGGTGATTCGGGCATGCATCCAACAATCCTTTGAACCTTGACCAGTATTGGCTCAATGACTCGTCATAGTCCTGTTTGCACTCCACTATCTCCTTCTTCAGAGCATTCGTCTTGTTGGATGGGAAGAAATAATCTAAAAACTCCAATTTAAAGTCTCTCCAAGTGCGGATAGAATCCGGGGGTAACCGTAATAACCATGTGTTGGCCTCCCCCTTCAGAGTGAAAGGAATCGCGCGCAAGCGATAGTCCTCCTCCGTCGCATCATTTGGCCACTTTTGGATGCTGCACAATTTACTGAATTCATTCAAAAACTCGTACGGGCACTCACTTCTTCGCCCATAAAATGTCGGTAAGATGCCGAGCACATTCGTCTTGATCTCAATGGACCTCTGACGTGGGTTCGTCACTATGGCCTATGCTGGCTCTCCATCTAAATGGGCAGTTAGCTACCCTATCTCCGGATCTGGGTCTACTACGTGCGCCATGACTAGTTCCTCTGTTTCCCCTGTTTCTGACTCTGTTTCCGACTCTGGTGGTGACTCCGGATCTTCACGTCCTGACTACGCCCAAGATTTGTCGCTAGTAAATCCACTCGGAAACGGATCTCACATGGTGAACCCTGATCTGGTGGTTACCGTGGAGGCTGTGTCCTTGACCTGCCAAATGAGTTGACTGTGCTCCCACCCAGACGAGTTACTCCCGTGAGTAGACCGTGAGCCTCTGCTCATAAACTACAAATAAAAGGAAAGAAAATAAATCAAAACTATATACGCCAAAGACTCTAAACACTAATACAAACTACGCCATCCATCCCCGGCAACGGCGCCATTTGAAGTGTGTGAGGAGAATAGCAAAAGTGCTCGTGCATGCGTCTGGTGTTTTACTAGGTCGAGATGCCAAGCCCTATGAATCCACTAGATCACTTGGTCTAGGAACTCAAGAGAACACGGAATGCTCTATCGTTGGGCACACTAAACTCCCCTTCAAAAATCCCTCAACCCAAATACTATGGATTAGTATAGAGAACCAGGGGTCGATCCCACGAAGATGGACACGTAAGAAAGCATTTAGAAACTTTGGACAAGGGCGGCTGCTGCCACGCAAACTGGGTTAAGGTTTAACTACGACTAGACCTAGGCAAGAAATGTAAATACTAGACCTAGGAAACTGTAAACATGCTGAGATCAAACATTATCAAGACTGCAGGATATTAAATTCCCTTCCTAGACCGTGTAAACGGCTACCTAATTGAACCAGATAGGAAGCATATAACAGTGGGGACCATAATTCCAGAATTAGCAAGTACGGCAGAAAGGCTGCAAATAACAAACTGAAACTCTAACTAACAACGACATACATTTTTTTAACTGAATCAAAAACGCAGATGAAGAAAACAGAGCACGTACCTAGACTCGAACAGAATATAAAAGTTGGGTCGTCGGAAACTTACAACAAACCGGAAATAACACAGATCTACATATACTAGACGGAATGAAATGAAAACACGAAGGATGCATAAATTTAAACCAACTCTGCTAAGATTTACGTCGGATGCTTAATCCACTCCAGATCCAAGCGATCCGAACCAAACAACAACCTCAATCAACTCCATATCTTCCGATCTAATAGATCTACTCCGATCAACACCGAATTCAAACGATTCCAATCAACTCAGCTACAACACCAAATTCAAACCTCCGGTTCAACCACCAACAAACTCTGATCAACCCGATCCAGCCATTACTCTGCACAGATTCAGTGAGCAATTGCGAAACGCATCCAACACAAGTAAACTAACTCAAACTCCAGAAAATCACATGAGTGAAATCAGAAATCAACATCAACGACATAACAGAAAATTAAACTTGCATTAAACACAAAAATATTCGGTAAAAACAGAGAGTCGAGTTCCGAACAGCGAAGCTCGGTGAAATCCACAAAATACGAGAAATAAACTGGAAATTGTTTCTTCGCCCTTGACAGGACGGTGTTACATCCAGATGGAACTAAAGTAAACAGGAAGTGAACCCAGTCGTGAACCCCCGAATTTCCCAAAGAGAACCCAAGTGTGTAAGAGAAAAGTGAGCTCCTAGCTACAATCCGTAACGAGGCCTCCACCGAGAAGGTCCCTCTAGAATGCATGCTTCCTTTCTTATATAGGCGCGGACATAATCTTCTAGAAGCCTTCGTAGAAATTTCCATTCTACCCTTCAGCTCCGAGATTTCCTCCGTCTTATAATTTTCCTCCACAATGCTCACTTCTTCGCCAGTTTCCTCGGACATGTGATTGTCTTCTTCTTTTCCTGGACCTGGCGAAATTCTTCTACGCACCTGGCTTAAAACGTGTGTTAGACCCAGTAAATCCACGAATTTATCCCCTAGACCTATGTATGAAATTAGCCTTATCAGGGATCATCGCAAACACTTACCCAAGCTTTGGACAGTGCGACGTTCTCCACATCTGTCCACTTCCTGTGTGCCGGGTTGTCGTCATCAACCGGCTGCGACGACTCGCCGACCACCCTTTTGCCCTTCCCCTTGCCCTTCTTCTTCTTTGGTGCACCCCGAACCCGCCCTACTCCCCCCGTTTGAACGGGAGTGTCCGCATCCTCGAGATCTATCCTCAATACCTCTAAGGAGAAAGTCTCACACCCAGTGAACTGCGTCTCCGATGGGTCGATGTGTGCGAAGAAGTAGTCAAAAAATCAAGACTGGGGCGATAGACATTGTCCCCCCCGGCGTCCCCTGCATCCCCGACTGCCACCCCGGCATCATCTGCATCCCGGCTGCCCACCCCGGCATCATCTGCATCCCGGGTTGCATCCCCGGTACCCCCTGCCCGCCCTGCATCCCCTGCCATCCCGGCATACTACCCCTTGCTGCCATCCCGGGCATCATCTGCTGCCAAGGGTACATGTTGTAGTACTCGGCCATCGGACCCCATCCACCTCCCACGGGTACCTTGAGAGTTTGTGACCCGCTCTTCACTGGAGTAGACTCGTTGTTGTTCTCCATTTTGCTTTATTGCTCTTATACATAAATTAAGTGAGAGAGAAAACTCGTTAAAACAAGCGGTGCGAATGAAAATGACGTGCAAATCACGTATATATAGTGTTTCAAAAATTAAAAAAAAAGTGTTGGCCGATCGCCCGCCTACAATGGCGGCCAGCCGATCGGCCAGCGCATCGAAAAGCGGCGTGCGCTCGCCGAAATTCTCGTCGTTTTTCCGCTCGCCGCCTATAATGGTTCGGCTAGCCGGTCCGCTAGCCTCCATTGGAGATGCTCTTAATATCTTATGCATTTTCTTGTTTAAATTTGTTGGTTTTTGGCAGGAAATAAGAATTTATCACACTTGGCTGCCACCTTACTAATCCGGTTGATCCGAACCCGTCGGCCGTCGAGATCGGCCACGGCCGAGCCTAAAAAAGAGGCCCTAAGCTTGGCCTTCCAAAATTGTAATAGGATAGGGTCATCCGTAGTTCTCTTCCCTTCTCTTTTTTTTTTACAAGAGTAGTCGAACATCTTAGTTCGGGAATGAAACTCAAGACATATTCACCTCGAACTTCTTATGTATATTCTTTCCTTTATTCCCGTCATTAGGTATTTTTTGTAATCTAACACATAGCTCGGAGTATTCAGCATTGTATTTCATTTACTTACGGAAATAAACGCGCGAGCATTCATTCTTAAATCGAACTTTGCTCCCTTTTCATTTATAGTTCGTAAAAAGAAAAAAAAAGGTCGTTACTCGAGCAGCCAAAACACACGAGCTATGATTTCATGGATTTAACGATAACTAGGAAGTGACATGAATTCCTTAGTTCGGTGAAAATCTTAAAAGCTACGTTAATTAAACAACGGGTATTACAATAAATTCGCTTTCGAACAACGATGACGGAGAAGTCGCGGTGGTTGAGGTGATGGCGGTGGAGGATGAATTATTTGACGGCATTGTTATTGCCGTCTAGGGTATTTAGGTTTGGTTTCGGTGATTTAGAGTACGAATTTGGCGTTCTCTGTGAAGGTGTGGTTGTGCCGCGAGTGGCGGTGGCGGTAGCGGTAGCGGTGGCAGTATTCAGCGGCGTTTAGGCGCCGCTAGGTTTTCCATCTCATTGTCGGTGGGTGTTTTTGAATAATGAGCATTTTTCCTTTTATATTTCTTAATGTTATATAATGTTTAAATGCCCAAAGTGTAGTTTACTTAATTTAATATGTGATATTTAGGTTATGGTAATTGATTATAAAAAAATCGTTTGGGCCTATTTTATTGTTATTGGGTTGCTATTTAATTTTCAATTGGTCCATGGTTTTCATTTATTTGGGCTGTTTTAATATGAGATTTTAAGTTATTTCATACTCCCTTTGGACCATTGGTTTTAATTTATTTGGGCTGTAGTTTTACTTCTTATATTTGGGAGGCATTTTTTATTTTTGGCCTGTTTTTACTTAATATATTGTATATAAGAATATTATGAGAAAATTATTATTTTTTGTTTGAAATTATTTGCGTTATTTTTAATGCAGATAGTTTGTTATAAATTTAATTATATATCACAAATTTTGATTATATTAACTTTGTGTTTGAACTTACTAATTTTAATTTATTTTTGTGTAGCTAATGTAGGTGTATCTGTTCAAACTTCAATAGCTACGAGTGGTTTTGTTCCTGATCAAACTAATTCATGGATGGGACCTGATAGTATCATTTGTTCGTCTATTGTTAATCAAAATGGAGGTATGCTTTTTTTTAAAATTGAATTTTTTTTAATATTGATCGAGAATGCTTTTATTTGTGTATATGAATGCTAAATTCTTTTAATTTTTTTAATATATTTCTGTTTTGTTAATATTTTCTTTTTACTCTTTTGTAGAATATTGGAATATTGGCAATGCTTTATTAAATTGAGACTGGTCGTCTACTGTTTGTTAGTAGAACCCAGCAAAAAAAATTACATGCTAAAATGTATAATGATTTGGCGGAGGCTGTACTGCGAGGTGAGACAGATGATTCGATGCATGGTAAACGAATCATTCTGCCTCCCAGTTTTGTTGGAGGTGCAAGATATATGATCCAGAATTACCAAGATGCGATGGCTATTTGTAGATGGATTGGTTATCCAAATTTGTTTATTACATTTATGTGTAATCTGAAGTGGCTAGAGATTGTTAGATTTCTTGGGGTTAAGGGATTAAAATTAGATGATCGTCTAGATATTGTACGTAGGATTTTCAAATTATTTGATTTTTACTTTTTGGTCTTTACTTACCGATATTTTTTATTTTTTCATTTTATTTTGTATTTATTTTTTTTTAAATTCTTTTGTCTCATGCATAGCATGGGTGTTAACACTAGTCCATACAAATGATTGAGAACGACAGGCATGGGATTTTGGAAGGAAAAAAAATTGAAGAAATTAAGGGGGGGAAAGAAGAAAAAATTATACACAAAATTTGCACTATGCAATTTTTTATATTTTTCATGACATTTATATTGTAACAATATTTGCATATAAGTTTAATCAGGATATATAAATAAATATTCACAATTGCAAATAATAAGAAATAAGTAACAATTAAATGTAAGAAATATAATATAAAGTTTTTTAATTGGATATAATTTTTTTATTATTCAGATAACAAAATTGCTAACTTACATTGAAAATGGGTTGAGTGAAATTAATGTGACGCTTCGAATTTTCGTTCCTTTCTTTCAAGATAAATCGGATTAATTAGTATTCCCTCCCTTCTATAGTAATGAAGGCATTTCTTTTCGACACAGAGATAAAGAAAAATTGTGTTAGGTGAGTTAAGTAAGGGAGAGTAAAGTGAAAAATAAAAAAGGTAGAGAGAATAAAGTAAGAGAGAGTAAAGTAGGTATGGAGAAATGTGTTGACTTTTACTAAAAATGAAAATTACTCTATTACTGTGGAACGTACCAAAATGGCAAAATGATTCTATTACTATCGAACGGAGGGAGTATTATTAATTTTCTAGTGGGAGCCGTGTGTGGCGTAATTGTTGGAAATTTTGTGGATGCAAAAGAAAAGAAAGTAAATTAGTGCACTTCCTTGTGAAATAACTTAGGAGAATATCTTTGGAGAGATAAATAGTAAAGGACTACACAATCTTAATGATATGTGTCAGATTTTGCATACACAGTAATTACATTTTGAAATACAAAAGTGGAAGCTACAACTTAGCATCCAAGAGATTCCAAACTATAAGTACTTGGATACTAGTCTATTGAAGCAACTAAATCAAGTAATGGAATGAAATCCTTCTCTTTCCCCCTTCTTCTCTCTATTTTCAGCCTCCACAAGGCTCCAAAGGGACAGCCCATAAACCTACAAAACCATCCCTACCCTGCAAGTGAAACACAAGAAGGGGTTAGAGGATTCTCACTAAAAAGCTAAGAAATGGAAGCTTCACAAAAATAGCAATGGGAGCAATGCAACATGTAATCATTCTGCCAAGTCCAAGGAATGGACAACAACTGAGATATTCCAAATTTCCCAACAAGGGAGTAGAGACAAATAGTGTTTAGAACATGAACTCATAGTAAGCCCAAATAGGGAGAGCTCATGCAGGAACACATGCATATACAGCCATGAAATCAGACAATCAAGGCTGGAGGACAGCCATAGAAACAGCCCCAATGTATACACCGAAATAGGCATAGATGGCCTACTTACAAAGCTCAAAAGAGAGCCAAGATACAACCCAAAATAGAAGGAACTTTTCCCAAAAATCTGCCACAAACAGCCAAGAACGGAGGCTATATAAACAGCCCCCTCACCACTCCCTCCTTCCCATATTTTCGACACTCAAGGATTGCACAATCGCAAGGAGTGCAGCGAGGGGGAAGGTAACTCGGGATCAATCCACAACCGAGAAAGGCCACCACGCAAGGTAACTCGATAATCCACCCTCTGTATCATGATAGGCAGCAGCCAAGTGCATAACTCCAAGAACATAGAATTTCACTAAGAACACCACAGGCATCTCAAGAACATAGAGTTGTAAGGTTGCCACAATACTATAGGATAGCTACTGCCAAAACCACAAACATAAAGTTTCCATCATAGATCACAAAGAGTAAATACAACAATCAAACTCTCTCCAATCAGAAAAGATTTTCACCCATAAGCTGTTAACCTAAGATTCTAAGTTTAACGGTATAATTAATGGGGAATGGACTTAGCTTTATTACGAAGAGGCGGCGACGCCGCTGGAGCGATAGCACGAATGGAGGTGGCGCGCCTTGAATCTCGCCCGAACAGCAGCAACAGCCGAAGCCCCGCAGGCAGCGGCTCTGCTCGCCGAGACTGACGGCGTGGGTGCGACGGCGGACCCCGGAGTTTGAAAGGATATGGGCTAGATTAGATTAATATGGATTAAATAATTATAGTTGGGCTATAATTATAATTAGTCCATAAGCCCAACAATCATGAAACCCTAATGACTCTTTGTCTATATAATGGTTATTTATTCTCCATTGTGGGGGATGAAAAATATCGTAACATTAGAGAGAAAATACGTAAAGCTTTGTAGAGAATTCCTAGCTTTCTCTATAGAGCGATTGTACCGATGAATTGTTCCTGCATCTGATCAGAATACACGTGGACCTCGATAGTAGTGGATTCAACTTGCAGGACACAATCGTAGAAGAAAACACAACAACAAGTAAGATTTAGTTTCGTTGTGTTTTACATGCTCAACTTGCAATATGATTATGAATCTAGATCTGTTATTCTTGTATGCAATTTCCGCTGCGCTCATTAGATGAACACAAGAATTCCTAACAGTGGTATCAAAGCTCGGGCTTGATTCATAATTTGTTTTGTAATTTGGTTATATGTGGACGATTTCAGAAATCAAACCTTTTGTAATTGGTTTAATTGTTTCGACAAAACTGAAATTGGATTTCATAGAAGATAAATCAGATTACAAACCTTTAGATTACATAAATTAGATTATGTCCGCTTCTTGCTTTGCTTGTCCGTTAGTATTGCTGAAATTAGATTTCAAAGACGATAAATTAGATTACAAACCTTTAGATTACATAAATTAGATTACGTCCGCTTCTTGCTCTGCTTGGCGGTTAATATTGATTTTGTTGCAATTTTCGTGTTTTGGAATAATTTCGTCTCCTGACAGATTCACCAATATTGACTCAAAATGGTTATGATGATTCACTAATATTATTTATATATTGATGAGAGGATGGAGCCTCAATTCTTGGCAAGAGACGAAAAATTGTACATATAATATTAATTTGGAATTAATATAGATCATAGAGTTAATAATTAATTAGATTAATAGATTGTGATTCATCGTTATTATTTTAAATAATGATATTGTGTTTCTAATATTGATTTTGAATTAATCATGTACAATTATTATAATATAGATTATTATTTAAATTCATTAGTTCGATTACTGAATACTAATAATAATAATTATATTATTAATATTAATTTGGAATTAATATTAAATATGTGATTATGTTAATTTAGAATTAATACATAAATCTTTAAGTCCACATTTAATTAGAGAATAAAATTTGATTTTATTCATTGAGCATTATATGATATCTTATGTGATAAGCATGCTATTTGATTTTATGCTTATTTATTTCAACTATAGTAGTTAGAGACTGTTTATTGTCTGGGTAGGCGGCGCCCAGTATGTGTAGTCCGTGTTATACTATGTCTGGGTAGGCGGCGCCCAGTATTTGTAGTCCGTGTTATACTATGTCTGGGTAGGCGGCGCCCAGTAATTGTTTGAAATTTAATATTGGATATTATATTCACAAAATTAGTATCACAAAATTATTCCCCACAAAATATAAGTCTTGTTTTGAAACAAACGCGTCGTCCATCACAATTGTTTGATGCTCCTAGCCTTTTCGACCACGAGTTTTACGCCCTCGCGTTTACTCTAAATCTACAAGGTTTAGGCTCATTCATAGATGCATGGTTGGCATCCTGTGATGGGGTTGACTTGCTTAAATTATTTTGAGTAGCCCTCGCAACCAGAATAATTTATGGACGTATATTAATTAGATTAATAAACCAAGAATTGTAAAATTGTTGTTACAATTGGCTTGGAGGCCTACCTGGTGATATTATTGTAGTCATCAGCCCTCGCAGAGGCTGCAATAATATAGACTTGGATCTTGGACCACTAAAATTTATATTAAATATAAATTCATATTTTTATGTTCGGGGGACATAATATATGTTAAAATTAGTGGGAGCTAATCAATACAATAAACTCTTGTTTGATTAGTGATGCGATTGTGATCTTTGTATGCTTTTCTAATTTGCTTTTCGTTTTATTTTCTGTTCAGATAATATGTCAAACTTATCTTATGAGTGTATGATGGAAACAAACAAATTGACTAGGTCAAATTTCACGAAGTGGCAGAGAGACTGCCCAAAACTCAAGGCACAAGGTGCAATGAGTGGGAGCTCAGCTATGTTTGTGTTCACAATCCTGGGTATTGGATACCGCTTGTGGTTCACACATTTGTAATAATGTGCAAGGTTTAATTGACAGCAGGAAAGTGAGGCCTGGGGAAGTAGACCTACGTGTTGGAAATGGAGCAAAAGTTGCTGCCGAACGCGTGGGAACTTATAGATTAGATCTTCCCTCAGGACATAGACTAGATTTACATAATTGTTATTTCATTCCAGTTATTTCAAATAATATTATTTACATTCCGATGTTGGACATCGAAGGTTTTTCCTTCCATTTTGCAAACAGCAGGTGCTCGTTTTCTAATAATGGATTGTTTTATGGAAATGCCTCTTTAGAGATTGGATTATATATGCTTGAATGCAAACAGGATATTCTCAATGTGCAAAATAAAAGACTTAAGCTATGTAATACGGATAATGCTACTTATCTTTGGCATTGTAGACTTGGTCATATCAATGAGAAAAGGATAGCGAGATTGAGAAAGTTAGACTATCTAAATTCATTTGATTTTGAATCATATGGTGCTTGTGAATTCTGTCTCAAAGGAAAGATGACTAATAAGCCACTTTCTGGGAAAGGGATGCGTGCTAATGATGTGCTAGAGTTCATCCACACAGATGTGTGCGGACCGTTTCCAACTCAAGCAAAAGGTGGTTATTCGTACTTCATTACTTTCACTGATGATTTGACAAGGTATGGATATGTGTATCTTATGAAACACAAATCTGAGGCCTTTGAGAAATTTATAGCGTTTAAGTGTGAAGTTGAGAAACAACTTGGGAAAAGTATAAAAACTATTCGATCAGATCGAGGAGGGGAATACTTGAGCCGAGAATTTCTTGATTACTTGAAATCGCATGGAATTCAGTCGGACTGGACACCTCCTGGTACACCACAAATGAATGGAGTATCTGAAAGGAGAAACTGAACATTATTAGATATGGTTCGATCCATGATGAGTTTAGCTAGTCTTCCTTTATTTCTCAGGGGTCATGCTTTATTGACTGCTATTTACATTCTGAATAGAGTTCCATCTAAGTCAGTTGAGAAAACACCATATGAGTTATGGAATGGCAAAAAGCATTGTCTTAACTATATGCGGACATGGGGTTGTCCTGCTTTTGTTAAGAAACAAATGACTGATAAGTTGGAATCTAAAAGTGAGAAGTGTTACTTTGTGGGATATCCTAAACAAACTAGGGGATACGATTTCTACTGTCCTGAAAATCACAAGGTGATAACATCAAGGAATGTGACGTTTCTTGAAGACAGTTATGTCTGCAAGGAACAAGGTCAAAATACAGTAGATCTTGAAGAAATTCAAGAATCACAAGTTAACAATGAGGATGATGTATTGTCAAATGGTTTGAACAATAACTCAGTGGGAGTTTTTGATGATCTATTGGGAGGGGAAAATACTATTAGAGGAGACCTTAGAGGGACTCTCGAAGAACCTCCTCAAGACAATGAGATGCATCAAATACAAGATGATACAATAGTTGCATCACCTCTACCTCAAAAAGATCATAGTGATATTCCTGGGCCTACTCACAATCAGAATGAACAGCCCGAGCCAGAAGAAAACCAACTCAATTGGCCTAGAAGGATTCGTCGTGCACCTGAGAGACTGAATCTAATGGTTGAGAACCAAGATGATGAAGTTGATTTAGATGATGATGAGCCTAAGACCTATACCGAGGCGGTGTCGGACACCGATCGAGAGAAGTGGCTTGAAGCCTTGGTATCTGAAATGGACTCGATGTACTTCAACTTAGTCTGGGAACTAGTTGACTTGCCAGATGGGGTTTACCCCATAGGTTGCAAATGGATCTTCAAAAAGAAGAGAGATGCAGATGGCAAAGTACAAACCTACAAGGCTAGGTTAGTGGCAAAGGGTTATAGTCAGCGCGAAGGCATTGACTATGATGAAACCTTTTCGCCAGTTGCTAAGATCAAGTCCATTAGGATATTACTTGCAATTGCTGCATACTACAATTTCGACATTTGGCAAATGGATGTCAAAACCGCATTTCTCAATGGAGAATTAGAAGGCGATGTCTATATGACACAGCCAGAAGGTTTTGTATCGAAAGAAAGGCCGAGTGCAGTGTGCAAGCTAAAGAAGTCCATCTATGGACTTAAGCAAGCTTCGAGGAGTTGGAATATTTGTTTTGACAGAACAATCAAATCGTTTGGTTTTGTCAGAAGCAAAGAGGACCCATGTGTTTATAGTAAACGCGAGAATGGAAACGTTGTCTTCCTCATCATATATGTTGATGACATCTTGATTATGGGAAGCGATCGTTCCATGATGCAATCCGTGAAAGAATGGTTGTCTAGTTCCTTTATGATGAAGGATCTGGGTGATGCTTCCTACATCCTTAGAATCAAGATCTATCGAGATAGACCGAATAGGATGTTGGGATTATCACAATCCACTTACATAGACAAGTTGCTAAGGCGCTTCTCAATGGAGAATTCTAAGAAAGGTTTTCTTCCTATGGGACATGGCATTGTATTGTCAAAGATTGTCCTTCTAATGACAAAGAAAGAGACAACATGAAAAGGATCACGTATGCCTCAGCTATAGGATCTATTATGTATGCCATGATTTCTACTAGGCCAGATGTGGCCTATGCGCTTAGCATGACAGGCAGATTTCAGCAAAATCCTGGTGAGGAAAATTGGAAAACCGTTAAGACTATTCTTAAGTACCTTAGAAGGACTAAAGAATATTTCTTAGTCTATGGTGGACAATCAGAGTTATCAGTTACTGGGTACACTGATGCTAGTTTCCAAACAGACCATGACGACCATAAGTCTCAGTCTGGATATGTTTTTGTCCTCAATGGTGGAGCAGTGAGTTGGAATAGTTCCAAACATGGTACAACTGCCGATTCCACCACCGAAGCCGAGTATAATGCTGCATCTGAGCTGCCAAAGAAGTTGTTGCTTTGTTAGAGTTCGTTAAAGAACTGGGTGTCATTCCGAGTGCCAATAGTGCAATACCTTTGTATTGTGACAACACTGGTGCTGTTGCGCAAGCAAAAGAACCCAGAACTATGAACAGGAACAAGCATGTTCCCAGAAGATATCATCTGATCAGAGAAATAATTGAAAGAGGCGACATAAAATTAGAAAGAGTACCCACTGATGATAACTTGGCTGATCCTTTCACCAAATCGTTATGTATAGCAAAACACAACAAGCACTTTGAGAGTTTAGGTGTTATGCATGTTGGTAGATGGCTTTGAATCAGTGGGAGTTACAGTTTTATATGTCTTAGAAACATTTTGTGTTGAGACAATATTACTTGATCACATTATATGAAAATTTTATTTCCTATGGGTTTTGTGCACTTATTGGAATAATTGTTTTAAATGTTTGATTTTATTCTAAATATTTGTTCCCTTGAATTGTGACTGTCGTTAATGGTGTGAGACATTAATGATATAGTATAATTCTAAAATAGCCCTAACCAATGATCATCAAGAATGGGATATTGGTGATATGTTATAGGTTAGCATGTGGTTTGCATCACATTCTTCGAGAATGTAGTTGTTCTCACAACTATGAGATATTAGATACTCGTGATGGACACATGGTATACTTTGGAGAGTATTGGTATACCCTACTATTAAAATGTTTTGTTGAGTGTCTACAGTTTATTAGTACATGAAGTATGTAATAGTCCTTGGATCTGAGGTCATTACACATTTTGTTTGTTGAGTGGTGTGCTTTGACCTTGTACAACGTTTTGCCTCCCCTCGGAGGATTAAGACACGGACTTGCGTTGGGTACATCATAAGATAAATGGAAATGGTAGTTGAGCCAAGAATGAGATTCATTCCTCGATTAGAATTTCGAGAGAACACTCAAATTCTCTATATTACTTGACCATTAAGTCATTGGCCAATGCAAAGATATATTCAATTAAAGCAATTGAATATGATCGAATGGGTCATTTAATGAAGATGAGATAAAGTGATTGAGCTATTTGGATGACACATGACAAATCTTAGGCTCAATCGGGTGGTTCGTGAATGAAAGGATATTACTATAAACTTTGTGTAAAGGCTTGTTTACCGAATTCACGTAAACATCCTTCATATATCGAGCTACGCTGCCAACGCAGTCTAGGAGTTTTGTGCACACTTCGATTAGATCGTCGTCGATAATGAGGGCATAAAGGGTCACACTATAAGTGTATTTTGATCCGCTCAAGGGTACAAAGTTGGAACTGCGTATTATATCTAATGCTAGTCCAAGTGGGAGATTGAAATGATATGGGCTAGATTAGATTAATATGGATTAAATAATTATAGTTGGGCTATAATTATAATTAGTCCATAAGCCCAACAATCATGAAACCCTAATGACTCTTTGTTTATATAATGGTTATTTATTCTCCATTGTGGGTGATGAAAAATATCGTAACATTAGAGAGAAAATACGTAAAGCTTTGTAGAGAATTCCTAGCTTTCTCTATAGAGCGATTGTACCGAGGAATTGTTCCTGCATCGGATCAGAATACACGTGGACCTCGATAGTAGTGGATTCAACTTGCAGGACACAATCGTAGAAGAAAACACAACAACAAGTAAGATTTAGTTTCGTTGTGTTTTACATGCTCAACTTGCAATATGATTATGAATCTAGATCTATTATTCTTGTATGCAATTTCCGCTGCGCTCATTAGATGAACACAAGAATTCCTAACCTAAGATTCTAAGTTTAACGGTATAATTAATGGGGAATGGACTTAGCTTTATTACGAAGAGGCGGCGACGCCGCTGGAGCGATAGCACGAATGGAGGTGGCGCGCCTTGAATCTCGCCCGAACAGCAGCAACAGCCGAAGCCCCGCAGGCAGCGGCTCTGCTTGCCGAGACTGACGGCGTGGGTGCAACGGCGGACCCCGGAGTTTCCACGCGCAACGGAGAAAAAGAGCCGGAGAGAGTACGCGCAGCGCCAGGAACGCCTCGGCGCCTGCCAAGGAAATTAATTAGTATGGGCCATTTCATTGTTGGGCTAAGTCCAATTTAATAATTTTAGCATATTAGACTGCCTCAATTAAATGGTTGGCCCAAATTAATAGTTGGGCTGCTTATGATTAAATCTTGGGACTACTTTTTAGTTGCACTAATTAAAAGTGCTTTGGGCCGAGATGTTAATGGTTGAGTTGGAATTAATTTAAGGATTTGAGCTTGGAGCTTGAGTGAGTGATTAATTAATTCCCGGATAAGTTAGTAAGTTTCCGAAGATGGGAAAATGATGAAGTTGGGGACGCAAAAGCAGACCGGCGTCGCCCCGCGACGCCATGGGCGGCCTTAAGAAAATTCAAAGAAAAGAACTAGAAGGGATTTTCCAAGAGTCCATATTAAAAATAAGTGCCCAAGTAATTGTGCTAGAAAAAATAGAATTTCTCAGATTTAATTAAAGTAAATAATTAAATCCTGCAAAGTAGTGAAGCCGGGGTAGAATTAAGAAAATCCTATAAGCCGAGACTAAGATGTAGGTGCTATCCAATAGAATGCATGCATTCTTTTCTCAAGAGAAATAGTTCAAGTACTAATTAGCGTGCTACACTATTTATTTTCAAAGGATAAATTGCTCAAGGGCAAGTGAGGCCAACGCGAGTATTTGAGTCGAGGATAAGCATTCTAGGTGAGCTTTCGTTTAATATCCAGCACATTAGTGTGGATATAAAACAAATACTTGTGAAATCATGAAATATCATATTTTCTCAAAATGGAGCTGTGATTATTTTCAAGTTGTTGTCATGCCATAAAATGTTTGTTTTGAGGCCTATCTGTTGGGGCTATATGCCTGCGGGTTTCGGCAACGCCAAAACTATGTAACGAATTCGATTCCCAATGGGACGACAAATCCTATTCGGAATAATGTGCACGAGGGCTGTGAGCCATCCAAGAGGGGTTGGCCGGCTATAGTGTCCGTGGAAGGTGGCCACCTTCACGGTACACGACTTACGGATTTGGTATGAATTTGAAGAACTTACACTACAATCGGACTTTTGAGATCACAAAAGAATTTAGTATGCTCGGGCTTTTTAAGAAAAACCCGGGTGTGATACTGTTGATGGATGACAACTATATAATGTATGTTTTGCTTTTCAGCACGTGTCCACTGAGTACTCATGTACTCAGCCCTGCATGTATTTATATATGTGCAGGTTGAACGTCAAGAGGAAGGAGTATTGATTAGAGTCGATGTTATTCAATAATCAAGTGGATTTTCCAACGATTTGTGTCTTCATACACGAAGCCGTTTAGTAAGGACTTATTCCGCTATGCTTTTGCGAAGTGAGAATTGTAGAATCTCACCATCGAACTCTGATTTATTTGGTGAGAAGTTTATTCTATTTTCAAGACCATATAATTGAATACTTGACTTCTATTTCATGATATCAATCGACTCGGCCTTTGTGCAAATTCTCAAATTCTACCCCTTTTCTTCCCCGCTTTTTTAAAATCCTTATTATTAGTCGCGATTTACTCGCTTTTGCCATCCTTAGCAAAATGCAGTCGTGACAATTAAATACATCCTCCCCCCACAAAAATAGTCTACCTGTATTTTAGAAACATTCAATACATTTTTTTTTTGAAACATTCAATACAAAATTTCCGTGTGGTTAAAAAAGTTTGTCCCTTAAAATTAGTTGACTTTTAGTTAAAAAAAAGTTTGTGTTACTCCCTATTAACATTATTTCAAATACTCCCACCGCATCTCAAGGTAGTAAAAAATTATTTTATTCTTTTATTTACTTTACTCTACTCTATTTTAGCTATTTAATAATCCATTCGTCCCACTTTAGGAGTCACAATTAATCATATTTGGCTGTCCCATAAATAGTAATAGACTCCACATTCCACTAACTTTTTTTCACTCACATTTTATTATAAAACTAATATATAAAAGTAGGACTCATATTCTATTATATTTTTTCACCAATTTTCCTTTATATTTCTTAAAATTCATGTCGAACTCAAATGAGACTCCTAAAGCGGGACTGAGGGAGTATCATTTTCTCAAAATACGTGCACAAAAAAGTAATTCAATTACCTTGGGACGGAGGGAGTACTTACTTTTTTTTTCTCACATACTTTACCAATTATACAATAAAAATCATATTAACCTAAAGTCTATAATTTTTAAGAAGGTTCATTACAACAAAAATATTACTTTACAGGTCTATTAAAATAAAAACTAACTGGGACTTATAAATTTGTTTTGCCTTAGTTTTTAAGTTGGGAATTTTTATTTATGTGTTGATAAAAAATTTATTTTAAATAAATCAACTGGAATATTCATTGTTTTGTGTTTGCAGTAAGCTTCGATATTATATTGCTCATACTACTACCGTTAGAAATTCTTGTATTCATCTAACGAGAGCAGCGGAAATAGCATACAAAAATAAAGATCTAGATTCATAATCATATTGCAAGTAGAGCATGTAAAACACAACGAACCTAAATCTTAGTTGTTGTGTTGTTTTTTTCGATTGATTGAATCCTGTAAGTTGAATCCACTACTATCGAGGTCCACGTGTAATCTAATCCGATGCAAGAACTATTCCGGTACAATTGCTATGTATAAGAAAGCTAGGAATTCTCTCTACAAAGTTTTACGTATTTTCTCTCTACTTTTCCATTGTTTCTCATTCTCCACAATGAAGAATAAATAACAATTAAATAGAGGAAGAGTCACTAGGGTTCCATGATTATTGAGCTTATAGATTAATATAATCATAGCCCAATTATAATTACTTAATCCATATTAATTTAATTCTAGTCAATTTCCTTTCAACTGCTAATTATAATTTTATAGTAATATTTTTTCTTTGAGAAGTGATAAACTTCTTTAACCTGCTAGTTCAATACCTTAATCCATAATTTCTTTTCTCTTATGTGAACGCTTGATTTGTACTACTTCCTTCGTCCCGCTTAAGATGACACATTTTCCATTTTAGTTTGTCTCAACTAAGATAACACATTTCCTTTTTTGAAAACATTCTCTCTTCAATTAATACACCAACCACTTTTTGCTCATTTCTATTAAAATATTCATCTTTCTTTCTCTCTCTATTTTAATACTTACACACATCTTTTCTCTTTCCAATTGAACACTTTAACCAATAACTCCTAAAATCTCGTGTCAGTTAATAAATGTATCATCTTAGCCGGGACGGAAGGAGTACTTCATAGCTGAATATATGAATCTTTAATAAATTCTAGTTTTGCACATGAAATAAAAACATGTCTCTGAATATACGGACTTTCATCTGTATTCATACTTTACGTGGCTGCCAAATAATTCTAAATTAACGATATAATATTGTGAGATTTGTACTTCATAGCTAAATATATGAATCTTTATGAAATTCTAGTTTTGCACATGAAATAAAAACATGTCCTTGAATATGGACTTTCATCTGTATTCATACTTTACGTGGCTACCACTTAATTCTAAATTAACGATATAATATTGTGAGTGTTAAACGGTAAACAGAAAATTAGATGTGAAGTAGGGATGGAAGTAAGTGCATAATGTTGTAGATGTCCTTAATTACTGAATAAATTCATTAAATGAGTCCATTGACATTTACAATTACTGAATAAATTCATTAAATGAGCCCATTGACATTTACACATAATGAAGTAGGGTACTAATTAAATACAAACTGTAAATATTGTATAAGTTTCAAATTATGATCTGTAACGTTAGAAAATGTCAACAGATGAAAAAATCACAGCAACAAAAATGTCAACATATTATCAACACAATATCAACCATAACATTGTGTTGGTATTTTTTGTTGCTATTATTTTGTCATTTGTTGATATTTTCTAATGATCCAAATCATATGTTGAAGTTTATACAATATTTAGAGTTTGCATTTGATTACATTTTCTAATGGAGTATAGCATAATTATAAAAAGTCAGAACCATTGGCTACGATTAATGTCTTAAAAATGTACTGGAGGGGCTAGATTCAATTAGTTCGGATGTAAACAAGTGATTGGTCCGATCCAGTTTGTATGTAAAAATAAGTGATTAATCTAGTTGTTTAAAGTTGAAAATATTGGCTGATTTTTCATAAACACATTACTTGTCCCATAATATCATCTTACGTAAAGGTGCCTGATTTTTTATTTCAATTACGAGTTAATTAATGCTAGTGTAAGTAATATTTAGTATGTGTAAGCTATCAAACAATGAATTGGAAATACAATATATATTGGAATGAATTAATTAGCCATTTATAATTTAGATCATTTATGAATTTCGCTATCTGTCTCACTGAAAACAACATAAAAAAGAATGGTAGAATTAAGGGGTCCACAATTATTCAAAATTTTTGGGCATTTTCCAATCTACTTGATATTTGATGGAACTAATTATGTAGGTCACCAGACAAATTGGAGGCCATTACCAACTGTATTTTGAAACACTATCACTTTCTTCAACACAATAAACTAAAAATTAAGCATCTTTTCTTGTTGTTGTTGTTGCTCTATATTAAAATCTAGAACTATCTGATTCTATAACAACCCATTTAATTTTCCTCCTTAGTGCCATTAAATATTTTTTTGTGGGCGCTAGGTAATGATTAGAAGCTCATGAAGACTGACAAAATAATACAAGTTTAATAGTTTGATGCAGGTGACTGTATGGAGAAGTAGAGCGACAATTTGCCAGATTTAAGTAAATTAGAGTTGAGATTATTCATTGGAGTGTGTTTTTATTATTTTAATGTTTGTGCAATTATTGTGTTTATAGTCCAAACTAGAATTTTAACGTGATACACTGCACCTGGAGAAAAAGCTAATGTTATTTCAACTTCAACAGAATACCTATCTCATAATTGTGCATGAATTTGGTTTAATTTGTTTTTATTTAATAATTAAGCTGGAGTATAGTGAATTCCAAGGTTAAAAATAACGCCTTTTTATGTCTCTTCGTGTTCATTTGTAGCCAATCAAGCTCTCTTCTTATTAGGGTCTGGTTTATAAACTGTTGAAGTAAATAAATGACGGGAAATAATTTTAAATAAATCACTTCTTTTAATAATTATATTTCAGAAAAAACCACATTTGATCATGAATCCATGGAAATTGGACCATTACAATTGGTTTTCTAACAGATTCAGTGTAAGATGGTTGCAAATAGTTTTTAGAATAATTGGTCAGTAATTTATTGTTTGTCGAAGTCAACTAGAATTTCAGCATGAATTTTAATTCTAAAGATGTGGATACTTCATTTGCTAAAACAACTAATGATTTTTCTACCTCTAGATTTTGCGGAAAATCTTCACACTTTTGTAGTTAATGCATTGATATCCTTCCTTTAACTAAAAGCATGCATTGTCTAAAATTTTATGTCTTTACCATAGCATGTCTTTACAATAATAGTAATAATATGCATATTTCTTACTTGTTTAACTTTATAAGTAAAATTGTTGAAAAGAAATCACACAATCAATGTGATTGATTCAAAATTGATTACATTCCTTAACTAGAATAGAATCACCAATGATCTAGTTACCATATGTAGCATTTATATATTTTATAAACATGTAACCCTAGCACATATTGGATCAATCAATGAGAATTACCTCCTCTAGATTCCCTTAAACGTTTCTTCATGGCATCAAGAGCAGGATGATCCTTTGGCTCAGAAAAAAAATTCATCATAGCCGTGTAATACCCTTCTCGGCCTTTACCTAAAACCAAAACCCAAATCTCATCGAAAATGTCAGACACAGACGAGGAAAAACCAACAATCGAATCCTCAAAATTGAGGACAAGCAAGAGCGTCACAGTGGCGTTCAAATTAAACGGGAAGAACTACCCGTTGTGGTCGCGATTGATGAAGGTCGCGATAGGAAGCAGGAGGGGATATTCGCATATCCAAGACGCACCCCCCGAACCAGGCAGTAAAGGATACCGAGAATGGGAGGAGACTGATCTCGTAGTCTTTTCGTGGATAATAGACAATATCGAGCACGATATTCTCTCCGACTTCGCTCACCATCAAACGTCCAAGGCATTGTGGGACAACTCGACCTTGAAACATATTACCGTCGTCTCCACGGATTGTGGGTGAATATCGATCGAACTCAGAAGCAACCGGTCACGTGTTGTGACAAGGGAGTCGGGCAGTACCGACAGCACGCGAGTGACAAGCGGCTTATCAAGTTTCTCACGGGTCTGAACCAGGAGTACGACCACATCCGACGGGAAATCCTTAAAGAACAGCCATACCCCTAAGTCGAAGAAGCCTACGGATGGGTGAAGAAGGAGGCGGCTCGACAGAAGATCATGCCACCGGCATCCTCTCCACCCACCGGAGACTCCTCTGGCTTAGGAAGCGCCGATGCATCATCGGCGGAGATAGGCTACGGATTTGGAGCACAGAGGGACCGACCGAACCATCGGGGAAGCCAACAACCCCCGCCACCAGCCAGAAACACATACCAGACCGCCGGAACCGGAGGGAGAACGGACAAAAGCAAGTTGTGGTGCTCCCACTGCGGGAAGAACAAGCATACAAGGGAGACGTGTTTCCTCCGAGTAGGGTTCCCCGAATGGTGGGACGAGAAACAAAAGGCACGAGCGCAGGGAAAGCTCGCCGCGGTCGGAATTGCGGAGAACAATCCGCGACAGAACCCATCGAACCAGAACAGAGACGGGGCAATTAGAGGAGGGAATCACACCAACAACCCTCCCCAGCCAGAAATCAACGGTGGTAGTGGTGGCGGCGGCGGAGGGGGCATCCGAATCGGGAATTTCGTGGAGCGGACTGGAGCGACGACGGAGGGTCAACCATGGAACAGCGGCGCCATTACAGAAGGTAAAGGGTTTGGTCGATTTCGATCAAACCCTAACAAACCCTTCACCTTGCATTTTAACCCTCTAACTTTCCCGAAATATCATAAAATACCCCATGCTATTAAAAAAGGAACCCCAGACTCCTCATATTTCAAAATGCCGCCCATACCTGTTAGAAATTGCAGTTTGACCCCAAAAGTTGACCCAATTGATACTAAAAACCGTTTTGCACCTCTGATAAATATTTCCGCTGCATTAAACGTGCAAAATAGTGATAGAATTGATAAAAGGGGGTGGATTTTTTATTGTGGAGCCACAGATACCATGACTCCCGAACGGACAGATTTTAGTGATTTTAGTGAAGTCACCAAAACCTATATTAGAACTGCAAATGAGGAATTAATTAAAGTAGCAGGGGCGGGAACCATAGAAATTTCTCCAACCCTTCGATTATCAAACTGTTTATTTGTACCAAGCCTGTCTCAAAGATTGATGTCAGTTAGCCATGTCACACGAGAACTAAATTGTACTCTCCTGATGCACCCAAATTGTTGTGTTCTACAGGATATTCGGACGAGGAAGATTGTTGGGCGTGGCACTGAGAACCAAGGACTCTACTACGTGGATGGGGTAGCTAAACATGGCAGTGCAATGCTAGCTCATGGATCTGCGAGAGAAGAGGCTTGGCTGTGGCACAGAAGATTAGGGCATCCTTCCTATGGTTATTTTCAACTTTTGTTTCCAAACTTTAAAATTCCTAAAGATTTTTCTTGTGAGACATGCGTTTTGGCCAAGAGCCACAGACAATCTTTTAAACCTTCCAATACCCGTGTGAAATTTATGTTTGAACTTGTGCATGCTGATGTGTGGGGTCCTGCGCCCGTTATTGGGGGAAAGGGATTTAGATATTTTGTTACTTTCATTGATGACTGCACTAGGATGACTTGGGTTTATTTTTTGAAACACAAATCTAAAGTTGCCGATAAATTTGCCCTTTTCTTCCAAATGATTCAAACCCAGTTCCACACCACCATAAAAGTCCTTCGGTCAGATAATGGGAGGGAATTTGTCAATAGTGATATGTCGGAATTTTTTAAGAAAAATGGTCTAATTCACCAAACCTCGTGTGCCTATACACCCGAACAAAATGGGGTCGCTGAGAGAAAGAATAGAACAATCCTAGAAGTAACCCGGGCCATTATGATTGACTCCAAGATCCCAACCTTCCTTTGGCCAGAAGCCGTGGCAACCTCCATCTATCTCATAAACCCATTGCCCACAAAAATCCTCAACAAAAGAACACCCCTTGATATCCTCTCCCAACAAGCCAAAATACCCGAATCTCATAGCATGTTACCTAAAGTGTTCGGATGTACAGTCTATGTCCATATTCCCAAGCATGAAAGAACAAAATTTTCTCCGTGTGCTACTAAATGTGTTTTTGTGGGATATGGGATAAACCAGAAAGGTTACCGATGCTTTGACCCAAGCACCAAAAAGATTATCACCACTATAAACTGTTACCTCTCGGAAAATGAGTTCTTCTACCCTCACCACCTTGGCAGCCAGGGGGAGCAAAATCCTGAAACTAATCATGGGGACTGCCTAAGTTGGTTTGTGTCACCTCCAAGTCCTTCAATTGCGGAACCTCCAGAGACTATAGCTGTCGCTGCCGCCGAGCACGCCTTTCCACCAGGGTCTCCTCAACCACCTCAAGATCAACCTCAACCGATATCCCAGGTATCTCCTATACCAATGTCTGAAGGAAAAACTGTAGTTGATACTAACACCGCAGAAGAAGAAGAGGGGGAGGAAGAAGATAATACTATTGATAGTGACACTGGGAAGTATGTCCTTCCCAATCGGAGTACTCGTGGCATACCTCCAAAACGATACTCTCCCGAGAAGATCGGTACAAAAAGCAGATATGGAGTTGCAAATTTTGTTCAAGGAAATTTGAGCAAGATGGCACGTGCATTTGAAGCGGCGCTATATCAGGAAGTGGAAATTCCCCAAACTGCCGAAGAGGCAATGAAACACAGGCACTGGAGAGAGGCCATGTTTATAGAGATGAAGGCATTGATGAAAAACAACACATGGGTGAAAGGAAAACTGCCAGAAGGAGTCAAGGCCGTAGGGTGCAGATGGGTGTTCACTATCAAGCGAAGACCAGATGGTTCAGTCGAGAGGTATAAGGCACTACTGGTAGCAAAGGGATACACTCAAACATACGGAGTTGATTACGCCGAGACTTTCTCCCCAGTAGCAAAGATCAACACAGTCAGGGTACTATTCTCAATCGCGGCAAACAGAGACTGGCCACTCCACCAGTTCGACGTGACGAACGTTTTTCTACGTGGTGAACTGCCTAAACCAATCTTCATGATTCCTCCCCCAGGATTCGGAAATGAATTTCAGCCTGGAGAAGTGTGCAAGCTCCAGAAGACGTTGTATGGACTCAAGCAATCTCCAAGGGCTTGGTTTAGTCGATTCACCGAGGTGATGAATAAATATGACTACAAGCAGAGCAACTCAGATCACACATTATTCATCAAGAAGAAGAACGGGAAAATCACGTGTCTCATCGTATATGTTGACGACATGATCATCACAGGAGACGATGAAGAGGAGATCGGTGAATTGAGGAAGAACTTGTTCAAAGAATTTGAGATGAAGGATTTAGGTCCTCTTAAGTATTTTTTGGGGATTGAAGTTCTGAGGTCAAAAAGGGGGATCTTCATTAATCAGAGAAAGTATATCCTCGATCTTTTAGCAGAAATAGGAATGGTAGACTGTAGACCGGCAGACACTCCAATGGTACAGAATCACGGACTACAGATAGTGGAAGGAGCAAAGCTCACAGACAGGGGGAGATATCAGAGGCTGGTAGGGAAGCTTATTTACCTGTCTCACACTAGACCTGACATAGCGTATGCTGTGGGAGTAGTAAGCCAGTTCATGCACTCACCACAAGAAGATCATTGGGAGGCAGCTATCCGAATTGTGCGATACTTGAAGGGTACTGCGGAGCATAGAGTGTTATTCGAGAAACATGGGCACTTGGAAATCAACGGCTTCACTGATGCAGATTGGGCAGGAACCCCAAATGACAGAAAATCCACGGCAGGGTACTTTACGTTGGTAGGAGGAAATCTGGTCACTTGGAGGAGCAAGAAGCAAAAAGTGGTCGGCACTCTCAAGTGCAGAAGCTGAATTCCGTGGAATCAAAAGTGGCCTCACTGAGATACTGTGGCTAAGGAAACTCATGATAGACCTTGACCTATATGTACCAAGACCGTGTAGACTGTTCTGCGACAACAAGGCTGCGATTAGCATCTCCGAAAATCCAGTTCAGCACGATAGAACTAAACATGTGGAAGTAGATAGACACTTCATCAAAGAGAATATTGAAGCCCATATTGTTGAATTTCCATATGTGAAGTCGGAAGATCAGTTGGCCGACATTCTGACCAAGGCAGTAAGTTCCAGATCATTCAAGGAAGTATTAAGCAAGTTGAGTATCGGAAACCCCGTTACTTAACTTGAGGGGGAGTGTTGGAAAGAAATCACACAATCAATGTGATTGATTCCAAATTGATTACATTCCTTAACTAGAATAGAATCACCAATGATCTAGTTACCATATGTAGCATTTGTATATTCTATAAACATGTAACCCTAGCACATATTGGATCAATCAATGAGAATTACCTCCTCTAGATTCCCTTAAACGTTTCTTCAAAAATGAGTAGAAAAAATTAGTTGAATGATGCCTACTCTTATATATTGATTTTATAATAAAATATGAGTTTAATGAAAGTGAATTAGGACATTTAATGAAGGACGGATGGTAAAGGAAAAATGAGACATTTAGTGTCCGACGGAGTGAGTATTTTTTATTAAACATGAAATATATAGTATTATATCTTAGACATTCTTAACCCCTTACAAATTAATTTGAGTTTTAAATGTCTAATTTAATCTATACTGTTTTTTAATCTACTAGGATTTCTTACCCTAAGAATTCAATTGATATGTTGGATATTCAGAATTAGGGACGTTTAGGTCAGTCGATTTCTTTAATAATATTTTCTTTTGCTTTATTTTCTTGAGTACTTCTGATCTCGGAGGAATTATTTTAGATGGATTAAAAAATGAAAGGAAAATTTTAAATTATTCCACCTAATAGAAAGCGTTACTAGTCATCCACTATACAGTGGCAGATTGCTGCAAAATGTTGAAACGGTAAAAACATGTATAAACCTTGCCAATAATCAATAATGTTGAATGGTTGCATAATGTTGGCTCACCAAGCTATGATGTGATGTTCATGTAAGTAGACGTATATATTTAAATTTGTTAAAATGCTACAAATATGTGAATCTTGGATAGATTTGTATATTACTTTAATTTAATTTTTATAATTTGATCATATATCTACATTAAAATAGCACTAGGATATTAGTTAAAATATAGAATATAATTAATTAACAAAAAAAATAAATAAGAGCATTATGGATCAAAGACATTGCATCAAAAAATCATTTTCCTATTTACATGAATAGGTAGTAGCATTAAATTAATAGACATTGTGTCAAAAATTAATTTCCTATTTATATAAATACTAGCATTACATTAATACCAAAAATCATTTTCCTATTTATATAAATAGGTAGTAGCATTACATTAATAGCAGGAATAAGACATGATAGAGAGAAAAGGAAGATCTCGTGGGTAAATGATGAATTATGTAGCGCAGTTGGCAACGGAGGGGCAGATCTTGCTGCAATTAGCCTGGGTTCGAATCCCACAACTATCGTGTAGTTGCTTCCATCTCTCAGGCACAAGTGTGAGGCATTGGGAGATGGACTTCTGCCAGCCAGTGGGTTAAGGCCTCCCCTTAACGGACTACTGCTTATCCTGATTAAACCGCTCATATGATGTCGGGCCGGAGTGTGGGGGCCGCCGAGGCGATGGAATCGCTTTTTTTAAAGTTCTTGCTGCAATATAATGGAGAAGTAGAAGTAGAAGTAGAAGTAGAAGGAGCGCATTTGGACGCACAATGTCACATGTCATTTATATATCAATACCCAATAACAGACATTGTGGTATGTCTGGTAATAAATGCCTACATATCTGCGCCACATGCATCTTACTATCCAGGACCTACAATATTTCCTTATATAACATTTTTGTCTTGCAATAAATGTTGCTACAAATTATTGTAGATTATTAACATAAATATTGCTACTACAAATTATTGTTGAGATCGTCCCAATCCCTTTCGGGACAGTATAGTGATAACACAATGTTGTACCTATAATATAGTGATGCGAAAGCTACAAACATAAAATTTTAAAACATAGTTATGCGAAATTCAATATTGGTGTTTAACATAAATGCATATCAACTCATCAAGTTATTCACGAGGGAATTACATGAATTGTTTTCAAACACTACAATGTGTCATGTTTGGACACTATCTTGTCTAGTTTTTCACATAATAAATTAATAATTTCAAACTATAGAAACTTTTATTATTGTAACGAAGCACCATTTATAATCTATAAATCCTAACTAATCCAAATTTTTATTAAATTAATATTTGAATTTCACCACGTCGAAAATATTCTCAGAAGTCACAAAACTTCCACAATACTTTGCAACTGCGGCTTAGGCAGAAATAATTGCTTATATTCTGAAAGTGGTAGCCTTGGCAAAAGAAGACGTGCCTAATAATTACTACTCCTTCCTTCAGTTCATTAGGATTGAACTTTTTTTTTCACTCATTTTAGAAAAATTATATTTCATCCGCCCGTTAAAAAAACCTCATTTTACTATTTTGATATCCGCAATTTAAAGTCTCACTTCTTTTTTTTCCACTTTAGGTAGGTGGATCTCACCACTCAACTAAATCATACACTCACGTTCTATTATAAACTAAGTGCAAAAAGTGAAACTAAAGTGGGACATACATTCCACTAACTCATTTCCCCATTTTTCTTCATAAAATCAAACAATTTCTTAAAACTCGTGTTGAATCAAAATAGGACTATAAATGGCAGACGGGGAGAGTAATAAATAATTAAAGTGGTGAGAGAGTAAAGTAAGAGAGAGAATAATATAGAAAAGAGTTTTAACTATATTAAATCTCTACCTTAACAATGTATTTTTTTCAAAATGAGTTAAAAAATAAAATGTGTAATGGAACAGCTAAAGAACATCTTAATAAATACTCTATCCGTCCCACAATAGGCGTTCTATTTGGTTTGGACACGGATTTAAAAAATGTAAAGAAAAGTGGATTGAATAACTTAGTGGAATGTGGGTCTCACTTATATATATAATAATTTTATAATAAAATATGAGTTAAATAAGTTAGTGGAATGTCTGGCCTAGCTACTATTTATGATAAAAGTGAATAAGACTCGACGGCCAGGACTCTTATTATCTGATGGAAGTGCTTATGTTTTGATGTTTGTTAGTAGTAGATTGGGAATGATATACCAATGTATAAAATAAAGTCAAAAAAAATAAATGAGTGGAACTTGAGGCAACACTCATTTTCTCGGATAAATTTGCTTAAATATCTGAGTGCGGATACACATGTTTTGCGAAAAGTCTGAATGAAGATGTGGTCCCCCAGTGTTTGCCACGTAGCACGCAGCATCATCTGGTATTCCACGTGGGTCCAGCCAAAGTCAATATGGCGGTTAAATGTGGCCCATCTTGTGGGGGGCCCACTAACATAAACCTTTCTTTCGACGGGCCCTACAAAGCTTTTTTCCTGAGTCTTTACTGAAGAAAGAGCCAATTATCCCACTAACTAACAGAAAGCGAGTGGAAAATGATATTGTAAAGTAAGAAATAAGTTAGAGAATTATGGTTAAAATAGTGTTAATGGATAATGAAACTTATATTATTAAATTGATATAACTTTCTAAAAATAAAATGCACATATTTTTGTGGGATGGACAAAAATAGAAAGTCCACATATTTTCATGGGACGAAGGGAGTACTAAATTTTACAACCCACTATATTTCATAAAATCCGAGCCAAGTCAAACGACTTCAGTTAATATGAGATAGAGAACCGGTATTGCTTTGTGCACATGCATAAATGAAAACACGAGACTTTTACTCAAAGAGGGAGTACAATCACAACATTGCTAGTGAGTTTCTGTATTTCAATAATAGATTCAACAAATTTAAAAGTAAATGTAATATATTCTTTCAAAAAAAGTAAATGTAATATACTTTGGTAATGTATTTTAGAAAAAATAATTAAATACGTGGCTTAATTACCACTTCTTATGTCTTGCCATAAATGATGTGTTTCTTTTGGACATTAGGTGTAGAAAAACGATGTTTAGAGAATTAAAGAGAGAGATGAAAGTCGAAGAGAAAATAAAATGTGGAGTTTAAAGAGAATAAAGTAAAAATATGAATAGTTATAATATATTTTTGTAAAAAATGAAATAATTCATTTTAGATAGGACGTTCTAAAAATAAATATGAGTCGTTCATAATGGAACGATGGAGGGAACACTATTAATTGCGTTCAATGATATTATTCGTTCAAAAGGAATCTCTGCAACGTGGTGTACAAATTATGTTATACTCAACAAAGTACTAATGATATTGTTTTAATTGGTTATTAAGAAGACAAGTACACATTAAACTATAAAAAAAGGGTCATAACTATAAATTAAAAAGTCGCATAAAATGATCTCCTTAGATTCAAATTATGACAGTATATATTGATATTCGCAATAAATTATTGATAAGAAGAGACATGTATAGATTTTGATACAAGAAAGTGATAAAATGCAAACTCTAATGATCAAATTATGATTTGGACCGTTACAAAAATGTCTACAGATGTCAAAGTAACATTAACAGAAAATATCAATACATTTTCAACACAACATCAACCGTTAATACCGTGTTGATATTTTTTATAGCTATTATTTTGTCATATGTTGACATTTTCTAATGGTCCAAATTATAATTTTGAATGTGTACAATATTTAGAATTTGCATTTGATTACCTATCTCTTTCACAATTTCATAATTTCATAAAAACAATAAATAATGATATTCACAATAAATTATTTGTTTATACATTTTGATATATATCTCTGTCACAATTACATAATTCCTTACAACGGGATGTGACAAAAAAATTGTACATTTGCCAATTGTGCATAGGAGATATACAATTGATTCTTAATAAACCTCACTCAGTGTCATAATTATAGTAAATAGTATAACTAAATGGTTGAATTATATATTCCCTCATTTCTATAGAAATAGTTCATTTAGGATTGACACAAATTTTAACAGTAATTGATAAAGTAAGACAATTAGAAAAAATAGTTGAAATTGTGTAGTGAAGTGATTAATGTTTATTTTTTATATATAAAAAAATGACTTTGCTTTATATATCGAAAAAGAATACAACTTCAATTTGATTAAAAAAAGAATTATGAAAATACTTCTACTTCTTGTTTTGCAAAAATTGCGGGACCCAGGGCCTAAGTCAAGATACAGAGAATGCATTTAAGTTGGTGCATAGGAATCGGTCAAAATATGTAAATAAATATATTTCTACAATTAAATCTGTATATATAATATGACTACGGCGGAATGGCATCATCGGAGAATGGCCAATTTCTGCTGAAAACGAAATCTTCAATTTAAGTCCTGCCGAATGCAGACCGGCGACTCCCCTATGATTGAAACTTGACTCATAAAGTCATAAATATAATTCAGATATGCATCCGTATTCTTGTGTTATTAATAGTATTCTGAAAATGATAAATTTTTTATTTAAAAAAAATGACCCAACTATCTTGTAATAACCTCACATTCAATCTCATCTATATGAAGACACGAGGTAGTATATAAATTAACGTATGCACGTATAGAGCATATGTATTGAATGCCTCTATATTTTATTTTGTCTTCATTAATTTACAAAATAATAGTACATAAAATCCCGTGACGAAAGCAAATGTTTCATATTTAATTGGATGAAGAGAGTATGCGGGAGTGGTTCTAATGAGAACTTTTTAAAAATGAGAATTTTAAGAATTGAAAATCATATCAGTTCTCTAATACACTAATATCAATTCACATTACAAAACATACCGGCTACTGATATTCAAATTAGAAACCGATATAGAGATAGAAACTGGCTTCGTGAATCAACGAACTGATATAGAGTAAAAAACTGATATGTTTTGTTATGTAAAAAACTTTCAATGTATTTGCAAACTGATATAGTTATGTGTTCTGACTTTAAGAAAAGTTTTGTCATGATCTACTTCCGAGGAGTGGTTAAAAAGTACTCCTTCCATGCCACCGGATGTTATTGATTTCTTAGATTTAGAAGCAAAACCGAGAAATACTTCCATGAAACTTAATGAACCACGAAGGACCACTCTTAATGAAACTTAACTCTCACAAGTTAGAACTCATAGCCATCAGACCAAGATCCAAGCAAGTTCTAAGCAGTTTCCATAACCATTAGGTTATCACCGCACTGACTACACACTCCACCGACACACACAATGTATACACTAGAAGAAGATGGGGAGAAGAACACTCGAGCTCATATAGAGAAGAAAGGTTTTTAGAGAAACCTAAATTGCGAAAAGAGGTAGAGCATCTCGCACATGAAAGTGAAGAGATAAAGAAGGATAACTATCGACTTAGAGCATAAGGTGAATCGAAACAATATCAAATACCTTCTTCATCTCACCACATAAGCTCTAATAATTGTTTATATGCAAAGCCATTGATAATATCTTTTTCTATAGTGTTTGGAGTCACATATTAATTTAAAAATTAGAAAATATATAACCCAAAAGATAACTATAGACCCTAATTGAATTAATTAACATCATACTACAATAACATGCTTCCTTCGTCTGACATTTATAGTTGCATTGAATCGGCACAAGTTTTAAGAAATTATTTGACTTTGTGAAGAAAAATGGGGAAATGAGTTAGTGGCGTGTGAGCTCCACTTTTTATATACTCTATCAATCTTACAAAAATATGTGCACTTTCCATTTTCGTCTGTCTCATAAAAATATGGGTATTTCCATTTATGGAAAGTTGCCGCCAACTCTTTACCAATATATATCAATTTAGAGTAAAGACCAAAATTGGTCCTAAACATATGACCATTTTACGATTTTGGTCATAAACACTACGTTTTAAATTATTGCATCCCACATAGGGCCAGACTCAGTCCAAAATGGACAGAGCCATCAAATAGTAAAAGTCAACGTGTGTTAAACCAATTTTGACCCAATTAAAATCTTAATTTATCATCCTCAATCACTGCTATCACTGTTATTAGTCTCGGGCTGCCTATTCTTGAGTCGTGATAGCTCTACCTGCGTTTTCATGAAGCACTGCATTCTTTGCAACTCTAACTCCTTTGCAAACTTCATCCTATACTTCTTCATCTCCACCAACTACTGCAGTTTTGCAGTCTCGGCTTGCTCATACGCCTCACCAAATTTCAAGATAGCCCGAGTGAGCTCCTTCATTGAATTCCCACTCCCATCATTCCTCATATTCATCAAACTAGGCCTAATTGCACGCACATTATTCACCACTCTTGGCATCATCGACCTCTTGTAGCTATCTGGAGGCAAACCATCGGATGAATAAACTGAATTATCCGGTTCAGATTCATCATTGGAGTCGACAATAGGCCTTTTGCGATTAGGCTTCTGCTGTAGGGGCTGCTGAGGATGAAACCTCTCCGGCTGGGCAGAATTTGACCTAAATCCTACTCGTATTCCAATTGGAACTATTTGATAGGGATTATTGGCTTCGGGCGGCGGCATGGCAGCGGAGGTCATCTCCGCGGTGGGGCCAATCAATTCGTTGAGCTTGTCGTAAAATCGCCATTTGCTCGGTCGGTGCCGGTGGCGATCTTGGCCTTCTCGGCCTTGTACTTCTTCTTAACGGTATCAATCCAGTTTTGCACTGGATGTCGGTTTTGGGAGTTTTAGAGTAATCCCTGCGGTTGCTAAAAACGTCGGCGATGCCTTTCCAATGCTGCTGCTTGAGATTCGCGCGGCTAAGCTCCAAATACCTCTCTTCCCAGGCCTCGATTAGGATGCGGTAGCGCCATCGCTCCAGCAATCCTCACGGCCACCGCCGGAGCCGGGGGTTTGTTGAATGAAGTTTGCTGACTCATAATTGACAACTCAATCTTATCGTGACTTGGTCTTTGTTAGTTTTCAGCATTCCTGTTTCTTAGCTAGTATTTGGTTAGATAGTGTTCCTTATTGTTAGCTATTTTTCAGTTAAGATATTTTGCACGTTGTGTTCTTAGAGGGCTTATAAATAGCACCTCATTTCAATGGAATAAACAAGTCACTTTGAGTCATTCTTCTAATACACACAAAGGCTACGTATATTTCTTTCTTCTTGCTGTTCTCTGCTTTCTATTTCCAACATTTGTGGCATCTAGAGCCAGGTTCTGTTACGATGGCCAGCAACGGGAGTTCGATGAGTGCTACACAACCACTCATACCAGTGTTCAAAGGAGAAGGCTATGAATACTGGAGTATCCGGATGCAGACTCTACTGAAGTCTCAAGATCTATGGGACTTCGTAGAGCAGGGATATGCAGATCCCGACGAGGCGAACAGATTGCGGGAGAACAAGAAGAAAGACTCGAAGGCGTTGGCGATCATCCAGCAAGCGGTGCACGACAACGTCTTCTCCAGAATTGCAACGGCGACCACCTCGAAGCAAGCCTGGTCAACCTTGCAGAAAGAATTCAAATGAGATTCAAAAGTCATCGTTGTGAGATTGCAATCACTTCACCGTGACTTTGAAACGCTGATCATGAAGAATGGAGAATCTGTGGTTGATTTTTTGTCGAGGGCAATGGCAACAGTCAGTCAAATGCGATCTTGCAGAGATAAGATCACGGACCAGACCATCGTTGAGAAGGTGCTCAGAAGCTTGACTCCAAAGTTTGATCATGTTGTAGCTACAATTGAAGAATCAAAGGACCTATAGGTTTTTTCATTTGAAGAACTGATGGGATCTCTGCAAGCTCATGAGTCAAGGATTAACCGATCATTTGAAAAGTCTAATGAAAAAGCTTTTCAAGTGAAAGGTGAATCCTCCAATCAGAAGGATTTCTCTACAGCAAGAGGATGAGGCAGGGGAGATTTCTGAGGTCGCGGGCGTGGCCAAGGTCGTGGCGGTCGATCTGATGCAAAGCAATCTTTTGGCGGACAGCAAGGCGACAAGAGCCATATTCAGTGCTATAATTGTGGCAAACACGGGCACGTGAAAGCAGATTGCTGGTCCAAGGAAAAAGAAGCAAATTATGTCCAAGAAGAGGCGAATGATAACAAGTTATTCATGGCGGTTGCAAACACCGTGGATGTGCCGAATGATGTGTGGTTCGTGGATAGTGGTTGCTCAAATCACATGTGTTCCAACAAGGAGATGTTCAAAGAGCTTGTTGAATCTCGCAAGATTCAAGTCAGGCTAGGTGATGATAAATCTATTCAAGTTGAGGGGAAATGTACTGTTGTAGTGAAGGATGGCCATGGTAACACCAAACTCATTTATGATGTCTATTTTATTCCACACTTGGCACATAATTTATTGAGTGTTGGGCAATTGATATCTACTGGATATATGGTGGTGTTTGATGATCGTTTCCGTGTCATCAAAGAAAAGAAATCTGGGCAAATCATTGCAAAGGTTTGCATGATGGAGAATATAATGTTTCCGCTGCGAATGCCAAATGTGGAGAAATATGCTCTTGTTTCTGGCACACAAGAGGCGTCGAGGCTATGTCATATACGATATGGGCATCTCAATACCAATGGGTTAAAGCTTCTACGTGAGAAAGGTATGGTTCATGGGCTGCCTAAAATTGATGATTTTGATTTATGTGAGGGATGTATCTATGGGAAACAGACGAGGAAATCCTTTCCTACTGGTGTATCTTGGAGAGCTTCTAATTGTCTTGAGTTCATTCATGCTGATTTGTGTGGGCCTATAAATACAGAGTCGATTGGTGGAAGTCGGTATTTCTTTCTAATTACCGATGATTATAGTCGCATGAGTTGGGTTTATTTTATGAAAAATAAATCGGAAGCCTTTGAGAACTTCAGGAATTTCAAGGCCATGGTGGAGAAGCAAAGTGAGAAGCGCATCAAGGTTCTTCGTACAGATAGGGGTGGTGAGTTTTGCTCTAATGATTTTAACCATTTTTGCGAAACTAACGGAATACGCAGGGAATTGACGGCACCATATACGTCGCAACAGAATGGTGTGGCGGAGAGGAAAAATTGCACCGTTGTAGAGATGGCGAGAAGCATGTTGAAGGCGAAGCATCTCCCAAACTCTTTGTGGGCAGAAGCTGTTGCTACTGCCATATTCTTGCTGAATATATCTCCTATGAAAGCTGTCCAAAATCGCACTCCATACGAAGCTTGGGGAGGTACGAAGCTGACGGTGAGCCATCTAAGGGTTTTTGGATGCGTAGCTTATGCTTTGGTGAGCTCTCAACGTCGTCGAAAGCTTGACGAGAAATCTGTAAAGTGTATCTTCATTGGGTACTCTTCTCAATCCAAAGCATACAAGCTATATATACCTCTTAGTGGCAAAGTTATTATCAGCAGAGATGTCGTTTTTCATGAAGATGCTGGTTGGGATTGGGAAAGCAAGCAAGATGATTCATATACTCTCTTCCCACTGGACTCGACTGATGCAGATTTTGGAGTGAATTCACCGCACAGCAGCCCTCCGAATTCACCACAAAACGGCCCCACAACCTCACCAAATATTACTCCAAACACTAATCCTCCACATACGCCTCATATCTGTCACACCTCAATCCCTCTGACGTATACTCTTATAATAAATAAATCCCTTATCATAAACGCAATCAATACATTTATCTAATTCGTAGAACACACATATTATACAAGTTCAAACCAACACTTATCCGACACATATTTCAAAATATCCTGTAAAGTAGTGGAACCCTCTCGACACTCTATATACTATACATTTATCTACATGCAAAAATATGAGGAGGAGAAGGTTGCCAATATGCGTCAGCCGCCGAACCTGATAACACGTGGAGTTCCTATGACTCATGTCAGTCAAAACTTTACTGTTATCTTATTCCTGAAAAATTTAGTGGTTTATATGAGCCACAACTCAGTATATATAAATTTCCACCTTCAATCTCATATGATACAAACATCAAGCATATTATTTTATCAATACATATAATCATAAACAATATATATATATATATATATATATATATATATATAACATAATTTAAAAACAAACCATTTCATATTCATATGCATATGCCACTCTATTCAGTTTATTATTCTGTAACAGTCAAGTCTGGTATCTGCCCGGGATTCCTCTATGACCCGAAGGTCCCTCTGTAATTGGACTCATAGGTCCCTCTATATTTGACCCGAAGGCCTCTCTGTAATTGGACTCATAGGTCCCTTTAAAATTTCAGATCCAGAACAAGGCTGTCAGAGATCCTCTTTAATCTAATGATTCACATAATCGGTATCATAAACATATCTGTTGCACCAATAACATATCCATTTCATATTCCATCAAATTATCCAATATATCTAAACAAACATGTCCATTTCAGCAATCAAATATGCATATCATATTCGACCATCAAAATCAAATAATTCATAATCATATCAATTTCACACCATATAATCCAATAATTCACTCCAATTCAACATATACCAATCAACCACATAACACATGTAAAACTAAAAGTGTGATTTATACACATCTGTTTATGATAGATGATCTAATCAAACTCCCGACTGTCTTCTAATTTACCACCCTCGATCCTATTAATATGAATTGTAAAATTTTGATCGGTTAAATATGCAAATATACATAAGTACATAGTTGGTGATCAATTGTAACATAACATATGTACGCATACGTTTATCTCATGAATCTACTCTTCTCAAACCATGTGCTTTCTGCTCTCCTGTTCATCCCTTTTCTTTTTCTAATTTACACCCTTTTCCCTTTTTTTTTTTATTTGTTTACACTCTTGTATGTGTATATATATATGAGCATACTAATGGCAGCCAATTAATCCACTTGTATATGGTTTCAATAATCCACCAGGACACAAGACATGGAGTAATTCATGGAATTACATGTGCCCTTATCTATTTTACATATACATTATATACGTGTAGTTTAATGAAATTTTACACGCCCTATACTCACCTTTTGTTAAATGGATTCACGTTTTTGAAGTTAAAATAGAATATTACATATATCTTTGCTATAATTAATTATACAAACAAGTGTAAACAAAAGTCATAGTAAAATATTATTAAAACAAATACATAAAGAAATTTAGTTAGGCTATTAGTACGTATACATTTATAAATACATGCACACATTATTACACATATACATGCATTTAGAATAACAATTTAGTATTTAAAGCAATATTACATAATATATGTAATTGATTTTATTACTATACATATTTTTCTTTTCAAGAATCATAACCTTAAGTACTACTATCTATGGTATCCACTTAATATTCCATGACACATATAATTAACTAAAATAAATATGTTAATATGCAAAATGATGCATGTTTCGGGTTAGGGATGTCACAATATCAGCCCGATAAATCCTCCAAATATAAATACACCACCTTCATCAAGTAGCTGCTCATCCCTTGAAACACCACCTCCACGAGGCTATAGGTCTCTAACTGAAGTTTATGAGAGATGTACTTTTGCTCTTATGGTTGCAGATCCAACTCGGTTCCATGATGCTGCTGGAGAAGAGAAGTGGCAAAAAGCAATGAACGAGGAGATTGGAGAAATCGAAAAAAATAGAACTTAGATTCTTGAAGACTTGCCGGAAAATAAGAGTGCAATTGGCTTGAAGTGGGTGTTCAAGACGAAGTATAATGCAGATGGGAGTGTGCAGAAACACAGGGCTCGTTTAGTTGTCAAGGGCTATGCGTAGCAACAAGGCATCGACTATGAGGAAACATTCTCTCCGGTTGCTCGCTTCGAAACCGTGAGAATGTTTTTGGCATTGGCTGCTCATCTTAAGTAGCCTATCTATCAACTTGATGTCAAATTTGCGTTTCTGAACGGAGACTTGGAGGATGAAGTCTATGTCGTGCAGTCGGAAGGATTCGTTGTTGAAGGCATGGAGGATAAGGTGTATAGGTTGAAGAAAGCTTTATACGGCTTGAAGCAGACTCCGTGCGCGTGGTACAACAAGCTGGATTCATTTTTCCAGCAAGATGGATTTGAACGAAGTGCTAACGAGCCTACATTGTATGCAAAGAAGGGAAGTAATGGTAGCTTGCTCCTTGTTTGTGTATATGTTGATGATATAATATATATGAGATCTTCTAACTCTCTTGTTATTGAGTTCAAAGAGAGTATGATGAATATGTTTTAGATGACAGATTTGGGTTTGCTTAATTATTTTCTTAGATTGGAAATTAAGTAAGGAGAAGATGGAGTGTTTGTCTTCCAGAAAAAAATATGCTGAGGATCTTCTCAAACACTTCAACATGACGAATTGCAAAGCCGCAATTACTCCCATGAACTTGAATGAAAAGTTGCAATCAAGGGGGAGTGTTGAATGAAGTTTGTTGACTCATAATTGACAACTCAAGCTTATCGTGACTTGGTCTTTGTTAGTTTTCAGCATTCCTATTTCTTAGCTAGTATTTGGTTAGATAGTGTTCCTCATTGTTAGCTATTTTTCAGTTAAGATATTTTGCACGTTGTGTTCTTAGAGGGCTTATAAATATCACCTCATTTCAATGGAATAAACAAGTCACTTTTTGTCATTCTTCTAATACACACAAAGGCTACGCATATTTCTTTCTTCTTGCTGTTCTCTGCTTTCTATTTCCAACAGAGTTTTCTTGTTCTGGAAGGGGAAAGGGAGTTGGAGGATGGCGGTGGGGCTACGGCGATAGTGATGATGATCCGCCCGTTGGAAACCGGAGAGGGCTGGGACTTAATTTCTTCGCCGTCTTCCATAGATGAATGAGATCTGGGTGATTGAGAGTTTAATTGGGTCAAAATTGGTTTAACACACAGGTCCGTTCATTTTGGATTGGGTCAGGCCTGAGTTGGAATATGTGGGATGTAATAATTCAAAACGTAATGTTTATGACCAAAATTGTAAAATTACCATATGTTTAGGAACAATTTTTAGCCTTTACTCGTAAATTTATTACAACTTATACCACTATAACCCACTATTACAATTCATTAAACACTAATAATAATATGAGTCACACTAAACACTATCTCTACTTTAATTACCATTATCATCTTCTCTCTTACTTACCAATTGTGCATTAATTTCCGTGTCATTTCAATTTCCCGTATTTTATGGGACGAATGAAGTATTGATTTTATAATAGAGCGTGAATGTAATAAATTAGTTGAATAGTTTGGACCACATAGCTAGAATGGAGAAAAGGCAAATGAGACTTTAAATCGCAGACACCACGAAATGGCAAAACGAGATGTTTTTCACGGACGTAGCGAGTAGTTAAATAAAATTAATACTCCATCCGTCTATCATTAAATGTCTTATTTTTCCTCTTTTGTCAATAAATGTCTTATTTCACTTTTATTATATTTGTCTATATTCCATTAGCTCATTCCCTTTTATTATAAAATTAATATATAAAAATAGATTCACGTTCCATTAACTTTATATATCTATTTAATTTTATAAAATTAAATAATTTCTTAAAATTCTAATCGGAAAGAGGTGTAGAGAAAATAGACAGAATTGTAAAAAGCTGTAAATGAGCAAAAAAAAGTGGGGAAATATTTAATGTGATTAACTGAATTTGGCATCTTCCAATGAAACGACGCGGTAAGTAACAAAGTCATCTCATTAATTATAGTCAACCTAACTTATCAGTTAAGTAGTAGTATCAATTATCACACCCTCACCTCGTCAACTAATTACGCCATAATTAATTAATTAGACGAGTAGCATCCAATCCAATTGCCTATATTTACCAACCCTCAAACCCAACCAAACCTACAAACCCTCAAAACAAAAACATGGATCAAGAAGACTCCCTCTACTCCTACTACCTCCCCACCGACTCCGACTTAGACCTCAGCTTCACCTCCGCCACCACCCTCTCCGCCCGCAGCAGCCTCACCCTCAGCTTCAACGACCGCCTCTCCACCGCCTCCACCTCCCACCCCCGCCCCCACCGTCGCCACGACAACCCCCACTGGGCGGCCGTCGACGCCGCCACCACCCTCTCCGGCGACGGCGCCCTCCACCTTCGCCACCTCAAGCTCCACCGCCTCGTCGGCGCCGGGAACCTCGGCCGCGTCTTCCTCTGCCGCCTCCGCGACTACGACCACGCCAGCTTCGCCCTCAAGGTCGTCGACCGGGACTCCCTCAGCCCCAAGAAAATCTCCCACATTCAAACCGAGGCCCAGATCCTCTCCTCCCTCGACCACCCCTTCCTCCCCACGCTCTACGCCCACATCGAGGTCTCCCACTACATCTGCCTCCTCATGGACTTCTGCCCCAACGGAGACCTCCACGCCCTTATCCGGAAACAGCCATCCAACCGCCTACCGCTCCACGCCGTCAGATTCTTCGCCGCCGAGGTCCTCGTCGCGCTCGAGTACCTCCACGCGCAGGGGATCGTGTACCGCGATCTAAAACCGGAAAACATCCTGATCCGAGAAGACGGCCACGTCATGCTCTCTGACTTCGACCTCTGCTTCAGCTCAGAAATCTCGCCGAAATTGGAAAGCAAGAAACACAACATGGCAGGCTCCAGGAGATACGCCTGCGTCACGGAGTTCACAGCCGAGCCCACGGCCGCGTTCTCGAAGTCCTGCGTGGGGACGCCCGAGTATCTCGCGCCGAAGCTCGTCGGCGGGAACGGCCACGGCAACGGCGTGGACTGGTGGGCGTTCGGCGTTTTGATATACGAACTCTTACACGGAACGACGCCGTTTAAGGGGTCCACTAAAGAGTCGACGCTCCGCAACATTGCTTCGACTAGTGGGGTCAAATTCCACGTGGCGGAAGGGGAGCCCGGGATGGATGATGCCCGGGATTTGGTCGTTATGTTGTTGGTGAAGGACCCGAGGAGGAGGCTAGGGTGCGCCAGGGGGGCCACGGATATTAAACGGCACCCCTTTTTCGACGGGATTAAGTGGCCGTTGATCCGGACGTACCGGCCGCCCGAGGTCCGCGGGCTGGCCGTGAGATGGATGACGAAGAGCAAGGCCAACGTGGCCGGAGCCATGTCGCCGAGGCGGCAGCGGTGCTTGTGGAAGAAGCTGAGGAATTTGATGAGGATTAAGAGGTCTAAACATAGATTGAATTGCAATTCCAACTATTACTCATATGTTGAGTACAACATTCATTAATTAGCCAAGGTTTAGAGGTGTTTAATTAAGTTTTCATTATTTTTGGATTTAGATGTAATTATTATGTTGTACAATTTGTCTGGAGTTAGGTCGCCAGAATATACATCAATTTTGGAGAGGCTGTAAATCACAAAGCAAAAGGGGGCATGGAAATACAGAGCTTGTACTTGTTCATTAATTTCTTTTATGTTTATTCTTGGAAATTCATTAAATTCTTCTGCGATTTATCGCTGCATCCAGTAACAATTTATTATGGAGTAATAAATTACTCTTCAGAAGCTGCAGCAAACAGATGATAACTATTGACTTTGCTTAATACTCCTATAAAAGATACATTTCAAATAATTTGAAGAGAGGTGGTGTTCGATCATGGCCGGCAGAATTTAAATAAAGATATCATCATAAATCTGTATTAAAAAACTGAATGTCACGTTAAGTAATTAAGGATTGAATAAAGATATGTGAAAATTCTCATATTATTGAGTGCAAAGTTAGAGATTAATGTGGCATATGCATGGTAACATGTGGGAGCAACATGGGTCCTCGTTTTACGGATGCGAGAATGGATTTGACTTTTGATTATCATATTGGTATATGATGATGAATATTAATTAGGCTGATTACCTAACAAATGTTAGTAGTTTATTAGTTCTCATTTGTCAATCCACAGCTCATCTACATTACTAATACCAGCCATTTAACGTAATTGAAAATAAAGAGATTCCACAACTTGCAATAAATTCCTGTCTTGGCAGTCACTTTTAATACCATTAGCTTATACTCCCTTTGTTATTAATAATTTATCACCCTTTGATTCGACACAAGTTTTAGAAATGTAATAAAAAATGAATTTAAAAAATTAATGAAAGTGAAATATGAGTAATAACGGGTTAATGGAATGCGAGGTCTATTACCAAAAATAGTAAAAGTGAAAGTTGATAAATATTTAGAAACGGACAAAAATGAAAATAAGTGATATATTTTCAGAGACGAAAGGAGTAATTTTAAAGATATATTTTTTCAATTTTCATAAGTATATATAAATATAAACTACATTAAAGTAATGGCTTGGAAATATATATAATAATGAAATTAAGAATTAGTTAGGATGTTGCAAGTGGTGACAACACAGCATCAGTTTCGATCTAATTAATTTTAAGCAATCGATCTCAACAATTTGGATAGCTACAGATGGCGAGAATGAAGTAGAATAATACATTCCTTAAAAGCGAAAATCTATAAATAAATCTATATAGTAAATATAATACTCCTTCACCTTGCATTTAGTAGTAGCTCACAAGGAAAGAGGGTTGGGCAAAATTATAAAAAATGAGCCAGCTTTAACTATCATCTTAAAAATAAAACCTTTAATTATCCATTTTTCGGTAGGCTTGCTGATCAAGTATTCGATCAGCATGTGAATTCAGGTAACCTTATACCCTACGTTATATTCAGATTCATAAGCTAGATAGTGTTCAAAATTAAAATACTTATAGTCCATTGGATCTTGTGATTCAATGGTTAAATTAATGTCACGTGTCATCTAATAATATAGATTATTAGTTTAATAATGTAACTTGGCTAATAATGTACTATTTTAGTCAAATAATGTAGCATTTTAGTCGAATAATATAATATCTTAGTCTAATAATGTAGCTTATCCCAACCATCCAATCTAAAGATTCAAAGGTTGTGATCTGTTTGATGTTTAACATTAAAGAGACAATAGGACCGTAATACACCCCGAATCTGATCTCCGAAAATAAAAAATTACTCTAATTATTGATTAGTATAAAAATGATTGAAATTAATTTAGTGACTACTGTTCAAAGTTCAAACTTCCATTTTAGTGCTTCAGTTTTCTCGTTAGTATGATACTACAACTGTACATATATAGCCTTCTGTCACACTTAGCCCATTCCTTTTAATTTGTAATATGGCCTTAGAATTCACAAATTCCAACCCATAAATCCTTATAAATTTGCTGGCCCAAAACTTTAACTAAAGACAACAACCCAACAATTTAAGCCCAAAACTAAAATGAAACTCAATAACTCTCTCTTCCTTCTCAATTTTTGGTTTCTTCTCACTCCCTCTTTTCTCCTCCTACACAATTCATCAACTAAACAATATTAGTTTTATAATAAAATATGAGTGTGAAAAAGTTAATGGAACGTGAGTCCATAACCAAAAATACTAATAAGCGAATGAGATATTTATTGTTGAATACGATAACAGTAAAATGAGACGTTTATTGATGAACGGAGTGAGTACTACTATATCTAAATTATCAAAAATAATTAAAATACAAACTATTGTATCAATCCTGTCCCAGTACAGTTTTTGGCTTCTTGACATTTAATCCTTAAATATTTTAAAAAAAATTTGTTTATCATACGATAATCCTCAAGTCACGTTATATTTTTAAAGCTGAGGCATGGATAAATTGATAGTTCAATAGTTACAACATATATTCGATGATTCATGATTTGATTGATATTTACCCATTATTTTTATGAAAATACATAGTACTACTTCTTTATAAGATTTTAAAATTACCAAGATTTAGATCTCATATATCTGTATAAATTGTAGGTGTCCAGAGCGAAAAATGCAGCGATTAGATCGTAAAACGTTAGAATTTCGTAAGTGCTATGTTTTTTTACGTCATACCAGTATCTAAATGAACTACTACTAAATTTTTAACTTGAGTGATAACTTTGTCTGCGTTTTTTTATTTTTCACTTATTTATTTTTAATTTCATTTTCTTTTACTAATTAGAAAAGATAATTGTAAAGCTAGGATGGCTTCCTACTTTCTACAATATTCGAAGTAGTGCGAAAATCCTTGACAATGGCAACAGAATGGAAACACACTAATGTATCCATAGTCAAAGTCAAGAGCCTAGCTATCTTGCATTGTTCAATTTCCTTTCATTTGCTTACGCGATGTTTTTCATTAGAATATTACAATTAATTTGAAAAGATCTTTGTGTTTATAATATATTTAATTGGATATTTATTCTACTGTAATGAAGTCCTTTTAAATAGGGTGAGCAAATACAATTTACATGGTAGGTTTCTTTTTGGAAAATAAATCATCTTATTCTATACAATATATTCTAATCAATCTCCTTGATTAAGGTAATTGCTTTTAATCAATATTTTCCTTCTCAACATATACTAGTTCAAGTTAAATTTCATAAGTAAATCATAATGAAATTACAATTAATTTGAAAAGATCTTTGTGTTTATAATATACTCCATCCGTCCCCAAAGAATATGCACTTTGGGGTCGACACGAGTTTTAATATAAAATAGATAAAATAAGAGAGAAGTAGAGAGAAAAAGTAAATAAAGTATTGTTAGTGGAGAATGAGTCCCACCTCATTAGAGAGAAAATACTTTCTAAAATTAGAAAGTGCATATTCTTGTGGTACGAACTAAAAAGGAAAGAGTGCATATTCTTGAGGGACGAATGGAGTATATACTAGTTCAAGTTAAATGTCATAAGTAAATCAAATACTCCATTCGTCCGATATTAAATGTTATATTTTTCCTTTTTCGATCGTCCGCCAATAAATGTCTGATTTCACTTTTATCATTTTTGGCAAGTGCTATACACGTTCCACTAACTTACGCTACTCCCATTTTATTATAAAATTAATATAAAAAATAAGACCCATCTTCCACTAACTTTTTTTATACTTTCATTTACAAAGTCAAACACTTTCTTAAAACATGAGAAAGTAAAATATAGGACATCTATCGGCGGATGAAGAAAGTACCAATTATGCGTCATGGAATAGATGAAGAAAATATCCAAAGTGTTAATACAACTACAATTTCATACTCCCTACGTCCCATCTCAAGTGATTGACTGCTTTTTGGCACGTGTTCGGGGAAAATTATAATAAATAGTTAAAGTGAAGAGAAAGAAAAGTTAGTAAGAGAATAATGTAGATACGACTCTTTTCAATATTATTCTCTCTCTTACTATACTTTCCCTCCACTTTAACTATTTATTATCATCTTCGCAAAACAACGGCCAAAACGAAATCAACAACTTGATCTGGGACATAGGGAGTATGAAATTATTAATTCATTCGGGAGGACACCTTTTTTTTTATAGAATGATCTATATGTTTAGTCCCTAACATTTTGAGTTCTCACACCATAGACCCCCTAGCAAAAATACATTAGCATGATTAACCTCTAGCATTTACATTATTCACGTATGGGGTCATTTTTTTAGGGTTTTTATAGACGAAAATGCCCCCCTTAGAGCGCAGTTTTCTCCATTCCAACTCCCTCAACCTGCAGCAAACTGTAGCACTATGTATTACACTAGGATATTCTCGGTGTAGAGGGGGCAGTGTGGCGACCAGAGAGGAGCCGACGTGAGGGAGCTTGGCGGCGGGATTTAGAGGAGGATGGTTAGGGACAAAACTTGCTAAGAGAAGTAAAAGAGAAGATGAAGAAGTTAATTCCAATTCTTTCTTATTTCACAATGAGTGAACAAGAATTATTTATATGACCCTAGGAGATTCGACTCTAATACGATCCTGGAAAGAACCCTCACCTAAAAATACTAAACTTAACTATCAAGTGAATACCATAAGTAATAACTTGACTACAAAAGAATTAACTTAACAAAATCCCCATATTGTTGTGGTGGACCACATGTCCGTTGGGATCGGCTCTTGCGCGCTCGCTGTAGGCTGAACATGCTGAGGCGGTGACTCGATTCGCGGTGGCGACAAAGATCCGCAGTCAATCTCCGTTGGGTCCGTATCAAGTCCCGCTTGATAGGAACAACCTTGTCCTCAAGGCGGTGATCAGGAAATTTATATCGGTGGTGATTGAACGATTCCCTTTTCCTGTCGCCATTTGGGTTGTTAGACCAACGCACTGGTCTTGAGCTTGAGGTGATCCATCGACTAGCACAGTTTGAGAAGCTGAAGCCGAGAGTGGGATTGAAATGGGCCGACTATCTAAAGCCTCACGTGACAATATTACAGGGGTAGCACAACAGAGGTGGTGAGAAACGGCTGCAACAAGTTGACCTGAAAGAGGCAAGTTGCGCAGGGTGCATCAAAACCCAAAGGAAAGGCCCCAAAATGTGCATACTTAGACAGTTTATCGACCACCACCATAGTAATTGTATATCCCTTTGAAGAGGGAAATCCAGTGATGAAATCTAACATTGTCGCGTCCCACACTTGGTCGGAAATTGTAAGTGGTTGAATGAGACTTCCAAGCTACTGAGTCGACATATTTGGTGACTTGGCGGGTGCGACGGGCGGCGACAAACATCTCGCCGCATATTTGGCCAATAAAAAACCGCCGAGATGGTATGAAAAGCTCGAACAACGCCTTGATGACCCCCTAAGGAGCACCATGAAACTCTTTCAACAACTTGTAGTGCATCGAAGAGGACAGACTAATATAGTTGCGTCTCTTGTTGTAAAGTAGTCAATCGTCCGTGGATATGTATGATACTCCCTCTGTTCCATAGTAGTAGAGTCATTTTGCCATTTTGGTACGTTCCACATTTGTGGAGTCATTTCCCTTTTTAGTTAAAGTTAACACATTTCTTCTCACTTACTTTTTCCTCTCTCTTACTTTCTTCTCTCTACTTTTTTCATTCTCATACTTTATTATCTTTTTATTTAATACATTACACACCTTTTTCTTAATTTCTGTGCCGGAAAGAAATGCATCCACTACTATGGAACGGAGGGAGTAGCATTTTTCATGTGGATACGACCGAGTGGAGGAGCCGCATGTCATCAAGGTCGGAGTTCTCAGCCCGAATATTTGCAAGAATTGTAGGCACTGGACATGCCACCATGATGAATAGGGTTGTCGCTGAGTGAAGAGAGGGGTTTTGCACGTGTGTCGTGTACACGTATCCCTCCTTTCAACAAGATTTATAGTTTCCCACTTTTGCAACAAATATTACTAAGTATAAGCGAGAAGAGAGGGGTCGAACCACAGATACTATGGACCTACTCGAGATCGATTCTATGACACGGGGTTGGCTGCTGCCACGCTTTACTAATGTGGGTTAAATTACTACTAAGGTCTGGTCTACTCAAGTCACGGAATTAACTTGATCAACTAAACTAGGCATGATAAGAACAACACATCGCAAACGGATCAACTCAAGTAGAAAAACAGTAAAGTAATCGGGACCACTGAAAAGCATGTAAACATCATGGATCTAAACATCTAAGCTACCAATTGCGAAAAGCATCCAAGAAACATAAGTAAATAGCATCATCACCATGAAAATAAACCAAAGCATCATAAAACTAGACATAAGTGGAGATCCAACATTGGAGTCGTCAATTCCTCTGCCGAAATAAGTGTGAAGGAGCTTCTAAGATGGAGGCGTCAATTCCACCGTTGAAACGTGATGGAGACACACCCGAGCTGATCTACAAGGACAAGAAGATGGATCCATTGATCATTCAAAGTGGGCCAATTACAAGAGCTAGAGCTAAGAAGATAAATGAGTCCATGTTGCTTTTAGTTGCTGAAATAAAAACCCAATTCCAAGACCATTCTACATTGGGCCAAGTGGTGAATATTATTCAAGTTAGTGGGCAACCCAAGGCATAAAGTTTGGAGGCACTACATATCACATTTTGGAGGCCCAAATTGATGATACATGATGCATTTTCGTAAAAGTTGGAGTAGTCAAAATGAAGGGTCTTTTTTAGTTACATTTTATGTTAAATAAGTGACTTTAGATGTCCTAGAGTTACACCAAAGGTTTAGGAGTTACTTTCTTTTATTATGAGTCATTTTAAGTGTCTTAAGTTGTATTAATGATGTGAGACATTCAAGAGTCCATTCTAGCCTATAAATAGACTTGTAAGCATGTCATTTGAACACACCAATACGAAAATAGACTTTGTCTTGTGAGTTGAATTATCTTTGTAGAGTTTTTCACTTGTTTGGAACTTATCAAGATACTTTGAGCAAGTTCTTGTGGCGTTCAATCATACCGAGGTTCTTGGCTGATCATATAGCCAACGGGTCGAGGTTTTCCAAGCTCTGGAAGTGGATCAAACCGATTATCAATCAAGGGAGTCCGCTGCCAAACCTTATATGTGGGGTTCTTGGATCAATATATCCAACGGGTCCTTCGTCGTATCCCAGTCTATATCATTTGGTATCACGAGCCTACTGGTATTGATCTATCCTTAGCTTTATCTTACATTGTTTATCTTTCATATCCTTGAAAAAAAAATTAAAAAAAATTAAAAAAAATTAAAAAAAAATTAAAAAAAATTAAAAAAAATTTAAAAAAAAAGAAAAAAAACCGAAAAAAAGAAAAAAAAAACGAAATACATATTTCACCTTATATTTTCTTGACCATTTCCTTTCATCCTTCATTCAAGGGCTGAAGTTTGGTTGGTCGTTATTAGTTCTTGTTTGTTCTTGATTTGTTTTTTACTTGTGTTATCTTTGCAAAAGAGAAAGAGTGGTAAAAGGCTTGAGTGGTGAGATTATTTGAGGGGAGGTAAAAGCCAACGAGTGATATACACGAGTGTTTTGTGAGGTTTATTTTTGTGTGATACACGAGTGAACTGTGAGGATGGATTCTACTGATGAAAATCAAGTTGATCCTACGTTGCAAGCCATGCAACAATATTTTAGAAGGCTTGGACGTGTTCTGGAAAGTGTTTCAGAGCGCTTGGAGAGGCTAGAACTTCAAGCAAATGCAAACAATAACGAGGAAGAAGAGAGTGGAGGAGAGGATAATGCTTCACATAGGCATCGAAATGAGAGGCATGGAAACGGTAGAAGATGGCGTACAAATGAAGTTGATGGTGATTTGAGAAGCATCAAACTGAAGATCCCAACATTCCAAGGAAGGAGTGACCCCAAAGCTTATTTGGAGTGGGAGAGAAAGGTGGATCTCATCTTTGAATGTCACAACTATTCCGAGGAGAAAAAGGTTAGGCTTGTTGCTATTGAATTCACTGACTATGTTATAGTTTGGTGGGATCAATTGACAACTAGTACACGGCGATATGGAGGAAGACCAGTTTCGACTTGGGAAGAAATGAAAGGCATAATGTGTAAGAGATTTGTACCTTCTCATTATTTTCGTGAATTGTATCAAAAATTACAATCTATGAAACAAGATACTAAATCTATTGATGAGTACTACAAAGAGATGGAGATTGCTATGATTAGGGCAAATGTTGAAGAAGATAGAGAAGCAATCATGGCTCGATTCTTATGTGGGCTGAATAGGGAGATTCCAAACATTGTGGAGCTTCAACACTATGTGGAGTTGGAGGACATGGTTCATATGGCCATGAAGGTGGAGGGACAATTGAAGAAGAAGAGAACAATCCAAAAGAATTTTTCAACAAGTTCTCATTCTTCAAGGACAAAAGAGTGGACCTCATCCAAATCCAATTTTGGGTCAGCTTCTAAACCCCAAAATGAAGCGTCGACATCCAAGTCCAAAGAATTTGAGAAGGGTAAAGGTATTTCTACTTCTACTTCTACTCGAAATAGAGATATCAAATGTTTTCGTTGTCATGGTGTTGGACACATTGCATCTCAATGTCCAAACAAAAGGGTGATGATTTTGACGCCAAATGGAGAGATAGAATCTGAAAGTGAATGTGAAGATGATGATGATGAGGAGGAGGATAAGCAATTGGAGGAGATTGGACTAGAACATGGAGAACTTTTGGTGGTTCGAAGGGCTCTAAACATGCAAAACAGAAACGATGATCAACAAAGGGAGAACATCTTCCATACAAGGTGTTTGGTCCAAGGTAAACTTTTCATAATGATTATTGATGGTGGTAGTTGTGCAAATGTTGCAAGTTCTGAAATGGTGGAAAAGTTGAAATTAACAACGGAAAAACATCCTAATTCATACAAGCTACAATGGCTTAATGAATGTGGAGAAATTTGAGTGACTAAGCGAGTTCTAATTTCGTTTTCAATTGGCAATTATAAAGATGATGTTCTTTGTGATGTTGTGCCAATGCACGTAAGTCACATTCTTTTGGGAGGCCATGGCAGTTTGATCGTAGGGTGATTTATGATGGATTTCACAACCACTACACCTTCAAGCACAACAACAAGTCTATTATGCTTGTCTCATTGACACCTCAACAAGTTCAAGAGGACCAACAGAAATTGTCACAAGCAAGGAGAGCTCGTGAGGTTGAGAGAAAAAAAAAGTGAGGGAATTGAAAAAGAGTCGAGTGAAAAAAAGAGTCGAGAGAAAAGTAAGAATGAGAGAAAAAAATGTGAGGGCATTGAAAAAGAGTCAAGTGAAAAGAGTTCGAATGAAAAAAAAAAAAGAATTTTTATGTGGGAGCAAAAGAAATAAAGAGTGCGATAGTTGAAAAAAGAGTGTTTTCATCTTAGTGTACAAACAGTCTTTGTCTACCACTAACGAATTAACCACTTCTTTGCCAAGTACTTTTGTGTCTCTTTTACAGGAATTCGAAGATATTTTTCCAGTGGAAGAATCAAGTGGATTACCTCCATTAAGAGGTATTGAACACCAAATTGTCCTTGTTCCCGGGGCAGTTCTACCAAACCGACCAGCCTATAGAGCCAATCTCGAAGAGACTAAGGAAATTCAAAGGCAAGTGCAAGAGTTGTTGGACAAAGGAAAAATCCGTGAGAGCATGAGTCCATGTGATGTTCCAGTAATTGTTGTTTCTAAGAAAGATGGATAATGGAGGATGTGCATCGACTGCCGATCAATCAATAAAATCACGGTAAAGTATCGCTATCCTATTCCTAGGCTAGATGATATGCTTGATGAATTGCATGGATCTGTTGTGTTTAGTAAGATCGATTTGAAAAGTGGTTATCATCAAATTCGAATTAGAGAAGGAGACGAATGGAAAACAGCCTTTAAAACAAAATTTGGTCAATATGAGTGGTTAGTAATGCCTTTTGGTTTAACTAATGCACCAAGTACTTTCATGAGATTGATGCACCATGTTTTGAGAAAATTCATTGGAAAATTTGTGGTTGTTTATTTTGATGATATTCTTGTCTATAGCAAAAATGTGGATGAACATCTTAACCATGTGCGTGCAGTTTTGGATACCTTACGAAAAGAATCATTGTACGCAAATATCAAAAAGTGTTCTTTTTGCATGGATAAAGTTATTTTTCTGGGTTTTGTTATAAGTGCTAATGGGATTGAAATGGAAAAGGAGAAGGTGAAAGCTATTTTAGAATGGTCAATTCCTCAAAATGTAGCACAAGTTAGAAGTTTTCATGGTCTTGCAAGTTTTTATAGGAGGTTTGTCAAGGATTTTAGTACAATTGCTGCACCTTTGAATGAAATTGCGAAAAATGATGTTTGTTTTTATTGGGGAGAAAAACAAGAGCATGCTTTTAATCTCCTTAAAGAAAAACTTACAACTGCACCAATTCTTTCTTTACCTAACTTTGATAACATGTTTGAGCTTGAATGTGATGCATCTGGAGTAGGCATAGGAGTTGTTTTGTTGCAGGATGGAAAGCCAATCGCTTTCTTTAGCGAAAAGTTGAAAGGAGCTCAATTGAACTATCCAACGTATGAGAATGAGTTATATGCTTTGGTTAGAGCTTTGGAAACATGCAGCATTACTTGTGGCCTAGAGAGTTTGTAATTCATACGGATCATGAATCTCTCAAGTACTTGAAAGGTCAAGGTAAGCTTAGCAAGAGACATGTTAAGTGGGTGGAATTCATTGAATCATTTCCCTATGTAATCAAATACAAAAAGGGAAAAGAAAACATTGTGGCTGATGCATTGTCTCGGAGGTACATTTTGATCACTACTTTGAGTTCTAAGTTGCTTGGTTTTGAGTTGATTAAGGAAATGTATGATAATGACCCGGACTTTTCTTCTATCTATTTAGTTTGTGAGCATGCTGCATTTGACAAGTTCTATAGGCATGATGGCTATTTGTTTAGAGAAAATAAACTGTGCATTCCTAAAAGTTCTATGCGTGAATTGCTTGTGCGTGAAGCTCATGGTGGTGCTTTAATGGGGCATTTTGGAGTCCATAAGACAATGGATGTTTTGCATGAACATTTCTTTTGGCCTAAAATGCGTGTGAATGTTGAAAGAATTTGTAAAAGATGCATAACTTGCATGCAAGCCAAGTCTAAATCACACCCACATGGTTTGAACAAACCGTTACCAATTCCTAGTGCACCTTGGGAGGATATTTCAATGGACTTTATCATTGGTTTGCCAAGAACAAAAAGAGGTAGAGATTCAGTTTTTGTGGTTGTTGATAGGATTTCAAAAATGGCACATTTTATTCCATGTCACAAAACTGATGATGCATCTCATATTGTTGATTTGTTCTTTAAAGAAATTGTCCGTTTGCATGGTGTTCCTAGATCAATTTTGAGTGATCGAGATGCTAAATTTGTGAGTCATTTTTGGCGTGTGTTGTGGAATAAGTTGAGAACTAAACTCTTGTTTTCTACTACTTGTCATCCACAAACTGATGGACAAACTGAAGTAGTTAATAGGACTTTGTCTCAATTACTACGAACTTTAGTTAAAAAGAACTTAAAAAGTTGGGAGGAATGCTTAACTTTTGCTGAATTTTCTTATAATCGAAGTGTTCATTCTGCTACTAACTTTTCTCCATTTGAAGTTGTGTATGGTTTTAATCCATTGAGTCCACTAGATTTGATTCCAATACCTATTGATGAACGTGCAAGTCTTGATGGAAAAACTAAGGCTGAAGTGGTGAAAAGATTGCATGAAAGGGTAAGACTCAACATTGAAAAGAGGACAGAACAATATGCAAAGCAAGCCAACAAGGGTCGGAAACAAGTCATATTTGAGCCGGGAGATTAAGTTTGGTTGCATATGAGAAAGGAGAGATTTCATTCGAAAAGAAAGTCCAAGTTGCAGCCAAGAGGAGATGGACCATTCCAAGTGATTGCAAAAGTCAATGATAATGATTACAAACTAGACTTACCTGGTGAGTTTAATGTAAGTGCTACTTTCAATGTTTCTGATTTATCTCTTTATGTTGGTGAATTAGATTCGAGGACGAATCCTCTTGAAGAAGAAGGGAACGATGGAGACACACCCAAGTTGATCTACAAGGACAAGAAGATGGATCCATTGATCATTCAAAGTGGGTCAATTACAAGAGCTAGAGCTAAGAAGATAAATGAGTCCATGTTGCTTTTAGTTGCTGAAATAAAAACCCAATTCCAAGACCATTCTACATTGGGCTAAGTGGTGAATATTATTCAAGTTAGTGGGCAGCCCAAGGCATGAAGTTTGGAGGCACTACATATCACATTTTGGAGGCCCAAATTGATGATACATGATGCATTTTCGTCCAAGTTGGAGTAGTCAAAATAAAGGGTCTTTTTTAGTTACATTTTATGTTAAATAAGTGACTTTAGATGTCCTAGAGTTACACCAAAGGTTTAGGAGTTACTTTCTTTTATTATGAGTCATTTTAAGTGTCTTAAGTTGTACTAATGATGTGAGACATTCAAGAGTCCATTCTAGCCTATAAATAGGCTTGTAAGCATGTCATTTGAACACACCATTGATCAATACGAAAATAGACTTTGTCTTGTGAGTTGAATTCTCTTTGTAGAGTTTTTCACTTCTTTGGAACTTATCAAGATACTTTGAGCAAGTTCTTGTGGCGTTCAATCATACCGAGGTTCTTGGCTGATCATATAGCCAACGGGTCGAGGTTTTCCAAGCTCTGGAAATGGATCAAACCAGATTATCAATCAAGGGAGTCCGCTGCCAAACCTTATACGTGGGTTTCTTGGATCAATATATCCAACAGGTATGGACCTACTCGAGATCGATTCTATGACACGTGGTTGGCTGCTGCCATGCTTTACTAATGTGGGTAAGGTCTGGTCTGCTCAAGTCACATAATTAACTGGATCAACTAAACTAGGCATGATAATAACAACACATCGCAAATGGATCAACTTAAGTAGAAAAACAGTAAAGTAATCGGGACCACTGAAAAGCATGTAAACATCATGGATCTAAACATCTAAGCTACCAATTGCGAAAATCATCCAAGAAACATGAGTAAATAACATCATCACCATGAAAATAAACCAAAGCATCATAAAACTAGAAATAAGTGGAGATCCTACGTCGGAGTCGTCAATTCCTCTGCCGAAATAAGTGTGAAGGAGCTTCTAAGATGGAGGCGTCAATTCCACCGTTGAAACTGCCAACACACTGTAAATCTACACTAGAGTCTTGAAAACAAGAAATAAAACGTAATCCCGACGTCGGAGTTGTCAATTCCTCCGTCGAAACCACGGAACTAAGCTAAGAAAGCGGTTAACTATCTAAACTAAGCTAAGATAGCGGTGACATTAAGCGCCTATGAGAGCTTCCTACCTAAACTACGATAGCGTTAAGCGCCGCCTCTTCATTGTGGAAATCTTCTATTTATAGAGCGGCTTCAACTTCAACCCTAAGGCAACTTCTCGTCTGATTTGACCATTTTACCCTTGCAGTAATTTAGGATCTTCATGTGGTGAGCTCCTCTTGATCAACTTAGTCTTCTCATGTCTTCATGTGATGAGATCCTCTTGATCAACTCAGTCATCTTATGTTTTCATGTGGTGAGATCCTCTTGCTAGCTAGCCAGACTCCATTGCTCTGCTTATCTCCAACTGATCAACTTGTCTTCGGTTCTGGCCATTTCTCGCTTCTTTTCCGAGTTGATCAAGTTGGTCATGCACTCTGCCGCTTCAGCACTTTTTCGCACACTATCGCCCCTGTTAGTGTAATAAACTCCTATCATTGAGGCTGCCAGCTCAGTATCATGCTGAGAGAGAGTGTCCACCGTGAGGTTCGGGGCACCGGTCTTGAATTCGATACAAACCTTGTACCCTATTAATTTCCTGATGTAGAACTAACAAAAGATCTGAATTATTTGCAACAAAATTCTTTCAAGCTTCGTTGATTGCTTCAAATGACAAACTCTCGGACCATGAGGTATAGACGCCACTTCTGGACCTCGTCTACTATTGCGTACAGTTCCCTGTGGTAAATGGAAGCAATACGATGTTGTGAGTCTAGTTTCTTGTTGAAGAAACCTATATAGGATGGCCCTTTTAGATCAGTATTGCGCCTACACCCAAGTCCGAAGCGTCTCCAAGTAGAATGTCTTCTTGAAGTCATGGAGTCGCAAAACCGGCGCGGTTGTTATCACATTTTTCATAGACTCAAAAATGTTCGTCTCAACTTGTATCCATTGAAAGTCGTACTTTCTGAGCAAATACGCCAGAGGGGCTGCCAACAACGCGTAGTTGGCGAAATATCTCCTGCAATAGCCCGTGAGGTGTAATAAATCTTTGAATTGCTTTACTTTATGGACTGGCCAATCTGTCATAGCCTTAATCCCCGTCTCGTTTGCTTGGAGAACACCATTTATAATGATCTGGCCTAGGTAATCAATATTGGTCCTACAAAAGGAACTCTTTCCCAACGTCACAAGAAAAGAGTGCGATGCAAGTATGTACAACTTGAGAAAGAAATAGTATTATATGGAATCAAGGTTCCAACTATTCTTATACATGTAATTAATATATATACTCCCTCCGGTCCCCATTAATGACTCATATTTTTTATTTGGCTAGTTCTCAATAAATGTCCTATTTAACTTTTCTTTTTTTGATAGTGGACCATATATTCCACTAACTCATTCTCACTCACATTTTATTACCCCATCTGTCCGTTTAAAAATGAAACGTTTTTATTTTTAGGTTATTTCATTAGAAATGAAACATTTCCTAAAATAGAAACAACATCATTTCTAGTTTTTTTATCTCTCTTACTTTATTTTCTACTCATTAACTCACAAAACAACACTAGATAAAATCTCGTGCTGAAAAGGAAATGTTTCATTTATAATGGGACGGAGTGAGTATAAAACTAATACTCCCCGTCCACGAAAAATAGTCACATTTTGCCATTTTGGGATGTCCACAAAAATAGTCTCATTTCTATAAATAGAAAGTTTCTCTCTCATACTTTATCCATTTTTTCTCCTCTCTCACTTACTTTACCTACTTTTTCTGCATATCTCTCGTACTTCACTTACTTTTTCTCCATATCTCTTTTATTTTACCTACTTTTTTTCATGCTCTGTTACTTTACTTACTTTGTCTCCATATCTCTCTTATTTTACCTACTTTTTCTCATTCTCTCTTACTTTATCAAATTTCTCATTAAAACTTGTGTTGTCCACAAACAGGACTATTTTTAGTGGATGGATGGAGTATATATATGTAGGACTCACATTCGACTAACTTTTTCTATCTACTTTTACTATCAAAATCAAATAATTTCTTTAAAATCCGCACATATTATGAGTTATTTAATAGAGACTGGAAGGAATATCATTCTCCCTCGTACCCGTTTATGTAAAATTGATTATATTGGTTTAATATAACTGCATAAAATTGATTATAGTGGTTTAATTCAACTTGGAGTGGTCATTTTATCAATAAATTTAACAATGTCTACTTCTCAACTCATTTAATTCCTTCCAACAATTTTTAGGTGCAAAGTGCAAACTAAAGTCCGCGTTCTAGAAATCAAATAGTATCAAATCACATCGTAGTCATTAAACCATATCTTTATCCTTACCAAGACCAGTTACAGTTTTTCTTGTTTATTGGCTCTTTTAGTAAACTCTTTCATGGAATTATGTTTTTTAAATCACACTATTTGATACTTTTGATCCTTAGAATAATTATAAACTTTAAATATTATTTTATCAAGAATGAATATCATTTTAACATTATTAGACCCCATCTCCTAACAACCATCATTTGGCTTGCGTTAATTTTTACCTGATGCAGTTATCTGTATTTAAGTTGCTATTAGCAAGATAAATGGATTTAACTATCAAAATTACAATTGAAGTCTGATCAAAATTACTCAATCTGTTTATACTAAGTTTAAAAAAGAAGAAGAAGGTGGATTAGGTTTTGAAGAGGGTCAAAATTTGTAAGCTAATTATCACTTTAGTTTGAAATAGCTGCTATGTGAATACAATAATAAATGCATTATTCTTGCCATCATTCAAGGAGCACGTTGGCGTGGTTGATAATTTGTTTTGAAACAGTATTCATTCCAAGTCTGTCATAAATGTCTTTCTTTCTTCCAAATTATATCCACTATTTTTATAATCCTTGAGTTTGAGTTTCATTTCTTGGCGATACGATTTTTAGAAAATATTAATAATAAAAATTGGTGAAAAATTAGATAAATGTGAGACTATTATTTATAATAAAAATGATCTGAGACTGTTATTTATGGACGGACTAAAATAGAAAAACGTGACTCCTATTCACACACGGGGGAGTAATTAAAAAGGCCAATTTGTAGTCAAAGCTCATCAACCAATTGGACGAACCAAAATAGAAAGATGTGAGTATTTATGGTGGACGAATGTATTTATTCATTGTTAGTTTAAGTAATAAGCGAACATCAAAAGAAAAAATAATATAGTGAGTCAACTCATCCGATGAATGTATTAATCCCCAACTCCCTTCATCCAGATTTATAAATGAGTCATTTTGTTATCGTTGGCGGAAGGGAGTAACAGTGACCAAGTTTTTCTTGACAAAAAATAAACATATATAATTAGCTGCTGATAATGATAGTATTGACAATAACAATTTCACCAATAATTTCAAACGAACACACAATTATCAATTTTCAATATGATATGCAAAATCTCCCATTTCAATAAAAAATTAAAAATCAAATATTGCACCGCAGCCATGGCCGATTTCCGAAACCGAAAGCATTCATCACCATTCTTACTCGTCTATTTCCTGCTAATCCGCTCTCTGTTTTCCACTGCAGCCGACACCATAACCGCCTCCGCCAGAATCAGAGACGGAGAAACGCTCGTTTCTTCAAATGGAGTGTTCCAGCTCGGCTTCTTCAGCCTCAACAATTCCACCAATCGCTACGTCGGAATCTGGTACAGCAACATACCCGTTCCCACTTACGTGTGGGTCGCCAACAGAGAATCACCGCTCACCGGAAAAAACGGCGCGTTAACGGTAATGGCGCCCGGCGCCCTCTCTATCCTTAACGGCACTAACGGCACCGTCTGGTCGTCGACGTTGACTGCTCCATCCCCAATTCCGAATCCAATCGCGCAATTGCTCGACTCCGGGAATCTCATCGTGAAAGATGTAAACGGTGATAGATTCACATGGCAGAGCTTCGATTACCCCTGCGACACGCTGCTGGCCGGAATCCGCCTCGGGTGGAACTACGTCACCGGCGTGGAAACCTACATTTCGTCGTGGCGAAGCGAAGAAGATCCGGCAAAGGGCGAGTACTCGTCGCACGTGGACCCCACGGGGTACCCGCAGATGGTGCTGAAGAAGGGAGACGCGTTCCGGTACAGGATCGGGCCGTGGAACGGGCTCCGGTGGAGCGGGGCCCCCGACACGAGCAACGACCCGACCTACTCCGTGTCGCTGCAGATGACGCGGGACGAGGTGCGCTACACGGAGGGCAGGGTCGGGGACTCTGTTCTGTCGATATCCAGGCTGGACCCGAACGGGGAGGGAGTTCGGTCCACGTGGAACGATCGGACGAATTCGTGGACAAGGTACACGAACGTGCCGGCGGATAACTGCGACAGCTACGGGCTGTGCGGTCCCCACGGCAGCTGCAATGTGGGGACGTCCCCGTCGTGCGGGTGCCTCGACAGGTTCGTGCCGAGGGACCCGGAGAGCTGGGGGCGGACGGACTGGTCGGACGGGTGCTTGAGGAGGATTGCGCTGAGCTGTAATGGGGATAAGTTTTTGAAATACTCCGCCATCAAGCTCCCTGATGCTCGGAACACTACTTATAATGTCGAGAGGAGGAGCCTTGTGGAGTGCCAGGCGGATTGCGCGAGGGACTGTTCGTGTGTGGCGTATACGCAGCTGAATATCAGTGGCGACGGGAGTGGATGCTTGTTCTATCATGGCGAGTTGATCGATATCAGGGTGATGGCTTCGGCCGGCCAGGATCTTTATATCAGGATGGCTGCTTCTGAGCCTGGTGGTAAGTTAGAAGCTTCTGTTATGATGTGATATAGATTAGTTATGATGTTTGGTTTTGTTTGGTTGAAGGTGTGGCGAGCACGAGCGGGAATGGCGGAAATAGAGGGAGGACAAGGACTATAGTTATAGCAAGTGCTACGTCGGTCGTGGTGGTGGTTTTCGTGTGTGTTATCCTCGTTTGTGTCTATGGGCGGAGGAGAAAGAGCGATCCGAGTATGAATGATGAAGGTGTGTATAATTATGTGGTTAAGTTGTGTGGAATTTTTGTGCTTGAATTTAATGATGATGTTGTGCAGTTGTAGGGCTGTTTAGTGCAACAACTCATGTGAAAGAAGCAGAGCTGCCATTCTTCAGCTTGCCTACAATTTTGAAAGCTACTGATAATTTTTCAAACAAGAACAAGCTGGGTGAGGGCGGATTTGGACCTGTCTACAGGGTAAAGACACTTCAATTTCTTAACAATTTCACCTTGTTTGTATGGCATTTCACATTTGCAATATTGTGTGCAGGGCGTGCTGGAAGACGGGCAAGAAATTGCTGTGAAGCGCTTGTCAAAGACGTCGAGGCAAGGAGTGAATGAGCTGAGAAACGAAGTGATGCTGATAGCCAAACTTCAGCATCGTAATCTAGTGAGAACTCTGGGATTTTGCGCTCAAGGAGAGGAGTACATGTTGATCTACGAATACATGCCTAATCATAGCCTCGACTTAACGTTATTTGGTGACACCCTTCTCCCGAACTCTTAATTTAAACTCACTTTGGCTCTCTTCTAATCGTCTGTATTTGGACAGACAAGGAAAAGAGTAGGCTCCTTGACTGGCAAAAGCGCTTCGATATCATCAACGGAATTGCTAAAGGGCTACTCTATCTTCATCAAGATTCGAGGCTGAGAATCATCCACCGCGACCTCAAAGCTAGCAACATATTGCTGGATGCTGATATGATTCCCAAGATATCCGACTTTGGATTAGCTAGGAGCTTCGGAGGGAACCAAACCGAAGCTCAGACGCGCAGAGTTGTTGGGACATAGTAAGAAAATCAATCTCAAACAATCTGATTTTACTAAACATATGTATCCTAACACGAATTACTCTTTCACAGCGGCTACATGTCTCCAGAATACGCTATAGACGGCTTGTTTTCAGTCAAATCCGACATTTTCAGCTTTGGTGTTCTCGTGCTGGAGATCGTTAGCGGCAACAGAAACAGAGGATTCCTCCTTAAAGACCACAACCTCAACCTTCTAGGACATGTAAGAAGTACTCTCACTTCTTTTTCTTTATACTTGTATTCTCAGATATTGACACGGGATTTTAGGAGGAGTTAGGTGGATAATTAGAGAGAAAAAAAGTATTTGAATATTTTAATAAAGAGAGAAGAGAGAGGGATTTATTTCCAATTATAGAAAATGTACATCTTGAATGGGACGGGGGAGTACTTTATAATCTGAATCAACTTGAACTATGTGCAGGCATGGAGGCTTTACACGGAAGATAGTTCGAGGAAGCTACTCGATCCTTGTCTGGATGAGGCCTTCGACTTGGGACAAGTGGAACGTGCGATCCACGTGGGGCTGCTGTGCGTGCAGAATAGCCCAGACGACAGGCCAAGCATGTCGTCTGTGGTGTTCATGCTGGGGAATGACGTGGCGCTGCCGCAGGCGAAGCAGCCGGGTTTCTTCACGGAGAGAGACATATCGATTGATCACAGCTCTAGCAGCTCTAATCCCACAGCTTCTTATAATGAGCTTACAATCACTTGGACACAAGGTAGATAGAAATCAAAGTAATTAAAATTGAATAGAGAGAAAGAGAAAGAGATGTGTGTAGAAATACTGCCATTTATTTGAAATTTTGATGCCAAAAACCTTGAAGAATGATGAACAACTTCATAACTCTACTGAATACATTTATTTGAAATTTTGATGCCAAAGAAAGCAGTATTTGATCCTATAATATCAAACAAATAAGGTTGTAAAGTAATACAATTTCATAGTTTATTTACGCACTAGAAAATTATTGGATAGATTCATAAAATTAAAAATTACTGGCCAAATTCAGAAAATTAAATCTAATTAATACTCCATCTGTACCCCAAATATTGTCCCACTTTGACCTGACACTGATTTTAAGAAATATAATGAAAAGTGAGTTGAAAAAATTAGTGGAACATGAGTCCTACTTTTATATATTAGTTTTATAATGAATTGTGAGTAGGAATGAGTTAGTGAAATATGAGGTTCACTACAAAAAATAGTAAAAAGTGATATGAGAAAATTTTTGTGGGATGAACGAAAATAAAAAATGAGACAAACTTTCAGGGACGGAGGAAATACATGGGAAGTTAGAAAGTTGCACCTAAAAAAATTAATACGACCAATACAAGATTATTGGATAGATTCAGAAAATTAAAAATTAGTGGCCAAATTCAGAAAATTAAATGTAATTAATACATGGGAAGCTAGAAAGTTGCACCTAAAAAAATTAATACGACCAATACAAGATTATTGGATAGATTCAGAAAATTAAAAATTAGTGGCCAAAATTAAATGTAATTAATACATGGGAAGCTAGAAAGTTGCACCTAAAAAAACTAAAACGACCAATACAAGGTGGAATTGAAAATCTTAATAGGAGTAATTAAGGAGAATCTAGCGAAAGTAACTTATATTTTATTAGCACTTTAAAAACATGAACTAATTTTTAAATCCGTCCCTTAAAATTATGATAAATGAGCTAACTAATAAGCTAATTATTAGTTTTGTTAATAATTTAATCTCAAAATTTTGTCTCTTACTTTCTTTGTGAGAAACAAAACATCTTCGCACTATGAAACACTCCTTCATTCACACTTCACATCTAGGCAATAGAGGCGCTCCTTCCTTAAAAGTTCTTTGCCATGAATTTTATATTGCGCTCAAAAAAAAAAAATAACTTGCTTGACTTTGCCATGGTTAATAATTGCTAGTATAACTAGACGTTGTCATTGTGGGAAGACCCTCTATTATTTTATTTCATCATATAGAAGATCTTAAAAGCGAAAGAGCATTTTCAATTATGTAGAAATTATAAACTGTAGTAAAGCAACCAAGTTTTATCACGTCAGAAATTTAATACTCCTATCAACAATTTGTGATCATCTTAGAAACAACTTTACTTACTACTCATACATTAACATAATAATAAAATTAAGTTTTTTCCATAGTTAAATTATTTAATCGTATCTAATAGAAAATTTTGGTAAATTTATTAATATTTTACAGATAATAAAGTAATTTAAACTGGAATACTACAGTTTTTACAAGTCATCAAATTAATAACATCCCTGTAAACTATAATCTTTAAAGTAAATTAGTAATTAGTTTTTCAATATACTATTGAAATTACAATAGTATTTTTCAATATACTAGTATTAGATTGACAAAATAAATTTAAATGTATGGAGTAGTATGTAATATGAACTACTAAAAAGTAAATTGGTTTAGTAATAATGTAAACTATGCTTAGTATTAATAAAAGTCATTGATAAATATAGCACATCTCGAAAATTAATTTGACAAAGTATTTTATTTGTAGTAGAGTCAATATTTAAGAGTGATATATATTCAAAAAGTTGGGCTTGACAAAGTATTTTATTTAAGTGCATCAAATATTTTTAAGAGTTATTGTGTATACATATTCAAAAAGTTATGCTTGAGCAGTTGCCCTAAAGTCAAGGAGGAAGACCAACTGCACTCCTCCCTCTGTCGAAAATAGTCTCTTTTTTCTATTTTACGATATCCGGAAAACATAGTCTCATTTCTAAAAATGAAATTTTTTTCTTTCATACTTTACCCACTTTTTTATCCTTTCTTCCATACTTTACTTACTTTTTATTCATATCTCTCTTACTTTACCTACTTTTTCTCATTCTCTCTTACTTTATCAATTTCTCATTAAGGCCCATTGGCCCCCTAGCCCCATCGTAGCTCTGCCTTGCCTGCAACAATGGAGGTCGAATCGGAGCTGTTGTGGGGGTCAATGACTGCTTAAAATCCCTACTCCGGTGGTACTGATGGCATGAGGGAGTGTTGGTCGACCCTCTCTCCCATCCCAAATCCGTCAATGTTTATGTCATAGTGATATCACAACATGGTAACTGTAGCTAATGATGAATTGAAGATATGTTGTGTTTTGTTATAATTTTTATGGTTAGTATACATTGGATTGGTTTTCTTGTTTAGTCCCGAGGAATCGCGAGATATATGAACAAATCATTCTTTTTTTTCGTGCGTCCGGCGAAATTAGTCTCATACTAAATTTGAAAAGTTACTACAATTTATTATTTGTATTTTATATTTATGTGCTATTTTATTTATACTTTATCTTTCTGTGGACTATTTTACTCATGTTATATTTTTTTTCCCATACTACTATAACTATAATACTTTTTAATATCGTGGATTAACAAAGTTACTACTCTTACGTTTCTTACCATTTATAATACTAGTACTACTATTTAATTTAAATGAAATGTTTTGCTTCAGTTCATTGTGTATTGTTAACATGCATATCGATACATAGGATTGTATTAACAAAGATCAAAACAATCTTAAGTGTTTTCAAGATAAGGTAATTATTCAGTTGTTCGTTTCATTCGAATGAAATGTATTGCTATTGTTCATTGTGAATTGTCAAATTCCATAGTTCATTGGAGAGCAATATAGTTGGAGACATAGGAATTCTTTTATGCTCTAAGAGCATCCACAATAGCGCCTAGCGCACCGCCTAGCCGAGCGCCGGCGCTAAGCGGTGCGCTAGGCGGTTCCGCGGCGCTAGGCGGTGCGCTAGGCGATCCGATAGGCGCTATTGCAGCGTCCGGATCGCCTAGCGTACCGCCTAGCGCGAATTTTTAATTTTTTTTTTGTTTCCGAAACACTATATATACGCGACTTGCCCGTCATTTTCATTCGCACCACTTGCATTAACGAGTGGGCGCGGAGGACTGCACGACGTTAGTTTTTTTTTAATTATGTAATTTTTTTTAATTAATGTACTTTTTAAATTTTATTAATATTAGTGAATTTTCTCGTTTTTGTGGCGTAAATTTAATTCCGTATATTGTGTGATTGTTAATTATTTCATTTTGTATATATTTGTTAATAGTGATGTGGATAGTATTATTAATGTTTCCCGTATATGTCTCGTAAATTAAATTCCGTATTTTGTGTGATTGTTAATTATGTCATTTTATATAATTGTTATTAGTGATGTGGCTATTGATGTGGCTGGGCTATTTATGATGTGGCAGGAGGATTTTTAGTGCTGATGATGTGGCAATGGCTGGGCTATTGCTGGGCTATTCCTATTGTGGATGGCCTAAATAGGTTACTCCTTTTGACAAATCAGTACACGCTGCAATGCACCTAACTAATGCTTTTCACACACAAGTCATGTGACAAATTTGAAAATAATAGCCACCGACCGTGTATGTTAATTATGGGATTATTATACAAAATATTGATTTTCTATTATTAATATAAAAAATTTAAAGCTTGCATAAAAGTTGTACTCCCTCCACGTCTCATATTACTTGAATCGTTTCTTTTCGCCATGTGATTTAAGAAAATTGTGTTTAGTGAGTTAGATAAAATAGATGAGGGAATAAAGTAAGAGAAAGAAGAGAGTAAAATAAAAAATATGTGTGATTAGATGTTTTATTTTTAGCCAAGAAAAGAAATGACTCAAGTAACTTGGGACAACCAAAAAGGAATACGACTCAAGTAACTTGGGACGAAGGGAATATTAGACAACGTCATCAACTTTTTTGTTGGTATAAACGTTTGATCGTTGTTTCATGTTTTGTGCATCACGTAGGGAAAAATTAAAAGTGCTTTAAACATATACTCCCTCTGTCATTTTAAGTGACGCATTTTTCTTTTTGGGATGTCCCACCTGTAAATGATATACTCCTATTTCTTAAAACAGAAACATCATTTTCTTTATATACTTTCCTCTTACTTTATTTTACCCCCACTTAACTCTTCCCTTAGACTAGGACATATGGAGTATGTCAAAATGTATTGAAATAATAACAAAATCATTTTGTATGAATGTTGTAAATACCATATACAACAAGTTACTGACTAATCATGCTATATAGCCAGGCTGTCATGTGATGCAGTGGAATTATACTTATATCACTCCGTCTCACAATAATATGCATTTTTAATTGAACATAAGTTTAATTAACAATTAGTAAAATAAGTGAGAGATGAAAAAAAATAATTGAAATATTATTAAGGAAGAATGAGTTTCACATAATCAATATTTGAAAATGACAGGAATAAAAAGAAAACAGTATATACTCTCGTGAGTATGTGGCACTCGTATCTCTTGGTTGGAAATGAGCAGTTGGTTTGAGTAGCACCCCATGATGACGTGGCATCCTAATCGATAGCTACGTAACCCTTTCTGACGTGGCACAAAGGGTTGTTGACGTCGTCGTTTCGGTGGAGTTCTTCATTTCCTCTCTAATTGGATTGGTAGTCCAGTTAAGACGCCGTTAACTTACAATAAACCTCGCACTCCAACTCAAGCCACTTTCCCCAATCTCACTCCTCCGATTACATTCACCTTCCTCTCCTTCTCCAATTTGATGAAATTCAATCCCTAGCTCTCTCTGTCGGCAGCCATGGCGGATCGGTATACGAATTGGATGAAGGAAGAATTCAAAACATACGCCTACATTCTCATCTACATCGCTCTCTCCAGCGGCCAGATATTCTTCAACAAGGTCCCCTCATTATCACCATTAGCTAACATTTTTATCTCATTTCTGCGCGCGTTTTGCCTGCCTGTGTTTACCGCCACGGTTATTCATGCAAGCATTTTGCCGAACGAGTGGCAGGCATGTCTGGTTGATCTGTTAAAGCTTTAGATCTGTTTAATAAGCTGAGAGTGAAGTGGTGCAAATTTGATTTTAGGTGCTCCGTTTTTGCTGCAAGTTGTCTTCCTCTGTTTGTGATGATCAAGTAATATATGTTGAAGTGATTCACTGCTGGAAGCAGAATCTTCCTTTTTCATGAATAGAAGTTGCAGAATTTAGATAATAAATATGCGAATCAAACTACTGATTTGTACCATAGCAGAAAATAGCTACATGATAGTATTAAAGTGTGAAAATAATTTGCTCAGACAGTTTGACATATGGGGTTAATCTACTTGCATCAATATCAAGTAAGTAGGGAAACTGTTCGGTATATTTCGATGTACTTAGACTTTTAAAAAGAACAGATACTAGTGATATTCGATGATCAAATACTCCTGAGTCATGGTTCATTGGCATCATTGTCATGCCATGCTTCTACTCCTACAAGTATACTCCAGAGTGTTGCATTGCTATTTTATAGCCAATCAGATAAACAATGCACATACTGAATATACTTATAAGCATGCCACTGTTACAATTCTTAGCATGGACAGACATCTCATGTACGGAATACCTTCTGTTGTTGGCTAAATTTTACTGTTTTCTAGGATTTGTTTATATTGGACTGAGAGGAGAAAAATTATGTATATGTTCTGTAGTTTTGCTTGAACATACATTGGTATGTGTAACCTCTTGATCAACCCTTTTCGAATGCAGTGGGTTTTGTCATCAAAGGAAATGAACTTCCCGTATCCCCTTGGATTAACGCTGCTTCACATGGTGTTCTCATCTGCTCTATGTTTTTTCGTTACCAAAGTTCTCAAGGTAATTATTCACAACCGAAGCTTCTTGATTTGGATAGTTCACACTGTATAGTGTTAAAACTCTACTCAATTTTTACAGGTCATGAAAGTTGAGGAAGGGATGACTTTGGATATGTGAGTTCTCTAGATTTTGATGGCTGTGGTACATTTCTTTTTCTCGATTTTGTACAATGTCCAGAACTTCTTCTGTAGTTTTGTGTACAGGTAAAAAACACAGAAATTTATCATTAGAATGAGTAATATGCGAAATAAACAAATCTACAATTTTATTCTTCTAATTATTGTTTTTTTATAATTTGGTACGGAGTATTTGTTTTATATCCTTTGGAAATCCTAAACCTACCTGTCATATTGCATTAATCTTGAAGTCCCATGTTTTACTGTAATACTCCTATGTTCTGTTGAATTCTTCAAACGATGTTCTGCTCTGAATATGCAGATACATATGGTCTGTTGTGCCGATTGGTGCGATGTTTGCAATGACACTTTGGCTTGGGAACACTGCTTACCTCTACATATCGGTTGCATTTGCTCAAATGTTAAAAGCAATAAGTAAGAGAATGTTCATTTAATGGTGTAATAGTAGTTTGATATCAACATAACATATTTTGCAAACAACTTTTATCAATATTCTTCAAGTAATACTGCCTAACACTTGGTTACAACTACAGTGCCAGTTGCTGTATTCATTCTTGGGGTAATAGCAGGACTTGAAGTGATGAATACTAGGATGCTTCTCATAATGTCAGTTATCAGTTTCGGGGTACTCGTAGCATCTTATGGAGAAATAAGTATCAGTTGGATTGGTGTCGTTTACCAAATGGGAGGTGTGGTTGGTGAAGCCCTAAGGCTGATATTCATGGAGATTTTTGTGAAAAGGAAAGGATTAAAACTAAATCCTATTTCCATGATGTACTACGTTAGCCCCTGCAGGCAAGTATTATACTACTATCATGATGATGGAATTTTTTATTTAATATCCCTTTCAATTCTAAATGAGGAATTCTTTCATATTTTTTTAAACATAATTTGGTCAATTGTCCAGTGCTGTTTGCTTGTTAATCCCGTGGATCTTCCTGGAGATGCCTAAGATGGATGCATGGGGCACATGGAGCTTCAAACAACCCCTTATTCTCACACTAAATTCTCTCTGCACTTTTGCACTCAATATTTCGGTGTTTCTCGTCATTTCACATACAAGTGCTTTGACCATTCGTGTGGCTGGTGTTGTCAAGGACTGGGTCGTAGTTCTACTCTCTGCACTCATCTTTGCAGATACGACGTTGACACCTATCAATCTCTTCGGTTATGCTGTTGGTAAGTACAAAAATTTCCATTTTAACTCAATCCACTTTAGTTAAATATTTTGGCATGCATTAATGTTGTCTTCCTCGTAAGTGAAACTATGTTACTCAACACTCATTGTTTGTTTGGTTCACAACTATGTAAACTAATAGGCTCTTTTTCAATTGTGAATGAAAACCAATGTCTTACTGCAGCAATTGCCGGGGTAGTAGCGTACAATAACCACAAGCTGAAGAAAGAAGCTACCCGAGTGTCACCAGCCGAGCCTGCTGAATCAGTCCCGCTAGTTTCAACACCCGACTCAAATAGGTGAGAAACAGGGGAGCGTATGGTCTTTACGAAGTCAGATTTTCGGGCACAGCTACGGCCTTCAGTTCTGGATACATGTCTGTTCGGAACAATGTAAGCTCAGCATGTCTGTGTAGCTAAACCCGGGGTTTAATACAGTGATCATTGTATCATTTGTTTGTTTTTTTAGTCTCAAATCAGTTTTTTTTGCAACATATTGTAATCTGACCACGTGTAAAGTAGAGATATATACACATTCATTTTGTGTTGTGCAGAAAGGTACAACTGCTTTAAAGAAACTTAGCAAACTGCTATGTAGTTTTTTCCTTTTCACCTCCTTCATTTTTAGCTAGATTTTAACTTATCTTCATTTTTTTAATCTCTTATTTGCTACTCAATTATTTAGTCCGACTCCTAATTCTTCAAAATTGAGGCCCAATTCTAATCGTTCAACACATGGAATATAACAATACATGTATTAAATGAAGTTTGCTCACAAATCAAGTTGAATTTGTTCATGTAGATAACATACGACAGGGACTGCATTCTGCATACCACCAACCTAATCTTCAAACACTGTATTATCCTTAATAGGAAAATGACAAAGCATTGGTAGAAAAAATTAGCACACCTCAAATCAAGAAAAAAATGGAATTAATATGTATGCATATGCTAGTATACATTCAAGTTGATTTTTTTTTGGATATTTTTGCTCACTGGATAATGAAGGAAAGGAGTGTGAAACACACAAGAAGGGTGTGGCAAAGACCATCCCATTGATCGGATGTGGTTTGGAATTCTAACCTCCAAAAGCTAATCCTGAATTTTGTGCCACTCCATCCATTCTAGACCACCACTATTTTTCTTGGCTCACTGCCAAGAAAAATTGTACTAGCACTCTCTCTTTGTATTCACTCTGCTCATTTGTCTTCAGCCTTCAGGTTTGCTTCCCACTCTCTGCTTCTTGTTGGTTTCTCTTTGTCACCCAACTTTTGATTTGAAAATCTAGTTAATTTAGTTAAAATATTATTTTAATAACACCTTGCTTGATTAAGGAATCTAGTTACTTCATCTCTATTCTTACACTAATGATGTTCTTAGATTATACTAATATATAGGAAAAGCTATTTTTTAACCAGTTTTGTGAGTTTATTTATTGGTTCCTTATCTATAGTTTCTCTATTGTTATGCTGCGGTTGATTAAAATGTTGGTTTCTGGGGATTACAAGAGATAAAAGCCGGGCGTAATACAACCCAAAAGAAGGAATACAAAAGAGGAAACTGAACTAGAATGAGATTACAAATGTAAAAACGAAACAGTAACCGTGAATAATGTTTGAGCCGAGTCGAGGAGGCCTCTTCCCGCAAGACGAGATACGCCCCGGTAGTGCTCTTCGGTTTGGCGTGTCCTCCCCAAAGGTAAAACGGCTACGTCTCTATTGATGCAGCACCGCAATCAGTAGAACTCCGGCGAACTGAATGTAGGAGAGGACAGAGCTTCGACAGAAAGACAATGCAGAGAGAGAGAGAGCTTATGCTGTAATGCTGTAATGCTTGTGAATGATATATTGTAATGCATGGAGTGGCTAGCCTATTTATAGGCTCAGTCCACTGCTGTGGGTCAACAGCCATGAAGGCTCATCATGGCAGATTTGTAACCGCCGACGGTTACGAGCGTGTGGCAGGAGTGTGCCATCCGTGTGTGGAGCGTGTGGATTTCTCACGTGGCAGCCGTGACTGTGTCTCGCTTGACGACGTGTCAAGCCACTTGGATTGCTGACTCGGCGGTGGTCCAAAAAGAATAGTTTGGGCCAAGCCCCAAGCCCAAAGACCACCCAAAGACCAATTGCCAAGATCCAAGTCCAAGTCCAAGATCAAGATCAAGATCGAGATCGGGATCAGGCCCGGGCTCAAGGCCCGCGGCCCGCGACCGCGAGCGCGGGCACGAGCTCGGCGGCGGCGGCGCGCGCGTGTGCGCGCGTGTAGGCTCTTTCACCCATCTTGGTCCACTATAATTATTAAGTAACATAAAGTCACTTAATTTATACACATTAAAAGATGTGTTAATCCTCCAATGTGGGATAATTAACACTAGTTAATTATTCCCTAAGCTCCAACTTCAAGCTTTAATAAAAGCTAATTATGCCCAACTTTAATCCACTATTTCTCACTCACCGGAAATTGGATTTGAGAAAGTGAATATACTACATTTATCTACGTAAAATGTAGATCGACGCTATGTCATTTAATTTCACAAAATTAAATGTCTCGTCACATTTATTATTTGGTCAAAATCCATTGACCGGGCATATTTAATACCATGATTTCTACAATCCCCCACATGAGTGGAAATAGCCGAATGCATATGCATGCAGACACAAGCTCAACCCTCGAGAGTTATATAAGCATAAGGATAGGTAGTTGTTGACTTTGAACCCTCCATAGTCGACACCATCGGATACACAGGCGGCTTAGTAGCGCGATGCTTTGAACTAATCCCCCACGGTGTGCACCGAGACAATGGTGTTAACGCTTAAACACCTCAACCTCATCCGTTCTCACGTTTTGTGTCCATTGCGGTCTTGGACACCACTTTGGATTCATAAGTGCGTTTTTTATGAAGCGACCACACTTCGCACTTACATAGGTGATTCTTAGTCAAGTACCTTGCCATACTTGGTCTCTTTGAGAATTCCATCTCTTTGAGATCCTTAAGAACCATTAAAAGTCATAGACTTAGCCTTTACCACTAGGCAAGCTCTCCAACACTCTATTGCTCTCTAGGGAATAGATATAGTTGAGTGTTTCTCATGAACTCTCATAGCTTAGTTGTCCCTTTGAACCAAGTTCTTGGGATATCCAGTCATCATGGTTGGGTTACCACTATGATAATTCTTTAGTTTGTGGATTTCAAACCCATTCCCTCTAGCAACTTATTCATTTGATCACGGTTTAACCCTTTGGTTAGCGGATCCGCTAGATTATCTATTGACTTCACATAGTCAATTGTAATCACCCCTGTTGTGATCAAATGTCTCACGGTGTTATGTCGTCGACGTATATGTCGAGACTTACCGTTATAGAAGCCATTGTTTGCCCTTCCAATAGCTGCTTGGCTATCGCAGTGGATCAACACTGGTGGCACTGGCTTAGACCAACATGGAATGTCTTCAAGGAAGTTCTTAAGCCACTCGGCTTCCTCACCAGCCTTATCCAAGGCAATGAACTCCGATTCCATTGTTGATCGGGCTATACAGGTCTGTTTTGTGGATTTCCACGATACAGCACCACCCCCAATAGTAAAGACATATCCACTTGTTGAAAGTGAGTCTCTATTATCGGATATCCAATTGGCATCACAGTACCCTTCAAGTACCGGGGGGTATCTCGAGAAGTGTAGCCCAAGATTTTGAGTGTGTTTTAAATATCTCAAAACCCTCACAAGAGCTCTCCAATGCTCTTTGCTTGGATTGCTCGTGTAACGACTCAACTTGTTCACGACACAAGCAATGTCAGGTCGAGTGCAATTAGTCAAGTACATAATGCACCCGATGACCCGTGCATACTCTTCTTGTGCAACGGGCTCGCCTTTGTTTTTTCTCAAGTGAACGTCGAGTTCAATTGGAGTCTTAACCGGCGCGCCATCATAGGCTTTGAATTTATTCAATATCTTCTCAACATAATGTGATTGTGTTAAGATGATTCCATCATTCGTTCTTAGAATCTTCATTCCAAGAATTACATCGGCTAGACCCATGTCTTTCATGTCAAAGTTTCTCTTTAACATGGCCTTTGTATCGTTAATTACTTGAGTGTTGCTACCCAAGATTAACATATCATCAACGTAGAGACACACTATAACATGACCGTTATTAGTGCTCTTGATGTAGACACATTTATCGCACTCGTTGATTTTAAACCCATTTGATAACATCACATTATCAAACTTCAAGTGCCATTGCAATGGCGCTTGTTTCAATCCATATAGGGACTTTACGAGCTTGCATACCTTTTTCTCTTGTCCAGGTACTACAAACCCTTCGGGTTGTTCCATATAGATTTCATCTTCTAGTTCACCATTTAGAAACGCGGTCTTTACATCCATTTGATGAATCTCAAGATTGTGCAATGCAGCAATAGCGAGAAGCACTCGTATAGATGTAATCCTTGTTACAGGTGAATAGGTATCGAAGAAGTCATGTCCTTCCTTTTGTTTAAAACCCTTTACTACTAATCGGGCTTTATACTTATCAACTGTTCCATCGGCCTTAAACTTTCTTTTAAGAACCCATTTGCATCCTAAAGGTTTAGTACCTTCGGGCAAATCAACCAACACCCATGTGTGGTTTAGCAAAATTGAATCAATTTCGCTTTGAACAGCTTCTCTCCAATGCAGCCCGTCTGGGCCAGCAAAGGCTACTTTTATCGATGTTGGTTCTTCATCCAACATGAAAGCAATGTAGTCAGGACCAAAAGTTTTTGGTGTTCTGACTCTATTACCACGTCTTAGTATTGTATCTTTTGGATCGGTCCTTGCACGCTTGCGCGATTCAGGTTCCGCATCTGCTGATTTAGAACTAGTGGCTTCTTCTTCCACTTGTTTAGAACTAGTGGCTTCTTCAATTCTTGTCTCAGAATTGGTTGAGACTTTTTCCTTGTCTTTGCAAGGAAATGTATTTTCGAGAAATACAACATTCCTCGACTCAATTGTTGTTCCTAATGTGATAGTTAATATTTCAGACTTGTGAACAACAAATCGATATGCACTACTGTTAAGTGCATATCCAATGAAGATGCAATCAACCGTCTTAGGTCCGATTGTAACTTCTTTGGGCGGAGGAACCATCACCTTTGCCAAACACCCCCACACTTTGAGGTATTTGTAGGATGGCTTCCTTCCCTTCCACAACTCATAAGGAGTGACATCTTTTCCTTTGAGATGGATCTTATTCAAGATATAGTTGGCTGTCAAAACAGCTTCCCCCCACATGTTATGTGGTAATCCTGAAGTCAGAAGCAGTGCATTCATCATCTCTTTTAGAGTTCGATTTTTGCGTTTTGCAACACCATTAGATTGTGGTGAATATGGTGCAGTCGTTTGATGGATTATACCACTTTCGTTGCATAATTCCTTAAATGGGGCTACATATTCGCCTCCTCTATCACTTCGAATCGATTTGATTTTACAACCAAGTTGATTCTCAACTTCGTTCTTATAATTTTTGAACGCTTCTATTGCTTCATCTTTACTTCTTAAAAGATAAATGTAGCAATACCTTGTGCAATCATCTATGAAAGTGATAAAGTACTTTTTACCACCTCTAGTTTGCACCATCTTTAAATCACATACGTCCGTGTGAATTAATTCAAGGGGTTTTGTGCTTCGTTCAACCGAGTGAAACGACAACTTAGTTATTTTTGCTTCAAGACAAATTTCACATTTATCTTGGATATCCAATTCATTAGCCTTTAGTAAATCTAAATTTACTAATCTTTTAATGGCTTTTGAATTTACATGTCCCAATCTACAATGCCACAAATTTGAAGACTCGGTCAAATAAGAGGAAGTAGATGATTTATTATTATTAGCCAATGGCTTTGGAACACGCAGTGTTGCTACACTAAGCTTGAAAAGTCCGTCGGTTACATAACCTTTTCCGAGGGATTTTCCAAACTTATACAATGCAAACCTATCGGATTCAAATACAAGTTTAAAACCCTTATTCACTAGTATTGATCCTGAAACTAGGTTCTTCCGGATGTCCGGAACGTGCAGCGCATCCTTCAAGGTGATTGAGACGCCAGACGTCATCTTGATGATTACATCACCAACTCCGAGGACTTCAGACGAGGCTTGATTCCCCATGTTTATCTTTCTCCCTTCAACGTTGTTGTAGGTGGAGAACATGCTCCTATCTGCGCAAACATGTGCAGTAGCGCCGGTATCAATATACCAGCCACCCTTGTTGTTGTTAACAAGGTTGACCTCTTCGTGACCACAGCAATGAGGTCGTTTTCATCCCAGTCCTTGAACTCCTTCTCAACGACGTGGGCAGCCGGCTTCTTCTTCTTGCTGCGGCAGTCTTTTGCAAAGTGGCCTTGTTTGCCACATTTGTAGCAGTCGCCTTCAAACTTCTTTGAAGGCTGCTTTCCCTTCCATTTGTCGTTTGGACGGTTTGGGCGAGGGCGTTTGTTGGAGGGACCGCCCCGCTCCAACAGGTTGGCTTTGGCTTCATTTGGGGTGAAGCCCTTAGCCTATTGATCACTTTTGCGCACGTCGGCCTCAATGCGCAACTTCACGATCAAGTCTTCAAGGGTCATCTGCTTTCGCTTGTGCTTGAGATAACTCTTGAAGTCCTTCCAACTTGGAGGGAGGTTGTCAATGATCGTGCACCTTAGGAACTTATCGGGCAAGGTCATCCCTTCAGCCACTAAGGAGTGGATGATCATTTGGAGCTCTTGGACTTGCTCCATGATGGGTCGAGAGTCGACCATTTTGTAGTCCATAAACTTGGATGCTACAACCTGTTCAGTCCCTGCAGCATTGTCTATGCTATATTTCTTCTCTAGGCTCTCCCACATTTGTTTAGATGTGGTTACATTGGAGTATACATTATAAAGGCTATCATCTAATGCACTTAAAATAAAGTTTTTACATAGATAATCCCCTTTTCTCCAAGCCTCATAGTCCGCCATGACTTCGAGCCTAGTCTCTTGGTCGCTTGGCGCGGGCGGCTCGTTCTCCGTGAGGAAGTTGGCGACGCCCAATGTTGTCAAGTAGAACAACATCTTTTGGTACCACCGCTTGAAGTCAGATCCTCCAAACTTTGGTGGTTTCTCGGCAGGTGGCATCATTCTTGGTGCCAAAGGTGCCGCAGTTGGTCCTTGGAAGGAACCAATTCCGTTGCCCCCGAAGGAGCCAACAACGTGGTTGGGCATAGAGCCCCCACCATTCACGTTAAGCATAGAGCCCGCCATGAACGTACTATCCCCGAAGGGACTAGCACTCGCATGAGACCCGAAGGCCCCAGCATTCGTGTGAGGCCCGAAAGCCCCAACACTCGATCCATTAAAGGATCCGAAGGAACCACTAAAAGTGGAACCAACCGATCCACTCGAGGTGGATCCACCAGTGAGCCCAAGGGGGTTAACGAACTCCCAAGGGGTTGTTGATGAAGAGGGATAGTGCCCGGGAGTGGGCATCATCGTCGGAATTGACGATGTATTGACCGGTCCAGTGGTCGCCATGGTGGAGGGAATGGCGGCGGTGGTGGCGGCAGCAGTGGTGTTAGATTCAGTCGACATCTCCAGCAAAGGTTTTAATTGTTTCGAAAGTTTAGTTCAGTTTAGGAGGTCCAAATCCCTTCAAAGGCAAGTTATCTCGTCTTGCGATTGTTGGTTTCTGGGGATTACAAGAGATAAAAGCCGGGCGTAATACAACCCAAAAGAAGGAATACAAAAGAGGAAACTGAACTAGAATGAGATTACAAATGTAAAAACGAAACAGTAACCGTGAATAATGTTTGAGCCGAGTCGAGGAGGCCTCTTCCCGCAAGACGAGATACGCCCCGGTAGTGCTCTTCGGTTTGGCGTGTCGTCCCCAAAGGTAAAACGGCTACGTCTCTACGTCTCTATTGATGCAGCACCGCAATCAGTAGAGCTCCGGCGAACTGGATGTAGGAGAAGGCAGAGCTTCGACAGAAAGACAATGCAGAGAGAGAGCTTATGCTGTAATGCTTGTGAATGATATATTGTAATGCATGGAGTGGCTAGCCTACTTATAGGCTCAGTCCACTACTGTGGGTCAACAGCCATGAAGGTAACCGCCGACGGTGCAGGAGTGTGCCATCCGTGTGTGGAGCGTGTGGATTTCTCACGTGGCAGCCGTGACTGTGCCTCGCTTGACGACGTGTCAAGCCACTTGGATTGCTGACTCGGCGGTGGTCCAAAAAGAATAGTTTGGGCCAAGCCCCAAGCCCAAAGACCACCCAAAGACTAATTGCCAAGATCCAAGTCCAAGTCCAAGTCCAAGATCGAGATCGGGATCGGGATCAGGATCGGGCCCAGGCCCGGGCCCGAGGCCCGCGGCCCGCGGCCCGCGAGCGCGAGCACGAGCACGGGCACGGGCACGGGCTCGGGCGGGCGGGCGGCGCCGGCGGCGGCGCGCGCGCGTGTGGGCTCTTTCACCCATCTTGGTCCACTATAATTATTAAGTAACATAAAGTCACTTAATTTATACACATTAAAAGATGTGTTAATCCTCCAATGTGGGATAACTAACACTAGTTAATTATTCCCTAAGCTCCAACTCCAAGCTTTAATAAAAACTAATTATGCCCAACTTTAATCCACTATTTCTCACTCACCGGAAATCGGATTTGAGAAAGTGAATATACTACATTTATCTACGTAAAATGTAGATCGACGCTATGTCATTTAATTTCACAAAATTAAATGTCTCATCACATTTATTATTTGGTCAAAATCCATTGACCGGGCATATTTAATACCATGATTTCTACATAAAAAACACTATATATGATCTCTGTCTAGACTGAAATTCGATTATCACACATTTGTATTTATTGGTTTCCTATTATATCAATCATGATCAAAGGGAGAGAAGTTTTGATAAACCAAGTGCATAGATGGGTGAGATCACAAACGTATCCGAGTACCAGGCTATTGCCAAGGAAAAATTGCCAAAAATGGCGTACGATTACTATGCTTCGGGCACAGAGGACCAATGGACTCTCGCCGAGAACAGAAACGCGTTTTCAAGGATTCTGTAAGTTGCTTAAGAATGATGTCGGAAGAGCATGATTATTCGTGTTCTGATGACATCTCCAAACCGTATGCAGGTTTAGGCCCCGGATTCTGATTGATGTGAGCAAGATTGACATGACTACCACTGTTTTGGGCTTCAAGATCTCCATGCCTATCATGATTGCCCCGACTGCTTTCCAGAAAATAGCTCACCCTGAAGGTGAGCAACGCACGTCCCACAGAGCCTTATGGACAGGGCCGTACTAATCTTTTTGTTCATAGAATTTCATCCCTAGACGAGTTATCTACCCTATCAAACATGGCCTTAATCTGTTGTGAAAAGAATCCTTGAGAAAAGCAGTTACTTATTAATGAGTTTTTGATATTGACCGTCATCGCCCTTGGCAGGTTTATCGACGTGGCAGTCGGAAGGTAGCAAACTATGGTCAGGCAGCCAGCCAGCTGGAAGGGGAAAAGGAAGCGTGAGAATTGGAAGAGAGATTCTGCATTATCTTTTTATTATTTGATAAAAGATTTGATATTATCTTTAGATTGGTTATTATTCTTAGTTTAGATTTGATCGTATCTTTTAATTATTAGATGGAGTCTTTGTAATCCTATAAATATCGCCTTGTATGATACAAGAGATATCAACTAGGAAAATATATTGTGGACGGATTTATTCCGCGGCCTCGAAAGAGGATTTTGCTACTGCGTTTATATATTGAGTCATTCAGTTCTTCCATCAAACACCTTGCCCGCGTTCAATTTCTTTGTGCCAATCGAGTCTGACGCTTTCACTCCTTATCAATTGTTGCATGAACATGCTTCAGAATCATGGTAACACTCGCTCGACGGAATCTAGGATTGACGGTTTGGAGAAAGCAGTGGAAGGGCTCATGTCGTCACTCGACGATCGTATCTCCAAGTGTTTGGATGTAAGATGGGCTCTCTGTTGGATATCAAGCTGGAGCCTTTGTTTAAGAAATTCCAAAAGAGTCGGGGATTCCGGAGGATCACACACTCCGCCTCACGTTGACTCCACAGATACAGCAGAACAGCAGCACACAGATTCTGCCACACTTGGCCCTGTTGTGGTTGCAGCCTCTGGTCAACCTCCTTCCAACTCGCCTATGGCCCTTCCATCGTATGATGGAATCGATGCGCTGGGATGGTTAGCACGGGCCGACCAGTTCTTTATGGTGAACAAGACCCCTGATGGGCAGCGGCTGCCTTGACATCGCCATCATCGCCCTTGCTGGGCCTGCCCTGCCATGGTTTCAAATTCTGCGGCGCCGTCGCCCGTCTATTTGTTGGGAACAGTTTGCATCTGAATTGTTACAACGTTTTGGTGACGACAACGCTCGTAACAGTTACGAGGCGTTTAGTGCTACTAAGCATAGGGGTGCACTCTCAGATTATATTAGGGAGTCCGAATCAAAGCTCGCTCAACTTCCCGATCTCACAGATATACAATATATGGGTTTCTTCCTTGCAAATCTCAAACCGCAGCTCCGCGCTCAGCTCCAGGACCTGAGTATCCACACTTACTCAGATCCTGTCCACCTGGCCAAGCGATCACCTGCATCCTATACTAATAAATCTTCGTCAGGTACTTCCTTTACTCATCCTATTGTGACTCACCACTCATCTTCACCAGTGCAAGGCCCTTCACACCATCAACAAGCACAACATTCTTCGACCTCGGCAACCTCAAGAGGCCGCGGGCCGAATCGTTTCCTCAACATGTCCTCAGATGAGTATTAGAAGCATCTTGCCACTAGGACGTGCTTTAAGTGTGGTCAATGGTACAACCCCTACCCATCGCTGCCCACCTAAAACATTGCAGGTTATTGTGGGCAACGATGATGAGGATGATTCGGATGGGGAGTTCATGACGGAGGAGACTCCAACTGTCATTCCCGAGGGCCTTGACTCGGCTGTTCTTCAGAATCTACAGTTCTCGGAATTATCTTCTAAAGGATTCGACAGCCCTCAAACAATGAAGATGTTGGGTTTTATTGGCCAGGTTCATGTCACCATGATGATCGATAGTGGAGCGAGTCATTGTTTCATGTCAGAGCATGTATCACATCGTTTGGGCCTTCATGTCTCACCCACAGCCCCTTTCTCAGTGCGCCTTGGAGATGGTTCAAAAGTCAGAAGTGGGGGATTCTGCCCTAACATATCACTACAATTAGCATCGGAGGTATTTGTATTGTCGTGTTATGTATTTCCATTGAGGGGTGTGGATATTGTTTTGGGAGTTTCCTGGCTGGCTTCACTAGGGGATGTCAAAGCTAATTGGCGCTCCATGACGATGGAGTTCATGTTCGCGGCGCGTGCCATCATCCTTCAAGATCCCTGTTAGGGTTTTGTATACTAGAAATCACATTTTCGAGTGATTGAATACTGTAAAACTATATATATTCTTTTCCAATGAATACAACAGATTAATTTTGTTATAATGTTGTTATGTTTTACATTTAATGGATGTTTATTGCATATTTAAATGTATAAGCGAACGTAACAAAATCTAGGTCTTTGTTTTAGTAGACCGGTTGTAGGCGTCGTCCACTTTAAGGTAACACGGTCAGTTCTGAACAAAGAAAAATAAGAATTTCACAACCTAGATAGGCCTAGACTACCTATCGCGAAAGGTTGCAATGTCAGTCTGATTATTTCTAAGCCTTATTGAAATAAGATGACGTTGGTGTGGTATAGCACTGAATTTGATCTAAACGGCAAGACGAGTCTTTATGTTATCTACTGAAAGACGAGGTCTTGATAATTAATTTCTTAATCAATGTACGTTAGCATTGAGCATACGATATTGATTATAGGGCTGACAATTTTTGACACGACACGAACCGGCACGAAATTAATGGGTTTGAGTCAGAGCTTATTGGGTTCGTGTCCTTATCTGGTCGACCCGTTAAGGACACGAAAATTTTGTGTCGTGTTCGTGTCGTGTTCGTGTCAGGTTCGTGTTATCCGTTAACAAAACGTGTTCGTGTCGTATTCGTGTAGGGTTCGTGATATCCGTTAACAAATAATATTTTAATATTATTAATTCTTATTATTTTCATTTTTCAATATTTATTAAATTGACTCTCATAGTCTCATATGGTCGTATCTCATTTAAATCATTTAAATATTTAATCACTTTCCAATACGTATTGTTATCGTGTCGTGTTGACCCGAAGTGGTTCGTGTCGTTAATGGGTTCATGTCGTGTTCGTGTCTGAGGGTAGCGGGTCGTGTTTGTGTTCGTGTTTGGGGTTTTCTTAACAGGTCGTGTTCGTGTTTGTTGTTATCGTGTTCGTGTCGTTATCGTGTCGACACGATAACGACCCGACATGCACGATTTGCCACCCTAATTGATTATGTACTACTTTGACTTACCAATAGATGCTAGTTTTTCGTAACCCAACGATCCTGGTATCTTGGGTAGTGGCGATTAATATCTAGCGGTGCTAGGATTGCTATTATATTGAATCGTGTGCGAGGTGAGTCTCGTTTGATAACATCCACAAGAGGAGCTCGAAACAAGGTTTTATTATTCGGAACCTAGCTAGTTGGAGTTTGATCACTCTATGAATAATAAATAAGCGTTTCTTGCTAAGTCCATTCTTGGAGTTTATAATATGTTAATTAATTAAGTCCATAGCAGACATTGATTAATTAATGGATGTTTCTATCTTAAGCACAGGAAATAAATGACAATCAAATAGAAACCCAGAATACTTGTAATTTCGGATTTGGATGGGCAGTGCAATATTACTTCTTTAGTGGCTGATTGTAATATTCCAATATAAGCTCATATTAAATTGTGGGTTCAATTTAATTAGTAAAAAACTAATTGAGGGAGACCATATCCAAACTCCTCCTTAGATCCCTGACTGGGCCTAATATGTGACTTAATATAAATAGAAGAATAAAGGAGACAGAAAATACACTTGTTTTATTTTACAATTTTCGTCCCCCTATTTCAAGGAGAGGAACGATTTTTGCTCTCCTTCGGTAAGCAGGATTCTGTCTTCTTTATTTAAATCTTAGTATTCTGGTGAGATTTGTCCACACAAATATCAGATTACAGTCCGGGATACCAGTCAGAAGATCTGAGGTCGAGTACTCAAGATCTTCACGTGGAGAAGAGCAAAGCCATCTTCGATTCTTAAGTGAATCAACGAGGTAAATTGGCTAACTCCGTAGCAAGCATGTTTTAGGGATTATTTGTGCTAAAGCATATTTAAATTCAAGTTGTGAGCATGATACATGTGAGAATTACGCGAATAGAGTTTATCTAAATAATCTGCTAAATAGATCAGTTTTTATGTGATCCGTTAGAACGCACGCTTCCGCAGCAAACCCCTTCAATTGGTATCAGAGCCAGTCTTTGGCTCTGATTATTTGGATTTAAATTTCATGAAATTCATGTATGCATGTGTTATTTTATTACAAAGGATGTTCTTGTTGTTTCTTTTTGTTTATATTTTATGCATGTTGAACTCAAGAACTATCGAATAAAACAACTTGAATTATTCGTTCGCACCATGCGCGATCGAGAAAGGGTCATCGATTGAGTGGGAGCCCGGGGCTCATGATCACATGGCGACGAGCAGACAAGCGTGGGGTTGTGCGCGCCACCGGCTGAGACCGCGCGCCCAGACGTAACCCGCGTCGAGGTCGACAAGGTGGCTGTCGCGGTGCGGCGATTCAACCGAGAATCCGCCGAGACACCGAGAAGCCGAGAGCTACAACCCTAGGCGGAAGGTCCGAGACGTAGCTCCAAGCTACTGGCTGAGACGTGCATGCCTCACAGCGCAACGTGTGCCGGAGACGGCGAGTCTCGGATGGTTGAGACGGGCGAGTCTCGGATGGTTGAGACGGGCGATCGCCGCTGGCCGAGAGGAGTCGCGCCACCGTGCGATCTCCTGGCCGAGATGCTGGCGCCAACCGACGAGCCAGGTGGCCGAGAGCAGGCGCGCCACCACGCGTCCTGCTGGCTGAGTACTCGCGACGCCCGACGAGCCAGGCGGCCGAGACGCAGGCGTGCGACACGCGCGCTGCTGGCCGAGATGCCGTGCGCGTCGTGATCCGACGACGAACTCGTCGGATCTTCATCGTTCATCGTTATTTTAATGATTATTTAATTTTTAATTAAAAGATATTATTAAAATATTATTATTTAATGGAAATAAAATATTTTGGGAAGATTTCCCTATATTTTAGGAATATTTATATTATTATCCTTATCTATGGAAATAAATAATATTATTTTGATTCCTAGAGGATATGGACAAGAATAATTTAAGAATTTCCTAATATTTATATATCTAGAATCCTAATAAGGATATATATGTAAGAACACATTAAATAATAAAAATATCTCTTCCTAATCTTGAACATGGAAATAATTTGAATTTAATTTTTCATGTCTTATTAAGAATTAAATAACTTGTTTATTTTAGATATATTTTATAGTAGACATGGATAAGAATTAAATTCTAGAACAATGGTTTCCTAAAGGAAGATACCAAAGTAAATGAAAGATTTAATTATCCAGCAAATTAAATACCAACAAAATTTAATCAAGCCTTAGTTTGCCTCAAGGCTTAGGATAATTAAAGGAAAAACCATAACTCAAATATCTAAGCTATAATTACGAACTTAATGTTTGTATATGGTCTCCATCAATTGGTCTGCAATTTATGAAGCTTATTTCCAATATTATCGCCACCCATTATGTGGGGACAATAATCCTACGAAATAGCAAGTTCACTAGGGCGAACTTCTCAAAGATAAATAGTATGAACTAGAATGTGGTTTCCAACATTATCGCCACCCATTATGTGGGGACAATAATCCTAAGAAACTACGAGATTCAGAAGTTCACACAGGATTTATGAGATAGCTTGATCTTGTTAGCAGCACATGAGCATTGTTATGAGAGTGTGTTGTAGAAATGAGACTCTGTAATGCTAAATTTGGTGGTCTTGCTTAGGCAACATTAGGTGGCCATGCCATTATATGGTCTCTGGACTATTCATCGGTGTTGTGACCAGTAAAATTGTAGAGTTTTAATGCGTATTGACTTCTTATTGAAGGTACAAAATTTTAATTTTACAGTTCTAAGATTTTGAAAAGTTTTATGGTTAATCTGATCTAACTTCTTACATAAATTTATGACAAATAGTAAATACTTTGTTTTGCATTGCAAATCAAATCGTCAAGATGTCATTCAATTCTTAAAGAAAACAAACTCGAGGGCCAAAATTACATAGAATGGAAACAAAACTTGGACATCGTTCTTACAGCAGAATAGTACAGCTTTGTACTCACAACCCCGCGACCTCCAGTGCCGCCGGCTAATGCTGCGGCAGGAGTCAGAGATGCACACAGACGGTGGCATAAGGCGAATGAGATGGCTAAGTGCTACATGTTGGCTTCTATGTCTTCAGTACTCAAGCATCAGCATTCTGCCATGGAGACGGCCGCCGAGATCATGCAGAATCTCAAGAATCTTTTTGGTACTCAGAATCGAACGGCTAAGTCTCAAGCCTTTCGGAGTATCATGTCGAGGACAATGAAGGAAGGCTCGTCAGTGAGGGACCATGTCCTCGAGATGATGGGCCACCTCAACCAAATTGAGGTTTTGGGACGTACGATCGATCTCGAGTCCCAAGTAACAATCATCCTTCAAAGTCTTCCTCCTAGCTTCCTGCAGTTCAAGCTCAATTTCGAGATGAACAAAAAGAATCACACCTTGGCGGAACTGTTAACTGAACTTCAGTCAGCAGAGGACCTTATGGTTCAGGCTAAGGCGACCATGATGACTTTGGGGCCTCGTTCCTTTGGCTATAGGCCTGGCGTAGGAAAGAAGTCGACACTGAACTCAGGAGCGGCCAAGATGGCTAAGGGAAAGAAGAAGAAGAGGGCAAACAAGAAGCCCATGGGGAAGTGTTTCAAGTGTGGTGAGAAGGGGCATTGGAAGCCAGACTGTCCTAAAAGGGCAAGGCTACAGGTATGCCCCAAGCTCTAGTAGTCGAGTCTTGTTTGACTTCGACATCTACTTGCACTTGGGTTATTGACACAGGAGCGACTGATCATATTTGTTTTGATCCTAACTTAATGTAGGTGACAAGACGGCTACATGATCGTGAGATCAAAGTCCAGCTGGGCGACACTACAAAAGTGGCGGCCGTTGCAGTGAGAGACATTTATTTGCATTTTAGTAGTGATAGAATTTTAATTTTGAAGAATGTTTTTATTGATACCTTCTTCTAGAAGAAATTTAGTTTCAGTTTCTAAATTGGTTTATGATGGATATTCGATTTCTTTTAATGACAATTGCGTTACTAAGAAAGATGGTTCTTATATCTGTCGTGGTATCATGGAAAACAATCTGTACACAATCACATCTACACAATTTAATAATCGCAAATCAGAATTCAATACAACATCAAAAAATTTAAAGAAACGAAAAAAAGAACCTTCAAGTTCAATGAATGAAACGTACTTATGGCACCTTAGACTTGATCATTCCAATGAAAGGAGGATCCATTCTCTTGTGGAACAAGATCTTATTAAAGGTCTAGATGAGGAACCTTTTCATAAGTGTGAGTCATGCTTAGAAGGCAAGATAACCAGGAGGCCTTTTCAGGCTAAGGGTAATAGGGCCAAGGAAGTACTTGAGCTCGTTCATACCGATGTGTGTGGACCAATGTCTACCGAGGAAAGATGTGGTTTTTGATATTTCATCACTTTTATTGATGACTTCTCGAGGATTGGATATGTCTATTTGATGCGCCACACGTCAAAATCCTTTGACAAGTTCAAAGACTTTAAGGCTTATGTGGATACGTATCATGGAAAGAGTATCAAATGCCTGCGATCTAATCGCGGAGGCGAGTACCTCAGTGATGAGTTTTTGGACTACTTATCGGAGTCGAGAATTGAATCCCAACTGGCTGCGCCGGGCACGCCCCAGCAGAACGGCGTGGCTGAAATAAGGAACAAGACCTTGTTAAGCATGGTCCGGTCGATGATGAGTTATGCACGGCTACCTATTTCGTTTTGGGGACATGCCTTGCTTTCTGCAAGCCATATTTTAGACAACTTACCGTCAAAATCCGTGCCTACTACTCTTATGAGTTGTGGACTGGGCGCAAGCCCAATCTAGCACATCTCAAGATTTGGGGTTGCCCGACTCATGTATTGGAAAAGGATCCAACTAAGCTAGGATCAAGGACAGAAGTATGTTTGTTTATAGGGTACCCTAGAGGATCGAAATCTTATGAATTATTTAGTCTCCGAGACAAGAAAGTCACTGTGAGTACTCACGCGACATTCATAGAGGAAGACTATGTAATGAATCATAAACCCAGCAGTGAAGTGGCTCTAGATGAGCTAACTTCAGTCACAAGTTCCATTAACCAAGAACCCGTACCTAGTGTACAAACAATTCCAGAAACTTCAACTTCTACTCCAAGCATTGTAGTGCCGCGCCGCAGTGGGAGGGTCTCTCATAAGCCCGATAGATACATTGGTTTGGGGGAATCTATGGATCACTCCTCGGACAGCAATGTATTAGATCCCTGGAACTTAGTAGAGGCACTGGCAGATGTCGATCATTGCGAATGGGTGAAAGCAATGGATTCCGAACTACAATCTATGATAGACAAAGACGTCTACGATTTGTCCGTCCTACCCAAGGCTGTACTGCCATTGGGAGCAAGTGGATATACAAACGTAAAAGTGGACCCGATGGACGAGTTAAAGTCTTTAAGGCAAGACTAGTGGCGAAGGGGTATACCCAAAAGGAAGTTGTCGACTATGACAAGACTTTCTCCCCGGTGGCCACGCTCAAATCGATCCGGATACTATTGTCTATAGCAGCTTATATGGATTGGGATGTATGGCAAATGGACGTTAAGACTGCGTTCCTCAACGGCAGTCTTGAGGAGACCATCTACATGGAACAACCCGAGGGATATGCCATAAAGGGCAAGGAACACATGGTTTGGAAGCTTAAGAAGGCTATTTATGGCCTTAAGCAAGCATCTAGATCATGGAACCAGTGTTTCGATCAAACTGTTCGCAAGTTTGGATTCGAAAAATGCCCAAATGAAAGCTGCGTGTATAAGAAGATTGAAAAAGGGAATGTTGTGTTCTTAGTTTTATATGTAGATTACATTCTTCTAATTGGAAACAATAAAAAGATGTCGTCATCAGTAAGAACTTGGTTGTCAACTAGTTCGAGATGAAGGATATGGGAGACGCGGGACACATCCTCGGTATCAAGGTTCTTCGGAATCGAGAAAAGAAGATGTTGTGCTTATCTCAAGAACCTTACATCAACACAGTACTTAGTCGCTTTAGCATGCAGGACGCCAAGAAAGGTTTCTAACCTTTTAGACATGGCATCCATCTATCTCAAGAGATGTGCCCGAAAACGCCGTCTAGGATACAAGAAATGAGAAGGATTCCATATGCTTCGGCAGTTGGAAGTCTCATGTATGCTATGCTTTGTACGAGACCTGATATTTGCTTTGTTGTTGGCATGGTGGCAAGATATCAGTCGAATCCGGGCCAAGGACATTGGACTGCCGTAAAGAACATACTCATGTACCTTAAACGGACTAAGGACTATGCTCTAGTTTACAATGCAGTCGAGCACTGTCCTTTGGGATATACTGACTCAGACTTTCAAGCTGATCAGGACTTGAGAAAATCTACTTCATGATATGTGTTTACCTTAGGATGTGGAGCCGTAATTTAGAAGAGTATGAAACAGAAATGCATCGCGGACTCGACCATGGAAGCCGAGTATGTGGCCGCTTCGGAGGCTGCTAAAGAGGCAGTATGGTTCAAGTACTTCCTTATGGATTTAGTGCAAACTTGAAAGAACCAAGACTTTACAAAGTGAGCAAACATATAGAGCGGAAGTATCATATCATTAGAGATATAGTGCAGAGATGAGACATACAAGTGATCAAGATTGCGCCATAGAACAACCTGGCAGATCCTTTTACGAAGGTATTGGCGGTGAAACCGTTCGAATGCCACGTTGAAGGGATGTGAGTTCGACTCATTCAAGACCTCAACTCACTTTCAATATAAGTGGGGGAAATTTTAAGACGTGTGCACTACCATTTTGTATACTCGAAAGCTATTTTGAGTATAAGTGAGAGACTGTTAGGGTTTTGTATACTAGAAATCACCTTTAGAGTGATTGAATGCTGTAAAACTCTATATATTATTTTCCAATGAATGCAACAGATTAATTTTGTTATAATGTTGTTATGTATTACATTTAATGGATGTTTAATACATATTTAAATGTATAAGAAAACATAACAAAGTCTAAGTCTTTGTTTTAGTAGACCGGTTGTGGGCGTCATCCACTTTAAGGTAACACGGTCAGTTCTGAACAAAGAAAAATATTAATTTCACAACCTAGATAGACCTACACTACCTATCGTGAAAGGTTGCAATGGCAGTCCGATTATTTCTAAGCCTTATTGAAATAAGATGACGTTGATGTGGTATAGCACTGAATTGGATCTAAACGGAAAGACGAGTCTTTATGCTATCTACTGAAAGACGAGGTCTTGATAATTAATTTCTTAATCAATGTACGTTAGCATTGAGCATATGATATTGATTATCTACTACTTTGACTTACCAATAGGTGTGGGTTTTTCGTAACCCAATGATCCTAGTATCTTGGGTAGTGGCGATTAATATCAAGCGGTGCTAGGATTGCTATTATATTGAATCGTGCGCGAGGTGAGTCTCGTTTGATAACATCCACAAGAGGAGCTCGAAACAAGGTTTTATTATTCGGAACCTAGCTAGTTGGATTTGATTACTCTATGAATAATAAATAAGCGTCTCTTGCTAAGTCCACTCTTGGAGTTTATAATATGTTAATTAATTAAGTCCATAACAGACATCGATTAATTAATGGATATTTCTATCTTAAGCGTGAGAAATAAATGACAATCAAATGGAAAACCGGAATACTTATAATTTCAGATTTGGATGAGCAGTGCAATATTACTTCTTTAGTGGTAGATTGTAATATTCCAATATAAGCCCATATTAAATTGTGGGTTGAATTTAATTAGTAAAAAGCTAATTGGGGGAGGTCATATCCAAATTCTTCCTTAGATCACTGACTGGGCCCAATATGTGACTTAATATAAATATGAGAATAAAGGAGACAGAAAACACACTTGTTTTATTTTACAATTTTCATCCCCCTCTATTCCAAGGAGAGGAACGATTTTTGCTCTCCTTCCGTAAGAAGGAATCTGTCTTTTTTATTTAAGTCCTAGTATTCTGGTGAGATTTTCCCACACAAATATCAGATTACAGTCCGGGATACCAGTCAGAAGATCCGAGGTCGAATACTCAAGATCTTCACGTGGAGAAGACGCAAGCCATCTTCGATTATTAAGTGAATCAACGAGGTAAATTGGCTAACTCCGTAGCAAGCATGTTTTAGGGATTATTTGTGCTAAAGCATGTTTAAATTCAAGTTGTGAGCATGATACATGTGAGAATTACACAAATATAGTTTATCTAAATAATCTGCTAAATAGATCAGTTTTTATGTGATATGTTAGAACCCACGCTTCCGCAGCAAACCCCTTCAATCCCACCCTCACTCAACGCGTCTGTTCCCAACACGAGCTTCAGTTGTTGGGGAACTCGGCAGATGGTTGGCTCCTCTGGCCACTTGAAGGAGATACACTCACAACACCCTTTGGGATATCTGATACACTTTCGACCGCAGCCCAACACCAACTCATCAACGTGATGCAGGCTTTCCCTTCGGTGTTCTCTGCTTCCTCATCCCTTCCCCCCCCTATCGAGCCACCGATCACCGAATAGTCTTGCAACCCGGCACACAACCCATATCAGTCCGACCCTATCGCTACATTTATATGCAAAAGGATGAGATGGAGCGCCTCGTGGCTGAGATGTTATCTGGTGGGATTATTCAGCCTAGTGTCAGCCCTTATTCGAGCCCAGTTTTGTTGGTTCGCAAGAAGGATGGGTCTTGGCGATTTTGTGTAGATTATCGAGAACTCAACAAGAAAACAGTGCCAGATAAGTATCCTATACCCATTATTCAAGAACTTTTGGATGAATTACATGGTTCTCATTGGTTTAGTAAGTTGGACTTGAGAGCTGGTTACCATCAGATTCGAGTGGTCTAACTAGATGTGCCGAAGATCGCTTTCCGAACCCATTCCGGGCACTATGAATTTTTGGTGATGCCTTTCGGGTTGACCAATGCTCCGGCAACCTTCCAATCCCTTATGAATGAGATTTTTCGCCCACATCTTCGCAAATTCATCCTGGTATTCTTTAACGACATCATAATCTACAGCCGTTCTTGGGAGGATCATTTAGACCACCTTCGCCAGGCGTTACACATTCTGCGCGACAACTCTTTGATCATCAACCCGAAGAAGTGCATTCTGGGGCGGGAGCAGGTTGAGTATTTGGGACACGTGGTCTCCTTTAATGGTGTTTGTATGGATCCCTCAAAGGTTTCAGCGGTGATGCGATGGCCGACACCAACCACGGTGCGTAGAGTTCGTGGATTTTTGGGAATTACGGGATATTACTATCGATTTATTCGTGACTATGGAAAAATCGCTGCTCCATTAACATCACTACTAAAACAAACAGAGGTGCGCCAGTTGGTCAGGACGAAGGAAGCAGAGGCGACATTTATGGCACTAAAATCAGCCCTTACTACTGCACCCGTCCTCCGGAAGCCTGACTTCACCAAGGAATTTGTGGTAGAATGTGACGCCTCGGGCCGGGGCTTTGGCACTGTTTTGATGCAGGAAAAGCAAGTCGTTGCCTACTGTAGCAAGACTATCTCGTCTCCACGGCTACTGGCACAATCAGCCTATGAAAAGGAGTTAATGGCTTTAGTCCTCGCCATTCAACAATGGCGGCCGTATCTTCTTGGCCGCAAATTTGTGGTTCGCACTGACCAACGGAGCCTACGTCACCTTCTGTCACAACCGCTCACCACCCCGGCGCAACAAAACTGGGCTGCTAAACTTCTCGGATATGATTTTACGATAATATATAAAGAGGGCATACTAAACCGAGCAGCAGATGCACTATCCCAACAGCAAGAGGAGGATGATTTAGGGGATCAAGCAAGTGTTGATATGGGGGCGTCTTCGACGTAAGGAGCATTTCGAGAAAAGAGGGTTGCGGAGCAGGCTGATGACAACACCAATTTAGAAGCTAATGAGCTGGTCTGTGCAGCCATATCCCAGCCCATCTGGGTAGATTGGGCCTCGGTGCAAAAGGCAGTCCCCACCGACCCCCCACCTTGCAGCCATCAAGACGACACTAGAGAAGGGCGAATCAACGGAAAAATATTATACCTTGGTCCAAGGAATACTATTCTATAAAGGACGACTAGTGGTTCCCCAAAATTCAGAATGGATCCCGAAGCTCATAGCAGAATTCCATCTGACACCCAGTGGAGGACACTCAGGTGCATATCGTTCTTATCGTCGTCTCGCCGCAAATGTGTATTGGCTGGGAATGATGAAGGAGGTTATCCAATTTGTAGCAGCTTGTGAGACGTGTCAGAGGAACAAATACGACACAAGGTCACCGGCTGGCCTGTTATCTCCTCTACCTATACCTTCTCGTGTATGGGAAGACGTGAGTATGGATTATATTACAGGTTTGCCGTGTGTAGGAGGAGTGGATTGTGTCATGGTGGTAGTTGACCGCATATCTAAGCATGGGATTACGCCACCCCTTTACTGCCAAGTCCGTAGCCGAGCTATTCACGAGAGAAGTGGTACGTCTTCATGGTTTTCCCTGCTCTATAGTATCAGATAGAGACCCTATCTTTGTAAGTGTATTCTGGCGTGAGTTGTTTCGGGCAGCAGGGACGACGCTTCGCATGAGCACGGCATACCATCCGGAGACTGATGGCCAGACGGAGGTTTTGAATCGTTGTTTGGAAACATACTTGCGTTGTTTCTCGTTAGAAAGGCCAAAGCTTTGGAGTCGATGGTTAGCATGGGCAGAATGCTGCTATAATACTAGTTTTTAAACTTCAGCAGCAATCACACCATTTGAGGTAGTTTATGGTCGACCTCCGCCGACGATCCGTGGATTCCTTCCTGGGCAAGTGCGCGCGCAGGCTGTGGCGGAGGAACTACAGGCTAGAGACGATGTCCTTGCCCATTTGAAGCACCATCTCGGCCGAGCCCAACAGAAAATGACAAGGGCAGCAAATCAGCATCGTCGAGAGGTTGAGTTTAAAGAGGGAGATTTCGTCTACCTCAAGTTCAGACCGTATAGGCAGTCAACGTTGTTTCAAATGCAGAATCGGAAGCTTGCACTACGATATTTTGGACCATTCCGCATTATATCACGTATTGGACCAGTGGCTTATAAGCTTCAACTGCCAGCTGAGGCGAGGATTCATCCAGTATTTCATATCTCATTGTTAAAGAAGTCCATTGGAACGTCTAGTGTCCAACCTTCTTTACCAGATGACCTGCTTCCCGAGACTCCGCCTTATCTTCCAGAGAGGGTGTTGGACAAGCGCTCAGTTATGCAGGATGGTGTCGAAGTTGAGCAAGTGTTGGTGGCATGGGCGGGTTTAACTGAGGACGACGCCACGTGGATTGATGTTAACGATATGCGCGGCCAATTTCCATACTTTAGCCTTGCGGACAAGGCTGTTTCCACCGAGGGGGCAATTGATATCGACCGTCGTCGCCCGTGGCAGGTTTATCGACGTGGCAGTCGGAAGGTGGCAAACTATGGGCAGGCAGCCAGCCAACTGGAAGGGGAAAAGGAAGTGTGAGAATTGGAAGAGAGATTCTGCATTAACTGTTTATTATTTGATAAAGATTTGATATTATCTTTAGATTGGTTATTATTCTTAGTTTAGATTTGATCGTATCTTTTAATTATTAGATGGAGTCTTTTGTAATCCTATAAATATCACCTTGTATGATACAAGAGATATCAACTAGGAAAATATATTATGGACGGATTTATTCTGCGGCCACGAAAGAGGATTTTGCTACTTCGTTTATATATTGAGTCATTCAGTTCTTCCATCAAACGCCTTGCCTGGGTTCAGTTTCTTTGTGCCAATCGAGTCCGACGCTTTCACTCATCAGTTTTTGGTTACATACTGATCATATTAAGCATGCCTATGTATATCATAACTTAATTATTTGCCTTCCAATCTATTAATTATTGGAATCGTGCTTGGTCAAATGATTTTTGACTAATAATAAATATTACAAGACATTTAATTTTGTGAAATTAAATGCAATAACGTCGATTTACGTTCCGAGTACATGACCGTAGTATATTCATTTTCTCAAATCCGATTCCCGGTGAGTGAGAAATAATATATTAAAGTTGGTCACAATAAATCTAGACATGAGCTCTGTGAGAAGACTAAGAGATTAATTAACTAGGTGTTAATTATCCCACATCGGGGATGATAAACTTCTTTCATGAAGTATTTAATCAGATTAATTATCATGTGTAATAATTATCGTGGAATAAGACGGGTACAATGCCCACACGCGCGCGCCGCCGCCCGCCCGTGACCCGCGCACCGTGCAGCGTGCACCATGAACCGTGTCCCTTGCCCCGTGCCCTGTGCACCGGGTGCCTTGTGCCTTATGCCTTGGATCTTGGCAATTGATCTTTGGGTGATCTTTGGGCTTGTCGTTGAGCGTGGTTCAAAGCTCGCTTGTTCTTTTTAGACCACCCCAAACTCCACGCTATCCCTGATGGGTCCTAGTCCACGTCATGGTCCCGCTGGACCCCGACGCATGACGGGAGACAAAAGGTTCCCGCTGGACCTCGACGCACAACGGGAGAAAAAAGGTCCCCGCTGGACCCCGACTCACAACGGGAGTCAAAAGGTCCCCGCTGGACCCCGACGCATAACGGGAGACAAAAGGTCCCCGATGGACCCCGACGGTCCGTGGTGTATCCCGTCGTGTAGCATGTCCAGGTGTATCGTGTCTCTTCAGCTCCCACTGGCTAGTGCACCAGTCAATAACCCCCGGCGGTTACAGTCAAGCCATCATGGCACACATAATGGCTGTTGACTCCATCAATGCCCTGCAGGTGGACTTGGCCTATAAATAGGCATGCATTCATTGCATTCTAGACAGAATATACACAAGCATCTTGCATTCACGCTATCTGCATAATCTTCCCCGTCGAAGCTCTGCCCCCGCCTTACTCCCGTTCGCCGGAGCTCTGTTGCTAGCGGTGCTGCTACTTCCGAGACGAAGCCGTTTTATCTTTGGAGACGACACGCCAAACCGAGAGCACTACCGGGGCGTATCTCGTCTTGCGGAAAGAGGACTCCTCGACTCAGCTTACCACTTTCCACAAGTTTTTCCGTGTAATTTTTGTTTTCAGTTGTTTCCGTGTAATTTTCTTGATTTATTTTCCATTGTAATTTCGCCCGGCAAGATTTGTATATCTCATTTCCACAACATTAATATGCAGGAGAGTATGCAACAGCTAGAGCATTAATATGCAGGAGAGTATGCAACAGCTAGAGCTGCATCAGCAGCTGGAACTATCATGGTTTGGTTTCTCTCTCTTGAAATGCTTTACAAGTTAGAATTGTTCAAACATAGCAATTTCTTTAACTAAGGTGTGAGGAAGTACCAACTTTGTTTCAGACTCTGTCGTCATGGACTACTTCCAGTGTCGAGGAAGTAGCTTCCACGGGACCTGGTATTCGATTCTTCCAGCTTTACGTGAGTCTGCAGCAGTTCAATTCTAATAGGATGTTTGTCGAGATGGCTATCTGAGTCATTGCTTATGTCTCAGGTGTACAAGGACAGGAACTTCGTGGTTCAGCTTGTGAGGAGAGCTGAGAGGGCCGGTTTCAAGGCCATTGCACTCACTGTCGACACCCCAAGATTGGGACGACGCGAATCTGATATCAAAAACAGGTTCGAGCGTTGAACTCATCATCATCACATCTAGACAGATATACTGATCTCTTGTTTTGTCCAGATTTGTTTGCCACCTGGCTTAACACTGAAAAACTTTGAGGGTTTGAACCTCGGGAATATGGATGAGGTAAGTAGCGCGATTTATCGTTTACTAGCTAGTCGTTGCTCCTTCTCACATAGTCTTCACTTGACATAAACGCGATGTATGTAGGCTAATGACTCAGGACTTGCATCGTACGTTGCTGGCCAAATCGACCGTACATTGAGCTGGAAGGTAATCTTTCTGTTCATCATAGATTGATCAATTTGGTATTTGGATTTATGAGGTGTTAAATTGAGTTATGATGTATATGGTGACTAATGAAGGATGTTAAGTGGCTGCAATCAATCACTTCAATGCCCATCTTGGTGAAGGGTGTGCTAACGGCAGAGGATGGTAAGAGCATAAAACCTTTGAGTTACTGCTTTGTGCGTGTGTGTATGAATACTAATGTAGTAAGAAACATATGTGCAGCAAGGATTGCTGTCCAGAGTGGAGCTGCGGGTATCATCGTCTCAAACCATGGCGCTCGCCAGCTAGACTATGTGCCCTCGACCATCATGGCTTTGGAGGAGGTACTCGCACAAGACAAAAAAATTGAGGCGCAGTTAGAAAATTTTAAAAAATAACAACAATTTATGATAAAAAGAAAGTGTTCCTAAATGAAGAACAAATTAACTTAATCTTTTGCTTTTTTAGCACGCTTGCATTTGCGTCATTTAATTTTAGTTGGGACAATAACAATGAAGGACAGTTTTCGAAGCGTGGATGATATATTTGGAAACACAAATTAGTGTCATTAATTGCATTAAAAAATATCATTAACGGATTTTTTTGTTGTAGTATCGACTTCATAAACCCCATCAATCACTGTCCATGCATTGGTGAGCCAATGTGTTGCCCTCTTGGCTTGTCCAGTCTCTAAAGAGCAGTGGTCTTTTCAGGTTGTAAAAGGTGCACAAGGTCGGGTTCCAGTGTTCTTGGACGGAGGTGTTCGGCGTGGGACCGATGTGTTCAAGGCATTGGCATTAGGAGCTGCTGGCATCTTTGTAAGTTAAATATAGCCCAAACTAACACAGACCATTGTCTAAGTAGTGAACACGAATTTAGTTCACTATAAGAGTGATTTAGTTCACTATAAAGGCATTTTAGTTCACAACGAATTTGAAAACACAGAGTGAGCCAAAACGCCGTTATAATGAACTAAATCCTTCATGAAGTAAATTATAGTGAACTATATCGCTTATATAGTGAACTAAATTTGTATTCTGTAGTTATGCGTTTAATATTAGTTATACTTTGATCATCTTCATACCCTTGTTTTATTTATTTTTTGAGAAAGAGTCCGTTTAACTCGTATACATATAATTGCCGGATTAGGCGACCGGTGGTGTTTTCGTTGGCCGCTGAGGGAGAGGCCTGTCACGACTGCCCATACTAGGGGTACTACAAATGCGGCGATCGTGATACAACTTGCAAGGATAGCCTTTTATGAAAACTTAATTAACTTAAAGGATGAAAAACTTTTTTTTTGTTTTAAAAAAGCAAAAAACCTTTGAGTTACTGCTTTGTACTTGCGTAACAGTGACACATGGAACACGTTGTGCACGTTCCCAAAGCTGGGAGGTAACGCCAAGTGGTAAGCTACAGGACCTACTTCATCGTTAATCTCGTACGGTCCTACAAAATGTGGTTTCAGCTTGCCTTTCACTCCAAACCTCACAACTCCTCTCGTCGGGGATACTTTCAAGAATACTTTGTCACCAACGTCAAATTTGATTTCCGTTCGACGCACGTCAGCATACGACTTCTGCCTATCTTGAGCTTCCTTGATCCTTGCGCGGATTTGATGCACAATCCCTTATTTGATGCACACTTCCAGCCATACAAGGCTTCATACGGAACCATATCGATCGTCGCTTGGTAGCTATTGTTGTAGGCGAATTCAACCAACGGTAGAACAGTTTCATAACTTTCCCCTCGATCTAAGACAACGGCTCGCAGCATATCCTCAAACGTTTGAATCGTCCTCTCTGACTGTCCTTCCGATTGCGGGTGATAAGCAGTGCTGAAGTTCAGTTGATGTGAACTCATCCTCCTATTAAATAGGGGATTTTTTGAAATAAATTAAATCTCCAAAATAAATTAAATCTCCAAGTAGGAAAAATAATGAGGGGGCCGAAAATTCAAGGAGTGTGCACAAGAAAATTATTTAAATCCTCAATTAAATAGAATAGGATTTAAATTTGGTAGTTTCTTTATAGGAAAAGACTCTCATAAATTAGGTAACAATTATAATCTCCTCTACAAAATAGAGGGGGGGCGAAAATTGGCTTAATTAGCCACAAGGAATAATTCAACTCTTAATTTAATTTGGGTGAAGAAATAAAATGTGACATGATTTAATTGGATTTAATTAAAAAGAAGGGAATCAATAAGGCACCAATTAAATCAAGGAAAAATAATTCATCCTCCTATTAAATAGGGGATTTTTCGAAAACTCCAAAAGAATAGGTTAGAGTTCGGATTCCATGTTGTACAAATTAGGGATAATTTGGTTTGGATTTAATTTGGATAAATATCTCAAAATAATTAATTAAGTCCAAGAAATGTAATACTATTTCCAAAAATTAGGAAGGGCCGAAAATTCCAATGAATTTACTCGGAAAAATATATGCATGATCCTATTAAATTATTTCCCCACATTGGAAAATATAAAAATATCAACCACTTCATTCCACATCACCCACGATAATTATTTCACATAATTCACTTAATCGCATAGAAACAAAAGTTTCATAATTGAAATTTCAAATCAACTTATTAAATAAACATCACAAATTTTTGGGATGTTACAAGGCCGGAGTTAGGAAGGTGCTCAAGATGTTGGGCGAGGAGTTTGAGCTGACAATGGCGTTGTGTGGTTGCCGCTCACTCAGTGAGATCACGCGCAACCACATTGTGACAGAGTGGGACGCCCCTTGGGGACTCCCATCCGCCAGATTATAAGAGATGCATCGTGCATCAAAACATATAGATGGATCCATGTGGCAAAGTTTGATGTTGTGAAATATGGTTAAGTTCTTCAATCTACTCATTTGTGACAATGAGTCTTTACATTAGATTTTGAATGATGATGGAACACTTATATATTCTTGCTTGCCTCATTGTATATTCTTACATAAACACCAACTCCTTCGACCTTTTGTCCCATTTTATGAAATCTTCAAGTATACACTATATAGCATAGCAATGTTGAGCTTTTGTGGGTGTGTATATGTTTCTTTTTCGATTTTGTTAGTTAGATAGAGTCTCTGTTTTTATTACTAAGTAGTACGCCCTTCTTTCCACTCGTCCACATTTTATTTTTAGTTTGTCTCACTTAATATGTCCACTTTTTGTATATGGAAATAAATCTCTCTCTTCTCTCTCACCATATTCAATTGCGATTATTTTTACGAATGAAAATGAACTGGAACGAACCGTATATGTAGAGTTTTTATAAAAAAAAATTGAAAAATTCGGTCGTCCGTGCGCTCGTCCGTCGGTTGCCCACAATGGACGAGCTGACGGACAGCGCGACTGAGGAGCGCCTTATCCGCTCGTTCGTTTCGCGCTCGCCGATCACATTAGTGGACGAGCACGACGGACGAGCAGCTCGCCGGTCGCTCGTCCGCCGACTCGTCCACTATTGTGGATGCTCTTAGTGTGTTTTGTTTTGTTGTATTTTTTGTATATTTTTTGCTAGCTCGTTTATAAATAAGAAGCTTGTATGATGCGGAATATTCCTTCTTTAATTATTTCCAATACTGTTATAGTTTCCGGCTACCGTGCGTCGCCCATTTTATTAAAATAACAAAAGGAATCAAATAAAAAACTTGTTACTAGAATTTGAAGATTTTTTGTCCTTTAAATGTTTTGAAGATCGAAAATAATAAATATTTCATTTTCTTCAATCTTTTTAAATAAAACAACCATTATAATTAACAGTGCAGTGATAATTTTAAATAAACGAATTATCTGATTCAAAATAACTAATTAAGTCTTACAAAGTGCACGAAAATATTTTCATTTTTGTGAATCAACTTCTATATATATAAGATCCGAAGATAACAGAAATGGAATGAACAATACGCAAATATTTACGTGGTTCAGTCGAATGACCTATATCCACGGAGAAGATGATCCCAGAATTTTATTCAAACACTCAGAAAGTGATTACAAGAGTCAACACTTGATCGACACGATCAAGAACACTCAAACTCACATACAAACGGTTTTCCCTCGACAATCACAGCCGATAACGATGTGAATCTCACAAAGATAGTGTATCTCTTTAAAATAGATCTCGATAATTTGTTGTTACTCGGTCATCCCTTTATATAGAGCGTCGCGCACAACTGCTGTGCGTCTTGCGACCGTTCCGAACTGATGCAACGCTTGGTCAATCGTCACCCTCAACCGCTAGGTCAATTGTCGTTGCTTGATCAAGCCATTGTTACTTCAACCGTTGCAATGGTTAGTTCCAAACAACACCATTCTTCTATTCATTTAGCTTCACTTCCAACAATTTTTTATACACACTAACTCCATATTTTTAAAATTTGAATAAAAAGATATACACTGGCTGACTCGCATTTTCGCATACATATACAAGTACTACCCTTTCCTACTTAGCTTTTTTATTTTGTTTTTTATAGTACACTTTCCACTATCTACGATTCTACATGCAGGTTTTTTTATATTTCCACATGCATATGAGTTGTTTCATTTTTTACTTTTTGTATTTATTATTGAATATTGTCCACAATTAAATAAATTTCCAGAGTTAATTAGGAATTAAATTCTTCCATTGATTTTTTTTATTATCATAAAAAAGAAGCACTATTATAAACATTAAAATATCATTACACAATTACTATGGGCAAAAATAAAAATTTATACTCGATTAGTGCCGTATGTTAGAAATAGTGAGTGCCGACTGCCGACTAGTTGTTGGAATAATGAAATATCCCCACTCCTACCCCCTCAACAAATTATTATTATTATTATTATTATTATTATTATTATTATTATTATTATTATTATTATTATTATTATTATTATTATTATTATTATTAGTCATAATGGGAGCTTTTCACTATGAAAAATACTACACGTGATATAACAGTAAAATATTTTTGAAAATTTAGTCGGCAAATATCCCTTTTTTAATTAAGAAAATTAGAATAACATCTTAGTGGCCGATATATTTGTGCAACACTACACGTGGCAATTACAATCGATTCCAAGGTCATGATATCTTTTGGATTCTCTTACTAGTCCTAACATGTGTCATATTCAATTATAATTGTCTAGGTCTTCATAATTGCAAATTTATATACCTCCGCCCATAAGAATACGTACTTTTGGTTGGCATAAATATGTATTTTTGATAGAACATGAATTTTAATACGCAATTAGTATAGTAAAGAGAGATCGAATAAAAAATTATTAAAGTATTGATATTCAACTGCTCTACATATGCGGCTCCTTGCTTCACCAAACAATTCTTCCTAAAATCTCGTGCCACTTAAGAATATAAACATCTTGAGTGGGATGGAGGGAGTATTTGTTTAGATATTTTATGGATTTGTCATATATTTTCTTATGCTGTCTAAGATATGATTTGACTTGTACCACCACATATTATAAATATGTGTGGAGTCTTCCATCGTAATCGAGGAATGAATTCATCCTCTCAGCAGAGCTTAACCGCCGCCAGATGCCGATAAGGGAACACACCCTTATCAAACTGAGATTGGATGTAAGAGCACCTGCATCGGTGCTCGAAGCATCGGCAGGCGCCGTGCCGACGGCGCGGCTCACACCCTGCTCGCCGCTGTGCTCTTGCCGACGGCACGGCCCTGCTCAATGCATTGAGCACCGCTGTGCCGAAGAGCTGGGCAGTGTGGCGGCTTCTGATTGGCCAACGACAATAGCGTTGGCTATTTTCATTCTTTTTATAAAAAAATCGAAAAATATAAAAAAAAAATAGTTTTAAATAAAAAAAAATTCCCACTTCCTAATAAAATATATCCATTTTTTCTCCACTTTTAATATATTTTTCATTATTTTTACCTCCAAAATTCACATTTTCATCTATAAATATCCCCATTTCAACACAAAAGTTTTTACACCACACTACACAACAATTCTCTTATCAATTCTCTCTAAATTCTCTCATCAATTCTCATCTAAATTCTTATACTTTCACTCTTGCAAAAAATATCCGGCACCGGTGATCACCCTTCCGACTCCCGCGGATAGAACCACGAAAGGTTCGGCTCATTGTCATTCCCTTATCCGAGTACGGATTTCTTGCCCCCTCCTCAAACCCAAGGTTCGCAAGTTTCGGGTTGCTACTGACCTTACCCGGTAGACGAGCAAGATGCCACCGAGGGGCCATACTGGTGGGATCCCGAAACAGGCACGGGAGGGAGCGCCTCGACGCCACTGTTGTCCCAAATTCTGGAGGGCGGTTCCGACCGTCCCGACGCTCCTTCTCCGCGTAGTGTGCGTGTTCATACGCGTGGCAATACCGGTGACCCCAACGTCCGCACCCCATACACTCCGGATGAGATGGAGAAATTATTCAAAGCCTATTTGAGAATCTCCGAAGGACAGATTTTGGTCCCGCGTCGCTCTCCGGTACAATGCCAGCCGACCGAAGGGAACCATCGAGCGCAATGAGAATATGGTGCGCAATGCCATCGGAAGAGCCAACGAAGAAATCCAAAAGTTATAGGGGTATTACCTCCAGGAATAGCGGTCGGCAGGGAGCGGCACAGGCAAGGTGGCCGCCATGTCGACCTACCACTCAATGCACTACAAACCATTCAAGTATCTCAAAGCTTGGCACGAGGTGCGTTGTCACGACCGCCCTTCTAGGGTATAATAAATGCGGCGATCGCGACTTAAACAGACTTAAATATAACAAGAAAAATAGGCTAGGGTTTCATCAAGAAGGTTTGACCAACATATTAAATGAGATATTAAGTATAAAAAAAGATGAGGACCCGGGTTTAAATAATGAGTTGGGCCGGACATTAATATTCAAGGAAAAGATTAAGATATAGATTTTGACATTATCCAACAAGACTTTAAAGAAGTCAAATAACCGAACAAAATCAAGTTCAAGCCCAAAAGCAAATAGGTAAAAGAAAATATCGCAGCGGAAAACGACCAAGAGAAAGAGTGACGTCATGTGTGAAGACACGACGACACTCGGAGTTTCAAGACAATACTATCAATTTATTTAATTTGCTCAACACTGCCAACCGCTCGTCGCCGCTCAACCTGCACATAAGGAAAACACCTGCATGACTGAGTACTTATAAAAATACTCAGTGGACTTATGCCGAAAACATTTTCATGAAGATTGTTATTTATCATGCCGTACGTAAGTAACCATCGGGGTTTAGCTTTAGAAAGGCCTGAGGCACTCAAAATCATTTTCCATTGTAAAAGTCGACTGATCAGTCATTTTCCCATAGACGTTAGCCATACCTGCCAATACATGACAAGGAATGCGGTCGCAAACCAGGTCACTAGACCGGCCAGCCCGTACGCTAGCACACGATCTACCATAGGTGTACACTAACCCAAGTAGGGTTTGCGGCCATACGAGGTCCCGAATTCGATTTATATAACAGTGGCAAAAGCCACATCAGATAGGCACGTTAAAACAAATCACGGCATGATAATCATAGAAATTTTCATCAATAAAGCATTTAGGACATCGTCCTTATTTAAAAGAGAGCCCACCTCGACTGTTTAAACCTTAAGTACTTCTTTCCCTTTGTTATCACGCTTCGTGCACGAGTTATCACCTTTAGATAATATATATTATCAATCAGTCACAAACATCGACTTAATATTATGCATGTCCCTAACGTTTCCCTTTTTCCCCATCTTTGAATAACACATCACGTCATCACATATATAAATCATGTATATCACTTATAACAACATAGTTGTTTTTGTAAAGATAGAAATCTGGCAGTACTGCGCAACCATTTTATAAAAATTATTAAAAACTCACCCGACTTCCGTTGGGGCTAAATTTTTACCACAATGCAGTAGACTTATCAAATAACTTCAAGTTAAAAATTCATGTCTAAATAACCTTTTTAGGTCGGTCAAATCGAAAACATAACCTACTGGTCGAGAAAATATTTTCCGGCAGAATTGCGCAGTCAACTTCAAAAATTCACCAAAATATCATCTTATGTCCAAATGAGTGGAAATTCACACACAACACAGAAAACATCATGAAGTTTACTCAGAAATCCACAGTTTTCAATGCTTAAAAATTCGAATTAGGGTTTTATCCCCATTCATTCAAACACAACCTTTTCATTGTTTTAACACACAAACATGCTTAAAAGAGTCCTCACGCTCATGTTTTCATATAATCATACATCATTCACCAATGATTCATTAAATCTTCATACAATTTCATTCAAAACGCATACACACATACAAATACAAATTCCCACCGATTAAATCCTTAGATTTTAAATCCCTACACTCACTATATGCATGAGGAAGTCAAAAGAATGTTTAGATGGAGAGAAATGAAGAATAGAGGTTTGATTGTACCTTTCTTGAATGAAACAATCGGTTGAAACGAATATAACTCTTGATTCTTCAACAAACTCTTGGTGAATCGAAAGGATCTTGAGTAGCGTAGAAGAACAAGTGTGGGAGGAGTGGGGAAGAGAGAATGGGCGTGTGAGAGAGAGTGTAGGCGTGTGGGATTGGGTGGCTAGGGTTTAGGTTTTAGTTTAGTCTCTATTTATAGAGTTGAAAATAAAATATCCCACAATTAATTTGAAGATTTGGGAGAATAAATTTAATAAAGATTTGAGAGGATTTGAGGAAGATGATTGGCGTGAATTTGAGGGAGGAAATAAGGAGGAATTTTCAAAAATCTTTGCTATTTAATTAGCCTTTGATTTAATTTGGTATTTTCACGGAGCAGAATAAAATAATACGAAGCAGAAAATTAATAAAAATCCTCCCAAATTATATGGTAGTAGGCGTGTGATTTATTTCTCCCACAAGGAATAATTTCCAAATCTTTAATAAATTAAGTTAAGGTATGATTTGCTAAGATATTCCAATTAAATCATGGAAAGAAATAAATAAGGGATCAAAATAAATAATGAATAATTCCCACCTCCCAAAAATTGGGAGATTTCGAAATCCCCCTTAGAAAAATCATAGGGATCGATTTTTCCTCATGAAGAAATAGGATAATTGGGCTTTGGATTTAATTTGGATAATTATCACAAGACAAATAATTAAATCCAAGAAAAATAGAATCCCTCTCCAATAATTAGTAGTGGTCGAATTTCTCAACAAAAGGGCAAGGTAATTATTGATGATCCTATTTAAATCTGACTCCCCAAAAAAAATATAATTTACTACAGTATATATTTCATTCCGCATCAATTAATTAAAGCCACGTCATAAATCGACGAATTTGACTCGGTCAAATCAGAATTAGGTCACCAAAGCAAATACAATAATTCGTCATTTAATTGCGGCAATCAAAGATATAAATGAAATCGTCTTAGGGTTCGAAAAGTGGGGCGTTACATCCTACCACTCTTAAAAGAAATTTCATCCCGAAATTTGGTATCCTCAAGGAAAGAGTTCAGGGTACAATTCCATCATCTTGTCCTCAAGCTCCCACGTGGCTCCTTCGTGCCCGTGGTTTCTCCAAAGTACTTTCACGTAAGCAACCGGTTTTTTCTCACATTCTGGACCTTTCAGTCTAAGGTCATTTGGGGTCTCTCCTCGTAGCTCAAGTCCGGGTTCAACGTGACTTCTTTGTGGTGAATCACGTGCTTCGGGTCGAACACGTATTTCCGTAACTGCGACACATGAAAGACGTTGTGCACATTTCCAAGACTTGGGGATAGCGCTTGACGGTATGCAACAGGACGTACTCCTTCAAGGATTACACAAGGCCCAATAAATCGCGGTTTTAACTTTCCCTTGACACCAAAACGCGCTATCCCTCTCGACGGGGATACTTTGAGGAAACTTTGTCGCCGGCCTGAAATTGTAAGTCGGTTCGTCGTGCATCCGCGTATGACTTCTGTCTGTCTTGAGCTTTCTTTATCCTTTCACGAATATGTCGGATGATTCCAACCATTTCTTCAGCTGCATCGGTTCCAAGTATTCTTCTCTCGCCAACTTCGTCCCAGTAGAGCGGGGATCTACATTTTCTCCCATACAAGGCTTCATATGGCGCCATGTTTATGGTTGCCTGGAAACTGTTGTTGTAGGCGAACTCAATCAGTGGTAGTGCAGACTCCCAACTTCATCCTTGGTCTAGCACCACAGCTCTCAGCATATCCTCGAGGGTTTGGATCGTTCTTTCAGACTGCCCGTCTGTCTGCGGGTGAAACGCGGTGCTGAAGTTCAGTCGAGTGCCTAGCTCATGTTGCAGGCTGACCCAAAATCTTGATTTGAATTTTGGGTCACGGTCAGAAGTGATCGTCACTGGGACTCCATGCAGTCGCACTATTTCCTTTACATAAATTTGAGCTAGTTTATTTGATCCATAGGTCATGGGAATCGATATGAAGTGTGCACTCTTGGTGAGTCGGTCTATAATTACCCATATCGCAGTATTCCCTTTTTGCGTCTTTGGCAATGCTGTCACGAAATCCATGGCGATGTACTCCCATTTCCACTCGGGGATTTCTAATGGTTGCAACTTTCCGTATGGTCGTTGATGTGGAGCCTTCACCTGTTGGCAGGCCAAGCAGCGCTCCACAAATGCCGCTATATCTCTCTTCATACCGTTCCACCAGAAGGACTTCTTCAAGTCTTGATACATTTTCGTACTCCCTGGGTGGGTGGTGTAAGGAGTCTCGTGTGCTTCGCTCATCACTTCATTTTTGAGCTCCTCGTTGTCCGGTATGCATAGTCTTCCTTTGAAGATAAAAGCGTTGTCACCTTCTTCACTAAAGTTTCCAGATTCGCCGGTTCGCACTTCTACACGAATTTCCTCTAGTTTCGCATCCATCCGTTGTGCTTTGATAATTCTCGTCCTTAGATCAGGTTCAACAACTAAAGTGGCGATCCGTGCTTCACTGTTTCAGGTGCTCTCATCACTTCCAACCGCATCTTACTAAACTCGCGTATCAAGCTTTCTTCTTTGGTGAGGAAAGTGGCCAGTTGGGAATGGTCCTTCCGGCTCAATGCATCTGCCACTACATTTGCCTTGCTGGGGTGGTAATTGATGCCACAATCGTAGTCTTTCACCAACTCGAGCCATCTTCGTTGCCGCATGTTCAAATCCTTTTGCTCGAAAAAGTATTTCAGGCTTTTGTGGTCTGTAAAAATTTCACATCGTACTCCGTAGAGATGATGCCTCCAAATCCTTAGGGCATGTACGGCCGCTGCTAGCTCCAAGTCGTGGGTTGGATAGTTAAACTCGTGTGGCCTCAATTGTCGTGATGTGTAGGCAATCACTTTGTTGTTTCGCATCAAAACACATCCAAGTCCCACTTTTGAAGCGTCCGTGTAGACCACGTAGCTCATTCCAAGCTCTGGTACAGCTAAGATTGGTGCAGTGGTCAGTTTCTCCTTCAAAAGTTGAAAACTTGCCTCACACTCTGCGGTCCAATTGACTTTTACCCCCTTCTTGAGTTGTTGGGTCATTGGTCTCGCTATCTTGGAGAATCCCTCTATGAACCTTTAGTAATATCCTGCCAAACCCAGGAAACTTATAATCTCGTTTGGTGTCGAAGGTGCCTTCCATTGTTGTACCGCCTCCACCTTGGTGGGATCTACTCGGATTCCTTCTGCCGACACGATGTGACCAAGGAAGTTGACTTCTTTCAGCCAAAACTCACACTTGCTGAATTTGGCGTATAGTTTATCACTCCTCAACGTTTCCAAAGTGATTCGCAGGTGTTCCTCGTGCTCCTTCTCGTTCTTCGAGTAAACGAGTACGTCATCTACCAAGACGAATTTATCCAAGTATGGGTGGAATACTCGGTTCATCAAATCCATGAATACTGCAGGTGCATTTGTCAATCCGAACGGCATTACAACGAACTCATAGTGACCATATCTCGTGCAAAAAACGGTCTTCGGTATGTCTTCCTTTCGGACCCTCAATTGGTGGTATCCGGACCTCAAGTCTATCTTTGAGAACACACCGGCCCCTCGAAGTTGGTCAAACAGGTCATCTATCCTCGGCAGTGGATACTCGTTCTTGAGAGTCAATTTGTTCAACTCTCTATAGTCGATACACATTCTCATCGACCCGTCCTTTTTCTTGACGAAAAGCACCGGTGTGCCCCACGGTAAGACACTAGGCCTAACGAATCCTAGGTCCATGAGCTCTTGAAGTTGTATCTTGAGTTCCCCCCACTCTTTAGGCGCCATTCGATACGGTGCCTTAGACACAGGTGCGGCTCCTGGTTTGAGGTCGATCGTAAACTCCCCTTGTCGATCCGGCGACGGTCTAGGTAACACTTCGGAAAAACGTCTGGAAATCCTCGCACAACAGCGACGTCTTCCACTTTCCTTTCCTCCATCTCCTCTCCGTGTTGAGATCGATGCTGACTCGACTGGTACCGTTTTCCGTCGTATGGAATCCTAGAATCATCCCACTTCCATTTCTCCCAGGAGTGGTGTGATGACGAGGTAGTGATTTCCTTAGCTCTCTCCTTAGGCATCGCTGCCTCAATATCCAGTGCTAGAGCCAGTGCTTCCGCGTAGGAAAGTTTCCCACGGCTCGCCAATGACATCTTTATCTCGTACCTTAGTCCCTTGCGGAACTTATCAGACAGCTTCTCGTCTGTATCGACTTGATCAGGTGCATATCGTGTCATGCTGTTGAGTGCACGGTCATACGTCCTTGGGTCAGATTGTAGAATTCAGACGCCTTCGCCTTCCGGTAGCTCTTTGGCACGTACTTGCTATACACTTCTGCCTTGAAGCCTTCCCAAGTCATTCCTTCTGCTTGGTCTCGGGGCATTGTCTTCATCCTGGTGTCCCACCAGAAGTCGGCAGCGTCGGTCAGTTGGTAGTTCACACAACTTAACCGTTCTCGATCATTGCATCCTAGGATTGCGAAAATTCGCTCCAGTGCGTGTATCCATGATTCGGCCTTGGCCGGTTCTCCCATGAAAATTTCTATTAACTCTCCTCGTTTTGTCTTCCAACTCCCACACAATTTTCTAATATTCATGGTATTATCACACATTTCTGTTCTCGATCGTCTAGTCGTCTCGTGGCCCTTTCTCGTCACCTTTCATATGTTCTCTCTTGTTGACGATATTTATTTTGTGCAATAAACTCTATGATGGGGCTAGTACTCCCTCTACAATTTCCTCGCATGATGGTGACCGTAAATACATCTTCTCATATTCATTATTCGCTTATCGTTCGATCGATCGTTCACTCATATATTATCTCGTCGGTTACGTCGACGCTTCTGGTTGGTGTGTCATTTTTGAGCATGTCTGACTATAGAAACTTATTCCTTGTGTATATCCGAGTCAACTACTGCATTTCCCTACCGTCTAGTATCAAGGATTCGAAATTTGACCCAACAGTCTTACTTGGATATGAACAGATTTCAAATTGTTGCAACATTGCTAAGGATTTCTTTAGTCAGGAAGGCTCCAAAATTAACCAAGGAAACAAGAACAACAATGCAATGATTGAGTTTCATTGGACTCAACCCGTCCATTTGGAGAATTAAATGGTTTAGAGGTATCAAATAAAACCCATAGAGCTTTGAGAATTTACTTCTAATGAGAGCTTTGAAGAACATGAGATAGGTCATGGAAACAGGATGAAACTGCAAAAATTCTCAAATTCCATAGCCGACTGCTAGATCACAATTTGCAAAATTCCGGACAACAATGAAGGATATCGTTCAAACATGCCAAGGCTTAAAATAATCAGTCGCGGCAGGATTTAGAAACATGGACAAATGTCATGAAGTAGTACAAATGATGGTTCAACAGCATCATGTTATTGGAAAAGATGAAATCACATCAATGGGTTCACGGGTTTGTTAAAGACAACTCAAAGTGAATGGAACTTTTCAGAAGTTTAACACGATCAACCCGTTAAGGAAGAAGATAACAGGATAGCCTTAACTTGGTGTTGCAGAAAGAAAAATCATTGAGTATGAAACAATATATGTAGTGAAACCGAGCTAAAAAGAATTTCACTTCTGTAAGAAAGAACTTGTCACATACATGGTTACAAAATAAAGAGGTAAACCAGTAGTCCAAGAATAATATTCCATTCTTTGAAGAAAACATGTCTGGAGGTGTGATCATACTGAAGGTCATAAGCAAACAACCTTAGGAATGAAGTTCAATGACGGAAGTTCATAAGGTCAAAATATTGTCCTTATGAATGATGAATCAAAGGAGACTACTCAATCAAGCTATCCAACGTTACAAAGGCAAACACAAACTTTCGAGACAAATGAGTCATGACTCGATATAGGGAAAAAATATAATGGACATTACTTACAAATTGGGAGTCAACCAATGTGTTTAAATAGTCAAGGTCTCACGTTTATTCAAAACGTCCCGAAAGGAACTTAGAATCCAAGTAAGTACTGTTGAAAGTAAAACGTTCATTCTAGCAATGAGGGTCGCACTCCCTCGCACATTTTCACGAGCCTGAACATGGTAACATCGTTCTATGAAATTGTGGATTCCGAGTTGAGATTCATCATATCGTCGAAATTAATAACTATTTTTGATGGTCGCATCTTCAAAGTCTTCTTGCCATGCCACGTAGTTTTCGAAATGCATTGCCATTGCACACGTGGTCTTAAAGTGTCGTAAACGTCGTCGTACTTGTGTCGCATCGCCACTTTGGCATAGTATGCAAGACTGCATAGTTTTATTAGATCTTAGGTATGATCTCGCCATTGTGAGGATATACCAAAGTTCGAAATATATTTTTTCGTTGGTTTTATCACTCAGGAAAGTGATATTGCAGTTGTCAACTTACAACTAAGTTCTAGCACGTTCAGTCTGGCCTACCTCTTAGGCACTCTATAATTTCAAACATAGCTTGAAGTCTCGTACTTCAACATATATTTGATCAATACCTAACTCAAGCTTCATATGACTCCTACGTTCGCAACAAAGTTCAAAAGTTCCACATTTCACTTTAATAGTGGTTCTATACAATACCTCGTAATTCATCGGTCATGAATTTTCACCACATATACGTCATCCATATATTGCACAATCAACACATTTATTCGTATAAGTCATTTGGTGTTCCATAGCATAACAAACATCGTACATTAATATATGTGAATAGCAACACTCAGTCAATCAATCATCCATGGAATCGCATTTCATAAACCATCATGCTCATCTGTATCACAAACACAACTCGCAACTACACGCGTATCACTCACAGTTTCTTGGTCATGAAATTTCAACCGCCTAGGCATAAAATTTTGTCGTTCATGGAAGCAACATGTATTTTCTTCAAGTAAATTTTGCAGTTTCGTGGACGTAATAGCAAATCTCAACATCAATCAATACAAGTTCACAATCATACTTCAATATCCAGCACATTCAATGCCACCATGCCTCACTGTTAAACAAAAGCAATTGTATAATCTCATAGTGTCTCCCGGTTCATATCTTCACAACATTTTCCAAAAGCCATAGTATTTACTTATTTCCCACATGTGTTGTTTCATAGTATAATCAAGTAATCACACTTATACTTCACGTTTCACAATTCATGTAATATCAATCATTTAGAATTTCATCTATCCAAACTCATAGAAGTCCAATCACATATTCGCCGATTTTCCCTATCGGGATGTGCACAACAATATTCATCATCTTTGGCATAGTCCTATTAAGCAATTTCATATCCATGTATTTTCATCATCTCACACTTCCCAGCAACATTTTCAAAGACGTCATATTAGCTTCGATTCCCATAGAAATATCTTCATTCTCACAAGAGTAATATTCCCATCGCAATTTACAACATTTCACAGTTTCAGATCAATATTAATCAAGATACTTATTACCTCATTCTTCGTTGTTGGGCGGGGACGAGTCGTGGTGTTGAGCCTTCGACGATTTTCAACTAGTCAATTTACACATGAATAGATTTTGACTCAACAAGACTCTTGGGTCCAGAACAGAAAGAACTGAGGCTCTGATACCAAACTGTCACGACCGCCCTTCTAGGGTATAATATATGCGGCGATCGCGACTTAAACAGACTTAAATATAACAAGGAAAATAGGCTAGGGTTTCATCAAGAAGGTTTGACCAACATATTAAATGAGATATTAAGTATAAAATAAGATGAGGACCCGGGTTTAAATAATGAGTTGGGCCGGACATTAATATTCAAGGAAAAGATTAAGATATAGATTTTGACATTATCCAACAAGACTTTAAAGAAGTCAAATAACCGAACAAAATCAAGTTCAAGCCCAAAAGTAAATAGATAAAAGAAAATATCGCAGCGGAAAACGACCAAGATAAAGAGTGACGTCATGTGTGAAGACACGACGACACTCGGAGTTTCAAGACAATACTATCAATTTATTTAATTTGCTCAACACTGCCAACCGCTCGTCGCCGCTCAACCTGCACATAAGGAAAACACCTACAGGGCTGAGTACTTATAAAAATACTCAGTGGACTTATGCCGAAAACATTTTCATAAAGATTGTTATTTATCATGACATACGTAAGTAACCATCGGGGTTTAGCTTTAGAAAGGCCTGAGGCACTCAAAATCATTTCTCATTGTATAAGTCGACTGATCAGTCATTTTCCCATAGACGTTAGCCATATCTGCCAATACATGACAAGGAATGCGGCCGCAAACCAGGTCACTAGACCGGCCAGCCCGTACGCTAGCACACAATCTACCATAGGTGTACACTAATCCAAGTAGGGTTTGCGACCATACGAGGACCCGAATTCGATTTATATAACAGTGGCAAAAGTCACATCAGATAGGCACGTTAAAATAAATCACGGCATGATAATCATAGAAATTTTCATCAATAAAGCATTTAGGACATCGTCCTTATTTAAAAGAGAGTCCACCTCGACCGTTTAAACCTTAAGTACTTCTTTCCCTTTCTTATCACGCTTCGTGCACGAGTTATCACATTTAGATAATGTATATTATCAATCAGTCACAAACATCAGCTTAATATTATGCATGTCCCTAACGTTTCCCTTTTTCCCCATCTTTGAATAACACATCACGTCATCACACATATAAATCATATATATCACTTATAACAACATAGTTGTTTTTGTAAAGATAGAAATCTGGCAGCACTGCGCAACCATTGTATAAAAATTATTAAAACCTCACCCGACTTCCGTTGGGGCTAAAGTTTTACCACAATGTAGTAGACTCATCAAATAACTTCCAGTTAAAAATTCATGTCAAAATAACCTTTTTAGGTAGGTCAAATCGAAAACGTAACCTACTGGTCGAGAAAATATTTTCCGGCAGAATTGCGCAGTCAACTTAAAAAATTCACCAAAATATCATCTTATGTCTAAATGAGTGGAAATTCACACACAACACAGACGACATCATGAAGTTTACTCAGAAAAAAGAATCGAATAAAAAGGAGTTCATTTGTTTGGTCAAAAATGTGTCGGAATCTACTGTCCGAATCCACAGTTTTCAATGCTTAAAAATTCGAATTAGGGTTTTATCCCCATTCATTCAAACACAACCTTTTCATGGTTTTAACACACAAACATGCTTAAAAGAGTCCTCACACTCATGTTTTCATATAATCATACATCATTCACCAATGATTCATTAAATCTTCATACAATTTCATTCAAAACGCATACACACATACAAATACAAATTTCCACCGATTAAATCCTTAGATTTGAAATCCCTACACTCACTATATGCATGAGGAAGTCAAAAGAATGTTTAGATGGAGAGGAATGAAGAATAGAGGTTTGATTGTACCTTTGTTGAATGAAACAATCGGTAGAAACGAATATAACTCTTGATTCTTCAACAAACTCTTGGTGAATCGAAAGGATCTTGAGTAGAGTAGAAGAACAAGTGTGGGAGGAGTGGGGACGAGAGAATGGGCGTGTGAGAGAGAGTGTAGGCGTGTGGGATTGGGTGGCTAGGGTTTAGGTTTTAGTTTAGTCTCTATTTATAGAGTTGAAAATAAAATATCCCACAATTAATTTGAAGATTTGGGAGAATAAATTAAATAAAGATTTGAGAGGATTTGAGGGAGATGATTGGCGTGAATTTGAGGGAGGAAATAAGGAGGAATTTTCGAAAATCTTTGCTATTTAATTAGCCTTTGATTTAATTTGGTATTTTCACGGAGCAGAATAAAATAATACGGAGCAGAAAATTAATTAAAATCCTCCCAAATTATATGGTAGTAGGCGTGTGATTTATTTCTCCCACAAGGAATAATTTCCAAATCTTTAATAAATTAAGTTAAGGTAAGATTTGCTAAGATATTCCAATTAAATCATGGAAAGAAATAAATAAGGGATCAAAATAAATAATGAATAATTCCCACCTCCCAAAAATTGGGAGATTTCGAAATCCCCCTTAGAAAAATCATAGGGATCGATTTTTCCTCATGAAGAAATAGGATAATTAGACTTTGGATTTAATTTGGATAATTATCACAAGACAAATAATTAAATCCAAGAAAAATAGAATCCCTCTCCAATAATTAGTAGTGGTCGAATTTCTCAACAAAAGGGCAAGGTAATTATTGATGATCCTATTTAAATCTGACTCCCCCAAAAAAATATAATTTACTACAGTATATTTCATTCTGTATCAATTAATTAAAGTCATGTCATAAATCGACGAATTTGACTTGGTCAAATCAGAATTAGGTCACCAAAGTAAATACATAACAATTCGTCATTTAATTGCGGCAATCAAAGATATAAATGAAATCATCTTAGGGTTCGAAAATTAGGGTTCGAAAAGTGGGGCGCTACATGCGTCATCATCCGAAGTATAAGGGAGGCGTCGGATCCTCCTCCAGCTCCTCCAGCAAAAGGTCGAGGTCGGTATCCCTATCCGAAGTCGGCGAGGATGAGGTGGCTAGCCAGCTTGCCGGAGCTCACTTGGATAGCCCCAACGCCGGCTCGAGCAGTTCCCAACGCCGGCTGCCAGGAAGGAAACAGGCGACGGCCAAGCGCTGTCGCGCTGCGACCCCAGCCGCACCGCGACCTTCCGCTCCCGCTCACTTTGTGCCGCCTCCACCCCCCACCAGCACGTTGTGGGCCCTTTTGGGGCTAATATGGCTGATATGTCTCGAATGACTCCCGAGCTACTTGATTCACATCACTCAATGATACGAGCTCTCCGAAAAACATTGGGGATACCGCCATCGGGCTACTCTTCTTTAAATTTCCACGGATGTATTTTTTAGGATTTAATTATGTAATTTTTATTGTAGGATTTTAATTATGTAGTAATTTTTAAGATTTTAAGTATGTAATTTTTATTTTTTAGGATTTAATTATGTAATTTTTAATTTTTTAATTTGTAATAGTAGTTCGCGTATTTTTAATGCATTTAATATTGCGGAAATGTTTTAGTAATTGAAGTATTTAAATTGAATAATAGAATGGTGAGACCCCTTGAGCATACTCTTGCGGAAGAGCATGGATGTGGGTGTTGTGCTCTTGCGGAAGGACATTGAGTAAAAAATGAATAAAAGTGGATCCATGTCCACATCTATGCTTTTGTCAAAAAGCATGAATGTGGATGTTCTAATCCAAGCATGCCGCTCTTTTTGAATTCATAACTCGCAGATCTGGGTTGGATCCGAATCGTGTATTTGGGTAATGGCTGCTGGGCTGCAATTTGAATGGGCTACCTTGTTTTGGGCTTCATTTTATGTACTGGTAATATAGCCATAGTGACCTAAAGTAGTTAGGCTACTGTTGACTAAATATGAGGCGGTTTTGGTCATTGATATCTAATTAAAGTATACTATTATTAATTTAGAATTAATAATGTTAATCCAATAACAAAATACTATATTAATCAAGTTAATAAATTATTAACTATCATTATTTCTGAAATAATAATAGTAAATGTGTATTTAATACATCATTCATCCCAATAAATATGAAACGTTTGGTTTTCGGCACAAAATTTTATAGTTATTTTGATAGTTAATGAAAAGAGATGTAAAGTAAGAGAGAAAAAAAGTAAAAATTGTATTATTTCCATTTTAGAAAATATTTCATTTTTAATGAGACAATTCAGAAAGAATTGCGTTATCATTTTTAATGACATAGAGGGAGTATTAGTTTTGAATTAATACGAGTATTAAATATCTATTTATATTAGTTTGGATTTAATATGAATTACTCCCTACAATACAAGATATATTTGCTCGGGCACGAGTTTTAAGAAATTTGATCGGGCACGAGTTTGGAGTATGTAGAAAATGAGCTGTAAAGGTTAAGGGAATGTGAGTCTTAGTTTTATATATTAGTTTTATAGTGAAATGTGAGTCAAATAGTTAGTGAAATGTGGTGTCCATTACCAAAATAGTAAAAAAGCAAATGGAACATTTATTGGTGGACATGCGAAAATGACAAAATGCGACATGTATTGATGGACAGAGGGAGTAGATGATAAATTCAGTAATTGGAATAATGAGTTGTGATTTATAATTAATACTTCTTCCGTCCCTCAAGAATATCCACTCTTTCCTTTTTAGTCCGTCCCTCAAGAATATGCATTTTTTCCTTTTTAATCTGTCCTACAAGAATATGCACTTTCTATTTTAGAAAGTCTTTTCTTTCTAATGAGGTGGGAGCCATTCTCCAATAACAATACTTTATTTACTTTTTATCTCTACTTCTCTCTTACTTTACCAATTTTACATTAAAACTCGTGCCGACTCCCAAAGTGCATATTTTTTGGGACAGAGGGAGTATTATCTTTTCAAAATAATAATAATAATAATAATAATAATAATAATAATAATAATAATAATAATAATAATAATAATAATAATAATAATAATTGTGCTTCACGATGGTTTGGAATTATTATTTGATTCACATAGAATTAATAAAAATGGGTAAATTTCATTAATTAGATTAACAAATTGCGATATATTTATCATTTAGAAATGATAATATATACTCCATACAATATTAATTTGGAACTAATATTAAATATACAATTGTATTAATTTGTAATTAATATAAATTTTATCCTACGTTATTTTAAATAATAAAATTTTAATTGGATTAATGTTTTTACTCGTTGAACATTGTGTGATTACTTATGTAATACATATGCTATTTGATTTTATGCTAGTGATTTAACTATAGTAGTTAGAGACCATTTTTATTGTTGGATAGACGGCATACAATATGTGTAGTCCCGTGTTATTATGTTTGGATAGGCGGTTTCTAATATGTTTGGTCCGAATTTTATGCATGGGTAGGCGGCGTCCAGTAATTGGTTTAGAATTTAATATTAGATTTTAAATTTAACAATTTGTATCACAAATTTTCCCTACTAAATATAAGTCTTGTTTTTGAAACAAATGTATCATTCATTATAATTGTTTGATGCTCCTAGCCTTTTCGAGCTCAAGTTTTATGCCAAAGCATTTACTCTAAATTCGTAAGGCCTAGGCTCATTCTATGCATTGTTGGCTTCATGTGATGGGGTTGACTAGCTTAAATTATTTAGAGACTCCAAAGCAGCCTAAATAATTTATGGATGGATATTAATTGGATTGATAAACCAAGAATTGCAAGAATAGTCATTGCAATTGGCTTGGAGGCATACATCGTGATATTGTTGTTGTGATTCAGCAAAAGCAGGAGCTACAATAATAGAGACTTGGATCTTGGACCACTAACATTTATATTTGACAAAAATCCGTATTTTATGTTTGGGGAATAAGATACGTTAAAATTAGTGGGAGTTAATCAATATAATAAATCCTTGTTTGATTAGTAATTCGATCTTTGTTGCTTTTTCTAATTTGTTGTTTTTTCTAATTTGTTGTTTTTGTTAATAATTATGTTCAGATTAGATTGTTTTATTGGCTTATAACTGTTTAATTAATGAATACGAACAAGATGGCTTGGTCAATTTTACGATTAATTTTGTTATTTGCACTTGGTGATAAGGATGTAAAAATCCTATGAGACTTTTACTTTCAAAGGCAAATTTGTGTTCAAATTAAATTACATGAATTTCGAATCCATAGTATTTTAGTTCCAATACAATTGCAATCTTTTCATTCATAATGGCCTCTTCAGGATTTATCTCTTTATATGTTCAGGAACACCCACATGTATAATTTTATCAATATCAATGACAATGGCTATCTTAAATACATCCCCCTCATGGGTGTGGGTGTGTTATAATGCTTACTTTTCTTAAATTGCTAACTTGCTAACTTATCAACATAGTATATTACAAATGTCAATACGATCACATTAAAATATCAACACATATTTGTGTTGACATTTTACTATTAATGTCAACACAATGTATTAAAATAACAACTTAATTTTATGTTGACATTTCATTATCATCGTATTGACATTTTTAATACAGTATATTGATGTGTTAGCGAATTAGCAACTTAAGAAAAGTTAGCAATGGATCAGATTCCTCCCCCTCCCCCTCCCCCTCCCCCTCCCCCTCCATATAAATATTGATTTATCTAATGAAAAACAGAAAGCTCTTGATTATTAATTCTCTTCTTCCCACTTTTTTGGCATCTCTCGTGATCCATATGATGTGAGCAGTAATGCATGACATTTCCAGGTTTCAGGCTAACAACTCTTCAAAGAATAATATACATATGATGCATAATAATTTACATATTTATGATTCGTTGAGTGTCTGCATGTGTAGCAATATATATTAATATACATTATACTTCAATTGTTAATGGGAAATTGCATCATATTGGCTTTATGTTCACCAAAAGGGCAAGAGAAATATATGTTGGTAAACAATTGGCAGACATTCATTTGTTACTATATATAGAAGGATGGATATTCTATTTTTATGCTCGACCTTTCGAATTAAATTTAATTTCCTCATATGGTAACCGAGCTACCAACATTATTTGTTGCAATTCAGCAGTCCACGTGTTGAAAGTACGTAGTTTTTTCATTGTTTTTCTTCTGTGGTGATCGTTATGCAGGTATCCTGCCATTTAAAAGTAGAAGTCGGAAAATCATATTTATATGCTTGTGCTTTAGGGCTACATTCGTCCCACAATGGAAATCATATTTGTGGTAGGTACAAATTTTAATAAGTGGAAAGAACAATGGATTAGAAAAGTGAATCGAATATGAGGTCTATTTTTATATTAATTTTATAGAATATCAGTCAAATGAGTTAGTGGGACGTGAGACCTACTATTTATGGTAAACGTGAAATGCGACTTTTATTGTGAGACGGACCAAAATGATAAAATGTGACTCTTATTATAGGACCGAGGGAGTAATCAATATATTGAATGCATTTACCATATTTATAGTGTCTTACTCAAATATAACCATCATAACCTTGTGGTACCGTTGGCTTGTTCAAGTTCTTTGCTATGAAAAAGTAACAAATAAATCTGGATGGGTTTTGGGCGTGTAGGGTCCACATATATTCCATCCATATCAAGGTGTTCAATGTTGCAAATATAGCTATTGAAGTAATCAATTTTGTATTTTATATAATATGTTTATAGGGGTCTAAAAATCATTGTGACCAAAATATCCACACTGAGACTTCTGATTTTGGGGAGAAACAAATTTAGGAGGGATAAAATTGTCAATTCATTTTCATTTCTTGGTGTGGACTTCAATGCAACTTCATTTACCACCAAATGACTAAGAATTGATTTATACACATATCATAGAGGAACAGTGCGGGCCTAGAATTCTAACTAAGGCTCTCCACATTAGAGACATGGAACTTGAACACTAGAATTGGGGCAAAATTGAACCCATATCTGGGTGTAACATAAAACTTGAACAAGTTGTTAAACCTTCCGATTACCTAGGCATATGAAACTCATTTTAGCATTCCTAATCATAGGAAAATCAAAATGTTACAATTTTAAATAATAAACTCTATTATTTCCATGAAACATAATGGCGGGCTGGCGAAAATGCGGTTTTTGATTCAAGTTATATGGAAGAGATAACTGAACAAGATGGATCAGTTAGCAAATGTCTTTGCCACTTGATCAAGTTGATCTCACTTTCGCACGCCACCAATGTAATTTATAAACTCCCAATTTTGCACTACTTTAACAATAAAGAGGCAAGTTCGGGGTCGATCCCACAGAGAAGCTAGTGTATCAAGTGTGCGAGTAGTGAACAGGGGGTTGGCTGCTGCCACGCTTTACTTTTGGGAGTTTTTAACTACTGATTTTAACTTAGCCAGAAAAGTAACTAACTACTTGCTCAAGAGAACTTTAACTACTGGTTCAAGTAAATCTCAGACTAGAATGAAAATTAACTACTCAGAACAGTAAACACGATGATGAAAACGAAAGCAACTTTGATTAAAACTAAAATTCAGAACAGTACAGCGTGAAATTTAAACTAAGCTAACACTTCTGAACTACGAAAGCAAGTAAACCGAGGAGATCCTCGGCGGGAAACTTAAGAATACGCCGACAGATATCAAGTATTTTGCAACGCTCCTTCAATCGCCCTTTCTAACTAAGCATTACTTTATCTAAGCTATCTAGGGAACTGAACTAGAGAGCTAAACTAAACTAAAGACGGAAAGTAAAGGATCCCCCCTTCAATGTGGTGGCACATCCTCTATTTATAGGCTCGACACGACCTCCAGCTGGATAAGGATCTTGGCAGGGAATATTCGCTCATGCTGGGAGTGAGCGACTCATTGATTGCTACGTGCTTTCCTTCTAGAATGACGACACTTTTCAGTAACATATTCATGACTCAGCTCCGTCCTTGCGTCTCATATATCAGCACGTGTCCCCTTCTAGAACATTGTCCTTGATAACAGAATGATGCGCACCATCCAGCTCATTGCCTCACATGTCCTTCTTCTGGAAGCCAGTGGTCCCCTCCTTGACTGCTTGATTACCCCCCTTGATCAATTCCCCCGATTCTTGGCCTTTTTTCGCCTATTGTACTTGCTTGATCAATTTGGCCTTCTTGCCTTGGTCAAGCGGCATTCCTGCACATTTAACACTTGCTTTGCGCGATAAAACCGATCAAGTAGCGTATATTTTACCCCTAAACCGATGCATGAAATGGGCCTTATCACATAATGTCTTTTGATTTTCTATATATCACAGAATCAACATTGGGTTAAAATGTATTCTAATAAAATGAAATCGGCTTACACAATATCTTATGTTTTGAATGAAGCACACATTTTTTGAGATATTGTGCATTTAGGTATTTACTCCCTCCGTCTCCAAAGAATATGCACTTTAGGGTCGGTACGAGTTTTAATGTAAAATTGGTAAAATAAAATAGAGATGGAGAGAAAAAGTAAATAAAGTATTGTTCGAGGAGAATGAGTCTCACCTCATTAGAGAGAAAAGACTTTGCAAAATTAGAAAGTGCATATTCTTGTAGGACGGACTAAAAATAAAACAGTGCATATTCTTGGGATAACCAGGAAATCAAAAGTTTGGAGAAAAACTTAAATATCAACAATCTGTTTAAATACAAGCAAATACTTTCTTTCTATTAGAATTGACGACATTTTAATAATTGGTGCTTTGCCACGCTACACTTTCGACGGATACTTCCGCTTTAATTTAAAAAAAATTAATTTTGTAAGAAATAAGAAAATAGTAATACTCGTGTATTTATATTTAACTATAAAAATTTGAGAGAATAAAACTAGAATATTTTGAATATTCATGTATTTACGTGCAAATTCACTTTTAGTAAGCTATTCTTGTATATTTAGGACGCTAAATGCAGAGTTAAAAGTCATTTCGGCTTATTTCACATTAATTTTGAGAATTTTGCAATGCGCAATACGTTAGTAGCTGTTCCCTCCGTCTCGCAACATAAGTCCTATTTAGTATGGGCATGGGTTCTGAAAAATGTAAGAAAAGTAGATTGAATAAGTTAGTACTATATAAGTCTCACTTATATATATTAGTTTTATAATAAAATATGACTATGCGAGTAGAATAAATTAGTGGAATATGGATCATATATACTTATCATTTATGATAAAAATGAAATATGATTTTTATTATGGACCGAATTTAAATAGCAAAATATAACTAGGAGGAGGAAGCATGATGCACCTTCTATGTACAAATATAATTGACTACTCCTAATTTGAATTTGATCGCCCTTGTAATGACTTAATAATCACGCAAGTGTTGGAATAATTGAGTGAACAATTACATAAAGCTCTCTATGATGATTAACCAAGAACGACGGAGAAGGAGTATACACTGTAGAGCGGAAGCGTACCTTAGTCCATAACGAATTTAAAGGCAGAATTGCTTTGGAGCGGCTATGGATCTTCCAAACGATCAGAGACATTCTTTGCAATAGTCTGCCGAGAGAATACAGAGATATCGAATGTTCTCCTGACGTTTGGGGACCATAACCCTAGCTTATATTTATATTAAATATAAGACCCTTTATTTTCTATTCGGTCCCTCATCAAATAGAAAATCTCATATGGTATCTACACTTATTTCCATAACAAATAAATATACTTTAGCCCAAACTTTAATCTTTAATAGATCACTTTAATTGGGCAACTGAAAGATAGTCATACACATTAAATTAGTCATGTGGAATCCCAAAAATTCTAACAATCTCTCACTTGGGCAACACATGACACTAAATAAATGTGTACTAACCGAATAAGGGCTCAAAAGTGCTATCACATAGTGTATTTCCGAATAATCTTATTATCAACCATACCGGCATAGGACTAAAGAGGCAGTCACCTATTTTTTTAATGATTAAACCCATCAGTAATCACATATGCAAATATAATCAACAACAGATCAATGATAGAGTGTAGCATGAAAATTTCCTTCAAGGTGGTCATACATGCCTATTTTCAATTGGTCCTCCCAAATTCTTAATGAGATCAAATCCAAACCAAATAACACAAATAATAGACAAAACATAATACTTTATTTCTGCAGAGAATAACATGAGTTTTATAACTGCATGTTCAAATCACAATATAGAGCCATAACTAAAATTACTCCCACTGAACGAAAGTACCCTTAAACAATATAACACCTATTTGGGCTACATGCCCATGAATGACCTTGAGTGTTAGTCATTTAGTGAACGAATTTGCTATCAAATGCGATCCCTCATGCTCTATAGGTATTTGTCCATTCTGAACTTTAATTTACAACCAAGAAACTATGACATAGCAGAGCTCTTGTCGTTTGGAATACAATACTGCAGGGTTATTGTCACAACATAACTTTAGTGGTCTTTCAATACCTTTAACAATATGCAGCTTAGTGACAAAATTTCACAGTCATATTCAATAACTAGATACCCAAAACAAGTTACAAATTCTGTTGTAATGGCAGAAGTAGCTACAAGTGATTGCTCAGCACTTCTCCACGAAATGGCTCCATAGTCAACAGACACACGTAACCTAAAATGGATCATTTACTGTATTGGCATCTAACAAAATCATAATCAAAATGCCTAAAGATCTCTCCAAATGATCTGATTTCTGTATGCGAGCATGTAATGCTTAATTCTTTATAAATATCTCATAACCCGTTTTGCTGCTTCCTAATTTTGTAAGAAATAAGAAAAATAGTAATACTCGTATATTTATATTTAACTATAAAAATTTGAGAGAATAAAACTAGAATATTTTGAATATTTATGTATTTACGTGCAAATTCACTTGTAGTAAGCTATTATCCTATATTTAGGAGGCTAAATGCAGAGTTAAAAAGTGGATTGAATAAATTAGTACTATATAATTCTCACTTATATATATTAGTTTTATAATAAAATATGATTATGCGAGTAGAATAAATTGGTGGAATGTGGGTCATATATACTTATCATTTATGATAAAAATGAAATATGACTTTTATTATGGACCGAATTTAAATAGCAAAATATGACTAGGAGGAGGAAGTATGATGCATCTTCTATGTACAAATATATTTGACTACTCAGAGCATCCACAATGGCGGATGTCCCGGCGGACGTTGGACCGGCGTGCCGGACGTCCGCGCGGAACGTCCGCCATTAGGCAGCATGCATACGGATATGGATGTCCGCTGCGGACACCGGAGTTCCGCGGTTTTCTGGGACTTCCGCCATTGCGTTGACACGACGGACGTCCGGGAGGACGTCCCGATTTTTTTATTGTTTTTTGTGGATGTCCGTCGGGATGTCCGCTATTATGTAGTGGGATGTCCTTATGACGTGTCAGGAAGTATTTTTGAAAAGTCCATCGGGATGTCGGCCGGGACATTCGTCACATTGTGGATGCCCTTATAATTTGAATTTGATCGTCCTTGTAATGACTTAATAATCACGCAAGTACTCAATTTCGAAACAATAAAAATCGGACAACTCAGATTTCGAAATATTTGAGATTGCTACTGTCGTCCTTGGATAACGAGAAGACCTCAAAAATTTAATTAAGTTTGGCGCCGTCTTTATTAGTACAAACCAATGGACTACATTAACACCCTACCAAAAGGGCAAAGATGCATGTTTGGCAGTGATAGTACATTGTGTTCATATAATCATATCGTGAATCGTACTATCTCCGTTTCAACTAAGTTGAGTCGTATTTTTATTTTGTAGTGTTGTTTTTTTGAGTTAATGAAAAGAAAATAAAGTAAGAAAGAAAGACGAAAAAGTAGAGATGATTTTGTTTGCATTTTAGGAAATGTTTCATTTTTAATGGAACAGATGAAGTATTATTTTGTACTTAATATAATGTGATGTAGAAAATGAGATAATGGAATGTGATGTTCATTACCAAAAGTAGTAAAAGTGAAGTGGGAGAACTAATACAGAACAGACCAAAATAAAAAAAATGAAACAATAATGGGGACGGGGGATATCCAATAAATTAAGCTACCAACCAAACAACTAATCATGAATACTCCCTCCGTCCCACTGTAGTAGATGCGTTTCTTTTGAGCAATCGTTTTGAAAAAATGGTAAAAAATAGTTAGAGTGAAGAAAAAATAAAGTTAGTTGATAATGTAGAGGAGACTCTTATCTATATTATTATATCTCTTACTTTACTCTCTCTCCAATTTGATTAATTATTCTAATTTTCCTAAAATGAGTGTTCAAAACGAAACGCCTCTACTATAGTGGGAGGACGTACATATCTTTGTGAAACTCAATAGTTAATTGAGTTTCTTATCTATACTTGATGAAACTTGACTTAGAAGACTAAATACGTTAATTGAGTTTCTTATCTATAATTGACTAGCAAGAATTTTGCAATTTTCCCAGATTCTATATATTCATTTTCTCCCTTAGTCCTATCTAAAATGATAAATTTCTTAGTCGGCATATGATTTTTGGAGTTATTTGTTAATGTGTTTAATTGAAGAAAAAAAAGTAGATGGAAGTGTAAAATCGATAAAAAAAAAGAAAAAAAGAAGAAGAAGAGTCGTAAAATATCTTATTATTTTATTATTTTTAAAACTGAAAATGTATTATATATATTATTTTGAAGGAAAAATATAATATTTTAAAGTACTTGTAAAATATCAGGAACACAACAATTAAAGTTATGGAATTTGGAATTGATCGTTCCAACTCCACACCCTAAATTCATTAAACCTCTGATGTCACATTTCAGTAAGTATTGACCATGATTAGCGTGGAGTAGTGCTTTATTAATTATAGTTTGTTACCACCAAATTCAGGAGTAAATTGCTGGCTCATAATTACGCCCTCATTAACTGCAATCATGCACCTATAATCAATCAAATTAAGTAATTGTTATAGTATTCCGATATAGCCCACTACACTTTCACAAACCTATTGACCAATCTTAACCTTCCAGGTATAGCATTCTCGCATTATTGCAGACTAATTTTAGATACTGGTAGGCCAATTGAATTTTATTATATAAAACACTTTTTAATATAAATTATTAAAAAGAAACAATGTCTAAACATCTAATCTCGCCGACTAGTATAATTTATTTAGGTAAGGTGGCCAGATCTTTTTTGTTATTCCACAGCTGAAGTGAAGTTTAAACTTTGTGACCAATTGTATATATAGATGCCTCAATTTTTTAATTGTGGCTTTAAGATGTGATCTTGTATAATCTAAAAATCTGAGAAAGTTCAATGAATATACCTTATAAGCTTTTAGATCCATCCATCTGCATCAAATAAAATATGAACTCAATAAAATCAGCTAACTAACAACGTTCAGGTAAGTAGAGATATAATCAAATGCAAACTTTATATATTGTACAAACTTTAAGTTATGATCTGCACCGTTAGATTTCGGGATTTGATGTCAACAATGTTGATGTTGTGTTGACATTTTATGTTGACGTTATTTGTCATTTGTTGACATCAAATCTGAAATTTAACGGTCCAAATCATAGTTTGGATTTTATAGGAAAGATGCAGTTTGTATTTTAATCAAACCTTATTCTAGTAATTACTCCCTTCGTTCCACTCCAAGTGGACCATTTTCCTTTTTGAGATATATCACTCTAAATGATATATTTCCAAAAATGTAAACATCACTCTCTCTATTACTTTATTCTCTCTACTTAACTCTTAAAACAACATTATATAAAATCTTATGCCGAAATATAAATCTTCGAATGTGTGCGCATAATTCAAGGGTAAAAGTAAGAGTAAATAAATCATCTTTAATCTATAAGGTCATGTTTGGTTGACGGGAAAGTAAAGTTGGCAAGGAAAATGATTCATGTGAAAATGATTCCCGGGAATGTGATTTCTAATAACTTTACTTTCCTGTGTTTGGAAAATATCAAGATTTAAATTTTATATTTAATTTAAACACCAAACTAAAATTATACTCCTACTCATTATTATTTTTATTTGTAAAAAAGAATAATAATATAAATTTTTTAATAAATTATTAATTACAAATGATAATAATTATATTATTATATTTATTACTAGTTTAAATATGGATTATCCATCATAATATATAATAGTACTCCATAATTACAATTATAGTTACATGGAGTATTATAATCATACATGATTATAACAATAAATATAATTATTATAATTATAATTATAATTATAATATTTACTGATATTATAATTGAATAAATTTTATAATTTGAAATTTCATTATGACTTTATTGATTAATTATTAATTTAAAAAATAATAATAATAATAATAATAATTAATTATCATGTAATTTTATTATATAGTTTTATTCGAATGGAGAGAGTATTAGTTTTAAAATAAAATATAAGTAGAATGAGTTAAAGTAATGTGAGCTCCACCTACTAAAAATAGTAAAAATAAATGGAATATTTATTTGTCGACGGACGAAAATGAAAACTTGAGATATTAATGCCGAGCGAGGGGAATATTAGTAGTAGTATAAAAAGTGCTAGCATCACTTAGATTTGTGTCAAATTTAATTCAACAGGTTTAGAGTTTTCATGTTTTTCTCCACGCTCTCCTCTTGGTGTGAGCAAATTCCTCGGCTTCTGAGAAATGCTTAGAAAGCATATTAATAAATTAACTAAATAATACTATCAATCACGTTTTTCAAATGCAATTGGAACAAATGTCTGACACATTACTCCAATCCCAATAAGATATAAAAAAAGTAAAGTAGTAAAAAAATATTTGTATTTTTAGTAAACTGTTGCTATGTTAACAGAGCAAAACCGAACGAATATATAACTAATTCACAAACCGTGTATAATCATTAAAAATACTATATGAGATTTGCACACAATATGTGAAAGAATAAGAGCAGTAAACAGTTGAGCTTCTAATCCCAAAGCTACAAGCTGCTTTCTCCTAAAACCCCCACATTAAATGTCAACAAAAAAAAACATTCCAAAAATCTAATTAAGCCTCTTCCACATGAACAAAATGGAGGGCTCTTTTTCAACACAACAGGAAAAATTCCGGGGACGTATCGCAGCCATCCCTCAGGCAATTCTCCACTGTTTGAAAATCTCATAATTCCGGCCAAATCAAAGCTGCCCGGCCAAGTCCTTCCCCGCGATAAATGTACCGTGAAATCCGTAAGGAACTCGCGAAGGAAGCTTAACGGTCGCCTCCAGCTTCATCGTCTTCGCATTTACAATCTGTAGCTCCGATTTCCATCTCTTTTCGTCGTGGACGAAGGCCAGAATGTAGCCCTCGTCCTCCGCCGAGGACGAGGCCGGGATGAATTGAGGCTCGCCTCCGTATTTCTCGTCTCCATAGAAGAATTTTTCGACTTTCCCGGTTGACAAGTCGACTTTTGCGAAACCGGACACTTTCGGCCAGGGCTCGGCTATGGCCAGATAGGCGTAGCGAGTTTTGCGGCCGAGCTTGTTCCGGTTGACCAGGCCGGCCTCGAGGTTGACCTGGTGGGCCGCGGACATGATCGGCCTCCTTGTCGACTTTCCGGTCTTCAGATTGAGCCGGATTTCGGATAACACGCTCTTCAGCCCCTCGTCGCTTTCGTTGAAGATGGAGTCTGGCGGAGTCATGCAGGATCCGATGACGACGATCTCGTCTGTCTCCGGCTCCTCCCATGCATTCCAGAGATGGAAGCAGAAGCAGTCTGGCACCTCGACCCATTTAATCCCACTCGCAGATTCGGCGTACTTGTTCAGTACGCCGAATCTGGACGGCTTGCTTCTGTCGTAGACGACGGGGGAGCCGCCCCGGATCATCTCCGAAAGCTTGAACACCACCTGCTGGTCGGGGATGATCACGAAATTCTCCGTGATGGCGAAGTCATGCATCATTGTCGGCTCCGCCACCGGGATTTCGACATCGTCGGATTTTTCACCATTTTTCTGGAAGCGGAAGTATTTCAAGTACGGCTTTCGGATGACGTCGTAGCTCAGGGCGAACATTTCCCCCGTTTCAGGGTCGATTTTGGGATGGGCGATCATTGTTCCGTCGAGCTGGCCGTTGAAATCGTAACGGCCGGCGGTTTGGAGGTCGCCTGAGGGGGTGACTCTGACGTGGTAAGGGAGGTCGTCTTCGGACATGGCGAGGAGGCGGTGGTTGAAGAAGACTAGGCCGGCGTTGGCTACGCCGGTGCCGCGGGTTGGGTCGACGAGGCGGAAGAGGCCGCGGGCATAGAAGAGGAGGAGCCGGGCTATCCCCGAGTGGCCGTGGAGCTCGCCGATGGCCTTGGGGAAAATGGCCCGGCCGAGGGATCGCTCCTGGACGAGGCGCTCCGTCTCGGTGAACCGGCACGCGTAGCTAACGGTGCCGTTTTGGAACTTAACGGAGTGGATCATGCCGTCGCCGTCGAAGAAGTGGTGCCCGGCCACGGGCTCGAAGAGCGGGTTCGCGCCGTTCCGGATGTAGACGCCGCGGATGGCGTCCGGGATTTTTCCCGCCACAGGGAGGTTGTGCCTAACCGGGTGCTCGGGGACCGGGGCGAAGTTCCCGGCGATCTGGACCCGGGGGTCCGCGGTTTTCGGGAGGGGGTGGCGCTGCTCGTGGGCGGTGAGGGCGGCCTCGACGGCCTCCAGGGCCGTCGAGGCGGCCTTTTGGAGGATGTTCCATTGGGGGGTTTGGTTTTGAGGGGAGGAGATGGAGGGGGATAGTTGTTTAGGGAAGTGGAGTGTGGGGGTGTGGAGGGAGCATTTGATGGTGTGGGGGGAGTGTTTTTGTGGGGGTTGGGGCTTGTGGAAAGGGAATGAGGTGTGTGTACAAGACCCAAGTTCAGTTGCATATAATTTGGGAGTGGTCATGGCAACCTATTTTGAAAGAGTGAGGAGTGGGTGTTTTTAGGAGTGTAGACTTTGATTGGTATTTGAATTTGAGTGATTGAAGAGAGAGGAGGAGGAATAGATGTATATATAGAGCGAAATGCGGAGATGGAGGTCCACTTCTAACATGTAGGAGAAGCCCACGTGTTGGATATTGGAAAAGGGGGACTCTCTAATAAACAACACCAACTTCTTTCTTCCCACTTCGGATACTTTGTCCCACTATTCTCGGCCGCGACTGCAAATTAGTTTGATTTTATCCGGTTTTGGTGGAGCTAAGCTTGCACAGATTTCGCTTTTGGTGGAGCCAAAAGGACACATTAATTTTATATTGTCCGCTTTGAGTGGAGCCAAGCTTGCACAGACGAAAAGACCTCAGACTAAATAGGAGTGGATAACACTACTAATCCAACTTCTCTTACTCATCTGATGTGGGATGAATTTGTAACCTAATACAAATTTCCCTGCTTGATGTATAAATCTTCAAAGTTGCAAACTTAATCACGGTGTTAATCATGGGTTGTGCATTTTTTTCAGTCTATGAGCTCGAAATCCAGAGTGTGGAGTAATTCATGAGTAGCCTTTTGTGTTTTCTGCCTGGTTAATTAAACCCATACGAAACATCCATTTAAAAATCTTGATTGTGTGTGTTTTAAGATGTAAAATGTGATCATTTGTTTTGTGGGTTTTTGGATGTGGAGGTGTTGAAAATTGAGTGGAGTTATAGGAATTAGTTGGTAGTTGTTAAAGATTAATTAATTTCATCTAATTGTTCTATTTTGCTTTTAACACATCACTAGGGTGTCATGAATTAGAAGATTATCTTAAAACAGAATCGTTTGGTTGTTATATTTTGCAAACCTTGGATCTCTCATACAGTTAGCAATGTTTCTGTGGGAGCAATATTGGTATTAATCACATTCTGCTGATTCTGTTTGTTGTTTCATTTGTTCTTCACATTTACCATCTCTGGATCTCCCATCTCTGGATCTCTGATTTACTAGAAAATTCAGATTATATCTCTTTTAAATATTAGTTTTTTTTTATTTGAGTGATCGTTGTTTAACTAGAAGCGCATAACTCAAACCATTCTTCGTTACTCCCTACGTCCCTCAAGAATATGCACTTTGAGTTAAGTATAAGTAAATAAGTACTTATATTTAATCACAATTTATGCTGAATATTTAGATAAAAATCACCACTTGTACTTTTTAGCATGTCCAAAATCTTGAACCAATACTTTTCCTAAATTCAATGCCTGATGTATAACTTAAAACACCTTAGTACTAATTCCTTTATATTTTAATTTCATTAATTCATTCATTCCATTATATCCTACAAATAAATATACATACTAAAAAGGACCTAAAATTTATCTCTGATGTGTCCTCTTGCTATGATATGGGAGCTGCATTATGACTGACTGTATATTAGGAGATAACGTGGCAAATTTATAAATAAGAGAGATGGGAGATTAGTATAGAAGATAGTATGTAAGTCATGCTTTTAATGTGGAAGCTCAATGCCAAGACAAAATTATTTGATTAAAAACATTCATTGATTGGTCAATTTTCCCTACTCGTTTTGAAAAAGTTTAAATCCGCGTTGAAACCTCTCAAAGCAAAGAAAATGACAGTTTTGTGGTGACACGTGGCGGTTTAGCTTAATGCCTGAAAACTTAAATCTATGTCACATCCACAAATGTCCAACACGCTTGCTCTCTTACCTTCCCATTCCACTTTTCCCACTTTAAAATTTATCTTGTTTTTTCAGTAAATTTTGGTGATTAAGTTATGCTCCATAATTAATTAAAACTCCCTTCGTTGTATAGCAGTGGAGGCGTTTCTTTTCGACATTGAATTTAAGATAAATTGTATTAAGTGAGTTAAGTAAATGAAGAATAAAGTAGACAGAGAGATAAAGAGAGAATAAAGTCAGAGAGAGTAAAGTAAGTGAGAAAAAATGTATTAACTTTTATTGAGAAGGGAAATGACTCAACTGCTAAGAAACGTTAAAAAATAGTAAAATGACTCTACTAGTATAAAATGGATGGAGTAGTACATAAATTACACATTATTTTGAACTACTACTTTTCTCCGTGAATTGAATAAAATTGAATCATATACATTTTGTTGGTGGTTCTTTCTAACTAGGACAATAATTTCATTTATCATTTTTATATTAGAGTATAAGTTTGTGAATGTGATCTAATGCCCAAAATACTAAATGAAAATAAAATAAGGCTTACTACATGTTTTGATTTAGTTGGTGGAGGTGTCTACAAATATCTTCTAGCTGTGTTTTTATATTGATATTTTGTGTATGGATATTACTAAACGCTAAATATAAACAAAACAATTGTGGGAAACATGGATAAATTTGTTGTGATTCGTTATAGTTTATGGCCCTGTTATAAAAAAAGGGTGGCTTGCATGTCTTCTAATTGTTTACTTATAAAGAACATAGCACATGATGTTCTCATTCATTAACGCCGAATAATTGTATGAAATTTATCTTCTTTTTTTTAAACTATATTCTTTAACTAATCTGAAATTATTGCGGACATCATATCTATTTATTATATATAATTTATTCTATACATGTCGATTAGTTTGATTTTATTTTTATTTTCATAATTACTTGAGTAAAATAACAATATACCCACAAAGTATTTCGTTGAAGAAGTATCCAATTGGGTACTGTTTATGCGTGCTTACTTAACAATTAATCAAGACCACATTAAATATAAATTATTGAAGTAATTAGGTACCGATTTCCAGGAAGAATACTTTTACCATGATAAACGAATATTTAACTTAAAAATCAAGGATTGGTTAGGCCATCCACACCGCTGTCACTTATCCGTCCCTTAAATTAATATTCATAGGCCTCACTGTACTTTTTTATTCCATCTCTTTGCTAAGGGACGAAACCTGTAACCCTCCGTCACTTATCCGTCTCTTAAATTACTATTCATTCAATTTCATTTTTAAATTTTTTTTCCAACAAATTCAATTAATAAAAAACACACTTCATTAAAAATAAAATAACATTGCAACATAAAATTCGATAAAAATAAAAAAAAAATAATTAAAAATCCTAAAAAAATTAAATATACATAATTTAATTTCCTCCGCCAAAGTTTTCCCAAATGTGCTCCATTAGATCATCTTGGAGTTGGGCATGGGCGGTAGAGTCACGTGTCCTTGTCCGAATAGACAACCGTTCTTGTATAGACGGATGCACTCCACTTCGAAGCGGACTACTTGCGGTTGAGCTTCCGGGGGCTTTAGGGTCGAACCAATTTCCTGCCTCGGGTCCTTCGTCTTGGACAATCATGTTGTGCAAGATTATGCACGTATACATGATGTCGACCATGCTCTCCATGAACCACGTACGAGCCGGTGCTTTGATAATATTGAAGTGCGCTTGGAGAACCCCGAACGCCCGCTCCACATCCTTCCGAGCAGCCTCCTGCTTCTGCGCAAAAAGCGTCTGCTTTGCTTTCACAGGCCTGGTGCACGTCTTCACGAAGGTTGGCCACTTCGGGTAGATGCCATCGGCAAGATAGTACCATATTTTATAGCACCGGTTGTTAGCGGTGAAGTTGATGGCCGGCACTTTACCATCCAAAACTTCAGCGAAGAGGTCGGATTGGTGGAGCACGTTTATGTCGCTGTTCGAGCCGTGGACCCCGAAGTACGCATGCCAGATTCATAGCCGGTAGTCGGCGACGGCCTCGAGTATAATGGTGGGGTGGGTGCCTTTGTGGCGGCTCGTGTACGACCCCCTCCAAGCCACCGGGCAATTCTTCCATTGCCAGTGCATGCAATCGACGCCGCCAAGCATCCCGGGGAATCCGTGCACTTCTTCGTGAAGGCGGAACAGGAACTGACAATCTGTCGTGCTTAGCTTCCGGAGAAATTCGTGGGTGAAGGCTGCCCGGACGCCTTTGCAGAATTGGAGCAAGCACATTCTCCCACTACTGTCTCCAATGTGGAGGTATTCATCGAACACATCCGCCGTTTGTCCAGTCGCAAGCTGACGAATTGCTGCAGTACATTTCTGCAGCGTCGTGTGGCTGGGACGGCCAACGGCGTCGAACCTTTCTTGGAAGAACTCTTCCTGGGCCGCCAATGTATTTGCGATGTAGAGAAATAGCGGTCGCCGCATGCTGAAACGGTGACGGAAGTAGGTATCTCCCCACACCGGGTTATCGCAGAAGTAGTCGCGGACTAACCTTGCGGCGGCTTCCTCCCGGTTACGATGGATGTAAGTCTGGGAGCGTCTTTGGGGCGGCGCGGCTTCCTCCGCCTCCCGGCGTCGATCTTCTTCAAGTGATTCTTCCATTATTCGACGCATTTGCTCATACGAATCCATGAGATCGATTAAATTTGGGGGAAGAATAAAAGAGAGATGATTTGAGATGAAAATTGGAGAGGAAATGGAGATGGTTTCGGAAGAATAGATGTGTAGTTGTGTGTGAAATGAGGATGAATTAGGAGTATTTATAGAATAAAAAATAAAAAAAATATAAAAAAGGAAAACGGCTATAAAACGGTAATATTACCGTTTGCCAATTTTTATTTATTTTTTATTTTAATTCGATTTTTTTAAAAAAAATGATTTATTGTGTCAGCGTGACGAATCTTACTCGCGGTAATGAAATACGGGCCACCCATATAACGCGTTGTGGGTGTCCTTATCAACCATATCTTGACCGGTACTAATACAAGATTACTTTTTATAAATAATAAATTTACAACATGCGGCTATCTGCAACGACTTCGGCTGTCTCACTTTTCTTGTTTTGTTTTCTCTTTGTTTATAATATGCGACCCTATGATTTCTTGTTTTATTTTTGTTTTTTTATTACTATGATATGTTATTATACTATTTATTTTTTCATTTTGATAGTTTGACGTGTTGGATGAGTTTTGAAGAAACAATGACTGAAAATGATGGATTTTAATCACCGTCGAATGTATATCATTCTCTTGGTTTTCGAAAGAGTTAAGGTGGAAATATGCCACACCTCAATCTGAGTTTTATAAATAATGTTATGACCATTTTATGAAAATTGGTCTCAGCTGAGTGCGGGCGCTGAGTCATGTCAATGAACCGAATTGTTGCACTTAGTGGGCCGTTGAACAATGTTAACGGGGCGCTGAGCGGGTACAGTGGTTAATACGCAAAATTTGTTATAAATTTTACCTTTTGAAGCCCAATTTTTCCACATTGAAGACATACTTTGAAAAATTCAGTTCCTACCATACCTCGGGTCTTTTTTAAGCCTATAGGTACTCCATTTTATACATCAATTCATTCATCTCAAAGCTTCCAATGCATCTCATAATTCACACATAAATTCTTCCATTTTGCATAGGAGCTATGAAAATCAAGCAAGAAGATCAATGACATTTGAGTTCATCTAAAGTGTTTTCCTGGTTTGTATTTCATGTTTTGCTATTCAATTATTGTTTTTATTTATTTGTATGGAAAGGTAAACAAATAGAATTTTACGGATTGAATTGACTTTTAGGTAGTTCTTTAGCATCCACAACGCGCGCCGCCCGCGTTCCGCGTTTCGTGCCGAAGGAACGAAACGGGCGCGCGACGCCTTGCGGACATGCGTTCCGTGCCCAGGCCGTGCCGTGTGCCGTCGTCATGAGACGCGGCACGGCCTACGTCGCCACGTGCTTCGGCGACGTGGCGCGCCCCTGCGTCGTGCGTGACGCCCACTCGCCGGCCCGCGAGTGGGCGTCGTCATTTATGACGCAATAAATCTTTTTTAAAAAAAATTCAAATTTATAAAAAAAAATTAAAAATGTGTAAACGGTAATATTACCGTTTTATATCCGCTTTTTCTTTTTCTTTTTTTATTTTTTTTAATTTTTACTCTATAAATACTCCTAATTCATCCTCATTTCACACACAACTACACATCTATTCTTCCTAAAATCAACTTCACTTCCTCTCCAATTTTCATCTAACATCTCATCAAAAAATGTCCGGCGACGGCAACTCCGGCGGGTGGGATCTCAACACGTTTACCGATTGGGATACCATGTACAACACACTTGGTGGTTCCGGTTCGTCGACGCCGGGTGGGTACCAACCACCCACTTTCGACGTGGATGCATACGCTTGACCCTCCGCCCCGTGGTATTCGCAGGGATTATCCCAGATTTGGGAGGATTTCCCCGTTGAACCCACTCTGGGAGGAGGCCGAGGCGGGCGAGGAGGAGGAGGGGGAGGAGTCCGAGGCGGTGGAAGCTCCAAGGTGGAGTCGGAGGCGGGCAAGGAGGAGGAGGAGGAGGAGGAGGAAGAAGAAGAAGAAGAAGAAGAAGAAGAAGAAGAAGAAGAAGAAGAGGAGGATCTAGGCCCGCATCCGTACAGCAACAACGAAACGATGGCGGTGTACAACGCCTGGATCACCGTCTCGTACGATCCCATCATAGGGAATCAACAAGCCCACAAGCGCTTCTGGGAAAAGGTCACCGAGATCTACCACCAGATTAAGCCGAAAGGCTCTCGGAAGCGCACATATACAATGCTCCGCTCTCACTATGGCCGAGTCGACAAATAGGTCAAAAAATTCTGCGGCATCCACTCGACCGAAGCGGCGCACTACCAAAGCGGAGCTTCGGGAGCCGACATTCTGAGGGCGGCTTTGCTCGTCTACAACCAGGACACCGGCAAACAATTCAGATTTGTTGATGCTTGGCAGGCTGTCAAGGACGAGGAACGGTGGGCCGGCGGTGTCCGCTCCAGCTTGGGCTCAACCTCGAAGCGCACAAAGCACACGACGAGTGGCCAATACTCGTCTGGTGACACCGGTGAGGGCAACGGCGGACAAGAGGGTGCACCGTAGGAGTTTGCGGGTACGGCCGGCGATGACGGGGGATCAAGCCGTGCGCGCCGTCAGCCGCAAGGGACGAAGGCGGCGAAGGCGGCTAGAGCGAGGAAGGGCCAAGGCGAATCAAGCCAGGCGGGCTCGGGGGGAGGCTCGAACACCCTTATGGCAGTATACATGACCGCCACAATGGCGGACACTTCCCGCTTCTCGCCCTCCCAATACACGGCCTGGTGGAACGGAATTGTGCATATGGCAGCACAACTTGGCCTTTCGACTCCCCCTCCACCTCGACCGCCTTCGGGGGATGATTCGCCGGCGGAGTAGTTTTTTTATTTTCTTTAAATTTGTATTTTAAATTATGCAACGTTTAATTTTTTAGGATTTTAATTGTGTGTTTTTTATTTATTAGAATTTTAAGTTATAATTTTTTTATGCTGTGTGTTTTCTAATGAAGTGTGTTATTTAATTGAATTGGGTTGGAAATAAAAATATAAAATTAAATTGAATGAATAGTAATTTAAGGAACGGTTAAGAAACGGCTAAGGAATGGAGGGTTGCAGTTGTAGGTTCCGTTCCTTAGTTAAGGAATGAAGTTAAAAAGTACAATGTGGCCTGTAAATAGTAGTTTAAGGAACGGTTTGTAAAATCATGGATTAAATATGCCCGGTCAATAGATTTTGACCAAACAATAAATGTGACGAGACATTTAATTTTGTGAAATTAAATGATATAGCGTCGATCTACATTTTACGTAGATAAATGTAATATATTCACTTTCTCTAATCCGATTTCCAGTGAATGAGAAATAGTGGATTAAAGTTGGGCATAATTAGCTTTTAATTAAAGCTTGAAGTTCGAGCTTAGGGAATAATTAACTAATGTTAATTATCCCACATTGGAGAAGTAACACATCTTTTAATGTGTTTAAATTAAGTGACTTTATGTTACTTAATAATTATAGTGGATCAAGATGGGTGAAAGAGCCCACACGCGCGTACACGCGCGCGCCGCCGCCGCCGCCCGCCCGCCCGAGCCCGTGCTCGTGGTCGCGGGCCCGATCCCGATCTTGATCTTGGACTTGGATCTTGGCATTTGGTCTTTGGGCTTTGTGCTTGGGCTTGGTGCTTGGGCTTGTCCTTGGCCCAAACTTAATCTTTTTAGACCACAGTTGAGTCAGCAATCCAAGTGGCTTGACACATCGTCAAGCGTGGCACAGTCAAAGCTGCCACGTGAGAAATCCACACGCTCCATACACGAAAGGCACACTCCTGCCACAAGCCTTTAACCGATGACGGTTACGAATGAGCCATGATGAGCCTTAATGGCTTGGTTGACCCTGCACGGTGGTTTGGCCTATAAATAGGCTAGCCATTCCACCGCATTACACACACAGAAACATCACAAGCATACTTCGTCTCTGCATAAGTCTTTTCGAAGCTCTGCCCTCTTCCTCTTCCAGTTCACTGGAGCTCGTTCCACTGCGGTGTTGCAACGAACGAGACGTAGCCGTTTTATCTTTGGGGACGACACGCCAAAACCGAGAACACTACCGGGGCGTATCTCGTCTTGCGGAAAGAGGCCTTCCTCGACTCGGCTACGTTCCTGTTTACAGTTTCGAATTTCTATTGTAATTTTAGTTTCTGTTTTATTTCTCTTCTCTCGGGTTGTATTACGCCCGATTAGTGTTTTTTATAGCTATATTTCCAACAATCGCAAGACGAGATATACACTACAGAAGACCTTAGGCTTTCAGAAAATGAATTAAAAAACTTCCGAAACTTAAACCTTTGCTGGAAATGTCAACCAACGTCAACACCACCTCTGCCACCACTCCGGCCACTGCCGCATCCACTGTTCCGGCCACCAACGCCGTCGTCACTCTTCCCACTCCATCCACCGGTGCATCTGCCAATGCATCCACCATCTCGATGATGCCGACCCCTGACTTCCCAGCCGCGTCATCAAGTGTCCCATGGGTTTGGGACAACCCTTTTGGGGCATCCACTGGTTCCACCTTTGGTGGTTCGGTTAGTTCCACTTTTAGTGGTTCCTTCGGATCCTTTAATGGATCGAGTGTTGGTGCCTTCGGGCTCAATACTAGTGTTGGATCTTTCGGGATCAACACGAATGTGGGGGGCACTATGCCCAACACGAACATGGGGGGTTCTATGCCCAACCCAACCGTTGGCTCCTACGGGGGCAACGGGATAGGCTCCTTCCATGGGGTCAATCCGGCACCAATGGCACCAAGAATGATGCCACCCATCGAGAAGCCGCCAAAGTTTGGAGGTTCGGACTTTAAGAGGTGGCACCAAAAGATGTTGTTCTACTCGACAACATTGGGCGTCGTGAACTTTCTCACAGAAGACGAGCCGCCTGCTCCAAGTGACCAAGAGACGAATATCGAGGTCATGGCCCACTATGATGCATGGCACAGAGGAGATTACCTTTGTAAAAACTTTATTCTAAATGCTTTAGATGATAGTTTATACAATGTATACTCAGTTGTAAACACCTCTAGGCAAGTGTGGGAAAACCTAGAGAGAAAGTACCGTAGTGATAATGCGGGAAACAAAAAGTTTGTAATAGCTAAGTTCCTTGACTACAAAATGGTCGATACAAGACCAGTCATGGAACAAGTTCAGGAGTTCCAAATGATCATCCATGAACTTGCTTCCGAAGGAATGGCGTTGCCCAAAACTTTACAACGGGCACGACCATTGAGAAGCTTCCACCTAGCTGGAGGGACTTCAAAAGCTACCTCAAGCACAAGCGAAAGGAGATGACTTTTGAAGACTTGATCGTAAAGCTGCGCATTGAGGCAGACGTGCGGAAAAACGATCAAAAGGCTAAGGGCACTCTGGATGCAAAAGCCAACTTATTGGAGCGGGGCGGTCCCTTCAACAAACGCCCTCGCCCAAATCGTCCAAGTGACAAAGGGAAGAGAAAGCAGCCTACAAAGAAGTTTGAAGGCGACTGCTACAAATGTGGCAAAGCGGGCCACCTTGCAAAGGACTGCCGCAGCAAGAAGACAAAGCCGGCTGCCCACGTCATTGAGAAGGAGTTTAAGGACTGGGATGAAAGCGACCTCATCGTCGTGGTCACCGAAGAAGTCAACCTTGTTAACAACAAGGGTGGCTGGTATATTGATACCGGCGCTACTGCACATGTTCTCCACCTACAACAACGTTGAAGGGAGAAAAATTAACATGGGGAATCAAGCTTCGTCTGAAGTCCTTGGAGTTGGTGATGTAGTCCTCAAGATGACGTCTGGCGTCTCAATCACCTTGAAGGATGCGCTGCACGTTCCGGACATCCGGAAAAACCTAGTTTCAGGATCAATACTAGTGAATAAGGGTTTTAAACTTGTATTTGAATCCAATAAGTTTGCATTGTATAAGTTTGGGAAGTCCCTCGGAAAAGGTTATGTAACCGACGGACTTTTCAAGCTTAGTGTAGCAACACTTCGTGTTCCAAAGCCATTGGCTAATAAGAATGAAACATCTACTTCTTCCTACTTGACTGAGTGTACAAATTTGTGGCACTGCAGATTAGGACATGTAAGTTCAAATGCCATTAAAAGACTTGTAAATCTAGAGTCAATAAAGGCAAATGAAGTTTACACTATAGATAAATGTGAAATTTGTCTTGAAACCAAAATGGCCAAGTTACCGTTTCATTCAGTAGAAAGAAACACGAAACCCCTTGAACTAATCCACACGGATGTGTGTGATTTAAAGATGGTGCAAACTAGAGGTGGTAAAAAATACTTTATCACTTTCATAGATGATTGCACAAGGTATTGCTACATTTATATTTTAAGAAGTAAAGATGAAGCAATAGAAGCGTTCAAAAATTATAAGAACGAACTTGGTTGTAAAATCAAAACGATTCGAAGCGATAGAGGAGGCGAATTTGTAGCCCCGTTTGAGGAGTTATGCAACGCAAGTGGTATAATTCATCAAACAACTGCTCCATATTCACCTCAATCTAATGGTGTTGCAGAATGCAAAAATCGAACTCTAAAAGAGATGATGAATGCACTGCTACTCAGTTCAGGATTACCACATAACATGTGGGGGAAGCTGTTTTGACAGCTAACTATATCTTGAATAAAATTCCACTAAAAGGTAAGGATGTCACTCCCTACGAGTTGTGGAAAGGAAGAAAGCCATCCTACAAATACCTCAAAGTGTGGGGGTGTTTGGCAAAGGTAATGGTTCCTCCGCCCAAAGAAGTTACAATCGGACCTAAAATGGTTGATTGCATCTTCATTGGATATGCACTTAACAGTAGTGCATATAGATTTGTTGTTCATAAGTCTGAAATATCGACTGTGACTGTTTGAACAACAATTGAATCGAGAAATGCTGTATTTCTTGAAAATACATTTCCTTGTAAAAATCAAGAGAATGTAGCATCTAATTCTAAAGCAAGAATTGAGGATGAAATAACAAGCTCTAACTCATTAGATAAAGAGCCCGAATCTCGCAAGCGTGCTAGGCCTGATCCAAATGAGGCAGTAACGAGACAAGGCAATAGGGTTAGACACCAAAATCTTTTGGTCCCGACTACATTGCCTTCATGTTGGATGAAGAACCAATGTCTTTGAAAGTAGCCTATGCAGGCCCAGACGGGCTGCATTGGAGAGAAGCTGTTCAAAGCGAAATTGACTCAATTTTGCTAAACCACACTTGGGTGTTGGTTGATCTTCCCGAATGTGCTAAACCTCTAGGATGTAAATGGGTCCTTAAAAGGAAATTTAAGGCTGATGGAACAGTTGATAAATATAAAGCCCGACTAGTAGTCAAGGGTTTTAAACAAAAGAAGGACATGACTTCTTTGATACGTACTCACCTGTAACGAGAATCACTTCTATAAGAGTGCTTCTCGCGATTGCTGCATTGCACAATCTTGAGATTCACCAAATGGACGTAAAATTGCGTTTCTAAATGGTGAACTCGAGGATGATATCTATATGGAACAACCTGAAGGTTTTGTAGTACCTGGACAAGAAAATAAGGTCTGCAAACTGGTTAAGTCCTTATATGGATTAAAACAAGCGCCGCTCCTGTTAGGGTTTTGTATACTAGAAATCACCTTTCGAGTGATTGTATACTGTAAAACTCTAATTGTTATTTTCCAATAAATGCAACAGATTATTTTTTGTCATAATGTTGTTATGTTTTACATTTAATGGTTGTTTATTGCATATTTAAATGTATAAGCAAACGTAACAAAATCTAAGTCTTTGTTTTAGTAGACCGGTTGTGGGCGTCGTCCAATTTAAGGTAACACGACCAGTTCTAAACAAAGAAAAATAAGAATTTCACAACCTAGATATGCCTAGACTACCTATCGTGAAAGGTTGCAATGTCAGTCCGATTATTTCTAAGCCTTATTGAAATAAGATGACGTTGGTGTGGTATAGCACTGAATGGATCTAACAGCAAGACGAGTCTTTATGCTATCTACTGAAAGACGAGGTCTTGATAATTAATTTCTTAATCAATGTACGTTAGCATTGAGCATACGATATTGAGTATCTACTACTTTGACTTACCAAAGGTGCGGGTTTTTCATCACCCAACGATCCAGGTGTATTGGGTAGTGGCGATCATTATCTAGCGGTGCTAGGATTGCTATTACGTTGAATCGTGCGCGAGCAGAGTCTCGTTTGATAACATCCACAAGAGGAGCTCGAAATAAGGTTTTATTATTCAGAACCTAGCTAGTTGGAGTTTAATTACTCTATGAATAATAAATAAGAGCTTCTTGCTAAGTCCACTCTTGGAGATTAAAATATGTTAATTAATTAAGTCCATAGCAGACAATAATTAATTAATGGATGTTTCTATCTTAAGTGCGGGAAATAAATTAAATGCAATTAAAGGAAACCCGGAATACCTGTAATTTCGGATTTGGAAGGCAGTGCAATATTACTTCTGTAGTGGCTGCTTGTAATATTCCAATATAAGCTTATATTAAATTGTGGGTTCAATTTAATTAGTAAAAAACTAATTGGGCGAGGCCTGATCCAAATTCTTCCTTAGATCCCTGACTGGGCCCAATATGTTACTTATATAAATAGGAGAATAAAGGAGACAGATAATACACTTTTTTTCTATCAAATTTCGTCCCCCTCTAGAGAGAGAGTTAGAAATTTGTGCTTCCTCCGTGAGCAGTTTCTGTCTTCGTTATTCAAGTCCTAGTACGTTGTTGAAATTTGCCCACACAAATATCAGCGTATAGTCCAGGACACCAGTCAGAAGGTCCGAGGTCGAGTATTGAAGATCTTCTTGTGGAGAAGACGCAAGCTATCTTCGATTCTTGATCGAATCAACGAGGTAATTTGGCTAACTCCGTAGTATGCATGTTTTAGGGATTTTATATTCTAAAGCATGATTTTAATTCAAGTTATGAGCATGATACATGTGATAATTACGCGAATAGAATTTGTCTAAATAATCTGCTAAATATATCAAATTTATGTGATCAGTAATTTATGCACGCTTCTGCTACCAACCCCTTTAGCTCCAATGACACTTAAAATTTGATAATGTAATGTTATCAAATGGATTTAAAATCAACGAGTGTGACAAGTGTGTCTATATTAAGAATACTAATAACGGATATGTTATAGTATGTCTCTACGTTGATGACATGTTAATCATGGGTAGTAGTACCCGAATGATTAACGAAACTAAAGCCATGTTGAAAAGAAATTTTGACATGAAGGACATGGGTCTAGCCGATGTAATTCTTGGAATGAAGATTCTAAGAACATCCGAGGGAAACACCTTAACACAATCTCACTATGTGGAGAAAGTGCTAAAAAGATTCAATGCTTATGACAGCACACCGGCTAATACGCCTATACAACTAAATGTTCACCTTAACAAGAACAAAGGCGAACCTGTCGCACAAGAAGATTATGCGAAGGTTATCGGGTGCATTATGTACTTGACTAATTGTACGAGACCCGATATTGCTTGTGCCGTGAATAAGATCGCACGCTACACGAGTAATCCAAGCAAAGAGCATTGGAAAGCTCTTGTAAGGGTTTTGAGATACTTAAAACATACTCAAAATCATGGGCTGCATTTTGCTAGATATCCCCCGGTACTTGAAGGGTACTGTGATGCAAACTGGATATCAGATAATAAAGACTCACTTTCCACTAGTGGATATGTCTTTACCATTAAGGGTGCTGCTGTCTCGTGAAAATCCACGAAACAGACCTGTATAGCCCGATCAACCATGGAATCTGAATTCATAGCTTTAGACAAAGCTGGTGAGGAAGCCGAGTGGCTTAAGAATTTCCTCGAGGATATTCCATGTTGGTCTAAACCTGTACCTCCGGTGATGATTCACTGCGATAGCCAAGCCGCTATTGGAAGGGCAAATAATGGCTTGTACAACGGGAAGTCTCGACACATTCGTCGACGACATAACACCGTGAGACTCTTAATCACATCTGGCCTGATTACAATTGACTATGTGAAGTCAATAGATAATCTAGCGGATCCGCTAACCAAAGGGTTAAACCGTGATCAAATGAATAAGTTGCTAGAGGGAATGGGTTTGAAATCCACAAACTAACGAATTGTCATAATGGTAACCCAACCATGATGACTGGAGATCCCAAGAACTTGGTTCAAAGGGACAACTAAGCTATGAGAGTTCATGAGAAACACTCAACTATATCTATTCCCTAGAGAGCAATAGAGTGTTGGGGAACTTGCCTAGTGGTAAAGGCTAAGTCTATGACTTTTAATGGTTCTTAAGGATCTCAAAGAGACCAAGTATGGCAAGGTACTTGACTAAGAATCACCTATGTAAGTGCGAAGTGTGGTCGCTTCATAAAACGCACTTATGGATCCAAAGTGGTGTCCAAGACCGCAATGGACACAAAACGTAAGAATGGATGAGGTTGAGGTGTTTAAGCATTAACACCATTGTATCGGTGCATGCCGTGGGGGATTAGTTCAAAGCATCGCGCTACTAAGCCGCCTTTGTATCCGATGGTGTCGATTGTGGAGGGTTCAAAGCCAACAACTACCTATCCTTATGCTTATATACCTCTCGAGGGTTGAGCTTGTGTCTGCATGCATATGCATTTGGCTATTTCCACTCATGTGGGGGATTGTAAAATCATGGATTAAATATGCCCGGTCAATGGATTTTGACCAAACAATAAATGTGACGAGACATTTAATTTTGTGAAATTAAATGATATAGCATCGATCTACATTTTACGTAGATAAATGTAGCATATTCACTTTCTCTTATCCGATTTCCGGTGAGTGAGAAATAGTGGATTAAAGTTGGGCATATTTAGCTTTTAATTAAAGCTTGAAGTTTGAGCTTAGGGAATAATTAACTAGTGTTAATTATCCCACATTGGAGAAGTAACTCATCTTTTAATGTGTTTAAATTAAGTGACTTTATGTTACTTAATAATTATAGTCGATCAAGATGGGTGAAAGAGACCACACGCGCGCGCCGCCGCCGCCCGCCCGCCCGAGCCCGTGCTCGCGGGCCCGATCCCGATCCCGATCCCCGATCTTGATCTTGGACTTGGACTTGGACTTGGATCTTGGCAATTGGTCTTTGGGCTTGGTGCTTGGGCTTGTCCCTGGCCCAAACTTAATCTTTTTAGACCACCGCTGAGTCAGCAATCCAAGTGGCTTGACACATCGTCAAGCGTGGCACAGTCAAAGCTGCTACGTGAGAAATCCACACGCTCCACACACTAAAGGCACACTCTTGCCACAAGCCTGTAACCGACGACGGTTACGAATGAGCCATGATGAGCCTTAATGGCTTGGTTGACCCTGCATGGTGGTTTGGCCTATAAATAGGCTAGTCATTCCACCGCATTACACACACAAAAACATCACAAGCATACTTCCTCTCTGCATAAGTCTTTTCGAAGCTCTGTCCTCTTCCTCTTCCAGTTCGCCGGAGCTCATTCCACTGCGGTGTTGCAACGAACGAGACGTAGCCGTTTTATCTTTGGGGACGACACGCCAAAACCGAGAACACTACCGGGGCGTATCTCTTCTTGCTGAAAGAGGCCTTCCTCGACTCGGCTAAGTTCCTCTTTACAGTTTCAAATTTCCACTGTAATTTTCGTTTCTGTTTTATTTCTCTTCTCTCGGGTTGTATTACGCCCGGTTAGTGTTTTTTATAGCTATATATCCAACACGATTAAGGAATGGTGGGGGAACAGCGTAGTGGATGCTCTTAATGTTCGATGATTAGAACTCCGTTTCACTTTATTATTCTTTGAGTTTATGTTCGATGATTAGAACTCCGTTTCACTTTATTATTCTTTGAGTTTTTGTTCAATTGTTTGGCTATTATCTTGATTGATGTGAATCGATGATTATTTTAAACTATAAAATGTAAAGAGATGCCCGACCACATACATATAAAACCAAACTATAAAGGGTCTATAACATTTAGGTCACAAGAGAAGAAGATCTCAGTTGATTTATTTTAAAAAGATTTCACTTGCGACATTACATCTGATACAAAGTTTTTGAGATCAAGAAAGATCGGGAATAACTATTACTACCATCCTTGTTTATTCCTTAAATATCTCCCATGTTGTGTCGATAATACATCACAAGTGTCTCCCCATCAAATATTGTCCACAAAATATTGTCTATTTTATTTTATTTTTTTACATTTTTTTTTAAAATTTTCACTTTTCACTTAACTTATTATACTAACTTTTTCAACTATTATTTTTTCATATATTATAGAATACGCACCGAGCTAAATATAGACAACGACATTTGATGGACAAAAGTACAAGGAAGGAGTAATAAAACCACATTGTACACGTGTTGTTTTATTTGTAAATACATTGTGTATATTGATAAGAAGAGGTAAGGCGAGTGTAATTTCTAATCTATTAAAATTTAAATTTAATTTATTTTCAGTATATTACTCTCTCCGTCCACCAAAAATAGGTCACTTTCATTTTTTCACTCTTTTTGAAAATAATGATAATAAGAAGTAGTTAAAGTGGAGAGAAAGAAAAGTAAGAGAGAGAATAATATAGACAAGAGACTTCTCTACATTATTCTCTCTCATAATTTACTTTCTCTCCACTTTAACTATTTATTACCATTTTTTCAAAACGAGTGCAGAAAATGAAAGTGACCTATTTTTCGTGGACGGATGGAGTACAAATTAAAGGCTAATGAAAGGACTGTTTTCAACCCGCCAACAGTTTTACTGTTTAATGGGTTGAACTAGATAAATAAAAAACTGTAGTATAAAGTAATTAAAGATTTTCTTCTCTCCGATCAATTCCTTAAAGGGTTTCTTGGTATGATGGAATGGAATGATGAAGGAATGGAATGGAGATGAGAATGGAATGACAATTCCATTCCATTCCATTCTTGTGCTTGGTAAGCACAAGGAATGCAAAAGGAATGAAATCTTTATTCCTTGATTGATTCCATTCCTATGTTTGATAACTACAAATAATATAGAAATGAAAAAGAATGGAATGAAATATGAATAATTTATATGTTGATTCTACCAAAAAAATTAATTTATTAAAAAATATTTTTGCCAAATACTCCATTTTTCTTGTGTGTGTATATGTGGTGTTGTGTATGTACGTGTGGCGGTGTGTGTGTATGTGGTGTTGTGTGTGTGCATATGTGTTACTGTGCTTATGTGGTGGGGGGAGGGTGTGCGCGCGCATATGTGTTACTGTCAGGGACGGAGCCAGAAGTTCTTTGTAAGAGGGGCAGAAATATACAAAAATAATTTAAACATTTAAAAAGGGGCATTCAATGGAAGATTAATACAAAAATTTCTCTAGCTAAGTTATACTTATATATATGTAGTTAAATACGAGCCGGGGCATTTCCCCATCTAGCATTAAGTAGATTCGTCCCTGGTTAGTGTGTGTGGGTGGTGGTGGTGGTGGTGGTGTGTGTCACTCAATATCGACCCAACCCAATAAGGTCAAACCCAACCCAACCCAACCCGAAATCATCGTGTTCTTATCGGGTCCCAACCCAACAGATTCGTGCGAATTTCGTGTCATCTAAAAAAATATTGGTCCTCTTTTAATGACAGTAAGTTACTATACAATATAGCTTGACGCTACACGATAATGACCGAAATATGATATTATATAATTAAAATTTAGTATTACACGATAAAAATATCATATTATAAAATTAAAATAATTAATTTAAATAATTTTTAAATCCAAATAATAAAATTAAAGTATATTAAAATTTACTCTAAATTAAAAAGTTAAAATAATTAAAATAATTATTTTTTAATAAAATTTAAGTATGTAGTATTATTTTTTTATTATGAAAAATAATTAATAATAGTACTAATCATATTTTTACTAATAAAAATAATGTATAATACTTTTTTAATTAATAAAAATAATCAAAATAATTAATTTTTTTCTTAACGGATAACCCAAATCGGACCCAACCCAACCCAACCCAAAATTTTCGGGTTCTTATTGGGTCGACCCTATAAGGACCCAAATCCTTAACGTGCTTGTTCGTGTCGGGTTAACTTCGTGCAGATTCGTGTCGGATTATCGTGTTGGATCAAAAATTGTCAGCCTAGTGTATGTGCATACGTGTGAGTATGCATGTGTGTGCGCGCGCCTATATGTGTTAGAGTGTGTGTGTGATTTTTCAATTATTTAAAATTTTAAAATTTTAATTTATTATAAAATTGTGATGATATTAAATTTAAATATAATATAAAATAATATTTTTGTAATTTTGTTAAAATTTAAAATAAGAAGAAAGGTAAATGAAATAGAATGGAATGACCATTCCTCAGGTAAATGGATGGAATGACTATTCCCATGTGGAATGGAATGACCATTTAAAATGGAATGGTGATTCCTAAGATAAAAATTTACCAAGCAAAGGAATGGAGGTAGGAATGTCATCCATTTCCCCATTTCATTCCATCATACCTAGGGCTGGGTCGATACGATATATCGTATCGAAAACGTTGTGTCGTATATCGACCAATGATTTTCTCCACAATTTAACTTTTCTAAAAGTATTGATTACACGAGAACTTCATTTTTTTATTTATGGTTAAGTGAACATAAATTTAAAGGCCGTGCCATGAAGGACTTGAACCCGAGACCTTTGGTTATGAGAACTTCATTCTCAATAATAAAAATGATGACAATATTATACTGAAATAAAATGTCCGTTATTGAGTTGTCATCATAAAGAGATACTTCCTAATATATAAGCATGTTTTTATAAATGTACATTCCCCTTCTAAAAATGAAAATTACTATTATGAACAATAAGAATTTTAATAAGTGATTCGTAATATGTCCAATTTAAAATGTACGGTGATTATTGAAAATTGGGTGGATCCTTGCTAAACTATTTTTTAAGCACTACAACTACTTGCAAGTATGATAAGGTAGAGATAGTATAGCTAATGGTAAGCACATGATTGTCGAACTCAGGGAATGCTATCACAGGTTGACTATCTAATAATAGGCTTCAATCACTATTTAGAGACATAGTGGTTGGTGTGATCATAAAAGAAAACCGTAAATAAAAAAAATTAAAGAAGTGTAGTAAACAATTGCATATTTGAATATTTGAGAAAAACAGATGGAGATAAGGGAATTTTTCAGTTATATGCGTACATAATTATGGTTTATACAAAACACAATTACGATATCCTAACGCAGTTCATGCTTAACTAGAACTGATCACATATGTATTGCTCATCGACACAAAGTAGATTAAACACTAAGGTTGTCAAACTTAAATTATTAACTCCAAAAAGCTCAGTCAAATCCTCAAGATGTCCTCATTCTCAATTAATAGTACCTTTTTAGAGGGAATTAATTGTAGTGTTAACTAAGTCCGTCTAACATACAAATCCTCTCTCGATTACTTTACATGCCAAGAAATCATCATAGAATGTGTCAATGAGGCGTTATCGAACAACATAGAATAAAGTATAATAGACAAACGGATATCATAAAATAGGAATCGTATATACCAAAATCATTACTAACACATCCCTATAATTTTACGGATTTGGCTACTAATAGATAAATAACAAAAATCCATAGTGTGTAGGGAAATCATTGAGAACATAAAAACTACTAAGAATCTTGTATGTTTTGATCTTCTCTTGAATTTCAAGTTTCAAACTCCAAGTACAATAAGACTCTCAAGTTGTACCTACTCTCAATTAAAAGTACCGTTTGGCTCTATTTTGTACATTTTCACAAAACATGTCAAAGTACCCAAAAATTAAAATATGCAAATAATGGACATGTAATACAACTTTGACACTCAAAATGGACCAAATAATGGCCTTAAAATAGTGCAAAATCCAAGCGTATCAGCTGGGCACGCTCCTACGATCGCTGCTGGTCGTGTCCTTCTTTTAGGCATAAATTCCAAGGCGAACCGCTGCTTCTTCGGCGGTAGATGAGCCCCGGCGGCTGTTGGCCGACGCTTTTGCTCTAGACTTCTGAATTTGACTTTTTTCTATCTTTTTAGACTCTATTTTTCACATTTCTCACAAAACACGTCAAAATACCGAAATAGATAAAACATGTAAATAATGGACATGTGATGCAACTTTGATACTCAAAATGACCCAAATATTATCCAATAATATTCTTAAAATAGAGCGTATCAATCCTACCAAAATCATTACTAACACATCCCTATAATTTTACGGATTTGGCTACTAATAGATAAATAACAAAAATCCATAGTGTGTAGGGAAATCATTGAGAACATAAAAACTACTAAGAATCTTGTATGTTTTGATCTTCTCTTGAATTTCAAGTTTCAAACTCCAAGTACGATAAGACTCTCAAGTTGTACCTACTCTCAATTAAAAGTACCGTTTGGCTCTATTTTGTACATTTTCACAAAACATGTCAAAGTACCCAAAAAATTAAAATATGCAAATAATGGACATGTAATACAACTTTGACACTCAAAATGGACCAAATAATGGCCTTAAAACAGTGCAAAATCCAAGCGTATCAGCTGGGCACGCTCCTACGATCGCTGCTGGTCGTGTCCTTCTTTTAGGCATAAATTCCAAGGCGAACCGCTGCTTCTTCGGCGGTAGATGAGCCCCGGCGGCTGTTGGCCGACGCTTTTGCTCTAGACTTCTGAATTTGACTTTTTTCTATCTTTTTAGACTCTATTTTTCACATTTCTCACAAAACACGTCAAAATACCAAAATAGATAAAACATATAAATAATGGACATGTGATGCAACTTTGATACTCAAAATGACCCAAATAATATCCAATAATATTCTTAAAATAGAGCGTATCAATCCTACTATGATAAATAGAAGTGGTTAAATTTTTTTTACACAGTATCCAGTTAGATAATTTTGAGAAATTTTTTGCATAAGGGAGATTAATATTTTTTGAAATATTTACTAATATACCCTATTTATCTTTGATTAGTTTTTTAACTTTAATTGATCATTGTACTAAGGGGTTAATAGTCGTTAATAACACCAAATTATGGCACATTCCCGGTTTCTCTTACGAATTTAAGTACTACTTCAATCAAATAACAACTCACAATGAGTTTTCTGGCCAAGTAGACATTCTTATGTGGCTCATTATTTGTCAATTTGACTTATCTTCTGAATTAAAAAGGGAAAATGATTCCACCTCACATCTCTCACTCACCTCCCTCTCACATCACATTGACTCTCTCTCTCAAAACTCTCTCACCACAACTTGGTTAGACTGCGAATCATTTTAGATCTTTTATACTAATAAAAACTCAATTATTCTCTTAATTTTAATTGCCAATATTTCCGGTAGCCAAAATTAATTAATCGATAATAAGTAGATGCATGCATATAATGTGGTCTAGAATAATGTTAAGATATTACTTCCTTAAAAGCAATCAGTAGTTATATGTAATTAATTAATGATGCATCTGACTTATTTACACTGTATTGTTAACCAAACTATGGCATGATGAATGGATCTTTTACATTTAATGATTGTTTTGCATATTTAAATGTTATAAGAAACGTAACATGTCAAAGTCTTTATTTTAGTAGACCGGTTGTGAGCGTTGTCCACTTTAAACAAAGAAAAGCAGAACCTAGATAGCTATCGTGAAATGTTGCAATGTCAGTACTCATATTTTCTAAGCCTTACTGATATAAGATGTCATTGTTGTGGAATAGCACTGAACTGATGTAACGGCAAGACATGTCTTTATGCTATTTACTGAAATACGAGGTCTTGATAAATAATTATTTCTTAATCAATATATTTAGCCATCGGCATACGCTATTGATTATCCAATAATTTGATTTATCAAATGATGCGGGTTTTTCGTAACCCAATAATCCTGATATCTTGGGTAGTGTCTATTAATATCTAGCGGTGCTAGGACTGCTATTATGTTAGATCGCGCCCTAGACAACTCTGGTTTGATAATGTCCTCAAGAGGATTTAGAAATAAAGTTTTATTTTTCGTAACCTAGCTAGTTGGAATTATATTCCATGAATAATAAATAAGTTTTTCTTGTTGAATCCACTCTTGGAGTAAATAAAATATAATTAATTAAGTCCATAGCAGACATTATTAACTAACTAATGGAGATTTTTATCTTAAGTACGAGAAATAATTAATTTAATGAGAAAACTCGGATTACTTATAATTTCGGATTTAGATGGGTAAGTCAATATTATTACTGTAGTGACTGATAATAATATTCTATTTTATGTTTAAATTAAATTAAGATTCAATTTAATTAGTGAAAAGCCAAATAGGTGTGGCATACATCTGAACCTCCATATATCCCTGATTGGGTCTAACTTAATAAATTAGTGGACCGAACATCTCGAGAAACTTTACGTCTATGATTGGATGATCAATTACTTCTTGACATGGTTTTGAACTGTTTTATTTGGAAACTTCAGAAAAAAATAAATACACCTGACCTGACATAATGTTCGATTTTCTATTATTCCAAGTTTCTAACTATAAATCGTAACAAGTGAATCAAAACCTTGATTGAATTGCATGTGCAGCGCTTGACTGCCGCATAGCATTATAATGGATCAAATCTTGGCTCTAACCGATCTTTATTTGGTGTTGTGCAACAACATAAATGGTGCTACTATCTAAATAGTACTCAGAAAATATGCCGGCAAACGGAAAATATATAATTATAGCAATATCCAAGATAGTGTAACGAGATAAACTACTCTATAAGTCTCATATGCCATTTTATAATGAAATCCTATCAAATTATATCATGGTATTAAAGTGGTTAACATACTATAGACTAAATTTAACTAATCTAACGATATATCGGACTGAAAACTCTAAAAAATAGTTAGTCCAGCAATATATTTGAGCTTTAAATTTAGGCATGTTTGACAGAGGGATGGTCCAACCCAATCTGAAGTTAAACTACATCAAGATTCACTTTGAAGGACTAAGAGATGATGTTGGCAAATGAAACATAAAATAACTAATGACAATATCATACATCTATGTGAAGAAAGAAATAACTGATACTTAGTAATAAGTCTCATGGCTCTAATACTACTAATAAATCTCATGGATCACTCATCCTTTCACCAATTAGTTTGAGAATTTAGCCCTATCAATTTTTTATTAAAATATAATCTAGATGTGTAGTTTTTCTTTTGCATTAATGGAAATATATTTTACTTGTTATTAGTGTTAACATATAAAAATTGGATACTTTTAAAATGTTAGGTTTTGCTGATGCCAAGTTTAGTCCAGATTCGTGGAGATTAAAGTAAGCATTTTGCAACAGAGTAATATATTATTTCAATTCTAGAAAAATAGACTAGTTCTACGTTTAAATTAGTTCTTTCTATAAAAAATGATACTTCCTTCTTTTAGAAATTATCTATCTCCTACTTTATCAATTATTAGATAAAAGTTGTGTTATTTTATAATATGCTTGGTTTTCTGAACTAGGTAATATGATCTTATAACATAGGAAAAAATAAAATAAAAATGAAAATGATAAATAAATAAAGGAATAAGGATGATACGACCACTATATGAAAATGACAGGTGTATTATGAATTCAATCTGTAGAAGGTGGGATTGGTGAATATGCATGTTGATGGGACATCCCCAAACAGTTAAATCAAGACTATACCTACAACAACAAATACAACTAATTCTATTTAAAATGACTTTATTATAATTTTGCTATTGGACCCCACACCCAAATGAGATAATGACAATACCATTTCCAATTAATGGAAAAGAAACTTTTTTTCGGAATAAACAAGTCTCTCCAACGCGATTGGATAACTAATTACGTGATGTTTTAATGTTTATAGTTATTTTTACTAATATTATTTCACCAAACATCAATTTTAGTCAAAGATTATCGCTAACATTGTTCTAGAAATTATAAAGCGCCGAGACCGAATTTAATTGAATGCTTATATTCTATACGGCATTGAAATCGTGTTATCCTAGAATTTTACTCTTATTAGGAGTAATGCTTTAAGTAGGTTTCGGGTCAAGATGAGCATTGGTTTAAAACTTTAATTTATATTTTTTATACATTTTATTTTATAGTATTTTTTTTATACAAAATAATATAGAGAAACTTTCATAATGTTTCGTTTAATAGCTCAAACATACGAAAAACTGGCCCAACTTTAAGAATCAAACGATTTTACCATGAACCACTCGGTAAATACCATCCCATTAAAGAAAATAAACCCTCACATCTAAAAGTTACACATTTCAAAGTTTCTCACGACGATGGACAATACTTCCCCTTTGTTGTACTGTGGCCATGTCAAATGGTGCATCGAGTGAGCAAAGTGGCTCGGTTAGTCGCGGTGCATGGAGTATGAAGTCGGTTGTAACCGATTTTGGAAGCTTCTGCTGCGATCTCAAATATAAAATCATGAAGCTTATTATTTATGTTAAATTCTCTAAATTCTGTCCCACATCGACTTGGTGAAGATCTCATCTAATCTATATAAGTGTGGATAACCCTCCCCCTTATGAGGTCTTTCCAGGGGTGAGTGACTCATTTCTAATATGGTATCAGAGCGGGCCCAAGTCGATGATGGTTTTCTCTTTATCTCTTATCTACCTCACGAGTGGAAGACCGATGTCCTTTCCGGCCCACATCGATGATGGTTTCTCTTGCATTGCCTACCCACGTGATGGAAGGGTGAGTATGATACGGAGTTAACTACGACTCCGCGTGAGGAGACCCCGACAGAAGATGGTCGGCAACACTTGGAGACCGAAGTTCCGCGTGCAGAGGAGCCCGCAGGCGACTTTGCGACGACGGAGGAATGCAGGGGACCGGAGGCAGATCCTAGGCACATTGAGCGACCTCGGAGGCAGAGGAAACCGGTCGTTCGATACGGCGACTTCGTCTCGAAGTAAGGAGGCGGCAGAAGAAGCGTGGAGTGGAGCATGATTTCCTAGATTAGTTAAACTTATATTTTTGTTAATTTTTATTTCTTTTTAGCTGCATTATGGACAAATCTTATTAATTTTTAGAGTCGGGCCCATTAAGCCCCTTTCCGGGTTTTCTTGTCGATTCTTTCCCGGATCGCAAAAGAGAGTCGAATCGTCTAGGGTCCTTAGATATAAAAAGGGTCGAATGCTATGAATTATCATCAAGAAAATACATATTATTTGCCCTTGTTTCTGCGTTTCCTTTCTTTTCCGCTTTACCAAACGGAGCTGATCTCGGGGAGAGCCCGGGACGTCCATCGTTCACGTGTGCGTCGTCGACACCTCGTCGTCGACCGATTCTTGTTGAGGGGATTACCCTTAACAATTGGTGCTTCCATTGTTGATCTCATGTCTGATTTTCAATCTGCTGTGGGACGAACTGACCCTATGTGTTCGTTGCCATCGATAACAGATCCGATTCTCGTGCCGGCAGAGGACTCCCCACCTCTGGACCCAATCCGCACCATGCTGGAACATCTGGTCGCCAGCGTCGGTAGGGTTGAGAACCGCTTGGATGATTTGGAGCGTCGGCCTTCGTCGAATCGGCAGCAGCAGCGCCAGGAGCCTGCCCCACCGTACAGCAGGCCCCCTCTGCAATCCTTGGAGATGACCATGGCCTTTGCGCCTCCGTTCACGGCGGTTAGCGTGACCATGCCGCATCTACCGGCCAGCGGTGCCTTTCCTGGAGGGTGTGACGGGCTTCGCCAGAACCCTAGAGGCCCATCAGCCTCTTGGCGGCCCGGCCCAGCCCAACGGCTTGCGATGCAGGAGCAACAGTCAGCGTGGGCTCTGCCACCCACGACGCGGACCCCCCCGGCGTTGGATACGTGGGGTTCTCACTTTGGTGATGATCCCGGCCAGCGAAATAGATCATCGTGGGATCCTCCCGGAACCCGACAGTAGCCACAATTACCGTTCGGGGACAAGCCCTCTGGATTACTGATGAAACCTCCGCGATTCGACGGCTCCAACGTCGTCAGTTGGATATCGAGGGTTCAGTTCTACTTTGATCACTTTATGCTTCCGGAGGATCAGCGTCTACATTATGCAGTTATGCTATTCGATCCACAGGTAGCGCAATGGGTTTTTAACTATCGCGAAGGCAACCCGACGGTGGGATGGAGTGAGTTTCTAGAGGATGTCCGCCGTAGGTTTGACCCCAAATGTTTTGTTGATTATTTCGGTATGCTAGCGAAGTTGCGGCAGACGAGCTTGGTGGCGGATTACACTGCGGAGTTTGATGGGATGTTAAATAGAGTGCGCGGGGTTCTGGAACACCGATTGGTGACTTTGTATGTTGAGGGGTTACAGCAACCGGTCCGGAATCAGGTGAAGTTTCAGTACCCACCATCGGTGGCGGCCGCTATGGCACTTGCGGTGGAGTTTGACGCGGCTATGGAGAGACCGCCGGCGTAGCCGCCCTTTCAAAAGCGGCAGTGGCAACCTCGGGACTCGAGAGCGCCATCGGGGAATGGAGGCAGTCAGGCCGCGCAGCATGGGTCTGACCCTTTACCGGGCCGCCCTATTCCTTCTCAAACCGCGGATTACGCGGGGATACCGGTGATCAGGGTGACTGCGGCAGAAAAGGCGGAGAGAACTCGGAAGGGCCTTTGCTGGTACTGCCCGGAAAAATGGATACTAGGATACGCTTGCAAGAAGACATTCCTGGCTTACATGGGTTTTGATGAGGGCGATCAGGAGGTGGTAGAGGAGGAGCCCCCGTCGGAGGAATTGGTCGCCGCCGACCTCTCGCACATTTACGCGATGAAGGGAAAGCCGCGAGCAGGTTCTATGGTTCTTCAGGGACAGATTGGGTGTGAGCCGGTTCAGGTTATGGTCGACACGGGCAGCTGTCACGATTTTTTGCACCCCCGTGTCGCCGAGAAGTTGAAGCTGCCACTGACGGCAGTGCGACCGTTCAGGGTATATGTCGGGAATGGGGCTTCCTTGGTATGTTCTTTTGCTAGTGTGGATACGAAGCTCCAGATTCAACAAGAGACCTTTTCGATAACACTACACATTTGCCCATACACGGGCCGGACGTGGTGCTTGGATTGGAGTGGTTACACTCGTTGCAACGAGTGACGAATGACTTCGTGGCTGGCACGATTGAATTCTTGCGAGATGGAGTGCCGGTTTGTCTCAGAGTGGCCCCAACTGGGCCAAAGGAGGTGTCTCTCCGCGCAACCTCGCTTTTGTTGCTACACGCGACTGACGCCCATGTTTTCGAGTTAGTACAGTTACCACCAGCTGGGGATGTGGCCGAGGAAGAAGCAGTGTTTCCGACGGATCTTCCGGCCCCTATAGTGGCCATTTTGGTGGACAACCGTGCGGTTTTCCGGGTTCCGAAAGGGATGCCTCCACCTCACCCCTTTGACCACAGGATTCACCTGTTACCCAACTCGAAACCAGTAAATGTCCGACCCTACAGATATCCATATTTCCAGAAGACAGAGATAGAACGGCAGGTGTGGGAAATGCTTGACTCGGGGATTATTCGACGCAGTCACAGCCCCTTCTCATCGCCAGTGCTCCTTATAAGGAAGAAGGATGGTTCTTTCAGGTTTTGCATCGATTATAGAGCTCTTAATTCCGTAACAGTGCCGGACCACTTCCCAATTCCGACAACGGACGAACTATTTAATGAACTCGGGGAGGCTAGAGTGTTCACAAAATTGGATCTTAGGGCGGGATATCATCAGATCCGAATGCACTCGGAGGACGTATTCAAAACTGCATTCCGGACGCATGACGGACATTTCGAATTCTTGGTAATGCCGTTTGGGTTGACGAACGCCCCGTCCACCTTTCAGGCAGCGATGAATGACATCTTTCGGCCCCTGCTTCGACAGTCGGTCATCGTATTCTTTGACGACATTCTCATATACAGCCCGACTATGGAGAGCCACATGACTCACTTACAGGAGGTGCTTTCTATCCTTGCGTCGCGGTGTTTCTTTGTGAAGTTATCAAAGTGCACCTTTTGTAGCACAACGGTGGATTATCTGGGCCATTTGATAGAGGATGGGCAGCTGCGAGCAGACCTAAGCAAGATAGAGGCCATGGTAGCGTGGCCAGTTCCGGTTAATATCAAACAGTTGCGCGGATTTCTGGGGCTCACAGGTTACTACAGGCGCTTTATTGAGGGATACGCGTCTATCGCAGGGCCATTGACCGAGCTACTTAGAAAAGATGCGTTTCAGTGGACACCCAGAGCAGAGGAGAGCTTTGTCGCTTTAAAGGCGGTCATGACATCGGCTCCTGTTTTGCGCTTACCCAACTTCAACAAGACATTCTTTTTGGAGACCGACGCATCAGATTTTGGTGTCGGTGCAGTGTTGCTCCAAGATGGCCATCCTTTGGCTTTCTTTAGCAAGAAATTGGGTCCAAGACGGCGAGTTACGTCAACCTACCACAAGGAGTTGTATGCGATTGTGGAGGCGGTGCAGAAGTGGAGGCAGTACTTGTTGGGTCGAGAATTTGTTATCAGAAGTGACCAGAAGAGTCTGAAAGAATTGTTACAGCAGGTGATCCAGACTCCTAACCAACAGTTATATGTGCGGAAGTTGATGGGATACAAGTTCCGTATAGAATACAAAACGGGAGCGTCGAACAAAGCGGCTGATGCACTATCCCGCCGCGATGCTGATGGACCTACCCCAGACGCCGAGGCATTGCTCCTTACAGCCGTGAGTCACCCAATCCCGGACATCATGGAGATCTTGCGTGAGGAGAATCGCACATTGGGAGAGTTGTTGGAGTTGCACATTGCAGTCCGGACGGGTAGCGCGAACCCTCACTTCTCGGTCGCGAATGGAATGTTGTATTTCAACAGACGGGTGGTGGTTGCAACGTCGTCGGCAGCAAAAGAGGCACTCCTTTATGAGCACCACAGTACACCGATGGCGGGTCACCCAGGGGTCGACCGCACGTTCCGTAGACTGGCCGCGTGCTTCTTCTGGCGACACATGCGCAGAGATGTGAAGCGTTTCGTGGAGGCGTGTTTTGAGTGTCAAACGACGAAGTACTCCACGCAGAAACCTGCGGGCCTATTGCAGCCATTGCCAATCTCGTCTCAAGTATGGGAGGACGTCTCGATGGACTTCATCACTAGTTTGCCACAATCCCGGGGGTATACCACGATATTGGTGGCGGTGGATCGTTTATCTAAATACACACACTTTGCACCGCTTCCGGCACGGTTTGACGCGTGGAGAGTGGCAAACATATTTATTGATACGGTGTGAAACATCACGGGTTTCCGAAACGCTAGTGTCGGATAGGGACCCCATATTTCTAAGCGACGTTTGGGAGCATATGTTGAAATTGAGCTGCACTAAGCAGCACTTCTCGACGGCCTATCATCCTCAGTCGGACGGCCAGACGGAGGTTCGGAATAGAGGCCTTGAGCAGTATCTTAGGGCGTTTGTGGCGGATCGCCCGGCAAAGTGGGTTAATTTTTTACCGTGGGCGGAGCTGGCGTTGAATTGCTTCCACCACGAAGGTCTGGGCACGTCACCATTTCACGCGTTGTACGGTCGTGAGCCGCCACCTCTAGTCGCAGTTTATCCTTCACCATCAACGCCACCAGACGTGGCGCGCGACATTCAGCAGAGAGGGGAGTTGATCGTTGCCTTGAGACGAAATTTGGAGAAGGCACAGGTTCGTATGAGAACTGCGGCAAACCGTCATAGACGGCATTTGGAGTTCGAGGTAGGGGATAGAGTGCTCTTGAAGTTGCAGCAGCATCGCCAGCACTCTGTAGCTCGCCCAATTTCGGTGAAGTTAGCACGCCGATTCTACGGCCCGTTTGAGATCATAGAACGCATTGGGCAAGTGGCGTACAGATTGAAGCTGCCGGCGGGGAGTCGAATCCACGACGTGTTCCACGTTAGCTTGTTGAGGCCGTTTGTGGAGGGGTCGGGACCTGAACCGTCGGAGTTTCCTGGGGTGTTTGCTCGTGGTCATCCCATTGCCCGACCGACGGCGTTATTGGAGAGAAGAACAGTATGGTGTGATGGAGCAGCCACGGAGGAAGGCCGCGTACAGTGGAGCGATGACGGGGGAGCTGCACCGACTTGGGAGCCAATGTCTGTGATCGAGGGTCATTTTCCGGAGCTCCTTGCGGACAAGGAGCTGCTTAACGGGGAGGGAGTTGATACAGAGTTAACTACGACTCCGCGTGAGGAGACCCCGACAGAAGATGGACGGCAACACTTGGAGACCGAAGTTCCGCGTGCAGAGGAGCTCGCAGGAGACTTTGCGACGACGGAGGAATGCAGGGGACCGGAGGCAGATCCTAGGCACATTGAGCGACCTCGGAGGCAGAGGAAACCGGTCGTTCGATACGGCGACTTCGTCTCGAAGTAAGGAGGCGGCAGAAGAAGCGTGGAGTGGAGCATGATTTCCTAGATTAGTTAAACTTATATTTTTGTTAATTTTTATTTCTTTTTAGCTGAATTATGGACGAATCTTATTAATTTTTAGAGTCGGGCCCATTAAGCCCCTTTCCGGGTTTTCTTGTCGATTCTTTCCCGGATCGCAAAAGAGAGTCGAATCGTCTAGGGTCCTTAGATATAAAAAGGGTCGAATGCTATGAATTATAATAAAGAAAATACATATTATTTGCCCTAGTTTCTGCGTTTCCTTTCTTTTCCGCGTTACCAAACGGAGCTGATCTCGGGGAGAGCCCGGGACGTCCATCGTTCACGTATGCGTCGTCGACCGATTCTTGTTGAGGGGATTGCCCTTAACAGAGTAGCCCATTTCTAATAATATATTTATTTTTAATCCATTTCGACACTGTTGGGTCCCTGGTGGTGCACACCCGAACTCCACATTAGTATGATATTGTCCGCTTTGGGCAAAGCCCTCACGGTTTTGCTCTTGGGGTACTCCCCAAAAGGCCTCATATTAATGGAGTTGGGGTAGCCCATTTATATGCTTGCAACTCTTGTTCATTCTCCGATGTGGGATATGGTTTGCTTCACCACAATCCTCCCCTCAAACCAAGACCACCAGACCAAGACCACATGTTTGTGTCCCATGTTACAGGTCCACAGGTCACCACAGGTCTTAGTCGAGCTCACGCAGAGACATCGGAGAACTTACAAGCGCAACCACCGAACCCCGAGCCACACAGGCCCAGCCCCTGAACCAGGGCTCTGACACCACTGTTGGGTATCGGTGGTGCACACCCGAACTCTACATTAGTATGATATTGTCCGCTTTGGGCAAAAGCCCTCACGGTTTTGCTCTTGGGGTACTCCCCAAAAGGCCTCATACTAATGGAGTTGGGGTAGCCCATTTATATGCTTGCAACTCTTGTTCATTCTCCGATGTGGGATATGGTTTGCTTCACCACAATCCTCCCCTCAAAACAAGACCACCAGACCAAAACCACATGTCTGTGCCCCCACGTTACAGGTCACCAGGTCACCACAAGTCTTAGTCGAGCTCACGCAGAGATATCGGAGAACTTGCAAGCGCAACCCACCGAACCCCGAGCCACACAGGCCCAGCCACTGAACCAGGGCTCTGATACCACTGTTGGGTTCCCGGTGGTGCACACCCGAACTCCACATTAGTATGATATTGTCCGCTTTGGGCAAAGCCCTCACGGTTTTGCTCTTGGGGTACTCTCCAAAAGGCCTCATACTAATGGAGTTGGGGTAGCCCATTTATATGCTTGCAACTCTTGTTCATTCTCCGATGTGGGATATGGTTTGCTTCACCACAGACACAATTTATTAATCTTAGAACCCAAAAGTTGCTAATAACTTAGTTGGGAAGGAGGGAGTAAGTTTTATGATAAGATACAAATTCTAGATAATGACTACGAATTCGTAAAGATTCACTTATTCTTCGTTAGGGATATCAATGTAAACCATAACGTATGGATTATCTCTATTAACTCACCCACGTGATGGAAGGGTGAGTGACCCATTTCTAATAATATATTTATTTTTAATCCATTTCGACACAATTTATTAATCTTCGAACCCAAAAGTTGCTAATAACTTAGTTGGGAAGGAGGGAGTATGTTTTATGACAAGATACAAATTCTAGATAATGACTACGAATTCGTAAAGATTCACTTATTCTTCGTTAGGGATATCAATGTAAACCATAACGTATGGACTATCTCTGTTAACTCGCTAAATTTAGAGAGTTAGGGTTGAAAACTTTTCCGGCCTAATTAGCTGCACCCGATTAACTAGTAGGGCTGATTCGTAACCCAATAGGTGTGCTAGGTGGGTTGACTCTACTTGCAACAATTGCATATTTTTTCACTTTATTTGATAATTGAGTCTATAAACTTGAGAAAGTTGAATAAATGGGCAATGTTTGGCACCACTAGGAACATGATTAACGGTCGGCCAACATGAACTAAGCCTGCATTAGAAAGAGCTTGGACGAACATCATACCTAGCGGTCCTCCGAGCCAACGGCGCATCTACATAGGAACAAGGGGGTACTGTTGTACCCCCAAAATTTGTTGTTAATAGTATTATACTTAGAGATAAAACCAACATTCAGTACTAGCCTAGAGGTGAGAAACACAGTATCTATACCTAGAGGATTAGGTTCAAATCCTCTCTCCACCATTTCCTTTCCTTTCCTTTAACTTCTCCCAAGACTTTGTATGTATTAAAAGCAATGGTTTTCAACTCAATTTATTTAATTCTTATTTAGTTTTCGTTTATTATTCACTGTTAATAGATATTCTCTACATTTTCGCTAACAACTTCTCCTAAAATTTTGAATTAATTCAATACACTTTGACATACTCTTGTCAAATTTTATTTTATTCATCTATATTTAATATTTGATATTTACTTTGTTCTTAATAATTTATACAATTAACTTTTATATAATACTCTAGTCTTAACTAACAAAGTATCTATGTGCATAATTCAATTATTTTTTTTAAAAAGAATTTTTTTATGAAAAAAGTAAAGAGAAGATTTTAAAAAACAGAAAAATTGTGAAAACAAAACAAATAGAACTAAAAGGATTTGCTAAAATTTGAAACTTTAAATCGTTATAACTATTTTTCGCACCCCAATATCAAAAATCATGGATACACCACTGTTCCGAGCAGGGTCTATGGCCACCGAGCCACCGGCCGAGACACTCGAGAGCATTTAACGGTCAGCTAACTTCAAGTTAGCAATGTAAACCTATTAGTGAACGCTTTTCAGATGTCTTAGGAACTATTTTGAGTTACATCCATATGATGTTTCACAAACCCTTACATGTAATCTACATTCTTTGTTATCCAAGAGATGACTTAGAATAATGTGGAAATTCATTGTAGTTAGATAAACTAAAGCAGTGAAATCTTATTGATGTAATTTATCTCATTGCATGATTTATATAATTTGTTCGATTACCTTGTGTTTGGTTATTTTGTTATTATATGTTGGTTATAAAATCAAATTCAAAATCCAAAATTGTTCAAATAGTAGATGTTTATTGCTCATATAGTCAGTTTGCATATTACACCTCATGTTTCAATACTTTGTATTTGTCTTTAGCGAAATTAGAATTATCTGGTTATAGTTATTTTTTAGTGATAATAAAATGTAAATGAACTTTTTTGGTAAATTAATTTGCATTTCAACTGACATTGTAAAATGGTCGGAAAACCTTAAGGAATTAATGTCGTACAAATTTTGAAAAAATTAAAACTCTTCAAATATTATAAATTTTAATAAAAAAGTCACCCCATTAGTTTTAAACCTTAGTTGGAAAAGTTCCTTTTACACTTTATATCACATAGTAGGTTGATGATATTCGAGGTAAGTATAGTCCATGTCATCATTACTATCATGAGATGCACTTCAATTGAACTTCCATTAATAGCATTTCAACATTTTTATAATAGCTATAGATTAAAAGTCTTTAGATCTACATTGCATATAAAAATTTAAAATTTGGGACTAATGCTTTGATACTCATTAATCTATTAATCACTGGACCTAATCCTTTACAATATCACATATATCAGAAATAGTACTCCCATTAAGAGTATACACAGTCGCACAACATTAAATTTTTACCCATGTGGCACAATTCAATACAGTATAACATAGAAACGATCAAACGATAATGATCCATTCATATATACCCTTTAATTATTTATTACACTCATCCTTCCAATTAAGTTGAATTAAAACTTTTAAACATAAATATTTAGAACCTATGTTAAAAAGTAAGAGAGAAATAAAGTAGGCAAGATAAAAAAGTGATTGAATGTTTAGTTTTTGTCATGTTTAATTTTTGTCAAAAAAAAAGACTCAACTTAGTTAGAACATTAAAAAAATTTTACTTCCTCCATCCCTCTATAGTAGAGGCATATCTTTTCGGCACGAGATTTAAGAAAAATTTGTTTTAAGTGAATTAAGTAAAAGGAGAATAAAGTAGAAAGTAAAAAGGTAGAGAGAAGAAGAGAAAGTAAAGTAAGAGAGAGGAAAATACTTTTTGCCAGAAAAGGTAATGACTCAGCTATAATGGAACAACTCTAAAAAGAATATAACTCAGCTACTTAGAGACAGAGGGAGTACAACTTAATTTAGTTGGAACGATTGGAGTAGTATTCAGTGTGAAAATTGACAATTGCATATTCAACTTAGTGCGTGAATTATCTTCAATACTAGTTGAGTCAACAATATTTAAACAAAAAAATGTACTAGTACTTTAGAGCACCCGCAACGCGGTGCCGTCGCCGTTCCTATGCCGTTCCGGAGGAACGGTTTCGCGGCGGCACGCGTTGCAGCGTGCGTTCCGTCGCCATTCCGTGCCGCCACCGTTCCCATGCCGTGCCGCGTTTCGTTCCTCCGGAACGCGGAACGAAACGTTCCGCCACGCGCCGAGGCGACGTGGCGGACTCCCATTAGACGCGTGAAGCCCACTCGCTGCCCCGCGAGTGGGCTTCGTCCCGATGACGCAATAATTCATTTTTTTTAAAAAAAAATTCGAATTTAATAAAAAAAAAATAAAATTTTTTTTATTAACGGTAATGAGACCGTTAATTTTATAGCCGTTTGGTTTTTTTTTTATTATTTATTTATTTACTCTATAAATACTCCTATTTCATACTCATTTCAATCACAAACACACATCTATTTCTCTCTATTTCCACCCCAATTTTCATCTCAAATCAACTCTATTTTCCTTCTCCCAAATTTAATCAAACTAATGGATCCTTATGAACAAATGCGTCAAATATTGGAACAATCACTTGAAGAAGATCGACGACGGGAGGCGGAAGAAGCCGCTCCGCCCCAACGTCGCTCCCGTATGTACATCCATCGTAACCGGGAGGAAGCCGCCGCAAGGTTAGTACGCGACTACTTCTGCGATAACCCGGTTTGGGGAGATACGTACTTCCGTCGCCGTTTCCGCATGGGGAAACCGTTATTTCTCCACATCGCGAATACTTTGGCAGCCCGGGAAGAGTTCTTCCAGGAAGGGTTCGACGCGGTCGGACGTCCCAGCCACACGACGCTGCAGAAATGTATTGCAGCAATCCGCCAGCTTGCGACTGGACAAACGGCCGACATGTTCGACGAATACCTCCACATTGGAGATAGCACTGGGCGAATGTGCTTGCTCAAATTCTGCAAAGGCGTCCGGGCAGCCTTCACCGACGAATTTCTCCCGAGGCCAAGCACGGCCGATTGTCAGTTCCTTCTCGACCTTCACGAAACAGTGCACGGATTCCCAGGGATGCTCGGCAACGTCGATTGCATGCACTGGCAATGGAAGAATTGCCCGGTGGCGTGGAAGGGGTCCTACACGAGCGGCCACAAAGGTACCCACCCAACCGTTATACTCGAGGCCGTTGCCGACTACCGCCTTTGGATCTGGCACGCGTACTTCGGGGTCCCCGGGTCGAACAACGACGTAAACGTGCTCAACCAGTCCGACCTCTTGACCGAAGTTTTGGATGGTAAAGCGCCGGCCATCAACTTCGTCGCCAACAATCGGCTTTATAAAATGGGGTACTATCTCGCCGATGGCATCTACCCGAAGTGGCCTACCTTCGTGAAGACGTGCAGTGGGTCTGCGAACCCAAAGCAGGCTCTTTTTGCGCAGAAGCAGGAGGCTGCTCGCAAGGATGTGGAGAGGGCGTTCGGGGTTCTCCAAGCGCGCTTCAACATCATCAAAGCCCCGGCTCGTACGTGGTTCATGGAGAACATGGTCGACATCATGTATACGTGCATAATCTTGCACAACATGATTGTCCAAGACGAAGGACCCGAGGCGTGAAATTGGTTCGACCCCGAATCCCCCGGAAGCTCAACCGCAAGTAGTCCGCCTCGAAGTGGAGCGCATCCGTCTATACAAGAACGGTTATCTATTCGTGCAAGGACACGCGACTCTAGCGCCCACACCCAACTCCAACATGATCTAATTGAGCACATTTGGGCAAACTTTGGCGGATGAAATTATTAAAATTGTGTACTTTTATTTTTTTATGATTTTAATTGTGTGCTTTTTATTTTTTTAAGTTTAAGTTGTAACTTTGTTTTAATGTTGTGTGTTTTTTAATAAAATGTGTTTGTTTTTTTAATTGAATTGAGTTGAAATTAAAAAAAAATGAAATTGAATGAATAGTAATTTAAGGAACGGTTAAGGAACGGTTAAGGAACGAGGGTTGCAGGTTCCGTTCCTTAGTTAAGGAATGGAGTAAAAAAGTACAGTGGGGCCCTCAAATAGTGGTTTAAGGAACGGTTTAGGAACGGTATAGGAACAGCGTTGTGGATGGCCTTAGTCAATATTGAAGTTGATTTTGTTCTCGAGCTGAAGGATTACAGCACATCCAAGTCTAAGGTCTACCACTGAAATAATAATAACATTATTAATAAAATACTCCCTCCGTCCCATAAAATATGTGCACATTCCATTTTCGTCTGTCCCACAAAAATATGTACATTCCATTTTTAGAAAGTTATATAAATTTAATAATGTAGGTCCCACTATCCACTAACACTGCTTTAACTATCATTCGCTTCCTCTATCTTACTTTAACATACCATTTTCCCATTCTCTCTTACTTTACTAATTTTTTCTTATTGCCCGTGCCATACCCATTATCCATATTTTTATGAGACAGAAGGAGTATTAATTTTATTCCACAAAGTGAAAATCTGTTCATTTTAGTCTGTAGCATAGAAATTTAGTTCACTTTAATAGTTTGTAACTTTAATTTATTTGAATGAGGTGGACCATATTCTTTATTTATATACTTTAATCATTTTTCTTTCTATATCTTTTTAATTTTACTAACCACTATTAAAACATATAATGTCCCAAAGATCTCTAGTGACGGATTTTTAAAACGAAACTCGTTACATTGAACACTGAAAAACGATGGTGATGGATTCGTGAACCGAAAGCCGTTGAGTTGAACACAATTAAAAATGATGGTGCAGGTGACGGCTTTAGCCACTGGTCCAACTAGATGGCGAAGGCAGTGGCATTGGTGCCTCAAGTTATCGAGTATGGATATTAGGCATGCACAAGGGTCGTAAACCGCCGGTTCCGGGCCCGAACCGGCGGTTCAAGGGTCGAGAAATTGCCGAACCTGAACCGGCCCGCCTAGCTCCCTGCGGTTCCGGTTCCGGTTCAAAAAACCGGCGGGTTACGCGGCGGTTCAAAACCGCCGGTTTTCGGCTTGAACCGCCGGTTCTGGGCCGGTTCGGCGGTTCGACGAATTTATTTTTATTTTTTTGCATTTTTCAACTTTTCAATTTTAATCAAATTAAATTACACTTTTCAAGTTTGTTTTTGTATGCAATGTGAGTAAATAAAATTGAAAAAAATACGGCTAAAGTTGCAATTTTATTGAAATTGCATGTTTACAAATTACACGTTACAAGTTACAACAATTACAAATTGAAAACATATGGCGGTCTTGAAGTCTTAAACAAAATTTAAATACAAATGAGACTACTAGTGAAGAACTAATTACAAATGACAAGAAATGACGTTGAAGTTCTTAAACGTATAAGTGTATTATATATATACTCTTAACCGGCGAAGAAGATCTTTCTACATAACTAAATTAAGGACACCTTTAGCAATTCAACTTTAAATGTTGAGTTTCGTCTAACAATCAACAATTATAGTAGAATTGTCAAAAGTTTCCCTCATTTAGCCGTATAGAGAAATATACTTCATCGACTAGAGTATATACAAATACAATTATGTAATTGTATTTGCATATTTTTAAAGTAGGAATTAATGGGAAAAAAAGAAATAAAAGAAAAAGGACTTGAGCTCAACTTAAATTAAAAAATTTAAGTTGAGGTGCCTACGTATCCCAATTGCTCATTTGCATTAGGGAATCAAAGTCCACGTAGTTCTCTTACCTTACTTACCTATTTGGCTTGGCCGGCGGCGGTTGACGGTTGGCCTAATCTTCATCCCCGGTGAATTCATCTTGTGATCCCTCTTGACAATCATTTTCTTGTTCTCGGACGTCAGCTTTGGCCCAATCATCAAGTAACATCACGGCTTCCATATTTTTCGCCGAGAGCTTACTTCTTGATTCATCCAAAACGCGCGAGCCAACACTAAAAGCGGACTCGACGGAGACGGTGGAAGCCGGAACAGAAAAAATCTCCTTGGCCATTGAAGCAAGGATGGGAAAATCTTTCTCGTAGGTTCCCCACCAATCGAGGACGACAATTTGGGCGGGAGGAGTAGGACCTTCATCACCAAAGGAAAAGAGTGATTCAAAATATAAATCTAATTCACTGACCATACCTGAGGACCTTCCGCCGGTGCTGTAGTTGTATAGGTCGGCTAGTTGGGATTGCGCGTCGGGGTCATCATAATCGGCTTGAAATGCAAAGCCATAGTTATGTTGTGGAGGAGGTGGTCTTCTGACTTGGTGAGTGGTGTTATACTTGGTTTCATATTCGGTGTAGAGAGAGCGCAAGTTATACTCGAGGTTTTGTTGCACAGCTGACCGGTCCGGGAGGTTTATTTGAAAGGTTTCTGAGAGGTCGACTCCAAATTCGTCACTGGTATCCGATTGGATTGCTTGAAGGGGACCAAGATCAATTGAACTCAAATTGTTATAATAAAAATCTAAAATTCTAGAGGTACCTGCTAATTTCCATTTTGGATCCAATACCTTTGCAATCAAAAACACGTTAGGAATCTCACTGAAATACTTGAGCCATTTTTCAATCATATAATACAAAACGCACATTAACTCGGGAGAAGAGGAAGCATTTTTCATTGCAGTTTTAAAACCAAGGGATATGTATATGCAATGCTCCAAAACACGAACAACAGTGCAATAATAAACACCCGACAATTCAACAGTAGCATTTTTGAAATATTTGAACAATTTAAATAAAGCCAAACTGTTATCCCAACAACTATGCGAAAGATATAAATCACGGTAGGGGTTAGTTCTATAAAAATCACATAAAGCATCTTTATGTGTCAAGGTAGAATTCAGACAATCATATGTCGAATTCCATCTATGAGACACATCCATAGTAAAATTCGTGTACCTGACATTCTTTTGATGGCAATATTTCTTCCATGCTTTGCCAATAGCTGGCTTTTGATGGATTAATCTAACTGCATTTCTAATAGGAGAGACATGCTTTTGCCATAATTCAAGCGCATCCTGTACACATAAATTTAAAATATGGCAAATGCATCTTTGATGAAAATACTTACCTCCAATTACCGGTGTACAAGCCGCAATCAAATCGGCAATACTTGCGGTGTTGGCAGTTGCATTATCAAAACCAATAGAAAATATCTTGTTGCATAACTGAAACTCATTCAACACTTGTTTAATCAAAGAAGCAATTTCGGGTGCAGTGTGTGGACTTTCAAATTCTCTAAAACCAATTAAACGCTTGTTCAAAGTCCAACTGTTGTCCACAAAGTGAACCGTAATACCCATGTATGAATGACGGTTAAAACAATCCGTCCAAACATCTGAGCAAATGTTCACCCTGTGGCCCATGTTAACTAAATAACGTGATAATTCTACCTTTTTCTCCAAGCACTGCCGAACGGTAGATCGTTGCACGGTCATTCGACCTATTCTTTTGATTGCTACATTCAACCCACTTTGCATAGTAACCTCAAAACTTTTGTCATCAAAAACATTAAAGGGCATATGCTTCATAGCCGCCCATCTAGTCATTGTATCATCAAAATTCTTTTTATCATATTTAAATAGAGGCGCACCTGACGAACCCGAGCAGGCGGGTTGGAAGTTTAGTTGGCTTTGGGTAGAGGCAGTGCCGCATTCTACCGGATGCTTTGCCACTAAATGGCGACGGAGGGTGCCATATCCACCACCGGCGGACCATTTGTACACTTTATCGCAATAGTTGCAGTAAACATGAAAGTCCAAAGTCTCTTCTTGAGAGTTCGGATCGTGAGAACTTGGAATCACCACCGCCACCTTCTTGTTGTGTTTGATAAAAATGTCCGATTTCAAAGCTTTTGCCGTGTTAGTGGGTGCAGGGGGAGGCATCTCCTCATTTCCGCCGGTGCTAGAAGGAATACGAGAATGCGATCTATCCTCGTTGTTGTCCGAGTCCGACGATATAGTAACGTCGAACTCCTCATCTTGTTGGGAACGACCTCCCCTACCCCCACCTTGTTGCATTTCAGCAAGTAGCATGGCGGTCCTATGATCTTCTTCCATCTACAAATATTATGTACGTAGAAGTTAAAAGTATGAACGCAAAAAAAAAATTAATGAAATTTTGTGCATGTGAATTGGAAAACAAATTTTTCATTACTTACTTGCATGCGTTCGGCTGCCAATCGGGAAACCTCTTCCATAACATCTCGACGACTAGGTCGTCGAGATTTTGAGGGACGCGTAGTGCTTTGATCTTGGGCTATTCCCTTGCCCCGATCACCACGTCCCGATCCACCACGAGAAGAAGACATATTGAATATATTGATAAATGAAAAGTAATATTGACTTGGAATGAAATATGTATAAAGTATAAAAGAAGTGGTAAATTATGAGCACAACAAATATAGTAGTGAGCAGAAAGTGTAGAATTAAACTTGCGCAATTAGAGAGAATGAGGAGAGAATAGAGAAATGGAGATTGAGAATGAAATCCTTGTTAACACAAGAATGGGGTAAGGAAATATGAAGGAGAAGTGGGGTATTTATAGGAGTAAAATTGGAAGAAATAAAAAAAAAAATTCAAATTTCAAATTTTCAAATTTTCGGCCGAACCGCCGGTTTACCGCCTGAACCGGCGGTTCAACCACAAAACCGGTGGTTTTTCCACAAAACCGGCGGGTTGGTCCACGGTTTTCCGACACAAACCGCCGGTTTCTGACCTCACCTAGCCCCTACGCCTGAAAATCTTCCGGAACCGGCGGAAACCGGTCGGAACCGCCGGTTCAAACCGGCGGTTTTCGTCCAAAACCGGTGGTTTTCGCCCAAAACCGGCGAACCGCCGGTTCATACCAATCCCTACTTTGAACCCCTACGAACCCCTACGAACCCTATGCCGTTCGACCCTTTGAACCGGCGCTTCGAACCGCCGAACCGCCGGTTTTGAACCGCCGGTTCACGGTTCAAGATATTGCCGAACCTGAACCGGCCCTTATGACCCTGCGACCCTTCTGCCTGTTCAACCCGCCGGTTCCGGGCCCGGTTTCAGTTCATGAACCGGCGGTTCCGAACCGCCGGTTAACCGCCGGGCCGGGTCGGTTTGTGCATGCCTAATGGATATTCTGGCCGAGTAGCTGGGAACAAGAGAGGAGGATTGCTTTTTAGAGAGAATCCAATATCTTTATATAAGAGTAACAACCAATAATGAATTTTCACTAATAATGGGTCCAACATTTAACTACTAGTATGAGTTATTACGAAATTCTATTATTCATTTATATATGAATATTATTTTAAATGTAAAAACATTTTTTTAGAATATTAATAAATTTGAATTGCTGGCGGTTAACCGCCGGTGTAGATTAAAAGACAACTGGAATCGTATCCGGCTAGGATAAACCGAGAAACTGGCTACGGTTCCAGTTAGTTGCAGTAACAAACTTGGGTTTAAGTTTTGCATATTCAATCCATAAATCACACACGCTTTTTAACTAATGAGTCAAAACCGCAAATCATCAATTTTCTATGTTCACCTCCGTATTTGGATTTATTTTTCTTTTGTTTGTGTCATCAAAATTCAATGTTTTTTATCACCAACTTTTTTCGAGTGGTCGTATTCTTAAATTTATGTGGGACTGTGCACCAACAAACACACACAAATATATGTTACATGACAATATTAGATGTCACAAGCAGAGAAGTGTTGCTCGAATTTTCTTCTCAGACCAACGGACCTAAAACTGCAAAAGGCATTTACTATAATGGGCAAGTGTTAGAAATTAGACAAAATTAGGAGCCCTAGCTTTCATCAATCATCATACAGTCGCCACATGTCATGAATAAAAATTACTAAACAATCGAAAATGTCAATAATAATGGAGAGAGCAAAATGGTTGGAGGTGCTGAGAATTAGCACACAATTCTCATACGGACACTTGGAACACCACCATTTATATGCATCTATCCACTTTGCTCAATTATTAAGATATTGGTATTATACACCCACATTTTTACATAAAGTAATATGTGAGTGAAACTTATAGAAGTGCATAAAAGAACATCATTGTATATAATAAATTACTATCATTTTAGAGACTTAACTAAGTGAGGTATATTTTTGTAGTGGAAGAAAATTTACATTAATATCGCTTCAAGGAAGGTGATAAGACACATTTCACACTATAGTAATGCCTCATGTTAATCATGATGCCACCATGCATTATAGGGTCCTGCCGCCATAGAGGGAGAGAGGAGAAATAAGATTTTATCCAATTAGTATAAATTTCAATCAGTAAAAAATAAATAAATAACTAACATGATTACCAGATAAATAACCTTAAATTTTTATTTACTTAGAAACTTTGATGCTACCGACTGTATTGGCAAATGAAGGACAAATAAAATAAGAATATTTTATATTGGTGTAAAAAGAGAATTGCAATCAATGTATAAGTGTAGTAGCTGATCCAATATATAGTGGAAATTTAGGTCAGTTCGTTAAAGGAATGGTACAACTCAATCAGAATAAATTGGATGAGTAACTCCAACGGTCCTTAATCTGGCCCTATTTCAGACAGCTCTTTACATTGTCGGGCTTTTGTCGGGGGCCCACTAATTGTTTTGATCCATTTCTCAATCTGCAGCTGACTCTCTCAGGTTGACTAAACATTAATTCCCACTCTTAAGAAAAAGAAACACTTAATTAAAAGAAAGCAAGTTTGAAAACCATAATTATACAGAAGACATTGTTGCTCACTAGCCACGTCAGGGGTCTGACCTTTTCAAAAAGAATAAAAAAGAAAAAGTTATGGTTCTTATTTGGGATAAAAAGAACATGATGAGGGTTCATCATATATTTATTTTTTTCAAACCTTTTCCACTGTCTAGTGTTTATGATCATGTAAAGTAAGATCATCCACTATAGGGAAAATGGGGCGGACGTCTCTGAGGGGGCGACGACGGGGCGACCTATAGTGGGAGGGACGTCCGCTCCGGGGCGGACGAAAAAATGGGGGCGAGGACGGGGCGGTTGGGGCGAGGCGGGGCTATCTATACTGGGGCGGTGGGGCGATAGGCGTCCGCCCCCTTGAATTTATTTATTTATTTATTTTTTTCAAAAAATTCCCCTATAAAAATACCACTCCTTCACCATCCATTTACCCCATTTTCACACACTATCCCTTCATTCACTATCTACACTTTCACTCTCTAAAAATGTACGGTGGAGATCACGAATCCCCCGACTCGCACGAATCGGGATATGGCGGCAATCCTTCCCAGCCGTCGGGATATGGCGGCTATTCGTCTCAGCCGTAGGGATATGGCGGCTATCGTTCTAAGCCGTCGGGATATGGCGGCTATCCTTCTCAGCCGTCGGGATATGGCGGCTCTCCGTCCCAGCCATGGAGTTGGAATCAATCTCCCCCGCCGTGGGCATCGAGTCCAACTCCTCCACCATAGTTCTCGAGGACTGCCCGAAATTCAAGGCCATCTGTGCGCAAGAGCAGGCTCCGGCGCCAGAGCGGACAAGACACAACATTGCCGGAGACTACAGCAGCGGCAGCGGCTCGCAATCGTTCGACCTGAACGAAGAGCAAGCCGAAGAGCCCTCTGCTACACACTCTAGGCGCGCCCGCCCTCCGGGACAACATGCCTCTATCCGACGCGTTAGAGAAGCTGGCGGTTCCTCCCGCCGATCGTCGGCAGCGTCTGGATCGCGCGTCCCGCAGCCCGCGCCTAAACCGCCGTCAAGGGCCCCTTTTGCCAGCGAGGTCTTGAGGGATAACGTATATGTGCAGCTGATGCACGAATTGCATGAAGTCTGCAGCAAATACGAGGCCGCAACCGACCCGTACATCAAGCATATATACTCCGACCTCATACGTCGGATCCAGCGCCGTCTGCGCTTGGCTGATGAGGGTCCTGGGGTAGCGGCGGCCGGCGGCAGCGAGGGAGACGGAGAAGGCGACGGAGAAGAGGAGGAGGAATCAGACTCTGCCACCGATTAGACGGTGGCGGCGTTTTTATTTGTACTATTTTTTACGTTCGTTGTATAATTTTACCTTTGCCAATACAACGAATATTCGGTCCCAATTACCTCGTTTTATAATTATTTCAATTCAGCTGATTTAAAAACAAAACGAAAAAATTAAAATGAAAATTGGTGGGGGCTATTGGGGGAGGCCGCCTATAGTGAGGCTGTGGACAAAAAATTGGGGCTATGGAAAAAAATTGGGGCTATGAACAAAAAAGGGGGCGGGGCTATTGGGGAAGGCCGCCTATAGTGGATGCTCTAATGACCTTTTTAGCTAAGGCTGGGCGTTAATTGTGGATTAAAGTGATGTAAGATGCTCTAATGACCTCTTTAGCTGAGGCTGGGCGTTAATTGTGGATTAAAGTGATGTAATTAATGTTATCATAAACTCTAATGATGAAACCTTAGAATATTTGGATATGCCATTTTGCTTGAAGATAGGAAAGAATTAAGTAGGAAAAAATAATCCAGTTTTTAATAGGGAAGAAATAGAAAGGAAGAATTCACAGTCATGAATTCATAAGGTTAGGTAATTTTTAAATTTTAATTAATAGAAAAGAAATAAGAACGAAGAAATATTCACATTAGTGAATTCACAAGGTTGGATAATTTTTCAGTTTTTAATAGGAAATAAAATTGACAGATACTATCGAGATTCATACATGTCATTTTTCACATAACATGGTAGAGTTGGTAGAACAAATTAAATTACAACCATGTCTTTATATTTTGAGTTAGAAAATTTGTAATATCAATTTTCATGTGAGTTGATTTGGATGAGGAGGACTTCTCTAGACATCAGTCACACAAAATGTTAATAATTTTACAATTTTAATGAGAATAAAAAGGCAAACGATTTTGGTTGTTTGAAGGCTTTGAAAAATTAGGTGTGGCAAGGTTCGATTGGTATTATCATTCAAATTCAGAGATATTTGATCTTAAAAATAGTTATTTCACTATTTATAATGCTGAACTAACTTTATATTTTGACATTATGAACTAAATACTTGCTTTATGTTGATTCCGACATCTATTTAGAATGACTTAGTATATATCTTTGATATATTTAGAATTGGATAAATTAGATCATATATTAGGTGATAGTGCACGTGGCACGATCAGGAACTTGCCAACTGTGGTTTGTGTGTGTATTAAAGATTCGTGTATATGCACAGTTGACATTTGGATCCAAGAGTATCTTCAACTATTTATAATAAATTACTCAAATTTATTTAATGTAAATATATATTAGTTTTATTTTTATTATTTAAACTAAATTAAAATCTATTTTAATGTTAATATCATACTATTAAATAATGGTTTTACTACTATTACTTATACAAAACTTAAATTTTAAAAAAATCCATGTTCATTCATCTTTTATACTCATAAATTTTTTAAAAATAATTTAAATTTATTTTAATGTAAACCCAAAAGTATATTTTATTCAAAAATTAAAACAAGATAAGTTAATTTGAAGTACACTATTTTTTCACTCTATTTCACGCTTGAGATATACTGTAACGCCCCGTTTTTTTAGAATTTTTAGTTGTCCTTAAAAGGACGACGAATGTTAGCCGAATTTTGCATTTTTTTCTTTTCGTCAATTATTGGTGAAGTTATTAAAAACACAAGTTCTTTTCATGTTTTAAATAACTCGATTAAGTGACCTATATGATTATATGAAATATTTGTTTTGGACTTTTGGGATAACACCAACGTACTCAATGTTAAATAATACAAAAGAAATTAAAGCTAAAAAAATTATAATACATATTTGAGCCTACCAAGTAAAAAAGTAATAAAATCCAAAATAATAAGTGTTGAGCCCAATTTTAGGCGTAAAGTAATGGAAAGAAATTAAATAAAATGTTAAGCCCAATGTTAGGAAGCCCAAATCACTAAATTATCACTTCTTTTGACCCCCACTTTTATAAAACGCAAATTACACTTTATTCACAATCTGTCGCTCCAATCAATTCACAAATAAAAGTTCACAATTAAATCCCAACAAATACAAACAGTATATATTCGTCTATCTCCACAAGTTAGGTTGGAGGGAGAAATTCAATTTAAGTAAATTAAATAAATCAGGTGGGCTTTTTTATCCAATGTACTCCCTCCGTCCACGAAAAATAGGACACATTGTCAATGACATGAGTTTTAATGTGAAATTCGTAAAGTAAGAGAGACGGGAAAAAAGTAAGAGAGAAGTGGTGTTAGTGGAATGTGGGGTGATATTATTAGTAAGAGAGAGGGAAAAAAGTAAGAGAGAAGTTGTTGAAAACTTTACCTTTTTAAATGTGCTCTATTTTTTTGTGGACAACCAAAAACGGAAATATGCTCTATTTTTTGTGGATGGAGGAAGTATTATTTTGGGCTTTCTTTCCAAATACGCATTATGTGTCAAATAAGTTTTTATGTGAAAATAATGTTATCAATGTTATGTCATGTCAATGTTTCGTTTTAAGAACTGCATATTTGCTCGACTTTGCTGATATGATTCTCGGCTGCCGATATAATGCTCAGTTAACGCATGCTTAGTCATGGTATATGACGAAGGAACTTAGATCGATCGAACTTTACGTATGAAATGTTTTAGTGTTCTCAGGTCTTTTAAGATTTACTCAGAGTTCACTCAGTAAGGGCTTGACAGAACAATTTATATGAAATGTATATTTCGGCATTTATTCACTGAGTAGGTATATCAAGTATTCAGCCTTGTTTTAAAAATATGCTGGTTGAGCGGTGATAACAATAGGTGGTGTTGAGGAGAGACAAGTTTCTTTTGATAGACTTGTGCTTGGATGCATCACATTTTCATACATAATGTAATTCATTCTTGAACTCTTCTGCTGCATGACAACAAAAATTGAACTATTTTCAATTACGTTATGTTTGAATAAGCCTAATATGTTTTAAAGTCTACCCCAAGTTATTCTCATTTATGTTCGATTGTGCCCATTTTCTTCCATGCTTCTTTAATTAGCCATGGTGAACTGAGCTTGCTATCCTTACTAAAGTGCGATCTTGATATACACAAAGCGAAAAGTTATTCATTTAGAGATATATAGAAAAAAAAGGTAGTATTTCATGAGAAGAAAAAGCCAACACGAAGTAGAAGAGAAATTGACTGAATCTTTTTTGTCAAACAATGCTCAAAAGAAGAAAATTTAGCTTCTGTTTTAGATGTGCAAATTGTGTTCACAATGTTTAAAGATGTGAGGTATATTAATGGATGTGCGAGTATTTTTAAGTTGGTGGAATGAGCTTCAATCCTAATATTATATCCCACCTTAATTAAAAGCTCCATTAATATATAAATGAAAACGACCTTTTGATTTATGCATCATGTCTACTAGTTGTTGATGAGTTTTTCTCGAGTTTAGAAGAAAAACCTTATGCGCTTAAAACAAAGAATAACCAGAAGAACTTATCTTTAGGAATTAGTAAGGATGATTTGAGACTTTAGAGACACTAATTGACTAACTCTTATGGAATTAGTTTGTTTACAATGCTGAGTTCTAAAGTTTTACCGATGAGTGAATACGGAGTTAGCCTAGATTCCCCATTGATTCGTATGGGTTTGGTGTGACGAGATAGGAAGTTAAGTGAGAATTTCAAGAAGTTTTCATTTGGTGTGCGTTGTTGTCTAAATTGCTTGATGGGAAAAGGCTTAAGCTTGAAGAAATAAGCATAAGGAAGAAAGACCAAATGTTATAAAGCCTGAAAAAGGTGAAACATGTGCATAAAAGTAAAAAAGGGTGACGACAGAATCCAAAGTAAAAAACAAAGTGTTTGACCTCCCAACAACTTGCCATTGGCTCTTTGGAATGCTCAAAAAAGTCAGCAACCACTATGTCAATAAACGAAATTCTGTCAAAAATCAAAGCAAATCTCAGCCCTTGAATCCTTAGATTGGATGGTTGTGAAATAAATTCGAGCTACATTATTAGACTAAAAAGCGTTGCATTATTAGCCGAGGTACATTATTAGACTATACAATCTACATTATTAGATGACATGTGGCATTAATCTAACGATTACATTATAAGATCCAATGACTAAGATTTGCTTTGATTTTTTACAGAATTTCCTTATTCATCTGATCACATCCCTATAGAGTCCCATTATATGCAAATCCACTCCTTATTACCGAACCGCAAAACTACACCAAATTAGGGTTTTTAGATCTAGTTTTTTATGGATGAGATGCGCAAATGTATAAGTTATTTTCGCCTACATCACGAACCTATTTTACTTTAGCCTAGTGCAAATAAGTCATAACATATTAGGAGGATTTCACTTCATTCCAGAATATATTACTTCATTCCAATAGGTTCTTACTTCATTCCAATAGGTTCTTACTTCATTCCTGTACATACAGGCTGTTTCGCGGCCGGAGACGTCAAGACCATCCCGTCGACTCTGTGATAGTCCCGAAATTCCAGCTATGACAACAAAATGAAGTGATAGCCTAATTGAATGGTGCAATAAGCATATTGAATGATCTAATAAACTATTTGAATGGAGTTTGTGTATAAACATTTAAAGTCCTATTGGAATGAAGTAAATATCTTGTCTAGTAGAGTAATAACATTTTTGAATGAAGTAATAAACATACTGGAATAAATTGTATTTTTTAAAGTGAATAAAGTAAAAACTCAGTTCAATGAATTTGAATGAAACATGTATTGAATCATTTCAAAACCTACTGGAAGTAAGTAAAAACATGTTGTAGTTTCAAGTTATTACGTACCGGAATGAAGTAATAAACCTACTACAATGAAGTAAAATGGGCTTGTAATAAAGACCGAAATAATTGCGCATCTCATAAAAAACTAGATCCAATGGACCTAATTTGGTCTCTAGTTCGGTCTTTAAAATTAGTTCGACATTAATCAAAGCTCTGTCCCTATATACATATATGTCTAATGAATAGTGATCAATGTCGAACTAGAGACCAAATTAGGGCCATTAGATCTAGTTTTTTTGATGAGATTCGATGATGTGTAAATTATTTCGGTCTTCATTACAAACCCATTTTACTTCATTCTAGTAGGTTTATTACTTCATTTCGGTACGTAATACCTTGAAACTACAGTATGATTTTACTTACTTCCAGTACGTTTTGAAATGATTAAACACATGCTTCATTTGAATTCATTGAACTGAGTATTTACTTTATTCACTTTAAAAATGATGATTTATTCCAGTAGATTTATTACTTCATTAAAAAACGTTATTACTTCATTAGACAAAGTTTTTACTTCATTTCAGCAGGACTTCAAATGTTTCTACATATACTTCATTCAAATAGTTTATTTCATCATTCCATGTGCTTATTACACCATTCAATTAGGCTATCATTCCATTTTGTTGTCAGCACCGTGGCGGCGGTGATAAGACATTGCAGAGAGAAAGAATGGTACGCGACGACGAAACCACATGTATGTACTGAAATGAAAAAAACCCTACTTGAATGAAGTAATATGTTCTAGAATTAAGTTAAATCCTCTTAATATGTTATGACTTATTTGCCCTGTGCTGAAGTAAAATAGGCTCGTGGTGAAGGCGAAAATAATTTATACATTTGTGTATCTCATCCATAAAAAACTAAATCTAAAAACCCTAATTTGGTCTACTTCTGCAATTCTGTAATAAAGAGTGAATTTTATCTATAATGTGACTCTACGTCATATTAGTTTTTTTAGATACAAAGGAGTCATTATATTTTATATTTTGAGCCTATGTTTGCTTTTGATACGATCCATATAAATTTAAATATTGACAATTCACTATAACATTAACCGAAATAATTTAAGCATAGAATCGGAATTTGGCTATAAATTAAAAACTAAAGTCCAATTTCGGTCCCTTACATTTGCCTTGAAATTCTATTTGGCCTTATACATTAAGTTTGTGACCTTTTGGTCCGTAATATATTGCTTTGGTACCTTTTGGTTCCAAACATATTATTTTTGTCCAAAATAACCATTTTCTGTTAAAATTAACACTCAAAATGTTTGATCAATTTAATAACTTAATTATAATCTAGGACTAAAGTACAATTTTGGTCCCATACATTTTCCGTAAAATTCTTTTCGGGTCCCAGGCATTAAGTTTATGACCTTGTTTGGGACCAAAATGTACCCTAACAATATGTTAGGGACCAAAATGTCACAAACTTAAGTATGAGACCGAAAAGACTTTTAGGGCAATTGTAAGGGATCAAAATTGGACTTTAGTCTAAATAAAATACACCAAAACACAACTGCACATTTATGTTATACTCCCTCCGTCCCACAAGAATATGCACTTTTTTCCCTTTTAGTCCGTCCCACAAGAATATGCACTTTTTTCCCTTTTAGTCCGTCCCACAAGAATATGCACTTTCTAATTTTGGAAACCCTATTATCTCTAATGAGGTGAGACTCATTCTCCACTAATAATACTATATTTACTTTTTCTCTCTACCTATCTCTTATTTTACCAATTTTGCATTAAAATTTGTGCCGAACCCAAAGTGCATATTTTTTAGGGACGGAAGGATTTAGTGTTTTTATACATGTGATGTGATAGGACTTTAATTTGGTCAAAAAAACTCACCCACCATTTCTATATTATTCAAAACCATTACTACTGGTCAATAAAAGAAAAAAGATACCATTATCATTTCTTTTCCTTTTTCTCCAGTTCCATGCATCTAACGGTTAACCGGTATAAACTATATAGATTTAAGTAGCCTTTTAAAACACGCCACATCATGGAATAAGAATCTATGTAGTAAACGAACATAACCTCTTTTTAATCAAACGTGATAGAAATCGACCCATCACCACTAACTACTTGACACGCGTCCACGAACCGCGTGATTTGAGAAAAAAAGCGACCTTTATTATATTTGAAATCATTCAAACCGACCGCACTACTTTCTGTTATTCCTTTTGGAAGGTGATTAAGGTGTAAGCACTTACCTAAGCGTCTTCAATCCAAATACTTTTGAGATTTCATATCTTGTTGTTTTACTTAGTATTTAATCCGAATACTTTTGAGATTTATTTCTTCTTGTTTTACTCATTCCGTCACTAAAAAGTATGAATATTTGATTCAACACAAATTTTATTCTATAATCTATTAATATATAAAGTGTCAGTTTTTTCTAACGCCACCTGGCAGCATTTTGGCGGGAAAATGAAGTTTTGTTATTCTTTTTTTTTTTCATTTTTTTGGCCTTTTTTTTGTGAATATTGTTTGTCATTCATGATTTCAATGTTGGTATGTTTTTTTGGTTTTCATTTTTTTAGCCTTTGTTTGATTGGTTTGTGCAGTGAAATATAGCATATACCTATATTATTACAATCACAAAACACAATGAAATCACACTTTTCAAAGGTGATTGAGATATATATCTTCTCCAAATTCCAATGCTTCATTCTCTTGAACAAGTATAAAGGATATATTAGTTTTGCACATTTACAACATGAACAATTGATTAAGTGAAATAGCAAATACATAATGATTAAGATATGCATATATTCAATATAGATGAACAAAATTGATTATTACTCACTTTGCAAGGATATGCATATAGTTTACCTTGAATCATGGAAGGGATTAAGAGAAATAGCATAGACATAAATCAATAGGATATGCTTATTTTCAGTACAAGATTAACACAATTGATTATAACTCACTTTGCAAGGATATTCATATAGTTTAGTTTGAATCATTTCTATAGAGATTAAGAGAAATAGAATAGACATAGTTAGTATGATATGCATATGTTCAATAAAAGATGAACAATTAATTACTACTGATTTTGCAAGGCATAAGAGAATCTGTGTAGAATATTATGGAGGAAATAAAAATATTTGAGGTTTAATATTGGAAGGGATTAATAGAATTATCCTCTGGACTATTAGCATTCACCTTAGCACTATATGTAGCCACTGGAATTTTTTTTGTTCCAAAAGTGGTGATTAATACATGAATGTCAGGGCTAATTTAACTAATAGTTTCTGCATTAATAAAAAATTAATGCTTTATTGTTATATTTATTAGTCCTGCAGTTTATTAAAATCATATGATTGAAGAACCTATACATACAATTCATATTCAAAGCTAACAGACTGATTAAAGTTGTATACATTAATGAACTTACCTTTGTTTTGCTCCTTCTTCCTCTTTTGTATTGCACAGATTGGTGTGTAATCTTAAAGTCTTCAAGAATGTGTGTAATTATATGTTAAAGTAACCCGCAGATCGAATCAATTGTTGGTTAGTATGTTAGTATAAATTATATACCTCTTAAAGGTGTTTAAATTAAATGTGTTACCTAATTTATATTCATTCATTCATTCATTCATTCATTCATTCTTCTTCTTCTTCTTCTTCTTCTTCTTCTTCTTCTTCTTCTTCTTCTCTTCTTCAGATTGTAGATTGTAAGATGTCAAAATTCTGTCTTTATAGAATATTAAGGAATCCTACAAATCCATATAAAATATGGATTAGTTTCTTAATCTGATATTAATATATTTATTAAATCTAATAAATGGAAGTACTTACCTATTATGTGTTCTTTCTTCTTCCTCCTCTCTTTTCAATATTGTAGAGTGTAGAATATTAAAGGTTTAAGTGTGCATCCTCTCTTTTTCTTCTTTGTGTAATGATTGCCTCTATTATTCTCTCTCCTTCTTCTTCACATTGAGACATATTTTCATAATAGAAGAGGTATATAGGCGTGCATCTTCTGCCTACTTCTTTTCTATTGGTTGCAGCAGTATTTCTCTCTCTTCATCCTGAAAATGAGAGGCGGCTCATCTCTCATTACGGTTTTTTTATCTCTTGGTATGCCTGCAAAATGTGGTTGATATTAATAGGGAAACACTAACTAATACTCATTTATTACTGTGTCATGTGGCCCAATTAATGGGCCCTATATTTAATAGGGCATACATAAAAATCCACATTGATTGAATATATATTTAGTAGTTCTATTAAATAACTTATTTCTTCATATCAACATATATTTTTTAATCGAATTTTTGTTTTGTATTTCTGATTTTGTTTGATTATCATTTATTTGTGTTATTTGAAAGGTCTCACTCATGATTATGTCTTTTTTCTTAATTTATTTATTTTTATTCTGCTGTGTCTGCAAATAAACATCATCAAACATCTATAAATATACCCCCTTCTACATCTCTTTTATTCACTCTGCAATCTCTTCTTCACCACCTTAGAATACCATTCTACTTTTGGTATATGTGTTTCTTCCATCTATCTAGTCTATCTAATTCTCCTTCACCTCATCTATTCTGCCTAATATTAGGTTCAGTAGTTTTAGCTATTGATGGTGTTCTTTTATTGCAACTCTATTTTAGTCTACTTTACTACTTCAATCATTATATGCAATTGAAAATTCAGCAGTTTAGTATAGTATATCTCACCTTTGATGTCTCGATATCTTCTGTTCTTTCCATTTTTATCTTTGTTTTCAACCTTTTTCCGTTGATCATGATTCTTATCCACTTTTATCATTGTTAGATGATGATTATCTGTACATGATAGATTTTGTTCTTTTATTGCAACTCTACTTTAGACAATGCTAATACCTCAATTGTTATATTCATTTGAAGGAGAAGCAGTTTAGTTTAGTATATCTCACCTTTGATGTGTTGATATCTTCTGTTCTTTCCTCTTTTTTTTCTTTTTTTCAACGCTTTTCTATTGATCTTGATTCTCATCCACTTTTATTTGTGCACCTGAAAAGAAGAAACAGAAGTCAATAAATGATTGTGCTTATGTGATAGTTCTGTATTAATAGTATATTGTATTGTTTCTTAAGAAATAAATTATTGTGTATCTAACATTGTAGTTCTCTTCCCTGCATCTTTGTCATCCACTTATATTCATATAATGGAATTTTGATATTGTCTACCTGAAAGCAATGAAGATCAAAATTAGTGTATATGTGTATCTTACTCTGTTGTATTTGTTTTATCTTCATCAGAATCAGTCTCCACTATTGCTCCCTATAAAAAATGAAAATAGAAAAAAAAATGAAAATATAGTATAGTAATAGTTTAGTTGCTAATTGACATGAATTGTGAATTTATTGACATGGTTATATTGTCCTTGAAGCAGCCAACGCCATCAAAAAAAAGATAATGTGGTGGGTTTGAAAGATGAGGCTAACAAAATAGTTTGCCATCTCAAAGAAAACACTTCACATCTGGATGTGATCTCCATCATTGGCATGCCTGGCCTCGGCAAGACAACACTGGCCGGAAAGATATTTCACGATCCCGACATCAAGTACGAATTCACCACCCGTGTATGGGTTTATGTATCCCAAGAATTCACAGAGAAGGAGGTGTTTCTTTCCATTTTGAGGCAGATGAAGACCCAGTTCAACGAGGATGAGTACACGAAAAAGAGATGCTCAGACCTCGCGAAAGAGACATCCGCTCTTCTAGGCGAGGCGGGAAAATTCTTGCTAGTCATGGATGATGTGTGGGAGACTACAGACTGGGATAAGATCAAAGAATGTCTGCCTGAGGATAGCACAAGAGGTAAAGTCATGATCACCAGTCGCCAGATGGATGTGGGGAAGCATGTCAACCGCTTCAGAGAGCCTCACCCTTTGCGTAAGTTGGATTTGGAGGAGAGTTGCGAGCTACTCCAATGGGAGGTTTTCAAGAAGCCAGAGTTCCCGCCTGAGTTGAAACGTGTTGGGAGAGAGATTGCTGCGAAGTGCGACGGCCTGCCACTGGCTATCGTGGTGATAGGAGGCGTTCTTGCTACCAAGTTTTCGAAATCTGAGACTCAAATGGGAGAAAGTTTCTACGAGTGTGAGTACGTTCCTCAGATATGATTCCCAGAAACGCATGGAGAAGATCATATCATTGAGTTATGAGAAGTTGCCTTACCACTTGAAAGAATGTTTCCTATACATGGGTATTTTTTCGGAAGATTTTGAGTGGAAATTGATCCGTATGTGGATTGCAGAAGGACTAATACAGCCCAAGGACGGCATCACCATGAAGGAGGTTGCTGGCTACAATCTTGACGATCTGATCAATCGAAATCTGGTTATGGCGGCAAAATTTAAGGCCGATGGAAGAGTCAAGTCCTGCAGGATTCATGACAGGTTACGTGACTTATGCAGAGTTGAAGGCGGGAAAGAAAGCGATAATTTCTACCAAGAAATTAAGTGGTGCAGTGATGGAGGGCTTCAGCCCTCCGTCACTGAAGCACAGAAGCACCGACGCCTCTGCATCCACTCGCACGTCATGGACTTCTTCGGTAAAAATCTAAAAGGCCCTTACGTTCGCTCTTTTGTCACATTCTCCGAAGATATAGAGGTGCCCTTAGACAAAATCTCGGCCATTTCTTCGGCCTTCAAGCTCTTGAGGGTTTTAGAAGCAAAGCACCTCAAATTCTCGCGAATACCGAAGGATTTCCACGAGCTGTTTCATACGAGGTACCTTGCACTATCCTTGAAGTCGGAGTCGAACTCAACGCCTTCCATCCTCCCCTCCACCTTCAAAAAGCTTTGGAACATACAGACTCTTATAGTTGACACAACATCACGTTCCCTCGACATCAAAGCAGATGTCATGAGCATGACTCAGCTAAGGCATCTGAAGACGAATGTGTGCACCACTCTTCTAAAGCCGGGCAAATATAGCAAAGAAGGCGAGAAGCTTCAGACCCTCAGCACCGTGTCACCGGAAAGCTGCACTGAGGCAATATTCGATCGGGCACGCAATCTAATAAAGCTCGGGATCCGTGGCATACTCTCCTCATTCCTCAATAGCAAGACCGGAACATTTGATTGTTTAACAAAACTGAGCTATCTCGAGAAGCTGAAGCTGCAGAATGATGTATATCCGAAGGCGCCTTCGCTTGGGAAGCTTGACAGCCTCCCTCCGGCCTACAAATTCCTGGTGAATCTAACAAGCCTTACGTTACAAAACACATTTCTGGAGTGGACCAACATGTCTACTTTAGGATCACTGCAGAAATTGAAGGTGCTGAAGCTCAAGGACAAGGCGTTTGTTGGGACGAGATGGGAGGCGATGGAGAGGTGCTTCAATGCGCTCGAGGTGCTGCATACTAGGAGGACGGATCTGTTGATCTGGACTGCGTCGTCGCAGCATTTCCCGAGCCTTAAACAGCTGCAACTGCACAACTGTGAGAAGCTTAAAGAAGTTCCCATAGGGCTGGCTGATAATCCGAATCTGGAGTGTTTGGATTTGCACTCCTGCGTGGAGGTAGCTAGCTGCCTCTGCCGTGAAGCTTGCTGCGGCGAAGAAGGCCGGCGCCGCCTTAACGCTCTCCATTTTTCCACCATATGCATGAATCTATGTGTGGTAAGTAATTGTTTGATTTTGTGAAGAAAAATGAGAAAATGAATTAGTGGAACGTGGAATCACTTTTATTTACTTTATCCGTTCCAAAAAATATATGCATTTGAAATGACATGAGAATTAATGCATAAAAATATGTGCATTTGAAATGACGCGGGAATTAATGCATAATCGGTAAGTAAAATAGAGGAGGAGAAAGGTAGTTAAAGTAAGTTAGTGGATAGTGAGACCCACATTATTATTAGTGTTTAGTGAGCTGTAATGGTTAACCATAATGGTATAAGTTGTAAATAAATAGAAATGTCATATTTTTGTGGGACAGACGGACGGAAATGGAAAGTGCAAATATATTTATGGATAGGAGGTATTGGTTTCATAAAAGAATGTGAGCGTATTGATTTAGTTAAATGGTGGGTCCGCTTATCTAAAATGGAATAAAGCAAATGGGACTTTAAACCACGAACAACCAAAATTGGCAAACTGGAGTTATAAATCGTAGATTGTGGGAGTAGTATGTGGTTTTAACTCCAATAAAACAAGAAATGTGATATAATCTATAACACCAAAATAGAATAATTGTTAGCTGCATTTAATTGCTAAAATGTTTAATTTTGTTGCTGGGCTGATCACGACTATTCGCAGGTACTGCATGCAAAAAAGTGAATGGAGAGAAAAATGCCTAATGAATAATTGTGCATCGCATCATTTGCTTCTTTGACTGAACAATACTCCCTCCGTCCCCCAATTTGAGTCACTCTTTTCCATTTTGGGCCGTCCCCCAATAAGAGTCACTCTTCCCACTTACCATTTTTGGACATCAAAATTACCCTTCATTACACCAAAAGTCAAAGGGGCCCCACATTTCACTACCTAACTCCATTTATTACACCACACATTCAAACTTTTCCTTAAAACTCGTGCCGAGTCAAAGAGTGACTCAAATTGGGGGACGGAGGGAGTATTATGTTGTAATAGAATTATCATATAGTTTTGTTTCGATTGTATCTTTGTATTTGTGCAATCATGTCTGATATTCAAAGAAAGCAGATAACGCTTACCAGTTGATCTATCGTATTGAGTGTGTAGAATTTCCCATTCAGAGAAGCCAGATTGCCCTTATATTAATTTTTTTTTGGGAAACCTATTTCCCTCTTTATTAAAAATAATTCAATTAGTTGTTATTTCTATCTCTTACTTTATTAATTATGTTTAAAATTTGTGTCATTTCAAAAATTCATACACCCTCCATCCATCATTATTGTCTCATTTTGAGTTGACACGAGTTTTAAGAAATGTACAGAAAAGTGGATGAGAAAAGAGAGTGAAATGTGAGACCATTTTTATATGAGTTTTATAATAAAATGTAAGTGACATGAGTTAGTGGAATGTGAGATCTACATACCATGTATAATAAAAGTGAACCAAAACTCCTAATAACGGGCGAACTAAAATGGTAAATCGAAATTTCTAACAGTGAACGGAGGGAGTATTTTTTTTAAAACAGAGTGAGGGAGTTACATTTTCAAAAATAAGTTGATGTTTTTAAAATATATTACATGAGATGTTTTATGGAAAAATAAAATCTGTGAAAAAAAACGAGACTATAAGTCATCCTTTTTTAGCAATTTACTAAATCTCAAAATATTAGGCCACTTCGTCCAGAGCCTTTGTCCTAGCGGCAAGGAGCTTAGACATTATTGCATGAGATGCCGAGTTCGAGCTCTCTTGACATCAGTACATCAGTTGTAATTTCCTCCTATTTATAGTATAAGAGTTTATTTATAATTTTTTCCCTTAGGAGTTAATTTTAAAACAAATATTAGGCCACTTCATATTTATCCAGTATTGCTCTCTAATAGCATCCCCACATCATAAGTGACAATTGGTTGAGACCATTGTTGCAAAATAGGTGATATTTCAACATATAACTCAACTAAACGAGAGGTGAAAACCTCATCTAACATCATTTCCATAGACATCTCATCAAATCGAACAACTACATTGATAAACATAGGTTTTGAGGGAGTTATTTTCATTATTGATTGAAGAATAGCAAGGATTTACACTCCTCATATAGGCCCTTAGTATCTCACCTAATTCTATACAAGGTATTAAAAAGATATCAATCAACCACTAATTCTTCCAATCTTGATTGAGTCGGATCTTACCTTGATTGAGTCGGATCTTATCTTCCAACACTCCCCCTCAAGTTAAGTGACGGGATTACCGATGCTAAACTTGTCCAATACTCCGTGAAAAGATTGAGAGTTCACAGCCTTTGTCAAGATAACAGCCAGTTGATCTTCTGATCTGACGAATGGTAGTTCCACGATCTTTGCATCAATTGTATCCTTTATAAAGTGTATGTTCACCTCACATGCTTGGTTCGATCATGTTGAATCGGATTCTCGGAGATACTAATGGCTGCCTTGTTATCATACAGTAATCGGCAGGGTTGGGCCGATTGGAGTTCCAACTCGGTCATGAGTCTCCTAAGCCATAGTACTTCATTTAATACACTCTTGATTCCTCGGAACTCTGCCTCCGTACTTGACAGAGCTACCACTTTCTGCTTCTTGCTTCTCCATGTCACGAAATTGCCTTCTACAAAGGTGAAATACCTGGCTGTTGACTTTCCATCATTTGGGTTTCCTGCCCAATCTGCATCTGTATATCCATGTATCTCTAAGTGGTTGTGCCTTTTGAACAACACTCCATGTCCTGGTGTGCCCTTCATGTACCGTACTATTCGTAGAACGACCTCCCAATGGTCTTCCTGAGGTGCATGCATGAACTGGCTTACCACTCCGACAGCATAAGCCAAGTCCGGCCTAGTATGAGATAGATAAATGAGCTTCCCCACTAGTCTTTGATATTTCCCTCGATCAGCCCGTTTAGCTCCTTCTCGGATCTGTAATCCATGATTCTGAACCATTGGAGTATCTGCTGGCTTGCAGTCTATCATTCCTGTTTCTGCAAGGATGTCGAGTACATACTTTCTTTGATTGATGAAGATGCCTTGCTTCGACCGTTTCACCTCGATGCCCAAGAAGTATTTCAAGGCACCAAGATCTTTCATCTCAAATTCTTTGAACAAATTCTTATTCAACTGACTTATCTCCTCTTCATCATCCCCTGTAATGATCATGTCATCCACATAAATAATAAGACAAGTAATCTTCCCATTTCTTTTCTTGAGGAATAATGTGTGGTCCGAGTTGCTTTGTTGATACTCATACTTCTTCATAACTTCAGAAAATCTTCCAAACCAAGCTCTCGGGGATTGCTTCAAGCCATATAAAGTCTTCTTTAGTTTGCAAACATTCCCATTCAAAAAATCTCCTTCGAAGCCTGGAGGAAGTTCCATGTAGACCGGTTTGGTCAGCTCGCCGTGTAGAAACGCATTCGTCACATCAAATTGATGAAGGGGCTAGTGTTTGTTAGCTGCGATCGAAAAAGGACCCTTACTGTATTGATTTTGGCCACTGGTGAGAAGGTCTCAGCATAATCCACACCGTAAGTTTGGGTGTATCCTTTTGCTACGAGTCTGGCTTTGTATCGATCAATAGACCCGTCTGGTCTTCTTTTGATAGTGAACACCCATCTACACCCCACAGTTGCTGCTCCTTTGGGTAGTTTGCTCACTTTCCAAGTTTTATTCTTTAACAGTGCATCTATTTCTACAAGCATAGCATCCCTCCACTGTTTTTTCTGCCACGCTTTTTCTGCTGTATAAGGGATTTCTTCTTCCTCATAAAGGGCAGCCTCAAAGGCTTTCGCCATCTTTGTCAGGTTTGCTTGTGCAAAATTTGCGACAGCATACTGACTTCGTCTTCCTATCTTTTCCGGGGAGTATCTTTTTGGTGGAACTCCCCAAGTGCTCTGATAGATGCAGGTTTTTGTCAGGTGTCGTTAAAGCAAGGATGTATCGTACTGATCAGGATGGAAACCCCAGCTATGCCTGAACCTGGTATCAATAATTCCTCAACCCACTTCTACTGACTAGTATAGTGGATGTAAGGGTCGAATCCCACAGTGATGAATGCGCTTTGGAAATTGTGGTGATATTCTGGAAGGGTTGGTTAGCTACCACGCTTGGGTTGAGATTCTACCTAGACAAGAATTAAAGATGGTACTCTACTGACTAGGAGGGGTGAAAGATGATCGGCGTGTAGCTATGTACGTGAGAGTAGGGAACATTATCTTTCAGAAATTATGTGGGAGGTACGAGGTTACTATAAAAGGCGAAACGGCATATCAGAGAATAAGTGGTAGTTAGGTGACTAGGCTGAAAAAGTAATCTGTAGGGTACCAGCAGAAAAAGTAAAGAAAAGTAAATGACAAAAGCAAAAAGTAACTAAAAAGTAAAAGTGGTCCCAAATTTGGATGTGGACATTGTCTTCTCCAACAAGTATGAATACAAATCAAACAACTCAGATTCCATGAACGAAAATTTCAGGTTAACAAACTCCACATAAACAGATCTACAATCTGAACTCCAAATCAAAAGATTAAACTAACGAAACTGAAATTACGCTTACTGGGTGACATGCAAGGTGGCAGAAATCACGTAAACTAGGCTTTCACACTTAACCATTTCAGATCTAAAATCTAACAACTATCTAAACTCATGAACTCAGATCTAACAATTCGGAAATGAAAGCATGCTCGCAACACTTGAAATTACCGTAACAACTAGATCTAAGCTATCTAGGAAGAAAGAAACAAAATCAAACAGGAAGCGATGCACAAAAACGACTTCATATCATAAAAACGTTTGGATCACAACTAAGACTTCAAAGTAAGCAAATATAAAAAATGTAACCGATCCAATGTAAGAAAACAAAGTGCGATTAACTAAGAAAGAAAATAAAGATTGTTTTGCCACTCCGGGCGATGGAACTGCTATCACTACGCAACAAACTGGCTGGAACGAAGGACGGTGGATCTCCAGCAGACTGATGGAACTCAGGTGACCATGGCTGCGGCGAGGAATAAGAAGATGTAGGACAATGCTGTAGGAACTGATCTACCGAGAGAGAATTCTAACTAAGTGTGAAGGTTCCTAAAGTTGATGATCGATCCTCTTTCTAAGTGGCTTCCTTTTATAGAGAGGCCTGCACTTGATTTTTAGGGTAGACTCTCTTTACGAAATGACCCTTTTGCCCTTACTTGTGGCTGATCTTCCCAGCAATCCTTCTTTTCCATCTCGAGCCTTTTTGGCATGCATACTGGTCAGTATAGCAACATTCTGATGCCCCTTTCACCTGAGTTATCCGATACCTTTCCTTCTGACTGAAACCCTTTCCCTGCACACTTTAGCAACTGTTTTGCAGATATAATCCAATTATGCACGTATACTGACCAGTAACCAAGGCCTAGAATACGACTTATCAAAAACTGCTCACACTTACCACATGCTTGTCCTCAAGCGTGAAGAACAAACAAAAAGAAATAAGTCGAATTCTAGCCTGGTTACACCCCTGACCGACTCTATTCTAACCTAGACTCTAAACTATGACGCAAAGAAAAACACATAAACAAAGATAAACACACATAAAAGACAAAAGAAACACTTAATCACATTAATCGGGCTATATTTTCAACCATCCCTCCCCTTGGAATCAGGTGCAATCCGGCCTTAGACCGCCTTGAACTTCCGCCGCCCCCCTTTTCCTTCCCAGTCAGTACATCTGCTAGTCAAGATCACCCACACTTGCGGCTAAACACTGGATTCGCTCAGTCACTCATTCCTCACCGGGGATGTTAGGACTGTTTTCTCTCAATATGCTAAACCACAGATGCTTTGGACTCGGATTTCACGTGCAGCTCCTGAAGGTCTTTAAGGCTTGTAACAGGGCTATTGGTTTGTAGCGTTTGGGGTGGATGTTCCTAAGGCTCTAAGGCTCAAAACTACTACTTATTTTGATGTGGGAGAACTGTGTGCATTTGAGTCTTCGACTGTTACTTCTCTTGGCTGGACATTTTCTGATATTGGTCTCCAACTGGTCAGTAGCATCTTGTGGCTTCGCCACCCTTAGTCCTTCTTATCTTTTTTGTGTGGTCAAGTGTTTTCGACCTTTTTCTTCACATTTTTCTCCTTCTCTTCTGTGGCTGCGCCACCCTTATTCCTTCTTATCTTTTTGGACCTGGAATGACTCCCTGGTCGTTTTTCTCCTGGCCTCTTCAATTTTTTTCTCTAATTGGTCTTCTTCTTGTATGTCCTTGTGGCCAGTTGCCTATCTGCCTTATCCCTCGCACACACACAGTCCCAGTGGCTAGGTGGTTATATATGAGTGTAGATATGGCTAGAAAAAAGGTTCTAAAGGTGGTTTTTTTTGGGGGGGGGTTTCCTACTGCCTTCAGTCTTGCTACACGCGGTCACTTTACCCTAGGCATCTTGTGGTAGCCACTCTTTTCTTTTCCGAATTGGTGGAAAGTGGTTCCACTTTAGGCTTTTAACGCACATTTAAAGAGGGATTTTGTGTTTGGCTCTAAAGATGGGATTTTCTCTCATACTCGCATCATCTATACTGACATGGAGATACTAAGGGGGGTGGTTTCCATTTTCCAGCATGTCTTATCTCCTTCGATTCCCCTCACCGTCAGCTTGAGACAGTTGAGTTTTAAGCCCAATCAACACGTATAACAGACCTAAAAACTAGACCTAGAAAGACACTAACACAAACACTAAACACAATATATACATATGTCATACTGGCCATTGCATCCCCCCTCCCACTTCACAAGTGTCTACCCTCAGATAAGGCTGTGAAGTGGAAAAAGGTGATGGCTAGTATGACTGACACACAGACATACCAAACAAGAAAACACATGCTGATACCGAAAACTTCTCACACTTAGACTACGCAATAGGCTAAGTGGAGAGTTTTAAACCTAAACAGAGCTCAACAAAAACAAACACATATATACAAAAACTCCTCACACTTAGGCTACGCAGTAGGCTAAGTGTGAGTTAACATGAACACGAAAAGAAAACAACATAAACACAAACACATGCGTTAAAGTAGTAAACCCCGTACTTCTCACACTTAGACTATTGAATAGTCTATGTATTATGAATAGGGTTTACACTCACATGCTACACAGATTTAATCTACCTAAAAAAACACTAGAAAAACAAATAAAATACGAAAACTAAAACTGAAAAGAAAAAGAAAACTAACTAGTCAGGTGGGGGTGGTGGTCACATGATTCTCCTGCTCCTCCGTGGGGCAGGGGCTGGTGCAGGTGGTTCTTCTGACTCCTCTCTCTCGGACTCGGATTCGCTTCCCTCAGATTCTGTCGGTTCCTCGGTACCTTTTTCTTCTGGCTTTTCTCCTTCTCTCTCGGTTACTCTTGGTTCATCAGTCTGACCTCCGTGGCCACTCGTTCCAACTCCTCGTACTAACTTCCCTACCGCTACCTCCTTCAGAATTCCTTCCATTACACTTGTCAGGCGAGTCAACTCCGCCCTAGCTTGCCGATTTTCCTCTGCTAGCTCTTCCACTGCCCTCTCCAATCTCTCCTGCCTCTGCGTTTGAGCTTGTGTTCCCTGGCTCGCTGCAACTCTCCCGGCCGGAATAGCTTCTTCCCCCATCGCGTAGAAACGCGGTACTCCCTGCCTCATGTAAACAGTATTCGTTCGGACAAAGAATGGTGTATCAAACAGACCAGGAGGGTCCACCATGGTTAGGGGGGATAAGTCTTCAGCCTCCGAGATGATGATGTTGTTTCTGACGAATGCGCCCAAGATATGGCAGAGGGAGAGGTTTCTCGCAGGATGGGTGGCAATGAGATGGCATTGGTAAGCTGTCTAGAATCCCAGATGTATTTTCCTCCCGCGCTTGGCGCACCAAAGGAGGTATAGCTCTGTCATTGATGTTCGGACGGCCGAATTCGATTGTCCCAGCAAGGTGAAATCCAAGTAGAGCTGTACCGGGCGTAAGATCGAGTTGTTGAAGTGGATGGAGCGAAAACTGCCCAGTGGCTGGGTGAGTTAATTCTTCCCATGCCTCCTGTGGCTCAAAATCGACGTGCCTGCGGGGAATTCCCCGTTCCCTGCTTCTCCACTCCGGCTCTATGGCCTCCTCCAGACTACACATCCCCAATCTTACTGTCCACTCAATCAAACTCATGCTTATCTCTCCTCCAAACAACCTAAAGCTTATTGACTCCTCATCCAAGTCTGAGGTGACCCTAAATCTGAATGTAGTGAAAAACTCCTTTGCTAGCCTAATAGGGACAATTGGATCCCCATTCTCCAATAACCAATCAAATCCTAACGCACGCACATAAGAAAGAAAAGGTTCACTGGCATCCAACTCATCGAGGGAAGGGAAATGGAGTACCTTTCCACACTTAACTTGCTTGCTCCCGTCATCCTTGTTATCGAAAGCATCTTGTAGCTTTTTGGAGTCGAATAGCTTCATCTCCTCCACCAGCTCATCAGTGAGGTCCACTGTCCAGCGTCTATACTTCAATCTCTCCACCGGGGGATGTACCAGTTCCCGATGGTTCAGTGGAAGCTGTTGTTCTCTGTACTCCTCGTCCTCCAGGGAGATATCACTGTCGGAGTCCGAATCTTCACTGGCAGCGTAGTCGCTGTCGTCTGTCTCCTGACGGTGCGGTGGGGTTCTTTGAGCTGGGTCTGTGATGACGATGCCTATGTTCACTGTGTGTTGCTTCTTGCTGCTTGGTTTCCTTGTAACAGGGGCTTTTCCCTTTCATTTCCTCTCTTCTTGGTACCTGTCCTCATCACTATCATGCTTGTCTTCCGATTTCTTCTCAGCTTGTGTTGAAGGATGGTCTTAGGCAGTAGGGCGGGTCTCTACGCGGATATGTATACGATCGTCTCTTTTCTCAACGTGACCTACTGACTCAGATGCGAGGTCCAGACCCTCAGCCATCTGCTCAGTCTCATATCTCTGGTCACTCGGCGTTGGTGAGACCACTTCAGCTTCCCTTTGGGCATCCTCCAGGTTAGTAGCCGGTAAGGACTCATCCCCAGGTTTTGTAGGAGTAGTCCTGTCCTCTTCACTTAAAACTTCCTGGATGCCCGATTTCCTAGGCATCTCTGTGATACTCTCTTCGGTTTTGGTCGTACTGCCTTGGGATCGTCCCTCAACACCAACTTCCGCTTGACGGCCTTCGGTTTTATCACTGGAGGTGCCACTGGTTCTGGTACCTCTGTTCTTGCTACTGCCTCCTCCTGATCAATATGCGCATCACTCTCCCTTGCGTCTGGCGGGGGAGTTATCGACTCTGTCCCTCCTTCTTTCTCGTCTACTGGCTTGTTGACTTGGTCGTCTGAGTCATTCCTTGCACTCGCTTCTCCACACTTTCTTACTGCCCTTGATGAGAGGTCCAGATCCTCAGCCACCGTGGCATCGTCCATCCTAGTTACCTCGTTCAAAAGCGCTTCAAACTCCTCATCAGTCATGAGGCCTTGCTTCTTGGCGGTTTCATTCAGATCTATCTCCTCTCACGCCATTTCTTGAGGAGTAGACTCCGCTACCGGTGTTCTTTCTGGTTCATCTCCTCTCTCTTGACTCTTCTGCTCCTCTCTTCTTCTCGCTTCCCTTTCCCCTGGGTCAGAATCGTAGTAGGCAGAGATGGGGTCAATATCCATCGAGTCGCTTTGTTGTGAAGTTTGGGAGGGTTCCAAGGGCTCTGGCGGTGTGGTCGCCGAGGAAGATTCCCTTTCTCGTGGAATTGCTGAGGAAATCGGAATGGAAGTGGGTGGTTGTACTGGGCTGCACGATCGGTTCTGCTGCAGTTACTGCCGGGGCTTCTCCGGTTGTGCTCGATTTACCCCCGACTTGGCTAAAACCTTCCAACGCAGTCGCCCAATCTCTATTCGGGTCCTGCTGTCTGAGGAACTCCGCCAGTGCGTTCAAAGAAACCATCGCCGGAGCCTGATGAATCGACTCCTGTGGTTGCGGGTTTGGTGGCCGCTCTCCCAGTGGTGGATGCGATTCTGGGGTTTCTTCCCTGCGGGTTGAAGGGGCTTTCTCACCGGTTTGTTTCTTTGCCCATTTCTTTTTTCCCATGGCTTAAATCGACGATTTCTAGTGGTAATATGGGTGGTGGTTTCTGTGGATGACGGCGGAAATTTTTGGAAGAGAGAATTGCAGGTGAGGGTTTGTGAGATGAAATGGGAGAGACGGTTTGGATATGAGAGTAGAATGGGTAGTTGAGGGTTTGTAACCGGCTATGAGCGGTTTCCAAGTTGGCGTCGATTCGTGTGGGAGACGGTTGAGAGCTCTGCCTCCTGTTTGGACGTCGTCTATCTTTTTCTGCACACGCGCCTTCCCAGTAGCTGTCCGCCTGCAAAGCTGCAACAAGCCCCCAAATTCAAATTTCGTCTCTTAATGATTTCCCCCTATATTTTCCTAGAGTATTAACAAAGTAAAAAGGACACTTAAATAAAATTGAGAGTTTCATCAAAATGGCATTCTGGTGGTCAGTACGTACTCCAAATTAAATTTAAGGACTGAAAAATATTTTTGGATTTTAATTTTAATTGCATGCAGAGATTTAATTAACTACCACGTATTTACAATATTTACATTTCCCTTAGGAAATTTGGAATTCTACTTGGCCAGTATGTGCAAACTTCGCTCAAAAGAGACTAGCCCAGAGGAACTCCAAATTCCTATCTTACCGGTTAGTATGCAACCTCAGTATATGGTTGCATTGGGATCTCATCCACTACACCCAAATCACTATTCTCCTTAAATACCTTCAACCTATGTCCATTTACGATAAAAGGTTCAGAGTTAGAAAGACTCCCTGAAATCTCCACTGCTCCATTAGAACGGAGTGCGGTTATGATATAGGGTCCTGTCCACTTTGACTTGAGCTTCCCTGGCATTAGCATTAGTCTCGACTGGAAGAGTAGTACTTTCTGTCCAACATGGAGGTCTTTGGTCCTTAGATTTCTGTCGTGCCATAATTTAGTTCTCTGTTTATACCACATGGCTGAATCAAATGATTCCAATCTAAGTTCTTCTAACTCCTGTAGCTGTAGCTTCCTTTCCTCTTCACAGGTTGTAACATCCACATTTACTTGCTGTACTGCCCAGTATGCTCGATGCTCAATCTCAACTGGTAAGTGGCACATCTTTCCGAAAATGATTCTGTATGGAGACATTCCTATGGGAGTTTTGTAGGTTGTACGATAAGCCCATAGAGCATCCTCTAACCTCATGCTCCAGTCCTTCCTAGAAGGGTAGACCGTTTTCTCCAGAATCTTCTTTATCCCTCGGTTAGAGATCTCCGCTTGACCATTTGCTTGCGGGTGGTAGGGGCTAGATAACCTGTGGTGCACACCGTACTTCTTCATCAAGGCTTCGATAGTGCGGTTACAGAAATGGGTTCCCTGATCGGATATGATGGCCCTTGGTACTCCGAACCGACTGAAAATGTTACACTTGAGAGACTTGGCTACCTCCTTCGCCTCACACGTACTTGTGGCCTTGGCTTCTACCCACTTGGAGACGTAGTCAACTCCGACTAAGATATACAAGTTCCCATAAGACGAGGGAAAAGGACCCATGAAGTCCATTCCCCATATGTCGAACAGCTCACAAACAATGACCGGTATTTGTGGCATTTCATCTCGTGCAGAGATCCCACCGATCAGTTGACAACGCTCACAATTTCTACAGAATTCGTAGGCATCTCTCTTGAGGGTTGGCCAATAAAAACCACTGTCCAGAATCTTCCTTGCCGTCTTCTTGTGACCGAAATGTCCTCCACATGCCAAGGAGTGGCAGTGTATTAGTACGTCCCTCTGCTCCCAGTCAGGAACGCATCTTCTTATCACTTGATCGGCTCCTACCCTCCAAAGGTATGGGTTGTCCCAAAAGTAGTATTTTGCTTCACTTTTGATCTTCATTCTTTGAGCTTTGGTGACGTTCGGCACTTCTGGAAGCTCTCCTGAAACTAAGTAATTGGCTAGGTCCGCATACCATAGCTCCTGCCCTACTTTTTCTTTTCCTTTTTCTGTCACATCCTGGCCAGTAAGCTTCATCACTTCTTCCCAGTGAATTTTTCTGGAGGCGAAAATCACTTCACACTAGTGTTCCTCAGGGAATCGATCTCGTACTTCCTCGCTGCTCCCATCTTGCACTATCCTGCTCAAATGATCCGCAACTTTGTTTTCGACCCCTTCTTGTCTTCTACCTCCCAATCGAACTCTTGTAACAGGAGTACCCATCGGATCAAGCGGGGTTTGGATTCTTTCTTGGTAACTAGATACTTAATGGCTGCATGGTCAGTATAAACGATGACCTTGGATCCCAACAAGTACTGCCAAAACTTCTCGAATGAATACACCACGACCAACATATCTTTCTCAGTGGTATCATAATTCCTTTTAGCTTGATTCAAAGTTTTAGACGCATAGAAAATTACATACCTTTTCCCGTCGATCTTCTGACCCAGAACAGCTCCCACCGCGTAATCGCTGGCATCACACATCACTTCGAACGGATGATCCCAGTCAGGAGCCCGAATAATTGGTGCAGATACCAGCTTTTCTTTGAGGAGGTTGAAAGCAGCCTTGCACTTTTCATCAAAATTGAACTCCACCTCGTTTTGAAGAAGTCTGGTAAGAGGTTGGGCGATTTTGGCGAAGTCCTTTATAAATCGTCGATAAAATCCTGCATGCCCTAGAAAACCCCTTATTTCCTTCTGGTCAGTAGGGAAAGGTAGTTTGGAAATGACGTCAACTTTGGCTTGATCCACCTGGATACCTCTCTCTGACACCACGTGCCTTAGGACGATATCTTCTGTGACCATGAAATGACACTTCTCAAAATTCAAGACTAGGCTCTTCGCTTGACATCTCTCCAAGACTACATCCAAATGATGAAGGCATGAGTCGAAAGAATCTCCGTAGACTGTAAAGTCGTCCATGAATATCTCAATGCACTCTTCGATCAGATCGGAAAATATACTCATCATGCATCGTTGGAATGTTCCTGGAGCGTTGCAAAGACCGAACGGCATGCGTCTGTATGCGTAGGTTCCAAATGGGCAGGTGAAGGTGGTCTTATCCTGGTGTTCAGGGTACACGTAGATTTGAAAATACCAGCTGTACCCATCCAAAAAACAAAAGTACTTCTTCCCCGCCAGTCGCTCCAACATCTGATCGATGAACGGTAGGGGGGAAGTGGTCTTTCCTGGTTGCGGCGTTCAACTTGCGGTAGTCTATGCACATTCGCCAACCAGTGACTAGCCTTGTTGGTAGCATCTCATTCCTTTCATTCTGAACTACTTGAATCCCAGACTTCTTGGGAACCATGTGGACAGGGCTGACCCACTCGCTATCGGGTACCGAGTAGATAATCCCTAATGACAGCAACTTTAAGATTTCCTTCAATATTTCCTCCTGCATATTGGGTTTACATTCCTCTGCGAGTATCGATGTGCTTTAGCCCCTTCTTCTAGCCTGATATGATGCATGCAGACGTCGGGGCTTATTCCCACCAAATCTGTAAGGCTCCATCCAATTGCTCTTTTGATCTTGCCTAGAACGGTCAGTAGCTTTGCTTCTTGTTCTTTCGTCAGGCTGCTGCTAATGATCACCGGGTACGAGTTTTCCTTCCCTAAGAAAGCATACTTCAGTGTTGTTGGTAATTTCTACAACTCAACTTGTGGGGGAAGTGTGTCTGCTGGTAGAGGGTTCCTTGCAGATGCCCTTCCTTCTCTAACTCTCCATCTGAAAATTCATCTGTACTGACTGGTAGCTTAGCCCCTGCGGCTCCAATAAATTCTGATTTCTGGCAGAAGTCCTTAATTGCTCCTTCTATCTCTTCATCAGTTAACCCTTGGATACTGATCAGATCGCACCATGCAGCCGCTTCTACATCAGCCTGCTCATACACATCCAACGCTTGGAGCTTTTCCTGCAATAATTCGGTCTCAAGAAAATCTTGGACTAGGGGGTCAATTACATCAACGTAGCATAGATTTTCAGAGTCGATAGGCTTTTTCATGGCCTCATTGATATCAAATGTGAGTTTCTCTCCATGAAAATCGATGCAAATTGTACCTTCAGCCATGTCCACGATTATCTTGGCTGTTCTAAAAAACGGTCTCCCTAGCAAAATACCACTAGACTCTCTAGCTTCAGATTCACTCATCTTGATCACATAAAAGTCAGCAGGGTAAGTAAAATCATGCACTCTCACCAACACATTTTTCTAACACACCCTCAGGATTTATGCATGACCTATCAGCCAGTTGGATTAATACCCTAGTGCTCGATAACGTTACTCCCTTCAGCCGATTATATACTAACAATGGCATAGCATTTATAGAAGCTCCCAGATCACACATTGCATGCTCGATTTTTACGTCTCCTATAGTTATAGGAAAAGTGAACATACCTGGGTCAGCTCTCTTGGGCGGTAGATTTTCCTGCACAATTGCTGACGCTATCCCTTCCACCACGATCTTTCCATCCTTCTGGGCTTTCCTGGCTATGAATTCTTTGTTAAATTTTCCAAGCGGGGGTAGCTTCACGGCTTGGAGGAATGGTATGGTGACATCCAGCTTCCCAAAAATTGTCATGTAATCCACTGGATTTTCCTTTTTCCTCTTGGTCACGAAACGGTAAGGGAATGGTTTTTTTCTTTTCGCTTCTTCAATCGGTCCTTCAACAGCCTTCTCGGAGTTTTCCTTGGGTACATTCTGGGATGGAGCCTCCTTCGTGGGTTCCGTTTCCTTAGGAGGGTTTCTCCTGGGCAGTACGCCTCTTGTTTCATTCTTTTCCAATGGTGCTTTATCCAAAAAGAATGGATCCTGCATCTGAGGTAGAAGTCTGTTGAGCTCTTCTCCCGAGACGACGTCCTTCAGTATATTCATCCCACTAGGCTCTCCATTGGGATTCCTTGGTTGGGGTCCATCATAGGTAGTACCGGACCGCAATGTGACCTTGCTTACGTTTGCCTTTTCAGGCACATGGACTGTAGACGGGAGTTTCCCCGAATTCCCTTTTAATTCACCCATCGAACTTGCCAGCTGGGCCAACTGCCTATTCATCATGTCTATGTTCACCTTGTGCTCCTTATGGGCATTCTGCATCCCCTGCACTGCTTCATTATTAGACTGCAACTCACCCCTGATACTTTCCTGCGAAGCGAGCAATTTCCCATCATGTCCCCCATACATCTCCTTGACCTGTTAGGATATTGTAACTGATTTGGCCCTTGGTGCTGGTTATAATGGGGGTTTTGGTTGTGTGGGTAATTTTGGAGGTTTTGCTGGTTCTGGTTAGGTGGGTAGTGGTTATACTGGCCAGGAGGGCTGTACTGGTCTGGGTGATATTGATTCTGGTTCTGGGTTTAATACTGGGCCTGGTTTTGGAACTGGTTCTGCTGATGTTGGGAACCTTGATTAGGCTGATTCTGGTAATTTTGGAAGTTTCTCTGGTGGGGTGGTACATAGACAGAGTTTGAGTTTTGGTTCTGTGGGATCTGCCTATGGGGTTGTTGGTTTCTTCCTGACCAGTTGGATTGGTGGTCGGGATTCGCTGGGCCACAGTTGGGATTCTGGTTCGGGTGGGGGTGGTATTGGTTCAGACCTTGACCTTGGTTCTGATTCTAATTCTGATTTCCATCCCCCCATTGAAAGTTTGGATGGTCCCTCCATGGTGCGTCCCGCTGTCTCCCCTGGATCCAATTCCCACTAGAGTTATAATACGCTGCAGCATTGATTTGCTCCATGTTGACGAAGTCATTAGGCTGATCATAGCCCGGCCCTTGATTTCCCTGCTTTGCACCTTTGTAGCTCCCAGTTGGAGAAGATGGTGGTGATTTCTTCTCGATCGCGCTCATGAGTGCCTTTTTCAGCTCTTCCATTTTCAAATCCATCTTTTACTCTATCTTCTGCTCCTGGTCAGTATACGAAGCACTCACAATTCTTTCTCTGCTGTAGCCGTCCCTTGAATTGTCGTATTCCTTCTTCGCGCTCAGAAGATTCCCTAGGACCTTTTTCGCTTCACTGACCCTCAGTTGTGTGAAGCTTCTTCCTGACGAGGAGTTTGCCAAGTCTTTTGTTGCCTTGTTCATCCCCTCATAAAATGTATGATGTATCTCTATATCGGCCATACGATGGTTCAGACATGCATCCAAAAGACTCATATACTTCCCCCAATAATCACTCAAGGGTTCATCGTAACCTTGGTTCACACTGGTTATCTCTCTCTTCAGCGCACTCGTCTTAGATGATGGAAAAAATTCGCCTAAGAAGGCTGACTTGAAATCGGCCCAACTCTCAATGGAGTCGGGTGGCAGGCGCATGAACCATGTGTTGGCCTCCCCTTTTAGGACGAACGGCAGAGCCTTCAATCTATAGTCATCCTCGGTTGCCCCCGCCGGCCTTCTCTGTGCCCTACAAATCTTACAGAACTCATGAAGGAATTCGTAGGGGCCTTCATAGCTCTTTCCACAGTACGTGGGCAGAATTGCAATAACATGGGGCTTCACATCACAAGCCGTCTGTCCTGGGGTGACAACTATAGCTTGCGGCGGTTCTCCTTCGGTATGCGCGTTCAGCGTCCCTATCTCCGGGTCTTCATCTATATGGGGAGCCATTCTCCTTGGGTTACCCTCCAACTGTAGCACCTGTTTGGGTATTCCTCCTTCTATGGTGTCTTACTCTTCGTCACTACTCGTGCCTAGGCCAGACAGGGCCGTCGACAGGCCAGAACGAGTGGTCACAAGTATAGTCCCTCGTTGGAGTATTTTCGGTCTCCACTGGTCAGGAGCCGAACTGCTTCTCATAAACTGAAAGAAAAAGAAAGGAAAAAAATTATGAACAATATATACGCCAAAGTATCACACACAATAACAGTTAATAACGCCATTCATCCCCGGCAACGGCGCCATTTGATAGATGCAGGTTTTCGTCAGGTGTCGTTAAAGCAAGGATGTATCCTACTGATTAGGATGGAAACCTCAGCTATGCTTGAATCTGGTATCAATAATTCCTCAACCCACTTTTACTGACTAGTATAGTGGATGTAAGGGTCGAATCCCACAGAGATGAATGCGCTTTGGAAATTGTGGTGATATTCTGGAAGGGTTGGTTAGCTACCACGCATGGGTTGAGATACTACCTAGACAAGAATTAAAGATGGTACTCTACTGACTAGGAGGAGTGAAAGATGATCGACGTGTAGCTGTGTACGTGAGAGCAGGGAACATTATGTTTCAGAAATTATGTGGGAGGTACGGGGTTACTATAAAAGACGAAACGGCATATCAGAGAATAAGTGGTAGTTAGGTGACTAGGCTGACAGATCTGTAGGGTACCAGCAGAAAAAGTGAAGAAAAGTAAATGACAAAAGTAAAAAGTAACTAAAAAGTAAAAGTGGTCCCAAATTTGGATGTGGACATTGTCTTCTCCAACAAGTATGAACACAAATCAAACAACTCAGATTCCATGAACGAAAATTTCAAGTTAACAAACTCCAAATCAAAAAGATTAAACTAACGAAACTGAAATTACGCTTACTGGGTGACGTGCAAGGTGGCAGAAATCACGTAAAATAGGCTTTCACACTTAACCATTTCAAATTTAAAATCTAACAGCAATCTAAACTCATGAACTCAGATCTATCAATTCGGAAATGAAAACATGCTCGCAACACTTGAAAATTACCGTAACAACTAGATCTAAGCTATCTAGGCAGAAAGAAACAAAATCAAACGCGAAGCGATGCACAAAAACTACTTCATATCATACAAACGTTTGGATCACAACTAAGACTTCAAAGTAAGCAAATATAAAAAATGTAACCGATCCAACGTAAGAAAACAAAGTGCGATTAACCAAGAAAGCAAATAAAGATTGTTTTGCCACTCCGGGTGATAAGGCTCATTTCATGCTCGGTTTTGGGGGTAAAACTTATACTACTTGATCGGTTGATCGCGCAAACAAGTGTTAAAATGTGCAGAAATGCTACTTGTCCAAGGCAGCAAGGCCGAACTGATCAAGCACGTACAAAAGGCGAAAGAGGCCAAAAATCGGGGGAGTTGATCAAAGGGCGAGGTCAAGCAGTTAAAGTGGGGACCGCTGGTTTCTAGAAGGAAAATGTGAGGAAATGAGCTGGATGTGGCGCACCATTCTGTTACCCAGGACGACGTTCTAGAAGGGGACACGTGACAGCTTGTGAAGACGCCAGGACGAACCGATCAGAAATTTGTTATCCAAAAGCGTCGTTATTCTAGAAGAAAGAGCACGTAGCAATCAATGAGTCGCTCATCCTCTGCATGAGCGAATATTCCCTGTCAAGATCGTTATCCAGCTGGAGGCCGAATCGAGCTTATAAATAGAGGCTGCGCCACCACAAGAAAGTATCAGAGACTTTACTTTCCGCCTAGTTTAGCTTAGTTTAGCCTAGTTCAGCTCTCTAGATTATTTTAGCTTAGTTCTGCTCTCTTAGCTTAATTTAGTTCAGATCTCTAGTTTAGCTTAGATAGCGTAGTTAAAAGGGCGACCGAAGGGAGCGCTGCAGAATAACCATTTCTGTCGGCATAACTTAAGTTTCCCGCTGAGATTCTTCTCAGTTTACCGCTTTCTTTATTTTCGAAGTGTTAGCTTAGTTTATTTTCACGCTGTAATCGTATCTTAGTTTAATCGAAGTTATTCGCTCTTTTAAATCGCGCATTTACTTTTCTGTTATTACCTGCAATTTACTTGACCCAGTGTTTAAATTTCCGTTGATCAAGCTAGCTAGTTTGAATTCTGCCTAGATAAAACCGTAGTTAAAACTCCCAAGTTAAAGCGTGGCAGCAGCCAACCCCCTATTCACTACTCACACACTCGACACACCAACTTCTCTGTGGGATCGACCCCGAACTTGCTGTTTTACTGTTAAAGTAGTGCGAAATCGGGAGATATAAATATTATCTTTGGCGCGTTTCGGTTCGAGGATTTGATTCGATTAAGTGGCAACGACAATTTGCTAACTGGTCCAACCGATTCAGTTATCCTCTATATAACTTGATCCAATCTTAATCTGCGCGTTTCCGAGCCCGCCAAAATGGCACCGTTGCCGGGGAAGAATGGTGTTACTTTATGTTTGTGTGTAGTGCGTAGGAGTAAATAGTTTATTTCTTTCTTTTCTTATTTGTTTTTCCTGCTGTTGATGAGAAGGTACCACCAAGGCGATTACTGGAATCATCATTTGATATATAGAAAAATTAACAATCGTTGGAGAGTCCAGGAAGCCGGCGTAGTTACCACTCGTTACAGAGCAGCTTTAGAGGCAGCAGCAACAGCTGAGCAAAACCCACTACCACCACCACCAAAGCAAACAGAAGCAGAGATGGTCGTTGTCATCGGCGACTCGGGAATCAGCTCTTTGCACGCTCATGATGAGAAGGAGCCCACACATGCCATTGCCGCCACTCCTGGGATGCGGACCATTGCTATCAAATCAGGAGTGCTGGCCGTCTTGACCCACTTCTACGGTCTCTCGAAGTAATGTCCGTACGCCTTTCTGAAGGAGTTTTGCCGATACTGCGATATTCAGCCCGTCCCGGCTGGATCCACGTCTGAAGATTACAGGCTCAAGGCTATCCCCTTCGTTTTGAAAGGGGACGCAGGAGTATGGCTGTCAAGGCTACCAGAGGGATCCATCAGGACTTGGGCGGAATTCCGCATGATATTCCTCGACCGTTTCTTCCCAGCATCAAAGACAAGTGCCCTGAAAAGGGAGATTACATAGGCCAGACAAGAGTACGACGAGCCCCTCGGCCACTACTGGGACAGATTTCAAGGGCTGCTTCAAGCATGCCCCAACCACAAGTTGGGATAAAAGGAGATCTACTCGATCTTCTACGGCGGACTCACGATGGACAGCAAAAAAGACCTCAACCTCGCAGCAGAAGGGGATTTCTCAAAAACCCTTTTCAGCCAAGCTAAGAATATTTTGGAAAGACTAATTGAGGCTAAGCGGTCGTATGAAACCTCTCGAGGGCAGTACAAGAGAGGAGAAACGCACGCAGCAAAGGCGCGCAACGATGAAAAGCTGGAGGCTTGATTCGAGCAGATGGAGAAGAAACTGCTGGAAGCAGTAGAAAAAATAGACCGCCGCCACCACCACCTGCACCAAAAGAGACGCAGTACGTACCACAGCCGTCGCCGCCAGAAGAACATACCTATTATTACTGTGAATTCCCCCCTGAGGTAGAGCAAGTAAATGCAGTAGGACAGTGGAATGCAAATGGCAACTGGATCCAGGGGAAGCAAAGAGACGCTCCATGGAGGGGCCACCCCAACTTCAGGTGGACGGATCAGAATCAAAGCCAACAACTCCCACTATCGACACAGCAACTGCAACCCTCTGACGGACAGCCTAACTAGTCTGCTCGGATCCAGGAGAAGCCAAATGCTGGAGGAAACAGAATGCAGGGAAGTCAGACAGGTTGGTCAAATGGACCTCAAGGGAATTGGTCAAGCGTAGGACAGCCTAGCTGGTCAAGCAGACAACAAGAAGGAAACTGGGGATACATGTAGCTAGCTTCTCAGTTAAGCAACCAGGGAAGGCAGCCAAACAACCAGATGGTTACTTATGTCCCGCCACACCAACGGGGAGGCCAGCAACAGGGAAATCAATTCTACAGCCATCAGCCATACCTGCTCGAACATTACGAGCGATCTGACTACCCGCAGCCTAACCATGGAGGGAGGCCGCCAAATCAGAAATATAACCGCTACTCCAATGATAGCCCGAGCAATATGATAGTACCGCACCACACAAATGATGCGATGCAGGAAATCCAGGAAACTCAGAGGGAGCAGCGGGCGGCATTAGAGATGCTGACACAACAACTTTCTCTAATTGCAACGTCGCTAGGAGAGTTAAAGGGAAATGACAGAAGAATTCCAGCTACTGCACATCGTGAACACATTAGCGAAGTGTCCCTAAGGTCGGGAAGGGTCTACCAAGGCCCCAGTTATCCTGCGACGTCCCAAACAATTGATCCTGGACCAAACCGTGAAGAGAAGGAAGAACCCAAGGTGGTGGATCAAGCGAAAGAGAAAGGCAAGGAAAAAGTGGGAGATGAAACCTCAGAAGGAAATCAGAAAGAGGGGGGTGAGAAAGTTAAGCCGTATCCGTACCGCGGAATGGTGGCAAGAAGGAAGGATGCCACAATCGATGTGGCGAGTATGTTCAAAGATGTGGACGTTAAAGTACCACTCTTAACGGCATTTAAAATGCCCCCTGTCAGCAAGTTTATTAAAGACTACCTGGCAGGGAAAGTCAATGAGGAGGGTAGAATGATTGCAGATGAAACTGTCTCTGCCGTGATCCAACGGAATGACCTCCCTTCAAAGAAGACCGACACAAGAATGTTCACACTCCCAATTTCAATCGGAGACGTCCAGGTGGAGCACGCCATGTGCGACTTGGGGCATCTATCAATGTTCTGCCATACTCCATCTATCAACGGCTGGGAAAGGCAAAGCTAGTCGACACGGATGTAATGATATAGCTGGCCGACAGATCATGTATTCACCCGGAAGGAATTTTGGAAGATGTTATTGTTAAGGTAAATAACTTTCTGTACCCAGCTGATTTCTTCGTAATCAAGATGACGGAGCCCGCAACAAAGGAGTCAAGCGGAGTCCTATTAGGACGGCCGTTCTTGTCCACATCCAGCACTATCATAGACGTACAGAATGGAACGATCAGCCTAGATTTCAAAGGAGAACAGTACACGTGCAATATTGATGAGGCCATGAAAAGCCCAGCCGACGGAGAGAACGTGTACTCCATCGATGTGACTGAGCCTTTGGTACAAGAGTATTTGGAGGAAGAATTTTTAAAAAGGCAGTTCACTGACTCCGCCGCAGATAAGGAAGTCGAAAAGGAAGTAGAAGAATGGTTTGAGACCATGAAGGTCGGAGAAATGGACGACCAAGCCGTCACAAGTGCAATAAATGATTTTTGCGAGCGCCCAAAGCCAACTGGGTCAAGTGGGACAACTCAAGTATCTAGCCTAGCGAAACGGCATGATCAAAGCGACCTACTGGAAAGAGACACAGCAGAAAACCCTCTGCCCAATGAAGAACCAAAACCTGCAAAAGAGTTAAAACCCCTTCCCGCACATCTAAAGTACGCCTACCTGGGTGAAGATGAAACAAAGCCTGTGCAACGGACATGCCCCCGAGTTTAAAGCGTCTGAGTCCAGAGCGGACCATATTGCTGATCCGCCCCTTCGCCTTGCCCAAGCCTTCCTAGCCTGCAACCTCCTGGGTCAAGCAAATACATTGTCAATTCTTACTCTGGTCGAGCTCTATTTCATGTGGTGCATGAAGGACCAAAGGAGGGTGCACCTGGGCTATTGGATTGCCCACTCGATAAGTCAGATTGCCAATCGCCCCGCCCGCCACCTCAACGTCTGCCACCTTCTCGGAGCACACCTAAGGCGAAATTGGACCCTGGAATTCCAGGAGGGTGTGGAGCTTCCCAATCGCTGCCCAAAACCTGAACTGTTTAACATTGATTTCTTTGTAAGAATTCAGGTGCTCGAACGACTGCCTGACCGAAAACTTCACTTCATCTCAAAGGCTCGGAAGGAGAAGCAGGCAGAACAACAGGAGGACAAGCGAGAAGAGCTAGAGGAGGTCAGACGCGAGAGAAGGATGAGGATAACAGATCAACCGACGAGCCCTGACAGGCAGCCAAGGCAGAGGTTGGAGCTAGCAAACGTAGCAGAACCAGAGGAGGTTGCACGTGCTACAAATGAATGGAGACTCCACATGGAGCAAATGCTGACGCAGCTAGTAGTAAATTCGGATGCCCAACTGGTCGCTCAGTCCACAGTTCTGCAGGCTATTCGCCAGCTGACCCTCGCTATGCAAACACCACTTCCCTCTGCAAGCTCTCCTCCACCTCGGCACCCGCCATCCTCCATGCCACCCTCAGCGTCCCTCAGTCAGCTCCGCAAGCATTGAGTATACCCCCTCCGATCTCTACTCATTTCAAGTTCCGAAACTTTTTTAGTTTTATTGTTTTTTTGGGTATGTATAACTGTTATTCTGCTCCACACCATACTTAGACCTATATTGGGTCTAAGTGTGAGAAGTATGCATGTCCACTTTTGCTATCTGTTTTGTTCGTCTGCCCATATCTGTTTTGGTTTCCGTTTTTATGTGTTTCTTAGCATGTTTTGATTATTGGCACCGCCTCACACTTAGCCCAATGCTTGGTCTAAGTGTGTGAAGTTTCCCTTGTTTGTTTTTGTGCAAATTGTCTGTACGGCTGTACCTAACCCCTCTTTCCACTGCATCCAGTCCCTCGAGGATGAACTCATATGCAGTGGGGGGGGTGGACGGGTTAGTTACATAAAATTCATACATGCTAAAATTTTTCAAAAATAACAAATTTTAGATAGCAATAAGATAGGATATATGCATGAAATCGGATAAATGAAAGACTTGATTACTTCATGGAAGAGTTAGAGAAAGAATTCAGTACGCTCACATGTAAAACTTGATTGCAAAAACTTGATCAATTTGAATGACGCAAGTATGATGGAATCGCTCAATTTCTAAACCAACTGTGAAGCCTCTCTATATGTGAGTTATAAGCCAAAAGTAGAACACTTTCTAATACTCTTTACAAAAGAAAAATTACGAGAGACTAACTTTTAATATTGAGATGAAAATTGCACAAGTAGTGAGGACTAAAGGCATTAGGATTTAACCAGTTGGGCCGTTTTTCTTCCTTCGTTCTACGAACCCGCCTCATTACTAAAGGCACCCCTTAGTTAGCCACTTTGAGCCCATACACTCTTACCCATTCTTTGAAACCTTAAAACCAAAAATTTTCGTATTACATGAGGGAATAGGGTCAAGGAGATGAAATTTATCAAGGGGGACAATAGGGGATAGCAATAGAATAAAAATAAAATTTAAGGTGGCCGGGACGATCAAGTTAGACAATCAGGTTGATCATACAAAAAATTGAGAAAGAGTTTAAGAAAAGAAAGGGGCAGGAAATAGTTGCAACCTGACCCAGGAAAAAAATAAAATAAAGCCGAAAGTTATAAGGCTAAGGGTCAACATTGACCGAGAAGGAGCATCAAGTGGAAGAAGAAATAAACACCCCAAATTTTATCCAGCAAGTTTAGTCAAATCTTTGGCTTTTTGACTCATGCGATTTTCTCTTTTAAACTTAGAACCCCTAGGACCCTACCCTAACAAGTTACTACCGCTGAGCCCTGTTACAACCCGAAACAAAGACCTTAAGGAACTATCTTGTGCAGTCCGATTCAAAGTATTAAATTTGTAGCAACACCGAGTGAACAGTCCTAACATCTCTGGTGAGAAATGAGTGAATGCGTGAATCCAACAGTGGTTTTTAAATTGAGCAATCTTGACAAGCTGACTCCTTGATCAAGCAGAAGCGAAAAAGCAAAAACATAAGCTACTGGTTAATGGTATGACCTCGACCTCGGGTATGATTGTTGGAAAATTATTCGATCCAATGCATACATGTGAATACATGTTTTTAGTTCTTGTTCTTCTTTCTTTTGTTTGTGAAATAAGTAAACCATGCCTGAAATTTGCCTTATCTTTTTCTCTTTCTTTTACTCTCTCTTTATACTTGAGGACAAGTATGTTTTAAGTGTGAGCAGTTTGATAAGGCTCATTACATGCATCGGTTGTGGGGGTAAAACATATACTACTTGATCGGTTGATCGCGCAAACAAGTGTTAAAATGTGCAGAAATGCTACTTGTCCAAGGCAGCAAGGCCGAACTGATCAAGCACGTACAAAAGGCGAAAAAGACCAAAAACTGGGGGAGTTGATCAAGGGGCGAGGTAAAGCAGTTAAAGTGGGGACCGCTGGTTTCTAAAAGGAAAACGTGAGGAAATGAGCTGGATGCGGCGCACCATTCTGTTACCCAGGACGACGTTCTAGAAGGGGACACGTGCCAGCTTGTGAAGACGCCAGGACGAACCGATCAGAAATTTGTTATCCAAAAGCGTCATTATTCTAGAAGAAAGAGCACGTAGCAATCAATGAGTCGCTCATCCTCTGCATGAGCGAATATTCCCTGTCAAGATCGTTATCCAGCTGGAGGCCGAATCGAGCTTATAAATAGAGGCTGCGCCACCACAAGAAAGTATCGGAGACTTTACTTTCCGCCTAGTTTAGCTTAGTTCAGCACTCTAACTTAGTTTAGCTTAGTTCTGCTCTCTTAGCTTAGTTTAGTTCAGATCTCTAGTTTAGATTAGATAGCGTAGTTAAAAGGGAGACCGAAGGAAGCGCTGCAGAATAACCATTTCTGTCGGCGTACCTTAAGTTTCAAGCTGAGATTCTTCTCAGTTTACCGCTTTCTTTATTTTCAAAGTGTTAGCTTAGTTTATTTTCACGCTGTAATCGTATCTTAGTTTAATCGAAGTTATTCTCTCTTTTAAATCGCGCATTTACTTTTCTGTTATTACCTGCAATTTACTTGACCCAGTGTTTAAATTTCCGTTGATCAAGCTAGCTAGTTTGAATTCTGCCTAGATAAAACCGTAGTTAAAACTCCCAAGTTAAAGCGTGGCAGCAGCAAACCCCCATGTTCACTACTCACACACTCAACACACCAACTTCTCTGTGGGATCGACCCCGAACTTGCCGCTTTACTTTTAAAGTAGTGCGAAATCGGGAGTTATAAATATTATCTTTGGTGCGTTTCGGTTCGAGGATTGATTCGATTAAGTGGCAACGACAATTTGCTAACTGGTCCAACCGATTCAGTTATCCTCCATATAACTTGATCCAATTTTAATCCGCGCTTTTCCGAGACCGCCACCGGGCGATGGAACTGCTATCACTACGCAACAAACTGGCTGGAACGAAGGACGGTGGATCTCCGGCAGACTGATGGAACTCAGGTGACCATGGCTGTGGCGAGGAATAAGAAGATGTAGGACAATGCTGTAGGAACTGATCTACCGAGAGAGAATTCTAACTAAGTGTGAAGGTTCCTAAAGTCAATGATCGATCCTCTCTCCAAGTGGCTTCCTTTTATAGGGAGGCCTGCCCTTGATTTTTAGGGTAGAATCTCTTCACGAAATGACCCTTTTGCCCTTACTTGTGGCTGATCTTCCCAGCAATCCTTCTTCTCCATCTCGAGCCTTTTTGGTATGCATACTGGTCAGTATAGCAACATTCTGATGCCCCTTTCACCTGAGTTATCCGATACCTTTCCTTCTGACTGGAACCCTTTCCCTGTACACTTTAGCAATTGTTTTGCAGATATAATCCAATTATGCACGTATACTGACCAGTAACCAAGGCCTAGAATACGACTTATCATGCTCCGGGGAGGAAGTATGTACCTTCCAATGCTCTCATCTAGAGCAGTCTCTGTATAAATATGGTTAGGAAGAATGGTTTCTTTAGGAGAATCGGGAGTTACCTCGGATAACGGTTGAGGAGGATCATTGGGTGGTGGTTGAGAGGACTCTGTGGTCGAGACGTGCTCGGTGGCCGTGCTAACCTTTTTTGTTGAGTCCTCGTTGGAGAGATTTGATCGAGGCACAAACCAACTTAGGTAGTCAAAAGTATTTTGTGACTCACTCTCCCCCTGACTACTAAAGTTGGTATGGTAAAAGAATTTTGCTTCCAAAAAATACCAGTTCATTGTGGTTACGATTTTTTGTGTGTTTGGGTCATAGCATTTATACCCTCGTTGATTAATCCCATAACCCACAAATACGCATTTGGTGGCACAAGGTGATAATTTGTTTCTTTCGTATTTTGGGACATGGACATACACTGTACATCCAAAGACTCTAGGCTGAAGGTTCAAGTGTTCAGGAATTTTGGTGAGTTTAGTCAAGGTGTCAAGGGGTGTTTTTTTGTTCAAGATTTTTGTGGGAAGTCAGTTAATAAGAAAGATCAAGGTGACAACCGCCTCTGGCCAGAAAGATTTAGGGACTTTGGATTCAATCATCAAGGCTCGGGTGATTTCAAGGATGATTCGGTTCTTTCTCTCGGCTACTACATTCTGTTAGGGGGTATGAGGGCAGGAAGTTTGATGAATGAGGCCTTTTTCGGTAAAGAAGTCAGTCATTTTTTGGTTAACGAATTCTCTGCCATTGTCGAACCGAAGGGTTTTTATAGTGGTTTGGAATTAGGTTTGAACAAGTTTAAAGAAAAAGAATGAATTTTTCAGGCACTTCGGATTTGTGTTTCCAAAAATATATCTATGTCATTCTAGTACAATCATCCACAAATACGACAAAGTATCTAAAACCATTCCCCCCAACAACCGGTGCAGGGCCCCAAACATCAGCATGATCAAGGGAAAAAATGGAATTCATACGAGTATTTGTAGGTTTAAACGATTGTCTGTGGCTTTTGGCCAAAACACAAGTCTCACAAGTAAAATCTTTCGGAATAGAAATTTAGGAAAATGTAAACTAAAATAACCAGGGAAGGGGTGTCCCAGCCATTGGTGCCAAAGCCAAATCTCCCTTTTCATGGACCCGTGAGCCAGCATCACACTTCCTTGTTGAGCTATCTCGTCCATGTAGTAGAGTGCTTGGCTCTCAGTGCTACGCCTAAGTATCCTCCTCGTCCGAATATTCTGCAAGATACAAAAGTCAGGATGCATCAGCAATGTATAGTTTAATTCCTTAGTCACATGACTTATAGACATCAATCTTTGGGACAAGGTAGGACCATAAAGGCAATTTGAAAGTCTCAATGTTGGGGATATCTCAATAGTGCCCGCCAGGAAGGCCTCGAGAGGGGCGCGAATTCGGACCAAGTTATATTGAAGATAACCGAACCGATTGGATCAGTTATCAAATGTAACATCCCAAATTTTTGTGATTTTTTTAATATGTTTATTTGAAATTTGGATTACGAAACTTTTGTTTCTATGTGATTAAGTGAATTGCGTGAAACAATTGTCGTGAGTGATGTGGAATGAAGAGCTTGATATTTTATATTTTCCAATGTGGGTAAATAATTAATAGGATCAAGCATTTATATTTTTTCGAGCCAATTCATTGGAATATTCGGCCTTCCTAATTATTGAAATAGTATTTCATTTCTTAGATTTAATTAATTGTTTTGAAGATATTTATCCAAATTAAATCCAAACCAAATGATCCTTAAATTGTTCTACATGAATTTCGAACTCTAGCCTATTATCCTTGGGAGTTTTGAAAATCCCCCATTTAAAATAGGAGATGAATTATTTTCTTTGATTTAATTGGTGCTTTGTTGACTCCCTTCTTTTGAATTAAATCCAATTAAATCATGTCATATTTTATTTCTTCACCCAAATTAAATAAAGGTTTGAAATAATTCCTTGACTAGTTAAGCCTAATTATTTTCGGCCCCCTCATTATTTTGTAGAGGAAATTTTTTGTTTCCTTTTTGTGAGACCCTTTTATTCAAATTAATACCTAAGCCAAATTAATTGGGGATGTGAATATTTCCTTGTGTTGCACCCTCCATGTCACACGCCCCATGCTATTATTTTTCCTTGTGGGAATTTATTTATTGTTACCTATTTTATGGGAGCCTTTTTCCTATAAAGAAATTACCAAATTTAAATCCTATTCTATTTAATTGAGGATTGAAATAATTTCCTTGTGCAATTCCTTATGGGAATTTTCGGCCCTTCCCCATTAATTTCCTACTTGGAGATTTAATTTATTTTGTTCCCTTGTTTATGAAATATTCATTATTTTATTTCCTAAGTTGTGAATATATTCTCTCCAAGTAAATATCAAATAAATTCCTTGTTAATTTTACCATAGAATTTTCGAATTCCTCCCCTTCCCACAAGCCTATTTAATTCTTTTAATTGTGGAATTTATTTAATTGTATTTACCCCACAATTAATTAATTAATTAATTAATTTTAAACCTAACCCTAACCCTATAAAAACACCTAAACTAAACCCTAGCCCCCATTTCCCACAAATTTTTGGCCCCTCCCTCTCTTCCCCTCCCTCACACGCCTCTCCTCTCCCTCACTCTCCATCCTCTCCAAAAACTTCTTCCACCTTTGTTCTTTCTTCAATTAGAGTGGATTTTTCAAGAATTTCCGACGAATCGTGTCAACGTTTGCTTCTACCGTTCGTTTTCTTGATTCAAGAAGGTATAACTAAGTTTTTCTTCTCATCTCCTTCATCAAAAATTTATTCTTGAATCCTACATGCATATAGAGGGTGTAGGAATCATAGATCGCAAATTAATCGGTGGGAATGTGTGTTTGCATGAGAACTTCGATGAATATGCGTTTTTTAATGAAGTTATGTGAAGTTTGATTTGAATCCTTGGTGAATAATGTGAGTTTATGTGCAAACATGATTATGAGAACCTTTTTGAGCATGATTTTGTGTTATAAGCATGAAAAATTTTATTTGGATGATTGAGGAAGAAACCCTAATTTCGAATTTGTGAGCCTGAAATATGTGACGTTCGAACAGCAGTTTCTGATGTGTAATTGACCTATCAAACGATTGAATTTTGATGTGAAAATTTTACTGAGTAAATTTCAAGGTATTTTCTGTGTCTCGTGTGAATTTCAGCCCTTTTTGTCGAAAAATGGATTTATAATAAATGTTTGAAGTTGACTACGCAATTCTGCCAGAAACTTGTGTTCTCGCCCAGAAAGTTTCTTATTCTGTTTGACCAACTAAATGACCTCCGTTTGATGTGATTCTTAAACTAAATGAACATTTGAAGTGTCTTATGAGTCGTGTAAAAAGTTCAGCCTCATTGGACATCGGATGCATTTATGGTGAATGTTTCAAATAAACTGCGCAATGCTGCCAGAATTTTTATGTTCCGACCAGAGAGTTGTATAAATGTTTTGACTGACCAAATGCCATGATTTGAGTGTGAAACTTTAACTGAATGAACTTTAATGTGTCTACTGTGTTGTGACCAAAGTTTAGCTTCATATGAGGTCGGATGAAGTTTTGGTGATTTTTACAAACCAACCGCGCAGTTCTGCCAGTTTTGTTGTTATGTGAATATATCACTTGTTGATAAGTTTGATGAACTATATGATGCATGTATGATTTGGGAAAGTATCCTATGAAGCGATTATGTGTGACACGTTGAGAAATATTATGGCATGTTTTTCCTTATGTCGATGAATGATGGGATAGGTAATTTAGGGGAAACGATAAAAAGGAACAATAGGACATGCATGATAACATAAGTTTATGGAAAACTGATTGTGTTGTCGTTGGCAAGGGTGATTGAGTATACGTATGCTCGAGGAACGAGAGTTGCATAAGTTGGAATTGTGTTGTTAAGCAATCGAGGTGGGCTTTCTTTTCAAACCTCTTTATTTTCCAAAAATATTACGTGGTGTTATAAGGGTGGTTTAACTGTTATGTCATGCCATGTTTTTGTTTGTGAGATTATTGCCTGATGCCTAGTTCGTCTGAGCTTGCTCCGTTAGGCTATATGGTTGTGTTGTGAAATGAATTCGGGTCTGAGTAGGGCCGTAAACCCTATCAGGATGTGTACACTGGTGGGATCGTGAACCGTCCTTGCTAGTCGGCCGGTCTCGTGGGCGAATAGTGTGGCCACACTTTCGTCGCACTGTGATATGATGATTGTGATTGATGGAATGATGTGAAAAGTGGGGAGATAAATTGTTTGGCCAGACTTGAAATGTTTTTGTCTTCTCGTGATATTTCTTACTACATATAAAACTCGAGATCATTGGTATGGATGACATACCTAATATAAAATGTTTTCGGCATGAGCCCATTGAGTATAACAAGTACTCAGCCCTACATATTATTTTTCTTATGTGCAGGTTGAGCGGGATGTTGCGGAGGATGTTGAGTTGGCCTTAGGAAGCGTTGTGTCTTCGTACATAGGCGTTATCATTGACTCTCTTTAAACCTTATTTCCGCTGCTATGCTATATTAATAACTATGTCTCAAGACTTTAAATCGTTTCCGTATTGTGTTTGAACATGTATGGTTGTGTTAGGTTTTAACCAAGTCATTACGTCGTTTTTTTTTGAAAATGGTGTTTTCCGTGAATTAAATTAAATGTTTTACTTTAGAAGTTAATTGGGTTTCTTTAAGTTTATTTTCTCCGCTGTTTCTTTTAAAAGTATTTATCATGAGTCATTTCTAATTAATAGTAAAATTTTAACCATAAACTTCTTTAAAGAAAAATATTTTTTTTTCTTTTTTTTTCTCCCTTTAAGTTAATTAAGTTTTCATTTAAAATGTTGTCCATGCATGTTGGTCACGATCGCCGCGTCCATAGTACCCCTAGTATGGGCGATCGTGACAGCAAATGTCATTGCCACTTGATCAATGCAAACTCACTCTCACTCGTTTCCTACCAACGTAATTTGTAAACTCTCAATTTTGCACTACTTTAACAGTAAAGCGGCAAGTTCGGGGTCGATCCCACAGAGAAGTTGGTGTATCAAGTGTGTGAATAGTGAACAGGGTTGGCTGCTGCCACGCTTTAACTTGGGAGTTTTTAACTACTGATTTTACTCTAGGCAGAATTAAACTTGCTAACTTGATCAAGGTAACTTTAACTACTTGGTCAAGTGCATCGTAAGGAAACTCAAACTAAAGCAGTAAATGCGAGGATGAAAACGAAAACAACTTTGATTAAATTAGAACAGTACAACGTGAAATTTAAACTAAGCTAGCACTTCAGAAAATAAGAAAGCAAATAAACCGAGAAGAACCTCGGTGGGAAACTTAAGAATACGCCGACAGATAACAAGTATTCTGCTGCGCTTCTTCAATCGCCCTCTCTAACTAAGCAACACTTTATCTAAGCTAAGCTAAGCTATCTAGAGAACTGAACTAAGCTAAACTAAGACTGAAAGTAAAGGATCAGATTCCTTTCATGTGGTGGCACATCCTCTATTAATATGCCCAGCACGACCTCCAGCTGCATAACGATCTTGGAAGGGAATATTCGCTCATGCTGAGAGTGATCAAATCATTGATTGCTACGTGCTCTTCTTCTAGAATGACGACACTTTTCAGCAACAGAATCGTGACTCAGCTCGTCCTTGCATCTCATATTTCAGCACGTGTCTCCTTCTAGAACGTTGTCCTTGATAACAGAATGTTGCGCACCATCCAGCTCATAGCCTCGCGTGTCCTTCTTCTGACATCCAGTGGTCCCCTCCTTAACTGCTTGATTACTCCCCTTGATCAACTTCCCCTAAAATCTGGCCTTTTTCGCCTATTGTACTCGCTTGATCAGTTTGGCCTTGTTGCCTTGGTCAAGCGGCATTCCTGCACATTTAACACTTGCTTTGAACGATAAACTGATCAAGTAGAGTACATTTTACCCTTAAACCGATGCATGAAATGATCCTTATCAAACTGCTCACACTTAAAACATACTTGTCCTCAAGTATAAAGAAAAAGAAAAGAAAAAGATAAGGCAAATTTCAGGCATGGTTTACTCATTTCAGGAAATTAAAAGATAACGAAAAAAAAACAAGACTCGAAACAAAAACACATATTCACATCGATGCATTAGATCGAATAAATTTCCAATAATCATACCCGAGGTTGAGGGCAATCCAAATGCCAGCAACTTATGTTTCTTCCTTATTGCTTTTACTTGATCAAGGTGTCAGTTCGTCAAGATTGCTCAATTTAAAAACCACTGTTGGATTCACTTAGTCAGTCATTTCTCACCAGAGATGTTAGGACTGTTAACTCGGTATTGCCACAATTTTAATACCTTGAATCAGACTGCACAAGATAGTTCCTTAAGGTCTTTGTTTCGGGTGTAATGGGGCTTAAGGGTAGTGGTGCATCAAGGTAGAGTCCTAGGGGTTCTAAGTTTTAAAGACATAAACTGTAAAAGGAAAAACACATGAGTCAAGAGCCCAAAGAATTGAACTATTTATTTCGCCACTAGATATCTTACGTGGTCAAGTGGCGACTTCTAGCCTTGAATTTTTAGCTTTATTTTCTAACTTCCGACTTGCTGGGTCAGGTTACACAATTTTCCAGCCCTCTTTTCTCAAACTTTTCTCAATAACAAAATTTTTAATTTTTTTTCTAAAGACGATTTCTGACTTGATCAACCTGATTGACTAACTCGCTCAACCTAGCTACCCCTTTATTTTGACTTTTTATTGACTCATCTCTCTGACCCCTCTTCCTCCCGTGTTTATAAAAAGTATATGGATGTAGGTCTTGGTTATCAAAGAAAGGGTAAAAGTGTATGAGCTTAACGTGGCTAACTAAGGGGGTTCCCTTCTTGACGAGGCGGGTTCGTGGAGCAAAAGAAGAAAAGGCTCAAAGGGTTAAGTCCTAATGCCTTTAGTCCTTACTACTTGTGCAATTTTCATCTAAATATTAACATGCACTCTCTCGTAAAAATTTTTTTTTGTAAAAATAGTAGAAAGTGTTCTACTTTTAGCTTATAACTCACATATAGAGAGGCTTCACAGTAAGTTTAAAATTTGAGCATTTCCATCATACCTACGTCGTTCAAACTGATCATGTTTTTTGCAATCAAGTTTCTTCATGTAAACGTACTGATACCTTTCTCTAACTCTTCCCAAAAAGTAATCAAGTCTTCCACTTATCCAATTTCATGCATATTGCCTATTTAATACTAACTGATATTTTGTATTTTTCAAAAAACTTGACATGTATGATTTTACTGTAACTAACCCTCCCCCTCCCCACTGCATATGAACTCGTCCTCGAGGGACTGGATGCAGTGGAAAAAGGGTTAGGTACAGGCAATGGCACAACAACAAACAAGGAAAATTTCTCACACTTAGACCAGACACTAGTCTAAGTGTGAGATAGTGCCAACAATCAAAACATGCTAAAAGAAAAAACCACAAACAAAACACTTAGGCAAAAACAGACAACGTCTTCCATAAACTTCTCACACTTAGTCCATACACAGGACTAAGTGTGAGAACGGAAACGAAAATCACAATTTACACAAAGAAACCGAGTTAAGGGTGATACTACTGCCTTCGAGATGGTTGAACTGGGGATGTTGTACGCCTTCCTTATTGCCTCCATTACACAACCCTTCCTTATTGCCTGTAGGGGCATGCTGGGCAGCGTTAGTAAGCCGCATACCCAGACTGGTATGGTGGCCTTTCTTGGGAGGAGGAAGGATACTCTTTTCCCTCTTCCTCTTGCTTTCTTTCTCTACTGACCTCCACAGCCTTGCTTGTTTCTACGGCTGCCCTGGTTCCTTGGTTTGCTTGTCTCTTCTCATCCACCTACCGTCTCAAAACCTCAGCTTCCTTCAGCAGTTGATCCGTCTTCCGGCGGTGCGTCCTTCCTGAGACAGAGTCATCCTCCATAGTCAAAAAGAGGTTCCACTCTGCCTCCCTTCGTCGTAGTAGGAGATCACTGGGGAGAGGCATAGAATCTTTCCTCTCAATATGTATCACTGGGCAGACAGCGTCCAGACGCCTTATGTATGCCGGGTTTACATATTGTTGTGGACTGATGAATCTGGAAGGCAATAATGGGGTTCTGGTGGTTGATGGGGAAAGGTTAGGGTTGTCTGGGTCGGCTGGTGACAAGGATCTCCGTTTACCACTGTTGATACCACCTCCTGAAGAAGAAGAGAAAGTATTGAGTTGAGTGCTTTGCATTTTTTTTTCTCTGGTGATGATTGTGGTTGATTCCTTGGAGGTGATTTGAACTTGGAGAGAATTAGATGAGGGTAGCACAAATGTTCTGAAGGCAGTTGATGAAAAGTGGGATCAGAGAGACCCCTTTTATACTGAAATTCCGACTGTTGGGATCCCTGCCTGTTTGAGATCTTTGCGACTCTTCGCATACGGGCCCGCCTTTTCAGAATGCCAGGTGGCAAGGCTTCTCCGATACGCTTCCTCCTTCTCTCCAAGACGTCTTTTCGTTGCTACAGTTTGCGCCGCCTGACACCTCACTACTGACTGCACACGTCTTATCATCTCCTGCCCTTATCAACTCAATCACTGTACCACCAATTAAATTCAAGTTGTACTGACCAAGTGGACAATTAAATACAGATGAAAACTCTCATAATTTCACTTGATCAGTTTCTTTCCTCCACTTCCGACTTTTAATTTTATAAGAAATTTAAAACTTAACACAAGAAAAACTATTTACACTAACTTCCAAGGATTTGACCGAGTTCCCCTGGGACGTCACTTGATCAGTTTAATAGATTAAGAATTTGTTGGTTGATCAAGCAGACTACCCATGAGTAGCCGACCACCCCTTTTACTTGCTTACTGTCAAGAGTTAGGTATGAGTAGTGGAATGTCGTCCACCACAAATGCATCCATTCCTTCTCTGTACGGCTTCACCCTGTGACCATTCACCATGAAGGAAGCCGAATCTGGATCGCTCCCCTGGAGTTCGATTGCTCCATTCGTTCGGATGGCAATAATGGTATAAGGGCCTATCCACCTTGACCTGAGCTTCACTGGCATCAATTTTAATCTGGACTGGAACAACAGTACCCTCTGGCCCACCTTGAGTTCCTTCTTGCGAAGGTTCTTATCGTGCCACATCTTAGTATTTTCCTTGTACCACATGGCAGAGTCATAGGCATTCAGACGGAGCTCTTCAAGTTCTTGTAGGTGCATTCTTCTTTTTGCAGCTCCAGCCTCAGTATTCATATTAATTTCCTTGACTGCCCAGTAAGCTTGATGCTCCACTCCCACCGGAAGATGGCACATCTTCCCAAATACCAGCCGGTATGGGGACATTCCGATAGGCGTTTTAAAGGCGGTCCTGTAGGCCCAAACCGCATCCTCCAGACGACGGCTCCAATCTTTCCTTGTGGGATTGACCGTTTTCTCTAGAATTGACTTGATTTCTCTGTTTGACACTTCGGCTTGGCCATTTGACTGTGGGTGGTAGGGTGTAGACAAGCGGCGGTGAACTCCGTACTTTCGCATCAAGGCTTCGATGGTTCTGTTGACGAAGTGAGTTCCTTGGTTCGAGATAATAGCCCGTGGCACCCCATATAGGGTAAAGATGTTCGATTTTAAGAACTTCGCCACTTCTCTGGACTCGCATGTTCTCGTTGCCTTTGCTTCTATCCATTTGGACACGTAGTCCACCGCTACCAATATGTAGAGATTGCCATCAGATGCGGGAAAGGTTCCCATGAAATCCATTCCCCATACATCAAATATTTCACAAACAATAATAGGGATCTGAGGCATCTCATCTCTCGTAGATATCCCTCCAGTAAGTTGGCATCTCGGGTACCTCTTGCAGAATTCATAAGCATCTCTATCGATGGAAGGCCAGTAGAATCCGTTGTCTAGTACTTTCCTAACTGTTTTCTTTGGTCCAAAGTGACCACCACAAGTTAATGCGTGGCAGTGGACCATCACATCTTCCTGTTCCCAGTCTGGTATACAGCGCCGGATCACTTGATCCGCCCCCATCTTCCATAGATAAGGATCATCCCAATAGAAGTATCGGGAGTCGCTTTTTAGTTTCAGCTTTTGTGCCCTTGTAATCTTATCACTCCCAGGCAGCTCGCCTGTTACCAAGTAGTTGGCCATGTCAGCAAACCATGGCTCTTTCCGCTTGTGTTGTCCTATGCTTCCTTGTCCGGCTTGATCAACCTCTTCCTCTTGGTTGACTCACTAATGTTTAGATGTTGACTTGACCAGATATAGGTGTTCCTCAGGGATGGCGTCTGGAATGGCTTCACCATTATCGTCTTGTAAAATTCGGCTTAGGTGATCCGCCACTCTGATCTCACATCCTTTTTATCTACTGCTTCCCAATCGAACTTCTGTAGGAGGAGTACCCATCTGATCAATAGCGGCTTTGATTCCTTCTTCGCCAAGAGGTATTTGATGGCCGCATGATCTGTATACACTGTCACTTTGGAACCCAGCAGGTATGGCCTAAACTTCTCAAATGCGAAAACCACCGATAGCATGTCCTTTTCGGTAACGCCGTAATTCTTCTGTGCCTGATTCAGAGTTTTGGAGGCGTAGAAGATGACGTAACTCTTTCCTTTGATCTTCTGACCTAACACTGCCCCCACAGCATAGTAACTAGCATCACACATCACCTCAAAGGGGTGATTCCAGTTAGGGGCACATATTATCGGAGAGCTTATCAATCGGTTCTTCAGAAATTAGAATGCGGCCTTGCAGGCATCTGAGAATTCAAACTCCACATCGTTCTGGAGATGTTTCGTCAGAGGCTGGGCTATCTTCAATAGAACCAAGTGTGCCTCAAAAAGGCTTTGATCTCCTTCTGGTTGGTAGGATATGTGAGTTTTGCAATGACCGCTACCTTTGCTGGGTCGACCTCGATTCCCCTGCTTGACACTACATGGCCCAGGACTATTCCTTCAGTTGCCATAAAATAGCCTTTTTCGAAATTTAGAACCAAGTCCTTCTGGCGGCATCTTTCCAGCACCCTGTTCAGGCTATGCAACCCTTGATCAAAATTGTCCCCATAGACAATGAAATCGTCCATGAAGATCTCAATGCAATCTTCTAACAGGTCCGAGAAAATGCTCATCATGCATCTCTGGAAAGTGCCTTGGGCGTTACAGAGGCCAAAGGGCATCCTTCTGTAAGCATATGTGCCAAAGGGGCAGGTGAATGTTGTTTTCTCCTGGTCGTCTGAATTCACAGCGATCTGGAAATAGCCACTATAACCATCCAAGAAGCTGAAGTACTGCTTCCCTGCCAACTTCTCCAACATTTGATCAATGAACGGCAGAGGGAAGTGATCCTTCTTCGTGGCTTGGTTCAGTTTTCTGTAATCTATGCACATTCTCCACCCAGTAACTGGCCTTGTCGGGATCAATTCGTTCTTTTCATTTTTCACGACTTGGATTCCTCCTTTCTTCGGCACCATGTGCACTGGACTGACCCAGTTACTGTCTGGGATGGAGTAGATAATTCCAATCGAGACCAACTTAACAATTTTCTTCAGCACCTCTTCCCTCATGTTAGGGTTGAGTTTTCATTGTTGGTCGCGGTGTGGCTTGGCTCCTTCTTCCAATCGGATGTGGTGCATACACAAGTATGGGCTGATGCCCACCAAATCCGTCAGTTTCCATCCAATCGCCTTCTGATTTCTTTTCAATAACTGTCATTGTTTCTTCTTCCCCCGGGTAGGCGTAGTTAAGATGTGCTGGAAGGGGCTTCAACTCCTTCGCGGGCTTTGGCTCTTCAGTTGGCAGAGGGTTTTCCGCCGCTTCTTTTTCCAGTGACTTGCCTTGATCAAGCCGCTTCGCTAGGCTAGATACTTGAGTTGCCCCACTTGACCCAGCTGGCCTCGGACGCTCGCAAAAATCCGTTATTCCCTTTGCGATGGCTTGGTCGTCCTTGTCATGGGGGGTGCGGTCACATGTTCCTCCTACTCCTTCGCGGGGCAGGCTTTGGTGCAGGTGGTTCCGTTGGTTGTTCCTCCTCTGTCTCGGACTGGTTTCCTTCAGGCTCGGCCGACTCCTCGGCATCTCCGTCCTCTTGTTTCTCCTCTTCTATTTGGGGTCCTTGTGATCCGACTTCCTGGCCTCCGTGGCCGCTTGTACCAGCTTCTCGTACTAACTTTTCAGCAGCTAACTCCATCAAGATTCCTTCCATCACAGTTGACAAACGGTTCAACTCCGCCCTTGCTTTCCTATTTTCATCGGCTAACTCCGCCACTGCTTTTTCCAACCTCTCCTACCTTCTTCTGCGCTGGTGTTCCCAGGGCTGCCGTCGCTCTCCCGGCTGGTATAGCTTCTTCTCCCATCGCGTAGAAATGTGGTATGCCCTGCCTCATGTAAACGGTGTTCGTTCGGACAAACAATGGTGTATCAAAGAGGCCAGGAGGGCCGACCATCGTCAAGGGGGATAAGTCCTCTCCCTCCGAGATAGCTATGTTGTTCCTGACAAAAACTTCCAAAATATGGCAGAGGGAGAGGTTCCTCGCTGGGTGGGTGGCGATGAGGTGACACTGGTACGCAGTCCAGAAGCCCAGGTGCACTGTCCTCCCGCGCTTAGCACACCAGAGGAGGTACAGTTCAGTCATTGAAGTTCGGACGGCAGAATTTGATTGTCCCAACAAATTAAAATCCAGGTAAAGATGTACGAGACGCAAAATCGGGTTGTTGAAGTGGACGGAGCGGGAAATCGTGGACTAGAACTGCCCTGCGTCAGGGTGAGTAAGTTCCTCCCAGGCTTCCTGGGGCTTAAATTCGATGTGCCTCCGGGGAATTCCCCTCTCCCTACTTCTCCATTCTGGCCCTATGGCCTCTCCTAAACTACACATTCCCAATCTGACCGTCCACTCAATCAAGCTCATGATCACCTCTCTTTCGAATACCCTAAAGGTTATGGACTCTTCATCCAGATCCGTAGTGACCTTGAATCTAAAGGTAGTGAAAAACTCATTTGCCAGCCTTATAGGTATACTCGGATCCCCATTCTCCAACAACCAATCAAAACCCAACGCACGCAAATGCAACAAGAGAGGCTCACGAGAATTCAATTCATCGAGTGCTGGGAAAAAGAGTACCTTCCCACTCTTAATCTGCTTGTTGTCGTCGTCCTTGTCATCAAACGCATCCTGAAGCTTTTTAGTGCTGAAGTGCTTCATGTGTTCTATTAGCTCGTCAGTGAGCTCCACCTTCCAACGCCGGTACTTCAATCTTTCTACGGGAGGATGCAGCAACTCTCGATGGTTGTGTGGGAGCTACTTCTCGCCATACTCCTCGTCCTCTAGGGAGACGTCGTTTTCTGACCCCGATTCTTCACTTGCGGTATACTCACTGTCACTCGGCTCCTTTCGGCGCGGTGGGGCTCTCTGATCTGACTCTGTGATGGCGATGCCGGTGTTGACCGTGCGTTGCTTCTTGCTTCTTGGTTTCTTCTTAACAGGGGCTTTCCCCTTCCTTTTCCTCTCCTTGCGGTATCTGTCCTCATCTCCGTCTTCATTTTCCTCCGGTCTCTCCTCTGTTGGTGTTGAAGGCTCCTTCTGGGCAGTAGACTGGGTCTCCAAGCGGATATGGATACTGTCATCTCCTGGCTCTGGGTGACCTACTGACTCCGATGCGAGGTCCAGACCCTCAGCCATCGTGTCAGTTTCTTCTCTCTGGTCACTCGGCGTGGGTGAGACCACCTCGGTTCCTGTCGAGGCATCTTTCAAGTTGGTAGCCGACAAGGATTCCTCCCCAGGTTTTGTAGGAGTAGCCCTGTCTTCTTCACTAGAGATTTCCAACGCACTTGCTGCCGTGTTTGCTCCTGCCTTGCTGGATGTCCATTTCCCGAGGCATCTTTGCGATACTCTCTTTGGCTTCAGCCGTTCTGCCTTTGGATCACCTTTCAACACCAATTTTCTTTTAACTGATTTCGGTTTCAATACTGGTGGTACCACCAGCTCTGGTTCCGCTGGTTGTACCTCGGTATCCTTCTCCTCGATTAGTGTATCACTCTCCCCTGCTTCTGGCTGGGGAGTCACCGACTTCGGCTCTTCCTCTTCGGTCTGTTTCTCTTCCACCTTGTCTACTGCCTGGTGGGCTAGACCTTCTGGGTCGTTCCTTGTACCGGCTTCTTCACTCTCTCCTACTGCCTCCGATGCGAGGTCCAAACCCTCAGCCATCTTGGCAGTACCATCTTCCATCCTGGTTACCTCGTTCAAAAGCTCCTCAAACTCCTCATCAGTCATAAGGAATTTCTTTCTGGCCGTTTCGTTCAGATCTATCCCCTCCCTTTCCATTTCTTGGGGAACGAGTTCCGTTACCGGTGTTCTCTCCGATTCATCTTCTTCCTCCCGGCTCTTCTGCTCCTCGCTTGCTTTCCATTCGCCTTCCCCTAGGTCAGAGTCATAATAGGCAGAAAGGGGGTCAACATCCATTGGTTCGATTTGTTGGCGAGTCGGGGAGGGTTTTGAGGATTCTGATGGTGCGGTCGTCAAGGGAGATTTCTTTTCTGGTGGGATTGTTGAGGAAGTTGGAATGGAAATCGGTGGGTGCACTGTGGGTTGAACATTTGTTTCTGGGGTAGGTACTATCGGGGTTCCTCCGGTCATGCTTGATCCCCTTCCGATTTGGCTAAAACCCGCCAACACAGCCGCCCAATCTTTATTTGGGTCTTGCTGCCTGAGGAACTCCGCCAGTTCGTTCAAGGGAATCATCGACGGAGCCTGAGGAATCGGCTCTTGTGGTTGCAGTTGTGGGTTTGACGGCCGCTCTTTAGTCGGCGGTTGTATTTCTGGGGTTTCATCTCGGAGGTTTGAAAAGGGTCTCACCGAGGCTTGTTTGTTGGCCGCTTTCTTTAAATCAACTTGTTGGGGAAGTGTGTCTGCGGGTAGAAGGTTTTTTGCAGCATCCCCTTCTTTTTCTAATTCACCATCTGAGAATTCCTCTGTACTGGCTGGTAGTTGAGCCCATGCGGCTGCAATAAATTCTAATTTCTGACAAAAGTTCATAATTGCTTTTTCTATCTCTTCATCAGTCAACCCTAGGCTGCTGATCAGATAGCACCATGCAGCTGCTTCTACATCAGCCTGTCCATACACATCCAACGCTTGGAGTTTTTCCTGCAATAATTCGGTCTAAAGAAAATCTTGGACTAGGGGGTCAATTACATCAACATAGCATAGATTTTCAGAATCGATAGGCTTCTTCATGGCCTCATTGATATCAAAAGTAAATTTCTCCCCATGGAAATCTATGCAAATCGTCCCCTCAGCCATGTCCACGGTTGTCTTAGTTGTCCTAAAAAACGGTCTCCCTAACAATATACCGCTAGACTCCCTAGCTTCAGATTCACTCATCTTGATCAGATAAAAGTCAGCAGGATAAGTAGAATCATGCACTCTCACCAACACATTTTCTAACACACTCTCAGGATTTATGCATGACCTATCAGCCAGTTGGATTAATACCCTAGTGCTTGTCAACTTCACTCCTTTCAACCGGTTATAGATTGATAATGGCATGACATTTATAGACGCTCCCAGATCACACATTGCATGCTCAACCTTTACATCTCCTATAATTATAGGTAGAGTGAACATACCTGGATCGGCCCTCTTGGGCGGTAGCTTCTCTTGCACTATTGCTGACGCTATCCCTTCCATCATGATTTTTCCATTTTCCTGGGCCTTCCCAGCTATGAACTCTTTGATGAACTTCCCAAGCGGAGGTAACTTCACGGCTTGGAGGAATGGTATGGTGACATCCAGCTTCCCAAAAATCGACTGGGTTCTTTTTCTTCCTCTTAGTCACGAAACGGTAAGGGAATGGTTTTCTTCCTTTCGCCTCGTCTACCGATGCTTCCTCAGCCCTTCCGGAGTCTTTCTTGGGCACATTTTGGGCTGGAGCTTCTTTCATGGGTTCTGTTTCTTGAGGAAGGTCTTCCCTGGGCAGCATGACTTTGGTTTCATCTTTTTCCAATGGCGCTTCATCCAAAAGAACGGATCTTGTATCTGAGGTAGGGGTCGGTTTAGCACTTTTTCCAAGATGACGTCTTTCAGCAACTTGGTCCCACTAAGCTCTCCACTTGTTTTCTTCGATTGGGGTCCCTCATAGGCAGTACCAGACCGCAATGTGACCTTGCTCTCGTTTGCCTTTTCAGGTACATGGACTGTAGATGGGAGTTTCCCGGAATTCCTTTCATTTCACCCATCGAACTGGCCAGCTGGGCCAACTGTCTATTCATCATATCAATATTCGCCTTATGTTCCTTCTGGGCACTCTGCATCCCCTGCACCACTTCATTGTTGGATTGCAACTCACCCTTAATACTTTGCTGCGAAGCGAGCAATTCTCCCATCATGTCCTCCATAGATCTCCTCGACCTGTTAGGATATTGGGACTGATTTGGTCCTTGGTGATGGTTATACTGGGAATTTTGGTTGGGCTGGAAATTTTGGAAGTTTTGCTGGTTCTGGTTAGGTGGGTATTGGTTATACTGGCCAGGAGGGTTATACTGGTCTTGGTGATATTGATTCTGATTTTGGTTTTGGAACTGATTTTGGTTCTGATGGTGTTGTGGACCCTAATTAGGTTGATTATGGTAATTCTGGAAGTTTCTCTGGTGGGGTGGTATGTAGACAGGGTTTGGGTTTTGGTGTTGTTGGTTCCTTCCTGACCAGTTGAACTAGTGGTCCGGGTTTGCTGGCCCACGGTAGGGGTTTTAGTTCGAGTGGGGTTATATTGGTTCTGACCTTGACCTTGGTTTTGATTTTGGTTCCCATCTCCCTATCGAAAATTTGGGCGATCCCTCCATGGTGCGTCCTGTTGTCTCCCCTGGATCTAATTCCCATTTAAGTTAAAATACCCGGCAACATTAGCCTGCTCCATACCGACCGAGTCGTTTGGCTGATCATAGCTCGGTCCTTGGTTTCCCTGTTCTGCACCCTTGTAGTTCCCAACTGGGGAAGTCGGCGGTGCATTCTTCTCGATTGCGCTCAGGAGTGACTTCTTCAGATCATCCATCTTCAAATCCATCTTCTGTTCAAGCTTCTGCTCCTAGTCGGTAGACGAGGCACTTGCAACCCTTTCTCGGTTGTATCCATCCCTTGAATGGTCATACTCCTTCTTCGCACTCAGTACCTTCCTTAGGACCCTCTTTGCTTCGCTGACCCGTAGCTGCGTGAAGCTTCCTCCTGACGACGAATTGGCCAGGTCCTTGGTTGTTATGTTCATCCCCTCATAAAAGGTATGATGTATCTCAATGTCCGTCATGCTTTGATTGGGACATGCATCTAAAAGGCCCATATACCTCGCCCAATAATCGCTCAAGGGTTCATCGTACCCTTGCTTCACACTAGTTATTTCCCTCTTCAGCGCGCTTGTCTTGGATGACGGGAAAAACTCGCCTAGGAATACTGACTTGAAATCGGCCCAACTCTCAATGGAGTCGGGGGGCAGGCGCATGAACCAGGTGTTTGCCTCCCCTTTCAAAACGAACGGCAAAGTCTTCAATCTGTAATCATCCTCGGTCGCCCCTGCTGGCCTCCTCTGCGCCATACAAATTTTACAAAACTCATGCAGGAACTCATACGGCCCTTCGTAACTCTTCCCGCAGTATATAGGCAGAATTGCGATCACATGAGGTTTCACATCACAGGCAGTTTGCCGTGGGGTCACAATTATGGCTTGAGGTGGTTCTCCCTCGGTATGTGCGTTCAGCGTCCCGATCTCAGGATCTTCTTCTCCTTGAGCGGCCATCCTTCTTGGGTTTCCCTCTATCCTTGGTATCTCTTCCGGTATTGGTCCTTCTATGGTGTATTGCTCCTCGTCACTACTCGAACCTAAGTCAGACAAAGCCGTCGACAAGCCGGATCGAGTGGTTACTAGTATAGATCCTCACTGAAGGATCTTCGGTCTCCACTGGTCAGGAGCCGAACTACTTCTCATAAACTGAAATAAAAAGAAAGAGAAAAAGGTATCCACAATATATACGCCAAAGTATCACGCACAATAGCTACTAATAATGCCATCCATCCCCGGCAACGGCGCCATTTGAAAGAGCAGGTTTGTGCAGGTGTCGTTAAAGCAAGGATGTATCCTACTGATCAGTATGGAAGTCCCTGCTAATCCTGAACCTGGTATCAATAAATCCTCAACCCTCTTCTACTGGGTAGTATAGTGAAGGTAGGGGTCGAATCCCACAGAGATGAATGCGTTTTGGGAATTGTGGTGATATTCTGGAAATGTTTGGTTAGCTACCACGCTTTGAGTTGAGACTTATCTAGGCTGGAATTTAAGGTGGTACTCTACTGACTAGGAGGCGGGAAAGGTGTTGGACAAGCGGCTAATAAATGTGGAAGGTACGAGTTTACTATAAAAGGTTAAACAGAATATCAGAGGAAAAAGAGGTAGTTAGGTGACTAGGCCTACAGGTCTGAAAAGTAACAGCTGAAAAGTAAGGAAAAGTAAAGGACAAAAGCAAAAAGTAACTAAAAAGTAAATGTGGTCCCAAATTTGGATGTGGACATTGTCTTCTCCAGCAAGTCTGAACACAAATCAAACAACTCAGGTTCCATGAACGAGAAATGTAGATTAACAACTTCACAAAAACAGATCTACAATCTAAACTCCAAATCAAAAGATTAAACACTGAAACTGCAATTATGCTTACTTGTCAACATGCAGGGTGGCAGAATTACGTAAACTCGGATTTCACACTAAGACACTTCTGGAAAATAAATCTAAACAGCCACTGAACTAACAAATCACAGATCGAACAACTCTAAATGAAATCATGCTTCCAACACTTAGAAATTACTGCAACAACTAGATCTAAGCTACCTAGGCAGAATGAAACAGATTTGAACAGAAAGAGATGCATAAAAACAACTTCATTGCATAAAACATTTGGATCTCAACAAAACACTTCAAAGGATGATAAGTACTGAAAATGCAGCAGATCCAACGAAAGAAAACAAGTAAAGGTTAACTAAGAAAGCGAATAAAGATTGTTTTGCCACTCCGGGCGATGAAACTGCTACGACTACGGAATAAACTGGCTGGAACGGTGGAAAGCGAATCTCCAGCGGACTTCTCGAACTTCAGGTGACCATGGTTGTGGCGAGGAATGAGAATATGAAAGACTAGGCTGAAGGACTGATCTGCCGAGAGAGAACTACTCTAACTAAGAGTGTATTTCCTAAAGTTCATCATCCTTTCTCTCTCTATGTGGCTTCCTTTTATAGGGAGGCTTGCCCTTGATTTTTAGGGTAGACTCTCTTCGCGAAATAACCCTTTTGCCCTTACTTGTGGCTGATCTTCCCAGCAATCTTTCTTCTCCATCTCGAGCATTTTTGGCATGCATACTGGCCAGTATTGCAACATTCTGATTCCCTTTTCACCTGAGTTGTCCGAGCCTTTCCATACTGACTAGAACACTTTCCCTGCACACCTTAGCAACTATTTTGCAGATATATTCCAATTATGCACGTTATACTGACCAGTAACCAAGGCCTAGAATACGACTTATCAAGAGTCTTCAAGTGGGGGTGATCGGCCGAGAGGGAGGGAGAGGAAAGGAAGAAAAGGGTGTTGGGCTTGATCCCACATTCTTGGAAATATATTGGGCTCAACATATTTTATTTAAATTAGCTTGGGTTCATTTAGTTGAAAGCACAAGTTAAAAAGGTTATCAATTGGTTAGATTCTTAAATAGTTAGGGCCCAAGCCATTTTTTATATACTCATTGGACTCTAGTTTAATTTGAGAAGCCCAAATGTATACATACTTTGCATTCTCACATTTCTTTCGATAATTAAAATTCACTGAAGCTTTATTAAATTTCGTTATCTTGTTCTTCACAAGGATCAAAAATCGCCCCACGTCAAAATCATATTTGGTGTTGTTCCAAATATGATTTCTTCGACCGTACCTTGATTTTATGCGCGCCAAGCACTATAAAAAGTATGGGCGTTACATTAATTGTCCCATGGCGGACGTCAATGACTGAGTTAGCGGTGGATAGGAAAGGTCTCCCCAAAAGGATTCCAATAGACTCCTCCGCTCCTGGTTCCGTCATTTTTATAACAAAGAAGTCAGCGGGATACATGAATCTGTTCACCTTGACGATTTTATCTTCCAGAACTCCCTCGGGGTAGATGCAGGACCCGTCTGCTAGCTGTATTTCCATATTGGTTTGGACGAGCTTAGCGTTCTCCAGCTTCTTGTATATAGAATACGGCATAATATTGATGGAAGCCCGTAGGTCGCACATTGCGTACTTCATTTGAACGTTTCTGATAGAAATTGGGAGCGTAAATACCCCAGGGTCAGTTCTCTTTGAGGGAAGATCATCAGGTTGGATCTCACCGGTTACTTCCTCTGCTTCGACCCTCCTTCTCTTTTCAGCACCATGTTCACATATGTTAGACTCTTCTTTCGCTGTGACTTGATCAGGGGCGCTGGATTCAAGGTTTTTACTAAGACTTGCCCTGGATTCTGGAAAACTTGCAGTTGAGCTCTGATAAACTCCTTCTGATTTCAGAGAGATTGTGTTAACATTCTCTCGCCCTGCTGGAGGTTGCACTGTAGCCGGAATCTTTCCATCATTACCTCTCAGCTCACCTAGTGACATGGCGACCTGAAATAACTGCTTTGTAAGCATTGCTAATGCGGCTCTCTGTTTCTTCTGGGCTTCCTGTATTTCCCGCACAGCATCATGAGGCTGATGTGGAACCATCATATCCCCTGGAACTTCATTTTGCTGCATGTTATTTCTCTGATTAAATCAGCCTCCTCCATGGCCTTGCTGGTAGAAACCGGTAGATCCATATTGCTCTGGTTGGTTCTTGGACAGATGGTTTCGCTGGGTTCCTCTGTGGTACTGCGGGACATAACTCACCATTTGATTACTTGGTTGCCTACCCTGGTTGTCATACTGAGGAGCTTGGTGTTGGTACCCCCATTCTCCTTCTTGTTGTCGGCTTGAACAGTTAGGCTATCCTCCACTTGACCAGTTCCCTTGAGGTCCACTTGACCATCCTGCCTGACCTCCCTGCTTTCTATTTCCTTCTGTGTTTGGTCTATCCAAGATTCAGGCTGGCCAGTTGGACTGCCCGTCGAAGGGTTGTACTTGTTGAGGTGCGGTTAGTTGTGGCTAGCTTTGATTCTGATCAGTCCATCTGAAGTTGGGGTGGTCCCTTCACGGAGCATCTCTCTGCTTCCCCTTGATCCAGTTGCCATTTGTGTTCCAATGGCCTACTGCCTTCACTTGCTCTACCTCAGGGGGAAATTCACAGTAATAGTAATGATGTTTTTCTGGAGGTGGCGGCTGCGGTACGTACTGTGTCTTCTTTGGTGCAGGTGGTGGCGGTGGTCTCGTTTTTTCTACTGCTTCCAGCAGTTTCTTCTCCATCTGCTCGAATCGAGCCTCCAGCTTTTCATCGTTGCGCGCCTCTGCTGCGTGCACTGCTCCTCTCCTGTACTGCCCTCGAGAGGTTTCATACGACCGCTTAGCCTCAATCAGCCTCTCCAAAATATTCTTAGCTTGGCTAAAAAGGGTTTTTGAGAAATCCCCTTGTGCTGCGAGGTTGAGGTCGTTTTTGCTATCCACTGTGAGTCCGCCATAGAAAATCGAGTAGATTTCCTTCTCTCCCAATTTGTGGTTAGGGCATGCTTGAAGCAGCCCTTGGAACCTATCCCAGTACTGGACGAGGGGCTCGTCGTATTCCTGTTTGGCTTCTACGCCTACGCACTACGCACAAACATAAAGTAACACCATGCTTCCCCGGCAACGGCGCCATTTTGGAGGGGGCTAGGAAAGGGATCGAAAACACGAATAGAATGCGGATCAAGTTATATGGAGTGATAACCGAACCGATTGGATCAGCTAGCAAATGTCATTGCCACTTAATCAATGTACTCTAGCTCTCGCCTTTTCCGCCTTGCCAAAGTAATTTATAACTCTCAATTTTGCACAACTTTAACAGTAAAGCGGCAAGTTCGGGGTCGATCACACAGGAAAGTTGGTGTGTCGAGTGTGTGAGTAGTGAACAGGGGGGGTTGGCTGCCGCCACGCTTTAATTGGGGAGTTTTAACTACTGTTTTTATCTAGACAGAATTTAAACTAGCTAGCTTGATCAACGGAATTCTAACTACTGGGTCAAGTGATTTGCAGGAAACAACAGAAAAGTAAATGCGCAAATTTAAAGCGAAAATAACTTGATTAAACTAAAAACTGATTACGGCGTGAAATTAAACTAAGCTAACACTTGGAGTCTAAGAAAGTGGTAAACTGAGAAGAATCTCAGCGGGAAACTTAAGTCACGCTAACAGAAATGAGTATTCTGCAGCGCTCCCTTTGGTCGCCCTTCTAACTAAGCTATCTAACTAAGCCAGGGAATTGAACTAAACTAAGCTAGAGAGCTGGACTTCGCTAGATAACTATGCTAAACTAAACTAGGCGAAAAGTAAAGTGTCTCTCTTTTTCTTGTGGTGGCACACCCTCTATTTATAAGCTCGATTCGGCCTCCAGCTGGATAACGATCTTATCAGGGAATATTCACTCATTCTGAGAATGAACGACTCATTGATTGCTACGTGTTGTTCTTCTAGAATGTCGACGCTTTTCGGTAACAAATTTGTGACTCAGCTTCGTCCTTGCGTCTCATATTCCAGCACGTGTCCCCTTCTAGAACGTCGTCCTTGATAACAGAATGGTGCGTTGTATCCAGCTCATTTCCTCACGTGCTCTTCTTCTAGAAGCCCGTGGTCCCCTCCTAACTGCTTGATCGCTCCCCTTGATCAACTACCCCGATTCTGAGCCTTTTATCGCCTTTGTACTTGCTTGATCAGGTCGGCCTTGAAGCCTTGGTCAAGTGGTAATTCTGCATATTTAACACTTGTTTTGCGCGATAAACCGATCAAGTAGCATGTATTTCACCCATAAACCGATTCATGAAATATGCCCTATCAGCCGCCTAATGTTGCTTAAGCAAGACCACTAGGTTTAGCATTACAGTATCTTATTTCTACAACACACTCCCATAACAATGTTCATGTGCTGCTAATAAAATCAAGCTATCTCATAAATTCTGTGTGAACTCCTGAATCTCGTAGTTTTTTAGAATTATTGTCCCCACATAATGTGTGGCGATAATATTGGAAACCACATTCCAGTTCATACTATTTATATTTGAGAAGTCCGCCCTCATGAACTTACTATTTCTTAGGATTATTGTCCCCACATAATGGGTGGCGATAATATTAGAATTAGCTTCACAAATTGCAGACCAATCGATGGAGACCATATACAAATATTAAGTTCGTAATTATAGCTTAGATATTTGGGTAATGGTTTTTCTTTAATTATCCTTAGCTTTGAGGTAATTCTGTTGGCATTTAATTGACTGGATAATTAAATCTTTTGTTATCTTTTAGTATCTTACTTTAGAAAATTAATTGTTATAGAATTTAATTTTTATTCATGTCTTCTATATGATATTATAAAATAAAGGAATTATTTAAATCTTAATAAGACATGAAAAATTAAATTCATATTATTTCCATATTCAAGATAAGGAAGAGAAATTATATTATTGTATTATTTAATGTATTCCTATATATCTATCCTTGTTAGGATTCTAGATTTATAGATATTAGGAAACTATTAAATTATTCTTGTCCATATCATCTAGGAATCAAAATAATATTATTTATTTCCATAGATATATTCAATAATTCAAATATTCCTAAAATCTAGGGAAATCTTCCCAAAATATTTTATTTCCATTAAATAATAATATTTTAATGATATCTTTTAATTCAAGAATTAAATAATCATTAAAATAATTAATCATCGATATCTCATCGCACGAGGTTTGCACGAACGATGAACGACGAAGATCCGACGAGTTCGTCACCGGAATCCGACGCACATTGCGTCTCGGCCAGCAGCGCACAGATGTGCGCAAGCTCTCGGCCGCCTGGCTTGCACACCGTCCCGTTGGTGTCTCAGCAGCTCTCGGCCAGCGAGACGCGCGCAGGCGTCGCCGCTCTCGGCCAGCCGCTGACTCCGTCTCGGTGCCCTGGCTCGTCGGGTACCGCGATCCTCGGCCAGCAGCGCGCACGTCGGTGGCGCTGCTCTCGGCCAGCCGCGATGACCCGTCTCGGCTAGGCTCGATCCGTCGCTCCCACTGGCTAAGCCAGCGTCGCGCCATGGGGTGCGTCGCACTCGGCCTGGTCTGGGGCTGACGGTCAGGACCTTCCGCCTAGGGTTGGGGCTCGGTGTCTCGGTGTGTTCTCGGTAGAACCACCGCACCGCGGCATCCACCATGCATCGACCTTGGTGCGGGTGCCGCCTAGGGTTTGGTCTCGGTCGGCGGCACGCACCAGTCCTGGCTCGTCTGCGCATCGCCCCTTGATCGTGAATTCCTTGGCTCCCACTCAATTCGACGACCCTATCTCGATTGCGCGTGGTGCGATCCGTCTCGGTGCGAGCGCCGACGGATCGCACGTCTCGTACGATCAAAAAATTCAAGTTCTTTGATTCGATTGTTCTTGAGTTCATCATGCATAAAATTTAAACAAAAACACCAAGAACATGCTTCGCAATCAAATAACACATGCATACATGAATTTCACGAAATTTAAATCCAAATAATCATAGCCAAAGACTGGCTCTGATACCAATTAAAGGGATTGGCAGCGGAAGCGTGCATACTTTTGGATCACATAAAATTTTGATCTATTTAGCAGATTATTTAGACAAATTCTATTCGCGTAATTTTCACATGTATCATGCTCAGAACTTGAATACAAACATACTTTAGCACAATTAACACCTAAAACATGCTTACTGCGGAGTTAGCCAATTTACCTCGTTGATTCTTCAAAGAATCGAAGATGGCTAGCGCCTTCTCCACGTGAAGATCTTGAGTACTAAACCACAGATCTTCTGACTGGTTCCTGAACTGTAAACTGATATCAGTGTGGGCGGATCTCACCAGGATACTAGGACTTGAATAAAGAAGACGGAAACTGCCCACCAGAATACTGCCCTTCGCATTTTGTAGTGGGGTCTCTCGCTCTATCTTCATGTGGAACTCCTGCTGGTTCCGTTTGATTTTTGACTTTATCCACTCAATGCCGCAGTTTTTGCTTCTTTTCTTGCTTCGCGCTTCCACCCAACTGATTTGTTATTTCTTCTGAAAATGGCGGATTTCACACACACATGGCTCAAAAATAGACGTTAGTTTATGGATTTGAGCACAGTTTTACCACGAAACACATTCATGAAACGAGCCTCATCAGTAATCAATCTGCATATGTCAAATTATGTTGTGCAAAAGGAATACTCTAACATGTATCTACTGCATATAATTCATGAAATTTAATACACTAAATCCAACATAAAGTTATTCTTTCCCCAATATATGGTATTTAAAAAGCAAACTTACTCATCTTTCTTGACGTCTATTTCCCAACAAAAGTCAATAACAAAACAGAACCTAAAGATGAGTAATCCATGACACAACCAACATACATAAACATACAATACTACATACTTCCTTGCAACTCATCTTTCTTGACTTTCATTTCCCAATGGAAGTCAATAACAAAACAATAACAAAACAGAACAGAACCTAAAGATGACTACACAAAACAGGAATTACACAGGAAGACTTCTTTGTAAAATATACATAGGTAATTACAATGAATAAAATGTAAAATATATACATTACGAAAAACTTCTTTTTACACTACATTGCCAGTAACATCACATCATTCCTCTTCATTTCCACATACTAAAATTTTCAAACCCTTACGACGTGTAACCCTTGAAATAGACACGTAAAGTTGACCATGGCTAAAAACTGATTTTTTCAAAAATAAACCAATATGAGATCAGGACTGCCCCCGACTCTTATTAATGGTCATCGCATAAGATACAATCAATGGAAATTGCCGTAGTTGAATTACCATTAATGCACTTCATTTTACAACATAGTGAATTATCATTTCCATCCACGCAACTATCAATCACCCAAAATTAAACTCTATATAATGTATTTTTTTCGATGAAAAAAACATGGTTTTATATCAAAACAACAATTAAAAAATGTATGAAAACCTATACTTATACTCTCTCCGTCTCATTCTGAATGGAGCATTTCTTTTCCGGCCCAAGATTTTATATGCCCTCTGTCCCAAGATAGTTGAATTGATTAATTAGTGTAAACTTTATCTATGCTATATCACGGGTTTGAATCTTGATTGTATATTCTCATAATCCTAGACAAACTCAGATAGTAACAACTTACAATAAAAAAAATCTTATAATTTCAAATACTCACATGATCCTATACAAACTCAAATAGTACTATATTACAACTTACAATAAAAATAATAATTTCTTATAATTTCAAATACTCCACATGAAAAACTAAAACAATCTATACGTAAAACTACTAAAATCTGCAACAAATCAATGTATGAACTACTAAAATCTGCAACATATCAAAATCAAAATAATATAAAAGTTGTACAACTGAATTAAATTATGATTGAAATTGAATAAGATTAAATAATATGGACTCATTTTTTGGGGATCCAGAACCATGGCGCGTGAGACTCATTTTGGATTAGTCTTGCACCTGATTTAATTTTACTGTGATTGGAACGTGTATTATCGGTTGGTGTAAAGAATAAATTGGATTTTAAATACATTTAATTAAAAAAAATCAACAAATCACTTTTGGATTGGTCTTGCACCTGATTTAATTTTAATGTGATTGATTGATTAAATTTTCAGCTTTAATGCTGGGAGATAAGTATTAACTGGTAATTTGTGTATTATCTTTTGGTGTAAAGAATAGACTGCATTTTGAAACACATATAATTAAAAAAATCAACAAATCACTTTTGGATTAGTTTTGCACCTGATTTAACTTTACTATGATTGATTGATTAAATTTTCAGCTTTAATGCTGCGAGATAAGTATTAACTGGTAATTTGTGTATTATCTTCTGGTGTAAAGAATAAACTGCATTTTGAAACACATATAATTAAAAAATCAACAAATCACTTTTGGATTAGTTTTGTACCTGATTTAACTTTACTATGATTGATTGATTAAATTTTCAGCTTTAATACTGGGAGGCATGTATTAACTAATAATTTGTGTATTATCTGTTAGAATAAACTGCACTTTGAAATATATTTAATTTAAAAAAAAAAACTCAACAAATCACTTTAGAATTGGCGGACTACTTTCCCATAGTTTCCCCCATAAATGAAATTTGAACATGGGCGGAAGCTGTCTTAAAACTCTCCCCCAAAAAAACCTTGCTTTTAAATTAGTATAGATATTCAATTAACTTTTTCACTCCATTTTATTATATTCAATTACTCCACTTGAAATTCCGTGCCATTAGAAATTCGCAATGGATTACCTACATCATTTGCTACAACATCTCCTAATATACCATTATAAAGTGGACAAATAGATCCTATTCGGCAAAATAAACATTTCCAAACACAAACTATCTCATTAATTGACACTGTTTGACTTGACATTAGTTTTAAGAAATATAGTGAAAAATGGTGGAAAAAGTTAATGGGATGTGATTCGTTTTGATATATTAATTTTATAATAAAATGTGAGTGAAAGAGTTATTGAAATGTGGGTCCATTAACGAAAGTAGTAAAACGTAAGGTGCGAATTAATTTGGGATAGGCCGAAAAAAGATATTGGTGTCTAATAATGGGGTACATAGGGAGTAAATTTTGCTCCCTCTATTTATGAAAGGGGGAGTTTCATATTATCATTTCGGAATATTCACAAAAAATATTCTCTTCATATACTTTATTCACTTTTTTTCTCTTTCTCTCTTCCTGTTTTTCTCAAACTTATCTTACTTTTCACTATCTTTATCCTACTTTATCTATTTTCTATCATTTCTTATACTATACTAATTTCTAATTAAAACTCATGCTATTTACATATAAGACTATTTCTAGTCAACGGAGGAAGGGAGGAGGGAGTATTAGATTTTGGCAGATACTCCCTCCATCCCCCATTAATTGTCAACTTTCACTCGTTTACCATAAATGGTAATATATCTCACTTCCACTAACTCATTCTACTCACATTTTATTACAAAATTAATATATAAAAGTGCGATACATATTCCACTAACTTTTTCAACCCACTTTCCTTTACATTTAGAAGACCCGCGGCGGCGGCGGCGGCGGCGGCGCTCTATAGCTGTGGACACGGGTATCCGCAGCAGGGTGGGGTGGAAAGGCACAAGCCGCAACTGTGGCGGGGACGGGGCGGTGGGGTATGGGCCGCAGCGCTGACCACGGCGATCTATTGCACGCCGGAGAAAGCCGCGGCGGTGTCCGACACCAATTTTTTTTATTATTTTAAAAATTTTATCTATAAAATATCTATTCCCAAATCATTTTTTTTTCTTTACATTCCATTCTATTTATTTTTGTCCAATTAATTTTGTTCTAGATCAATTAAAATAATTGATAAAATAATGTGATTTGTGGTTGTGACGTGACCACTATTGGGCTGGACAAGTTTTGTAGCTATGCCTAGGGCGGAATCGTGGTTGTGCTCCTCTATTGTAGACACTCTTAAAACCTGTGTCGGAATCAGAGTGGATAATTATTTGAAAGGGAGGGAGAGAAAGAAAACTTTTTTTAATACTCATGCACACCATATGTCGGCGAGAGTACAACATGTGCAATAATTTTTACTGATTAGGATAATTCATTTTTAATACTTGTATATTAAGTCATCATTCGGCAGGTATATTATGTTTAGACTATATATGTTACAATAACGATCATTATCGTGATTTTGACTAGTTAATTTATCATGGTTTTATTTTTGGTAGCTATATAAGATCGTGAATTATCATGTATTGATGTTTGCCTTATATATTATTCTCTTCGTCTCAAGAAAGATGATCCATTTTTTAGTCGCCATGGGATTTTATGCAATTTTATTTTATATGTTAGGTGGAGATAATACAATAACATAGATGAAATAAGATAGAATTAAAAATATTTTTATTTTTAGTAATGTGTCATTTTAGTTGAGACATTCAGAAAGAAAAGTAAGTCATATTCGGTGAAATGGAAGGAGTATAATAGATCACAAATTAGGAAATAGTTATGATAGTCTAAATTTGTCACGACCGCATTTTCTAAGGATAGAAAACACGGTTGATCGCGACTAGGGGAGGATTAAAGAAGCGGGGAAGAAAGGGGAAAATAACACAAATCGACCATAGCTCGAAACAAATGGGAATAGCTCGAAATAAAATTAGAGTTTTGAACAAAATAGACCTGAGTTTTCTAAGATGCACAACGGAAGCAAATGAACGCGGTTCCATGTATGAAGACATGAACCTCCGAGAGTCAAAATCTGACTGAATTAAATGTCTTGTCTCAATAGCACTTCCCCCACCACTTCGCTGCTCAACCTACACATTTAGAAATATATGCAGTGCTGAGTACAAAAAGTACTCAGTGAACACATTGCCGAAAGTTACACATATACATTTGAAAATATTGTCAAGCCATCATCACAGTAACACTCGGGGGTTTATTGAAAAGGCCCGAGCTTACTAAAAATATTCACATTGGACTGCAGTCCCTTTTTCCTGTACTTAGCCATATCTGATCACATTGTGCCGTCGAGATGGTGTTCTCGCACGGTCACCTTACATACATGTGCCGGGAAGGTGGCCACCTTCCACAGTCACCTTCTCTGCCCAATATGTCAGAGGTATCCTTGTGCCGGGAAGGTGGCCACCTTCCTCGGTCACCTGCTCTGCCCAACATGCAGAGGGAGCTTGTGTACACTAGTCCGAATGGGGACACCACCCTCACTGGGACCCGAATTCGACTTATATCATCATTCATATTTCACTTGGCCGTAGCCAACAGATAGGCATCATACACAAAACATTTATGGCATGACAACATCATTAAAATCACGAACATGTGTTCTTGTTTTCATAAAATACGATTTGTATTTTATTATAAGAAAGCTCACCTTGATCGTTTAGTTTCTTTAACTTGAATTTTCCTGACTCCACCCTTAACTCACGGAGATAGCCTTTTGAAAACAAACAACGTACTAATAAGACTCGAGAAATTCACATACTTACAGGAATGCATGCCCCTACTTTATTTCTTTTATCATTTGTTCACCGTTAGAAAATTTTAGAAACTTGCATATTAATTAAATTGGGAAATTTAATTAATAGCACTTCTTTATTAGACTTAATTATTTCTGTGACTTGAGAACGTCGTCTCCCTCTTTCTTTTTTCCATTTCCTTAGTGGCCGCCCGAGGCGTCGCGGGGCGATGCCGGTCGGCCGCTTACGCCCATAATTCCTCTGTTAGCTCCTCGTATTTTCCATCATAATCTCAAACAAAAATCCCAAAATTTATTTAAGCGAATAATTGAATTATCGCAACTATTTCCCCTTTGTTAAGAAAAATTCATATGTTTTCCGGGCTTGGGATAAATTATTCATACTTCAAAATTATTTTGAAATTAAATAAATTACTCCTAAAAATTTATTTAATCCCATGATTAACTTATCGTAATAATTTCCCACCGAGAATTTATATTTATTTCGGCATTGGAAAAATTCTAAAATTAATTAAACGATTTCCCACAATTAATTCAATTATAAACCCAATGATTTATTTATAAAACCCAAATTCTCCACCTTATCTCTCAAATTAATATTTTAAAGCCCCAAAACAAATTAAGTGGAGCCCAACTTAATTTAATCATTCAATTAATTTATTAAGCCCAAATTTCTTAAATAAAGCAAAGGCCCAATTCTTTAAAAAAAAAGAAAACAAAAGGCCCAATTCAAAAAAAAATATAAGTGAGCCCAAATTATACTCCACCCTTCCACCACACATATCATCTACTCTCTCTCTCACCTAATCACTATTCACCTTCTCTCTCATTTCACAAAATGCACAACCTCTTACTCTCCCCTCTCTCTCGTCGCCGATCTGCCGTCGCCATCCTCAGCACCACCGTTCGCCGACGTCTCCTTCCTCTTCTCTCTCTCTCCTTCTTTCTCTCTCTTCTCTCTTTCTCTCCTCTCCATACCGCCGCCACCACCGCTGCGGATCCGCTCCCGCCGCGGATCCGCCTCAGCCGCCGTCGCCGAGGGCCTCCCCAGCCGCCGTGGATCCCGCTATTACCTCGTGCAGCTCCTCCCGCCGCCGTTCGCATCGCTGCCACCTCCGGCTGTGTTTCTTTTCCCCTCCTCTCTCTCCCGATCCGCCGTCGCCGTTCAAGCACAGGCGGCGGCTTCTGCCTCCTCCGCGCCTCATGTTACCGGAGCAGCCTCCCGGCGCCACTCCAGCCCCGGCCGCTGCCTCCTCGCCGAACTCCCGGAAGGTATTGTTAATTTTTAAACTTCTTTCTCTTTTCTTTTTTTTTTTATTTCCTTCTCTTAAAGATTTAACATTTGATTTAAGTGTTTTGTGTTTTCATCCTATAGATTCATCAAGATTGTGAAGTTATCCTTGGCACGGGGGTGTGGGCTGTCCTCGTCGTCTCCGGGCTGCCAAAGAGCCATCGCCGGAAATCCGGCAGATTCTTATTCTAGAGATAAGTTCTTTTTTTTTTCATTCTCTCTAGTTAATTTAGGTGGTAGGATTTTAGTTGGTGTATTTACTGAATTCGGTGAACTTGAATATTATGGATCATGTATTATGTCTACTTCCTTACTTGGTATTACTTGGTATTGTTGGTGTTCTAGATTTAAGATGTATGCATGGTTCGTGTGTGTAAAGAGAAAGGGGTTCTTGAAGTTTACCTTTTGATGGTGAAAAAGTGTCGTTGGATCGTAGTGATCGACTCTGCAATGGTTGCAAATCTCCCACTCTATCCTATATTGTGTTGGTGTGGGAAGAGAATTTAGAATGTTTGATGGTGACGTGGCTGAGTGAAAAAGATTTGTGTATGTGTATATATGTATAAAAGATGGCAAGTGGGACGGATATGTATCAAAAAAAATTCTGTGAGAGGATAAAGATTGTTTTTTTTTTCCTCTGTAACCATTAATGCAGCATTAATTGCTGCTGCATATATTTGATTCTCACGGATATGCCCTCCTTTTTTTTTGTTTATTAATTTAATTATTTGAGGATTTGTTCACTTGTTCGTTTAATTTGAGTAGGTATAATCGGCTCAAGTCCGTGGCTGTCCGCGCTGAAGTACCCGATTTTCTTAGAACGCAGGATGTATAAATTAAATTTTGTTCGATGTATCAGACATTGAAATTTTAATTTTGGAATCTTATTTATTTATTTAAATTTATTATATACATATAGGTGTATTATATTTTTACGTGTTCTATTTACTTGCCTAACGTCAAAACAAACAACCACGGAAATCCATCATAGCTCGGATTTAATCGCATAAAAGTTACTTATATAGGTAATCGCATATAAATTTTTATTTGGTGTTACTTTACTCTTTCTTTTTTTTTACTTTTTTTTTAGTTGTACTTGAAATATTCGTTCGAGAACGAAGCAACGATTATTTATAATTCCAAGATCAATTATTATACATGAAAATGGCAGATTCTACAACGATCACTTATTATTTATCTTTAGGTTAATAATAATAATAAGGTACGAAAGTTCGGGTTGTTACATTCTACCCCCCTTAAAAGAAATTTCGTCCCGAAATTTAGAAAGTATTTAGGCAAAAAGTTCAGGATATTTCTCCTTCATTTTCTCTTCTAGCTCTCATGTTGCTTCTTCCTGTCCGTGGTTTTTCCACAAAACCTTCAATGTAGTAATTGGCTTGTTCCGAAACTGCTGCACCTTTCGATCTAGTATTTCTACCGGCTTTTCTTCGTAACTCAGGTCAAGTTCTAGAGCGATTTCTTCATGACGAATCACATGTTTCGGGTCGAACACGTACCTTCGAAGTTGGGAGATGTGGAATGCGTTGTGTACGTTTTCAAAGTTGGGTGGTAATGCCAAGCGATATGTTACTAGGCCCACATCCTCCAGAATTTCATAGGGTCCAATAAATTGTGGTTTTAATTTCCTTCGAGTCCAAATCTGGTTATTTCTTTGGAAGGGGTTACTTTCAAGAAGACCTTCTCCCCGATGATAAATTTCAATTCCGTTCGACGTTCGGTGGCGTATCATTTTTTTTTGGCGTTTTCTGCAGTGGTCAATGTCTTGCCTCCCATGAGGGTCTCACGCGAGGAAATATAGAGTTGATCTAACCGTTTTAACTTTGATAGGAACTGAATTTGGGATTCCAAGAGAAATATTCGAATCGTTCTTACTTTGGGTAGGCTCCAAGGTAACCATGAAAACAAAACTATTATAATTATTTCAATTACGTGGGTATTTGGTTCACCACAAACTCTCACCAGTTGCTTGCAACAAAGGTTTTTTTTTTTTTTAAATGCGGAGACTAGGTTCAATTGGGCTCATTATGCTCACCCACCAGAAAAGAAAAGATACAACTTCAAAGGGCTTGAGCTATACCCATAGAACTTGGAAATTTTATTATGGGAAGAGCTTGCCAGATGGAATAAATTGCGAAAGTGAGGGTATAATGAATCGAATGCAGATGCCAATAATAGGTTGTCAATAATATAATCAAAATGAGCAGTGAAGTAGAAAAGTTTCAAGTATCCCCAGATGATAACAGGAAGACCTGAGATGGTTGGTTACAAATGGATTTGAAAATAATAGGAAAAACAAACAATTGCAATTTGCTCAACAACACTGTGATAGAATATCATATCAACAAAATTTTTAGAGTTTATAAGCAATTCAGGGAAACTAACTAATAAAGAGGGCAACAAGAGGAAACTAGCCAAGGAAGAAGCAATATGCCAGCTTTAAATATAGAGCTGTAGAAAAGCTCAAATCAAGAGACAACAGTCATATTTGAATTTAGAAGATGAGAGTACTCATATAAAACAAAGAACTTATCAATAAGTATGTCTTAAAACACAAAGGGTCAAATTAAAAGGTTTAAGGTCTCACCAGATGGCTGTTCCAATATAGTAAGACTGAAAATCACTGGTCTCAAGTGGATTTGAGAAAGAAGAATAACAAGGAACTACCCTTTTGGGTCAACAACATCGTGATACTATATCACGTTAATGAATTCACAAAGTTTTTAACCAAATCACGGAAATTAACTAGTAGAGAAGACAATCAGAGCAAACTAGTTCAGGAAGAGAGCAAAGTACTTTAGACTTGGAGTTGCTAAAGAGCTCAAAGCATGATGGAATAATTTTTAATGGAATTAAGAAGAGGGAACTACTCATATAAAATAAAGAGCTTGTCAAGAAGCACCTTTGAAAACAAAAAAGTCCACTAATGATCTTTGAAGAATATTATCATTGAAGAGACAATAGTTTAGGGAAACATGTTCATTCTGAAGGCTATAAATAAACCAGAGAGTCAAAGTATTGCTTTTATGCAGAATGAGTAAAGAAGGACCGTAGTCACTGGAGGTTATCAGAAAACATGAGGGAGTAAGCTCAAAACTGAAAGTGATTCACAATCTTGACATAGAAGAAGGAAAGTAATGGCACATTACCTTGCAAAAGGAGTCATTTAAGTTCTTAATTCAACAAAAGGTATTTTGATCAAGAGGGGTGCGAGAAAAATGGAATTCATGGGAATCCAAGTAAGCGTTGTTGATGAATCTTCTTGGTTAACTACAATGGTGATACTCCCTTTTTAATTCTTTATAGATAATGGTAAATGAGTTATGGGAAACTTTGGTCACAAGCTACTTGCACCTTACGATCACGTCAGATGACCATATGTGGGGATTATGACTCTTGGGTATTCTCGGTTCGTCATAATGCTCATCCTCGTAACACGTCATTTCTGTTTACTTATTATTGTAGAGCTAGGTTCTTTGTTTACATTGTAATCATATTCTCTTGCTATGTATGTGTACATCACTTAGTTGGATCAAAGGTATGATCCTTTGGAGTGATTGGATTGTCCAGAAAGACAATAGTTAACCTAGATTATTCATGTCATTGGGACGTAGAAACATCGTTTTGTTCTATGTTGGATTGCTTTTCTCGAAGTTTCTTTCTTATCACGTCATTTTCTTTTCGTCGCTCGGGAAAGCGAGAAACGTTCATACTGTACTTCTAAGTTCAAGTTCATATTGTGTTCTAGAAGGAACGCATAACTACGTATTCTAAGTTCTTGGAAATTTTGATTTCCCCATTCTAGCAACATGATTCAATGACTAACTCAAAAAGATATGTCATTTCACCAATTGGTACCAGACTGGTATACTTTATACTTTCATATTTCAGTACCTTTTTCTATTTAGGAAAGTTACTTATTTTATTCATGCATTCACAGTCTTTAGCCAAGAAAAGACATACTAACTCTTTTTTTTAAGCACGCTACCAAATCAAGAAACATCAACTCTTTCTTTAAACTAAGTATTTTCATCTTTTCACTCAAATCAACTGTATGAGTTATTTCTCCATTTCAAACTTTCAAACATCTTGACTTTCTTTTGAAAAATAACAAGTTACCTTTTTCCTCATTGAGCGCGATTGGTGGGAGTGCTAAGAGCATTTTCATCGATTAGACAGTCTAGTGGAACAAGGCTAGACCAAAGATTTTCAAACGAGACTCTCGGGTTCAGAGTGAGAAAGAATGCTCTGATACCACTCTGTCACGACCGCATTTTCTAAGGATAGAAAACACGGTTGATCGCGACTAGGGGAGGATTAAAGAAGCGGGAAAGAAAGGGGAAAATAACACAAATCGACCATAGCTCGAAACAAATGGGAATAGCTCGAAATAAAATTAGAGTTTTGAACAAAATAGACCTGAGTTTTCTAAGATGCACAACGGAAGCAAATGAACGCGGTTCCATGTATGAAGACATGAACCTCCGAGAGTCAAAATCTGACTGAATTAAATGTCTTGTCTCAATAGCACTTCCCCCACCACTTCGCTGCTCAACCTGCACATTTAGAAATATATGCAGTGCTGAGTACAAAAAGTACTCAGTGAACACATTGCCGAAAGTTACACATATACATTTGAAAATATTGTCAAGCCATCATCACAGTAACACTCGGGGGTTTATTGAAAAGGCCCGAGCTTACTAAAAATATTCACATTGGACTGCAGTCCCTTTTTCCTGTACTTAGCCATATCTGATCACATTGTGCCGTCGAGATGGTGTTCTCGCACGGTCACCTTACATACATGTGCCGGGAAGGTGGCCACCTTCCACAGTCACCTTCTCTGCCCAATATGTCAGAGGTATCCTTGTGCCGGGAAGGTGGCCACCTTCCTCGGTCACCTGCTCTGCCCAACATGCAGAGGGAGCTTGTGTACACTAGTCCGAATGGGGACACCACCCTCACTGGGACCCGAATTCGACTTATATCATCATTCATATTTCACTTGGCCGTAGCCAACAGATAGGCATCATACACAAAACATTTATGGCATGACAACATCATTAAAATCACGAACATGTGTTCTTGTTTTCATAAAATACGATTTGTATTTTATTATAAGAAAGCTCACCTTGATCGTTTAGTTTCTTTAACTTGAATTTTCCTGACTCCACCCTTAACTCACGGAGATAGCCTTTTGAAAACAAACAACGTACTAATAAGACTCGAGAAATTCACATACTTACAGGAATGCATGCCCCTACTTTATTTCTTTTATCATTTGTTCACCGTTAGAAAATTTTAGAAACTTGCATATTAATTAAATTGGGAAATTTAATTAATAGCACTTCTTTATTAGACTTAATTATTTCTGTGACTTGAGAACGTCGTCTCCCTCTTTCTTTTTTCCATTTCCTTAGTGGCCGCCCGAGGCGTCGCGGGGCGATGCCGGTCGGCCGCTTACGCCCATAATTCCTCTGTTAGCTCCTCGTATTTTCCATCATAATCTCAAACAAAAATCCCAAAATTTATTTAAGCGCATAATTGAATTATCGCAACTATTTCCCCTTTGTTAAGAAAAATTCATATGTTTTCCGGGCTTGGGATAAATTATTCATACTTCAAAATTATTTTGAAATTAAATAAATTACTCCTAAAAATTTATTTAATCCCATGATTAACTTATCGTAATAATTTCCCACCGAGAATTTATATTTATTTCGGCCTTGGAAAAATTCTAAAATTAATTAAACGATTTCCCACAATTAATTCAGTTATAAACCCAATGATTTATTTATAAAACCCAAATTCTCCACCTTATCTCTCAAATTAATATTTTAAAGCCCCAAAACAAATTAAGTGGAGCCCAACTTAATTTAATCATTCAAGTAATTTATTAAGCCCAAATTTCTTAAATAAAGCAAAGGCCCAATTCTTTAAAAAAAAAAGAAAACAAAAGGCCCAATTCAAAAAAAAATATAAGTGAGCCCAAATTATACTCCACCCTTCCACCACACGTATCATCTACTCTCTCTCTCACCTAATCACTATTCACCTTCTCCCTCATTTCACAAAATGCACAACCTCTTACTCTCCCCTCTCTCTCGTCGCCGATCTGCCGTCGCCATCCTCAGCACCACCGTTCGCCGACGTCTCCTTCCTCTTCTCTCTCTCTCTCCTTCTTTCTCTCTCTTCTCTCTTTCTCTCCTCTCCATACCGCCGCCACCACCGCTGCGGATCCGCTCCCGCCGCGGATCCGCCTCAGCCGCCGTCGCCGAGGGCCTCCCCAGCCGCCGTGGATCCCGCTATTACCTCGTGCAGCTCCTCCCGCCGCCGTTCGCGTCGCTGCCACCTCCGGCTGTGTTTCTTTTCCCCTCTTCTCTCTCCCGATCCGCCGCCGCCGTTCAAGCACAGGCGGCGGCTTCGGCCTCCTCCGCGCCTCATGTTACCGGAGCAGCCTCCCGGCGCCACTCCAGCCCCGGCCGCTGCCTCCTCGCCGAACTCCCGGAAGGTATTGTTAATTTTTAAACTTCTTTCTCTTTTCTTTTTTTTTAATTTCCTTCTCTTAAAGATTTAACATTTGATTTAAGTGTTTTGTGTTTTCATCCTATAGATTCATCAAGATTGTGAAGTTATCCTTGGCACGGGGGTGTGGGCTGTCCTCGTCGTCTCCGGCCTGCCAAAGAGCCATCGCCGGAAATCCGGCAGATTCTTATTCTAGAGATAAGTTCTTTTTTTTTTCATTCTCTCTAGTTAATTTAGGTGGTAGGATTTTAGTTGGTGTATTTACTGAATTCGGTGAACTTGAATATTATGGATCATGTATTATGTCTACTTCCTTACTTGGTATTACTTGGTATTGTTGGTGTTCTAGATTTAAGATGTATGCATGGTTCGTGTGTGTAAAGAGAAAGGGGTTCTTGGAGTTTACCTTTTGATGGTGAAAAAGTATCGTTGGATCGTAGTGATCGACTCTGCAATGGTTGCAAATCTCCCTCTCTATCCTATATTGCGTTGGTGTGGGAAGAGAATTTAGAATGTTTGATGGTGACGTGGCTGAGTGAAAAAGATTTGTGTATGTGTATATATGTATAAAAGATGGCAAGTGGGACGGATATGTATCAAAAAAAATTCTGTGAGAGGATAAAGATTGTTTTTTTTTCCTCTGTAACCATTAATGCAGCATTAATTGCTGCTGCATATATTTGATTCTCACGGATATGCCCTCCTTTTTTTTGTTTATTAATTTAATTATTTGAGGATTTGTTCACTTGTTCGTTTAATTTGAGTAGGTATAATCGGCTCAAGTCCGTGGCTGTCCGCGCTGAAGTACCCGATTTTCTTAGAACGCAGGATGTATAAATTAAATTTTGTTCGATGTATCAGACATTGAAATTTTAATTTTGGAATCTTATTTATTTATTTAAATTTATTATATACATATAGGTGTATTATATTTTTACGTGTTCTATTTACTTGCCTAACGTCAAAACAAACAACCACGGAAATCCATCATAGCTCGGATTTAATCGCATAAAAGTTACTTATATAGGTAATCGCATATAAATTTTTATTTGGTGTTACTTTACTCTTTCTTCTTTTTTTTTTACTTTTTTTTAGTTGTACTTGAAATATTCGTTCGAGAACGAAGCAATGATTATTTATAATTCCAAGATCAATTATTATACATGAAAATGGCAGATTCTACAACGATCACTTATTATTTATCTTTAGGTTAATAATAATAATAAGGTACGAAAGTTCGGGTTGTTACAAAATTACTCTCATCAATTTAAATTAACGACATATATCCTCATGTTCTTGCAAATCCAATACAATAACACTCTCATATTTACGTAATACACCCCTCTATCCCATAAGAATATACACTTTTTTCCTTTTTAGTCCATCCCACAAAAATATACACTTTCTAATTTTGGAATGTCTTTTCTCTCTTATGAGGTGAGACTCATTCTCTACTAACAATACTTTAATTATTTTTTCTCTCTACCTCTCTCTTATTTTACCAATTTTACATTAAAACTCATGCCGAACCGAAAATCCATATTCTTTTGGACGGAAGGGAGTATACTTTATACAAAATATATAAAACTAAAATATGAAAAAAATAAAATAAATAATTTATGTAGTATACTTTATAGAGTTGTGATCAATGTCAAACTAAATTTGAAGGCCGAACTAGAGACCAAATTAGGGCCATTCATAGTTTTTTGATGAGATACGCTGATGTGTAAATTATTTCGGTCTTCAATATCAGCACATTTTACTTCATTGTAGTAGGTTTATTACTTCATTCTGGTACGTAATACCTTGAAACTATAGTATGCTTTTACTTACTTCCAGTAGGCTTTGAAATGATTCAACACATGCTTCATTCGAATTCATTGAACTGAGTTTTTATTTTATTCACTTTAAAAAATACAATTCATTCCAGTAGGTTTATTAATTCATTAAAAAATGTTATTACTTCATTTGACAAAAAATTTACTTCATTCCACTAGGACATCATATGCTTCTATACATACTTCATTCAAATAGTTTATTACATCATTCCATGTGATTATTTCACCATTCAATTAGTCTATCATTCCATTTTGTTGTCAGCACGGTGGCAGCGGTGATAGACATTGCATAGAGAAAGAATGGTATGCAACAGCAAAACTGCATGTACCTACTGGAATGAAGTAATAATTCTATTGGAATAAAGTAAAACCTACAGGAATGAAGTAATATGTATTCTGAAATGAAGTTAAATCCTCCTAACATGTTATGACTTATTTACCCTGGGCTGAAGTAAAATAGGCTCGTGACGAAGGCGAAAATAATTTATACATATGCGCTTAATTTGATCTAAAAATTAGATCAAATTATGCGTTTCTGCAGTAAGGACTGGATTTGCATATAATAGACTCATACTTTATAACTATAATGATTAAAGTTTAGACTTCAAACATCTTGACCATACATACTCAAAACACTCAAAATATCTTAATAACTAATTAACTTATTTAATTATTTATGCTATTATTTGATCCTATCAAAATACTCAAATAGAAGTATGTTGAATAAATTCATCAAAATTGAAAAGTACGCATATCAATAAATCTCATTTATTCAATTAATAAAATTTATTCAATTATTGTAATGAATTCGTAATTCTAATAAATTATAAAAATATAATATCGTATGTGTAATTTTGTTAACATAAAAACAGAGAAAGACTCCATAAATTCCAATCATATAAAATCACTAATTCAGCATGTAATTAACATCAACAAACAATACGAAAAGGGAGTGGCCCAAATCCCCCCAACTTATTCAGTGCAAAATACGAATAAGTTTGAGAAAGATGTAAATATGGGCTACGACCTTTTACTGTTTCAGTTGGTTGAGCATTAAATAATTGAGCCCAATAAAATTACACAAATATAAATTGGATATATGTATTGGGCTAATTTATACTAAAGCCCACTAATTAAATTAAGTTAACTGTCAGATTGACCTAATTAGAAAGCACAAATATATAAGAAAAAAGAAAAGAAAAAAACTTAGATCACATAGGGTTGGAACGGTACGGTATACCGCGCCGAAATGGTCATACCGCATACCGTACCGAAAAGTGCGGTATGGCCAAAATGCATACCTTTACCGTACCGTTTTTTTCGGTATACCGCATACCGGTATACCGAAAAGTCGGTATACCAAAATTCCTATACCGATACCTTACCGACATTTCGGTATACCGTACCGTGATTTCGGTATACCGCAATATGCGGTATACCACTATATTTTAAACATATATTTTTTCTTATAGAATGGAGTTCTATATTTTAGCTCAGTAGCTAGTGTTGAATGGTTAGATTTGTGTTCTTATTGTGGAATGATTTAATACATGAGATGAGAGTGATATTGACATTGATTAATTTCGTTCTTAAACACTATGGATAATCTAATTAAATGATACTTTCGTTCTTTATTTATTTTTCTTTATTCTACCTCATTAGTTCCTTAAAAATAATCATTTTATGGACTATGCGAGTTTTAATGTAAATTTAGTTAAGTATGAAAAAAAGAATAATAGTTTTAGATTTTTGGATGATAAAATGATACTTTTACATCATAAAATGATAGTTTGAGGGGACAAAATGATAGTTTCAAATGATAAAATGATACTTTTGTTTCATAATGATAGTTTTAGAATTTTGGATGATAAAATGATACTTTCAGCCTATAGAATGATACTTTTGCCGGGTAGAATGATAGGTATTTTTGGTGTATAAAATGACATTTTTGTTCAATAAAATGATACTTTTACCTTATAAAATGATAATCTAAGCGGATAAAATGACAGTTAGCTTATAAAAATGATAGTTTAGCTAGAGAAATTGCATATAAGCTGATAAAATGATACTTTAACGTGACAAAATGACATAAAACTGATAATATGATACCTTTGCCCGATAGAATGATACTTTCAGCCTATAGAATGATAGTTTTACCAGGTAGAATGATACTTTCAGCCGATAGAATGATAGGTATTTTTGGTGTATAAAATGACATTTTTGTTCAATAAAATAATACTTTTACCTTATAAAATGATAATCTAAGCGGATAAAATGACAGTTAGCTTATAAAAATGATAGTTTAGCTGGAGAAATTGCATATAAGCTGAAAAATGATACTTTAACGTGACAAAATGACATAAAACTGATAACATGATACTTTTGCCCGATAGAATGATACTTTCAGCCGATAGAATGATAGGTATTTTTGGTGTATAAAATGACATTTTTGTTTAATAAAATGATACTTTTACCTTATAAAATGATAATATATGCGGATAAAATGACATTTAGCTAATAAAAATGATAGTTTAGCTGGAGAAATTGCATATAAGTTGATAAAATGATACTTTAACGTGACAAAATGACATAAAACTGATAAAATGATACTTTTGCCCGATAGAATGATACTTTCAGCCGATAGAATGATAGGTATTTTTGGTGTATAAAATGACATTTTTGTTCAATAAAATGATACGTTTACCTTATAAAATGATAATCTAAGCGGATAAAATGAGAGTTAGCTTATAAAAATGATAGTTCAGCTGAAGAAATTGCATATAAGCTGATAAAATGATACTTTAACGTGACAAAATGACATAAAACTGATAAAATGATACCTTTGCCCGATAGAATGATACTTTCAGCCTATAGAATGATAGTTTTGCCGGGTAGAATGATACTTTCAGCCGATAGAATGATAGGTATTTTTGGTGTATAAAATGACATTTTTGTTTAATAAAATGATACTTTTACCTTATAAAATGATAATCAAAGCGGATAAAAACTGATAAAATGATACCTTTATTTATTTTTCTTTATTCTACCTCATTAGTTCCTTAAAAATAAAGATTTTATGGACTATGCCAGTTTTAATGTAAATTTAGTTAAGTATGAAAAAAAGAATAATATATTTAGATTTTTGGATGATAAAATGATACTTTTACATCATAAAATGATAGTTTGAGGGGACAAAATGATAGTTTCAAATGATAAAATGATACTTTTGTTTCATAATGATAGTTTTAGAATTTTGGATGATAAAACAATACTTTTGCATCATAAAATGATAGTTTGAGGGGACAAAATGATAGTTTCAAATGATAAAATGATACTTTTGCATGATAAATTGATTGTTTGAGTTATTTGGTTGGATAAAATGACACTTTTACATCATAAAATGATAGTTTGAGGGGACAAAATGATAGTTTCAAATGATAAAATGATATTTTTGTTTTATAATGATAGTTTTAGTTCTTTGGATGATAAAATGATACTTTTGCATCATAAAATGATAGTTTGAGGAAACAAAATGATAGTTTAAAATGATAAAATGATACTTTTGCATGATAAATTGATTGTTTGAGTTCTTTGGTTGAATAAAATGATACTTTTGCATCATAAAATAATAGTTTGAGGGGACAAAATGATAGTTTCAAATGATAAAATGATACTTTTGTTTCATAATGGTAGTTTTAGATTTTTGGATGATAAAATGATACTTTTGCATCATAAAATGATAGTTTGACTATGCGAGTTTTAATGTAAATTATCATTTTAATGTAAAAAACAGTTGGAACGTCCAAACGTCTAAATACGCCGTATTAGTGGTTAGTAGGTCAACAACTACACAAACTAATTAATGAAAAATAGCTTATGGCCTTAATTTTGAATTGAATTACATATATGATCTTCAATTCTTCATAATACTGCCGAATGTTAAATTAATTTTGCAAATATTGTAAACTTATTCAAAATTTCATCAATAAAATAATTACTACTATTCGATAATCTATATAGCGCGCGTATATACTTTTGTTTCATAATGATAGTTTTAGATTTTTGGATGATAAAATGATACTTTTGCATCATAAAATGATAGTTTGAGGGGACAAAATGATAGTTTCAAATGATAAAATGATACTTTTGTTTCATAATGATAGTTTTAGAATTTTGGATGATAAAACAATACTTTTGCATCATAAAATGATAGTTTGAGGGGACAAAATGATAGTTTCAAATGATAAAATGATACTTTTGCATGATAAATTGATTGTTTGAGTTATTTGGTTGGATAAAATGACACTTTTACATCATAAAATGATAGTTTGAGGGGACAAAATGATAGTTTCAAATGATAAAATGATATTTTTGTTTTATAATGATAGTTTTAGTTCTTTGGATGATAAAATGATACTTTTGCATCATAAAATGATAGTTTGAGGGGATAAAATGATAGTTTCAAATGATAAAATGATACTTTTGTTTCATAATGATAGTTAGATTTTTGGATGATAAAATGATACTTTTGCATCATAAAATGATAGTTTGAGGGGATAAAATGATAGTTTCAAATGATAAAATGATACTTTTGTTTCATAATGATAGTTAGATTTTTGGATGATAAAATGATACTTTTGCATCATAAAATGATAGTTTGAGGGGATAAAATGATAGTTTCAAATGATAAAATGATACTTTTGTTTCATAATGATAGTTTTAGATTTTTGGATGATAAAATGATACTTTTGCATCATAAAATGATAGTTTGAGGGGATAAAATGATAGTTTCAAAATATAAAATGATTCTTTTGTTTCATAATGATAGTTTTAGATTTTTAGATGATAAAATGATACTTTTGCATCATAAAATGATAGTTTGAGGGAACAAAATGATAGTTTAAAATGATAAGATGATACTTTTGCATGATAAATTGATTGTTTGAGTTCTTTGGTTGGATAAAATGATACTTTTGCATCATAAAATGATAGTTTGAGGAGATAAAATGATAGTTTCAAATGATAAAATGATACTTTTGTTTCATAATGGTAGTTTTAGATTTTTGGATGATAAAATGATACTTTTGCATCATAAAATGATAGTTTGACTATGCGAGTTTTAATGTAAATTATCATTTTAATGTAAAAAACAGTTGGAACGTCCAAACGTCTAAATACGCCGTATTAGTGGTTAGTAGGTCAACAACTACACAAACTAATTAATGAAAAATAGCTTATGGCCTTAATTTTGAATTGAATTACATATATGATCTTCAATTCTTCATAATACTGCCGAATGTTAAATTAATTTTGCAAATATTGTAAACTTATTCAAAATTTCATCAATAAAATAATTACTACTATTCGATAATCTATATAGCGCGCGTATATACTTTTGTTTCATAATGATAGTTTTAGATTTTTGGATGATAAAATGATACTTTTGCATCATAAAATGATAGTTTGAGGGGATAAAATGATAGTTTCAAATGATAAAATGATACTTTTGTTTCATAATGATAGTTTTAGATTTTTGGATGATAAAATGATACTTTTGCATCATAAAATGATAGTTTGAGGAAACAAAATGATAGTTTAAAATGATAAAATGATACTTTTGCATGATAAATTGATTGTTTGAGTTCTTTGGTTGAATAAAATGATACTTTTGCATCATAAAATAATAGTTTGAGGGGACAAAATGATAGTTTCAAATGATAAAATGATATTTTTGTTTCATAATGATAGTTTTAGTTCTTTGGATGATAAAATGATACTTTTGCAACATAAAATGATAGTTTGAGGGGATAAAATGATAGTTTCAAATGATAAAATGATACTTTTGTTTCATAATGGTAGTTTTAGATTTTTGGATGATAAAATGATACTTTTGCATCATAAAATGATAGTTTGACTATGCGAGTTTTAATGTAAATTATCATTTTAATGTAAAAAACAGTTGGAACGTCCAAACGTCTAAATACGCCGTATTAGTGGTTAGTAGGTCAACAACTACACAAACTAATTAATGAAAAATAGCTTATGGCCTTAATTTTGAATTGAATTACATATATGATCTTCAATTCTTCATAATACTGCCGAATGTTAAATTAATTTTGCAAATATTGTAAACTTATTCAAAATTTCATCAATAAAATAATTACTACTATTCGATAATCTATATAGCGCGCGTATATACTTTTGTTTCATAATGATAGTTTTAGATTTTTGGATGATAAAATGATACTTTTGCATCATAAAATGATAGTTTGAGGGGACAAAATGATAGTTTCAAATGATAAAATGATACTTTTGTTTCATAATGATAGTTTTAGAATTTTGGATGATAAAACAATACTTTTGCATCATAAAATGATAGTTTGAGGGGACAAAATGATAGTTTCAAATGATAAAATGATACTTTTGCATGATAAATTGATTGTTTGAGTTATTTGGTTGGATAAAATGACACTTTTACATCATAAAATGATAGTTTGAGGGGACAAAATGATAGTTTCAAATGATAAAATGATATTTTTGTTTTATAATGATAGTTTTAGTTCTTTGGATGATAAAATGATACTTTTGCATCATAAAATGATAGTTTGAGGGGATAAAATGATAGTTTCAAATGATAAAATGATACTTTTGTTTCATAATGATAGTTAGATTTTTGGATGATAAAATGATACTTTTGCATCATAAAATGATAGTTTGAGGGGATAAAATGATAGTTTCAAATGATAAAATGATACTTTTGTTTCATAATGATAGTTAGATTTTTGGATGATAAAATGATACTTTTGCATCATAAAATGATAGTTTGAGGGGATAAAATGATAGTTTCAAATGATAAAATGATACTTTTGTTTCATAATGATAGTTTTAGATTTTTGGATGATAAAATGATACTTTTGCATCATAAAATGATAGTTTGAGGGGATAAAATGATAGTTTCAAAATATAAAATGATTCTTTTGTTTCATAATGATAGTTTTAGATTTTTAGATGATAAAATGATACTTTTGCATCATAAAATGATAGTTTGAGGGAACAAAATGATAGTTTAAAATGATAAGATGATACTTTTGCATGATAAATTGATTGTTTGAGTTCTTTGGTTGGATAAAATGATACTTTTGCATCATAAAATGATAGTTTGAGGAGATAAAATGATAGTTTCAAATGATAAAATGATACTTTTGTTTCATAATGGTAGTTTTAGATTTTGGATGATAAAATGATACTTTTGCATCATAAAATGATAGTTTGACTATGCGAGTTTTAATGTAAATTATCATTTTAATGTAAAAAACAGTTGGAACGTCCAAACGTCTAAATACGCCGTATTAGTGGTTAGTAGGTCAACAACTACACAAACTAATTAATGAAAAATAGCTTATGGCCTTAATTTTGAATTGAATTACATATATGATCTTCAATTCTTCATAATACTGCCGAATGTTAAATTAATTTTGCAAATATTGTAAACTTATTCAAAATTTCATCAATAAAATAATTACTACTATTCGATAATCTATATAGCGCGCGTATATACTTTTGTTTCATAATGATAGTTTTAGATTTTTGGATGATAAAATGATACTTTTGCATCATAAAATGATAGTTTGAGGGGATAAAATGATAGTTTCAAATGATAAAATGATACTTTTGTTTCATAATGATAGTTTTAGATTTTGGATGATAAAATGATACTTTTGCATCATAAAATGATAGTTTGAGGAAACAAAATGATAGTTTAAAATGATAAAATGATACTTTTGCATGATAAATTGATTGTTTGAGTTCTTTGGTTGAATAAAATGATACTTTTGCATCATAAAATAATAGTTTGAGGGGACAAAATGATAGTTTCAAATGATAAAATGATATTTTTGTTTCATAATGATAGTTTTAGTTCTTTGGATGATAAAATGATACTTTTGCAACATAAAATGATAGTTTGAGGGGATAAAATGATAGTTTCAAATGATAAAATAATACTTTTGTTTCATAATGATAGTTTTAGATTTTTGGATGATAAAATGATACTTTGATGGAATAAAATGATAGTTTCAAATGATAAAATGATACTTTAGTTTCATAATGATAGTTTTAGATTTTTGGATGATAAAATGATACTTTTGCATCATAAAATGATAGTTTGATGGGATAAAATGATAGTTTTAGATTTTTGGATGATAAAATGATACTTTTGCATCATAAAATGATAGTTTGAGGGGATAAAATGATAGTTTCAAATGATAAAATGATACTTTTGTTTCATAATGGTAGTTTTAGATTTTTGGATGATAAAATGATACTTTTGCATCATAAAATGATAGTTTGACTATGCGAGTTTTAATGTAAATTATCATTTTAATGTAAAAAACAGTTGGAACGTCCAAACGTCTAAATACGCCGTATTAGTGGTTTGTAGGTCAACAACTACACAAACTAATTAATGAAAAATAGCTTATGGCCTTAATTTTGAATTGAATTACATATATGATCTTCAATTCTTCATAATACTGCCGAATGTTAAATTAATTTTGCAAATATTGTAAACTTATTCAAAATTTCATCAATAAAATAATTACTACTATTCGATAATCTATATAGCGCGCGTATACACTTTTGTTTCATAATGATAGTTTTAGATTTTTGGATGATAAAATGATACTTTTGCATCATAAAATGATAGTTTGAGGGGATAAAATGATAGTTTCAAATGATAAAATGATACTTTTGTTTCATAATGATAGTTTTAGATTTTTGGATGATAAAATGATACTTTTGCATCATAAAATGATAGTTTGAGGAAACAAAATGATAGTTTAAAATGATAAAATGATACTTTTGCATGATAAATTGATTGTTTGAGTTCTTTGGTTGAATAAAATGATACTTTTGCATCATAAAATGATAGTTTGAGGGGACAAAATGATAGTTTCAAATGATAAAATGATATTTTTGTTTCATAATGATAGTTTTAGTTCTTTGGATGATAAAATGATACTTTTGCAACATAAAATGATAGTTTGAGGGGATAAAATGATAGTTTCAAATGATAAAATAATACTTTTGTTTCATAATGATAGTTTTAGATTTTTGGATGATAAAATGATACTTTGATGGAATAAAATGATAGTTTCAAATGATAAAATGATAATTTAGTTTCATAATGATAGTTTTAGATTTTTGGATGATAAAATGATACTTTTGCATCATAAAATGATAGTTTGATGGGATAAAATGATAGTTTTAGATTTTTGGATGATAAAATGATACTTTTGCATCATAAAATGATAGTTTGAGGGGATAAAATGATAGTTTCAAATGATAAATGATACTTTTGTTTCATAATAGTAGTTTTAGATTTTTGGATGATAAAATGATACTTTTGCATCATAAAATGATAGTTAGACTATGCGAGTTTTAATGTAAATTATCATTTTAATGTAAAAAAACAGTTGGAACGTCCAAACGTCTAAATACGCCGTATTAGTGGTTAGTAGGTCAACAACTACACAAACTAATTAATGAAAGATAGCTGATGGCCTTAATTTTGAATAGAATTACATATATGATCTTCAATTCTTCATAATACTGCCGAATGTTAAATTAATTTTGCAAATATTGTAAACTTATTCAAAATTTCATCAATAAAATAATTACTACTATTCGATAATCTATATAGCGTGCGTATATACTTTTGTTTCATAATGATAGTTTTAGATTTTTGGATGATAAAATGATACTTTTGCATCATAAAATGATAGTTTGAGGGGATAAAATGATAGTTTCAAATGATAAAATGATACTTTTGTTTCATAATGTTAGTTTTAGATTTTTGGATGATAAAATGATACTTTTGCATCATAAAATGATAGTTTGAGGGAACAAAATGATAGTTTAAAATGATAAAATGATACTTTTGCATGATAAATTGATTGTTTGAGTTCTTTGGTTGGATAAAATGATACTTTTGCATCATAAAATGATAGTTTGAGGGGACAAAATGATAGTTTCAAATGATAAAATGATATTTTTGTTTCATAATGATAGTTTTAGTTCTTTGGATGATAAAATGATACTTTTGCATCATAAAATGATAGTTTAAGGGGATAAAATGATAGTTTCAAATGATAAAATGATACTTTTGTTTCATAATGATAGTTTTAGATTTTTGGATGATAAAATGATACTTTGATGGAATAAAATGATAGTTTCAAATGATAAAATGATACTTTAGTTTCATAATGATAGTTTTAGATTTTTGGATGATAAAATGATACTTTTGCATCATAAAATGATAGTTTGATGGGATAAAATGATAGTTTTAGATTTTTGGATGATAAAATGATACTTTTGCATCATAAAATGATAGTTTGAGGGGATAAAATGATAGTTTCAAATGATAAAATGATACTTTTGTTTCATAATGGTAGTTTTAGATTTTTGGATGATAAAATGATACTTTTGCATCATAAAATGATAGTTTGACTATGCGAGTTTTAATGTAAATTATCATTTTAATGTAAAAAACAGTTGGAACGTCCAAACGTCTAAATACGCCGTATTAGTGGTTAGTAGGTCAACAACTACACAAACTAATTAATGAAAAATAGCTTATGGCCTTAATTTTGAATTGAATTACATATATGATCTTCAATTCTTCATAATACTGCCGAATGTTAAATTAATTTTGCAAATATTGTAAACTTATTCAAAATTTCATCAATAAAATAATTACTACTATTCGATAATCTATATAGCGCGCGTATATACTTTTGTTTCATAATGATAGTTTTAGATTTTTGGATGATAAAATGATACTTTTGCATCATAAAATGATAGTTTGAGGGGATAAAATGATAGTTTCAAATGATAAAATGATACTTTTGTTTCATAATGATAGTTAGATTTTTGGATGATAAAATGATACTTTTGCATCATAAAATGATAGTTTGAGGGGATAAAATGATAGTTTCAAATGATAAAATGATACTTTTGTTTCATAATGATAGTTTTAGATTTTTGGATGATAAAATGATACTTTTGCATCATAAAATGATAGTTTGAGGGGATAAAATGATAGTTTCAAAATATAAAATGATTCTTTTGTTTCATAATGATAGTTTTAGATTTTTAGATGATAAAATGATACTTTTGCATCATAAAATGATAGTTTGAGGGAACAAAATGATAGTTTAAAATGATAAGATGATACTTTTGCATGATAAATTGATTGTTTGAGTTCTTTGGTTGGATAAAATGATACTTTTGCATCATAAAATGATAGTTTGAGGAGATAAAATGATAGTTTCAAATGATAAAATGATACTTTTGTTTCATAATGGTAGTTTTAGATTTTTGGATGATAAAATGATACTTTTGCATCATAAAATGATAGTTTGACTATGCGAGTTTTAATGTAAATTATCATTTTAATGTAAAAAACAGTTGGAACGTCCAAACGTCTAAATACGCCGTATTAGTGGTTAGTAGATCAACAACTACACAAACTAATTAATGAAAAATAGCTTATGGCCTTAATTTTGAATTGAATTACATATATGATCTTCAATTCTTCATAATACTGCCGAATGTTAAATTAATTTTGCAAATATTGTAAACTTATTCAAAATTTCATCAATAAAATAATTACTACTATTCGATAATCTATATAGCGCGCGTATATACTTTTGTTTCATAATGATAGTTTTAGATTTTTGGATGATAAAATGATACTTTTGCATCATAAAATGATAGTTTGAGGGGATAAAATGATAGTTTCAAATGATAAAATGATACTTTTGTTTCATAATGATAGTTTTAGATTTTTGGATGATAAAATGATACTTTTGCATCATAAAATGATAGTTTGAGGGAACAAAATGATAGTTTAAAATGATAAAATGATACTTTTGCATGATAAATTGATTGTTTGAGTTCTTTGGTTGGATAAAATGATACTTTTGCATCATAAAATGATAGTTTGAGGGGACAAAATGATAGTTTCAAATGATAAAATCATATTTTTGTTTCATAATGATAGTTTTAGTTCTTTGGATGATAAAATGATACTTTTGCATCATAAAATGATAGTTTGAGGGGATAAAATGATAGTTTCAAATGATAAAATGATACTTTTGTTTCATAATGATAGTTTTAGATTTTTGGATGATAAAATGATACTTTGATGGAATAAAATGATAGTTTCAAGTGATAAAATGATACTTTAGTTTCATAATGATAGTTTTAGATTTTTGGATGATAAAATGATACTTTTGCATCATAAAATGATAGTTTGAGGGAACAAAATGATAGTTTAAAATGATAAAATGATACTTTTGCATGATAAATTGATTGTTTGAGTTCTTTGGTTGGATAAAATGATACTTTTGCATCATAAAATGATAGTTTGAGGGGACAAAATGATAGTTTCAAATGATAAAATGATATTTTTGTTTCATAATGATAGTTTTAGTTCTTTGGATGATAAAATGATACTTTTGCATCATAAAATGATAGTTTGAGGGGATAAAATGATAGTTTCAAATGATAAAATGATACTTTTGTTTCATAATGATAGTTTTAGATTTTTGGAATAAAATGATAGTTTCAAATGATAAAATGATAGTTTCAAATGATAAAAATTAAAAACCCAGGTATATATCTGCGGTATATACCGTATTTGCGGTATACCGCATCATACCGAACCATACCGCAATTGCGGTATGATGCGGTATACCGCGGTATATGCAAACTGCATACCTTTAACGTACCTAAAACTGTCGGTACGGTATGATACCGTACCGAAAAGTACGGTATACCGAAAATTCGGTATTTTCGGTATTTTTTCGGTACGGTAAGTGCGGTATTTCGGTATATTTTCCTAGCCCTAAGATCACATGACCAAACAACAACTATTCGAATATAAGAATGAAAATTTTCATAACCGACAATGCAGCTTCACTGCTAATTCTCTCTCTCAATTTCCACATAATAAAAACGCAGTCGTGTTGGTAATAGTTCTTTTCCCTATCATAAAAAATGAAGACATGATGATTCAACCAAGTTAGTACTCCTCTATCTCAGCTAAGATGACATATTTGTTTTGCGCTTGTTTTAAAAAAATGATGATAAATAGTTATAATAGAGAAAAAATAAAGTAAGTTAGAGAATATTGTAGAAGACACTATCTTCTATATTATTATCTTTTTTACTTTATGTTATCTTCACTTTAACTATTTATTATCATTTTTTCAAAACACATAAAAAAAAGGAACGTGTCATCTTAGCTGAAATGGAGGGAGTAATACTTTTTGATTGTTGGAAAAAGTCAAAATCTAGTTTTCTTTCCTACTTTATACTTCCTTCATTTAACTCATTTTTAACACAATTTCTTATATCCCGTGCTGAAAAATACTAATAGTATTGTTTAATTTTTAATTAATTTATATGGACCGTATTATTATAGTATTAAATAAATAATCAATCACGATGGAGTAGTCAATACTTTAATTCCTCAAACTAAAAATTAATTTTGTTACACGATATTTTTAGTAAATTTTATTGAATTAATGTCACAAACCCATATTTTCTAATACAAAGGTAAACTTCAATTTTTTTAATGTGTAGCCAATTTATTTTTAAAAACATTTTCCCTTCCAGTTCCCATTAAATTTATCATCAAAAACCTTTTACTTCCACTTCTCCTATTTACTATATAAACAAATAAATCTTTTCATTTTCCCAACTATCACATAATAAATTAAACCATTTCATTTTCCTAATTTTGTTATAAAATTCAAAATGATAATCGTATTATTTTTTCCAAAATTTCCCTTTTATACATGTATAGATATAAATATAGATTATGGAGTATGATCCGTTGCTAACTTTTATTAAATTGCTAACTTGCTAACTCATCAACGTAGTGTGTTAAAATGTCAACACGATGATAATGAAATGTCAATATAAACTTAAGTTGATATTTTAATATATTGTGTTGACATTAATATTTAAATGTCAACACAGTTTATTAAAATGTCAATACATTGATCATTTGTTCAGAACAGTAGTTAAGATTAGAGCTAGTGTGTATCATACAATTTGAAACAGGACCTTTAAGTGGACGTATAAACATTCACTAATCCATGTATTTGTTATTTTTTCTCTCTATGCGAGCTTGTGTTTTTTTTTCGTTCCAGAAAGTCGAACTTAGATTAGCAATTAAAATATCACGCACACAAATAAACATTTCATTGGGGAAATTAATATATATCGCATTCTCCTCCAGCTAAAAAAAAGCATAATCTAAATTAAGCAGAAAAAGAAAAAGCAAAAGCAAAAAGAGACCAAAGAAATTAAAACGAGGGAAGGTATAGACAGGAGGCTTTTCACCTTTAAATTCCAAACCAGTTTGGATAAAACAATATTACACTTGATTGTAAAGTTAAATGACTGCCGATATTGCGTTGTCCCTAGCTTTCTAGGTTTTTCTCCGCCGTCTTATCTCCATTTGGTAATTTTCTTCTTCGTGAGTATTGTGATTTGCTTGGATTTTCAGTTGTTATTGTTCTGATCCAATCAATGGCATCTATATCAACCAAAGAGAGCGCTGTAACATCCCGACTTTTTCTACCTTTTTTATTGTGTTCTTGAAAGCACCGTCGTTTGTGCACTTGAAATTTTTTTGACCTTGTTTCTTTTGTCGAGAGAAGAATTTTACTTTTTGAGCCAAACAATTATTCTTTCCTAGCCCTATTCGAAACCCAATTGTTATGAGCCAAAAACACATTTTATTTCTTTCTTTTGAGCCCAGTTTTGAGAAGCCAATAATCAATTATTTATTCCAAATTTACAGTCAACTACTTGGTCAAATATATTTCTCTCAAATCTCATTACCAAACGATTTCCCCATATCTCCATCTTCCCTAAAATCTCTCCAACCACCAAATCCATCAATATGTATCAGTTTTGCCTATATATATCCAATCAATCCCACGATCTTTCTACACTTAAATTCAATCCATTCCAAGAAAAAAAACAGTGAGTTAGAAATTTAGAGAAAGAGAGGGAGAAGAGAAACGAAGTTCGGGATAGAAAGATCAATTGGCAAGAGATTGGTGCTGAAGCGGGCTGAAGAAGCTCCGACAGTGCAGCGGTGATGGGCTGTCGGCAACAGCAACTGCGACTCACGACACCGCTGCAATGAAATCGAGAAAAGAGGAAAGACGAGCGACAGCGTCCCGGCAAAGAGAGATAAGTCAGCAGCGGCGATTATTCCTGACAGTCATGGCAACAGCGGAATGCCGCTGGGCTGAGGAGCTGGATGCAGCGGCGATGAGCAGTTGGGTTGGGCGGGACCGAGAGAGTAGCGGTGAGAAGAAAAGAGGGAGAAAAGAAAGTTGCTGTTCAAATTTGGAGATTTGTTCCTCTAAGTGTTAAGATAGAAGAGAGGGAAACGGAAAGAGAGGTGGAAGAGAGAAGAAGGAAAAGAATTTGGAAACTTCAAATCCCCTCTTTGGATTTCACGTGAGGTGAGAAAAAGAAGAAAGTCGGCCTTGTGTTATTTAAATGTTTTAGGCAATGTGAATTAATTTATAGATTTGGATTGGGCCTTTTGTTTTAGTAAAGGAGATAGATTGTAGTACATTAAATCAATGGGTGACTCTACGCACGCTTTTCGAGAAGAGAACGACAAAAAACAAGTTAAGGCTTTAAACGAACGAGGTGGGCTTTCGAACTAAAGTGTTTTCAAGAGCTTTCGTTTGAATATATCGGTTTGAGCATCATGTTATGTGTGATTGATTTATTATATTTATTCCAATGATGAGGCGAGATATATGATCAAAGTGAAAGTGTTGTTGCGCATGTTATGTGGTGCTATATGTTGATTTATTGAGTGATATTATAAATTGCTTGGCTTTGTTGATGTGATGTGAATTGATGCTCGACCTTGACAAAAAAGTGATTTGTGTTTCAAATATGTTTTTGAGGAAAATAAAGTTTGCAAAGGGAATGTCATGCCATGTTTTTGTTTTGAGGGATGCCTATCTATTTGTTTAGCAAGGGAGTTGTCCCTACTAGACCTATTGAAATCGAATTCAGGTCTGACTAGGGAGTGAGTCCCTACTCAGGCTAGTGTACACCAATGGGGATCGTGAGCCGTCTTTTGGGTTGGCCGTTCCAGTGATTGAGTTTGTGGCCACATTCTCGTTTCACATTATGTTGTTGATGTTGATGAGATTGATGTTGATGTTGATGATTGCTTAGTAGGGAGTGAGTTCCTACTATGAGTTTAATCGAATTCGGGTCCTAGAGAGGGTGCGTCCCTACTCGGACTAGTTTACACGATGAGGACCGTGAGTCATCGAACGGGTTGGCCGGTTTTCATGCTTGTGGAAAGTGGCCCCCTTACACGGCACCCTAAAAAACAGGTATGGCAGTTTCTTAAATAATTCAAGGAGAAATGATTGTGCTTTGAAATGATGAGGAAAAAGGATTTGAGGATGAGTTGAAAGTTTGTGCTTGAGATATTTTTAGTGTCTCGAGCCTTTTCAAGTTAAAACCCCGAGGTCACTCAATGATGGCATGATATAACTGTTTTTATAAAATTGTTTTGGCATTTGTCCACTGAGTGCATCAAGTACTCAGCCCTGCATATGTTTTCCCTATGTGCAGGTTGAACGGTGACGAGCGTGGTGGGTGTTGAGCCTGAAAGTGAAGAAGATAGTAAATTTTCTAAATATATTATGTCTTCATACATAATAGTATTCTACTCTCGAATGCTTCTGCTGAATATTGTTTCTTTTGCTAAGTATTGTTGAGATAATATTTGTTTCGAGTTGCTGATTGTTGAAATGATACTCTGATTTTATTTGAGCTATTCTAACTCATTTTGAGTTATGGTCGAGTTGTGTTGATTTCCCCCTTTCTTCCCCGCTTCTTTAACCCTCTCCTAGTCGGGATCAACCGTGTTTTCTATCCTTAAAAAATGCGGGCGTGAAAAGCGCAAATCTTGAAAGGGAGTATGCTAATCTGTCTATGGGTGCTGATGAAGATGAAGTTTTTGATGTGGATTCGGAGGATTTGGTTGATGACATAAATTTTGAATTCTGTATGGTGGGAAGATTCATGGATGGGGCTTCAATCAAATTGGAAGCTATTAAACAGTTCATGAAAATGCTATGGTGGTCATCTAAGAATGTAAGTATTATAGACCTGGAAAATTCTCTTTTTCAACTTCGTTTTCATTGTCGGAGGGATTTCGATAGAGCAATTGAAGAGGGTCCGTGGACTTTCGAAAATAGAGTGTTACTATGGGCTCCCTTGAATCCAAAAGTTCCAGTTGCCAGTATGTCCCTCTTTCTAATGGATATATGGGTTCGAGTTTTTAATCTGCCTGTAGCCTTCAGATCGGATAAGATGTGTCGTCACATAGGGAAGTTTCTTGGTGGTTATGTGTACGTGGATGAGTGTAGCTTCTCTGGGGAAAAGCAGGAATTTATCAGGCTGCAGGTTTCTTTGGATGTTCGTAGGCCCATCAAAAAGACAATGAAGTTGACATCGACAGGTGTGCAAACTTTTCAGATTGATTTCAGGTATGAGCAGCTTCTGTCATTTTGCTTTCATTGTGGTCGTATCGGCCACTCGGATAGAGGCTGCGACATGTTAGCAGATATAAGCCTTCGGGACAGAAACATTGTGATGAACTATGGTCCCGGTCTAAGAGTCTCCTTTGGCCCCAAGAGCAACACCGAGGAAGATGAGTGGGTGAAGGACGAAGATGGTTATAAGGGGAGTGTTGATGAGGTGCATGAGACCGGTAGTCGAGTTATCGTTCTAAGAGGCGAGGAAGACACAACACAAAAGAATGGGGATGAAGGTCGAGTAAAATCAAACCAAATTACTTATCCTTTGTTTCTTTATGAAAATGAGGATGTTGAGATGACTTCTGTTGTGGATGCCAAGCGAAAGAGAGTGGAAAAAGGTGTTGTCTTAAAGCCAATTGATCTGAATAGGAAGAACAACGAAAGTAATGGTGCAGTAGTTTCAAAAAATGAATTATTAGCGGGTCCTGGGGTCCAGGCCCGCTGGTGTTAGAGTTTATATACTAGAAATCACCTTTCGAGTGATTGAATACTGTAAAACTCTATATATTATTTTCTAAAGGAATGAAACAAATTATTTTTGTCATAATGTTGTTATGTTTTACATTTAATGGATGTTTATAGCATATTTAAATGCATAAGCAACGTAACAAAGTCTAAGTCTTTGTTTTAGTAGACTGGTTGTGGGCGTCGTTCACTTTAAGGTAACACGGTCAGTTCTGAACAAAGAAAAATAAGAATTTCACAACCTAGATAGGCCTAGATTACCTATCGTGAAAGGTTGCAATGTCAGTCCGCATATTTCTAAGCCTTACTGAAATAAGATGACATTGGTGTGGTATAGCACTGAATTGGATCTAACAGCAAGACGAGTCTTTATGCTATCTACTGAAACACGAGGTCTTGATAATTAATTTCTTAATCAATGTACGTTAGCATTGAGCATACGGTATTGATTATGCACTACTTTGACTTACCAAAAGGTGCGGGTTTTTCGCAACCCAAGAATCCTGGTATATTGGGTAGTGGTGATTAATATCTAGCGGTGCTAGGATTGCTATTATATTGAATCGGTATATTTAGCATTGAGCATACGGTATATTTAGCATTGAGCATACGGTATATTGAGTCTCGTTTGATAACGTCCACAAGAGGAGTTCGAAACAAGGTTTTATTATTCGGAACCTAGCTAGTTGGAGTTTGATTACTCTATGAAAAATAAATAAGCGTTTCTTGCTAAGTCCACTCTTGGATATAATAATATGTTAATTAATTAAGTTCATAGCAGACATTGATTAATTAATGGACGTTTCTATCTTAAGCATGGGAAATTAATGACAAACAAATAGAAACCCGAAATACTTGTAATTTTGGATTTGGATGGGCAGTGCAATATTACTTCTGTAGTGGCTGCTCCTAATATTCCAATATAAGCTTATATTAAATTCTGGGTTAAATTTAATTAGTAAGAAGCTAATTGGGGGAGGCCATATCCAAATTCTTCCATAGATCCCTGACTGGGCCCAATATGTTACTTAATATAAATAGGAGAATAAATGAGACAAAAAATACACATTATTTTCATCAAAAAAATCGTCCCCGTCTCCTTTAAGCTGAGGGACGATTTTCAACTCCCTCCGTGAGCAGTTTCCGTCTTCTTTATTCAAGTCCTAGTATTCTGGTGAGATCAGCCCACACTGATATCAGATTACAGTCCGGAAACCAATCAGAAGATCCGTGGTTTAGTACTTAATATCTTCACGTGGAGAAGGCGCGAGTTATCTTCGATTCTTCAGTGAATCAACGAGGTAAATTGACTTACTCCGTAGCAAAGATGTTTTAGGTGTTAATTGCGCTAAAGCATGTTTAAATTCAAGTTATGAGCATGATACATGTGAGAATTACGCAAATAGAATTTGTCTAAATAATCTGCTAAATAGATCAGAATTATTATGTGATCCGTTTGAACGCACGGTTCCGCTGCCAACCCCTTCAGCTGGTCCCAATGAGTACGTTAACTTAAGGACATTGTCCTTTCTAAGAAGCCAATTTTTTTTCTTAATGGAGGCAAAAATTGATAAAGGTCGTGTGGAAATCGTGAAATCACAGATTGGTTTTTCAGGGGGTTTGATCGTATATAGAGTAGGTATTGGTGGAGGCTTAGCGATGTTTTGGAGAAAGAACGATACAGTCACGGTTCTAAGTTATTCGAGAAATTATATCGATATTATAGTTAAGCTTGAAGGTGAAGAGCCCTGGCGCCTTACTGGTTTTTATGGTTTTCCGGAGGCAACTCGACGTAGAGATTCTTGGAATTTGATTAGAAGGTTAAAGGATATGTCGATGCTCCCATGGGTGTGCCTAGGGGACTTGATTGTGAAGGTTGAGAAATGAGGAAGTAGGGAAATCTATATGCCCAATTGTGAAGGTTTTCGACAAGCGCTTGATTATGGTGAATTGTTAGGCATTGAGAGCCGGGTATATCCGTTTACTTGGGAAAGAGGTCGAGGCAGAGATAATTTGGTGGAGGAGAAACTCGACAGGACAGTGGCGTGTTCGAATTGGAGGAGGAAGCATCGCCTGGCTATTGTTGAGCATTTAGCCACAACTACATCAGATCATATTCCAATCCTCCTGCATCCGAGCTCGCAGGTATATGTGGTCAAGGTTAAACCTTTCCGCTTTGAGAATTTATGGATTCGTGAAAGAAAATGCAAGGAAATAGTGGAAAAGGCCTGAAACTCTTTGTCAAGCAACCAAATCATGGAGAAAATAAATATTTGTGGTCGTGCACTTCAAATTTGGGGGGATTCTTTATCTAAGCAGTTTCATGAGAAGATCAAGGAGAGTAGGAGGCAAATGTCAGCTCTAAGAGGGAGACGTGATGTGGAAGGGAGAAGGCGGTTTATGGAGGCTCAACTATTATACTCGAATACTCTTGCAAGACAAGAATTTTTTTGGAGACAAAGGGCAAAACAACGCTGGCTTCGGGATGGTGACCGCAATTCTAAGTTTTTTCATGCGTAGGCATTTGCTAGAAAAAAGAAAAATACTACATCTCAGTTGAAAGATGACAATGGTGTGTGGAAATCTTGGAAAGATGGTTTGGGGGTAGTAATTTTTTATTATTTCTCTGATTTATTTAGTGCCCAGCCAGTGGTGTGTAAGTCAGTGGTTGGGCGGGTGGCTCCATCAGATAATGCATTGCTGATCGAGGAGGTAACCGAGGCAGAGATCAAGCTGGCAGTTTTCTCTATGCACCCAGATAAGGCTCCAGGTCCCGATGGAATGAATCCTGGTTTTTTTCCAGAATTTTTGGCATATTATTGGTAGAGATGTTGTCGAATCGTGTGTTCAAATCCTTAACTCTGAATCTTTACCCAGAGATCTTAATGACACGTTTGTTATGTTGATTCCCAAAAAAGGAAGGCCAGAGACCATAGCAGGTTTTAGGCCTATTGCTTTATGTAATATCCTGTACAAGATCATTTTGAATGTGCTTGCTAATAGGCTGAAAAAGATCCTTGACAAAGTGGTTTCAGAATCACAAAGCGCTTTCATTCCCGGAAGGTTGATTACAGATAATGCTCTTCTTTCATTTGAATCAATGCACTGGATGCGTAGGAAATCAGAAGGTGAGACGGGTTGTGCAGCTCTTAAGCTTGATATGAGGAAGGCATATGATCAGATTGAATGGAGGTTCTTACAACAGATGCTTTTTCGTATGGGCTTCAATGATCGATTTATTCGGTGGATTATGATGTGCGTATCATCTACGAAATATTTCATGGTGAATAACAACAACAAAGTGGGCCCAATCACAGCGAGTCGAGGCTTAAGGCAAGGGGACCCTTTATCTCCCTATCTCTTCATCATATGTGCGGACGGATTCTCGGCTATACTAAGGAGGGAGGAGAGATTGGGGCGACTGCATGGATGTCGCATATGTAGAGGGGCACCTATTGTATCTCACTTGTTCTTTGCAGATGATAGCTTACTTTTCTTTCGTGCAACTCAGCAGGAGGGAAATGTGGTGAAATGGTGTATTAAAGAATATGAAGAAGCATCAAGTCAGTTGATAAATTATAATAAATTAGAGGCTTTTTTTCAGCTCCAATACTTCCACCAATGCTATGACTGAGGTATGCGAGTTACTAGGTGTTAATTTGTCAAATGGACGCGGTATTTATTTGGGGATGCCTATGTTTGTTGGGAGAGACTAAAAAATTGCATTTCGATTCCTTAAAGAAAAAGTGTGGACAAAGGTGGCAGGGTGGAGCAAATCTCTATTGTCCATGGCAGGGGAAAGAAGTACTAATTAAAAGTGTAGCGCAGGCTCAACCCACCTATTGGATGAATATGTTCCTACTATTAGACAACATTTGTGATGAGCTTGGAAAAATGCTAAATGGTTACTGGTGGGGAGATACAGAAAATAGGAAAAAAATCCATTGGGCAACTTGGGATAGACTTTGTGTTCCAAAATGTAAAGGAGGTATGGGTTTCAGGAAATTAAAAGAATTTAATATCTCGATGTTGGGAAAGCAGCTATGGAGATTGATTGAGAATCCTGACTCGTTACTTGGACAAGTTCTTAAAGCTCAATACTTTCCTCGACATGAGATTCTTGATACTGGAAAGGTTGGTAATCAAAGTTCGTTTTGGAGTGGGTTAGTGGCAAGCAAAGATCGTCTAAAGGAAGGCTTTAGGCAACATATTGGTGATGGAAGAGAAACGCTCATTTATGGGGGAAATTGGTGGCCGAGTGTCGATAAACTCCATCCAATCTCATGTAGAGATGATCGGTTTTATGATGCTACGGTGTCAGAGTTGTTCTTTGAGGGGGCACATGTATGGAATGAAGCGGAGAGCTGTGTTTAACGAAAAATAAGCTGAGCAGTTGTTGAGCATCCCGCTGGCCCGGAGCTCTAGAGAAGGTGCTTTATTTTGGTGTCCGGAGCGGAAAGGCTCTTTCTCTGTACGCCCGGCATATAAGTTTTTGTGTGAAGGCTCCTTTGATGTGGCGAAAAAATCGATGGTATGGGGTAGGCTGTGGAAACTAAAAGTGCCACCCAAAGTGAAGATCTTTTTATGGAAGGCATGTAGAAATTTCTTCCCAGCGAGGGACCGATTGAGACAACACCAAATGGAGGTTTCAGAGATCTGCCCGGTGTGCAACTTTGAGCAGAGATCTGCCCGGTGTGCAACTTTGAGCCAGAAACTGTTATCCATTGCCTTATTTCTTCTGGCCTTGCGCGTGATTGTTGGCAGAGGCTAGGGGTGCCGTTAATCTTGCCAGGTGAGAGAGGGTTTATTGATTGATTGGAAAAAATAGCGAGTGGTGATTTAGAGGTGGAAATTGAAGAAGTAATTGTTGTGCTACGGCATCTATGGTTTAATAGAAATAAAATTATATGGCGAAATGAGAACGGGTTAGCTGCAGGAATTATTGGTGCAGCCCGTAGCTGTCTGGCGGCTTGGAGAGAAGCTCAGGTTCAAAATGACATTAGTGCACGAGGGGGAGACTTCATTTGGAGGAAAAATGGGTGAAGCCGCGAAATGGTGTGCTAAAATGACATTAGATGCTGCTGTGTTCGAGAGCCAAAGAAAAGTTGGTTGTGGGGCGGTTGTTCGAGATTTTGAAGTGACGGTGGTAACGGCGATGTGTGGACAGGTGGGAAGGGGGCTGACCCATCTATGGCCGAGCTCCTTAGCTTGAGAGAGGTGTTGAGTTGGATCAAAAGAGAGGGATGAAAGGAGATAGAGTTTGAGATGGATGCCCAAACGGTAGTACTCGCGGTGACAGGGTTACAGAAGGATGAATCTATCTTTGGGGCAGTAGTAGAAGATTGTCGTCAGCTTTTAAAAGAGGTCTTCGGATCCTCTATGAGGTTCGTAAGGCGATCGGCGAATCAAGTTGCCCACACGCTTGCTCGGGCATCTGGTTCTATAACTGAGAGCAAGTTTTGGTTGAATTGCATTCCTATTTTTATTCGCGATGTAATTGTTACGGTTTGTTTGAATAATATATTATATTTGGTGTAAAAAAAATGACTACCGCTATTGATTCCATGGGTCTAATAAGTGTGATTTAACCCTTCAACCTAATAAAGAGACCCCAAACAATTCACATTACTTACATAGACAGTTATGGTTGACATTAATTAATAGAATCCCCATTTAACTTTGAAAAGTCTACTCATTTTCAATTAAAATACTTTGCCAAATTGCATCAATGGCGATGAATTCCTTTGTATAACTGGATATTGATGATGTAATGAATTATGTTAGTAGCAAAATCTAACATGAATTTCCTCTATATTTCCGGAACCAAATTAATACAAAAAGTCTACTTAGCCATTTCCTAACTTCCATATTTGACCGATTCAACGCCTCCACGCGTATAAAAAGAGAGTGATTTTAAATCATCGCTTAACAATCAAATCCAAAGAAATTCATCAATTAACAATGTTTTGCTGCTTACGGACAAGAGGCCGCAAAGAGGGGAATCAGGAGCAAAAGCCGGTGGCGGCGAACGGCAAAAATCAGCCGCCACCGCCGCCACCGAGTGTGGGGAAATCGAAAGATGGCGGGAAGGATGGAAGCATGGTGGTTTTGGCGGGAGCAGGCGCTGCGGTTGCTGCCACGGCTGCTACGGCTGTGGTGGTGGCTGGCGATGCGGATTCCGATGAAGGTATGCCACAGGCAGGGACGGAGATACCGGCGGCCAAGCCCCCGCTCCAGCGGGGACTTGGCCGGAACCAGACCCATACCCCCCACTATGCAGTCGTGCCCCGCCGGATTTCCGTCCCGGCTTCGGTTGGCCTGAATTCTTATGTATAACGTGCCTGCGAGTCTGCGATGGCGAAACTGGAAGAGGAAGAGGCGAAGAGCAGATGAATCTGCAGATCCCCAATTTGAAGAAGACGAAACTGCAGACCCTGCAGATCCTCAGTTTGAAGAAGATGACACATTGATGAAATTGGGCTTCTAAGTGGGTCATTAATTATTTGTATTGGACTAAAAAGACTTGGGCCTTTAATATATAATAATAATACAAAAATAATAGTAGCACTTGAACAAGCCCAATTATATCTCCTACACAAGATTACACACAAGATTACAGCAGCAGCAGCACAAATCACAATTACAGCAGCTGCAAATTACAGCCTCTACTTCAGAAAATTTAGAGCCTCTGCGTGTTTAGCCTCTACTTGATAAAAAATTTAGTGGTTTGATTCTTTAATTGTGATTTAACTTTTGATTTTGAATTAATAGCATGAAATTTGAAATTATTTATTTATGATTTTAACCATGTTGCTTGAATAGGAAAAAACTAATAAATGTTTTGGAATCTTGCAAAGATTTTGGTCGCTACCACAAGAGATAAGGCTTTTCCCTTGATATGCCGTTTGATTGAGTTGACTCTGATCCTCCCTGTTGCGACCGCTTCTGTTGAGAGGGTATTTTCTTCGATGAAATTTATCAAGACTGATTTGTGAAACAGAATGAGAGATGGTTGGATGAATGATATCTTAGTTGTATACATTGAGAGGGAAATTTTTAACAAAATTAAAAATGAGGCCATTCTTCGACGGTTTCAAGAAATGACGTCACATCGAAAACAATTATCATCTAGAGCCTCATAAAAATTGTAAAGACGTTATATTTGAATTGAAATTATTATTATTATTATTATTATTATTATTATTATTATTATTATTATTTTATTTTTTTTAAGATTTGAGCACCGGCTTATTTGAAAGTATAATTCCGTCCCTGGCCACAGGGGTGCTGCTGGGGCGGTAGTGTAGGGTATGGCGGAGACGGTAGCGGCGGCTGTGGTGGTTGTTGAGGTTGGACAAGTGCGGTGGAGACCAATTTGTTTTGTTTGTGTAATAAGCCATTTGGAGAATTACCTTTTTTTCCTTCTTTGTAATTATTTATCTTTTGCAATTATTAAGGGTATTCATCGGCGGATCCAGTAATTATTGTCGCGCTGATTTATAAGAACTTTAATGGGTAGGGCAGCTAGCCCAAGAATTTAAAGTGCTCCATACTGAAGAAAATGATTGATTCTTAACTATTTAGTTAAGAATAAACGAGTCTCATGATACTCGACCACAACTATTGAATTTATATTTTTAATTATTGTTGCATGTGAATTACTGTATTTAATTCGTTAGTGTTGTAAATTGTGATTGGTTAGATTTTAGTACATTGCTAGCTTTAATTTCTTACACTTGTGGAAACCATAATTACATAGGCTTGACTGTTTAATTTTGAACTGAGGCAAAGAAAAGGATTACTGCTATGTTTGGTTAAAAACGATCCGTGATATATTAGTGATGTAGAAGACGTCTTTATCCCCAGCAACAACTTTGATATTGCACACTAAAAAGGAGGTGATTTGCGAGCACCATTGTACTCGCAAAAAGGTAATAAAGTGTTCAAAATAAAATGAGGTGATTTGCCAGCACCATTTCGAGCACCGGTTGAGCTCGCTCTAACGCTTGTTACAAATTTGCTAGCAGTTCTGTGAGTAGACATTATTTTCTAACCCGCTCGGGTTCTGGCCAATCCACTCGAGTTGTCACACTATTTGGGCGCAGGTTATTTGGATTGTGAATTTTTCGGGTTAAAAATTTTCGGTCTTAACTCTAAATCTTCGGGTTTCGAGCTAACACACGGGCTATTCGGCTCAAAAGTAATCTTATGTGTTACTTTCTATCTAATCCAATATTCTAACTTATCAAAAATAGGTTGTCGAAAAATAGTAAAGTATTATTAAAGTGATAAGAGAAAGAAAATAATAATATAAATGCTTAATGAAAAATCCGAAAATAGGTTGTCAATGTTAATTTGAATTCTTGATGAAAAATCCGAAATGAGGTATAAAATACGTAAATGCTTTCTCGGCCCTTTTCTGTCTTACATGAAATTTAAAGTAAATATGCAATTGATCAGATATATTTAAAATTTTGAAATTTGGGGTGATAGCACACAGAAAAAAATAAATCTTTTAAGAAAAACAAACAAAATAATCCAGAAAAAATGAAATAGAAAACAATGGAAATTAAAATAATCATTTTAATACGGAATAACAAGACTTATCGAATTTAATTATTTAAAGATTAAATTTACAACAAAACAATGTGTATGATAATATGGAAAAATCCAACGCGTATCCATGCAAATCATTATGAATTCTTGATCAATTTGATTTTTAGTTTGATCAATAGAGTGTTAGTTAAAATATGTACTGTCTGTACCAATTAAGATAATATATTTTCTGATGAGGATTCTTATGAATGAATCCTTCCATGTTTTCAAGATATGCTACAAATAGTATTTGACCCTTAATTATAACATAAATGTCAAGAATAGGTGAGTCTAACCTCAAAAACTAGACTTAAAAGAGATTTGGGTGGCACAAAAGTACGTGGAAAGAAGTGTATAGAGATATGAACCCTCCTTGGGACCTAAGATGTCACACTCCAACTTTCTAAAGATAGAAGGCTCAGTCACTAATGCGGATTGAAGAAGCGGGGAAGAAGGGGGAAAACAGTTTTGTAAATGGACTTGACTCGAAATCATAGGAATAACTTGAATATAATCAGAGTATCATCTCGAGAATTACATGAACTAGAAAAAAATACTTTTTTAATGGAAGATTCAAGAGAGAGTGGCATCATGTATGGAGACACGATGCATCCAACCACTATTCTATCAAAGAACATACGACTGCTCAACACCGCCATTGTCATCGCCACTTATCCAGCACATTTTTAAAACATATGTATGGCTGAGTACTTGATATACTCAGTGTGTTAGGTTTGGTATATTGAAAAGCATGTTTCGAGCACACGAATGAGCACGAATAGAATCTTGCTTGTATACGAAAAACTCTACAATCCACTTTTAACCTAATTCTGTATTATTCGAGCAGTTACGCACGAATAGAATCACCATCATTATTACATTGTGTTTGTTTGTGCATTTATAAGATGTTTTACGAACATTTAAATGCATAAGAAGTAAACATAGTGTAAGTGTTTTGCTTAGTAAACCGGTTGTGGGCGTCATCCACTTTAAGGTAACATGGTCGGTTCTATGCAATGCTTTGCAAAAGAGAAAGAAGAATTTCATAAACTAGGTAGGCTTTGGCTACCTATCGCAAAATGTTGCAATGTCAGTCCGATTATTTCTAAGCCTTACTGAAATAAAATGACATTGGTATGGTATAGCACTGAACGGATCTAACAGCAAGACATGTCTTCATGCTATCTACTGGAAGACTAGGTCTTGATAAACAACTATTTCTTAATCAACATACGTTAGCATTGAGCATACGGTATTGATTATGCACTACTTTGACTTATCAAATGGTGCGAGTTTTTCGCAACCCAATAATCCTGATATATTGGGTAGTGGTGATTTATATCTAGCGGTGCTAGGATTGCTATTATTTTGAATCGCGCGCCTGGTGAGTCTGGTTTGATAATGTCCCCAAGAGGAGCTCGAACAAGTTTTTATTATTCGGAAACTGGCCAGTTGGAATTTAATTATTCCATGAATAATAAATAAGTGTTTCTTGCTAAGTCCACTCTTGGAATTAATAAGATGTTAAGTAATTAAGTCCATAGCAGACATTAATTAATTAATGGACATTTCTATCTTAAGCGCGGGAAATAAACGACAAACAAAACGGAAGCCCGAATTACTTATAATTTCGAATTTGGATGGCAGTGCAATATTACTTCTGTAGTGGCTGCTCGTAATATTCCAATATAAGCTTCTATTAAATTGTGGGTTCAATTTAATTAGTAAAAAGCTAATTGAGGGAGGTCATATCCAAAACCTTCCATAGATCCCTAGCTGAGCCCAATATGTAACTATTATAAATAGGAGAATAAAGGAAATAGAAAATAGACTTGAATTTTTATGAAAAATTTCGTCCACTCCTAAAAATAGTAGGAGACGTATTTTTCATGATTTTTCTCCTCCGTGAGGATTTTTTCTGTCTTCTTTATTCGAGTCCTAATATTTTGATAAGATTCGCCCACCCTGATATCGAGATACAGTTCGGGAACCAGTCAGAAGATCTGTGGTCTAATATTAAATATCATCGTGGAGAAGGCGCGAGTTGCGGGCAACAGCGGTGATCCGGCTTGGTGGCGATGGCGCAGCAGTGTTGTCAACGTAGAGACGAAGCAGCGCCAGGTGCGTCCTCGCGAGCAGACGGAAAGCAGCGGCTGCGGTTCAGTGGGAGTACGACGATGCAAGATTAGGGTTTACCCTATGCGCGACGTCGCATCGCCTCGTTCCGTGACTTCGCTTTCCAAATTTGATTAGGGTTTTTCAAATACTTGGATTCAATTTTGGAAATAATTCAAGATTAATTTGGAAATAAGATTTGAATATATTTTTTATGATTTTATATATTATATAAGATTTAATTATGAATTAAATCATTTATTAATTATATTATTTCCTTATTTTATGGATTTATAAAGATTTTATTCCTAAATTAATCCTAGTTATATTTGGAAAATAACAATCTAAATTTTATCTATATCCTATAGATTTATACGGATTTATTCCAAGATGAATCCTAGTTGGATTTAGATAATAATAATATTATTTTATTCTTATTCTATGAATTTATGTAGATTTATTCATATATGAGTTCTATATGGATTTGGATGGTGATAATATAATATATTACTCTTCCTATGAATTTATGTGGATTAATTCATATATGAGTTCTAGATGGATTTGGATAGTGATAAATAATATTTTATTCTTATCTTATAGATGTATATGGATTTAGTCCTGGATAAATCTGAGATAGATTCGAATAATGTTAATATTATTTTATTTTATTTTATTTTTATCCTATGGATTTGTATAGATTTAAATCATTAAGACAAATCCTAGATGGATTAGAATAAAGATTAATCCAATTTATCCTTATCTTTTGGATTTATATCCTAGATAGATTAGGATATAAATTATTATATAAGAAAATCCTTATTTAATTGAATTTAGATAAATTTATTTGTCTAATAAATTCTAAGTAATGTTTGATATATTCTAGATGTCTATTCTAAATAGAATTAAGATTTGTATAAATATTGGTTGATAGGATTTTATTTTTATATTATGGATTATAATGGAATTTTTTCTATCTAGTAATATCATAGTGCGACTTAAATAATGATAATCCTATATCAACGTTATCTTGAATTGTAGGATTTGATTTTATCGAAATAAAATCTAGAATAATCCTAAGTGGATTTAGATAGCTAACTCTATCTTGATAAATCCTAAATGAATTTGGATAATTATTATCCAAGATAAAACTGAATTATTTAATTGTTTCTCCCTTGACTAGATTAAATAATTGTCTTTAATTATCCTATGTGTTTAAATGCCATGCATGAAATAGATTTATCTGCTTATGTGATAATTATGCAAAAATCATATAAAATATGTAAGTGATAATTACAACAAGTGCGTTGTATACGGTCTCCATCAATTGGTCTGCAAATTATAGTATAGCTAAAGGTTAGTAACAGATATCGAAAACAGGACAAACTATCAAGGACTGTCTATCTTCTACTAGGCGTCTTCTACTATTTGGAGAAATAAACGTTTTTGGGTTTTTTGAAAACAAATTTGTTAAAATAAAGAAAACAAGTAAACAGATGCAGATAAAATCACAGAGAAAAAACTATATGAAATAAGGGAATTCCAGGGATGTGCGTTCATAGTTATAGTTTATACCTGTTCCAACTACAATACCCTAGCACAATTCATACTTTACTAGAACGAGTCACCCAATCATTGTCCATGCGGCAGAAAGTGGATTACAGACACTAGGGGCATCAATCCTAGATTTGTAACTTTTAAAAGCTTCTAAGACTCCCAATGTTCTCACTCTCAATTAACAGTATCGTTTTAAGGGAAGCTAATTGTAACGTCAGCTAAGCTCTTCAAACTTGCAAACCTCCTCTCACGATTATGTTGCAAGTCAATAGATCATCATAGAATGTGTCACTCAAATATGAAACAATTATCCAACACTTAGAATAGAAGCAAAGTAATGAACAAAACAGTATTAAATATATAGGAACTGTATAAACCAAGGTCGTTACTAACACATCCCTAGAATTCTATGAGTTTAGTTACACATGATGGAATAAGCTAAACACATAGATTGTAGGAAAAATATAGAAAACATTAAAACAAAAGCAAAAGAACCCAAAGGTTGAATCTTGTAATCTTGATCTTCTCTTGAATCCGCACTTTAAACTCCTTAGATCTTGACTAGCAATGTAAGGAACTTTCAAATATTATGCTCTGGAAATTATGCGGTAAAAGGTCCCTATGATGAAATTTGAGGGGGTATTTATAGCCTCCAAGTCGTGTGCCTTGATATGGTAAATCCTTCTTCTAGTATGGTATGTCTTGGAGAGAAAATAGAGCAATTTCTGTGTGTCGCGTTTTCCCAGCGGGCTGCTGCACAATGTTCAGCAGTCGCTGCAAATCATCTGTAGCTTCTGTATCTCTAATAGCGGTCACTGCACACAACCTAGCGGTCATTGGGCGTGTTCTTTTTTTCATCTCTAATTTTCCAAAGAGGACCACTACAGGGGCAGCAGTCGATGGTGGCCAGCGGTCGCTGACTGGGTGGCAGTGGACTGCTGGCTTTCTCGAATACTCCAGATTTCCATCTTCGATTTTTGCTATCTTTTTAAGCTCTATTTTTCACATTTCTCATAAAACACGTCAAAATACCAAAATATATAAGATATGCAATTAAAGGACATGTAATGCAACTTTGACACTCAAAACGGACCAAATAATGTCCTTAAAACAGTGCAAAATTCGAGTGTGTCAACTCCCCCAAACTTAACTCTTTATTTGTCCTCAATCAAAACATAAAAGAAACATAAATAGAAGCACGGATTGAATAAGAACTAGACGTTGTAATTGCCTCAAAATATAGAAGAAATAGATTAAGCATGAATTAATGCAATCAATTCAAGCAAGTCTTTATTAATGCACTTTCATTTAACTCGTAGATCACCTTGAATTCATGAATCACAAGTGGAAAAACTTCTAAAGATGGGAAGTGTATTTATCTCTCACTCTCAATAGTGTATATGGAAATGTGTATAAGCGCTCAAATCATGCATCAAACAAAGTTTACCATATGATTGCTCAAAGTCTAATCTCTTATCTACTAGATGTGATTAAGCATCCTAGAGCTGTGAGATGTGTGATACTAGGTTATCAGTCAGGTGTTAAGAGGTATAGGCTCTGGTGCCAGGGAAACAAAAAATAATGTTGAGCTGTGATGCTGTGTTTATTGAGGGAGATGCCCTTTAAGAAACCTAAAAGGAAGCAAGAAAACAACTCCAGTATTGGCAACATGGCGGAGTTGAGGTGAAGCTCGGACCAGAAATTGAGAATGAGGATAGTATTGAGATTGATTATGGTATGAATAGTGATGATGATGCTCAAGGTGGAGATGTGATGCACTATTTATTAGCACTAAAAATACCTGCAAGCATACAGGGTAGATCTAGTATAGCTAAAGGTCAGTAGCGGATATCGAACACAGGGAATAAGATTGCAACTGACTACCATATACTAAGCGTCATATACTATCTAGAGACATGTGATTTTTGGGTTGATTAATTAAACTAGACTAAAAGAAATAAACAAAAAAATAGAAAACATAAAAAGAAATAATACAAAGCAGGCTTAAGAATGTAGAATTTTAGGATCCAAAAACACAATCGACTTCCTTGAATTACGGTCTCCAGAGCTATTAAGTCGATCACAATTATAGATTAAACCCCCTCCCGAGGTGAGAAACCTGTAGATTAGGTGATAGGATTGAAGTCCCCTTCTAACCCTTAAACCCCTAACTCCTAAAAGCATATAAGATCAAAGACCTCACTCAAAACCTCAACTCTCCTGAGTTCTATTGAATTAAGGTGTGAATTATCCCTTTTTCCAAGTCAATTATTTCATCTCCCGAGTACTCTAATCAACTCTAACATGTATTCAAGAGGTAGCTAATCAATTGAACATAGAAAGCACCAGACAAATCAAATAACTGCAAGAGCTAACAAGGAAAATCAATCGAATATCTATACCAAAAATTCTACAAAAGATGTTCTACTCATAGACAAGTAAAAACTACAATTAAAGTACGAGACATGAAAGAAATTGATAAAACCCAAGGTTGAATCTACAATCTTCAGTCTTCTCTTGCCTGGATCTGCAAAGCTCCGCTCCAATGGAAGATGGATGAATTATGTGTGGATTATGGAATGGAAAGAGGTGTAAAGATGGAGAATGATTGGAGGCTCTGAGATGAAGATTATGAATTAGGTTCAGAGGTATTTATAGGCTGAAAAAAGGTTCATTTTTTATGAATTTCGTGCCCTACAAGAAATAGGAGAGATTTGGCTTCACAATATAATAATTTATTCTCTTTCTTGAATTTCCGCCTAAATTCCCGCCAGCTTTGACTGCACTGCGCAACGTTCGTAGAATTGTCATAACTTTCTCCACATAACTCCGATTGAGACATGCAAGATATCCACGTGAAGCTCTTTCGAAGACGAAGAGAATGGCATGTAGTAAGCACTGACCGGACTTCAGAATCATTGGCAGAATGGGCTCGAACAGAGGCTGCTGCACTTTGGCCTTTTTTCACCTTTTTCTATCTTTTTCTATCATTTATCAACAAACACATCAAAAATACCAAATGTATAACATATGCAATTTAAGAACATAATTTGCATGATTGACATTTAAAATAAGTCAAATCTAGTCCTTAAAAACATGCAAAATCCGTGTTTGTCAAGATGAGAGCAGTAGTTACCCTGGAGGTGATACTGACAATCAAAATGATCTGAGAAATTTTAAGCTAGCTCGGGATATAGTTAGAAGGAAGAATATCAGACCACCACCTACGTACATGGTTTCAGAAATGTTGTATTTTGCTCTATGGGTGGCTGAACAGATTTTCTTCACTAAGTCTAGTTCATACAAGGCAGCAATAGTTTGTAATGAGAGGGATTACTTGGATTTTGGTTGACAAGGTTGAAGGCAGAAAGGTGATCAATTGTAAATATTTGTTCAAGACTTCCCTACAATCTATGTTTTTAGCTTATTCAATTATGTGTAACTAAACTCATAGGATTCTAGGGATGTGTTAGTAACGACTTTGGTTATACAATTCCATTTTCTATTTAATATCCGTTTTGTTCTTACTTTGTTTCTTCCTTAAGTAATTGGATAATGCTTCACGTTTGAGTGATACATTCAGTGATGATTTAATATAACTTGCTACATAATCATGAGAGGAGGTTGGCAAGTTAGATCCACTTAATAGACACTATAATTAGCTTCCCATAAAACGGCAATGTTAAGTGAGAGTGGTGACTTTTCAATGGTCTTAGGACCTTTTAGGAGTTACGGATTCTAAAGCTCAAGAGCGAGATTTTTCAATTCATGCAAGGCACGACGAGCCCCTCTACGAGGCAGTTTCTCATTTCAAAGGCCCCTCCGCAAGTGCCCTAACCACGGTTTCACCGTGGACCATCAGGTAGGAATCCTCTATAATGGGTTTAATGAAAAGATTTGTGCTATGTTGGATTCAGGGGGGAATGGAGGATTTTTGCGGAAGAGTGGACCGGATGCCATGGCGATCATAGAGGAATTCACCACTAATAGCATGGGGTGGTCGAAAGAAAGGCATAACTCAAGGCGAGTGGCAGCCATCGAAGAGGCAGAAGAGAGCTCCTTTGCGAAGGAATTGGCCGAGCTTAGGGTTGACGAAATAGACACATCGAGAAGAGAGGATCGGGTTCCACCAACCTCCATCATTGTGGTCACCAAACCCGACACTCCTCCCGTTCCTATTGAGGATGTCAATTATGTTCAACAAGGAGACGGTCCCAATAGGCCTTACAACAACAATTATCACCCTAACCAGGGGGAGGTAATTTCAATAATTATAATGGGAACCATCCTCATCCTAACATTTTGTATTCTAACAATAATTTCTTGCAACCCCCCGCAGAATTTAATGTGAGCAAAGGTGGAGTAGTTGAACCAATCAAGAAGGAGGAAAAGTACAACCAAGGGATCATGAAGATTTTGGAAGTGCTAGTGCAATATAGGAAGACCAATGACACTAAGATTATAGTTGTTGAAGCAAGGTTGAACAACCTTGAGTCTAGAATCAACACTATTGCCACCGCCGTCTCGAATATAAACACTCAAATGGACCAAGTCCAACAAAAGATTGAGGAAGACAAGGCAAAGGCAGTAGCATGAGTGGACGACATAAACAAGAAGTGGGTTGCAAAGCAGAAAAAGGACGAAGGCAGCACCTCCGGATTGAATTCTGGAGTCTGCCCGACTCCCAGCTGACCGCCACCGAAGAGTCAGTAGCGCTCGCCAAACAGGAGGTCGTGCGACACAATGGGTTTGTACTCCATTTCTAGCCAAAGAGGAAGTTCAAGGTTGGAGAGCAATTCAGACACTTTCTAAATATGTTTTGCAAAGTACATACTAACATCCCTCTCGTCGATTCGTTGCAGGAAATCCCTAGATATGCTAAGCTACTAAGGGAGGCTGTGATGAAAAAAAAGAAACTTACAAAGGACGACCTTAAGTTACCTCATCACTGCAGTGAGATCATTCAAAGGGAGAGGGCCGTGAAGCAAAGAGATCCCGACCAGTTCATCATTAGGTGCTCAATTGGAGAAGGCAAGGTGGACAAGGCCCTTTGCGACCTAGGAGCAAGCATAAACATCATGCCACTGAAATACTATGAAAAGCTCAACATCGGACCGCTCAAGACGTCGGATGTGATCATAAGATTGGCCGACAACTCGACGATCAAAACTGTGGATATGATTGAGGATGTCTTGGTGAAGGTAGAAGATTTTATCTTCCCTGCCGACTTCATTATTCTTAATATGAAAGTAGATAAGAATGTACATCCAATCTTAGGCAGAGACTTTCTAGCCACTTGCAAAGCTCTTATTGATGTAGGTAGAGGCGAGATCACCATAAGTTATAACTACGGTCGCTCCACCCACAAAATAGAGAGCGAGATGCTAAAGTATGAAGAGGCGCAACAAGCTAAGATGGAGAATGAGTGTAGGGTGGTCATGACGACCGACATGTCTAAGCCTTTTAGGCCATTAGAAGGGGAGGATCTTTCTCAACCTTCTATTTTTATTGTTAATCCTCTACCTCAAGCTTCCAAAAAAAGCAAGCCTAAACTTGCTAAACATCCCTTGCAGGAAAAGCCTAAGAAGAAGAAAAAGAAGCCTCAACATCTAGTCGACCCCGAAGTCTACGTGATCAAGACCTCGAATGGAAGATACAAGAGGTAGAGAAAGATGTGCAACAAATTGGTCTCATTCACGGTATTCAGCACTAGAGTTGTCGATCCACCCACCTAGTGGGTCACTTCAAGTTGAGCCAACGACTTAAAATAAAGGTGCTTGTTGGGAGGCAACCCAACGTGTTTTTACTTTATTTTTCATAATTCTGTTTTCCGTCATAAAAAAATTACCTATGAGGGGCGACATTACCTACCTCATTGGTGCCTTTGACGACCTCAACAGTCGTTTCCCTCCTCCTCCTCAAGATTGAAGTTGTAGAAGTCAAGCTCATGACTTTAAATGAGCACTTGTATCATATTTGCTTTTGTTTTAGTTGAAGACAATTTTTATTTTTGAGTTTGAACATCTTTTCCTTGAGTTTTTAAGTTGTTTTTTGTTTAAGTTTAGTTTTCACGTTTTTTGAATTTTTCGCAAGTTCTGGACTCTTCCCAGCGACCGCTGGCGCTTGCACAGCGGCCCGCTAGGAACGCGCTGCATAGTTCTGACCTCTACCCAACGACCGCTGCACATCCCCAGTGGTCCGCTGGCCATTCACAGTGTTCCAGCCGCAATTTTTCGAATTTTTGCCTCGTCCAACCTCTACGCGAAATTTTCAAGGTATCTTTTATTGCTTTCTTAGTTTACTCACGTCCCTACCGACTCTACAAACTTATGTTACACTTTGTTGGAAATAAGTTTGGAGGGATGAAGTGGTGGACCGTGAATTTAGGTTGTTTTTTGTTTTGAAAATTCCCGAAGGAGAATCCTTTTCATGAGCATAGCATGAAGAACTTAGAAACATGCATGCTTAGGGACACATTAGACCGAGTTGACAATGATATGAAGTTCTTTTCATCTTTGATTAAGTATGGCTTGACGTTTAGATTTTAAGGTTTGGTAAAAAGGTGCATAATTAGTGAATTGCTTGTTCGCCTTGAATCATGCCTATACCTTATGAGATTTGAGCCTTAATTTCTTTCATGTGTGATTTATCTGCATTTATGTACATGTTTCTAAAACTTGCTCATTGTCTGCCTAAGTTTACATAGTGTTTAAGTTGATTTAGGAAGATGTTAGACATCTTTTCATACATACTTTTATATCCAAAATTTTAACCCTTTTCAAAAAAAATCTTTATCCCTTTGGACACAATTTTGAGCCTTTAAGCCTATTCTTTGGAAGCCAAAGCAATGGGGACAATTCCTTGGGTTAGTATAGTTATTTTATTTTATCTTTTGTAAATGAATTGGACAGATAAGGGGAAATTGTGAAATTGTGAAATTGTAAAAAATAGTGTGCTTAATGTTATAAAAGTACAAGTTGTGAATTAGAAAAAAATTCAAAGTGTGCTTGATCTAGAAAGGATGCATATGTTATAAAAAAGAAAAAAAGAAAGAAAGGTTATGTAGAAAAGAAAGAAAATCAAAGGTTTGGGAATGTGAGTTGAAGGAAGAATAATTGTCAAAAGTGTCTTGGGTTTATAAGAAAAGTGGAGTCTATTTTACTTTACTTGGGATTTTTTTTAGCCACTTTTTAGCCAAATTTTCCTCACCAACCAAAAAGCCTTCATCACAACAAAAAATAAGCCTTCACCTAAACTTTTGATGCTTAATCACGTCTATTAGAGGAGGGATTAAACTTTGAGCAAACACATGGTAAACTTTGTATGATGCATGATTTGAGTGCTTATATACACTTTACCTTATACACTTTGAGAGTAAGAGAACACTTCTCATCTTTGGAAGTTTGCCACATGTGAGTGCATGAATTCAAGGTGTTCCACGAGTTAGTAATGAAAGTGCATCAATAAGTCTTGCTTGATTTGATTGCGTTAATTCATGCTTCATCTATCTTTTCCATACTTTGAAGCAATCATGACGTCTAGTCCTTGTGCATTCCGTGCGTCTACTTTTGTGTCTTTATTGTTTTGTTCGATGACAAACAAAAATGTAAGTTTGGGGGAGTTGATACGCTCGGATTTTGTACGGTAAGGCCTTTATTTGGTCCGTTTTTAATGGCAAAATCATAATTCATGTCTATATTTCGTATTTTTTGTCTATTTTGGTGTTTTGACATGTTTTGTGAGAAATGTACATATTTGAGCCCAAAAAGAGAGTCAAAAAGTGAAGTTGTTAATTTGGAGTTGTTCAAGACGTCCAGCGGTCCACTGCAACACAGCCAGCGACCGCTGGCGCCCACAGACCGCTAAGCCTGTGGCGGCCCGCTTCGGGAAAGTTGTGCATGAAAGGAAGAACACGCCCACCGACCGCTGGGGTGTGTGCAGCGACCGCTCCAAGTGATCCAGAAGCTACGGGATAATTACCAGCGACCGCTGAAACAAGTGCAGCGGCCCGTTGGACACTACGGATCATCCCGCAACAACCGCTAGCCAAGGTGCAGCGGCCCGCTGGGAAAAAATGGCGAACAGAAATTGCCCTACTTTCTCTCCAAGACTTACCATACTTTGCAATCATTTTCCTTATTTGATCTTATAAATACCCCCTCAAGCTTCATCAAAAATAGATCTTTTCTTTGCAAAACTAGAGCTTAAAAGTGAGAGTACTTCATAGTGCAGGGGGTTGAAGAAAGAATCAAGACGAAGATCAAGACTATAAGGATTCAACATTTGGGTTTTATTTGCTTTAGTTCTTATTTTCTCTATGACTTCCCTACAATCTATGTTTTTAGCTTATTCAATTATGTGTAACTAAACTCATAGGATTCTAGGGATGTGTTAGTAACGACTTTGGTTATATAATTCCGTTTTCTATTTTATATCTGTTTTGTTCTTACTTTGTTTCTTCCTTAAGTAATTGGATAATACTTCACGTTTGAGTGACACATTCTATGATGATTTAATATAACTTACTACATAATCGTAAGAGGAGGTTGACGAGTTAGATCCACTTAATAGACACTACAATTAGCTTCCCTTAAAACGACAATTTAAATGAGAGTGAGGACTTTTCAATGGTCTTATGAGCTTTTATGAGTTACGGATCTAGGATTGACAACCCTAGTGTTAGTAATCAACGTTTGCATCGCATGAGCATAAGCTAGCTGACTCGTTCTATCAAAGTAAGAACTGTGCTAGGGTGTTGTAGTTGGAATTTGTATAACCATAACTGTGAACGCACATCCCTGGAATTCCATTATCTCTTATATTTTATCTCAGTGATTTAAGTGCAATCAGTTGTTTATTGCTTTCAATTGTTCTTTGTTTTCAAAAATTCACAAAACTTTCGGTTTTCCAAATACTAATTGAGTTTTAGTAGAAGGTAGCCAGTTGATGATTGTTTTCCCCGTGATCGATATCTGGTACTAACATTTAGCTATACTGGATCTACCATGTATATTTGCAGGTATTTTTATTGTTAATAAAAAGTGCATCAATTAGTACAATATGTGGCTCAGGCCATGAGTGTTACAAGCCGATTCATGACAGACTTTGGGAGGGAGCACTGGGCAGCATTAAAATGGACTCTCAGTTACCTTAAAAGGAAGTGGTGATTATGGCATATTGTTTGATGGAGGTAGGGAGTGTAATGGGGAAGCATTGATGGGCTTCTGTGACAGTAACTATGTTGGAAATGTGGATAGTAGAAGGTCACAATCTGGATATATATTTACAATGTATGGAGCAACTGTCAGCTGGAAACCAAGTCTGCAAGATGTGGTAGCTTTGTCCACCATTGAAGCTGAACATATGGCTTTAACAACTGCGGATAAAAAAAGCTTTTGGTTGAAGGGGTATGGTGTTTGATTTTGGTGTTAAACAGGAGGTTGTAGTTATAGGATGTGATAATAACAGTGTCATTCATCTAGCTAAACACCAGGTACAAGCATATTGATGTGAGACTTCATTTTGTGAGAGAAGAGGTGGAGAGGGAAAAGTGATTGTATTCAAGGTTGACACTGCAATGAATCCTGCAGACATGCTCACAAAGGCATTACCCAAGTAGAAGTTCGACCTCTGCTACAGACTTGTGGGGTAAAATGAATCAAGTAGGCAAGGTGGAGGATTGTTGAATATGCCTACTGATACAACACTAAAGGAAATATTAATTCAGCTCAAGCTGAATTAATACGAGCTGTAGGATGTAGAGTAAGTGGATGATGTAATCCCAGCCGTCCATTGATTTAGACGATTCAGCTGATGGATTAAAAGGGATGTTAGCTGTTTTAGGGAGATAGAGAATTTGCTTATTTCGAGCTAAGATCCCCAAATCTGAGATTTGTAATTCATCATCAAGATTATGATTTTAATAAAAGTCTCTTTCTTTTTCTTCGTGAATTCCTCTTCAATCCATAGTGATACTTGATCGTTCGCCAACAGTACCGTGTACTTGATGGTGTTACTAATTTTTAAATATACATTGAACTAAATAAATTAGACTAATTTATAGTCCCTCCATCTCATAGTAGATGTCACACTTCGGAGATGGCATGTGAGAAGAAACTTTTTCCAAAAGAGGAAATGTGACATCTTTTGTGGACAAACAAAAAAGGAAAGTGTGACATCTATTATAGGACGGAGGGAGTACTAAAGCCCACTAGTTAAAATAAGTTAACTATCAGATTGACCTATTTCGAGGAATACGGAGACTACATGTATTCAAACCTTTTCTCCTTCTGCTGTTCTTTTCTTCTTTTTTTTACTGTGTAATATCAAAATTCCTGAAAAAAGATAACAAAAATTCCCACAAAACCTAATTAGAAAGCACAAACAATTTAAAATAAGATGAAAAGAAAGAACTCAGAAAATGACCAAACAAAAACTATGAGAATATAATGAAAATTTTCACTTTAAAAACATTTTTTCTTCTTTTTCTCATTCAATTTATTATCAAAAACCTTTTTCTTAAAGATGGTAATCGAGAGAGGCGTTGTATTGAAGATAGACCATGGTGGCAAAGATAGAGGAATAGCTAGGATTGTATTTTTTGTTGTGTATTGTTTGATACAAGTCATTCCCTTTTATAGGGAGATTACAACTCTTAGGAACTCCCACTATTTAATTGTATGCCTAGGTAAACACTACCTAATAAATGTAATGTAATTACCAAGTGGTTGGTACTTGGTACTAGCCGTTTTTCTCATCTTGGTATTTGACACTTCTCATCTTGGTATTTGACACTCCCCCTCAAGTTGAGCGATGGTATCCCCGATGTTCAACTTGGTCAGAACTTCTCTAAAAACTCTGGGATTCACTGCTTTGGTTAAGATGTCCGCCAATTGTTCCTCGGATCGAACAAACGGGAATTCTATGATTCCTCCTTCCAATTTTTCTTTGATGAAGTGGCGATCAACTTCAACGTGTTTGGTTCTGTCATGTTGTACTGGGTTCTCTGATATGCTGATTGCTGCTTTATTGTCGCAGAATAACTTACTTTTCCGATTTGGGGAAAAACCGATCTCAGTAAGTAATCTCCTTAGCCATATGATCTCCATGAGTCCACTCTTGATACCTCGGAACTCTGCTTCAGCACTTGATAAGGCTACAACCTTTTGCTTCTTGCTCCTCCAAGTAACTAGGTTGCCTCCTATGAAGGTAAAGTATCCACCGGTTGATTTTCTATCGACTGGATTACTTGCCCAATCAGCATCTGTATAGCCATTTACTTCAAGGTCCTTCCCTTTTCTTAAGAACACCCCATAATTTGTTGTGCCTTTGAGATACCTTACTATTCGTAAGGCCGCATTCATGTGCTCTTCTTGCGGTTGGTGCATGAACTGGCTGACAATCCCTACTGCATATGCAATGTCTGGCCTGGTGTGTGATAAATAGAGTAATTTCCCAACTAACCTTTGATATTTCTCTCGATCTGCAAGTTCAGCTCCCTCAACAATTTTTAGCCCATGATTCGGTATCATTGGTGTGTCGGCAGGCTTGCAGTCTAAGAGGCCAGTTTCTGCCAACAGGTCGAGGACATATTTTCTCTGTCTTAAGAATATTCCACGATTCGATCTGAGCACTTCTATTCCTAAGAAGTATTTTAGAGGACCGAAATCTTTCATGTCAAATTCTTTAAACAGATTGGTCTTGAGGTTGTTGATTTCTTATGTGTCGTCCCCTGTGATGATCATGTCATCGACATAGATGATAAGACAAGTTATCTTATCTCCTCTCATTATTGTGAAAAGTGTATGATCAGAAAGACTCTGTTTGAACCCATGCTTAGCCATTGCTTGGCAAAATCTTCCAAACCAGATTCTTGGAGACTGTTTCAAGCCGTATAGAGTTTTCTTCAATCTGCACACTTGCCCAGAACCAAATTCGGTCTCGAATCCAGGTGGAACTGCCATATAGACCTCCTTGTCTTCACCTAATTCTCCATGGAGGAATGCATTAGTCACATCGAATTGATGTAGCGACCAATCCTTACATGCTGCAACTGACAGTAATGCCCGGATCATGTCAAGTTTAGCAACTGGGGAGAAAGTCTCGTCGTAATCAATTCCATACACTTGAGTGTATCCTTTGGCCACCAATCGCGCCTTGTATCTCTCGATTGATCCATCTGCACGCCTTTTGATGGTGAAAACCCACCTACATCCGACTGGTTTCTTCCCTTCTGGTAGATTACATTTTTCCCACGTTCCATTCTTGATCAGGGCATCAACTTCCTTTTTCATGGCTTCCCTCCAATGTTTGTGCTTAACAGCTTCTTGAAAAGATTGAGGAATTTCTTCTTCTTCATACAGGGCCGCCTCAAATGCTCGGGCCATTTCTGTGAGGTGCTTTTGAGCTATGTTTGCTATTGAATATTTTGTCTTTCTTCCTTTCCAATCTGGAGAGTACCTTTTGGGAGGGATTCCCCTTGTACTTCTGTGTGGTAGTTCATACCGCTTTTCATTGTCACCTTCTTGGCTTATCCTGTCAGTGTTAGTGATTTCTAATGGAACTGTGTTGAGTTCAACAGAATCGTTTACCTCAGGATTTGAAGACGGAGTTGATGGTTGGGTGATGTCTCCAAACTCTGCGGCCTTACTAGTGGATTTTGATAGCTCCTCGTTGGCCTGGCTTGTTTCCCCGAATGGAACAATTTCTGTGCCAAGAATGGGTTCCTCTTCCCTTGACTCATCTCCCCCTTGCTCGGTTTCCCTTGGTATAGGTTCCGGATGATGGATTGTGTCCTTTGGGATATATAGCCAATTTAGTGGGTCGTTAATTGGACTATGTGGTTGACTCTCCCCCTGACCGCTAGATTGGCTATAGTAGTATTCACCCTCAACAAAATCACAATTCATGGTAGTATACATGTGCTTAGTTATAGGGTCATAACACCGGTAACCTTTCTGATTGACCCCATACCCAAGAAAAACACATTTAACGGCACAAGGAGAGAATTTGGTACGGTCATGTTTTGGGATGTGGACAAAGACTGAACAACCAAAGACTTTCGGATCAAGGGTGAGGTGTGTTGGTTTCTGTATGGCTTCATGGTTGATAAAAGTATCAATGGGAGTTTTGAAGTTGAGTATACCTATTGGAAGACGGTTCATAAGGTACACCGAGGTGGCTATGGCTTCTGGCCAAAAGGATGCGGGGATTTTTGACTCGATGAGGAGAGCCCTGGTGATCTCTAGAATATACCTATTTTTTCGTTCTGCTACCCCATTCTGTTCAGGTGTATATGCACAAGAAGTTTGGTGGATAAGCCCTTTGTCAAGAAAGAAGGTTTTCATGTTGGCATTTATATATTCCCCTCCATTGTCGGACCGTAAGACTTGGATATTTTGTCTATACTGGGTTTGGACCATACTGTAGAATTGGGTGAATTTTTCAAAAACCTCAGACTTATTTTTCAAGAAATAGACCCAAGTCATACGAGAAAAGTCATCGATAAACAGGAGAAAATAACGAAGACCTTGACCCCCAGTGATTGGAGCAGGACCCCAAACGTCAGAGTGAATCAGAGAAAACGGGGTAGACACTCGAGTATTATTCTATTTAAAAGAATGACGATGGCTTTTGGCCAAATGACAAGTTTCACAATCAAGAGAGTGCACACTAGAGACCATCGCAGGGAACATTAATTTCAGATATCCTAAAGAAGGGTGCCCTAACCGACGATGTAAAAGCCAAGCCTTTGTCGTAGTTGCTTCACGGGTTAGTAACGCCGCACTTTGTTGAGCTATCTCATCCACATAGTATAGTCCGCGTCGTTCAGTGCCACGCCCAACTATCATCCCCATCTTGGTATCCTGTAATACGCAAAAACAGGGTTGCATCAGTAATTTGCAGTTTAATTCTTTTGTCACATGACTGACGGATAATAATTTGTGGGAGAAAGTTGGGACAAAGAGGCAGTTAGAGAGCCGGAGAGTTGGAGAAATATTGATAGTGCCTGCCCCCTCGACTCGAGCTAAATCCCCCGCGGCTGTTTGGACATAGGTTTTAGTCGGTTTGGACATTGTGAAGAAGTCATTTGGATCGAAGGAGATCGTGTCAGTAGCTCCACAATCAAAAATCCATTGGTTCTCCTTTTGTTTGTCTATGGTGGATGAGGTAAAGGCTAAGGCTTTAAAAGAGTTGTGACACGGGATATTAGGGTGAAATAACTGATCGGGAAAATTTCTGGATTTTTCTGGGATATTTTTGTGATTTTCGAAGGTGTTGGGGTGAATTTGGGGTATTGTGGTGGTTTTGGGGTTAAATTGGAATTTATGGATTTTTGGGGGTGAATTCGGGTAGGGTTGCAAATTCGGGGGTTGGGGGGATTTAGAAGAGTTTAGGGGAGGGAATTTGGTTTTAGGTGGGTTATGGGGGGGACATTCAAATTGTTTTGAATTGGGGGTGTAAATCGGCCTCCACCCATGAACCCTAATTCCATTCCCAATTTTATCCGCGTCCATCTTCTCTCCAGCCCTCAATTCCGCCTCCCTTCCTGTCGATGTTCCGTCGGTGCCGGTGAAACTCGGCGCCGGGTTTCCTTCTGACCAGACCCTTCCAACCGAGACGGAAGTGACGGCTTTCTCCTCGCCGCCGTTTCCCGCCGCGACAAAACCGTGGCGACCGCCGCCGCTGCCGTTCCCTGCCTTGTTGGACTGACCGATGTTGCCCGCCGAGTTCTCGGCGTTGGTAGCTCGGTCTCCAACCGTCACCGCCGCCGTTGCTCTGCTCCCTCCGCTCCGATTCCGGTTTTGTCTGTTTTTCTTCATGTCTTCCCACCAATCGGGGAATCCGTGGAGGTGGAAGCAGGTATCCGCCGTGTGCTTCTTCCCACCACAGTGGTTGCACGTCATTCTGTTCTTGTCGGTCGGAGTAGAGGATTTGGGTGGCGGTGGTGGTCGGTTTCGGTTGATTGCTGCTAATCCGGCACCTATACCGGATTCCTGTGCATCGCCTGCGGGTTTGTAGACCCGCTCATTAGCCGACTCGCGTCTCACCAGTCCGTAAGCACTTTGTACAGTGGGCAGTGGATCTTTGTTTAAGATCTCTCTCTTTAATGTATCGTATCTTTCATCCAATGCCCATAGAAATTGATATAATCTATGCCTCTGAGTGTTGTTGTTGTATTTCTGAATAGTTGATGGAGTATCCATCGGATTTGGATCCATTTCGTCGATGGAAATCCAGAGCTTCTGGAACTTATTCCATAAGTTCTCGAGGCTCATATTCCTCTGCTTCATGTTGTATGCTTGCCTGTGCAGGTCTGAAACTTGGAATGGATCGGTTCCACTTCCGTATGTAATGGCCAGACCTTGCCATAGGTCTCGGGCCGTTGCATATTGTGATACTTCATTGACGAGATTAGACTCAATGTTGTTTATGATCCAGTTGAAGCAACAATGATCTCTTTGCTTCCATTTCGGGTAACCGGGATCACTACTTGGAGGAGGATCTGTAACTCCATCGATGTGAGACGACAAGCCATTCCCTCCGATTGCGTGTTCCATTAGGGTTGTCCATAGGGAGTAATTGTCTCCATTCAGTTTGCTTTGGAGATGTACCTCCCCCGATGATTCAAGATGATTTGAGGGTGGAGGGGGGTTTTCTTGAGCTTTTGGTGGTATACTGATTTGCCTAAGGAGTTCGGCCAATTGGGCAGCGAACTCTCCTGAGAAATTCATCAGTGGCTGGTTGGTGTTTGTAGCTTTTGAGTCAGATTCTGACATGGTTTTTTTACTGATTTTGCAGGTTTAAAAAGGGCCGGGAAAGGTATATCTGGGGCGGTGATGAGAATTTTCTGAGTCCCACACCGTTGCAACCTGCTCTGATACCATCTTAAAGATGGTAATCGAGAGAGGCGTTGTATTGAAGATAGACCACGGTGGCAAAGATAGAGGAATAGCTAGGATTGTATTTTTTGTTGTGTATTGTTTGATACAAGTCATTCCCTTTTATAGGGAGATTACAACTCTTAGGAACTCCCACTATTTAATTGTATGCCTAGGTAAACACTACCTAATAAATGTAATGTAATTACCAAGTGGTTGTTACTTGGTATTAGCCGTTTTTCTCATCTTGGTATTTGACACTTCTCATCTTGGTATTTGACACTTTTTACTTCCACTTCTCCTAATTATTATAAAAATAAATCAAACCTTTTTATTTTTCCAATTATCACATAAATAAACTAAAATTTTTTATTTCCCTAATTTATTATAAAATTCAAGATAGTAATCTTGTTATATTTCCCATAACATCCCTTTTATACATGTAAGTATTTCTCTATATTTTGATTCGTTCAGATTGGTTAAGTTTTAGAGTAAATGTATATGTGAAAGAAGACTTGGAAACATTCACTAATCTGTGTATCATTTTCGAGAGGACAATAATTTGTTATTCTATCTCTCAATGCGTGTGTGTTATTTTGTTTAGTTCAAGCAACTCGGACTTAGATGCTCCGTCATTAGCGATTAAAATAACAAGCAAACAAATAAACATGCCTTTCATGGGGGAATTAATATCTATAGCATTTTGCTCCAGCTAACAAAAAAAAAGCATAGTGTAAATTAAATATAAAAAGAATCAAAAGCAAAAGCAAAAGCAAAAAGAGACCAGTGAAATTAAAACGAGGGAAGATATAGAGACAGCCTTTTCAATTTTCAATTCCAAAGCAATTTGGATAAAAACAATATTACACTTGATTGTAAAGTTATGCTATGACCCTTCACCCTAATAAAGAGACCCAAACAATACATTCATCACATAGACTGTTATGGTCAACATTAATTAATAGAATCCCCATTTGACTTTGAAAAGTCTACTCATTTTCAATTAAAATACTTGGCCAAATTGCATTAATGGAGATGAATTCCTATGTATTATGTGGATAAGGATTGATGATGTAATGAATTATGTTAGTACTTAAATCTAACATGAATTTCCTCTATATTTTCGATATCAAATTCATACAAAAAAGTCTACACTTACCCATTTCCTAACTTCCATATTTGACCATTCAACGCCTCCTCGTGTATAAAAAGAGATCAATTTTTTATTTCAAATCATCACTCAACAATGTTTTGCTGCTTACGAACAAGAGGCCGGAAAGAGGGGAATCGGGATCAAAAGCCAGTGGCGGCGAACGGCAAAAATCAGCCGCCGCCACCGCCACCGCCGCCGGGGAGCTATGGATACGGTGAGAATGCGGGGAAATCGAAAAGTGGCGGGAAGGATGGAAACATGGTGGTTTTGGCGGGAGCAGGCGCCGCGGTTGGTGCCGCCGCCGCTACGGCTGTGGTGGTGGCTGGCGCCGGGGATTCCAATGATACGTCGCAGGGGTGCTGCTGCGGTGGCGGTGGCGGTGGGGACGGTGGAGCGGGGTGCGGAGGCGGTGGTTGCGGCGGCTGTGGTGGTTGTGGAGGTTGATCAAGTGTGGTGGAGATTGTAAATTGTTATGTTTGTGTAAATAGCAATTTGGAGTATTAACTTTTTTTCCTTCTTTTTTGTAATTATTTATTTTGAGTAATTATCAAAGATATTCATTGGCGGGCACCCCTAATTGTTTGATTAAGAATGAACGAGTTCTATGTTACTCTCGATTGCACCCCTGAATTCATTTTTGTAATTATTGGTGCACGTGAATTACTGTATTTAATTTGTCAGTGTTGTGAATTGTGATTGGTTAGAATTTAGTACATTGGTAGCTTTAATTTTTTACACTTGTGGAAACCATAATTAAATGGGCTTGGTTGTTTGGTTATGAACTGAGGCAAATGAAAAGGATTGCTGCTGTGTTTGGTTATGTAAGAAGGCGTCTTTACCCCAGCAACAACTTTGATATTGCACTGTATTAGCAATGTTAATTTGAGTTCTTGATGAAAATTCCGAAATGAGGTGTAAATACATGAATGCTTTCTCGGCCCTTTTCTGTCTTACATAAAATTTAGAGTAAATATGCAATTGACAGATATATAATGACATAATACTACTAATTGAGTTTATAATTTTGATTTTTAATTATTTACTTCATATAATTTAATTTCTTTTAATTCTTAATATTTTGAAATTTGGGGTGACAGAGCACACACACAAAAATATCTTTTAAGAAAAACAAACAAAATAATACAGAAAAACGAAGGAGAAAAAAATTGATAATTAAAACAACGATTATAATACGGAATAACAAGACTATTTAAAGACTAAAATTTACAAACAAAAAACTGTGTATGATATGGAAAATCCAATGCGTATCCATGCAAATCATTATTAAATCTTTATCAATTTGTTTTTTAATTTGATATAAATCTATTTAAAATAATACTCCAATAGAGTGTTAGTTAAAATATTTATTTTCTCTGTCTCAACTAGGAAGACATATTTTCTGATGAGGATTCTTAAGAATGAATTCTTCCATATTTTCAAGATACGCTGTAAATAGTATTTGAGCCTCAATTTTAAGGACAGGTGAGTCTAGCCTAAAAAACTAGACTCAATAGGGATCTGGGTGGCGAGAAAAGTAAGGTGAAAGAAGTGTATAGAGACGAACCCTCCTTGGGACCTAAGAGCTCCCACAAAATAATGAGGGCAACCCCCTACTTCCACAAAGACAAACAATTCATTGGCTCCACAACTTATGGATACACCATCATAAATGCATACTTTACTTGACCTAATCTAACAAACAAAACAAGCAACCTAGAAATAGGAATTAGATAAAATCTCACAAAGAAGATGCTCCATAGGAGTCTTTTAACTTTCAACATTCATCAATAAACTAGTGTTTAAAGTCTCACAGATGAGTATATATAGATGGGGTTGAAAACTCAAGAAAAAGCTTTAAAATGGATAAAATCGGCCAAAACAATGCATGAGCCTAACCCGTACTTTCGAAAATTTCCAATTGCCCGACCCGGACAAACTTTCTGCCCAACTTGTCAAAACTGTGCAAGATACTCACGCGAACTTCTTTCAAAAACAAAAACATTGATGGTCTTTGAAGAGCGTTTGAACATCATTTCGATAGGCCGATTGCTCTTGGAATCCAACTGCAGTTGAAACCTTTGACGTACGGCTCCCATGATCATATCATCCTCTCCTTCTTGAAAAGAACTTGTCCTCATATCTGAGCCTTCTCTTTTCATCTCATCCTCGGGAGGCCAATGAACTTTATTGGCTCCTAGACGTATCTTCTCTCTCATCCTTGGACCCTAATCAATCCAAGGCTCACGTCGAAGGACAGACTCTTGATGTCTAGCACCAATGTTCATATCGCATTCCCTTTTAGTTTATCCCAACTAACAGGATACACATCTATTGTTGGTAACTTTCTATCTCCAATTAATACACTTAACCACTTTTTAACTAACTATACAACTCTCTCTCTCATCATTTAATACTTAACCCATTTTTTTCTCTCTTCAATTAACCACATTAACCAACAAGTTCTAAAATCTCGAGCCGACTAAAAAATGAGTATTCTTAGCCGGTACGGAGGGAGAAGTAAAATACAATTATGGATAAAAATATAATAATATAAGGGCACTAAATTCTACATGAATTTCTCCGAAACTTCTATGATCAATTCAACTTCCATATTTGTTATTTGAACAATTCGACTTCCATATTTGTTATGTGACCAATATGACGCATCCGTGCATAAAAAGAGAGATATTTGAGTGGCCACAGAGGGGGCAATAAGGAGAAAAAGCCAGTGCCGGCAAACGGAAAAAATCAGCCGCCACCGCCGCCGAATGTGGGGAAATTGAAAGGCGGCGAGAAGGATGGAAACATGGTGGTTCTGGCGGGGGCAGCTAGCGTGGGAAATTCCGGTGATGGTACTTCACAGGGGTGCTGCTGCGGCGGTGGAGCCGGCTGCGGGGGTTGCGGCAGCTGTTGCGGTGGCGGAGGTTGCGGCGGCGGTGGTTGTGGAGGTGGAGGTTGCGGCGGCGGTGGTGGTTGTGGAGGTTGATCAAGTGCAGTGGAGAGATTGTGTTGAAATAGAAAAATAAGAATGTAATTAGTTAATTGAGCATTCTCGGGCCTATATATAAGGCATTTTTATTGTAAGTTTGTGGTTAACTTTTCCAAAATGTAGTCATTATATGAAATCTTTCATTCCTTCTCTCTTCGCTTTGTCGATGGTTTGTCTCTTCTTTGTTGATGGTTTCCATGGTAGTTTCTTCCTTCCTCTCTTTCCATAGATTTTCTTTGTATTTTGATTTTCCTTTTTCAGGGTAGTGATAAGTATACATAATTGTAGTACATAACTAAACTTTTTTTTACATTTTACATTGAAAATTGATTTATAAATACTAATTAATTTAAAATAAATTACATTCTAGTCATTTTGTAACAATTTAAAAAGATTTGAAATTTTAACTTAAATATTTACATATTTAAGAAATAAAATATTTTTTTTAATGAAATTTTGTATAATTATGAATCAAACTCGAAATAATTTTACAATTTAATAGAATAAAGTTTCTATATCATTTGTTTTCTATTGCTACATAATAATATAACAAATGACAAAATTAATTTTAAATTAAATTTAATTAAAAATATTATATATATTACAATTTACGTACATTTATCGGTACTCTTTCAATAGATTGTGAATTGTTATGTTTGTGCAATTAGCAAATTGAAGTATTTTTTTTTCTTCTTTTTGTTATTATTGTCGCATGTGAATTACTGTATTTGATTCATCAGTGCTGTGAATTGTGATTGGTTAGAATTTAATACTACATTACTATCTTTTAATATGTTACACTTGTACGTGGAAACCATATATAAATGGGCTCAAATGAAAAGGAATGCTGCTATGTTTGGTTTAAAACGATAGGTGATAGATTAGTGTTGTAAAAAGAGGTGATAAATACATTAATGCTTTCTCGGCCATTTTTAGTACTATAATTATTATTGCACGTGAATTCTTGTATTTAATTCGTTCGTATTGATAATGATATAATACGTGTTGTATTGGGATACCAAAGTTGATGATATACTCTTGAATTTTTTTCTTTTTACTTTCCTGACGGCGGGAGGAGAGTATTTTACTTCTTCCACACACCTAGGATTCTTGTGAAAGATGATCTATTTTTTCTTTAGTTTTGATGAATCTTTTGTGATATTCCGAAGAAGAATACCCAAAAATATTTTTTTAAGAAAAGCTGAAAATAAATTATTTCTCTTATTACTATAAAATAGTACTCCCACTGTCCTTGAAAATTTGTCACTTTTCATTTTCTGCACTCGTTTTAGAAAAATGATACTCCCTCCGTTTTTTAAAAATAGCAACTCTTTCCATTTTAGTCCGTTCTTTAAAAATAACAACGTTCAAACTTTCTATTTTAGGAAATCTTTACACCCCTTATACATTAATTTATTTACCACTTATATCATTACAAATAACACCTTAAAGTGGACCCCATCATTCACTAACATTAATTCCATTACTTTTTTCTCTTCATCTCTCTTACTTTACCAACTTTTCTCCCTCTCTCTCTTAATTTACCAAATTGTGCATTAAAACCCGTGTCGTTTCAAACCTCCCTATTTTAAAAAAACGGAGGTAGTAATAAATAGATAAAGTGGAGATAGGATAAAGTAAGAGAGAGAATAACATAAATGAGAGTTTTCTGTACATTATTCTCTCTCTTATTTTACGCTCTATCCACTCTAACTATTTATTACTCCCTCCGTTCCTCTACCGCTCCAATATCAGCATCATCTGCACCACTCGATTTTACCGATCGGAAAATATCGAACAGAGGTAAGTACTCTTCATCCCAGCAACTCGAGTCAAATTTCCATCAACAATTCAACACTACGACTTGCATTTCCCTTTATATGCTAAATTTTACCTTCGTTTGGAGATAGCGTTGAACTTGTTTCCAGACTTCCCAGTCTCGGGTAAGACAAGAAGCAGCTCGATGATAGCCCTGAACGTTGAGAGAATATCAAGATCATCCATTGCATAAAACGAGTAACTGGCAATATACAAGAGCAAACGAAAGATTTATTAGAACAATGATGCATAAATGCCGGTAGAGGCTTCTCTCACATCATTCCCGGACAAGAACTAGAGCTGCCCAAGGTTTATCGAACCGGCGTTTAAAGCGAAACCGCGAGAAATATCACGAACCGAAACCGTGAATTTTAGAACCGCCGGTTAACCGACAGTTTCACAGTTCCGAAACCGAACCTAAACCGATACGAACCATCCGAAAACCGGTGGTTCGGAACCGAAACCACCCGGTTTTCGAACCGATACCGAAACCGAAACCATGAAACAACCTCACGGTTCGGTTCCGGTTCATGATTCGTAGGTAGGTCTAACAAGAACCAGATTGTGATCAAACCCTGCAACAGCTTGCAAAACATCACAGCCCTCCAAATATTCGACCAACATAGGTTCGGCTTCATCACCAGAGCTACCCAATCCGAGCCTGCCATTTCTACCACAGCCCCAAGACCAAACCTCCCTCTTCTCTGTCACTGCAATAGAATGCACCCGTCCTCCGGAAACAGAAACTGGCAATTCACCAAGCATGTCTACAACGAGGGGCACATTCTCTGGGCCGTCTCTCCCAAGTTGAGAACTTTGGTTCCACCCCCATGTAACAATACTTGGCCCTTCTTCCGCATTGCAGATAGCTAAAGAATGCCCGAGCCCCGATGCTACACAGATAGGCCGGAGGCCAAGGTCGACAGAATGCAATCCTGAATATCCCGTCACGTGACCTAGCTGGCCATACACGTTGCTCCCCCCACTCAGAAGCGTACCATCCCCTGAAAATTGAATCCAAATCACCTTTAAAAAAAACTCCCCGTCACATGATTTGCCTGTCTATCAATCGATAACAAAGACTTACCACATAGTATTAACGAATGATCAAGCCCACAGGCGATATCCACGACTTCAGCATCGCTGACTTCTTCGATCAAAGTAGGCTCCCAGATTATAGGCATATCCGTTTCCTTCTCCATTGCTTCTGAAACCAGCTTCTCAGCTGCCTCGATCATCATACTCTTATTTTCACTCGACGATATTACTTTTTCAGAAACGGAATCCAACGGTGAGGCCTCCAAAGATCTACCAATCCTCCCTAATCTGCAATCGGCATAATAACCCCATCCGAACAATTTCCCACCCTTAGTCAGTGCAAGAACATGTCCCCAACCGAGTGAAACCTGCAAGATCATATAACCGAAAAGCAAATCAGCAAAATAACTTCACACGAGCTGTCTTGCCTCGTACTAATCATGTTAGCCGAGCTCTATAAATCAATTCTACCTTAACTAGTAAGAAGATCACCTTAACTACCTCATGCCCAAGAAGTGATTCGACCCTAGCCGGTAAGACAGCCTCGGTGACATCTTTCCCAAGACCTAGCTGTCCACGCTTCGACTTCCCCCACACCCACAATGCACCATCATCTCCAATAGCAGCAGATACAACACCGGATGCAAACGCAGATCGAACCATCACCTTATCCAGCCCTTCCACCTTTTGTGGTTTACTCCATGTCTCTCTATATTAAATATGCACAAATTGTTTTATGAAAACAATCCTAAGAAGCATCTTGCATTCAATTAACAAAAGTACTACATTGAATTGGAGCCTTGAATTCCATATCCAATGTTTATTAGTACCACAAAAATATTGGATTTGGAATTGAATCACAATTCCCATTCCTTCCAATTCCACAATTTGAAATTTGGCACTTTCACACACACTGTACACACATACATACACACACACTTCATATTAATTTCTTCAAATTCAATTCCATATATAATTTAAACCGAACAAAGGATTCGGAATTGAATTACAATTCAATCCAATTCAATTCCATTAAAATATAATTCCAATTACGTTGATCAACGAACGGACTCTGAACAAATTGGAGGTAAAAATTTGAAATTAGACAATTTGGGGGGAGCAAAACCTAGGAGAAAGCGGGCTGCGGCCGAGCTGTGACTCGTTATTACGTCCCCAAGCCCAAACATGGCCCTTGGAAGTAACGGCGAGAGAATGGTAGTGACCGGCGGCGACGTCGCAAATATCAGGCGGAAGGCCCAGTACACGAGTGGGCTCGTAGGCGTCGGAGCCCAGCCCAAACGAGGAGTTGTAGAGACCCAGTGCACCCTGGGAGTCGTCGCCGAAGCTCATGACGGTGGTTTCGACGGACAACCATCGGCAGCTCGGCCGAATTAGAGGGCCCGATCGGGTTATGAAATTTTTGTTGAGGAATCGAAGCATTGCACGAGTTGTGTTTGCGAAAATGTTGTAAACACAATTACTCTATTTCCCGGTCACATAAAAATACAGACACTGCATTTTAGTCCTTGTTACTTTATCTGCATCAATTTGTTGGTTTACCATTAAACACAAATAATACAGTAATATTTTTTTACATTAAACACTAATAATAATATAAGTCTAATTATCCACTAACATATTTTAACTATCTTTCTCCACATCTCTCTTATTTTATATGCATTAATTATTGTGTCGTCCCAAATGTCCTTAGTAAACTCCATAAATCATACTCTCTCAATCCCTCTTCTCCCTTAAAATTTTAGAATAAGGGATTTTCGATTTTTTATCTATTTTTACTGTTTTTTTCTTATTATTTCTTTCATAATATTTATAATTGACCAAATTACCCCTAATATTTCTAGAGAATTGTGATATTTTTTACTCCAATATTTTCACCCAATTCCAAATCACCGCCACCTCCACCTCCACCTCCACCCTCCGGCAAATTTCAAATTCATCTCTTAGAAAAGGTAGCCAATTTAAATTTTATAGATATATAGGTTTTAAATGCAATAAAGATGTTTAATGATAAAATGTTACTAGAATCGACAGTGAGGGGGGCTCGTCGGTCGACTTCTGCGTGCGAAGGTCTACTCCGTTAGGCAATTTGTTGATTTGGATAGAATAGAGAGAAAACAACTAATGTGGAAATAACTTACTCCTTCCGTCCTCAAAGGGTATAAATTATTTCTCTTTTTGTCTATTCCTGAAAATTATGAACTTTCTAATTTTGGAAAATTCAAACAACATGTTACCCCTATACATCATTTTATTTACAACTTATACTATTATCATTAACAACTTACACCAATACAATAATGTGGACCCCACTCCCCACTAACATTATTTCCCCTACCCTTTCTCTCTCTCTAACTTTTCCCTTTATTTATTAAAACATGTGCCGAACCCATTGTTCATTATATACACGTTGACAAGTTCCCATTTTCATATTCTAGGACCCTAGGGCGGTTCGACCTCCTATGTAAAGGGAAAGAACCACAAAAAAACCTGATATAGAGCATATAAATAAGCTTGACTCCATTCCTATTACAATAGATAACTGAAATAAATACTGAAAATATACTAACAATTGACGAAGTCTTGGTAACGAGCCTGGGCTCGTCTTGTACAACGATGCTTGCTTTGTCTCTCTAATGTTCTGACCTCTAACATGACTTCGTGGCATCTGATCTTCTCCTCTCTGGACGGTTGAGCTGTGGTGGTGTGCTTGAGTAGTATCAACTCCCCCCGGTTAGAAACGTCCTTATCCTCCAGAATGAAAGAGGCTGAGACAGCGAATAGATTGACTCCCAGGTTAGCGCCATTTCTTCATCGTGTTAGGGTTTTGTATACTAGAAATCACCTTTGAGTGATTGGATACTGTAAAACGCTAATTGTTATTTTCCAATAAATGCAACAGATTATTTTTTATCATAATGTTGTTATGTTTTACATTTAATGGTTGTTTATTGCATATTTAAATGTATAAGCAAACGTAACAAAGTCTAAGTCTTTGTTTTAGTAGATCGGTTGTGGGCGTCGTCCAATTTAAGGTAACACGGTCAGTTCTAAACAAAGAAAAATAAGAATTTCACAACCTAGATAGGCCTAGACTACCTATCGTGAAAGGTTGCAATGTCAGTCCGATTATTTCTAAGCCTTATTGAAATAAGATGACGTTGGTGTGGTATAGCACTGAATGGATCTAACAGCAAGACGAGTCTTTATGCTATCTACTGAAAGACGAGGTCTTGATAATTAATTTCTTAATCAATGTACGTTAGCATTGAGCATACGATATTGAGTATCTACTACTTTGACTTACCAAAGGTGCGGGTTTTTCGTCACCCAACGATCCAGGTATATTGGGTAGTGGCGATCATTATCTAGCGGTGCTAGGATTGCTATTACGTTGAATCGTGCACGAGGATAGTCTCGTTTGATAACATCCACAAGAGGAGCTCGAAACAAGGTTTTATTATTCAGAACCTAGCTAGTTGGAGTTTAATTACTCTATGAATAATAAATAAGAGCTTCTTGCTAAGTCCACTCTTGAAGATTAAAATATGTTAATTAATTAAGTCCATAGCAGACAATAATTAATTAATGGATGTTTCTATCTTAAGTGCGGGAAATAAATTAAATGCAATTAAAGGAAACTCGGAATACCTGTAATTTCGGATTTGGAAGGCAGTGCAATATTACTTCTGTAGTGGCTGCTTGTAATATTCCAATATAAGCTTATACTAAATTGTGGGTTCAATTTAATTAGTAAAAAGCTAATTGGGTGAGGCTTGTTCCAAATTCTTCCTTAGATCATGGGCCCAATATGTGACTTAATATAAATAGGAGAAAAGGAGACAGAAAATACAATAATTTTGTTGAGAATTTTCGTCCCCCTCAGAGAAAGAGAGAGTTCGAAATTTTGCCTCCTCCGTGAGATGAGTTCTGTCTTCGTTATTCAAGTCCTAGTACGTTGGTGAGATTTGCCCACACAAATATCAGCGTATAGTCTGGGGCACCAGTCAGAAGGTCCGAGGTCGAGTACTGAAGATCTTCACGTGGAGAAGACGCAAGCAATCATCGATTCTTGATTGAATCAACAAGGTAAATTGGCTAATTCCGTAGTAAGCATGTTTTAGGGATTTTATATGCTAAAGCATGTTTTCATTCAAGTTATGAGCATGATACATTAGATAATTACGCGAATAGAATTTGTCTAAATAATCTGCTAAATAGATCAAATTTATGTGATCGGTAAATTCATGCACGCTTCCGTTGCCAACCCCTTCAATTGGTATCAGAGCCAGTCTTTGGCTCTGATTATTTGGATTTAAATTTCGCGAAATTCATGTATGCATGTCCAATTTGATTGCGAAGCATGTTCTTGGTATTTTGTTTAATTTATTATGCATAATGAACTCAAGAACTATCGAATCAAAGAACTTGAATTGCTCGATCGTACGAGACGTGCAATCCGTCAGCGCTCGCGCCGAGACGGATCTCACCACGCGCGATCGAGGTAGGGATGTCGAGACAGTGGGAGCCAGGGAGCCACGATCACGTGGCGACGCGCGGACGAGCGAGGGCTCGTGCGCGTCGCAGGACGAGATCGTCTGTGAGGGACCATGTCCTCGAGATGATGGGCCACCTCAACCAGATTGAGGTGTTGGGAGGGACGATCGATCCCGAATCCCAGGTAACAATCATCCTTCAAAGTCTTCCCCCTAGCTTCCAGCAGTTCAAGCTCAACTTTGAGATGAACAAAAGGAATTACACCTTGGCAGAACTATTGACTGAACTTCAGTCAGCAGAGGACCTTATGGTCGAGGCTAAGGCTGCCATGATGACTTCGGCACCTCGTTCCTCTGGCTTCAAGCCTAGCAAAGGAAAAAGGAAGGCACCGAACTCAGAATCTGGCAAAGTGGCTAAGGGAAAGAAGAAGAAAAGGGCAAACAAGAAGCCCTCGGGGAAGTGTTTCAAGTGCGGAGAAAAGGGGCATTGGAAGCCAGACTGTCCTAAAAGGGGCAAGGCTACAGGTATGCACCAAGCTTTAGTAGTTGAGTCATGTTTGACTTTGACATCTACTTGCACTTGGGTTATTGACATAGGAGCCACTGATCATATTTGTTTTGATCCTGACTTAATGCAGGCGACAAGACGGCTACATGATCGTGAGATTTCTTTTAATGACAATTGCGTTATTAAGAAAGATTGTTCTTATATCTATCGTGGTATCATGGAAAACAATCTGTACATAATCACTTCTACACAATTTAATAATCGCAAATCAGAACTCAATACAACATCGAAATTTCAAAGAAATGAAAGGAACCTTCAAGTTCAATGAACGAAACGTACTTATGGCACCTTAGACTTGGAGATGCAAATGAAAGGAGGATCCATTCTCTTGTTCAACAAGATCTTATCAAAGGTCTAGAGGAGGAACCTTTTCATGAGTGTTAGTGATGCTTAGAAGGCAAGATGACCAAGAGGCCTTTTAAGGCTAAGGGCAATAGGGTCAAGGAAGTACTTGAGCTCGTTCATTTCGATGTATGTGGACCAATGTCTACGGAGGAAATAGGTGGTTTTCGATACTTCATCACATTTATTGATGACTTCTCGAAAATTGGATATGTCTATTTGATGCATCACAAGTCAGAGTCTTTTGACAAGTTTAAAGACTTTAAGACTCTTGCGGAGAAGTATCATGGAAAGAATATCAAAAGCCTACGATCTGATCGTGGAGGCGAATACCTCAGTGCCGAATTTTCGGACTACTTATCGGAGTCGAGAATTGAATCCCAACTGACTGCGCCGGGCACGCCCCAGCAGAACGACGCGACTGAAAGAAGGAATAGGACCTTGTTAAATATGGTTCGATCGATGATGAGTTATGCACGTCTGCCTATTTCGTTTTGGGGACATGCCTTGCTTTCTACAAGCCATATTTTAGACAATTTACCATCAAAATCCGTACCTACTACTCCTTATGAGTTGTGGACTGGGTGCAAGCCCAATCTAGCACATCTCAAGATTTGGGGTTGCCCGGCTCATGTATTGGAAAAGGATCCAACTAAGCTAGGATCAAGGACGGAGGTATGTTTGTTTATAGGATACCCCAAAGGGAAGAAAGGTTATGAATTCTTTAGTCTCCGAGACAAGAAAGTCATTGTGAGTACTCACGCGACATTCTTAGAGGAAGACTATGTAATGAATCATAAACCCAGCAGTGAAGTGGCTCTTGATGAGCTAACTTCTGTCACAAGTTCCATTAACCAAGAACGAGTACCAAGTGTACAAACAATTCCCGAAACTTCAACTTCTACTCAAAATATTGTAGTGCCGCGCCGCAGTGGGAGGGTCTCGCATGAGCCCGACAGATACATTGGTTTGGGAGAATCTATGGATCACTCCTCGGACAGCAATGCATTAGATCCCTGGAACTTTGCGGAGGCGCAGGCAGATGTCGATCATTGCGAATGGGTAAAAGCAATGGATTCGGAACTACAATCTATGATAGACAAAGACGTCTACGATTTGTCCGTCCTACCCGAAGGTTGTACTGCCATTGGGAGCAAGTGGATACATAAACGTAAACGTGGACCCGATGGACGAGTTAAAGTATTTAAGGCAAGACTAGTGGCCAAGGGGTATACCCAAACGGAAGGCGTCGATTATGACGAGACCTTCTCCCCAGTGGCCATGCTCAAATCGATCCGGATACTATTGTCTATTGCAGCTTATATGGATTGGGATGTATGGCAGATGGACGTTAAGACTGCGTTTCTAAACGGCGGTCTTGAGGAGACCATCTACATGGAACAACCAGAAGGATATGCCATAAAGGGCAAAGAACACATGGTTTGGAAGTTTAATAAGGCCATTTATGGCCTCAAGCAAGCATCTAGATCGTGGAACCAATGTTTCGATCAAACTGTTCACAAGTTTGGATTCGAAAAGTGCCCAAGTGAAAGCTGCGTGTATAAGAAAGTTGATAAGGGGAATGTGGTGTTCTTAGTTTTATATGTAGATGACATTCTTCTAATTGGAAACAATAAAAAGATGTTGTCATCAGTACGAACATGGTTGTCGAACCAGTTCGAGATGAAGGATATGGGAGACGCAGGATACATCCTCGGGATCAAGGTTTTTCGGAATCGAGAAAAGAAGATGTTGTGCTTATCTCAAGAACCTTACATCGACACAGTACTTAGTCGTTTTACCATGCTGGACGCCTAGAAAGGTTTCTTACCTTTTAGACACGACATCCATTTATTTCAAGAGATGTGCCCTAAAACGCCGTCTGAGATACAAGCAATGAGAATTATTCCATATGCTTCGGCAGTTGGAAGTCTCATGTATGCTATGCTTTTTACTAGACCTGATATTTGCTTTGCTGTTGGCATGGTGACAAGATATCAGTCGAATCCGGGCCAAGGACATTGGACTGCCGTAAAGAACATACTCAAGTACCTTAAACGGACTAAGGACTATGCTCTAGTTTACAATGCAACCGAGCTCTGTCCTTTGGGATATACTGACTCAGACTTTCAAGCTGATCAGGACTCGAGAAAATCTACTTCAGGATATGTGTTCACCTTAGGAGGTGGAGCCGTAATTTGGAAGAGTGTGAAGCAGAAATGCATCGCGGACTCTACCATGGAAGCCGAGTATGTGGCCGCTTTGGAGGCTGCAAAAGAGGTTGTATGGTTCAAGAACCAAGAACTCACAAAGCGAGCAAACACGTAGAGCGGAAGTATCATATCATCAGGAATATAGTGCAGAGAGGAGACATACAAGTGGTTAAGATTGCGTCAGAGAACAACCTGACAGATCCTTTTACAAAGGCTTTGGCGGTGAAACCGTTCGAGTGCCACATTGAAGGGATGTGAGTTCGACTCATTCAAGACCTCAACTCGCTTTCAGTATAAGTGGGAGAAATTTTAGACGTGAGCACTACCATTTTGTATACTCGAAAGCTGCTTTGAGTATATGTGGGAGATTGTTAGAGTTTTGTATACTAGAAATCACCTTTCGAGTTATTGGTTACTGTAAAACTCTAATTGTTATTTTCCAATAAATGCAACAGATTATTTTTGGTCATAATGTTGTTATGTTTTACATTTAATGATTGTTTATTGCATATTTAAATGTATAAGCAAACGTATCAAAGTCTAAGTCTTTGTTTTAGTAGACCGGTTGTGGGCGTCGCCCAATATAAGGTAACACGGTCAGTTCTAAACAAAGAAAAATAAGAATTTCAAAACCTAGATATGCCTAGACTACCTATCGTGAAAGGTTGCAATGTCAGTCCGATTATTTCTTAGACTTATTGAAATAAGATGACGTTGGTGTGGTATAGCACTGAATGGATCTAACAGCAAGACGAGTCTTTATGCTATCTACTGAAAGACGAGGTCTTGATAATTAATTTCTTAATCAATGTACGTTAGCATTGAGCATACGATATTGAGTATCTACTACTCTGACTTACCAAAGGTGCGGGTTTTTCGTCACCCAACGATCCAGGTATATTGGGTAGTGGCGATCATTATCTAGCGGTGCTAGGATTGCTATTACGTTGAATCGTGCGCGAGGAGAGTCTCGTTTGATAACATCCACAAGAGGAGCTCGAAACAAGGTTTTATTATTCGGAACCTAGCTAGTTGGAGTTTAATTACTCTATGAATAATAAATAAGAGTTTCTTGATAAGTCCACTCTTGGAGATTAAAATATGTTAATTAATTAAGTCCATAGCAGACAATAATTAATTAATGGATGTTTCTATCTTAAGCGCGGGAAATAAATTAAATGCAATTAAAGGAAAACCAGAATACTTGTAATTTCGAATTTGGAAGGCAGTGCAATATTACTTCTGTAGTGGCTGCTTGTAATATTCCAATATAAGCTTATATTAAATTGTGGGTTCAATCTAATTAGTAAAAAACCTAATTGGGTGAGGCTTGTTCCAAATTCTTCCTTAGATCCCTGACTGGGCCCAATATGTGACTTAATATAAATAGGAGAATAAAGGAGACAGAAAACACAATAATTGTTGTTGAGAATTTTCATCCCCCTCAGAGAAAGAGAGAGTTTGAAATTTTGCCTCCTCCGTGAGCTGAGTTCTGTCTTCGTTATTCAAGTCCTAGTACGTTGGTGAGATTTGCCCACACAAATATCAGCGTATAGTCCGGGACACCAGTCAGAAGGTCCGAGGTCGAGTACTGAAGATCTTCACGTGGAGAAGACGCAAGCGATCATCGATTCTTGATTGAATCAACAAGGTAAATTGGCTAATTTCGTAGTAAGCATGTTTTAGGGATTTTATATGCTAAAGCATGTTTTAATTCAAGTTATGAGCATGATACATGTGATAATTACGCGAATAAAATTTGTCTAAATAATCTGCGAAATAGATCAAATTTATGTGATCGGTAAATTCATGCACGCTTCTGCTGCCAACCCCTTCAGTTCCATGTAGATGGTCTCCTCAAGACCGCCGTTTAGAAACACAGTCTTAACGTCCGTTTGCCATACTTCCCAATCCATATAAGCTGCAATAGACAATAGTATTCTGATCGATTTGAGCATGGCCACTAGGGAGAAGGTCTCATCTTCCTTTTGGGTATACCCCTTGGCCACTAGTCTTGCCTTAAAGACTTTAACTCATCCATCGGGTCCATGTTTACGTTTATATATCCACTTGCTCCCAATGACAGTACAGCCTTCGGGTAGGACGGGCAAATCGTAGACGTCTTTGTCTATCATAGATTATAGTTCCGAATCCATTGCTTTTACCCATTCGCAATGATCGACATCTGCCTGCGCCTCCGCAAAGTTCCAGGGATCTAATGCATTGCTGTCCGAGGAGTGATCCATAGATTCTCCCAAACCAATGTATATGTCGGGCTCATGAAAGACCCTCCCATTGCGGCGCGGCACTACAATATTTTGAGTAGAAGTTGAAGTTTCGGGAATTGTTTGTACACTTGGTACTCGTTCTTGGTTAATGAAACTTGTGACAGAAGTTAGCTCATCAAGAGCCACTTCACTGCTGGGTTTATGATTCATTACATAGTCTTCCTCTAAGAATGTCGCGTGAGTACTCACAATGACTTTCTTGTCTCGGAGACTAAAGAATTCATAACCTTTCTTCCTTTTGGGGTATCCTATAAACAAACATACCTCCGTCCTTGATCCTAGCTTAGTTGGATCCTTTTCCAATACATGAGCCGGGCAATCCCAAATCTTGAGTTGTGCTAGATTGGGCTTGCGCCCAGTCCACAACTCATAAGAAGTAGTAGGTACTGATTTTGATGGTAAATTGTCTAAAATATGACTTGCAGAAAGCAAGGCATGTCCCCAAAACGAAATAGGCAGACGTGCATAACTCATCATCGATCGAACCATATTTAACAAGGTCTTGTTCCTTCTTTCAGCCACGCCGTTCTGCTGGGGCGTGCCCGGCGCAGTCAGTTGGGATTCAATTCTCGACTCCGATAATTAGTCCGAAAATTCGGCACTGAGGTATTCGCCTCCACGATCAGATCGTAGGCTTTTGATATTCTTTCCATGATACTTCTCCACAAGAGTCATAAAGTCTTTAAACTTGTCAAAAGACTCTGACTTGTGACGCATCAAATAGACATATCCAATTTTCGAGAAGTCATCAATAAATGTGATGAAGTATCGAAAACCACCTCTTGCCTCCGTAGACATTGGTCCACATACATCGGAATGAACGAGCTCAGGTACTGTCACGAAGCCCATACTAGGGGTCCTACAAACGCGGCGATCGTGACCAAGGGACGACAAAAATAACAACTTACAAGGATAACAGTTTACGAAAACTAAATTAGCTTAAAGGAAGAAAAACATTTTAGTTTAAAGAAGATTAAGGTTAAAATTTTACTATTAATTAGAAATGACTTATGATAAATACTTTTAAAAGAAGCAGCGGAGAAAATAAACTTTAAGAAAAACCCAATTTACTTCTAAAGAAAAACATTTAGTTTAATTTACGGAAACACCATTTTCAGATAACAATGTAAATACTCGGTTAAAACCTAACACAACCAAACATGCTCAAACACAGTACGAAAAAGATTAAAGTCTTGAGACATAGATCAAAATATAGCAGCGGAAATAAGCTTTGAAGAGATTCAAGGATAACGCCTATGTATGAAGACACAACGCATCCTAAGTTCTTAGGCGAACTCAACATCCTCCGCAACATCCCGCTCAACCTGCACATAAAGAAAAGAATATGCAGGGTTGAGTACTTGTTGTACTCAATGGGCTCATGCCTGAAAACATTTTAATATAGTTATGTCATCCATACCAGTGATCTCGAGTTTTATATGTAGTAAGAAATATCGCGAGAACACAAAAAATATTTCAAGTCTGGCCAGACAATTTATCTCCCCACTTTTCACATCAATCCATCAATCACAATCATCATATCACAGTGCGACGAAAGTGTGGCCACACTATTCGCCCACGAGACCAGCCGACTAGCAAGGACGGCTCACGATTCCACCAGTGTACACAGCCTGATAGGGTTTGCGGCCCTACTCAGACCCGAATTCGTTTAACAACACAACCATATAGCCTAACGGAGCAAGCTCAGACGAACTAGGCATCAGACAACATTCTCACAACAAAAACATGGCATGACATAACAGTTAAACCACCCTTATAACACCGCATAGTATTTTCGGAAAGTAAAGAGGTTTGAAAAAAAAGAAAGCCCACCTCGTTCGCTTAACAATTCACAATCCAACTTATGGCAACTCTCGTTTCTCGAGTTCACGAAAACACAATCACTCTTGTCAACGACAACACAAGTTAGCCTTCCACAAAATCATATTACTATGCATGTCCTATCATTTCTCTCTCATCGTTATTCTCAATTTACCCAACCCAACATTCGTCCAAAGGTAGAAAAATACACCATAATATAATTCAACGTATCACACGTGATCACATCGTTAAACACGTTCCTTGGACTTACATGCATCATATAATACTTTTAAACTTGGAAATAAGTGTCATTTTATCAAGGCCGAAAACTGGCAGAACTGCACAACAGTGTTGTAAAAATCACTATAAATTCACCAGACCTCATACGAAGCTAAATTTGAGTCACAACACGTAAGACACATTCAAGTTCATCCAGACAAATTTTAACACTGAAATCACGTCGTTTAGTCAGTCAAATCAATAATTAAACTCTCTGGTTGGGATATAAAATTCTCGCAGTATTGCGCAGTTCATTTGAAAAATTCACCATAAATTCATCCGATGTCCAATGAGGCTGAAATGTTTACACGACTCAGAAGACACTTCAAATGTTCATTTAGTTCAAGAATCACATCAAACGAAGGTCATTTGGTCGGTCAAACAGAATACGAAACTTTCTGGGCGAGAACACAAGTTTCTGGCAGAATTGCGCAGTCAACTTCAAACATTTATTAAAAATCCATTTTTCGACAAAAAGGGCTGAAATTCACACGAGACACAGAAAACACCTTGATATTTATTCAGTAAAATTTGCACATCAAAATAAGATTTTTTGGTCATTCAAACACATGTTGGAAATCAATGTCCGAACACCACAGATTCCAGGTTTCAAAATTTCGAGTTTAGGGTTTCTTCTTCAATCATCCAAACACAATTTTTCGTGCTTCTCACACATAATCATGCTTTAAAAGGTTCTCATAAACATGTTCTCATAATATCACACATCATTCACCAACCAATCATTCAACTTTACACATATTCATTCACAAACGCATATTCATAACTCATCTCATACAAAACACAAATTCCCACCGATAAATTTTGCGATCTATGATTCCTACACCCACTACATGCATGTAGGATTCAAGAACATGGTTCAAACGAAAAGAATGAGGGAAAGTGAAGCAAATATACCTTCGTTGACAAAAATGAATCGGTAGAAACAAGAAACGGTGCGATTCGTCGGAGACTCTTGAAAATAAACTTCAACGGGTGCAAGAACAAGAATTGGATGGAGGATTTTTGGAGAGATTGTAGAGAGGAAGAGGGAAAAACGTGTGGAGTGAGGGAGAGAGGGAGGTGGACGATTTTTTTGTGAGGGAGAATGGGGGCTAGGGTTTGTTTAGGTGGTATTTATAGTCTAGGGTTAAGTCCATTGGTGAAATAATTAATTAATTGTGGAGGAATAAAATATAGGCTAATAAATCAATATCCCACAATTAAAAGAAGCCAAATTTTTGAAAATTATGGCTATAAATTCAACAAGGAATTATTTGATATTTACTTGGAGAGAAATAAATCCATAATTTACGTAATAAAACAATGGATATTTCACAAACAAGGGAACATAATAAATTGAATCTCCAAGTAGGAAAGAATGGTGCAAGGGACGAAAATTTGAGAGATAATGCACAAGGAAATTATTTAAATCCTCAATTAAGCAGAATATGATTTAAATTTGGTAATCTCTTTATAGGAAAAAGGCTCCCATAAAATAGGTAACGATTAAATAAATTCCCACAAGGAAAAAAAAAGGTATAGGGGCGTGTGGCATAGATGAGGAACAAAAGGAAATATTCACATCCCCAATTAATTAGATATAGATATTAGGATGGTATTTAATTGAATAAAAGGGATTCCACAAAATAGGAAACAAATAAATTATCCTCCAAAATTTAGTGAAGGGGCCGAAAATTATTAGGCTTAAATGGCCAAGGAAATATTTTAATTCTCAATTTATTTTGGGTGAAGAAATAAAATATGACATGATTTAATTGGATTTAATTCAAAAGAAGGGAGTCAACAAAGCACCAATTAAATCAAAGAAAATAATTCATCCTCCTATTTTAAATAGGGGATTTTCGAAACTCCCAAGAATAATAGGCTAGGGTTCGAATTTCATGTAGTACAATTTAGTGATCATTTGGTTTGGAATTAATTTGGATAAATATTCCAAAACAATTGATTAAATCCAAGAAATGAAATACTATTTCAATAATTAGGAAGGGCCGAAAATTCCAATGAATTGGCTCGAAAAAAAAATATATATGCATGATCTTATTAATTATTTCCCCACATCGGAAAATATAAAATATCAAGCACTTCATTCCATATCTCTCACGACAATTATTTCACGCAATTCACCTAATCACATAAAAACAAAAGTTTCATAATCGAAATTTCAAATAACATATAAAAAGAGTCACAAAAATTTGGGATGTTACATCCTTCCCCTCTAAACAGAAATTTCGTCCCAAAATTTGTTCGTCTCACATAAACAACTCGGGGTATTTTTCTTTCATTCTATCTTCTAACTCTCACGTGGCTTCCTAGGGCCCATGGTGTTTCCACAACACTTTCATGGATGCTATCGACTTGTTTCGCAACTCTTGCACCTTCCGATCTAGGATTGCCTCTGGCCTTTCCTCGTAGCTCATGTCGGAGGTTAGGATCACTTCCGCTTGATGAATCACATGTTTGGGGTCAAACACGTACTTGTGCAACTGCGACACATGGAACACGTTGTGCACATTCCCAAAACTGGGAGGTAACGCCAAATGATACGCTACAGGACCTACTTCATCGATAATCTCATACAGCCATACAAAACGCGGATTCAACTTGCCCTTCACTCTAAACCTCACAACTCCTTTCGTCAGGGATACTTTCAAGAATACTTTGTCACCAACATCGAATTTGATTTCCGTTCGACGCACGTCAGAATACGACTTCTGCCTATCTTGAGCTTCTTTGATCCTTGCGCAGATTTGATGCACAATTTCTGTCATTTCCCTTATAGCGTTGGGTCCTAACATCTTCCTCTCGCCAACTTCATCTCAATAGAGTGGGGATTGACACTTCTTGCCATACAATGCTTCATACGGAGCCATATCGATCGTCGCTTGATAGCTATTGTTGTAGGCGAATTCAACCAACGGTAGAATCTAGGACAACGGCTCGCAGCACATCCTCAAGCGTTTGAATCGTCCTCTCTGACTGCCCGTCCGATTGTGGGTGATAAGTAGTGCTGAAGTTCAGTTGTGTGCCCAATTTCCCGTTCCAAACTCATCCAAAACTTTGATGTGAACTTCGTATCACGGTCGGACACAATGGTCTTTGGCACCCCATGCAAACGCACAATCTCATTCACGTAGAGCTTTGCTAACTTGTCCGCTCCATAAGTAATCTTAATTGGTAAGAAGTGCGCGCTTTTAGTAAGTCGATCGATAATTACACATATCGCAGTGTTGCCCTTTTGTGACTTTGGCAAACCCGTCACGAAATCCATAACTAGATGTTCCCACTTCCACTCGGGAATTTCAAGTGGCTGTAATTTCCCATATGGCCGTTGGTGTAAGGCCTTCACTTGTTGACATGCTAGACATCGCTCCACATACGACGCTATGTCCCCTTTCATTCCGTGCCACCAAAAACGTTGCTTCAAATCTCGATACATCTTCGTGCTTCCGGGGTGAGCAGTGTAAGGCGTGTCGTACGCTTCACTCAAAATCTCATCTTTTAGCGCCCCATCGCTCGGCACACACAATCGTCCATCGTACGTCAAGGCATTATCCTCCTCCTCACGGTAATGACCAAGCTTCACGGCTCTCACCCTCACACGTAATTCTTCCAACTTCTCATCATGTCGTTGGGCTTCTATGAGCTTGGTTCTCAAATCTGGCTCAATCACTAGCGTCGCAATTCTTCCTCCTACTGTCTCGGGCGCTTTCACTATTTCCAATCTCATTCTGTCGAATTCGCGAATCAACGCTTCCTCTTGTGTTAGGAAATAAGCCAATTGCGGTTGGTTCTTCCTACTCAAAGCATCGGCTACTATGTTCGCCTTGCCCGGATGATAGTGAATACCACAGTCATAATCTTTCACGATCTCTAACCAACGTCGCTGTCGCATGTTTAGCTCCTTCTGCTCAAAGAAATACTTGAGACTCTTGTGATCCGTATATATCTCGCATCTCACTCCATAGAGATGGTGTCTCCAAATTTTCAGTGCGTGCACTACTGCTGCTAGTTCCAAATCATGGGTCAGAAAATTCAGCTCATTGGGTCTCAACTTCGGGAAGCATACGCTATCACTTTCCCATCTTGCATTAACACGCATCCAAGTCCTACTTTTGACGCATCAGTATAGACGGCGAAGTCCTTGTCGGCTGCCGGCACCGCTAGAACAGGTGTTGTGGTCAACTTTTCTTTCAACAATTGTAAACTCGCCTCGCATTCCGGCGTCCAAACCACTTTGATTCCCTTTCTTCAACAATTGTGTCATTGGTCTCACTATTTTAGAGAATCCCTCGATGAAGCGTCAGTAGTATCCCGCCAATCCCAAGAAACTGCGGATTTCACTCGGCGTTTTCGGTGATTTCCAATTTTGCACAGCCTCGACCTTTGCAGGGTCTACTTGAACCCCATTTGCCGTCACGATATGACCAAGAAAGTTCACTCGAGTCAACCAAAATTCGGACTTACTAAACTTGGCATTAAGCTTCTCCATTCGTAACGTTTCCAACACAGTTTGCAGATGCCCTCCATGTTCCTCCTCGTTCTTCGAGTATACTAAAACATCGTCGATGAATACTAACACAAACTTGTCAAGATACTCGTGGAAAACTCGGTTCATCAAGTCCACGAAGATGGCCGGGGCGTTGGTCAGCCCAAATGGCATCACGACGAATTCATAATGGTCATAACGAGTGCGAAAAGCAGTCTTAGGCACATCCTCGCGTCGGACCTTTAGTTGATGATATCCCGACCTCAAGTCCATTTTCGAAAATACGCCCGCTCCTCGAAGTTGGTCAAACAAATCATCAATCCTCGGCAGTGAGTACTTATTCTTCAAGGTCATCTTGTTGAGCTCACGATAGTCGATGCACATCCTCATCGTTCATCCTTTTTCTTAACAAACAACACTGGCGCTCCCCACGGTGACACACTAGGTCGAATGAATCCCAAATCGAGTAGTTCCTGCAACCAAATCTTCAATTCTACCAACTCCTTAGAGGCCATTCAGTATGGTGCTTTCGATACTGGCGCAGATCCAGGCTCCAAATCGATGGTAACTCCACTTGCCTATCAGCGGCGGTCCAGGCAAAGTTTCGGGAAACACGTAGGGAAAATCTCGTACCACTTCCATGTCTTCCACCCTCAAATCCTTCTTTTCCTCTCCGTTCAAGTACACAAGATATGCCGGACGCCCTTTTCTTATCATCGTGGTTGCTTGTAAAGCAGAGATTATGGAGGTTCATCGGTTCAAGGAAATTCCATACAAGATAGTTGGCTCGTCGCCAGGGGCTCGAAATGAAATTTGCCTCTCCTTGCAAATGTTGCATCAAGAACTCAGAATATGTATCAAGAACGCAAACTTTAATCAAACAGTCTTAACTTGGATATGAACCGATTTCGAATTGTAACAATTGGTTATGATCATCCCCACGGAGCTTGAAGAAACATAAGATAGGTCGTGAATATGGGATGAAATCAAATAAATGTCAATTCTCATAGTTGTCTACCAAAAAGATAATTCAGTTGTCCGACCAAATTTGAAAAGTCCACACATCAATGGATAATGACTTAAAGGGTTGAGGGAAAAGAAATAATAAGTTGCATGAGGATTGAGAAATGTAGGCATTTGTCACAAGGCGGTACTGATCATGGTTCAACGAAAATCATAATATGGATTGATAGAATAACATCAATGGGTTCATAAGTTTGTGAAGGCAACCAAAGTCAAAGGGGCTTTTTGAAAAAAAATCAAGTGGATTAAGTTTGTTAAGGCAAGGTATAAAATGTAGGCTTAACTTCATTTTGTAGAAAGGAAGGTTCTATTATGAAAAGGATACATATAGTGGAACTGAACCAAAAAGAATTTCACTCTGTAAGAAAGAACTTGACACAGACATTGTTACAAAATGAAGAGCTGAACAAAAGTTCAAGGAAGAATATCCCATAGAAAAAAAATGTCTGCGAAACGTGATTATATTGAAGGACATAACTGCAAGCAGCTTTAGGAATGAAGTTCAATAGCAAAGGCTCACAAAGTCAAAATATTGTGCGTATAAATAATAAGTCATAGAAGACTACAATCAATCCAAGTGTCCAAAGTTATGAAGGCAACACCACTTTCCAAGAACTGAAAGTGAGTTAAGACTCAATGGAGGAAAAGAAATAATATGCATCACTTGCAAGGGGTAAACGAAACAAGCTGTCAAGTAGACAAGGGTCCACGGTTATTTGAAAGGTCATGAAAAATAACTTCTTAGAAACCAAGTAAGAGCTGTTGATTAAAATAGTTTGTTCTAGCTATTAAAGTCGCACTCCCTCGTTTATCTTTCGCAAGCCAAGACTGGTAACATCGCTCTAAGAACCGTGGATTTCACGCTGGGATTCTTCGTGTCATCGCCACTAATAATGATAGTCGGAATCCACATCTTCATAAAATTCTTTGCATGTCATAATGACTATCCTCGTAGAACATTGTTATCATCCTCGTGCTCCTTAGCAGGGTATGAAGATCATCTCCATCGTGTTGTCACTTACGCAAGATTACACTATACTAATTTAATCGCGAGTATGATCGCTCGCAGTTGCATGAAAATATCACTTAGCTTCAGCTCTTCTTGTCTCGCACCTTGACTTAAGGGTTTGCCTCAACTTTCATATTCTCGTACGTTTCATTGCTCAGAGAAGCAATAGTTAAGTTTTCAACTTAGAACTACGATTCACGCGGTCAACTAGGCTTATATTTTAGGTACTCTAAGTTCACAACACAATTCATCATCTCATAGATCATCATCTACCATAATTTACGTAATTCATACCTCAAGATAAACACACCACATTTTCACATCTCATAGCAAAACACTTTCGAACTTTACAACTATATTCCAAACTTTTGAAACAAAATTTCTTTACACTTTCACACTTTCAAAAAAAAAAATTCCACATCTCACTTTTAAAATAAAAGTTTTGACTCAACTAAAACGTACTTTCGCATCAACTTTCATCATTCGTATAAAACACTCCATAGAATAACGTATCATACTTCGCACCTCATAACTTACATAACATCACACTTCCACAGCTCAATTTTCCAAATGAAAAAAAGTCATTTTTCTTTTTTTTTTGTCGAAACTCAAAATTTTTTTTTCTTTTCGACAATTCATACTCACAACATTTTCCATTGATCAATTAATTTTCCTGAAAGAAAGAACTAACATGTTTTCATTTAAAGTTCAAAGATATTTTTTTTCAAAAATTCCAACAACTTTCCACAACATAAATATTTTTCCTCAATCATACTCCACTAGAACAACTAGTCATTAATATTGCAAAACAATCAACCTCAAAATCATTTTCCCATTTTTTTTCTACATGTCAAACACCATGCAAATCTTTCAAAACCCATAACGCATTTGTATTCCAGACAAAACACTCATGCACTTCGCATATATGTTTGAAACAACATTTTTAGTTACTCATCTTTTCTCATAAATTTCAACATTCTCAAAACAACTCATCAATTTCCATTTTTGATGTAAAACACTCCATCTTCCTATGTTCGCATGCTTACATCGTAGAACTTTCACGCATAACACATATTTACGACATTATGTCACTCATGCTCATGTTTCACATAAGCATACCGGAACAATATCACATTCTTACATACAACACGTGTTTAGATCATCTTGATAATCATGCTCATACTCAACAATATCATACTATCACAACATCGTACTCATATATATATCACGCGCTTAGATTATCATGGCAATCATGCTCATATTCCACATAATCATGTCATTACAATTCATCTTCATGCATAACGTTCATTCACATGTATACACTTGCCAAACACCCTCATCATATCATCATCAATTACATGCATCGATCTCACATGCTTTCAACAATTTAAAACATACCTCACTTTCTTTGGTTGAGCGCGATGCTTTGGATATTGAGCTTTCGTTACACTTCTAGTCAATAAGGATTCACTAATCTAAACTTAAGACAAAAGAAAACTCTCAGACCAGAGCGAAACACTAAGTTCTGATACCATTCTATCACAAAGCCCATACTAGGGGTACTACAAACGCGGCGATCGTGACCAAGGGACGACAAAAACAACAACTTACAAGGATAACCGTTTACGAAAACTCAATTAGCTTAAAGGAAGAAAAACATTTTAGTTTAAAGAAGATTAAGGTTAAAATTTTACTATTAATTAGAAATGACTTATGATAAATACTTTTAAAAGAAGCAACGGATAAAATAAACTTTAAGAAAAACCCAATTTACTTCTAAAGAAAAACATTTAGTTTAATTTACGGAAACACCATTTTCAGATAACAATGTAAATACTCGGTTAAAACCTAACACAACCAAACATGCTCAAACACAGTACGAAAAAGATTAAAGTCTTGAGACATAGATCAAAATATAGCAGTGGAAATAAGGTTTGAAGAGAGTCAAGGATAACGCCTATGTATGAAGACACAACGCATCCTAAGTTCTTAGGCCAACTCAACATCCTCCGCAACATCCCGCTCAACCTGCACATAAAGAAAAGAATATGCAGGGCTGAGTACTTGTTGTACTCAATGGGCTCATGCCGAAAACATTTTAATATAGTTATGTCATCCATACTAGTGATCTCGAGTTTTATATGTAGTAAGAAATATCACGAGAACTCAAAAAATATTTCAAGTCTGGCCAAACAACAAATCACTATAAATTCACCCGACCTCATATGAAGCTAAATTTTGGTCACAACACAGAAGACACATTCAAGTTCATCCAGACAAATTTTCACACTGAAATCACATCGTTTAGTCAGTCAAATCAATAATTAAACTCTCTGGTCGGGATATAAAAATTCTGGCAGTATTGCGCAGTTCATTTGAAAAATTCACCATAAATTCATCCGATGTCCAGTGAGGCTGAAATGTTTACACGACTCAGAAGAAACTTCAAATGTTCATTTAATTCAAGAATCACATCAAACGGAGGTCATTTGGTTGGTCAAACAGAATACGAAACTTTCTGGGCGAGAACACAAGTTTCTGGCAGAATTGCGCAGTCAACTTCAAACATTTATTAAAAATCCATTTTTCGACAAAAAGGGCTGAAATTCATACGAGACACAGAAAACACCTTGAAATGTACTCAGTAAAATTATCACATCAAAATAAGTTCGTTTGGTCATTCAAACACGCGTTGGAAATCACTGTCTGAACAACACAGATTCCAGGTTTTAAAATTTCGAGTTTAGGGTTTCTTCTTCAATCATCCAAACACAATTTTTCATGCTTCTCACACAAAATCATGCTTTAAAAGGTTCTCATAAACATGTTCTCATAATATCACACATCATTCACCAACCAATCATTCAACTTTACACATATTCATTCACAAACGCATATTCATAACTCATCTCATACAAAACACAAATTCCCACCGATAAATTTTGCGATCTATGATTCCTACACCCACTACATGCATGTAGGATTCAAGAACATGGTTCAAACGAAAAGAATGAGGGAAAGTGAAGCAAATATACCTTCTTTGACAAAAATGAATCGGTAGAAACAAGAAACGGTGCGATTCGTCGGAGACTCTTGAAAATAAACTTCAACGGATGCAAGAACAAGAATTGGATGGAGGATTTTTGGAGAGATTGTGGAGAGGAAGGGGGAAAAACGTGTGGAGTGAGGGAGAGAGGGAGGTGGACGATTTTTTTGTGAGGGAGAATGGGGGCTAGGGTTTGTTTAGGTGATATTTATAGTCTAGGGTTAAGTCCATTGGTGAAATAATTAATTAATTGTGGAGGAATAAAATATAGGCTAATAAATCAATATCCCACAATTAAAAGAAACCAAATTTTTGAAAATTATGGCTATAAATTCAACAAGGAATTATTTGATATTTACTTGGAGAGAAATAAATCCATAATTTAGGCAATAAAACAATGGATATTTCACAAACAAGGGAACATAAAAAATTGAATCTCCAAGTAGGAAAGAATGGTGCAAGGGACGAAAATTTGAGAGATAATGCACAAGGAAATTATTTAAATCTTCAATTAAGCAGAATATGATTTAAATTTGGTAATCTCTTTATAGGAAAAAGGCTCCCATAAAATAGGTAACGATTAAATAAATTCCCACAAGGAAAAAAAAAAGGTATAGGGGCGTGTGGCATAGATGAGGAACAAAAGGAAATATTCACATCCCCAATTAATTAGATATAGGTATTAGGATGGTATTTAATTGAATAAAAGGGATTCCACAAAATAGGAAACAAATAAATTATCCTCCAAAATTTAGTGAAGGGGCCGAAAATTATTAGGCTTAAATGGCCAAGGAAATATTTTAATTCTCAATTTATTTTGGGTGAAGAAATAAAATATGACATGATTTAATTGGATTTAATTCAAAAGAAGGGAGTCAACAAAGCACCAATTAAATCAAAGAAAATAATTCATCCTCCTATTTTAAATAGGGGATTTTCGAAACTCCCAAGGATAATAGGCTAGAGTTCGAATTTCATGTAGTACAATTTAGGGATCATTTGGTTTGGATTTAATTTGGATAAATATCCCAAAACAATTGATTAAATCCAAGAAATGAAATACTATTTCAATAATTAGGAAGGGCCGAAAATTCCAATGAATTGGCTCGAAAAAAAAATATACATGCATGATCTTATTAATTATTTCCCCACATCGGAAAATATAAAATATCAGGCACTTCATTCCACATCACTCACGACAATTATTTCACGCAATTCACCTAATCACATAGAAACAAAAGTTTCATAATCGAAATTTCAAATAACATATAAAAAGAGTCACAAAAATTTGGGATGTTACAAGTACTTCCTTGGCCCTATTGCCCTTAGCCTTAAAAGACCTCTTGGTCATCTTGCCTTCTAAGCATGACTCACACTCATGAAAAGGTTCCTCCTCTAGACCTTTGATAAGATCTTATTGAACAAGAGAATGGATCCTCCTTTCATTTGCATGACCAAGTCTAAGGTGACATAAGTACGTTTCGTTCATTGAACTTGAAGGTTCCTTTCGTTTCTTTGAAATTTTCAATGTTGTATTGACATCTGATTTGCGATTATTAAATTGTGTAGAAGTGATTGTGTACAGATTGTTTTCCATGATACCACGACGGATATAAGAACCATCTTTCTTAATAACGCAATTGTCATTAAAAGAAATCGAATATCCATCAAAAACCAATTCAGAAGCTGAGATTAAATTTCTTCTAAAAGAAGGTATCAACAAAACATTCTTCAAAATAAAAAATCTATCACTACTAAAACGCAAATAAATGTCTTCCACTGCAACGGCCGCCACTTTGGTAGCGTCGCCTAGCTGGACTTCGATCTCACGATCATGTAGCCATCTTGTCACCTGCATTAAGTCAGGATCAAAACAAATATGATCAGTGGCTCCTGTGTCAATAACCCAAGTGCAAGTAGATGTCAAAGTCAAACATGACTCGACTACTAAAGCTTAGTGCATACCTGTAGCCTTGCCCCTTTTAGGACAGTCTGGCTTCCAATGCCCCTTTTCTCCGCACTTGAAACACTTCCCCGAGGGCTTCATGTTTTCCCTTTTCTTCTTCTTTCCCTTAGCCACTTTGCCCGATTCTGAGTTCGGTGCCTTCCTTTTTTCCTTTGCTAGGTTTGAAGCCAGAGGAACGAGGTGCTGAAGTCATCATGGCAGCCTTAGCCTGGACCATAAGGTCCTCTGCTGACTGAAGTTCAGTCAATAGTTCTGCATAGGTGTAATTCCTTTTGTTCATCTCAAAGTTGAGCTTGAACTGCCGGAAGCTAGTGGGAAGACTTTGAAGGATGATTGTTATCTGGGACTCGGGATCGATCGTCCCTCCCAACACCTCAATCTGGTTGAGGTGGCCCATCATCTCGAGGACATGGTCCCTCACAGACGAGCCCTCCTTCATTGTCTTCGACATGATACTACGAAAGGCTTGAGACTTAGTCGTTCGATTCTGAGTACCAAAAAGATTCTTGAGATTCTGCATAATTTCAGTGGCAGTTTCCATGGCAGAATGATGATGCTTGAGTACTGAAGACATAGATGCCAACATGTAGCACTTAGCCATCCCATTCGCCTTATGCCACTTTCTATGTGCATCTCTGTGTCCTACCGCAGCGTTAGCCGCACGTACTGGATGTCGCGGGGTTGTGAGCACAAAGTTGTACTCTTCAGCTGTTAGAACGATGTCCAAATTTTGTTTCCATTCTATGTAATTTTGGCCCTCGAGTTTGTTTTCTTTGAGAATTGCAGAAAGAGGATTGAACGACATATTGATGATTTGATTTGCACTGTAAAGCAGAGTATTTTACTATTGTCATAAACTTATGTAAGAAGTTTGATTAGATTAACCATAAACTTTTCAAAATCTTACAACGAAGTCAATACGCATTAAAATCTTACAATTTTACTGGTCACAACACCGACGAATAGTCCAGAGACCACAGAGTGGCATCGCCGCCTAATGTTGCCTAAGCAAGACCACCGAATTTAGCATTACAGAATCTCATTTCTACAATACACTCCTATAACAATGCTTATGTGCTGCTAACAAGATCAAACTATCTCATAAATACTGTGTGAACTTATGAATCTCGTAGTTTCTTAGTATTATTGTCCCCACAGAGCAGGTGACAATAATATTGGAAATCACATTCTAGTTTATACCATTTATATTAGAGAAGTCCGCCATATAGCTTGCTATTTCTTAGGATTATTGTCCCCACAGTGCAGGTGGCGATAATATTAGAAAAGAGCTTCATAAGTTGTAGACCAATTGGTGGAGACCATATACAAACGTTGAGTTCGTAATTATAGCTTAGATATTTGGGTTATGGTTTTTCTTTAATTATCCTTAGCCTTAGGGCAGAGAAAGACTTGATTAAATTCTGTTGGTATTTAATTTGCTGGATAATTAAATCTTTTATTAATTGGTATCTTCCTTTAGGAAATTATTGTTCTAGAATATAATTCTTATTCATGTCTACTATAAGATATGTCTAAAATAAATTATTTAATTCTTAATAAGACATGAAAAATTAAATTTAAATTAATTCCATGTTTAAGATTAGGAAAAGATATTTCATTATTTAATGTATTCATACATATCTATCCTTTATTTTAGGATCTTAGATATATAAATATTCGGAAACTATTAAATTATTCTTATCCATATCATCTAGGAATCAAAATAATATTATTTATTTCCATAGATATAGAAAATAATAAAAATATTCCTTAAATCTAGATAAATATTAGGAAACTATTAAATTATTCTCATCCATATCATCTAGGAATTAAAATAATATTATTTATTTCCATAGATATAGAAAATAATAAAAATATTCCTAAAATCTAGGCAAATCTTCCAAAAAGATTTTATTTCCATTAAATAATAATATTTTAATGATATCTTTTAATAAAATAATAAAATAATCATTAAAATAATCCTTCATCATTATCTCATCGTACGAGGTTCGCACGAACGATGAACGATGAAGATCCGACGAGTTCGTCATCGCATCACGACGCACGCAGCGTCTCGGCCACCGGCGCGCAGGTGGCGCGCCAGCGTCTCGGCCAGCGGCTGTCGCCCCGTCCTCGGCCAGCGTAGCGCACCAGGTGCACTTGCTCTCGGCCGTCGGATGCTGACGCTCTCGGTCGTCTCGGCACGTCGGGTGACGCTGCCCTCGGCCAGCAGCGCGTACGACGGTGGCGCTGCTCTCAGCCAGTTGTTGTCGCCCGTCTCGGCCTATCCGAGCGACGATGCTCCCATCCAAGCGGCACACGGCGCGCGACTCGGCGCGGCCTTCTCGGCCAGTGGCTCGGGACTCCGTCCCGGACCTTCCGTTTAGGGTTGGAGTTCCCTCGCGTCTCGGTGTCTCGGCCGGTTCTCGGTCGAACTGCCGCACCACGCCAGCATCCATGTCGGTCTTGACGCGGGTGCGTCTAGGGCGTGCGATCTCGGCCTGCGACGCGCACGAGCCCTCGCTCATCCACGTGTCGCCACCTGATCGTGGCTCCCTGGCTCCCACTGTCTCGACATCCCAACCTCGATAGTACACGGTGCGATCCGTCTCGGCGTGAGCGCCAACGGATTGCACATCTCGTACGATCGAGCAATTCAAGTTCTTTGATTCGATAGTTCTTGAGTTCATCATACATAATAAATTAAACAAAACACCAAGAACATGCTTCGCAATCAAATTGGACATGCATACATGAATTTCGCGAAATTTAAATCCAAATATTCAGAGCCAAAGACTGGCTCTGATACCAATTGAAGGGGTTGGCAGCGGAAGCGTGCATGAATTTACCGATCACATAAATTTGATCTATTTAGCAGATTATTTAGACAAATTCTATTCGTGTAATTATCACATGTATCATGCTCATAACTTGAATTAAAACATGCTTTAGCATATAAAATCCCTAAAACATGCTTGCTACGGAATTAGCCAATTTACCTTGTTGATTCAATCAAGAATCGATGATGGCTTGCGTTTTCTCCATGTGAAGATCTTCAGTACTCGACCTCGGACCTTCTGACTGGTGTCTCGGACTATACGCTGATATTTGTGTGGGCAAATCTCACCAACGTACTAGGACTTGAATAACGAAGACCGAACTCAGCTCACGGAGGAGGCAAAATTTCAAACTCTCTCTTTCTCTGAGGGGAACGAAAATTCTCAACAACAATTATTGTGTTTTCTGTCTCCTTTATTCTCCTATTTTTATTAAGTCACATATTGGGCCCAGTCAGGGATCTAAGGAAGAATTTGGAACATGGCTCACCAAATTAGTTTTGTACTAATTAAATTGAACCCACAATTTAATATAAGCTTATATTGGAATATTACAAACAACCACTACAGAAGTAATATTGCACTGCCTTCCAAATCCGAAATTACAAGTATTCCGGGTTTCCTTTAATTGCATTTAATTTATTTCCCGCGCTTAAGATAGAAACATCCGTTAATTAATTATTGTCTGCTATGGACTTAATTAATTAACATATTTTAATCTCCAAGAGTGGACTTAGCAAGAAACTCTTATTTATTATTCATAGAGTAATTAAACTCCAACTAGCTAGGTTTCGAATAATAAAACCTTGTTTCGAGCTCCTCTTGTGGATGTTATCAAATGAGACTCTCCTCGCGCACGATTCAACTTAATAGCAATCCTAGCACCGCTAGATAATGATCGCCACTACCCAATATACCTGGATCGTTGGGTGATGAAAAACCCGCACCTTTGGTAAGTCAAAGTAGTAGATACTCAATATCGTACGCTCAATGCTAACGTACATTGATTAAGAAATTAATTATCAAGACCTCGTCTTTCAGTAGATAGCATAAAGACTCGTCTTGCTGTTAGATCCATTTAGTGCTATATCACACCAACGTCATCTTATTTCAATATTTAGTGCTGTTAGACCTCAAAAGTGTGAGGTGGAGCAGGATGTCAGTTATACAAATCAAAAACAAAATAAAAATAAATTATTTTGAAACTTGAAATGAGTAGAGATCGGGGGGTTGTACTTAAAGTTTTCTGAGAGGTTGACCGGGGGATGCTGAGGGTGGCCGGGAGGACGATGGGCGCCGGGTTGGGGGAGAGCTTGTAAAGGGAGGTGATGGTTGCCTGGCAGGGGTCTGGTCGTGGGTGGTTCCCAGCAACCTGGCCAACAGGACCAGTTGAGTATTTGAATTCTCCACTAGCTGCATCAACGTCTGCTCCATTCGGAGCTTCCATGCGTTATCAGCACTTGCAGCCACCTCTCGCTCCATCCTCGGAGTGGTCGCCTGATGTGTATCCTCCTTTTCTTCTTCGGCAAGGGTTGCTGAGGTCTCCTCCGGCCTAGTTCTCCTTCTGGGTTGGCTCCTCTGTTGCTCCCGCCGACTGGCTGCATAAAATTGAAAACCCCCTCCTTGCATCTTATCCAGTACCCGAGTTCTAACAAAGAAATCAAGGTCAAACATTTCAGGACTGGGGCCAAGGATGGAACGTCCGGCACACTCCATAATCCAGTTTCTCCTCAAATAGGCTCCGAGGAGGTGGCAGACGTTAAGATGGCGGGCAACACGGGTAGCATTTTGATTTATAGAGTAGTCCAACCAAAATCCCAGATGGACCTTCCTCTGCTCTCTCATACTCCACATAAAGTAGAGTTCGGATATGGTAATGATTGACAGCGTATTGGCTTGTCCAAGGAGATTACAGGATAGGTAGATCTGGGCTAGGCGGAGGGCAGGATCAACAATGTGATGACCTCTGGATTCAGAAGCTGTAAAGGTAGGGGCACGCCCATTGCATATGACCTTCCAGACGGCCTGCTGATCGAACTCGGGGTTTCCTGTGAGGGAAACCGATATCACGCCCAACCCAAACTCCATTAGCCACCTGGCTTTCTGTGTAGAGGCCCATCCGGATGGAGAATTCATTGAGGCTCATCAGTTGGTCCTGGCCAAAGACCCTAAAGGAGACACTTCTATCATTCAGGTCTGAGCTTCCAGTGAATCGGAAGGATGTGAAAAACACTTTATCCAGGTCCTTCGGCACGGGGGTCTCATCGACTTCTAGCAACCATTCAAATCCGATGCCGACAATGTAGGCGGCAAACCTCTCTTCCATCTCAATCTTCTCCAAGGACGGCTGGTGTAGCATCTTTCCCGCCTTCAACCTCTTCTGAGAGGTCACCCTTTGGTGAACCTCCTCCTGCCATTTGGGATTGTCAAATTCCAACATCTGTTTGAGCATAGTTGGGGGAAGGAGATGTTACAGGCCTTCCTTGCTGCCTCCTGGATGTTCGGGTCCAGCGCAACTCCTGTTCCTCCGTGTCACTGCCTTCATCTCTCTGTCTGCAGTGGGGAGGCGGGTTCGGAAGCATCTGTAATGACGACCCCCCATTGGCGGGACGACTTCTCTTTAGAGGGGGAAGAACACTTCCGTTCCCCTTCCTCTTTCTCTCTCTCCTCTGACGGCTGTCCTCCTCAGCTTCCTTCTCCTCAACGGCCTCTTGGCTTTCTGGCTCCTCCGGCTCCTCTTCATCAACCAGCCGATGTACTGTGCGGGGTCTCTGCACCACCGTTTCCTCCTATCCGCAGGTTTTCAGGGTTTCAGCTTCCTCTAGGAGCCGGTCCATTGTCATACGGCGCGTCTGGCGGCGTGGTGGCTCCTCCTCCTTCTCGGCTTCCCTATGGTCGAACAACGGGTGGAGGTCCTCCTCTTCTTCATCGTTGATTTCGCCGCCTCCAGTCAAATGCGGCTCATGGATCGAAATGGAGCCGCCACCGTTTATTGGCGATGGGATAGCAAATGGTTGCCCATAATCTTCCCTCCAGCCTTCCTCGTCAGAGGCATCCCCGCCGTAATCCACAGGCTGGATAGGGGTAAATGTTGGGGAAGGAGGCGAAGGTTGGGCTAAAGGCGATGGTGGAGGTTGGATGGGAAGAGGTGGAGGTGATGTAGGAGAGCTAGGTGGGATTTTTGTTTTAGAAGATGAAGCAGGCTCTTTAGACCGGGAAATCCCAAGTTTAGCTTTAAGTGCGGTGTAAGTGGCCGCATTGTCCATCTCGGAGGGTATACTCCAGAGGATTTTATCGAGGCGCCGTAAGGTATCTTCGTCCACTGCGTGAGGTGGAGCGGCAGCGCCGATTTGTGGTGGAAGTTGAGAGGATGGGCTGAGGTTTCAACTTGGGCCTGGAACGAGGTTTCCCGGTTGCCACTCTCGGCGCCGGCATCTGAGGATGAGGATGAAGTTGGAATTTGCTCGATCAACATTCTTACTGGTACTGGTGATGGAGATGATGATTTTTGGGCAAGGGTTCGGAACTTGGAGCAATATGGGAGAATAAATAGAATGCACTATGGTTGCTTTGGGTGAAAGTGAAATACGGTCCTAAAATCTGCCTATTATACTGATATTACGACTGTTGGGATCTCTGACAGTTGAGATCCCTGCAACTGTTCAAATTTCTGCGACTCTTTACGTATAGGTGCGCCTTTTCAGAGTGCCAGTTGGCTTAGCTTCTCCGATACGCTTTCTCCCTCTCTTCAGGACGTTCTGTCCAACGCAACAGTTGGCGCTTCCTGACACCTTTTCAATAATTGCGCACGTCCTTTCATCACCTGCCATGATCAACAAAAGTACTGTACCACCAATTAAAAATCGAATTGCACTGATCAAGTGGACAATTAATTCCAGATGTAAACTCAAATAGTTCCACTTGATCAGCTTTCGTCCTTACTTCCGACTTTTAATGAAAACATGAAAAACAATTTACACTAACTACAAAGGATTTGACCGAGTTCACCTAGGATGTCACTTGATCAGTTTAATAGATTATGAATTCGTTGCTTGATCAAGCAGACTACCCATGAGTACCCGATCACTCCTTTTACCTGCTCACTAGATAAGATTAGGCCGGATCAGTGGAATTTCTTCCACTGTGTCCGCCTCGGTCTTGTCTCTGTAGGGCTCCAGCCGGGAGCAACCTCCAGTCAGCCGACAGCCAAGCAACCCAAGGGAACAAAGGAGCTGATTAGAGATTTGCTAAACTCTTAGCAGCATATTCAAGGAAATATGCAGGCCAACAATGATGTGGTGCACAGGCTACAAGATGCTCAGCTAGAACACAAGGCAGCCCTGAACATGCTCACCAAACAAATCTCACAAATGGCAACTCCATTGAACGAGATATGCGGGCATAATGGTCACCTTCCCGCCACTGTCAAGATGCCAGACAGAGCCAACATTAGCAAGATTACTCTGAGGTCAGGGAAGGACCATGTTGAACCCTTGGGAGGAACAGACGAAGGAAGTGAGATACTAACCCGAGGGCAGACTGGGACAGAGGCCTCCTTGGACAAAGGAAAGGGGTCGTTGCCTCATTTTTTCTGACCCCGGTACTTCCTGATGAGGAACCTGAAGAGTTATACGAAGAAAAAAGAAAGCAGGAGGGGGAGGACCATAATGAAGGACCAAGTAGTGCGGTCAAACGTACCAAACGTTACCCATATCGGGGTGAACCTAAGAGACAGAAGGAGGACCCCACCGATTTTATGAAAATTTTTGGAAAGCTAGAAATCAACCTACCATTCCTGCAAGCATTGAAGCTGCCACCGTTCAGTACATTCATCAAGGATTTCATAGCCAGGAATGCGAAAGCTGACGGGAAAATCGTGATCGGGGAAAGTGTGTCAGCGGTTATCCAGAAGAAAAGGCTGCCTTCAAAGAGAACAGACCCTGAAATGTTCACCTTGCCCATCATCATTGGGGACATCAACATTGAGCATGGTATGTGCGACTTTGGGGCTTCAATTAATGTTTTACCGTTTTCGGTTTACAAGAAGCTAACTGGAGTTAGGCTAATGGACACAAGGTAGTTATCCAATTTGCTGACAGGTCATGCATAAACCCAGAGGGAGTTCTGAAGAATGTGATCGTGAGGGTGCACAATTTCTTATATCTAGTGAATTTCCATGTAATCCGAAAGAACGAGTCAGATGCATGGGAATCAAGCGGAGTTTTGTTAGGGAGGCCATTCATGAGGACAACTGTAACACCCGTACTTTTTAAGTACTAAATTAATATATGTCATGAAATAATTAATAAAATTTGAGTCCAAATATTTATATAAAAAGGGCTTTGGGCCATGGAAAATAGAAGAATTCTATGGTAAATAAATAAAGTTTGGGCTTGATTTATTTACAACAAAATAAATCATTTTGGGCCTATAAATTTCAACAAATAAATAAAGTGTGGGAGCCCAATTCTTTTCCAAAAATGTGGGAGCAAGCCCAAAATCTTTTCTTCTTCCTTCTCTCCCTCTTGGCCGATTCCTCCCTCCGTGAGACTCCCCATCTTTTAACTTCTCCACTCTCCATCTTCCACAATAAATCCTACAAATCAAAGGTCATACATTAATCCATAAAGCTCCTTCATGTATCCCCTCCCCCAACTCCTCACAATACACTTTACATCTTCAAACAAAATTGAGAGAGAGAGTGCCGAGAGAAAGAGCCGAGAGGAGAAGAAGTGGAAGAAGTTGCTACCATTCTTTGTTTTCTCCACAACCAAGTTAAATTCATTGAGGTATAATCTCTACCCATCTCTAAAGCATGAAATTTTAGCATATATCTCATCACATATCTCATACTTTACACAAGTAATTCAAACAATTAACTCAATCATCAATCGAACACCCGCCGTGGTTAATCGAAAACACGAAAGAACATAACTTGGTAATGAGAACTTATCTTGCGGGACGTTTCGGGGTGGTTAGGGTTAAGTTCGGGGCTGCCGGATAGCGATTCGGGGGGAGAGGCAGCCGGCAGTGGCGGCTGATTACTCTCAGCGGCTGGACCCCCACTGCGACGGCGGCGCTGGCTAGCTGGCTGGCGAAATTGGAGGAAGCCGGCGAACACAGCAGCGGCGATGGAGTGTGATGGCAGCAGTCTCGGCGGCGAGCTGGACGAACAGGCGACGGCAGCAACAATTTCCCCCACCGCCGAGGAGTAGCAGCAGCGACGACGCTCCTGGGCTGTCCGACCACCGACGGCTCGCTGCTGACGGCGACGGTGGCTGGCGAAGTCGGAGAAGGCGACGGGCTGGAGGGCTCGGATCTTCGGTCAATACAGAGAGAGAAACATAGGGGGATAGGGAGAGAAGATGAAATCGGTAGTGAGAGAGAGATATAGAGATGAGATGGTGATGGGGCTTTTGTTTTTTTTTTGTTGTTGGACTTTTGTTTTGGGGCCTTTTATTTTATTTGGAGGTTTTATTTTAAAGTTGGGCCTCTTTTAATTTATTTCGGGCTCCTTAATTGAATTGGAGATATAAGGTGGGGAAATAATTAAATGTTGGGCCGATAATTTAATCGTAAAGAATGATTTAATTAAATCCCGGAATATTTCGAAAGGCGAATAATATTATCCCAAGTACGAAATAAATATAATTGCGAAGAGAAATAGTGCGATAATTCAATTATGCTCTTAAATAATTTTTGGAAGTTTTTCGACGCCATGGAAAATACGAGGAGCCAACGGAGGAAAGAACGGGCGTAAGCAGCCGACCAACGTCGCACGTGACGCCTTGGGCGGCCGCCGAATAATAAAAAATGCACAAAAACCGAGAAAACGAAATAAAATACGGTAATTAGAGTGCATGCATTCTAAATGTCTTCGTTATTGAGATTGATGAGTACTTTATTTATTTTTTTGAAAAGGTGGTTTGCACGCTCTTTAAAGTCGGATCGAGAAGTTATAAAAGGAAATTTCTAAGCTATTGAGGTGGGTTGTATTACTTAAATTCCTTTATTTGCAATGATATGCATATGGCGAGATAAGGGTGGTTTAAATGTTATGTCATGCCGTATTTTATGTTTTTGAATTGCCTATCTGATTGTCTACTAGGATAATGTCCTACTAGACTTTGATGGTTAACGAATTCGGGTCTGACTAGGGAGTGAGTCCCTACTCAGACTAGTGCACTGATGGGGATCGTGAGCCGTCCTTTGTGGTCGGCCGGTCCAGTGATCGAGTTTGTGGCCACATTCTCGTTTCACATGATGGTTCAGATATGGTACATGATGGAGGATGATGAGGATATTTGTCTGCGCAAACACCTTTTTATGGAAATGATTTTAGTGTTTCTCGACATTTTAAAGTAAAACCCAAGTTTCACTCAACTGTGGCTTGACATAACTTTATTGGTGAAATGTATTTTGGGCATGAGTCCACTGAGTGCATCAAGTACTCAGCCCCTGCATATGTTTTCCCTATGTGCAGGTTGAGCGTGGACGGGAGACGGAGGATGTTGAGCATTGGACCGAGACCATATTCAATAAACGTTCTGGTTGCTATTGTGTCTTCATACATAGTCGTAGCTAACTCTCAAATGCTTCCGCTACATCAAGTTTTAGAACTCTGATGTTATCTTTATTCTGTTGGACTATTTTTCCTACGAATTCTGTTGCTTCGTTATTTCAGACTATAATTTGGTAATAAAGTTCATCTTTTGATCTACATATCGTACCCCTTGATTGTTTTCCCCTTTCTTCCCCGCTTCTTTATTCCCCCATTAGTCACGACTCACCGTACTTTCTATCCTTAGGAAGTGCGGTCGTGACAACAACTAAGACCATAATTGATGTCAGCGATGGTACAATTTGTCTTGATTATCATGGCGAAAAATTCACGTTCAACATTGATGAAGCCATGAAGAAGCCACTAGACATGGAGAATCTGCACTCTCTTGATGTAATTACGCCTTTAGTTCAGGAGTTCCTTGAAACTGAACTCCTACAAGAGCAACTTGAGGCTTCTGAATTGGATGATTCCATTGACAAAGAGGTTGCAAATTGGTGCGAGGCACTGGTGACACGCGACTTAACGGATGACGAAATTAATGAGGCTATTATGGGATTTGCCAAAAGCCAAGTTCAGCTGGATCAAGTGACTTAGCCCAACTGAACAGTTTAGAGGAACTGAGCAGTCTAGAAAAGTTACCCAACTTTGGGGAGCTTGCAGAAAAGAGTATGAAGAAGAACCCACTACCACAAGAGGCAATCTCACCCAAGAAGGAGTTGAAGACATTGCCCCCGGATCTGAAATATGCCTATCTAGGGAATGAAGAGACATTTCCGATAATCATCAACAACCGGTTTACCAAGGAACATGAAAAGGAATTGTTGGAAGTATTGAGACGGAATCAGAGGGCCATCGGATGGACTTTGTCAGATTTGGTGGGCATCATCCCAGACCTATGTATGCACCATATCCGACTAGAGGAGGGTGCCAAGGCTCATCGTGAGAACCAGAGGAAACTGAACCCCAAGATAAGAGAGGAGGTGCTTAAGGAAATCTTGAAACTATTAGCCCTGGGGATCATATACTTAATCCCAGATAGCAAATGGGTCAGTCCAGTCCATATGGTGCCAAAGAAATTAGGAATTCAAGTGGTGAAAAACGACAAGAATGAGTTGGTTCTCACAAGATTGGTGACAGGTTGGAGGATGTGCATCGATTATAGCAAGTTGAATGAAGCTACACGGAAGGATCATTTCCCGTTGCCCTTTATTAATCAGATGCTCAAGAGGCTAGCGGGTAAGCAATACTTTTGTTTCCTTGACGACTACAGTGGTTATTTTCAAATATATGTAGATCCAGAGGACAAAGAGAAGACGACCTTCACGTGCCCTTTCGGGACATATGCATACAGAAGGATGCCCTTCGGGTTGTGTAATGCGCCAAGAACTTTCCAACGATGCATGATGAGCATATTCTCGGACCTACTGGAGGAATGCATCGAAATTTTTATGGATGACTTCATAGTGTATGTGAATTCTTATCCTGCCTTGCTAATTTGGATCTAGTACTGAGGCGATGCCAAGAGAAGAACTTAGTGCTGAACTTTGAAAAATGCCATTTCATGGTACCCAAGGGGATCGTTTTAGGCCACGTCGTCTCTGAAAGGGAAATACAGGTTGATAAGGCGAAGGTGGATGTTATTTCGAAGCTGTCGTTTCCCACCAATCAAAAAGAAATACGAGGTTTTCTTGGCAATGCAGGATTCTACAGGAGATTTATTAAGGACATTGCCAAGATCGCACAACCATTAACTCACCTCCTGAAAAATGATGTTGAGTTTGTTTTTGATGAGAAATGCCAGCATGCCTTCCAACTCTTGAAAGATCGACTCGTCTCGGCCCCGATCATTAGAGTCCCAGACTGGAATCACCATTTTGAGGTGATCTGCGATGCAAGTGATTTCGCGGTTGGGGCAGTGTTGGGACAGAGGATAGAAGGGAAGTGCTATGTGATATTCTACGCCTCTAAGACGTTGAATCAAGCTCAGAAGAACTACGACACTAGGGGTGAGCAAAAAACCCAAAAACCAAATATCTTAACCGAACTAAACCGAAAATTTAAATTTCGGTTCGATTTTTTCCATTTTCGGTTCGGTTCCGTTTTAAAAATTTGAAAATTTCAGTTTTTCGGTTCGGTTCAGTTCAGGAAAAAAATCCGAAAAACCGTATTATATTATAATATATACTAAATATATATATGCTATTAATATAAAACTAAACCCTAGGAAATAATTACCCCAACACGCCACACCTTCCGCCTCCAACTCTTCTTCCTCCACTCCCTTCCATCTCCACTCTGCCTCCATCTCCAAACTCCAATCCTAAATCTCTCTACCTCCATGCCTCCAGCCGTGAGCCGTCCACCCAAGCTATCGCACTCGCCTTCAACTTCACGCCGTCACCGGAACCTCCACCATCCAGCCATTCACGCAGGCGACTCCAGATCTGGCATTTATCCCCTAAATGCTAAATCTATCTTTCCCTACCTTAGTAGAATGCTATGTTAAGCTAGAATGCTATGTATAATCAAAGTAAAACATATTGTGGAAATTTAAGAATTTTGTAATCGAAAATTATGGAAATTTAAGATTTCTGTTGATTAGTTTACTATTTAGTGCGTACTCATTTTGTGGAAATTGTGGAAAATTGTTGTTGATGAGTTTACTGTTTAACCATTTTCATTAGATTAGTTAACAATGAAATTTAATTTTTTTTGTATTTTAGATTGTGGTTGTTCTTGATGGATGATAATCAATTTTTCAATTTTTTTGGGTTTTAGCTTTTTTTAGTTTTTAAAAATCTTACAGAATTTCAGTTTTTCGGTTTTGTTCGGTTTTTACAATTCGGTTTTCAATTTTTCGAATTTCAGTTTTTCAGTTTTTCGGTTCGGTTTTAGTTTTCAATAAAATTCGGTTTTTCAATAAAATTTGGTAAAAAACCGAACCGAAACCCGAATGCACACCCCTCTACGACACTACAGAGAAAGAGATGCTGGCTATTGTGTACTCTTTTGAGAAGTTTCGTCCATATCTGTTAGGATCCAAGGTCATAGTGTACACCGATCACGCAGCTATCAAATACCTGCTAGCGAAGAAGGAATCAAAGGCCAGGCTGATCCCTTGGGTGTTACTGCTGCAAGAATTTCACTGGGAGGTAAGGGATAAAGCTGGGACAGAGAATAGAGTGGCAGACCACTTGAGCAGGATAAATCAAGGAGAGGATAAAGAAGATGTCCCTGATGCTTTTCCGGAGAAACACCTATATTGCGCCCAAGGATCGAATAACCTGATCAGTTGGAAGGATGCACTTGATGCAGCTGATCTAGTAGCCTTTTTAAATGAAGTAAGTAGAAGGCAAGCTGAACCCTGGTTCGCTGATATAACCAACTAGTTAGTAACAGGAGAACTACCTTCTACACCATAGGTGACAAGAGCCAATAAGTTAAAGATTAAGAGTGAAGCCAAGTACTACTTTTGGGATGACCCGTATTTGTGGAAAATGAGAAATGATCCTGGTTTGCTGATATAACCAACTAGTTAGTAACTGGAGAACTACCTTCTACACCAGAGGTGACAAGAGCCAATAAGTTAAAGATTAAGAGTGAAGCCAAGTACTACTTTTGGGATGACCCGTATTTGTGGAAAATGGGAAATGATCAGGTCATCAGGAGGTGCATTCTAGAGTGGGATTAGGAAGACATATTGGTTCATTGTAACTCTCTTGCCTATGGTGGTCATTTCGGTCCTAAGAAGACAGCGAGGAAGGTCCTAGATAGTGAATTCTATTGGCCAGATCTTCATAAGGAAGCCTATGAATTCTACATGAGGTGTAGCCGGTGTCAGTTAGCTGGTGGGATTTCTACCAAAGATGAGATGCCACAAGTACCCATCGTGGTATGTGAAATATTTGATGTATGGAGAATGGATTTTATGGGACATTTTCCTTCATCTTATAGGAACTCGGACATTCTAGTCGTAGTCGACTATGTGTCTAAGTGGGTGGAAGCCAAGGCAACAGTGACCTGTGAGACTCAGAAGGTCTCAAGGTTTCTGAAGTCCAATATATTCAGTAGGTATGGGATCCCTGGGGCTATTATCTCGGACCAAGGCACTCATTTTTGCAATCGCACAAAAGTCCCTCTAATGAAGAAGTATGGGGTGAACCACCGTCTGTCCAGTCCTTATCATCCACAAAGCAATGGTCAGGCTAAAATCTCAAACAGGGAGATTAAAAGCTTCATCGAAAAAACAGTGAGTCCTTCAAGGAAGGACTGGACAAATAGGCTGGACGATTCCTTGTGGGCTTATCGCACTACATACAAAACTCCAATCGGCATGTCACCATACAGACTGGTATTTGGGAAAATGTACCACCTCCCTATAGGCATTGAACATACAGCTTACTGGGCAGTCAAGGAAGTGAATATGTAGTCCAAGGTGTGTGCTGAAGAAAGGAAACTCCAACTACAAGAGTTGGAAGAACTCAGGCTTGAATCCTATGATGCGGCCATGTGGTACAAAGAGAAAACCAAGGTGTGGCATGATAAGAACCTGAGGACGAAAGAGCTGCACGTGGGGCAAAAAGTCTTGTTGTTCCAATCAAGACTTAAACTGATGCCTAGGAAGCTGAAATCAAAATGGATGGGAACATATACCATCACTGCCCTTCGAGCAAACGGAGCAGTGGAACTTCGAGGGAGTGATCCTAACTCTACCCCTTTCTTGGTTAATGGTCACAGGGTGAATCCATTTAGGGACAACTCAGAGGTGCGGATAGTGGAAGAAATTCCACTGCGCACACCTGATGTTCTCGCCTAAGTTGATTAACATGTAAATGTTCTGGGTGATCCACTTGATCAGTTGAACAAAGCATGTCGAAGCATGTATAGATCAAGTGAATCCCTAGAGCATTGACAAGGCTTGTACGTAGTTGTGAAGAGTGTTTTTTTTTAGTTTTTAAAATGAAACTCCTAACAAATTGAAAAAAGTTAAAATCTCAAAAAATATTTTCGGGAGTCTAAACCTAGCTGGATCAAGTTGCTTAAGCATTTAAATATGAAGGAGACCATTTCACGGAACTCTCTTAATCCAGCCAAGTCGAAACTCCCACTTTAACTAGGTAATTTTGTTTGTTGAAAGTGTCCTAAGTGCGGAAATGAAATGTGACCGGCACGTGTGAGAAAAAGGGGAAAATGTGGAGAATTTTGGGGGAAAACTGAAGGGTCTCTAATAGAATTGTGTAATTTGAACCTCCTGTACTCTACTCCCCCATCTACTCCCCTAATTTCTCACCACGGTTTTCTCTGTAGGTACCGGCGAAAGCAAGCCCTAGTTCCGCAATCCATCATAATCCACCGAAGAAAATGGAAGGACAGTCACAAAACGCCTTAGGAAGTACCCCCGCACCCATATCCGTCGAAAGTTCAAAACTCGTTCAGCAAGGAGTCGAAAGGGCGGGTACCGTTCCGACCAATACAGCACCGCAAGCCACTGGAAGCAATCAGCCAGCCACCGTCACACTCTCTATAGAGACATTAACGATGTTGATCCAGTCGCTAAAACCCGAAGTCAATGCTACTCATTTGCTAACTCAGGTTGGGATAATACCTACCCCCCACCTACCGGCGATGTCCAATCCTCGGTAATTTGCAGTGAGTGAACTAAGACGGCCGACGATTCCAAAAAAGCGGAGAGCACGAGAATGAGTGCAGCAGTGGAACAAAGAGAAGGGGTAGAGCACCAGCTACTAGATACAGGGAAACATACAGAGGAGCCCACCGTCCATCAAGAATATGCAGGTATGTCTGGACAATGATCTGCTCGGACGGATGATTACGTTCGACGACCCCCAGTTAACGAAGGAATGTGGAGCTAGGATTGGGCGAGGAAAGAAACCAAGGTCCGGGAGACGACTGAACCAAGAGGCCTTGGAGGAGCTAGAAGCAGTAGAAGAATTCATGGAGTTTATCAAGGGGATTGGTTTTGATTGTCTTTTGGTTCCGAGCTCACTAAAGATGCCAATAGAGTTGGCCCAGGAGTTCTTCACTTCATTCCATTTTACATACTCGACTGATGTAGGAGCCGAGTCTATCAGCTTCAGGCTATTTACAAGAGAAATGAGAATAAGCATCAGGGAGTGGTCGGTAAGGCTTGGCATGTACACTACGGACCAAGAGATTGAATGGTTTAAGAGAGACATTGGTCCTCCATGGGAAATCCCAGAATTCAGCGCGCAAGCTGCTTGGGTAGAATTGGTTCCGAGGGGCACTAAGGCTTACCAACCAACAGTATCTACAGCTGATTGCTTCAGGAACCCCATCCTCCGCCTAGCTCAAGTCTTTGTGGGCGCCAATCTGCTATGCCAAGCCAACATGCCTCCTCCGTCACAGAAGCCGAGTTGTACTTTATGTGGTGTATGATGAAGAAAAGGGAGGTTCACTTAGGCTATTAGCTTGCCCGCACTTGTCAGTCGATCTCTAGTCGGGCTGCCTGAAATCTGAATGGCTGTCATATTCTCGGAGCCATCTTCAAGAACTGTGTAGAGATGACCATCGTAGAAAGGATACCCAGGTTTTCTTATTGCCCTCAACCCGAGTTGTTTGGTGATCAATTCCTCTTGAATGTCGGCGTCCTGGTTAAAAAGGGTGGTGTTCTTAACTTTTACGAAGTGACTAAGCCAAGTTCACAACCGGTGGAATCTGTCAAGAAGAACAATAAGAAGAAGCAGGTGGAGGTAGTTGTGGCTCAGAAGGAGAAAGAGACTAGAGCACCAACTAAGATAGCCACATACACTCTGCAAACACAAGATCAAACTGTTGTGCCTTCTACATTCGCTGCACCTGAGGTGTCCCCTGGACATGCCAGTCTTGTGGAGCTCATAGGACAACTGGGTGAGTGGAGAGCCAGAATGGAGGGGCTGGTTGAAAGAATAGCCCTGAGTTCCAAATCCCAGATGCGACTGAGTATGTTAGAACGTCGGTCATCGAGAGAAGTAATCCCACCGAGGCAGAGGGCTCCTCAACATGCTACCCAAGGTGTAAGCAGCAGGCGACCGATTGGAAGAGTTGATTCCCACCCCAGAACAACTGACTCCAGACAGGATCAGCCAAGAAGATGAACCCCCCCTCCCTGATGACCAAGTAATTTACGTGTTTTAGTTTCTGTATGTATGTGTGTGTCTGTTTGTCTTCTTCACACTTAGCCTGGTGCCAAGTCTAAGTGTGAGAAGTTTGTTTCATGTTTATATGTTTTCTTGGATTGATGTGTTACCTTCTCCCATTTAGCCCGATGCTCGGTCTAAGTGTGAGAAGTTTTTCTCTATCATTAGGTTTTTTTATGTGTTTAGAGTGTTTTTGGGTGCAGCACTACTACTCTGTTTCACTTTATCTAGCTAGCTTGAGGGCAACCTAAGATAAAGTGAGAGGGGGGAGTAGTGTGGAGTATTTGGACATATACATGACTTGACTTATCCATGTCACCTTTCCTACCTGTTTAAATCATCTGAGTCAATTAAGCAAAGCATGTCAATTCTGTCAGTGTTTGTCCAAAATTTGTTAAGAAAACATGAATGAGCTGGCGATAATAGAAGGCATAAAACCCTTAGCGAGAGTGAATGAAGGAGAAAATGCATGTTGATCTGTGAGACCCCTCCTTCTTAAAATAAATCATAGTCAGTCTAGATGAAGTGAGAACCATGGAAGAGCCCAAATTTTAGCCAATTGTGATGCCCTCTAAAAGTGAGTTATAAGCCAGAGTAGAACACTTTCTACTGAATTGAAAAAAAAAATAGAGTGGTTGTCACTTGATGCTTAGAGGGAAATGACATAAGCTAGTAAGTACTAAAGGCAATAGGAAGTAACAAGTTGGGCCTTTTCCTTTTCGAACCAGAAAAAACCCGCCTCGTCGAAAAGGCACCCCTTGGTTACCCCATTTCGAGCCTACATTTCGAATGCATTCTCCTTTGAAACCATGAGCCTTCATGCTATGTGAGTTAGGGGATAGAACGGAACAGTTAACCAGCTGAGGATAAAAAGGAAAAGTTACAGCCAAGCGGGTAGAACAAAAAAATAGAAAAAGAAACAAAATTAGAAAATGGGCAGGGAGAATGTATAACCTGACCCACACACAAAAAAAAGAAAAGGAAAATAAGGGCAGGAGAAAGTGTAACCTGACCCAAAAAAATGCGTAGTTGATAGGTAAGGCAGGAAAAGAATGTAACCTGTCCCTGTGAAAAGGTTAGATGAATATGGTCACAATGGCCAAAGGATAGTGTTTATGTGGGAAAGATTGAAGATGTAATAGGGAGGTTGCTCCAGTTTTGTTCCTAAGTTCACATGTCCTTCGTTGCTGTGAAGAATTTTATGAACTTAGAACCCCTAGGATCCTTACCTATTTACAACATGACCCTTAGCCCCGTTACAACCCTAAGAAAGACCTTAAGGAACTAGTCTATGCCTATGGAACTCAAACATCAGTGGTGTGGCAAAATGAATGATAGAACGGTCCAAACATCTCTGGTGAGGAATGAGTGACCGAGTGAATCCAACAGTTGGCTAGAGTAGGGGGCTATCTTGACGAATTGATACGCTGATCAAACTAAGAAAATGGGAGGGGGGAATTGGAGACTGCAGAATATTTGGAATGACCTTAAGCTTGTGAGGAATATTGCCAGTTTCAAACATGGAGATATAACTGTTTGTTTAAGTGTTTAAGTATTGTTTTTAGTCAGTATTATATCTGTGAGTGTGTTTGTTTTAGAAGTCGGTCAAAGACCCATGCATGTAGCTTGCTCATTTTCTTGTTGTTCTTTCATACTTGAGGACAAGCATGGTTTCAGTGTGAGCAGTTTGATAGGGCTCGTTACAAGCATGGCTTTGTAGGGTTTATTGCACTAACATGGCTGATAATGTGCGAAAAGAATGGTGAATTTGAGTGTGCATGGGCTATAAAGTGTAAAAGCGGCAAATGCAGGATCGACATGATCAACTCGATAAAGGAGTGAAAAATGGCCATAAATGGAGCTAGGTTGATCAGTTGTGTACAAGCAGCGAAACCACATCGAGTTATGAGTCACAGGAGTGAGAAGAAAAGATGTCATCTCAAGGGCATAAATGTCAAGATAGGATGAGCTTAACCTTGGAATTTGGGCCCAACATCATCCTATAAATAGCAAGGAGAATGCATGCGAAAGAGAGTTCTTTTCTGGGTCCAGTATCACCTCAGTCACTACACAATCCTCTCTTACATTTTCAAGCATGGAGCACGGGAGCTAGGAGTCATCGGAGCCACAGTTCTACTTCAACCTTCCTCTCTTCATCCTCATTAGGGAAGAAGATACGTAGATCTGCCTAAGAAGCCATCGTAGTTTGTTTTTCTTTAAAACCCCGAGGGGTCGAAACAATTGTTGCTTAGTTTTGGTTCATGTTTCCTTCCGAATTTTAGTTGTTGTTTTGTTTAGTCTCTACTCTGTGATCGATCTTCTGAATTTGAGCTTTGGAATTCTGTTTTGTTTGTTGAAAAACGTTTGTGAAATGGAATTTTCAATGCAAGCTGATTTGGATCTGGTGTTCTCTGTTGTGTTTCTTTGTTTAGTTTAGTTCTGTTCTAATTTGGAACTTAGCTCTGCTCAACTCAGTGATTGATGTTTAGATCTGAAGTTAGGATGAAGTATGTGATGCATGTTGGGTTGGATTCGGTGATTTCGGAGTAGGATCTTGTTTGGATTACCTCAGTTGCTCTGTCTTTCGATTTTTCGTAGTTAGCTCTAAGTTTCACTTCATTAAATAGCATGAGTTTAGGATAGATACCTTAGATTCGTTTTCTCTTGGGTTAAATCGCATGGATTCGTGTTTTGATTTGTTTGTTCCTCGCTTTAATGTCATATGCTCTGCTTTCCTCAGCCTTGATGTTTGTTTTTAGATGCTTAGTGAAGAAGAAGGTCATAGTTCGTTAGGATCACAGTCTCTGTCACCTTTTCGTTGTTTGGAGCTTTTTTGTAGTGCGCTTCTCTTTCAGTGGTCCCCGCTGTTATGTTCACGTGTGGTTTATATCTGAGTTGATCAGTTCAAGTTATGCTATTTCATGTTGATAGTTTAGTTGATCAGGTTATTTTATTGCTTGACTAATTTTAGCTAACCCACAGTAGTGAAGCGTGGCCGCAGCCAATCCCCCAACATGTCTCATACACAACTCAACAAGCCTCTGTCCCTATGGGATTCGACTATTACTTCCCTTTACTAGTCTATAGTATTGAAGGCCCTAAGACTCTCCATTTTCATAACCAACGACTGGATAGTTGCTTAGTTGATCCCTTCATCATTGACTTGATCAGTTGAGCAGTATCGACATACTAAAAATCTGTTATGTGAACTAGAGTCATTAGGTTGAAGGAAACCTCTCGCGTTCCTTCACTGATTATGCGATTAATCAATTCACATGTTAAGTAGATAATTGCATGCTTGAACGCAAATAATTTATGCTCAAAGAAATTAAATCCTAAACATGAATACTACGGTTTAGAGTTACCGATTTGATTCTCCAAAGAATCGTCGATTGCTTGCACCTTCTCCACGATGATCTTCAATACTAGACCACGCATCTTCTGACTGATTCCTGAATTGTATTCCGATATCAGGGTGGGTTGATCTTATCAAAATACTAGGACTCGAATAAAGAAGACAAAACTTTCGCACAGAGGAGGAGCTGAAAAACTCACGGAGGAGAAATCATAAGAAAAAATCGTCCTCTACTCTATTTAGGAGTGGACGAAATTTTCCATATCAAAATTAATTAATTTATGTCTCCATTATTCTCGTATTTATAATAGTACATATTGGCCTCAGTCAAGGATCTATGGAACGTTTTTTAATATGGCTACCCCCAATTAGCTTTTTACTAATTAAATTGAACTCACAATTTATTATAAGCTTATATTGGAATATTACGAGCAGCCACTACAGAAGTATTATTGCACTGCCCATCCAAATCTAAAATAATAAGTAATCCGGGCTTCCGTTTTGTTTGTCATTTATTTTCCGTGCATAAGATAGAAATATCCATTAATTAATTAGTATCTGCTATAGACTTAATTAATTAACATCTTTTAATTCGAAGAGTGGACTTAGCATGAAATACTTATTTATTATTCATGGAATAATTAATTTCCAACTGCCAGTTTCTGAATAATAAAACATTGTTCGAGCTCCTCTTGAGGACATTATCAAACCAGACTCACCAGGCGTGCGATTCAACATAATAGCAATCATATCACCGCAAGATATTAATCACCATTTACCAATATATCATGATTATTGGGTTGCGAAAAACCAGCACCATTTGATAAGTCAAAGTAGTGCATAATTGATACCGTATGTTCAATGCTAGTTGTTTATCAAGACCTAGTCTTCCAATAGATAGCATGAAGACATGTCTTGCTGTTAGATCCGTTCAGTGCTATACCACACCAATGTCATCTTATTTCAGTAAGGCTTAGAAATATCGGACTGACATTGCAACCTTTCACGATAGGTAGTCTAAGCCTATCTGGGTTGTGAAATTCTTCTTTTTCTTTTGCAAAGCATTGCACAGAACCGACCGTGTTACCTTAAAGTGGATGACGCCCACAACTGGTCTACTAAGAAAAAGACTTAGACTTTGTTTACTTCTTATTCATTTAAATGTTTGTAAAACATCTTATAAATGTGAAAGCAAACACAATGTAATAATGATAGTGATTCTATTCGTGCGTAACTGCTCGAATAATACCGAATCGGGTTAAAAGTGGATTGTAGAGTTTTTCGTATACAAGCAAGATTTTATTCGTGCTCATTCGTGCTCGAAACATGCTTTTCAGCATACCAAACCTAACAATCTCCCACATATACTCAAAACATGATTTCGAGTATACCCCACTGCCAAAAACTCTCCCACTTATACTCAAAGCAGAACTTGGTGCTAGATATATCGAACTACCATTCATTTCCCATCATGTTTGAAACATGTTGCCACAAAGGCATTTTCTATGAAAAAAATCTGCTTGGTTGTTCTTTGATCATATCTTTGCCACCACTATGTCTTTGCTTCGTACTTGATCTTGAATTAATTTCATCTCTCTATGTGATTTCTTAGCTTATGATCTCGTGTGTCCCTTGAGTTAGCCTTCGCTAGAGTAATTAAAAATAATACTCATAGGCATACTCAAACTTACGATCAAAGCTGTTAGGAAGATACTCCTAAGGTAAACACATGTTCAGAGGATGACTCACTCGATCACTGATTAGTCATAAGACTAAGTCATTGTAACCCCAAGGACATTACATGAATGACTGGTAAACTAGAATATAGTGATTAGTCTTTCTCAAGCACTATGGTATATTCTTTACCTCAATCAAAGTCATTCACCATGGTTAATATGATATACATTTGCTATGCATAAGCACAACTAATATCAAACTAAGTACACATCATAGCACACATGAGACATCTATCTTTAAAACTAGTCTCATAATTCTTGATCTCACTAAGCGTCAAACGACACTTGACTAGAGACAAGACAATTCTATCTTGAAAGGTATAAACCTTTTCATGGAATTTTTAATGCTAAAATGTTCCAAGCAATGTATAGATATAGGATTCCTAAGAGAATCTTAACATTCTTTCTAGCAATCTTTAAAGAGCGTAGATGCTGAGAATGTAATTAGTTTCTCTCAAATCCTTTATCTTAAACTGGGCAGACAACCAGTTTCCTACGCTAGATGCCAATCTTAGTTGTTTGCAACTATGTAGATTTCATCATCGTAGAATACCATTAATACCATATTTAATGCATTTTCAACTTCCTTTTGCTTATAGCACTCTTAAGGGCACAACTCAAATTTCAAACATTTGACAATTTTGTTAAAACACATATATTCTGACTTAGATGCTTGCCTAAGATCACAAAGGTCTCTATAAGCTTCTAATCATGTGTTTCTGACCCTTCATTATATACCCATTAGGATGTTCTATGTAGATGATCTCCCCAGGACTTCTATTTATAGATGGCTGTCTTGACAATTTCAAATACATACATTCTAATTTATGTAAGTTCTAATAGACGATAGGATCAAATAAATCTAGGCATAACGATAGTGAGAAAAACGTTCTCATTGGGTATAGCCCGTTGTCATTGTCTAGCCCTTTTGAGATCCACATTTACACTTGCAAATTTACTAGCTCCCACTAACTGACACAACCTATAGGTAGTATTTGCAAGTCTTGTAAAAATATGTTGTCTATATTAGATTGTAGTTTGGAATCTTTCACCTTTTCAAGGATGAATATCCAAATAAACCAATGCTAAATTGTAGTTAAAGGGATTATGCTCAAGTTAATCTAAGACTGAGTCTTACGACACTCTTAAACCCATGAACTTGTTATGTTCCTTAGGAACGCTCCTACTACGATATGGTTCTTACAATCTCAGGTACTGAAGTTGATCTTATTATTGCACAAGTTTCTAATGTTATGCCTTCTTGGTAATGTGGAAAATCCGATATCTCTCTGTATCTTGAGAGTTATCACGCTGTTAGGCTTTTAGTTCATTTCTTGATCTTCATACAAGAATTCTATCTTTTAAGATTACAGAACTTATAATCTTTTATCATTTGGGGTAACCTTAAAACATACCTCAGTACTCAACTCCAATTACTTGGACACCTTTCCACCACGTGTTGGAACAACATTACACCTTGAGATATGTTAGACTAGAGTCGCTCTAGTCCACAACTCGTGTTTTGTAGAATGTACTGATGTTGGTAGTTTCTTTAAGGTGTTGCTCATTATCTCTAACGCTTATCCCACCAATTATAAGATTTTAATTAGTACAACTCATCACTTAATTAAACTTGTCTTAAAAAGACTTTGATTCCTTGTTATCCCATTCTTAAGAAGAATGCTTGGATTCGTCAATGGAGATTAGACTCCCACTACTGATCATAACCCTTCGCTCGTCTCCTTATGGTGTAAACCATTAAGGCTCGCTAGTCTTTCTATGTTGCATTTCTGCAAGTCTGAATCTCTTGAAAATTCAAATGACTCTAACTTACAGTGCATCAAACAGATATTCTCAACTTTCAAGCTATTTAACAAAATGTTAAAATCTTGATAGTTTAGACCAGTTTGAATAATTACTAAGTATTACTAAGTATTCAAGATTGAGAGCCATAAATACTTTATTATCCATTGTTTTAAGAAGTTGATGTGTTGTTTAATACTCAATCTTGTTGCACTTATATTGTTTTAATAATGTGATGTCTAAGCATCAACCATAAAACCATAATTGAGCATTAATAGCTCCCACTGCAACAAATGTCTAACTGGATCAAGATCTCTTACTTAGAAGTTGCATTGTCACGTAAGTCATTGTCCTTCTTTAAAGAGGTCAATCCAACTTACAAAGCATCTTCACTTCGCTTTTTAACAAACATTGATGACAATTCAGGCTCCCTGATTTCCATATCTAATCTTTTGTTCAAGTGAACTAGGACTTAGGAAAAGTGCAGCCTTTATGAATTGGTCATCTATCATGTTACTTTCCTCTAATATTAGTATAACGACTATTATTCTGAAGGTTTTCTACTTTTCAGTTAAACCTTCTTGTAGTCATTTCTTATTACTTTAGGCGATGACTTAAGTCAGAAAACTAGTTGAGTGATCAAAGGATTCCTCAAAACATTCTGTTACTACAGGATATTCTAATCAAATCATCTTGACAGATTCTATTGATATCCATCTTTCATCGTCATTAACCAAGACTTGTCTCACTACTTGAAGGAAAATAGCTTGACCTTATTCCTTAAAGAACTTGTCAAGTACATGCATAATGCATTCTCGAACATTCTTCGCGGAATTATGTCGAGGAAATGGAGGACATGAATCATTGAGTAGAAACTCCAAGTTTTCAGCGATGAGAATCTTATCCATTTACGTTTCCAGTCTACATAATTTTTGCTTTCGAGTTTATTTTCTTTAAATCCGCAAACAAAATATTGAATGACATAATGAATATTTGGCAAATTAACTTATTATCACATACTTATGTTCAATACATAATCACAAATAACCACAAAATAATTATGTATCTTGCAACTATAAAATCGAAAACAGGTACCCTCCATAAGAGGTCAATACTCATTTACAACTTTAACATTTTTACTGGTCACAACACCGACGAATAGTCCAGAGACCACACAATGGCATGGCAGCCTAATGTTTCCTAAGCACGACCATCAGATTTCGCATTACAGAATTTTATTTCTACAACACACTCCAATAACAATGTTCATGTGCTGATAATAAAATCAAGTTATCTAATAAATTCTGTTTGAACATCTGAAACATGCAATTTCTTAAGATTATTGTCCCCACATAATGAAAGCGATAATATTAGAAATCACTTTCTAGCCCATACTATTTATTATTGAGAAGTTTGTCCCTATGAACTTGCTATTTCGTAGGATTATTGTCCCCACATAATGGGTGGCGATAATATTAGAAACTAGCTTCATAAATTGACAAAGCAATCGATGGAGACCGTATACAACGCATTTGTTGTAATTATCACTTAGATATTTTATATGGTTTTTGCATAATCATCACATAAGCAGATAAAGCAGATAATCCACTTAAAATAGATAAACACCAAATAAACAGATAAATCCATTTAAAGCATGGTATTTAAAACACATGATAATTATCGACAATTATTTAATCTAGTTAAGGGAGATACAATTAAATAATTAAGTTTTATCTTGGATAATAATTATCCACATTCACTTAGAATTTATCGAGATAAAGTTAACTATCTAAATCCATTTAGGATTATTCTTGATTTTATTTCGATAAAATCAGATCCTACAATTCAAGATAACGTTGATCTAGGAGTATCATTATTTAAATCGTACTAGGATATTACTAGATAGAAACAATTCCACCATAATTCATAAGATAAAAATAAAATCCTATCAACCAAGATTTATATCAATCTCAATTCTATTTAGAATAGACATCATGGATATATCAAACATTACATAGGATTTCTTATATAAATAAATTTATCTAAATCCAATTAAATAAGAATTTTCTTATATATTATTCATATCCTAATCTATCTAGGATATAAGCCAAAAGATAAGGATAACTTGGATTAATACTTATTTTAATCCATCTAGAATTTGTCTTAATAGAATGAAATCTATTCGAATCCATAGGATAAAAATAAAATAATATAAATATTATTCAAATCTATCTAGGATCAATCTAGGATTAAATCCATATAAATCTATAAGATAAGAATAAAATATTATTCTATGACTATTTAAATCCATTTAGAATTTATATATGAATAAATCCATAAAAACTCATAGGATGAGAATAAAGAATTATATTATTATCATCCAAATCCATCTAGAACTCATGAATAAATTCATATAAATTCGTAGGATAAGAATAAAATAATATTATCATTATCTAAATCCAACTAGGATTCTTCTAGGAATAAATCCATACAAATACATAGGATATGGATAAAAATTAGATTGTCATTTTCCTAATTTAACTAGAATTCATCTAGGAATAAAATCCATATAAATCCATAAAATAAGGAAAGAATCTAATTAATCCATAATTTAATTCAAAAATCAAATCTCATATAATATATAAAATCCACAAGATATATTCAAATCTTAATTCTAAATTAATCTTGAATTATTTCCAAAATTAATTCCAAGGGTTAGGAAACTCTAATCATTTTTGGAAAGAGATGTCACGGGAGGAGGCAATGCAACGTCGCGCGGGTGGAACCCGCCCAAGCGTGTCGCGCATAGGACGAATCCCTAAATTCATCTGGAGGACGCGGCTGTTTTCCGACGTCGATGCTGCTGCGTCGTCTCTGACGCTGCTGCGGCATCGTCGTCGCTACTCCAGCGTCTCCTCCGACAGCCCGCCCAGTACCACGAAGAAATTGAATCCATGCAGATGAACGAGTGGTTTTAAAGGGCAATGATGCCGATCATCCCTCTGTCGGACTCCCAGTACTCGGCAGCCGCTTCCTCGTCGCCATGGACGCTACTTTCCGATCGCCGCTGCTGCCCAGTGGTTTCCGACGTACGCATACCGCCGCAAGGGACTGCTGTCCTCCTCGTCTCAGCGGTTGTTGCTGCCCAAAACTCCTTAGGTCACAGTTGCCGGGGTAGGCCAGTTTGCTGAACTGCCCAGCCATCCATCTATTTGCCGCCGCGATTTGAATGCCGTGATTCCCAAGTCGCAAATTCTATTCACACAATACGTATAAAAATTGCATTCCAAGAAATCACAAATTGAAACATTGTAATCATTATATGGATGTAATGATCACATGAATTAAATGCTAAACAAAGTCAAAGCTTCATAACTATTTATAAAAGTTACATATTGGCCTAGTCATGGATCTATGCAAGGTTTTGGATATGGTCTCCCCCAATTAGCTTTTTACTAATTAAATTGAACTCACAATTTAATACAAGCTTATATTGGAATATTATGAGCAGCCACTACAGAAGTAATATTGCACTGCCCATCCAAATCCGAAATTATAAGTAATCCGGGCTTCCGTTTTGTTTGTTGTTTATTTCTCGTGCTTAAAATAGAAATGTCGATTAATTAATTAGTGCTTGCTATAGACTTAATTAATTAACATCTTTTAATTCCAAGAGTGGACTTAGCAAGAAACACTTATTTTTTATTCATGGAATAATTAAATTCCAACTGGTCAGTTTCCGAATAATAAAATATTGTTCGAGCTCCCCTTGAGGACATTATCAAACCAGACTCACCAGGGGCGCGATTCAATATTATAGCAATCCTAGCACCGCTAGATATTAATCACCACTACCCAATATATCAGGATTATTGGGTTGCGAAAAACCCGCACCATTTGATAAGTCAAAGTAGTGCATAATCAATACCAAATGCTCAATGGTAACGTATGTTGATTAAGAAATAGTTGTTTATCAAGATCTAGTCTTGCAGTAGATAGCATGAAGGCATGTCTTACTGTTAGATCCGTTCAGTGCTATACCACACCAATGTCATCTTATTTCAGTAAGGCTTAGAAATATCGGACTGACATTGCAACCTTTCACGATAAGTAGTCTAAGCCTATCTAGGTTGTAAAATTTTTCTTTTTCTTTTGCAAAGCATTGCATAAAACTGACCGTGTTACCTTAAAGTGGACGACGCCCACAACCGGTCTACTAAGCAAAAAACTTAGACTTTGTTTACTTCTTGTGCATTTAAATGTTTGTAAAACATCTTATAAATGTGAAAGCAAACACAATGTAATAATGATGGTGATTCTATTCGTGCGTAACTGCTCGAATAATACCGAATCGGGTTAAAAGTGGATTGTAGAGTTTTTCGTATACAAGCAAGATTCTATTCGTACTCATTCGTGCTCGAAATATGCTTTCCAATATACCAAACCTAACAATCAGTAGACTCATTTTCTATTATAAAACCAATATATTAAATGTCACATTCTGTTAATTATGGAGCCTAAAATATCTCCTACCATGTTTAGGATTTGTTTCCTTGAAGTATATTTCCTTGTGATAGATTTATTCCTTAAAAGATATTTCCTTATGGAATATGTTACTTATAAATAGAGGTGCTCCCTCATTGTTAAATCATCCTGAAATTATATAGTGAAATCCCTAGCTTGGCATCGCCCCCAGACGTAGATACACATTGTATCGAACTGGGTAAACAACTTCTTGTGTTCATTCTCTTTCATATTCGTGATTGTCTGTGTTTATTTCCCAACAACTGGTATCAGAGCCTAGGGTTTAAGAGGCAGAAATCACGATGGGGATCGACGAGAAAATTGCTGTAGAGAAGTTCGATGGATCTGATTTCGGATTTTGGAAGATGCAGATTGAGGATTACCTGTACGGTAAAGATCTCTGGAAGCCTTTAAAAACCAAACCCGAAAAGATGGAACATGAGGAGTGGGAGCTGCTGGACAGAAAAGCGATGAGCGCGATTAGGCTATCGTTGTCCAAGGATGTGGCTTATCACACGACTGCAGCAAAGTCGACAAAGGAGATGATAAAGATCTTGGAGGACATGTATCAGAAACCATCAACGGCAAACAAGGTACATCTGATTAGACGATTGTTTAATTTTAGAATGCAAGAGGGAAAGCTGGTGCAACAATATCTCAACGAGTTCAACATGATTACTTCGCAACTGAACTCGGTTAATATAAAATTCGATGATGAAATTCGTGTGCTGATTTTGCTATCGTCTCTGCCTGAGAGTTGGGCTGGCACAGTGACAGCAGTTACTGCTGCAGAGACAAAACTAACAGTTGACAGAGTAAGAGATTTGATGATTGGTGAGGAAGTTCGCCGGAGAGAATCAGGATCTTCTACTTCGGGATCAGCACTGAATACAGAACAGAGAGGCAGATCGAAGGGAAAGCAAAATCGTGGAAGATCAAATTCATGAGGAAGGAGTCAATCCAAGAAGGATTTGGATAAAGTTAAATGCTGGAATTGTGATGAGTTTGGGCATTTTAGAAATCAATGTGAGGCACCGAAGAAGTATAAGAATAAGGATCAGAAGGACAAGAAGACAGCAAACGCTACCATGTCTGATGACGATGGCGAGGCGTTGGTCTTGAGCGTCAGTAGTCCGATGGAATCGTGGGTATTGGATTCTGGGGCGTCGTTTCCCTCCTGCAGCAATGTGGAGATAATGGAAGACTACGTTTCTGGCAATTTTGGGAAGGTACATCTGGCTGATGACGAGCCCTTAGATATCATGGGAAAGGGAAACGTGAAGGTAGTGACGTCCAATGGATCCGTAATAAAACTGAACGGAGTCAGACACATTCCTGGATTGCAGAGAAGTTTGATTTCGATTGGGCAGCTTGATGCAGAAGGGTACACCGTGACGTTTGGCTGCAACAATTGGAAGATTACCAAGGGAGCTATGATAGTAGCTTGAGGTAAGAAGGAGGGTACGTTGTATACCACAACTAACTCCAAAGATTGCATTGATATTGCAAGTGAGGCAAATAATGCAGATTTGTGGCACTGTCGTCTTGGCCACATGAGCGAGAAAGGGATGAAGATAATGTGCTCAAGAGGTTTACTGCCTGGCTTGAAAACTGTTGAAGTTGGCCTGTGCGAGGATTGCGTGTTTGGGAAACAGAAAAGGGTGAGTTTCTCAAGAGGAGGCAGAAAATTGAAGACACAAAAGTTGGAGATGGTCCACACTGATCTATGGGGACCAGCACCTGTGAAGTCCCTAGGAGGCTCTGAATATTATATGACTTTCATCGACGACTCTACTCGAAAGTTATGGGTTTATTTTCTGAAGAGTAAATCCGATGCGTTTGACGCTTTCAGGAAATGGAAAGCCCTTGTTGAAACTGAAACCGGGATGAAGGTGAAGTGTCTAAGATCCGATAATGGAGGAGAATATGAACTAGCAAAGTTCAAGGAATTCTGCGCCGAGAATGGAATCCGCATGGAGAAAACTGTGAAAGGAACTCCACAACAGAATGGAATCGCAGAGGGCATGAACAGAACGTTGAATGAGCGAGCAAGATGCATGAGGTTGAAAAGTGGATTGCCAAAGAGTTTTTGGGCAGATGCAGTCAACACAGCTGCATTCCTAATTAATAGAGGTCCATCAGTTCCCTTGGAGTTTCGGATACCCGAGGAGGTTTGGACAGGAAAAGAGGTAAATCTATCTTTCCTACGCATCTTTGGTTGTGTTGCTTATGCTCATGTTAGTTCCGTTGAGAGAAGTAAGTTGGATGTTAAATCTATTAAGTGTACGTTCATTAGTTATGGAGGCAATGAGTTCGGTTATAAACTCTGGGATGAGCAGAACCGTAAGGTTATTCGCAGTAGAGATGTCATCTTCAATGAACAGGTATTGTACAAGGATAGATTGGAGGCGTCAAGTCCCAGCAGTTCTGAGCCACAAGTGGTCGAGCTAGACATCTCAAACTCGAGTGGGAGCAAGGAGAGTCAGAATGCTGAAGAGGTGCTTGAAGAAGAACCAAGCACTCCACCACCGACTATTCCGCTGCCTAAATCGACTAGAGAGCGACGTGCACCTGATAGGTACTCGCCCTCTAATTTCTATTTGTTACTTACTGATGGTGGTGAGCCCGAGTGTTATGCAGAGGCAGGAGAAGGCCCTGATAAACGAAGGTGGAAAATTGCCATGGATGACGAGTTTGCCTCTCTTCTCCTAAATGGCACATGGGAGCTTGTGGAACTTCCTAAAGGGAAAAAGGCATTGCATTGCAAGTGGGTCTATCGAATCAAAGGTAAAGCTGATGGTAGCAAGCGCTACAAGGCTAGGCTGGTTGTCAAGGTATTTGAGCAACGATACGTGTTGAGTATGGTAGTTGCAGAAAATCTATTGTTACATCAGATGGATGTAAAGACGGCATTCTTTCATGGTGATTTGGAGGATGAGTTGTACATGACACAGCCTGAAGGATTCATAGTAAAAGGAATGGAAAACCTTGTATGCAAGTTGAAGAAGAGCTTGTATGGTTTAAAGCAAGCTCCAAAGCAGTGGTACAAGAAGTTTGATGGATTCATGATGGAGATTGGCTATAAAAGATGCTACGCTGACCATTGTTGTTACTACAAGAGGTTTGACAAGAGCTATCTTATTCTGTTATTATATGTTGATGATATGTTGATCGCGGGAGGTGATCAAAAGGAGATGGATAAGTTGAAAAGGCAATTGTCTGAACGATTCTCCATGAAAGATCTTGGAGAGGCTAATCAAATTTTGGGCATGAGAATCGAGCGTGACAAGGCGGCAGGAAAATTGTATCTTTCGCAAGCTGCTTACATTGGTAAGGTTTTGGAAAGATTCAACATGGATAATTCGAAGCCAGTAAGTGTGCCTTTGGGCAGTCACTTTAAGCTGTCGAAGAAGGAGTCGCCGAGTACAAAAGAAGAACGTGCTGAAATGAAGAAAATTCCTTATGCTTCAGCAATTGGCAGTATTATGTATGCAATGGTGTGTACGAGGCCTGATATTGCACAAGTAGTGGGAGTAGTGAGTCGGTTCATGGGTGATCCGGGCAAGCAACATTGGGAAGCAGTTAAATGGATCCTTCGATACTTGAGAGGTACTACAGAAAGCGTCTTATGTTTCAATTGCAAGAATGTCGAGCTGGCAGGTTATGTGGATGCAGACTTGGCGTCCAATGATCTTGATGGGAGAAGAAGCACAACCGGGTATGTATTTACTTATGGTGGTACTGCTATTTCATGGACTTCTAAGTTGCAGAAGACTGTTGCTTTGTCTACTCGGAGGCTGAATATGTAGCTGCGACAGAGGCAAGCAAGGAGATGGTGTGGTTGCAGAGTTTCTTAGATGAACTTGGGAAGGAGAACAAGAGTAGCATACTCTACAGTGATAGTCAGAGTGCTATTTTCTTGGCGAAGAATCCAGTGTTTCATTCTAGGACAAAGCATGTGGAGTTGAAATATCATTACATCCGACATCTAGTGGAGATGAAAATCCTGCAACTTGTGAAGATACTTGGAAGTGAGAATCCTGCAGACATGTTTACTAAGGTGGTGACCTTAGAGAAATTGAAGCTATGCATAGCTTCAATTGGCCTTGGAACTTGAAGAGAAGGTTAGGCGATGCTAAGCGGATGAAGGGATGAGATCACGAGGAAATGGTTGTTTAGGAGTTGTTAGTCTCCAAGTGGGAGATTGTTAATTATGGAGCCTAAAATATCTCCTACCATGTTTAGGATTTGTTTCCTTGAAGTATATTTCCTTGTGATAGATTTATTCCTTAAAAGATATTTCCTTATGGAATATGTTTCCTAGTTTGACTAGAATTAGGGCTATCTAGTTACTTATAAATAGAGGTGCTCCCTCATTGTTAAATCATCCTGAAATTATATAGTGAAATCCCTGGCTTGGCATCGCCCCCAGACGTAGATACACATTGTATCGAACTGGGTAAACAACTTCTTGTGTTCATTCTCTTTCATATTCGTGATTGCCTGTGTTTATTTCCCAACACATTCCACTAACTTTTTCAATCCACTTTCCTTCACCTTTCTCACAACCTTTCTCTTTAGAGGGGGGGACGAAAATTGGGAGCAATAATAATTGTTATTTCTGTCTTCTTTATTCTCCTATTTATATTAAGTCACATATTGGGCCTAGTCAGGGATCTAAAGAAGAATTTGGACATGGCCTCACCCAATTAGCTTTTTACTAATTAAATTGAACCCACAATTTAATATAAGCTTATATTGGAATATTACAAGCAGCCACTACAGAAGTAATATTGCACTGTCTTTCCAAATCCGAAATTACAAGTATTCCTGGTTTCCTTTTATTTGTTTAATTCATTTCTCGCGCTTAAGATAGAAACATCCATTAATTAATTAATGTCTGCTATAGACTTAATTAATTAACATATTTTATTCTCCAAGAGTGGACTTAGCAAGAAACTCTTATTTATTATTCATAGAGTAATTAAACTCCAACTAGCTAGGTTCCGAATAATAAAACCTTGTTTCGAGCTCCTCTTGTGGATATTATCAAACGAGACTCTCCTCGCGCACGATTCAACATAATAGCAATCCTAGCACCACTAGATAATGATCACCACTACCCAATATACCTGGATCGTTGGGTGACGAAAAACCCGCACTTTGGTAAGTCAAAGTAGTAGATACTCAATATCGTATGCTCAATGCTAACGTACATTGATTAAGAAATTAATTATCCAGACCTCGTCTTTCAGTAGAGAGCATAAAGACTCGTCTTGCTGTTAGATCCATTCAGTGCTATACCACACCAACGTCATCATATTTCAATAAGGCGTAGAAATAATAGGACTGACATTGCAACCTTTCACGATAGGTAGTCTAGGTCTATCTGGGTTGTGAAATTCTCATTTTTCTTTGTTCAAAACTGACCGCGTACCTTAAATTGAGCACAGTCCACAACCGGTCTACTAGAACAAAGACTTAGACTTATGTTATGTTCGCTTATACATTTAAATATGCAATAAACATCCATTAAATGTAAAACATAACAACATTATGATAAAAATAATCTGTTGCATTCATTGGAAAATAATTATTAGAGTTTTACAGTATTCAATCACTCGAAAGGTGATTTCTAGTATACAAACCCTAACAGTCTCCCACTTATACTCAAAACAGCTTTCGAGTATACAAAACAGTGTGCATAAGTCAAATTTCTCCCACTTATACTGAAAGCGAGTTGAGGTCTTGAATGAGTCGAACTCCCATCCCTTCAACGTGGCCCTCGAACGGTTTTACCGCCAATGCCTTTGTAAAAGGATCTGCCAGGTTGTTCTCTGACGCAATCTTGACCACTTGTATGTCTCCTCTCTGCACTATATCCCTTATGATTTGATACTTCTGCTCTAAGTGTTTGCTCGCTTTGTGAGCTCTCGGTTCCTTCGAATTTGCCACAGCACCAGAATTGTCACAATAAACCGTGATGCTCTTGGGCAGATTCGTAACCACACCTAAATCCATAAGGAAGTTCTTGAACCATACTGCCTCTTTTGCAGTCTCCGAAGCGGCCACATACTCGGCTTCCATGGTCGAGTCCGCGATGCATTTCTGCTTCACACTCTTCCAAATTACGGTTCCACCTCCTAAGGACAGAGCTCGGTTCCATATCCTGAAGTAGATTTTCTTGAGTCCTGATCAGCTTGAAAGTCTGAGTCAGTATATCCCAAAGGACAGAGCTCGACTTCATTGTAAACTACAGAATAGTCCTTAGTCCGTTTAAGGTACTTGAGTATGTTCTTTACGGCAGTCCAATGTCCTTGGCCCGGATTCGACTGATATCTTGTCATCATGCCAACAGCAAAGCAAATATCAAGCCTCGTACAAAGAATAGCATACATGAAACTTCCAACTGCCGAAGCATATGGAATCATTCTCATTGCTTGTATCTCAGACGGCGTTTTGGGGCACATCTCTTGAGATAGATGGATGCCATGTCTAAAAGGTAAGAAACCTTTCTTGGCGTCCTGCATGCTAAAGCGACTAAGTACTGTTTCGGTGTAAGGTTCTTGAGATAAGCACAACATCTTCTTTTCTCGATTCCTAAGAACCTTGATCCCGAGGATGTGTCCCGCGTCTCCCATATCCTTCATCTCGAACTAGTTTGACAACCATGTTCGTACTGATGACAACATCTTCTTATTGTTTCCAATTAGAAGAATGTCATCTACATATAAAACTAAGAACACTGCATTCCTCTTTTCAAACTTCTTATACACACAGCTTTCACTTGGGCATTTTTCAAATCTAAACTTGCGAACAGTTTGATCGAAACACTGGTTCCATGATCTAGATGCTTGCTTAAGGCCATAAATGGTCTTCTTAAGCTTCCAAACCATGTGTTCCTTGCCCTTTATGGCATAACCTTCGGGTTGTTCCATGTAGATGGTCTCCTCAAGACCGCCGTTTAGAAACGCAGTCTTAACGTCTATCTGCCATACATCCCAATCCATATAAGCTGCTATAGACAATAGTATCCGGATCGATTTGAGCATGGCCACTGGGGAGAAAGTCTCGTCGTAATCGACACCTTTCTTTTAGGTATACCCCTTAGCCACTAGTCTTGCCTTGAAGACTTTAACTCATCCATCGGGTCCACGTTTACGTTTATATATCCACTTGCTCCCAATGGCAGTACAGCCTTCGGGTAGGACGGACAAATCGTAGACGTCTTTGTCTATCATAGATTGTAGTTCTGAATCCATTGCTTTCACCCATTCGCAATGATCGACATCTATCTGCGCTTCTACAAAGTTCCAGGGATCTAATACATTGCTGTCTGAGGAGTGATCCATAGATTCCCCCAAACCAATGTATCTTTCGGGCTCATGTGAGACTCTCCCACTGCGGCGCGGCACTACAATTCTTGGAATAGAAGTTGAAGTTTCTGGAATTATTTGTACACTTGGTACTCGTTCTTGGTTAATGGAATTTGTGACAGAAGTTAGCTCATCAAGAGCCACTTCACTGCTGGGTTTATGATTCATTACATAGTCTTCCTCTAAGAATGTGGCGTGAGTGCTCACAATAACTTTCTTATCTCGGAGACTAAAGAATTCATAAGCTTTCGTTCCTCTGGGGTACCCTATAAACAAACATACCTCCGTCCTTAATCCTAGCATAGTTGGATCCTTTTCCAATACATGAGCCGGGCAACCCCAAATCTTGAGATGTGCTAGATTGGGCTTGCGCCCAGTCCACAACTCATAAGGAGTAGTAGGTACGGATTTTGACGGTAAATTGTCTAAAATATGGCTTGCAGAAAGCAAGGCATGTCCCCAAAACGAAGTAGGTAGCCGTGCATAACTCATCATCGATCGGACTATGTTTAATAAGGTCTTGTTCCTTCTTTCAGCCACGCCGTTCTGCTGGGGCGTGCCCGGTGCAGTCAATTGGGATTGGATACCCGACTCCGATAAGTAGTCCAAAAACTCGGCACTGAGGTATTCACCTCCACGATCAGATCGCAGGCATTTGATAGTCTTACCATGATACTTCCCCATTTGAGCCTTAAAGTCCTTGAACTTATCGAAAGACTCTGATTTGTGGGTCATCAAATAGACGTATCCAATTTTCGAGAAGTCATCAATGAATGTGATGAAGTATCGAAAAGCACCTCTTGCTTCGGTAGACATTGGTCCACATACATCAGAATGAACGAGCTCAAGTACTTCCTTGGCCCTATTGCCCTTAGCCTGAAAAGGCCTCTTGGTCATCTTTCCTTCTAAGCATGACTCACACTTATGAAAAGGTTCCTCCTCTAGACCTTTAATAAGGTCTTGTTTAACAAGAGAATGGATCCTCCTTTCATTGGCATGACCAAGTCTAAGGTGCCATAAGTACGTTTCGTTCATTGAACTAGAAGGTTCCCTTCGTTTCTTTGAAATTTTCGATGTTGTATTGAGTTCTGATTTGCGATTATTAAACTTTGTATATGTGATTGTGTACAGATTGTTTTCCATGATACCACGACAGATATAAGAACCATCTTTCTTAATAACACAATTGTCATTAAAAGAAATCGAATATCCATCAAAAACTAATTTAGAAACTGAAATTAAATTTCTTCTAAAAGAAGGTATCAACAAAACATTCTTCAAAATCAAAAATCTATCACTACTAAAACGCAAATAAATGTCTCCCACTGCTACGGCCGCCACTTTTGTAGCGTCGCCCAGCTGGACCTCGATCTCACGATCACGTAGCCTTCTTGTCACCTGCATTAAGTCAGGATCAAAACAAATATGATCAGTGGCTTCTGTGTCAATAACCTAAGTGCAAGTAGACTTCGAAGGCAAACATGACTCGACTAATAAAGCTTGGTGCATACCTGTAGCCTTGCCCTTTTTAGGACAATCTGGCTTCCAATGCCCCTTCTCTCCGCACTTGAAACACTTCCTCGTGGGATTCTTGTTTGCCCTCTTCTTCTTCTTTCCCTTAGCTATCTTGGCCGGTCCTGAGTTCGGTGCCTGCCTTTTTCTTGCGCTAGGCTTGAAGCCAGAGGAACGAGGCGCTGAAGTAATCATGGCCGCCTTAGCCTGGATCATAAGATCCTCTGCCGACTGAAGTTCAGTCAACAGCTCTGCCAAGGTGTAGTTCCTCTTGTTCATCTCGAAGTTGAGCTTGAACTGTTGGAAGCTAGGGGGAAGACTTTGAAGGATAATAGTCACCTAGGACTCGGGATCGATCGTCCCTCCCAAGACCTCAATTTGGTTAAGGGGCCCATCATCTCGAGGACGTGGTCCCTCACAGACGAGCCTTCCTTCATTGTCTTCGACATGATACTCCGAAAGGCTTGAGACTTAGCCGTTCGATTCTGAGTACCAAAAATATTCTTGAGATTCTACATGATCTCGGTGGCTGTATCCATGGCTGAATGCTGATGCATGAGTACCGAAGATAGAGAAGCCAACATGTAGCACTTAGCCATCTCATTCGCCTTATGCCACCGTCTGTGTGCATCTCTGACTCTTGCCGCAGCATTAGCCGCCGGCACTGGAGGTCGCGGGGTTGTGAGTACAAAGATGTACTCATCTGCTGTGAGAACGATGTCCAGATTTTGTTTCCATTCTATGTAATTTTGGCCCTCGAGTTTGTTTTCTTTAAGAATTGCAGAAAGAGGATTGAACGACATATTGACGATTTGATTTACACTGCAAAACAGAGTATTTACCATTTGTCATAAATTTATGTAAGAAGTTTGATTAGATTAACCATAAAACTTTTCAAAATCTTACAACTGTAATATTAAAATTTTGTATCCTCCAGAGGAGGTCAATATGCATTAAAATTTTACAATTTTACTGGTCACAATCATCGACGAATAGTCCAGAGACCACAGGGTGGCATGGCCGCCTAATGTTGCCTAAGCAAGACCACCGAATTTAGCATTACCGAATCTCATTCGTACAACACGCTCCTATAACAATGCCCATGTGCTGCTAACAAGATCAAGATATCCCATAAATCCTGTGTGAACTTCTGAATCTCGCAGTTTCTTAGGATTATTGTCCCCACAGAGCAGGTGGCGATAATATTGGAAACTACATTCTAGTTCATACTATTTATATTTGAGAAGTCCGCCTTATGAACTTGCTATTTTCTTAGGATTATTGTCCCCACAGAGCAGGTGGCGATAATATTAGAAAAAAGGCTTCATAAATTGCAGACCAATTGATGGAGACCATATACAAACGTTAAGTTCGTAATTATAGCTTAGATATTTCGGGTTATGGTTTTTCTTTAATTATCCTTGGCCTTTAGACAGATAAAAGCTTAATTAAATTCTGTTGGTATTTAATTTGCTAGATAATTAAATTCTTATTCATAGTTGGCGTCTTCCATTAAGAAAATAATGTTCTAGTATTTAATTCTTATTTATGTCTACTATAAGATATATCTAAAATAATTAAATTATTTAATTCTTAATAAGACATGAAAAATTAAATTCAAATTATTTCCATGTTCAAGATTAGGAAGAGATATTTTATTATTTAATGTATTGATACATATCTATCCTTATTAGGATCTCAGATATTTAAATATTAGGAAACTATTAAATTATCTTCATCCATATCTTCTAGGAATCAAAATTATATTATTTATTTCCATAAATATAGATAATAATAAAAATATTCCTAAAATCTAGGTAAATCTTCCAAAAAGATTTTATTTCCATTAAATAATAATATTTTAATGATATCTTTTAATAAAATAATTAAATAATCATTAAAATAATCTTTCATCGTTATCTCATCGTACGAGGTTCGCACGAACGATGAACGACGAAAATCTGACGAATTCTTCGTCGGAATCCGACGCACGCGGCGTTTCGGCCACCGGCGCGCAGGTGGTGCGCCTGAGTCTCGGCCAGCAGCTCGTCGGGGTTCGCCAGCGTCTCGGCCAGGAGCATGCGCGGAGGCGCGGCTCCTCTCAGCCAGTGGCGAGCACCTGTCACGGCGTCTCGGCTCGTCGGGTGCCGACGATTCTCGGCCAGGCGCACACGCGGTGGCGCGCGCCTCTCGGCCAGCGTCTTGACGCCCGTCTCGGACATCCGAGCCGTCGGGTGGCGCGAGCTCTAGGCCAGCGGGGCGCACGGTGGGGCGCCCGCTCTCGGCCAGCTCCAACCTTCCGCTTAGGGTTGCAGCTCTAGGTGCCTGATGTCTCGGTGGTTCTCGGACAAACCACCACACCACGCCAGCCGCCGTGTCGTTCTCGATACGGGTGCATTTGGGGCTTGCGGTCTCGGCCGGCGACGCACGCGAGCCCTCGCTCGTCTGCGCGTCGCCCCATGATCGTGGCTCCCTGACTCCCACTGTCTCGACATCTCTACCTCGATCGCACGTATCGTATGATCGAATAATTCAAGTTCTTTGATTCGATAGTTCTTGAGTTCATCATGCATAATAAATTATACAAAACACCAAGAACATGCTTCGAAATCAAATAATACATGCATACATGAATTTCGCGAAATTTAAATCCAAATAATCAGAGCCAAAGACTGGCTCTGATACCCATTGAAGGGGTTGGCAATGGAAGCGTGCATGTTCTAACGGATCACATAATTTGATCTATTTAGTAGATTATCTAGAAAAAATCTATTCGCGTAATTATCACATGTATCATGCTCATAACTTGAATTAAAACATGCTTTAGCATATAAAATCCCTAAAACATGCTTACTACGGAATTTGCCAATTTACCTCGTTGATTCAATCAAGAATTGATGATGGCTTGCTCCGTCTCCTCGTGAAGATCTTCAGTACTCGACCTCGGATCTTCTGACTGGTGTCCCGGACTGTATACTGATATTTGTGTGGGAAAATCTCACTAGAATACTAGGACTCGAATAATGAAGACAGAACTCAGCTCACGGAAGAAGCAATTTTCAAACTCTCTCTCTTTAGAGGGGGATGAAAATTGGGAGCAATAAGAATTGTTATTTCTGTCTCCTTTATTCTCCTATTTATATTAAGTCACATATTGGGCCCAGTCAGGGATCTAAGGAAGAATTTGGACATGGCCTCACACAATTAGCTTTTTACTAATTAAATTGAACCCACAATTTAATATAAGCTTATATTGGAATATTAGAAGCAGCCACTACAGAAGTAATATTGCACTGCATTTCCAAATCCGAAATTACAAGTATTCCGGATTTCCTTTTATTTGTTTAATTCATTTCCCGCGCTTAAGATAGAAACATCCATTAATTAATTAATGTCTTCTATGGACTTAATTAATTAACATATTTTATTCTCCAAGAGTGGACTTAGCAAGAAACTCTTATTTATTATTCATAGAGTAATTAAACTTCAACTAGCTAGGTTCCGAATAATAAAACCTTGTTTCAAGCTCCTCTTGTGGATGTTATCAAACGAGACTCTCCTCGCGCACGATTCAACATAATAGCAATCCTAGCACCGCTAGATAATGATCACCACTACCCAATATACCTAGATCGTTGGGTGACGGAAAACCCGCACCTTTGGTAAGTCAAAGTAGTAGATACTCAATATCGTATGCTCAATGCTAACGTACATTGATTAAGAAATTAATTATCCAGACCTCGTCTTTCATTAGATAGCATAAAGACTCGTCTTGCTGTTAGATCCATTCAGTGCTATACCACACCAACGTCATCATATTTCAATAAGGCTTAGAAATAATAGGACTGACATTGCAACCTTTCACGATAAGTAGTCTAGGTCTATCTGGGTTGTGAAATTCTTATTTTTCTTTGTTCAGAACTGACCGCGTACCTTAAATTGAGCACAGTCCACAACCGGTCTACTAGAACAAAGACTTAGACTTATGTTATATTCGCTTATACATTTAAATATGCAATAAACATCCATTAAATGTAAAACATAACAACATTATGACAAAAATAATCTGTTGCATTCATTGGAAAATAATTATTAGAGTTTTACAGTATTCAATCACTCGAAAGGTGATTTCTAGTATACAAACCCTAACACTGCGTGTGCGGGAAGTTCTCGAGAAGAGTGGACGTCCAAAAAAAAGTCCAAGAAACAGATTATGTTTCACGTTAATTTCAGCTAATTCAATATTTTTATTATTTAATTTCCGGACTACTTCAACAATTATTTTTATGAGTCGAGCATAATTATAAGCTCCGTTTCAGGTTTTCTTTGTTAGTTCTTTCTCGAGACGTAGAGTCGAACCAACCCTAGGTTCCTTAGTTAATAATTTCAGAATTTACCTATTTTCTCCGCAATTTATCTGTTCCGCAATTTTCCTTTCTCGCCTAACCCTAGCAGGGCGACTTGTTGGTTGCTCGACGGAGGCTATCTCCGCAAACGGACCCTTGTTCTCCGGTGATTCCTCGCCCCCGACGGGTTTAACCCTAGGAGCGCAGTTTCCATAGGCGTTGTCCGCCCAGCCCATCATCGGGCCTTTTGTCCAGCAGCAGCAAACCCTAGGCGTGCCATTCACACAAACCCTACTCCTTGCTGCCACAGGTGTTTCTGACGGTGTGATTCTGACACAGGGTGTCATACGCCACCCTTAACAATTTCAACCATAATTGGTTGTCTGATCGTGTGCCTTTATAGCGGCCACCGATGGTAGACCCTTCCTCTTGCTGGGCCCCGCTGCTTAATCACCCTTAGTTTGGTACATTCGGCCATGAGCAGCAGCAACATAGGGTCAAAATGGAGCCGCCACATTTTGATGGCTCGGAAGTGAATAATTGGATACAGGGAATACAATACTATTTTGATCACGTGGACACACCTGACGCGCACAGCCTTCACTATGTGATCATGCTCTTAGAACCATCTGTGGCGGATTGGATTTGGAACTATTGCTCGAGCCATGAACATGTCAAGTGGTATGATTTTTTAGATGACGTGTGTCAACGCTTCGACCCAAATAGTTAAAAACTAAAGAATTCCAAATTTGTTGTATTTGGAATTCTTTAGTTTTTTTTGTTTTTATTTTTTTTTATATTTATGTTATGTTTATATTTTCCTATTAGGTGGAATATATTCAATTAATTAATATATGTTTTATAACGAAAAAGTTAAAGGATCTATTGAAATAAACAATCAAAGTACAACGACTTAAGGATGTGTTTTGCTTTTGAATAATCATCACAAGAATTGGAAAGATAATGACTTGTTAGATTATAATAGTAGACAACAAAATTTAGATATTTAATCTAGTGGTGTTGTTATAAATTGTGCATATAAACAAGATGAAGTGAGAATTGAACTTGCTAAACTTGTTATAGGAGCTGAACTTCCATTTAATTTTGTGGAAATTCAATATTTTGCAAATTTTATGAAAAAAGCTCAACCTCATTTTAAAAAAGTTTCACGAAACACTTGTTACAAAGATGGTTACAAAATAAATGAATTTGAAATTATACATTAGACAATGCTACAAATAATGGCAAAGATATAGAGTATTTTATTGAATTTTTTAAGCAAAATTTTGATGCAAATTTTTTTCACATTCGTTTTGTGTATGTGAAGGAATGAAAAGTGTTAGACCTCATATTGATCCTATACCAAATTGTTTGTTATTTATTACATCATCTTCGGTTAGGTTGCAAGAGTATAGAAGAATGGTTAAAAGTGCGAAAATGGAATTTAAAATTCCTTATATTGATGTAAAAACGAGGTGGTCTTCAACTTATATAATGTTAATGGAAGCTAAACCCTATTCTTCAATAATAATACGCTATATGCAAGAAGAAAAAATTGTAGCATTAGTGTTTTTAGTAAAAATTGTGAGATTGTTGACATATTAATAAATCTTTTACAAGCGTTTAGTGATATGACTAATGTTATGTCCGGTAGTTGAGTAGGATTCCTACTTCCAATATTATGTTGCTTGAAATGGTTAACATTGTTAAAATTTTTGATGATCATAGAAATATGGAAAATGTGAAAAGAAATTATTCAAAAGATAGAGACTAAATGGAAAGAGTGTTATCAAAATGTTCCTTTTTGTGTTATTTTTTCTTATATTTTTTATCCAAGATGCAAAAAGGATAGTTGTGATGTTTATCTTGAAGAATATTATTCATGTCTTGGTATTGAAAATCCTATAACAAATGATCAATTGAATGATTTTTTGAATTTGTTAGTTAGTTCATATACTTCTTGTTTTAAAAAAATACATTAACAACTGCTATTCCATTGTCTTCCAACAAAAACAGCAGTAGTTGTTCATCTAGTTTATGCACTTCTAGATAAAATAAAAAAGAAGAAAAGTTATTCTAGTACTAGATCAACAAATGAGCTTAAACATTATTTAAGCTTAGATTTGGTGGAAAATTATGAGGATTTGATATTCTACATTGGTGAAAAATGGAACAAAAAAATTATCCGATTTTATCTATGATTGCACGTGATCTACTAACATGTCAAATGTCTAGTATAGCATCCGAAAGTGCTTTTAGTGCAGGTGCAAGAACAGTGACATATAGAAGAACTCGATTGACGCCAAAATCTGTCAAATTTTGCATGATTTTGAAGAATTGGATGGATGAAGAATATCGATTGAACAAGTTGAAAGGCTCGACAGGTATCAGAAATGAAAGAAGAAGGTCAAGAAGATGAAGACGGCGAACCAGATTTGGTAATTAATGCACAGGAAGATCAAGAGCCGGATATCAAGATATGTTATTTTCCAGTAACAGATTATTACTATTCAAGTACTAATGATCCAAATTTTACTTTTGATTGGCAAAATTATCTGGATTAACTCTTCGAACTTGTAATTTTTTTGTAATTTTACAATTGAAGTATTTACATTCAAGAAAGTTTTTGTTTTATTGATTATTATTAAATTGTCAAAGCCCGGCCCAGTTCAGCCCAGCCCGGCCCAGCTCGACCCACTGACCAAATGGGTCTGAGCTGGGTTGGGTTGAGATATATAAAAATAAGCCCGGCCCGGCCTGGAACAGCTCGTTTCAGACCCTGGGCCTGCGCCAAACTAGGCCTCAACACCCTCGGGCCTCGTCGGGCCTGGGTCGGGCTGGGCTAGCCCGGCTCAGTTGACAACTCTAAGCGGAACAGCACCTTTATGTGCAAAAGTTGATGGGATACAAATTCAGCATAGAATACAAGGCCTGGACCGCTAATCGTGTTGCCGACGCCTTATCCCATCGAGATGAAGAGTGCAATGCCGACACAGAACTATTAGCAGTCGCGCAACCAATTCCGGATACACTCGCTCTGTTCAAGGACGAAACAGCCTCGGCGCCGGCTCTGTGTGAGCTGCGGCAGAATATTGAGAACACTGACGTATACACATTGGAACAAGGGGGTACAACTGTACCCCCAAAATTTTGTGTATTAATACTATATGTAGTCCAACATTCACAAAATTTGTCTGTAGCCCAGTGGTAAGTTGCCTCTCACTCCAAGCTAGGGACCCGATTTCAATACTCACTGAGCACATTTTCTACTCTCAACTTTTAATTAGACTTTCTCTTCTCCAACTTAACTTTGTATTAATCTATATCATATCTAATTCAATTTTATTTTTTTTCTCAATTCATATTTAAGTTTTATTAATTATTTTGTTTTTAACAAATACGTTTATTAGTTTAACCACTAATTTCTCTTTTTTAATTTAATTATGTATTCTTTCATATTTAACTTTCATTAATTATTTGTTAATAGATACTTATATGACTAATACAAAGCATATTTTTTGTAAATTAAAAACAACTCAATATAAATTACTAAATTGAAATAAGTATTATAAATACTCCATATTTATAAAACTAACTTCCTCATTATATTCATATCTATGGTATATTGCTAATTAACAAAACATGGATACTTGTATTTCAATTGTATAATTTATGTGGTACTATAAAATAGTTTATTTTTATTTAAAATGATATTTTTTGATTAAAAAAAATAAACACAAAGATTTTATTTAAAAAAAATAATTGAAAAGGCATAACAAGGAAAATAAAAAAAAGATTGACCACATTTTGAAATTTTAAATCGTAATTATTTTTGCACCCCAAATTAAAAATCCTGGATACGCCACTGATTGAGAAGGGTACATCCGACCCCGCGTTTCTCCTACTGTGATGCGCTTAATTACTACGGTCGCCGCATATATGTGAATGATCATTCGCCCCTTTGTGAGGCATTCATGTATGAGCGCCATAGCACCCCCAAGCCGGTCATCTGGGCTTTGATCGGACATTGCGTCACTTAGCTGCCCATTTCTTTTGGCCACATGGGCGTCGAGACGTGAAGCATTTTGTCGCTGTGGACTGTCAGACTACGAAGTACTCCACGCAGAAACCGGCAAGTTTTCTACAACCCCTACTGATTCCTACACAGGTCTGGGAGGATGTATCGATGTTTTTCATCATTGGATTACCGTTGTCAAGAGGGTACACTACAATTATGGTCATTGTGAATCGATTGTCCAAGTATTCCCACTCCGCTCCTTTACCGCCCCGCTTTGATGCTATGCGCGTGGGTCGACTATTTATCGAGACTGTTGTCAAGCATCATGGTTTCCCTAAGACTTTGGTGTCCGATCGGGATCCTATCTTCATGAGTGATGTTTGGAAGGATATGTTGACGTTGAGTGGTACCAAATTGAATTTCTCGACGGCTTATCAGCCTCATTCTAACGGACAAACATAGGTCTGCAACCGTGCCCTTGAGCAATACTTTCGTTCCTTTGCAGCTGATCGCCCGCCGTAATGGGAAAATTTCCTTCCATGGACGGAACTGGCCCTTAATTGCTTCCATCACGAGGCCTTGGGAAGTACCCCTTTAAGGCACTCTATGGCCGTGAACCGCCGCCGCTGGTAGCCGCGCAACAATCGGCTAAGCGCACCAACCCGTCGATCGCGCTAAACAAAAGTTACGTGCCACAGCTAACCGACACTGTCGGGACATTCAGTTCGAGGTTGGTGATCGAGTTCTTCCCAAGCTGCAGCAGTATAGTCTGCATTCAATTGCAAAACCGTTATCGTCCAAGCTCGCTAAGCGATTTTTCGGTCCCTTCACGGAGAGGATCGATCCTGTCGCGTATCGCTTGCAGCTGCCACCAGGGACTGATCGAGTGGTCAGAGGACGCACCTGCTTCACCTACCTGGGAGCCACTCGATGTGATCTGTCGTCGTTTTCCTTGAGGACATGGAGCCACTTATTGGAGGGGGAGTTAGTACGGACACAACCACGTCACCAGCCCGTGACAAGCCTTTGGTGCACGACGAGGAGCAGGATGAGGTAGTGCAGCCGGAAGTTGGCATGGAGGAAGAGCCGCGTGTGCAGGAAGTTCACCAGGAAGAGCGGACGTCCAAAACGACAGTCCAAGAAACCCGCGAAGTTTAAAGATTATGTTTATCGTTAATTTCAGCTAATTCAGTATTTTTTTTTATTTAATTTTCGGACTACTTAACGATTATTTTTATGAGTCGAGCATAATTATAAGTTTCGTTTCAGGTTTTCTTTGTTGGTTCATTTCTGAGACGTACCAACCCTAGGGTTCTGTGAATTGAAACTCTCAATCAATAATATCGGAATTAACCTATTTTCTCTGCAATATATCTTTTCCGCAATTTTCCTTTCTCGCCTAACCTTAGTAGGGCGGCTTAATGGTTGCTCGACAAAGGCTATCTCCGAGAACGGACCCTTGTTCTCCGGCGATTCCTCGCCAATTATCTCTAATACGAAGCTGCTCGTATCAGTTTGACATAGTACCTCACGTTTTAGCAATGAAGAAAAAAGATAAAGTGAAGAAGAAAGGAGAAGAAAATAGAAAAAATGTAATCCAGTCTTCACATCGATTGGAGAGCTAAACGAGAGATTTTAGAAGAAAAAAATGGATTAATTTCACTGATCTTTCAAAATTTTGAATTAGATTCGTTGACCTTTCACAATATGGGATCGGAACATGCAAATTTCTTCAGAATAAGGGATTTTGATATTTTTTTATCTTCTCTTTTTCTCTTCTTTTTTTAATTATTTCCTCACAATATTTATGAATTCACCAAATTATTACATAAAATTCAAACCCCAATTGTTTAACTCTTCTACCTATCGCATACAGAAAAAACAACTCTTCTATAATTCTGAAAACAAAAAAAATCACATTTCTTTATTTTATTGAGATTAGATTATTTTCAAAACAGCTGAAAAACTTATCGTAAAATAAATTAACTGCGACTCACAAGATAAAGTTTTATTCAAAAAATGACGAGTTAAAAACGTATTACAAGTTAGAAGCAAGAAAAGAAAATCCCACAAAATTTAAGTATGAGAGATAGATTGAGGAATGAACAAAAATAGGCATGGACATATTACATTCCCTACTTGGTGAATTTTTGTTCTTTATTTTGTATTCCGAATTTTAGAATAGGTTTGTTTTGTCGGTACACCATACGTAGAAGAATTAAAGAATTGTGGTTTTAAGTTTTATTTGGATAATTTGGTTAATTTATAAAAATATTGGGAGGGCAATAATAAGAATAAAATGGAAAAAAAAAAGAAGCAAAAGTCTCTTATTTTAAAGAATTCGCATGCTCTGATCCTGATCCTATATTCTGAAATGTCTACAAATTTAATCTCAAATTCCAAAAGACCGGTAAATTTAATCATTTTATCAGGAAGATCATCGACTTTAAAAAGGACAATGCTAATAAAAAAGGACAATGCTTAACAAAAAACACACAGCCAACTTCAAGAATGAATGTGTAAGTGCAGATGCCTTTATCCACATATTATTCCATTCTAATCTACAGTTATATAACAATCCATGAAAACTACAAGAGGTAACGCAACGCAGAAAGCCGGTTTTGATAAAAACTCTGGAATGTTACAAACAGTTTCAATCTTTCAGGTACCTTTTCCCTGCTGGATTTGCTGAAGAAGAGCTGCGGCAAGATGCAGCGTGGCTTCCAAACGTTTCTGTGGGTCAGCATCAGGATCATCTTGCTCGGCAGTTTGAAGTTGTTGCTGCTGCTGGTGAGTTAACTGAGCCTCTCGCTGGGATGCAACTAAGTTCGGGGATTGCTGCTGCAACTGCCGCGCTTGATTATGATACTGTGATGGTGGGAATTCAGAGGACATCTGATCATTAGGTAATCCGTAATTTTGGGGCATTCTGTGCAGGTATCCCGGTGGATTGATGTTTCCTCCTGATGGTTTATACTCTCCGGAGCTCGAGTGTCCCTGTTGGCTGAGAAGAGACGACGCCAGCTGAGCGAGTTCCGGTGGGAGACCTGCAACAGGCGATGGTGAAGGGATAGAAGGGTTTTCCTGAATAGGCCACTTTCCATTTCCACCGGTGGGGAGACCGGAGTTAGCAGGTGTATAGCTACTGTGAGTTGCTTCCTGCATTTGTCGAGGAACTGAATAGTAGGGATGGCCCATGGAACTCGTTGGAGGATTGGATGCCTGTGGGGTAATATCTCTAATACTGGAGTTTGAGTTCTGATAATCGTGGGGGGTTGCAGGCTTCCGATCATAATCAGAAGATGAATTCCCCGGAATAGGAGCTACAGTTCCAGGTTTTTCGTATCCAGTAAGAGGTGGAGGAGGCGGCAAGTAAGGCACCGAGGGTGAGACTTGATTCTGGTATACCGAGTCATTCTGAAAAGAGTTGAATGAAGTTTCTCGGTTTTCGTTTGGAGGGAGGGATCCGAAGCTAGAACCAGAAGGATCTATCCTCAAGACAACACCAGAGATGCTCACTTTACCAGGTACTTTCAGAACTTTTTCAGAGAACTCAGAAGGAGGTATGAGAAATAAGGTGTTCCGTTCATCCAATTTCACGACAGCTGCCCGCTGCTTCTCCCCAAGATAGCTCATGAATTCATTGTAATATGAAATGTCGAGATCGTTCGCTGGGGCAAAAAATACAGCCGAAGCACTAGCCGCCTGATAGTAATGCTTTGCAAGCATGTCCAAGCTGGTCCTCGCTGTACAGTCGAGAATTTCAGGCCTGCACCAATCAAGATAATTTAGTAATCTGGTAGCACAAGGTGAAATAGGTAACGAAAAAGGCTATCGCCAATTGACATAAAATTTAATTTCAAGAAATTCTCAGCAGACGCCATATTCTTTTAAAAGGTTTATAATCGGCTACTACTTACAGGACCATGTCCGGCGGTTTACCAACAGGAAAGCAGCGAGCACGGCAAACCATTGTTCCTCCCTTGGCTATCATTCCCTCCCACCTCCACACTTCTTTTGAGGAAGATCCACGTGAGTCAGGAGTCAATTTTCTCCGATCAAGGGGAGGCATCGGCATAGGAGCAACCTGAAAATCGTCATATGGTGCATTCCAATGATCACCCCTTTCCATAAATGGTTGGCCAGTGTTCATCAAATGCTCAGGAATTGATCTATAACCTGAATGTCTGGAATTGTCATCATTATCAAGGAGACCAGACTGGGGAATATTTCGAGAAGGCATTCGTTTTGATTTCTCTAAATCAGATAATGGAAAATCCGGTAGCTCGTTATCAGTAGGAAAGGTAATGGTCTTCGGTTTTTTTGTCCCATGCAAGAGAGAGACATCTTCAGGTAAATCCCATGGATCATCATACATAGGACCTTGATGAGGATAACCTTCAGTAGAGAATTCACGAACACGTACTCTCATGTTCCTTGGAGGGCTATGAGGATGATCATAAATATCTGGGGATAACCCTAGCTCAGACCCTTGACTGCTGAATCTTCTCCGATCATGGATATCATTTCTCCCGGACCACGAATTATTATTCCTTATATTACGATCACGACGATCCATATGTGACACAGAAGGAGATCTGATGCTGGGATCCCCAGATTTATGACCATACTCCCTATCAGCTGGGAAGTAATCAAAATATTCAGTCTGTCCATATTTTACAATGTGAGGTGAAGGAGGAGCATTTGAGTTCCTCTCTCTGTTTGATGGCCCCATCTCATTCTTTGCAAAACATATATGTACACGAGGATTTCCAAATAACTTCCCCTGTAGAGCTTCTTTAGCATTGCAGGCCGCCATCACATCTCTGAATCGAACAAATGCATAAGTGCGGCCTGGAAATGCAGTTATCTTCTCAATGTCACCAAACCGTGAAAAGGCCTTTCTCAAAACAAATTCATCTACTTTTAGTTGGGCAGGAAATCCAATCCACAAGACTTCACTTGGTTCTGCATTTTTGTCACTGGTCTTGGATTTTCTGTGCTGTGATAACTCAGGACTAGAGTAACGCATTCTTGCGTCCCTAGAGGAGAAGGGAGACCCTCGTCCCCTGGGATGTGGATTGTCCCTCAGTTCCCGCTCAGGGTAGTCTGCATCACGTGGTGGAACTAATGATTTTTCCTGCAAATTTGAACTCCATTACAACTATTGAATCACACTTAAAAAGTCAATGCTTCTTCCGCAACCCTAATCTATAATTAAATTGTTCAAGATGCAACTGCGTTAGATGCCTTCCAACCTCTCTCACTCTCTCTCTCGCTCTGTAACAAACACACAAACACATACACATGTTCTAGCCCCCAGGTCAATGTGCACATCATCTTCTCCAATAAGACATATCAGGGTTTACTCTAGAAAAATCAGCAAAGAGATTTTACAGTCTATACATTTGAGAGTTGAGAGAAACACAAATTGGGTAAGTACTGAAAAGAAAAGCCCGCCTTCCTATTATCCATATCATTTGGGGACCAGAGAAGCAGTGCCTAAATTCTAAGAAAGAAATTTCATTTCACCTTGAAACCTTTCCAAATAAAAAAAAAGTAGATAATAAATCAAAATGCTGAGAAACACAAAAGAGAGGAAAAGGTCACTTATACGAACAAACAGAGGATTCACATAGTTTCAGCATAATAGCAACATATAAGCCTTGAAGCAGTAGTTTGATATTGAGTTTTGCAACCACAAGCAACAGAGGATTTCACATTGTTTCAATCACTTGATGGGATGAGCTGAGATATAGGAAAAATCCCTCGAAAGAAATAAAATGGATACACTAAATTTGTACATACATGTGTGAGTGTGTGCGGAAAGTTATCTGCCGAGGGTACCAACAAAAAATTCCTGTATACAGCATCTAAACAGGGAGATGCATCCAGCAAAATCTCAAGTGAACAAAAAGATTGAACCAGAGTAACTCACAAAGATCTCCAACTTCTGAGGTCTAAAAGAGTTAACAAAAGAATTCATTTCTGGGTCACCAATGGTTTTGCTCCTTAACACCAGCATTCAGAATACTAAGCGATGGCCTGAGCACAATGCCTAGCCCTAAAACAATCTTCTGACTACCTTAACTGACATTCCTAATAATTAAAAATCTTCAAATAATGTCTCACCTAACCATAATTCACACGTGCTTAAAGTTCCATGAGTTGCACATAAGCAGAAATTATAAGGAACTCAAAAACCTAGAGTCACCTAGCCTTCATTAAAAAACATGGAAGCAAGTGCAGACCTCAGCCTATACATCAGTCCATGGTTTCAGACTGGATTATCCCTTTATATACAGATATTGGCCTATATAAGATAAGAAAATCATAAGTACCCTTGGAAAGGTTTTGTTGAGGAGTGTCTAGCAGATATACATCTGTTTCCTTAGGTTTTCTTGATAAATGACTAGCTGCAGCTATTATATATCCAAGAACTAAGTGTCAATGCAGCAATCAATTTCACCATTATCGTCACAGCTGAATATTAATGCTGACAAAAGATTTCAACAGAAATCGGAAGGGACATATAAAGCATTCTGCTTATCGTCAACAGCAGAGAGAATGACACTACTGCATTCATGTGTTCTTCCGCCTGACAAGCATGTTATTGAACTAAACCCACAATGCTAGCATGTTGGAATAAGTAGTAGGAAAATTTTATCAATCAGAGCATGAATCAGATACATGGGTTTATGGTTAATTCGATTCAAAATTGCATTTTACATTTCATTCATTGACTCCACATGCTTTTCTTTAACGTTTGGCTGTATATGATGTTCTTTCTTTTTGTTGGAGTTGAGATGTTCTAATATGGGGCATGCATTTGATGGTGACTATGCTATAAAGGTACTTTGCTCCCTTGAAACAGAAACTCTTTTGATCCCATCCTGAAGGCTTGATACATATCACACATACGACATCAATGCTATATATCGGGAATGGGCAACCGCGGTGACAGTTTAGACCTTCCCATTTCATTGGAGGAATGGATTTCACCAGACAACCGAACTCTACCATGGATACATGTGGCTCAACACACGACCATATATCTTCGTCTCTCTAAAAACAGAATAGCATAAAAGATACATGGATCATGGGCCAAATATGTTTCATCACTATGAAATGAACAACTTAGATATATCGCATCATTAGAGACATGCAGAATGCTTTCTTCATCTTTATTGTTTTCCACTTTCCTGAGGAAAGTGATTTGAGTTTCTAATGCACTCACTGGCTACCATGTACAAGCTATGGAAAACATAATAACGATATGCTTGGTTTGATGCAATGGAATAGCACATGGCACATGGAAAAATACACGATCAGATATTACTTGCAGTGTTTGGTCAGAGTAACAGTGCCGAACAATAAGTTCAATACGTGAATATACAGTTGTGAGGGTATAAAGTTGTGTATTAGCATTGTGTTGAGATGAGAAGTCCTGCTTGATTTGAAAAGCAAAGTATAAGCCAATAAGAGGTTTGTTTGCTGTAGCAAGTCTAAAGTTAGTTGTGTACATCCACCAAGTTGCAAATGCTGCTTTTTGTAGCAATGTTTTTGATATACTGAGACCACAAAGTGGATACATTTTATGGTTCGGGGAACCGAAACCACAAATTCAGTCATTCTACGCATTTCAACTAATTCCAACTTTTGGAAACATGCCTGGAGATATATGCCTTAGAGGGCCAGCTGATCAATGCTAATCCTACTCATGTGCTGCGAGATCCCAGCAACCAACAAGAATATAAAGTCTGACTTTTCTGGCTACCGGATGCACATATATAAGAAATAGAGCTAGTTGGCCAGCAATAGATATTTTTTATTTAAGCCTTAAATTTTTTTTGGGCATTTCTTCATCATATGAAGAATTTACAAGAGAGGATTTCTTACAAATTATACATGTAACAGTAAAATACACTCAAGAACATCCTAGAGCCTATTTCAGATAACTTTATTCTGCAAGATCCCACAAGTTACTAAGAAAAGACGAGGATGAGGCAAAGTGGTTTCAGGCATTTTCAAGCATAATTTGATGAAGTACAAAATCTAATTTATCTGCCAGCATACGTTCATAAATTACATCATTTATAAATACCATAATCCAACTTATAATTTTTGCTACAAATATATACTTATAGGAAATTTATCTGCTTAATAACTGTCAGATTCGGTGTAATGGACAGGACAGAAGAAGACTTTGCACCAAATATGTCCCTTTTAATCCACTTGGGGGGATTTCTAGACTGATGCGTGCGTGAATAGTTTATCTCCCTCCAAACTCTTAACCAAAATCAACACTACAGTAGAATTATCTTACGTCCTCCTAATCCCTGTTTAGTGCAATCACTAGAAATTATCTGGATTCACATCAATTCCAAACCTATCAAATATAACTTTGCAGTTTTCAAATAGAGAGGTGGTTTGAAAGTGTCTAATCAAACGTGGTCGTGACAAGTTATTGATTTTCTGGTCCATAATGGTGTTTCACCTTTTTCAGTACAACTAAAAATTTTGTTTAGTGAATTAGAGTAATTCACTGTAACTCTTCCACATGTTAAATTGTGGGCTTGGTCAATTGCATCTATGATAAACAGAGCAGTAACAGGTAAAACTTAGGCATGTTTCCACTTCAGAAGACTTGCACAGAGAATCCATATATTGATGGCAAGATCCACGTGTAAAATGGGAGGCACTGAGTCAGCACCTTGGATTGCATTTGATGTAAGATGTTTTTCAAGAGCAAGCAGAACTCGTTCTAAGTAATTGCAAATCAGACTATGGAGCAAAATGAGGATCAGCATCTTAAACAATTAAAAGTGAGCCTAAATAAGTATAAGTGTCTATTTTTCCGGTTCCTTTTGATGTTGGAATGGCAGATAAGAAGAGTGGAATCCTTTGAATAATGAACAGTAACTGATATGCAAAGAATGAGATAGAATTGATTGTGCAATGAGTCGAATCTCCATGTGTGTGTATTTTGGGATCTTCACCAGTATAACAAACACCCTAACTTGAACGGGGGTTAATGAATAGCAGAACAGGAAAGGCATCAATACAGTACCAGAAGAAATAAGACAAAGATTGGCAAAACTAACCGCCTTGGCATACTCAATTCTAAGTGGATTGCCTTTGATACCAAAACCTTGAAGCTCTTTAAAGGCAGCATAGGCATCTTCTTCATTTATATAATTAATAAAAGCATAGCTTCTGCCTGGTTGAAATGCAATGCTCTCAAGCTCTCCAAAGTGTAAAAAGTGATGCGCTACATCACTTTCAGTTAAGTTATGAGGAAGATTTCCAACCCAGAGGTGCCTTGAAGGCGGATTACTCCCCCGACCATGGTAGGATCTATCTTCTGATCTTGAAGGGTAATCACGACGAGGTCTGCCTCTTCCTTCTCTGAAGCTCTATAGAAAACAATCAAAAAATAACATAAATCAACCTAAAAGATGGCCATATAGTTTCCAAACGAACACACCATTAACATAAGTAGGCTATTTACAGAAGTAGGTTAAATAAGGATAGTCCTGCAAATTGGACTCCAACAAAAAATGCAGAAAAAGAATAACAAAAAGGAAACACGCCAAATACAGCAATTTGATTTCAATAAAATAAATATATACAAGCGCATAGTACAAGCAAAGACTACAATGAGGTGAGTAAAATATGACAGCAAACAAAGTAAATAATAAAGGAGGCAATACAGATTTAAACGGAAAACCCTTTCAAAGAAAAGGCATTAGCCAAAACAAATAGGAATTAAAGACAAAGCTCCAAGGAGCACAGGAGCATCCACAAAATATGAAGTTAAGTAGAGCATTTTATGTGTACATTACAGTAGAACCAATATTAACATCCATCAAAGCAAAAAAAAATTAAAATACTAACGAATTTTAGAATGACAACGGATAAATGGAGGTGAAAATTCACTAAACCTAAGACCTGATCGCATAAATATTCAGCCATTCAGGCACTTGAAATTTCCAATAAAACTAAAATCAAGCCAATTCTAAGCAATTGAACATTGGAGAAAGCAGTTTAAGATGTAATTCGATAGATACACATACGGTTCAAAGAAAACAAAAAAAAATAAAGATTAAATAGGAAATTAAGAAGTAGTACCATTCTAGTTTGGTCTACAAACTTCAATCGGAGAGAAGTGTAGAAGACTGACGGTGAATCTGGGAGTAGGTCGCCTCCAAATATATTGGCGGCAGAATCTGTATCAATGATACGCAAGCATCACCGGAATTAGGGCAGAGAGGGGAGAGGGGTAAAATGAATTGGGAATATGTGTGAAGGAGGATAGATGGTTTAATTTCACAATGGGAAAATGCAATAAACTTTTCTCTCTCATTTTCCCACTTTTTTTCAATTAAATTATATAATATGTTAATTGATAAATATCTTCCTGCTGAGGTTGAAAATTCAATACTTCAATATTGTGCAAATGTAAATTGATATATGTATAATATAATTTTATATAATATCATTCGCTAAATTCAAATGAAACTGAATTTTTTTGGAGAAAATAACTTCACTTTGAGTTGAATAGTATAATTTAAAGTTTGAGATTGTGTAAAATTATATTGTTCAATCCAAAAAAAATGTTAATTATCGTTAAAATTGTATCACTTGAAAAAAAAAGAGAGAGGTTGTGAGAGAGAGAAAATAGAGTAGAAATTATAGAAAATGACAAAAAAAAATTCTTTTATGCTCTTTTTAGGATTCAAGGTTTAAAACGGAAATTAAGGACCTTATATGATACTCTAAACAGAGACTTGTAGCGATATATTTCTTGATTCGGGAACCTAAATGTGCAAAGTATGTTTCTAGGGACTAAACTTAAAATTAACTCTTTCATAAAATATTATTCAACTATAATATCTATCAATATCTAAAGTGAGAGTTTTTTGGATGCCTATGTGGCACATTTTTTAGCGGGAAAACAATTTATTGGGCAAACAAAAGGCAAATATTATTGACTAAAAATTGGTCCAATAAAAAAATGGCTTCACTAAGAAGTTTATACAAATGGCTGCAGCTTTGCAGTCAGAGTATAGACGGGATGGAGTACATGACAATCTTGAAGCAAAATCTCTATATATACCAATACAAAACAAATCACAATACTTCAATTCAAATAAGCTCTATTTTGACAGATCTGTGCTAGAAAAAAATAACACAATTGCTCAATGTTTTCTGTCATTTTACTTACCCAAGATAAAATCGGTCGGAGCACACAAGACGGCAGGGAAGGTGAAGCAGGATGGAAAGAACCCGGCGAAGCAAGCGGTGGAGCGACGTGCAGGGCCGTAGGCGCGCGTGGCGGCGCCGCATGCTGGTGGGTATGGCGGCGTGGTGGCGAGGCAAGGCGAGTTCAGCCTCTGGAGAGGGGACAGCGCCGACGGAGGCGATTGCTGCCTCGACGCGACGCTGAGGCTACCGCAGGCGGCGAGGTCGCGACCACCAAGGCGACATCTCAGCCTCATCGGCGACTCAGCCGCGAAACGAAGAGGAACGTCGCTGCCTCAATAAGCCAGACCTTGGTTTTTCCGTTCTAGGACGGAGAAGGAGAGAGATCGACGGACGATTGGCGTTGATTCGCCGGAGACGACGGAGGCAAATGGCGGCGGAAAAACGAAAAAATCGGAGCGAGATTGAGAGAGGGAAACGTTGCCGGTGCATAACGACAGCGGCACCGGCAGAACGCGAGCAAGGATTCGCCGCGACGGGAGAGAGGGCGAGACTAGGGTTGGGGATTTGGGGAAGAATGGAGAGAAGATATGAGGGAGAGAGAGGGGAAGCAGCGACAGATGGGATTTGTTTTTGGCTACTGAATGTTATTGATTTAGGCCATTAAAACTTTATTTTTGGACTATGAATTTTAATTAATTTGGGGCCATGAAATTTAATTCCTTGGACCATGAATTTTAATTGACTTGGGCCATTAAATAATTTCCTTTGGGCGCCTCTGATTTATGTTGGGCATTTTAATACTTGGACCAACAACTAATTAGTTTTGACCTTACTAATTAAATCTCATTTTATATTTAATCCAAGAGAATTAAATTGAGGATGATATCATTATATTTATGTTTTAAAAATTAGGTTTTAATTTTGAACTATTAATTTATTGGACTTTGTATAAATATTTTTTTAATTTAAATTCATCTTTGTAATTAAGTTTATGTATTCTTATTTTGCCTTTTATTTGAGTTAAAATTTGAATTGTGCTAAAGAGTTTAAAATTGAAATAGTGCTAAAGAGTTTAATTTACCTTCTATTAGGGTTAAAATTAAAATTTTATTCATCATTGTAATAATTTCTTCTCTGAATTAATCTATAAACTAAATGGCAACACAAATATATAATTTATTTTTCATGCTATATTTATTTAATTAAAATATTTATTATTTCATCCTCATAAAGAGTTTAATTTGCCTTCTATTTGGCTGTGTCGTATGCAATGACCATTAACAAGAATCAGGGTCAATCACTCTCTCATGTTGGATTATTTTTGAGAAAATCTGTTTTCAATCATGGACAACTGTATGTTGCTATATCAAGAGTCACAAGTCGTGAAGGTTTGAAGATTTTGGTGTGTAAAGATGAAGGCAATGGTGATTCTACTGTTACCATTGTTTATAAAGAAATTTTTCAAAACTTATGAACTATTGTATTGTTGATATTTGCGTAAGTTCCTATTTGTGAATATTTGTATTTTTTTTACATATTTTTTCAAAACTTATGAACTATTGGATTGTTGATATTTGCGTAAGTTCCTATTTGTGAATATTTGTGAGGCGGCGGCCGTGGCGGGAGAGGCGGCGGAACAGACGGGACAACCGCTGAGGCTGTGTGGAAGGAGATCCTGCGAGGAAGAAGGAGCTGTGCTCTGGCCGGAAAGATTATTTCGCCGCCGATTAGAAAGGAGAAAGAGAGAGAGAGAGGAAGAAAGATGGAGGCGTTGGCTGCATTTAGGGTTTTAGGAACATTAACGTACATTGTTTGGACTTTAGTGTAATATTTAGTGGGCTTTTTGGAGTATAATTTTGATTTCATTGTATAAAATTATGCAATTGAGAGTAATCTTTCTTAATTGAATAGAGTTTTAATTTGAGTGTTGTACTCTATTATTATATTTATGCTAAGTTTTAATTTGAAATTTTAATTTATTGGACTTTATATAATATGTATGTTTTTTGAATTAATTTTTTATTTACTCATAGTTCTATTCTTTTTACTTTTCAAAATTTTGAAATTCTCCTATATTTATATTGAATTTAAATGTAGCTAAACTAAATAGTAATTATGAAACACCAATAAATAATGATATAAAGTGAAACTAAATTAATGTCATTATAAAAAACAATATTGCATAACATTAATTGCTGCTGTGTATAATAGTATACAATTTTATATGTAAATATATTAGTTTAAGCAAATATGTTCAAATTACTTATAAATATATATTTATATTCAAGATATATAATTTATAAATATATTTATATTTAAATTACTAAAAGTACACAATTATAATTGAGTTGATTTTAAAAAACAATATTGCATAACATTAATTGTTGCTAAAAAGAGGTGCTACAAAAAATGGTGTCGAGCGTGAGAGAGGAGAAAGAGAGAAGGGACGCCACTACTTTTAGGATGAGGGTTTATTAATTTATGTATTCTATAATTTTTGGGCTTTATTATGGGTATTAATGTACTACTTGGGTATTATATTCAGATTTAAATATATATTTAATACTTAAAGGTTTCAATTTGGGTGTTTTGCTCGATTATGTCTTAAATTAGTAGGTTCTAATTTAGTATACATAATTCTAATTGAGTTTATTTTATTTTATATATTTAAGTAATTACTATGTATTTAGTCTTTGGCCATACATTATAAGTTAAGCCAAGTCATTAAAACCTATAGTGTTAACGATCCATTTGATACTTACTATTATAATATTTGTTGCAATTTAATTATTTTTTTATTGAGACATTTAGTTTTTTTATAAGTTATTATTAAGATAGTATAACTACATAAAATTTCATTATAATTTTATTTTGGATGAAAGAAAAACAAATTCTCTAAACTTGCATTGTACATATATTCAAGAAATGTTAAAATTTTAATTAAGTAAAATGATAGTGTTTGGGTGATGATATTCATAGGATGAGATTGTGACAAAATAATTTGCGTAATGAGATCGGATTGTGGACACTAAAGATAGTATGAAAAGCTACAATTTATTTGATTTTGATTTCTTTTATGAGATAAGATTTTGTTCTTTATAACTTTGATTCCTATTTCTCTTTTATGATTCTTAAAATATTATATTTATGTACATTACTCTCTTCGTTCAATAAAAATATAGGCATATAATATGCTATGGAAATTAAGATAAAATTTGTAAAGTATGAGAGGAGGGGAAGAGTAGTTGGAGTAATGTTTTAATAGTGGTATAAGTTATAAATAACTTGGTGTATATGGGTAATAAATTGGGATAAGTTTCTATAAATGAAAATGACCATATTTTTATGCGACGAACGAAAATGGAAAGTAAATATATTTTTATGAGACGGATAGAGTATTAAAGTTTGATAAAAAAAATCTTAAACTTATCAATGTTGCTCACGATTCTCATCGTTGCAGTATTGGAAACTTTTTTCAAAAAGTTTGAAAAAAAACTACTACTATCTCATACTATCAACCAAGCCATTCAATATTTTCATTTTAAATAATAAAAACTATTACTATGTGCATTTGGTCAATTTAGATACTTTATACTATGATTCTAAATTCTTTTAAAGATCAAACTCTACAACCATTCAATAAGAAGCACCATCTTCTCTAATTTGTTTTCATTTTTTTATTTCTAATTAGCTCTACAAGTTTATTGGTAGTAAGGCTATTCCATTTAAAAAAGTTGCATTGGCCCACCGGATATTTAATTAAAGAAAGAAATAGGGAAAAAACAATGAGAGAAATAAAATTAGAGTACTACGTGTTTAAAATTCTACCATCATATTGCTTTTCATATGATAGTGGTTACGTTTAACCATAGCAACCCCCGTTATGTTATAGTATAACACAGCAGAGGATCCTCCCCATCTTACAAGTGTGTTTTTATTGAAGTGTCTTTGTTATCTATCTCTCATAAAACGTCTATTAAATTTAGATGTTTGTGTAGTATTTTTTATCATTTGTCACTTTGTGTGTATCTGTGCATTTTGTATATGCACTTTATTTTCGTGCATACTAATGTAATTGTTGGGTGTAAGATATAGTTATACATGGTTTATGGTTTTATATATTCACTTTTTCTCCCCTCTTCATACTTTACCTACTTATTCTCTCCATCTCTCTTACCTTGTCAATTTTTCATTAGAACTTGTGCCGTCCACAAAGCTAATATTACTATTTTCTGTGGACAAAGGGAGTATTAATTTATTTATATTTTTATGTATAGAATTCTTTGAAATAACAGTTTATGATTATATGTACATTGAGCAAATGTAAAACAGTCATAAGTATTGAGGGATGCTCATTATTAATACATTTTTCTGTTAGTTTACAACTTTAGTCTTTAGTTCTAGACATCATGTAAACCTTTTTTATAATGTTTTTTATTCGACATTTATTCTTTGTCAGCAAGCATAACTAATTCTTTTTGTTCATTTATTTTAGAGTTCTCTGAAAGTTTTATGGCCCGTGCATAGCACGGGTGGTAAAACTAGTTTATATAAAGAGTGAAATACATATATTAGTCCTTAGTAGAGCTGCCCAAGGTTTATCGAACCGGCGGTTAAAACTGAAACCGTAACCGCCGGTTACGGTTCCAAACCGAAACCACGAGAAATATCCTGAACCGAAACCGTGAATTTTAGAACCGTGGTTCGGTTCAGGTTCCAATTTTTTCGAATCGAAACCGCGACCGAACCGCCGGTTCCGGACGGTTCCGAACCGGCGGTTTCACGGTTCCGAACCGCCAATGCGATGATAAATTTAAACGTAGTTAATCCTTATATTAAAACTATACTCCATTAAATAAAACATTGTTGAATGATCCGATTATTGAGTTTTTTGCTTTTATAAGTAACTTCCATTTTTGGTAATTTGGAAAACATAAGAGAAAAATAATAAATTAAAAATAAACCAAATTATAAGATGGAGTCTATGGAGTATGGACCATTATGGTAATAACTTTATAATACTATTTCCAATTTTATTAATTAACACATTATTTTTACGTATGGAGGAGTATGGATCATTATTAATAAATATTTATCAACATTGTTTGATAAAACTTAGAAGAATTAATTACTTTAAATAAAGCATAATACTATAATTAACATTGGTTAATGATCTGCAGTCTTCAAAATTGATTGTTGAGTCTTCAAGCTCTTTTCAATTTTTTCCTTTTCCCCCATTTCATGTATTTATTTGTTTACGTTTAGATGAGTACGACACTTGTAAATTATATCATTTTGTAATTTGTTTGTAAATTATATCACATTGTAAGTTGTTTGTAAATTTTATCACATTGTAATTTGTATATGTAAATTGTAAATTTGATATCATTTTCATCTTACTCATCTTAATTCAATTTAAAATATTCATTTCCTTGTTCCAATTTATTTTATAATTTCAAACTACATGGCAAACAAAAAAATTAAGGAAAAAAACTGCGAAACCGCAAAATTGAACCTAAATCGCTACGAACCGTCCGAAAACCGGCGGTTCAAAACCGAAACCAAAACCGCCGATTTTCGAACCGAAACCGAAACCGTGAAACAGCCTCACGGTTCGGTTTCGGTTCCATATTTCCCAAAACCGGAATCATCAGTTCCGAACCAAAACCGTCAGTTCATGACTGTGGGCAGGTCTAGTCCTTAGGATTTGGTGTTCTCATACCATAGGCCCCTAGCAAAATATTCATGTATGAGGGTTTTTTTGGTGAAAATGCCCTCTTCCCCTTTCCTAGGCCCATTGAAGGAGTTTTGACCATTCCTAATAAATAATACAACCAAAAACTATCAGCTAAGAGTAATTTGAAGGTATATCAGACTATACCTCGTAAGATGTCTTGCAGTTAATGTCAGTGTGAGGTCCACATTGATCAGATCACAAGTCATGTTCACTGTTTCTACCCAAAACTTCATAGTCAAACCAGCCTGAAAAGACTGGCATCTCGCTCTTTTCAGTAGTGTCTGATTCATGCGTTTTGTCATACCATTCTGTTGTGTTGTATGCCTAATAGTGTGGTGTCGAACAATCTCATCGTTCTTGTAGAACTCATTGAACTCAAACGAACAAAATTCAGACCATTATAAGTTCTTAGTCGCTTGATCTTCTTCCCTATCTAATTTATTATCAAAGTCTTCCACTGTTTAAACCTCTTAAATGCTTCACATTTATGCTTCATCATGTTGGTTTCTGGATTACAAGAGATAAAACCGGACGTAATATAACCCAAAAGAAAGAATATAAAAGGACAAACTGAAACGAAATTACAAAGTAGAAATCGAAACAGTAAACCGTAAAAGAGGAAATAAGCCGAGTCGAGAAGGCCTCTTTCCACAAGACGAGATACGCCCCGGTAGTACTCTCGGATTGGCATGTCGTCCCCAAAAATAAAACGACTTTCGTCTATGATGAAGCAGCACCGCTATCAGCAGAGCTCTGGCGAACTAGATTGATGAGATAGCAGAGCTTTCGACAGAAAAACAATGCAGAGAGGGCAGAGCAGTCATCATTGCGAGGTTGTAACCGCCGAGCGTTACAAACCGTTACGAGAGCTGATCCTGGACAAAAGTATTGGGACGTGTTGCGTCTAGGTTCGTTCACGACATGGACTTCATCCCCATGACCAGGCCCAAAGAACAGTCCAAAGACCACCCAAAGACCAATTTCCTAGATCTAAGTCCAAGGACACGAGCACGAGCTCGCGGCTCGCGGCTCGCAGTGAGGCGGCGGTGTGCACGTGTGGGCTGTACAACCCTTCTTTGTCCACTAGAATTACTACATGAAATAATCATTCTTATTAAATACTTGTTTAATAAGCTTGTTACTTTCAATGTGAGTTAATTAACTCACTTTATTAATCTCATGACTTCTCCCATAGCTCATTTAAATAGCTCGCAATTTTGCGCAACTTTAATCCATTATTTCTCACTCACCAAGAATCGGATTTGAGAAAATGAATATACCACGACCATCTACTCCAAACGTAGATCGACGCTATATCATTTAATTTCACAAAATTAAAGTCTCGTTGGAAATATTATGGGTCAAAGTCCTTTGACCGGGCATACGATTCCAACACATCAGGATCACCCTAGTCACCCTCGAGCATTCATCGATCATGGACACTAAGTACTTGTGACCTCCAATGAATTCAACATGTGAAGGACCCCAACAATCCATGTGATTGTAGCAAAGTGTCACATTGGTCCGATGAGCACCCTTCTTTGGAAACTTGTTGCGATGAAGCTTCCTTAATACACAGTGTGCAGAATTCAAGATTCAGCACCTTATGTCCAAAAAGAAAATCAAGCTTGGATAGAAGTTTCATCCATCGTTCTCCCGTATGACCAAGCCTCATATGCCATAACTTTGTCATATCCTTGGTCGAAATGGCAACCACCTTGCAGACAGAACTGTTGGCCATAGAAATGTTGCTTCAATCTATCTGCTCGTAAGTGGTGAAATACTCTTTATACGTGCATAAAAGGTACGATACTCCTGAATCAAGAATCCACACATCATTAAAGTGTGGCTGTTCATCTGCAACCAAGGCCGGGCTTTCTTCAGAATTTGTATCATCAGCATCTGCCACAGTCGTGGAACGATCAACATCCTCTTTCTTGCCCCATTTCTTCTTCTTCATGTGACAATCAAACTTCTAATGCCCTGGTTCTTTACAATAGTTGCAGATGTCACCGGGCTTAGGACCTTTTGAACCTTTTGAATTCAACTTCTTCTTTCCAGATTTCTTATGTCCCTTGCCCGTAGTAGATAATCCCGATGCCTGATTTTCTATGGCTGAACTAGTTGCCTGTTGCCGCCGATCTTCTCTAATGTGGAGGGCATAGCGAACATCTTCCAGAGACAGTTTCTTTCCCAGTTATAAATTACTCAACAAAGTTTTCATATGACTCAGACAAAGAGACTAGCAGAATTAAATCAACATCCTCATCTTATACTTTAACATCAATATTACGCAAATCTAGAAAAATTTTGTTTTAATTTTCCTGGTGATCTCGAAGGGGCATGCCTTCCTGCATGCGTAATCGGAACAGATGTTGCTTTAGAAGCAACTTATTGGTTAGAGACTTCGTCATGTATAAACTCTCCAACTTCGTCCAGAGGGCAGTAACAGTCTCCTAGTCTCCTGATCAACAACTTCGATGATAACATAGTCAGACAGACACAACATGATTGTCGAGTGTGCCTTTTCATCTAGGGTTAACCACTATTCATCCTTCTCGTATTGCTTTTTTCGTTAGCGGCATCCACAATCTTTGTTGCTTCAGTAGCAATTGCATCTTGATATGCCATAAGCCAAAACTATTTCTCCCGTTGAATTTGTCAACCTTCACGTTCAGATCAGACATCTTTAATCAGTGAAAGAACCCTAACAGTGTGGAATTCAAAACCCTACTCGAAATACAAGGCTCTAGATACCTGTTTGTTGTTATGGAATAGGGTAATTGAGTAATTGAAAACAAACAAAAACGTAAAGAGACACAGATTTACTTGGTTCACAGAGATTTTGTGCCCTACTTCTATATAAATGACGGGACCCAGTTTACTAGCGGTAAACAATGCAGATTCAAGGCATACTAAAACCAACAATAACCCTTTATTTAATGTCATTTGCATTTTATTTGATTTTAGTTAAAAATAATAATGTTTTCGTAAATAAATAATGAGCACTATTGAGCTTGGACATATACGTATTAAAATACTATTAAAATATTTTGATCATGTTGTCGCTCGGATAATAGTTATTCCCTTCGTCCGGTATTAGGAGTCTCGTTTGAGTTCGACACGAGTTTTAAGAAATACAAAAGAAAGTGGGCGAAAAAGGTCGTAGAATGTAGGACCTATTTTTATATGTTAGTTTTATAGTAATAAAATGTGAGGAGAATGGATAGTGGAAAGCGGGGTTAACCTACTATTTATGGTAAAAGTGAACTGAGACTTCTAATAATTGACAAACTAAAATGATCGACCAGGATTCATAATGGCAGACGAAGGGATTTTATTGTTTAAAATAGGTAGTAGTGTAAGATAACAAATCTGATGATAGGAACAATGAGATCTTAATCAATATCGGCGTGGTGAATAAATGATTAATAGCTCATACGCATCATTAGTTGTTGGTGGAATATTCTTGAATTACATTCTAAGAGCATGTGATTTTTCATACATATAAATATGATTTTGAATTTTAACATGTTTTTACATGAAATAGTCCAAACACAAATGGTTATCCCATTTTCGTAAAGTTTGAGGATAACCATAATCATTGATTTTATATACTATGTTGTCCACTTTTGTCATTTCGATCCGTCCACAAAATGTTGTTCACTTTGTTTTTTTTCCATTTTTAATAAATGGTCATCACTTTCCGCTAACTCATTACACTCACATTCTATTATAAAACAAAGATATAAATATGGAACTCACATTCCACTAACTTTTTCCATTCACATTTCTTTACATATCTAAAACCCGCACCGAAACAAATGTGGACAACATTTCGAGAGGGACAGAGTAAATCACAAAAATTTCTCAATGATTACCCTATATTCTTCAACGGCACTACCTAAGATATTTAATTCAACTATCAAACCCATAAATGGAAATATTCAGACAGATATATATCGATTGATATACTCTGTTGATGATCAACAAAACACTTCCCAAACACTACAAAACAGCACATGGAGCAACACAAATTATTTCAGTAATTACAGTCACAAAATATAATTTCAAAGCTCCAATATACAAGAGGTAGTAGTAATAAGTACTCTCTCCGCCCACGTAACCTTACTCATTATTTTTTTGTCACTCGTTTCGAGAAAATGATAATAAATAGTTAAAGTGGAGATAGAGTAAAGTAAAAGAGAGAATAATGTAGAGTAGAGTCTCTGTTACTTTACTCTCTCTCCACCTTAACTTTTTATTATAATTTTTCCAAAGCGAGTGTAAACAAGAAGTGACTCAAGTAACGTGGGACAGAGGGAGTAAGAATCGTGGTGGCACTCATTTTAATTTGTTCGATATAAGGCCTTCTACCGAGCCGATAAACGCGAAAATGGTGCAGAGCAAGCAGAAGATCTTGAATGCTTGGAGAAGTATCCATATACCTGTCCAAGCTCTCACCCTATTCTGCACCAGGTACATTTCCACCGGAAAATATATCACCAACGGCCAGAAATTCAACGCCCCGAGCACTCCCAACACTTGGTTAAAGTAGGGGAAGAGTAGTGCCAGTCCAGTCGTGGCTGCAACGTACACACTTCTGAAGCACAGCCGGAGAAGGTTCAGCTTGAAACTAGGCACCAGCGGGAGCTTCACCGTGTACTCCTTGTGCACGAACCCGCTGTCCGGGTACTTCCTCCCCACCTCTGCTTCAGCTGCTGCAAACAATGGCTGACTGAATATCTGCAAACATATAACCCCTTTGCATATGTAAGAATTTTTTAGTAGCTTTTCTCGAAACAATTTCACGAAGAATTCGATGCATCATACATATGGATGTATGAATACGACATAAACACTGTGCTTCGAATCTTTCGAGTAGCAAATAAACAGTAGAGGGGATTGAGGGATAGGATGTACCTGATAACCTCCCACGAGGTGAAGAACGATACACACGTTAGCAAGGTCAACGAGCCAGTAGGGCTCATAGAATCCGAAGCCTGTCAAAAGATTTCCCGGAGCTTCATCGCCAAAAGCAGCATACCCGAAGCATCCGCAGGTGAGGAAGAAGAAGGACGTGATAAGTATGGCTGAAGATGACGCCCTCTTCATCGTCTTGTTTTCTTCAACAGGTCCCTTAAGAGTGTCCTTCATTTGCAAGTTTGTCTTTTCAGTATTTATGATTTGGATATTTCTCACGAAACAAGCAAGACTGGAAAGGGCGTCTAACCTGAATGTTCAAAAGAATTATGTTGTAGTTAAACGAAAAGGCTATGTCTCCAAATGCTTGTGACGAGAGCCACAGTTTTTGAATTGCATTACTTGCCGTTACACCATGTATATCGCCTTTGATCTGTCCATTTCCTGCATTGATCAAAGCCACCCGTAAAACCGGAGTCCAAAATCTAGATACATCGATTAATGATGAACATGGATGCGAAAAGAAGTTTTAGTGGCTTCCATTGGTGCCATAGATAAACACAAGAAGATTTAAAAAACATGATGTAACAATGCATCAAAATGAATTAAAAGGGTACCTATAACTTTTGCAATACCAAGACCTAGACCGATGAAGGTGTAAGCAAAGGACATGACAGCAGCCATTATCGAGAGCGCCTCCATGTTATGGAAGTCAGGTATCTGAGAGAATACTAGCTGAACGGCTCCGAACAAGAGAATAAACAAACTGTCTCCATATTCACATGGAGCATTGTGCCCCTCTTTGTGGTAACAATTTGATATCATAATAGCCCTGAACCAGCAAAAACTCAGAAACTAAATAAGCCATGCTCATAAAGATAACAAGCAATGATATTCTCGGTGTGATAATTCAGAACTACGGATTCAAAAAGATGTGTAATACATAACTATGTAAGAACACTTGGTGAGCAGTGACACTCAACGATACACAAACCACAAGCGCTAACACTTGCTAAATATAGCACTGAAACCTCATCAATACCGTTAGATGGCAGACTAACGAACAAACTAATATCAAAATCAGATTTAACAGCACTATAAAATACCTCATACTGACTGCAGATGTTATAGTATATGCAATTCCAAATCCAAAATAACTTTCGTGAAGAAATATTCCAATCACCCACATACACTTCTTCCCTGCCACGAATATTTCACTTCAAAACTTTCATTCATCTCAGAAAAACAAGAGAACATAACATGGTCTCTCCAAATCCATCAAATAAACAACTTGGTCAAGAAAAGGAAATGTGAATTTCCCCAATCCTTGCAATTCCTCATTAGCACCACTCTACCATTACTAATCAACATCAATGGCAATTGGAATAGCTCTTGGTAATAACAACGAAAAACGGGATGATAGTATACCTAGATAAGAGCCCACAGCTTCAGCATAGGACTTATTTCTGATGTGGCCCTCCTCAGGATGAGGATATCTATAGCAATCACAAAGAATATTGGAAGAAAAAATAGTGACAATTGCAAACACCACCATACAGAGAGGGCCTGCAATCCACCCCAACTGAGCCACACTCCATGCCAATGACAGCACTCCTGATCCTATCACCCCTGTTATAATATGCGCAATTGCCGTCCAAACAGTCCCTTCACATCCAAAATCACAATATCCATCAACACAAACCCCCAAAATCCAGTCTTTTTTCCAATAAAACTTAAAAAAATCAAAGTAGCAGAAACAACATCATTCAATTTCAAGAAGCTCCCATTTTTCAAGAAACACACACATCATAAAGAGCTCATTTTGTAATAAATTGAGATAATTGAAGGGAATTAAATTGGAGTAACCTGTTCTTTTGACGGAAGCAAGGGAATCTGAAGATGAGGATTCAACATCTCTGAGAAGTGCATTGGATAATTTATCTTTATCTTCAAACTCAACCATTTTTTATGATGAATGGAGATAGATGTCTCTACAAGTTGAAGTTGAGCTTTGCGAAAAGTTGGGAAACAAATAAATTTGCAGATTCTCAAAAAATAGGCTGCGTTTTCGTATGCCGCATACAAATTTGTAACGGGGCATGAAATTTCATTTACGGAAAATATTTATATTTGATAAAAAAACCACTATTTTATTTAGTTGTACATCATAATTAGATGTGTGTTCTAGATATTTCAAAATTTGTCACATCATTTTACAGTAAGTGACCACTTGAGATTATTAGTACTTTCTCCGTTCTACTAGTTTAACATATTTTTTATATATATGAGATTTAAGAAAAATGGCGTTTAGTGAATACATAAATAGGAAATAAAATAGTAGACACAGTATAATATATAGGTTAAAAAAAGAATAGAAAAATTAAACTAAGAGAGATTAGAAATATTGTTATTTACTTCGAAAAAAATGATTCAATAATTGTGAGTTATGCTCCTGCAAGCTGAATTGCTCAAGCTGAAGACCTGAATTGATCAAGTTGAAGACCTGAATTCAACAGGCTGAAGGGCTGAATTGCTCAAGCTGAAAAGAAAGAGTTGTTGGAGACTCAAGGAGAGGATCAAGAAGTAAGCTCGGTGCATGAGTTGAACGTAGCCGTTGGAATAGCGGTTATAACCGAATTTTAGTTTCAAGAAGATTGAGTTGGTTAGCTTTGTATCTCATATATTAGCTCAGCTTGTTCATATAAATGCAGAGAGAGAGAAAAACAAAACACACAAGCATAGAATTAAGGGTTATGAGCTCTTGCTTGTGATTAGTTTAGAGCATTCGATTTGTATGTGTGTGAATCATCTTCTTGAGAGTGTGAATCAATAAACTTCGTTAGTCTTCTCCGTGGATGTAGGCAACCATTGCCGAACCACGTAATCGCTTGAGAGTGCTTTACATTTCTTATTTGTGTGAGTTCAATCGATAAAAAGGTCCTAACAATAATTATAACGAAATTGTTAAAATTTAATTCGACTCAAGCACAATAAAATTGAAAAGGTTATAACTACTATTATTATAGTGATATTTGTGGGATGAATTCGACTGAAATCGAGAACACTCTATCGCAAAATATTTGGACCAATCCTAAAATCAAATTCAATCACGAAAATTGACGGTAGATGATAGAGAGATAGTAAAATGAATTTCGTGTTTCATTTCGTTGTTATTCAATATGGTCCTCATGTTTAAAGTATGTGACAGATGTAGTATTTTTAATAGTTTAGTGCCATCTCATTTCCTACTTACACCTGTAAGAATAAATTAAATCCACCATATCCACAAGATTATAAAGATCAATAAGAAATAGACAGGTGGGTAATAAATAAATGGATTACGTGTATTATTTGAATAAAACACATCATTTCATTTTGAAAGAGTTTTGTTTATATAAAAGGATCGTGGATATATATTAAAGTTCCGTAAAGCAGGCGAAAAAAATGCAAGCTTCATTAACTATATTAGAATAAATGTTGAAAGCAAAATTTGTGACCATGTAATTTGGTATGGATAATTCCAAAATTTGATAAACTTGACCACACCATATTGAACTTACCTGAAAAGTGAATTAGTTGATAAGAGAAATTTTACAATTATTTAATTTTCAAATTTATTATGTGCCTTTGGTGATATTATCTAATCCAACAGAAATTATGTAGTACTAGTTTTTGCTATAATTTCTTCAACTATATAATAATGATTATGCCGATGCTCGCGTCTTTCAGTCCACATAGTGTACGTCAATGTTTTAAAAACCGCACCAACAAGCGAACCGGCGACGTTACTGGTTCACGGTTCAACCGGTCCAACCGGTCGAACCACCGGTCTAACCGTTTTACTATTGCAAATATATAAAAAAATATATTAAATTTAGTAAATGATTTACAATTAATAATATATCACAAAACATTAAACCTTATAGATAATTAGTGATGTATAAATATAAATAATATTAAAATTTAGTAAATATATTCATATATATATATATATATTTAATATTAGTTAGTCTAGATAAAAAATTTAATATTTCATGTATTAAAATAGATATGTTTATATTAATTTAAGAAAATTTATTTCGTAAAATAATATATAATTAAATACGAATTAAGTACTTATTAATTAGTTTAGATAAGATTATTCATTAATGTCAATAGCTAGGGTATATAAATTAAGCATGTAATATAAAAAATTTATTTATAGTAAATAATGAATCTTATATGGTACTAATAATAATATAGGTGGTAAGTAGAGCATCATTAAAATATAAAGGATGATAATTATAAATATTATAATTAACAATTATATTAAAGAATAATAAAATTAAAATGAATTATTAGTTTTGTAGATAAAACTAATAAAATTAGGCAGATTAAAGATTATTTTTAATAACACACAGATCGGATAGTTTAATTTTACCCCATACACTATAATTTTCAGTCATTTTTAAATTTAGTAGTATAGTTTTGCGATTGATAATAAGAGTTTCATTGAGTGACTGAACCATGTCAGAATTTAAAATTATTTTTATATTTAATTTATATTTTTTAGGTATTAAATATTTACTTGAATTGATTCTTCCTAAATGATTAATTGAGTTGATTACTTCTAAACTATATCGTATGCGAATTTTTTAGTTAGTTAGAGTATCTCGGAGGAACAAGGACAAAAATGTATATTGAAAAAATATATTATTTATTTATCTTTTTCAGGAAAGAATTATATTCTTCTAAAAAATAATACACTTCAAAAGAAAAGCGTGTATAAAAAGATACGTTATTTTATAAAATAAAATAGTATAAGATGCATTCCAAAAAATATAAAAGTATAATATATATCTTCTCAAATACTTTCTTCTTGAAGAATGTTTTTCCATGAAAAGAAGCCAAATATGATAGTTATAAGATAATACCTCTTCATCAATGGAGAGGTAAATATACCTCTTTAAAATGAGAAAATGTATAATGCCTTCTCAAATACTTTTTCATTAGAGAATGATTTTTCACGAAAAGAGTAAATATAGTGGTTATAAGACTTACTTCTCCGAATACATCTTCCCTTGGAGATGCTTTTAGAGAGATCACATTTGATCCACATTATATTATTATAATAATTTAGAAATAGTTCTGAAATTAAGGTGAACAGCGAGATATTAAAATTGTAAGCTACTATTTTTTTCCTTAAAATAATTTTTTTAAAATTGTACGAATTTTAATGAATAATTGAAAAAATAAAAGAGATAAGAAAAAATGATTGCGAGAACCGGTGGAGATTCTTAGTCAACAATTCCAACAAACGACATGAAGTGAAGAATAGACTACTATTATGAACTAAAATGAAGTGTAAAATAATACCGAAATAGTCATATTTCTTTTTTTCCGTCCTATACGAATAGTCCATATTCATTTAAGACAACCTTTTTCTCCTTTTCTTTTACTTTATTATTTATGGTCTTCACTATCCACTACACAATTTCAACTATTTTTTCTCATTCTCTCTTACTTTATCAATTATGTATTAAACATCGTGTCCATATTAAATGGCTTATTTCTATGGGACGGAGGGATTAAAAATTTTATTATTCTTTTGATTCATGATAGCACATGTTTCATGTTGCTTTTTAGGTCATCTTTATCTCTTTTAAGGAGATAGTGTTGTTACATTCAGATTTGCACTGTTTTAAGGACATTATTTGATCCGTTTTGAGTGTTAAAGTTGCATTACATGTCTATTATTTGCATATTTTCTATTTTGGTATTTTAACGTGTTTTATGAAAAATGTGCAATATAGAATTGAAAAAGAGCATAAAAAGGGCAAAATTTGGAAGTTGGAGCAGAAGCGCAAACCAACGGCCGCTGGGGCACACCAGCGGTCGCTGAAAACCAATCAAGAGAGCTCGAAAGCTGTCCAGCAAACTGGCCCATCCCAGTGGCAGTTGGGCCTGTTAGCGCGCAATAGTCCTAGTTCATACCCATTTTTCAGTGATTCTGAAGTCTTATCAGATCGTTCTACATACCATTCTCTCCGTCTTCAAAAGAGCTTCGCGATGGTACCTTGAACATCTCAATCGAAGTTCTATGGAGAAAGTTATGGTCATTCTACGAACGTCTCGCAATGTTGTCAAGTGCTGAATTTATGCCGATATTCAAGGAAGGAAAGAAACTATTACCTTGCGAAGTCAAATATTTTCCTTTAACCTATGGAGCACAAAATTTCCAACTTGGAGGACACTTTTGTACCAAGTTTAAACCTTTTTCAAGCCTATATACTCCATAACCTAGTTCATAATATTGACACATTCATAGCCTCCAAATTTGGGGAGCCCTTCTCCTCCAACCCTAATCCTTCATCTATCATTCCATCCACCATTCTTGGAGATTGGAGCAAGGGAATAGAAGACTAAACATTGCACAACAATTCATCCTTGGGTTTTGTTTGCTTTTTCTTTATGTTTTGTACTTTAATTTGTAGTTTTGGTTATTTGTCTATGAGTAGCTAAACTATAAGAATTCGGGATGTGTCAGTAACTTTTATTGGTTTATATAATTCCAGCTTTTGGTATTGGTTTCGTTCCTTACTTTACTTCATGTTTGAGTGACACATTCTATGATGATCTATAGACTTGCAACATAATCGTGAGAGGAGGTTTGCGAGTTAGAAGAGCTTATTTGACGTTATAATTAGCTTCCCTTTAAACGACACTGTTAACTGTGAGAGAGAACATTAGGATTCTTTGGAGCTTTTATGAGTTACAAATCTAGGATTGACGCCCCTAGTGTCTGTGATCTACTTTGTGCCCAGTGGCGGATGCATGATTTTTATACTGGGGGGTCCAAATTTTATTAACGATAGTTGCATATTTTTTAGTGTCAACAATTATAGAAACAACCCGAGACACTATGAAGCTACGAGAGAGATGAATAGTTTGAGATGCATTTTTCTCTTCTTATGTGCTGCTTCGTATTTATCAGTTACATTTTCTCTTCTCCGATACATTTTATATTCCCTCCGTCCATAAAAAACAGTTTCATTTGTGGACAAAAGTAAGAGAGGGGAGAAAAAAATAGATAAAGTAGAAGAGGGAAAATAAAAAAGTAAGAGAGAAGGTGAAAAAGTGGGTAAAACATGAAAAAAAAGTTTTTATTTTTGAAATGAGACTATATTTCATGGATGGAGGAAGTATTTTTATTTGATTTCTACTATGCTTTTACTTTTTTTATTCCAGCCCACGTTTTTTGCTTTGGATTTCTAAGTGAAAAAATTGCTCACAATTAAAAAGATAGAAATAAAAGGGCTCATATTTAAAATTCAACAAGAACGCCAGCACGGGAATGCGAACACACGATCAAGTGGTTACAAGACCAAATCACCAACCAACTAAATTAACTAATTACTTAAAAAATATTTTCTAATTATACACAATGTAGTAGCTATCAAAATGGGTGGGGTTCCAAGGAACCCCCATACCCCACATAGGTCCGCCTCTGTTTGTGCTGCATGGAAAATATTTATGTGACTCGTTCTAGTGAAGTATGAACTGTGCTAGGGTATCATAACTGTGTTTTGTGTAAACCATAATTGTGAAAGCTCTACCATTGGAATTCCACTATTTGCCTGATTTATTTTGTATAATTGCATGTTTTGTTTATTTATTTTTGCCTAGTTAATTATTCCAATCCAAAACTCTTGTTTCTCTAGATAGTATATGACGCTTAGTACATGATAGTCAGTTGTAATTATATTCCTTGTGTTCGATATCCCGATATTGACATTTAGCTATACTATTTCTGCCTTGTATACTTACAAGTAGTTGTAGTGCTAAAAACAAGCACAAACCGATCAATCTAATGTAGTTTGGATAAAAAGCATATGGTCGCAGGAGTGCAAACTGAGCAAAAAGGAGTAGAGCATGCAGAAAAATCACCTAAGCTGACCAAGTAGACACATCTCCAATGGATAGTTGACATTGTATATATGGAGTTGTCATAAAATAAACTTCTATGCCTCAATTAAATTGGGACGAAGGAAGTAGTAGATAGTGAACCAAAAATGATAAACTAAAAGAGAAGTTGAAAAGATTTTAATAAATGGATATGGACTCTTTCTATGGGACAAACGAAAAAAGAAATTCAACCTATTTATATGAGACGGAGTATTAATATAAAAAAATAATACTACTATTTAAAGAAATACTCCATCCGTCCCATAAAAATATGTTCACTTTCCATTTTCGTCAGTCCCCCAAAAATGTGAGCATTTCATTTTAGGGCAAATTGCTTGTAAAGTCATGAACTTTCAGAATAGTTTGATTTTTCCCGTGAACTTTAAATGTTGCACGAAAAGTCATGAACTTTATCGGACTGTGTAAATTTCCCATCCGACCCGACCCGATAGATTTTCGACACACACTTATCCTACGTGGCGCGCCGGAGGTGTGACTTGGAAAATGACAAATTCAGGTTAAATTCAAATTGTGGAATTAATGTTACTTTTACGCTAAATTTGATTTGTAAGTTTATGTAGATTTGTATGTTGAATTCGATTTGTTTTATGTTTGTGATAGAAAAGAATAATAAGAATTAGTGGAGTTTTGCCAAGTCACGCCTCCGGCGCGCCACGTAGGATACGTAATTGCGTCGAAATCTATCGAGTCGGGTCAGATGGGAAATTTACACAGTCCAGTAAAGTTCATGACTTTTCATGCAACATTTAAAGTTTACGGGAAAAACTATTTTGAAAGTTCATGATTTTACAAGTAATTTGCCCTTCATTTAAAGGAAAGTTATCCCCAACTCATTACCCATATACATCAATTTATTTACAACTTATACCACTATGACTCAACATTACAACTCATTAAACACTAATAATTATGTATGTCCCACTATCCACTAACACCACTTTAACTATCCTTCTCATCATCTTTCCTACTTTACCAATTGTGCATTAATTCTTGTGACATTTCAAATATACTTATTTTTATGGGACGGGGGAGTACATAATTTTAAGCAAAAAATAAAATATACAAAAATGAAAATTCAGCCAATTTCTATTGCACGGAACTGCTGTGCTCGCAATTATTTCGTGTAAAATAGAATTATTTTCGAGCACAATAGATGGCTGAATTTCCGACTAAATTGAGAAATTTTCGAGCACAATGGAGGTGCTCGCAATACTTTGTGACGAGGCTGATGGAGAGCACACTTGCTACTCACAAAGACCAAAGTTCATTGAAAGTTTCATAATGCATATGCTACATTATAGAACAATAGTTGTCTGAACATTGTGGGAGTATCAGAAGATAATGTTATACCATAAAACTATTTGAGACCACTACAGCATCTCAAATTTCTCAAATGTTGAAATCCTCTTGATTTCAAAAATGATTTCTATACAGAAGTTGTTAGCTTTTGCTCTACCTGTAGGCCTCAACATTCTTGACCTCCAACCATCAATCACCTCATTGATAGAACTTTCAACCATTCTAGCAACAGATATGCAAGTCACATGTTTCATGTACTAGAATCTATATCTCTTTTCAAAGTTAAGAGTTCTAACGACGAGTTTTCAAGAACCGGGGCCAGCTATGTGTGCGTGTGTGTATGGTTTTCAGCTGACTCCAGAACTGTCATTCGAGATCAAGCTCCATGAATTTCTCCTACAAAGATTATTGATGGAAACATCTCAACAGTATCAAAAATCACTTATCATTATGAGTTCTTGGTGCAAATCATCTTTAATTGGTGAAGCATTTATTCTACCTATTTAACATCAACAACAAATCTTATATCAGGTAGTTTCAGGCCAACATGCTACAGCAGCAGCTGTAATACCAATAAAATACTTCGACAACTCTTTCAACAACGATCACCAGAGTAGGCTATCCGTATATGTCATCATGAGGTTACAAGAACTGGCCGGCATCTGAAGGACGCACAGGTAAAGATTCTACCTTTAAATGCTTTAAAAAACTTGTGAGTATGACAATGTGTGTTTTTATGACAAGCCTATCACAAGAGAAGCTTAAAGAATGTGAGGATTTGGACAATTCTTTTCACTATACAGATATCTCTCACACTCTTACTCTATCTCCATCAAGAAATGGCACCTAATTCAGAAACAAGGGTAAAAATCCTAGGGAATAAGCGGGTGCAATCTATCGATGAGCGAGAGATGTTCCAACATGACAGCAGAAAGAGACTAAAAGAGAACATTGTTGATGATACATGTGATTTTTTCTAGTAACATAACCATATTTGAAATTGTTATTGGATTTCAATTCATTTTTTGACTTCATATCTGTAAAATCCATATACACACGACGTCTCATGCTTCTTCTAGGTCACAAGAAACACCAAGAAAGATCAACAACCAAGATTTATCAGATAAAGTAGAGAAAATTACAAGGCAAATGCAATTTCACTATAATATGTTTATGGGAAAAGTTGCACATAACCTGTTGCAATTGCTATTCCTAAAATGACAATAGGCGGGAGGATAACGAAGGCACCAATAGTGGCAAAGAAGACTGAGTCGTTCCTCCGGGATACTTCGTTCAAATAAGTCTGCCTCCGAATGTTTCTCTTTTGTGATGTGGTTAGGAACTTGGCAGTCACCTTCTTCAGATTCTTACCCAATGGGATAGTGAAATCGTCATCGCTGTCTCCAACCAAATTAGCAAGCTGTTCGCGTATGGTCGGTCCACCATCACTCTCATAGCCTTGGCTAGAGGCTCCACTAGATGTGAGTTGATCCAAGAGATCCATCTGAATCCGAGCTGAAGTCGATGATGACCCTATAATCAATAAGCAGGATACAAAAATCAGTAAAACTTACATCTCAAAGAGATATGCTACTACATCTCAAAACACTTGAGACAAGAAAATTAGGCAGCTAAGGCTCCGTTCGGTACCATGGAATTGAAGAGTAGATAATCGTCACAAAATTCTTTATTTACTTATAACAAGACCTTAAATGCCATCAAAGTTGCTCATGCTTTAAATTTAGGAGAAACACTAATTGAAGCTCATCCTTGCCTAATTTAAGATATTCCTTAATATACCCCCTTCATCCTTGCTGAGTCGTATTCCTTTTTGGATTATCCCACTGTAGCCGAGTCAATTCCTATTTTGGCAAAAATCAACAATCTTTCTTTACTCTTACTTTACTTTCTCTTAATTTATTTTCTCTTCATATCTCTACCTTTTATCTTTCCTACTTTATTATCTATTTACTTAACTCACTTAATACAATTTTTCTTAAATCTCGTGCCTTATTACAGAGCGACATAGGGGTACTATTCTAAACAAGATTATAAATTTGGATAATTAGAAGGATATAACATAATCAAAACAACCCTTTTCATGAATAGCTACTTGCCTTGGCACCACCACAAAAACAGTTCACTTTTTCAATTAAATATCAAAACTGAGACGAAAATGTGCCCAATTTAAATTTGGAACAACTCAATTCATTAGTATACAATATATTAGGAAGATGAAGAAAATGATTACCAGAATGAGTAGGTGAGTCTTCTTCCTCCGAAAGTGTGCTCTCAGTTCCTTCAGACAGCGCAGCCGCCGATTTCAGACAAGACGGAGAGGGAGAGTGATGGAGCTTCAGCCCAATTTTATGCCTCGAAATCTTGGGAGAAATTAAGAGTGTTGGGTGGAGAGCAGTGGAAGCAGTTCCAAGATTCAGCGCCATAGCGAAAAAGTATGCTTTGCTGAGGGGTGGGATCCTCTGCTGTGCTGAAAGCACAGCAGCCCCTGCTGCTCCTCACTATTCATCAAAATAATATATATTTATTTAATTAAATTTATTTTTATTTATTTGCTTATTTTATTTGTTGTGAGGGGCAGCAGGGGCTGCTGTGCTTTTCAGCACCGCAGAGGATCCCCACCCCTTTGGTGAATGTGGAAAATGAGCTTCTTCTGCCATCGTAGGCTTAGGTGGCTACAAATTCGTTAAATTTAACTACCACCTCAATTTAAATGCCGGTTCCCAAAATTAGCTCGTCCACACAAAATTATTTTTACAATAATTGTTTAGAATTTTTTTTTAATAATTGTGAGTTCAATTAGTTAATGGATATCAATAATTCTAAAAGAATGAATCAAACACATGACAATTAACAGGAAAGGAATAAAAATGATAAAATGAAATAATTAATGAAAATTAGAGGAAGTACTTAATATTTAGGAAAAAAATCAGATTTTTGTAACATCACATTAATTATAAATTTTAAATTTTTGACAAAATAGCAAGAATGGTGAACATTATATTTATGTGGACGGATTTCTTAATATGTTTAAATGAAAATAATCAAATGTATTACTATAATCCATTCCATATAAAAATAGAAATTCTTTTCATTACGGTTCGTCCTATAAAAATAGTCTACTTTTATTTTGGGTAAGTTTTTTCTCTCTAACGAGGCGGGTCTCATTCTTCACCGACAACACTCCATCATTTTATCAATTGTGTATTAAAACTCGTGGCTTCCTAAAAATTTCTATTTTTATGGAAGAGTTTGAGTATGAAATACTATGCTACATACTTTATGTGAGCACCGCTGTTTTTTAATGGATGTTTCAATACATGAAATAACAATTTTTAATATATTAAAATTAAGCTAAAATCATTTATGAGCCCTACCATCAATGCATTAATATATACTTCTTAATCCTAATATATTTAAAATTAACAATTTTGAAGTCATATAATTTGTAATTAAAATTATCATAAAAAGTGATAAATCAATTGAAAGTTTAAACTAAAGTTGTGAGAATATATATACTACCTCCGTCCTTGAAAAATATAAATTTTTGAAACGGCACGAGTTTTAATGCACAACTGGTTAAGTAAGGGCATTCACAGTGCTATCCTTAAATCCAAAGTCTATCTCCATTTCCTCCTGCCACATCAGCAACCCATCTCATAGCCTATCTTCCTACAATGACAGCCTATCCCTGAGCCTATCTTAGAGCCCATTTCATTTTCACATCAACACTATTTTTATATATTTCACTTTTAATTGTTGGTGTAAATTAAAGGCAACGTAATATATGACAAAAAACTAATTTCATTAAAAAATAAAATAAAACATCCTACATTAAAAAAATACGATAAAGATAGATAAAATAAAAAAAAAACAACGGAAAAACACATCAATCGGACTCGGGCTCCAACTCGTCCTCCCCGACACGACTCATTAACCTTATATATTTGGAGAAATCTTTCAGTTGCTGATATATTTCCCAGTACTTGAACCCTTTCGCATTGCCATCGTAGATATCGTGAAATTTAGCACACTCATACACCAGGCGTTTCCAATGATTGCGTAGATTGTTCGGGCTGGTGTGTCGGGGCCCCTACAGTATTTACTTGTTCGTATCTTTTCATGATACGTGCCCAGAAACCGCCCTGGCGATTTTGGCTACAACCGGGTCGTCAGAGATCTCTGCCCAACAATGAGCAAGAGCAATCGACTTCTCTATGGAGTAGGTACTCCTCGTCCGCCCAACCTTAGACGCATCCCCAACTTTCTCCTCTTTTTTCCCTTTCATGTCGGGCACCTCGTTGCTGAAGTTCATACTCCCTCCGTCCCTGAAACTTTGTCACTTATTTCTATTTTCGCTCGTCCCAAAAATTTTGTCACCTTTTACTTTATCATTTTTGGTAGTAGACCCCACATTCCACTGACTCATTTTCACTCACATTTTAGTATAAAACTAATATATAAAGGTAGGACCCACATTCCACTAATTTTTTCAACTCACTTTCTATTACATTTCTTAAAACCCGTGTCGCGTCAAATGGTGACAAATCATAAGGGACGGAGGGAGTATCTTTTACCGTGGAGAGAAGTAAAATTGAGATTGAGATTGGAAAGGGATGAATGTGAATTGATGGAGAATGAGGCAAATATAGTGGATTAAAAATTGGATTAAATTAAAAAAGAGAGAGAGAGATTGGCGCCTACATCGGCCCCGACACGCCGCAATGAAGGCCTCTCGCAGGGCCGATAACCTATCAGCTGGGGGCGATGGATCGACGTTGGGGCGGAGCCACATCAGATGGATGATAGGCCCCCTCCCCACAATGGGAGCGGATGATGACCGATAGGGTGGTCGATCGCTTGGCGGTGGCGACCGTCCACCATTGCTAATGCTCTAATAGAGCAGAATTGGTAAAACAAGAGAGAGAAAAAGAAAAAAGAGTAAAGTAAGAGAATGGAGGAGAAAAAGTAGTGGAAATAATGTTAATGAATTATGAGATCCATGCCATAAAATAGAAAGTTTAGAAAATTTCCATATTTAAAGGACGACCCAAAATAGAATTAGTTTCTATTTTTAAGGGATATAGGCAGTATATTTTAATCGATGGATGTGACTTTGGATTGAACTTGTGAACGTGGGGTTTGTAAACTTGGTTTTTGAATTTTGGGGACATTGGCTTGTGAACTTGGATTGAATTTGCAGGTGAATTTTGGGGACGGCTTGTGAAGTTGGATTGAATTTGTAGGTAAATTTAGGTGGTGTTAAATAGAATTTGTGAAAGAAACTTATTGTAGAATATTATTGAATTGTGTATTTTGTATAAAATAAGTAAGTTGTCGTAAAAGTTTTCTATGTGGTCCACGAGACCCGTCGATCTTATATTTGCAAAACGAACATGTTTCGTGTAATAATATATAGATTTATATGGAATGTTCCCATTCATAGGAAAGTATGAAATGGGATTCAAAGAAACTACAATGCAGGGAATCAAAAGATATTATCGGAACATCTAAGACTGGAACTAAGTGATGATGAAGAACCATATATTTACATGCAACGGGCTCAAGTGCATATACTTGATTGCTCCAAACGGGCCTAGGAATAAAATATTTCCTCAGTCCCAACTAAATTGAGTCATATTTCAAACTAAATTGAGTCATATTTCAACTTGATATCTTGTTGTTGCATCTCAAATTAGAAGATCTACATGAGAACAAATACATAATCTGGCAATGCATTTTTCTGAAAATCAATATTACTATCCGGATATCATACAATTACATCATACTACAACACATGAATTTCTAACACAAATCAACCAATTAATTAACAATAAAATTAGACAAATCGTAGTCATACTCACACACCAGGTGCTGATTATCTTGATCAAGGTCTTGCTGAAATATGTGATCATAGTTACATGCAATATCATAATTATCGCACGAGTCCGACTCCATCTCCATCAGCATCGCCTCTAAACCCTTATAAATTTCCATCTCGCGCTTCAGAGTTGGCGCGACGCTCATACCCTCCTCGGTGTTGTGGTGATGATGTGAATCTTGATTATATTCGCCGTTTCCGGTGAGTTGTTGGACGAGGCTTTTGAAGTTGTACGTGTCTATGATGTACACTTTTGGCCGCAAAATCTTCATCATATTGGTGACTTGTGGTTTCTTTACATATGATTTCATGGGCGTTGATCCATTTGATTTCTTCTTTCCCATTATTTTTATTTTTGGGAATAAATCACACGTTGATGTAATTCGAGAGGTGTGTATTGTTATGAAGAGAATTTTTTTTGGAGATGGATATTTATAGTGGGAAGAATTAATTAATTAATTAATTAAGACGTCGTATATGGCTATAGATGCTGAAAATGAGGTTTAATTGCGCAAGGGTATGTAAATTGTAGTCCATGCACACCTACAACACGACTATAACTCAATGTAGAAATGTGTATGGTATATATGCCAAGATTTGTATTTTATGGATGTGTCGGTTCCTTAGTGGAGTACTATTTTCTTGTTTTCCCATAATTCTTTTTTAATTTTATTTTTTTAAAATTGTCATAGCACATTATATATGTTGTGTTGCAGTCCTGTCTTTTTATTTTATTTTACTACGGACTATATTATGCTATGTAGAGTGATGAATTGATTTAATTTGTAGATGTTTCTTCCGTCATATCACACGTCCCACATTTTATGAATGTATTAATTACGTTTACAATATAGTTTGATTTGTGGAAAACAATATCGAAAACATGTATAATAAGCCTAGTAGGGAGTATCAATTGATGTATAATTGAAATACATTCCATATTATATATATATAGGATTGTATTCAATGTCGAACTAATTTTAAATACCGAACTAGAGAATAAATCTCATCCACCCTTTATTCTAATCTAACGATTAATTCATTATTAATTATATCTCATTTGTTTATTCAATTAATATTACAAAAGGGTTGTAATGGAAATTCATAATTCATACGGTTATTGCTTTACCATAATTCATGCTAAGTTAATTAAGGAAATTGGATCAGCATTATTGTGATTCACGATTATTTGGAACTGAATTTGCATTCCACTCGAGCAATCTCTTCAGCTATCGTCAATGTATCAATCGCAATCTTCAACAAATTCTAAATAATCGTGAATCTTTATTCCATACAGAAAATATTAACGACAATCATGGAACTATCGTGAATTTGCATTCCATACAATCACAATCTTCAGCTATCGTCAATATTCAATCTCTTTTGTATAATCGTGAACCTGCATTCTATACCATCACAATCTTCTTCTTCAAACACCTTTACGCCTTCAACACAAATCACCAGTACAACAATGGACGACTCGAGCAATCCTTCTCCCACAACTGACTTTTCTCCGGAAGCAGCGAACATACGTGGAACTGCTTATACAGAAAATATTAACGACAATCATGGGACAATATTCGATGAGTTACAATCTATAGTTGGCGGCTAGCCTTTTTAAATCGATTCCGAATCATCCGATGATGAAGATGTCGATCCATGTAACTTATATCGATATTTGACTGATTATTTTAGTGATTGATGTATTTATTTATTCTTTTGATCGTATTAGTGAAATATTGGTCATACTGAATGAACTGTTTTATTGTTGGAATGAACTATTTGTCGATTTTAGTGATTGATGTATTGATTTATTCTTTTGATCGTATCAGTAAAAATATTGGTCGTACTGAATGAACTTTATTTTTGTTTGAATGAACTATTTGTAGTTTAGTATGAAGTGTTTTTTTGTACGCAAAATCTCTGTATCATATCTTGTTTTGTACTCCCTCCGTCCCGCACTACTCGCACCTATTTCCTTTTTGGGCGTCCCAAGTTACTTGCACTCTTTCCATTTTTAGTAAAAAATTTCACCTACAGCCGTCATTTTTGACTTTCCTATACACTCATTCCTTAATCTCCGAGCCGAAAAGGAAATGAGCGAGTAGCCCGGGACGGAGGGAGTATTATTTTTGAATAATCTTTTAGTGAATAATGTATGGATTTCTGATCAGATGGCCGTAGCTGTGAAATGTTTAACATTCGGAATGAACTATTATGTTGTTTGTATGAAACTTTTGAAGTAAGCTAAGCTATTTTATGTTATTAAAAATCATGGGTGCTGCTCCTAAATTGATCATTACTGATCAGGTTTTGGGAATGAAGGTGGTTGCTGAAAGTGTTCTCGTTGATACAAGACATAGATGGTGCATGTGGCACATCATGTTTAAGGTTGTTGAAAAATTGCCCAAGAATCAGCTCCGCAACGAGGTTGGTAATCATGATGCAAGAATCAGCTTGTGTCTTTGTGTCTTGATGTAATGACTCAGTTTTTGAACTTCTTTATATATATGAACCCCTTTTCAGTTTAGATGAATATGATTTAAGCAAAGATGAAGTTTTTTGGCTATGTTTTTATAGTTTGAGGATGAACTTATCTAACGTCACAATGAATATTTTGTCAGACAGAATGATCTCTTTATGTTATTTTGTTTATTGATGTTTTATTTGTCTCATATAATGTTTTGTTCATCTAGTAGTAAATTTAATTCCTCGGATGACCATCTTTCTACACCCCTCAGTAGAACAATTCCATAATGTAAACTTATTGATTCATTATGTATTGTAGACGTTTCATCATGTAATCACATTACTTTATCTTATAATAATCTAAGAACTGCACTCGACCAACATATCCATATTTTGATTAATTTTAGCTAATAATAAAAGAATTATTTAGCCTATTCGGTTTATGATTTACGTGTATGAACTTATCTACAAGTTCAATGAATAGTTTTTCATCCAATATGATCATTTATTGCTATTTTGTTTAATGTGGTTCTTGTTTTTGTTTATTTTCTTCAGTTATTCAATTTAGTTTAATGTGTTCTGATCTGTACAATATACCATTTTTAGTAAATCATTGTTCTGAATAGTTTTGTTTATCTGATGAAGTTTATTTGTGTTTTTGCTGAACCAAAGTAGTTTATCCAATAAATTTATGCATAGAATTACTGAAGACTAAATGAAAAGAATCTTCAATAATGGTGTAATATATGTTCACAAATCATGCAGATAATTAAAATCCGTGGAAAAAATAGTGCCAATTTCATATTTACGGTTGTATCTCTACCACAAAACACTAACAAACTATGACATCACTTATTCTTTATGTAATCTGCTATCATTTTTTCAACATCAATGTGATTGCATTTGCTTGCCTCTACGTAGTATCCTGTTGTGATGAGCTTGTTGTGGATGCATTCGTGACTGATTATTGCATTCATCAAAGCTGAACAATATTTGGCCCTCAAGCTCTGCAGTACTCCTTCGCTTATTTTTATAGCCCTCAATTCCAATATTCAACGCGCTCGCCTTTGTACATCACAATCTTCAGCATTAGTTATTGTCCTCCATGGCATTGCCATTCTCTCTATTATGGCAGAGGATATTGTTTTGCATTATTGTACAAGGCCGATCTGTGTCAAATAGTGACAGAAAAACATCATCTGCAGACACAGCAACACAGTTTAGAGATTTATGATTTCTTGATGTACGAAGAAAGTTATATAACAAGTCTAGAACACTAACCAGTCTCTGGAATGTCACCATAGCTCTTTGTAAGATCGTTATTAAACCTCTCTTGTGTATCAGTTCCAAATTCTTCTTTGTCACTATCAGCAACACTAATATCCTTTTAAAATGAGGCTGTTGTTTTCTCTATGTACAACAAGTTCAAAATAATCAACACGGGACATAACAAATCTATGCAATAAATCAAATAACCAAAATAAGAGAACAAAACAACAGTTCATCGAATAATCAGTCCACATCATCAAATAATCATTCCACATCCAGTAACATACATCACCAAACATAAGTTATATGACACATAGACCATAGCAAAAAATACTTCAGCATAGGTTAACCAGAATACATAATATAAATACATAATACTTCAGCTAATGTTGACAAGACTTCATCTTATAATTGTATACATTCAGATCACATCTTTAAAACCTTCACCCAACACAAAATTTTGGACAGACTTCAGCCGATTCTGAAGATACTTCATCTTATAAGTTGATAAGTTCATTTACAGCAGTCTAACATACTTCGTCTAACAAATTCACCCGAGTTTGAATGAAAAACAAGAACTTTAATCAACTAAATAAAACTGAAAACTGTGAACAAAATATAAATACATAATTCTTCATCTAATGTTGACAAGACGTCATCTTATAATCGTATACATTCATATCACATCTTTAAAACCTTCACCCTACACAACAATTTTGGACATACTTCAGCCGATTCTGAACATACTTCATCTTATAAGTTGATAAGTTCATTAACATCAGTCCAACATACTTCATCCAACAAATTCATCCAAGTTTGAATTTAAAACAAGAACTTTAATCAACTAAATAAAATTGAAAACTGTGAACAAAATATATATTCCAGAATTCGGGTTAGCTCACCCGAAATGTTTGGTTCAATCCGGTGTGGGCTAGAATCTGAACTAAATTACCATATACACTGAACTAATTTGAAGTTGTGGAACGCGATTTGCAAAACACAGAATCTGAACTAAATTAAGAAAAGAACTAAACTCACCGGGACCGGATAAATTTCTGGAACGCAACGACCGCTCATCTACAACCAAAATGTTAGAGATTAGTTCGAATGGATTTGGTAGACTGTAACTATTTTTTAAGACAACGAATACCGTTCATTTTGCTCCGCCTCGTGTCCACCATGGTGAGAAGGATTGAGAAAAGGTAGAGGGCTAGGGTTGAGAAATGGTACTGAAACGACGAAGAAGAGAGTGGGGGAAAGTTGAAACGTCGAGCGGGAAGTGGAATGGGAGAGAGTTTTACCCTAATTCATAATACCGTGATTTACGCCTGCATCATTTTTACCTTGTTTGACTACATTAAGAAATGACTATGCTATCCTTGGCTGAATTAATTCAGTTCGGGATGAATAATTTATATAGATGCAGTAAGTTTAATCTCATCCACCAAAATTTTAATCCAATGGATAATATTTAGTCTCTAGTTCTACACTAAGAAGGTGTTGTGTATATAAGGGGACCATATATATATATAGGGATGTATTCATTTCCTTTTTTATCTTTTGTTCTATTATTCTTTTTAATCTCAGCCCCACGATTTTATCATCCGACGGTTAGATTGGTGTCACGTGTCATTTAATAATGCAGATTTTCAGTTGAATAATGCACACCGACTAATAATGCACCATTATAGTGTAATAATGCAGATCATCTGGACCGTTGATTAATGAGATCTAACGGCCCATATTAAGAAGAATAAAGGATCTAAGGGATGAATAGGAGAATAACGCTCCCCTATATATACATAGAGGTTTGACCACATGTGTATCGAACCCGTCTTCGGCGGAATTCGACTAATCCTGCTTGACCGGCCTTGCGGATTAAGGCCAAAAATTTCTAAACCGGTGGTGAGGTTAAAACTCGTGACCTCAAGGTCACCATAGTTCCGTGCTGCCAGCTGCACTATAACCCGTTGGTACGATATTATATATTCTAATGAAACAAATGATGGATTCTTTTGTTCGAATTGACAAGAAATTAAGACCAATCAATATCACAAGAGACGTAATAAAAGTTATAATAAAGTCTAGATGCCGGTCAATCCATGGGTATTAGATGACAATTAAAAGATGGAAATAATAAATATAGTTAGTTATCCATTGTCTTGTCATCTCCAATTTCCTTAAAAAGAATTTAAAAAAGAAACAGAAAGGCCTTTTTATTTCGTGTTTATATTGATAACTATATTAATAGCCAATTGTATCATAAAATAACTTATACGAGCTAGTTACAAAGAAGCTGATCATTTACGTAATGTAATAATATTAAAATCGAAATAACCTCTGATAGAAATCGTGATTAATATTAGGCACTGTTTGATACACGGAATTGGAATTCTATGGAATTGAATTGGAAGATATTGAATTCTAATTCAATTCCAAATTCTTTGTTTGGTAAAGGGAAGTAATTAATATGAAATTAAATTTGAATAATTTGTGCACACACACTATGCACAAAATACACACTCACACACACTTCACACAAAATACACATACTATCCACACATAATACATACACTTCACACACACCACACACACTACACACATTTCACACACCACACACACTACACAAATTTCACACACATTTCACACACTACACACATTTCACACACTACACAAATTTCACACATTTCACACACTACACAAATTTCACACATTTCCCGCAATACACATATTTCACACACAACACACATTTCACACACTACACACACTACACACATTTCACACAGTACACACACCACTTCACACACATTTCACAAATTTCACACATTTCCCGCACTACACACACTATACAAATTTCATACATTTCCCGCACTACACGCATTTCACACATTACACACACTACACAAATTTCACACACTATACAAATTTCACACATTTCCCGCACTACACACATTTCACACATTACACACACATTTCACACATTTCAAGCATCCGATTTTTAGATTTTTTTTTCAGTTTTAGATTTTTTTTCCGATCAAAATAAAAAAATTGAAATTTTCTAAAAGTTTAAACTGAACCAAATTTGAAAATTTGGTTTGTGAATAGTGTGTGTATTTTGGGTATAGTGTGCGTAGTGTGTGTATTTTGTGTAAAATTTGTGTCGTGCGTGTATTTTGTGTGTAGTATGTGTAATTTGTGTATAGTGTGCGAAATGTATGTAGTGTGTGTATAGTGTGTAGCATGTGAAATGTGTGTAGTGTGTGTAGTGTGTGAAGTGTGTGTAGTGTGTAAAATTTATTTAGTGTTTGTAGCGTGCGAAATGTGTGTAGTGTGTGTAATGCAGGAAATGTGTGTAATGTGTGAAATGTATGTAATGCGGGAAATGTGTGAATTTGTGTAGTGTATGAAATGTGTGAAATGTGTGTAGTGTGTGAAATGTGTGTAGTGTGTAATCTGTGAAATGTGTGTAGTGTGTGAAATGTGTGTAATGCGGGAAATGTGTGAAATTTGTGTAGTATATGAAATGTGTGTAGTGTGTGAAATGTGTGTAGTGTGTGAAATGTGTGTAATGTGGGAAATGTGTGAAATTTGTGTAGTGTGTGAAATGTGTGCAGTGTGTGAAAATTGTGTAGTGCGTGAAATGCGTGAAATTTTTGTAGTGTGTTAAATGTGTGTAGTGTGTAGTGTGTGAAACGTGTGAAATGTGTGTGTGTGTGAAATGTGTTTATTGTGTGAAATATGTGTAGTGGGTAGTGAAGCTATCTAATTTTATGACTATTTGTAATTTCAATTTTCTACTTTTGATATGAAATTCAAATCATGAAATTGTAAAATTTGAAATTGTAATTCAATTCCAATTCTATACATTTTCGTAATACCAAACAAAGTAATTGGAATTGGAGCCTCCAATTCTATGTTCCCAAAACACACACTTAAGGAATTCGTTTTTCAAGTAGGATATAAATTGGAATATTTAACTGACTGGGTTGAGCTAGAAAATTCAAATTAATTGGATTAGTCAATCAAAAAAGAGAATAATTGAAGAAAGCTGGTAAATGGCTATTATATAGAGTGAGAAGTTTTTCAACCCAAACGACAAAAAAGGCATCTAACATTTTTCATATGCTATTTTACATTATTCTATAGTACTTTCTAAAATCCCGTGCACTACACACAAATGTGGCCTTTAGCTAGCACCGTTTATTGAACTAAAGCAATTGAATAGGAAAATAGTACTCCATCCGTTCTAAGGAAGATGACACCTTCCTTGGATGACACGGAGTTTTATGCAGTTTTATTTTGTACTCCTGTCCCGCTACAAGTGAGGCGCTCCAAATCGGACGTTGTTTCACAAAAATAATAATAAATAGTTAGAATAGAGATAAAGTAAAGTAAGTAAGATAATAATGTATATACGACTCTCTTTTATACTATTCTCTCCCTTACCTTACTTTCTCTCCACTCTAATAACGACGAAGAAATAGAGAAATGTAATAAAATCGTTTTCTATTATTAGCATAAGAGAAAGGGGAAGAGACATACATGTAAGGGTGAAGAAATGCAGGACAGAGCCGATCCTCGGACGCTTCATTGTCTTCCTTCAGCTGCTGGAATACGCACAGACAAAATGGTGCGCTGCCTCATCAAATATAACTTCCACGAGATAAAGAAAAAGTATCCATCGCAAAAAGGAGAGGACACTGCTGTAGTAGAAACACGTTTTATATGCAAAAATATACAGAGTTTGGCGCATATAAGTTGGTGACTTCACAGCTCGGACTCAGCTTCTAAAAATGTCCCAAGTAGGATCCATTCCCGTAATATATAGGCCGGTTTCTTGTCATTGACATCATTCGGGAACTAGAAGAACCACTACCAGTGTAGTTTCCAGCGAAAGCGACTCCTATATTCACAGCCCCAGGAGCGGCGGCATTCATAGCATGGTTCCTACCATTGCGACCGAAATTTGTTACTCCAAAAGCTGCCTGATTTATGTATGAAGTTTCCGGAGAATCAGGGAAAAATCCAAGATGCCTTTCCAGTTGAATACCAGATGGAGCAGATCCAACCAACCACGCTGACTAGGATAAGGGAAACCAACTCCCTGACCACTGGAAGGAAAAGGATGGGCCTTCAACGAAGACGACCATGCCGATGAATTGGCGTGCTCGGACTGGACAGAGGGACTTCCCCAAACAAACTGAGGACCAGAAAGCATCCCTATACTAGCTGGCTTGGAATAATCTAACGATGAGGAGCTTATGTTTGGATCAGGAGTCGAAGAATGATTCTGAAAAGACATTCCTTGCCCGTTGTTAGCCTTGCTGACGACCTGGTTTGTGTGGGCCATCCTTCCCAGATCTTTACCGATTGGCGCGATTTTTGCAGGATTTGATGCATGAGACGGGAGAATAGAAGCCAAGCCCGTTAAGTGGCTGCTTCCCACAGGCCTCAGACTTCCCAACTTTGGCTTTGGACTGTAATCATGTAGTGAATTGCGCTCGACTGGACTGCCATAATTGGTCCAGCTACCTGCAACAATCTTTTTCATCACGCAATTGGAAAACACCAAAATTTTGATGGAAACAAGTAAAATATTGTTGAAAGTGACAGCACCAACAACATGCCTGGAGGAGAATCAGCTAATGGAGAACTGGCTTGGTGAAGTCGAGCTTCATCTTGCTCCTGCTCTTGACCAAGCTGCTGCATTAAGCTGTGCAACAACAAAAAAAGGAACAACACACATTCAATAAATCGGGACGGACTTCCATATCTGTAGACAATAATGGATCCAGAAATCTTCAATGATTCATAATATCTCGTCTTTTTAAATGAATAGAGGATCCACCTCCGACGTGCCCCACCAGGCCAGCTAGGCTCAAGCTTTATGCGTTTTCCAGCTATATCACTTCTATTTAAAGCCTTTCAGGGCTGCGTCTGCAGCTCGAACATCGTAAAATTCGATAAATTTATGGGGCCGCTTATGAGGTGTTTCCCTTATCTGCATTTCGAGCAACACACACGGATAGTAGTTTAGTCAAAGGATACGGAGGTGCACCAGGTAGAAGCAACACTATAAGGTTCGAGTAGGTACTTCACGGAAATATGATACCTCCTTAACTTCGCCATAAGCTCCAAATATTTGGCGAAGGTCATCATTAGAATCTAAAGTATTCTGGAAAGTAACCAGCTGCAATAAATGGATTCCAGCTTCGTGTTCTCGCATTCGTCTAAGAATTACAACATCCACATTCGGAACTAGCATCAGTAGAAGCATGATACGAACTGGCATCATTCGGAAGTTTCCAACCACTTTTCTCTTTATCGGAAACACTAGGGAAAGGGGCTTTCGACTGACCTACAAATACAGATTCAAGCAACGATGGGACAAATTATTGAAATCAAATACACATGACGGATCCCTAGAACTTACCAGCAAAAGGATTTTTGGATTGCTCCATTGAAATCACTTCATGCGAAAACAGTTAAATGGCAACCAAGTGCGATGACATCTCTGGATTCCGCAAGTTCATAACCAAATAGACAAAGACCATATAAATAAGAAGTGAACTTTTTATTTAACAATAACTAATTAATGTACCAAACCTGAAAATGATCAACATGGACAAATAACAATTAATTAACGAAAGTAACAATTACAGAAAATTTAAAAAATGGATAATTCCAATCAAACTAACATTTAATATGGATCAAGACAGTAAATGTTTTGATCGAATCAAATTGAAACATAAAGATCAACTACAAACAGTAAAATTGAAGCCAATAACAAATTATCAACAATAATAATAAATTCCCCAAATCACGAATACAAAAGATAACAATAATTCATGCAAACCACTGGAAATTGACGAACTTAAATTGGGAATAATATTAGAGAAAATCACATTAGAATAAACCCTCACCTCAATTAGTGACAAATCCCCAAAAATATTAAGCTCATGAGCAAGACTGGTAACTGCCAAAAAAGAAGATTTAAGAGAGGGAGAGAGAAAGGAGGCCCCAAAAATAAGAGGAGAAAAAGAAAATGTTGTCGAAATTAGATACAAGTCTTGTCGGGCGAAAATTACAATTAAAAAAAAGGAAAATTACACGGAAAAACTGAAACAATTACACGGGAAAATATCTGTGGAAAGCGGTAAGCCGAGTCGAGGAGTCCTCTTTCCGCAAGACGAGATACGCCCCGGTAGTGCTCTCGGTTTGACGTGTCGTCCCCAAAGATAAAACGGCTTCGTCTCTGAAGTAGCAGCACCACTAGCAACAGAGCTCCGGCGAACGGGAGTAAGGCGGGGGCAGAGCTTCGACGGGAAGATATGCAGAGAGGGAGAGAGCGTGTATGCAAGAATGCTTGTGTATTCTATGTCTAGAATGCAATGGATGCATGCCTATTTATAGGCCAAGTCCACCTGCAAGGCATTGATGGAGTCAACAGTCATTATGTGTGCCATGATGGCTTGAACGTAACCGCCGGGGGTTATTGACTGGTGCACTAGCCAGTGGGAGCTGAAGAGATACGACGCACCTGGACATGCTACACGACGGGATACACCATGGACCGTCGGGGTCGATCGGGGACCTTTTGTCTCCCGTTATGCGTCGGGGTCCAGCGGGAACCTTTTGTCTCCCGTCATGCGTCAGGGTCCAGCGGGACCATGACGTGGACGAGACCCGTCGGGGATAGCGTAGAGTTTGGGGTGGTCTAAAAAGAACAAGCGGGGCTCGAACCGCGCTCAACGACCAGCTCCAAAGAACAGCCCAAAGCCCACCCAAAGACCAATTGCCAAGGCACAAGGCACAAGGCACCAGGCACCCGGTGCACGGGGCACGGGTCACGGGACACGGGTCACGGGCGGGCGACAGCGGCGCGCGCGTGTGGGCTCTGTCACCCGTCTTATTCCACGATAATTATTACACATAATAATTCATCTGATTAAATACTTCATCAAAGAAGTCTATCATCCCAATGTGGGATAGTTAACACTTAGTTAATTAATCCCTTAGTTTTTTCACATAGCTCATTTCTAGCTTTATTGTGACCAACTTTAATATATTATTTCTCACTCACCGGGAATCGGATTTGAGAAAATGAATATACTACGGTCATCTACTCGGAACGTAGATCGACGTTATTGTATTTAATTTCACAAAATTAAATGTCTTCTAATATTTATTATTAGTCAAAAATCATTTGACCAAGCACGATTCCAACAATCCCCCACATGAGTGGAAATTGCCAAATGCATATCTATGCAGATACAAGCTCAACCCTCAAGAGGTATGTAAGCATAAGGATATGTAGTTTTTTGCTTTGAACCATCCATAGTCAACACCATCGGATACACAGGCGGACTAGTAGCGCGATGCTTTAAACTATTCCTCCACGGCGTGCACCTAGACAATGATGTTAACTGATAGAAATCCATGGTTTCCATCCTAAAACCAATTGGTGATAGGAGGAGAGGCCCATGAGACTTATATAGTGGATTAAGCTCTTTGTGTACACCGATGTGAGATATTTTTTATGTTCATTTTATGTTTCAATTGCCAACACCCTCCCTCAAACCCTTCAAGGTGAATCTTGGAGGGGTTGGACTTTTTTATAATCGATTGGACAATCGGTCCAATTTTTTTTTTCTATCGGTTGGACCACTTGGCCCAAATTTTTAAGTCCAGAAATACTATTGGGTCAGTCATTTTTTTGGTTTCGGCCCAGATATACTGCTGGGTCAGTTAAATTTGACCCACAGTCAGCGACCCGCTCTAATACCATGATAGAAATTCGTGGGTTCCATCCTAAAACCAATTGGTGATAGGAGGAGAGGCCCATGAGACTTATATAGTGGATTAAGCTCTTTGTGTACACCGATGTGGGATATTTTTTATGTTCATTTTATGTTTCAATTGCCAACATTAACACTTAAACACCTCAACCTCATCCATTCTCACGTTTTGTGTCCATTTCAGGCCTTGGACACCACTTTGGATTCATAAGTGTATAGTTTGAAGCGGCCCCACTTCACGCTTACATAGGTGATTCCTCGTTAAGTATCTTGCCATACGTAGTCTTCTTGAGAACTTCATCTCAACGAGATCCTTTAGGAATCATTAAAAGTCATAGACTTAACCTCACCACTAGGCAAGTTTTTCAAACACTCTATTGCTCTCTAGGGAATAGATATAGATGAGTGTTTCACACGAACTCTCATAGCTTAGTTTTCCCATTGAACCAAGTTCCTGGGATCTCCAGTCATGGTTGGGTTACCACTATGACAATTCTTTAGTTTGTGGATTTCAAACCCATTCCCTCTAGCAATTTATTCATTTGATCACGATTTAACCTTTTGGTTAGCGGATCCGCTAGATTATCCAATGACTTCACGTAGTCAATTGTAATCACCCCTGTTGTGATCAAATGTCTCATGGTATTGTGTCGTCGACGAATGTGTCAAGACTTACCATTGTACAAGCCACTGTTTGCCCTTCCAATAGTGGCTTGGCTATCACAGTAAATTAACACTGGAGGCACGGGCTTTGACCAACATGGAATATCTTCAAGGAAGTTTTTAAGCCATTCGGCTTCTTCCGCGGTTTTATCTAAAGCTATGAATTCAGATTCTATGGTGGATCGGGCTATACATGTCTGTTTCGTGGATTTCCACGAGACAACACTACCCCCAATAGTAAAGACATATCCACTTGTTGAAAGTGAGTCTTTGTTATCGGATATCCAATTTGCATCGCAGTACCCTTCAAGTACCGGGGGTATCTCGAAAAGTGTAGCCCATGATTTTGAGTATACTTGAGATATCTCAAAACACTTACAAGAGCTTAACAATGCTCTTTGCTTGGATTGTTCGTATAACGGCTCAACTTGTTCACGGCGCAAGAAATATCAGGTCGAGTGCAATTAGTAAGATACATAATGCATCCAATGACCCGTAAATAATCTTCTTGTGTAACGGGCTCACCCCTGTTCTTGCTCAAGTGAACATTGAGCTCTATAGGCGTCTTAGCCGGGATGCCATCATAGGCATTGAATCTCTTTAATACTTTCTCAACATAATGAGATTGTGTTAAGGTGATTCTTTCGGATGTTCTTAGAATTTTCATTCCAAGAATTACATCGGCTAGACCCATATCCTTCATGTCGAAGTTTTTCTTCAACATGGCTTTCGTGTCGTTAATCACTTGGGTGTTACTTCCCATGATTAACATATCATCAACGTAGAGACATACTATAACGTATCCATTATCAGTGTTCTTAATGTAGACACATTTGTCACATTCGTTGATTTTAAATCCATTTGGTAACATCACGTTATCAAATTTCAAGTGCCACTGCAATGGCGCTTGTTTCAATCCATAGAGAGATTTAACCAGCTTGCATACCTTTTTCTCTTATCCAGGTACTACAAAACCTTCAGGTTGTTCCATATAGATTTCATCTTCAAGGTCACCATTTAGAAACACAGTCTTAAAACCCATTTGATGAATCTCAAGATTGTGCACAGCAGTAATCGCGAGAAGCACTCGAATTGATGTAATCCTCATTACAGGTGAGTATGTATCGAAGAAATCATACCCTTTCTTTTGTTTAAAACCTTTGACTACCAGTCGAGCTTTATACTTGTCCACTGTTCCATCGGCCTTAAACTTTCTTTTAAGGACCCATTTGCATCCTAAAGGTTTAGCACCTTCAGGTAGATCAACCAACACCCACGTGTGGTTTAGCAAAATTGACTCAATTTCGCTTTGAACAGCTTCTTTCCAATGCAACCCGTCTGGGCCAGCAAAGGCTACTTTTATCGATGTTGGTTCTTCATCCAACATGAATGCAATGTAGTCATGACCAAATGTCTTTGGTGTTCTGACCCTGCTACCACGTCTTGGTACCGCATCGTTTGGATCAGGCCTTGTTCGCTTGCGCGATTCTGGCTCTTCATCCGCTGATTTAGAACTAGTGGCTTCATCCTCAATTCTCGTCTCAGAATTGGGTACAATATTTTCCTTGTCTTTGCGAGGAAATATGTTTTCAAGAAATACAACATTTCTTGACTCGATTATTGTTCCCACGGACACAGTCGGTATTTCAGACTTGTGGACAACAAATCGATACGCACTACTATTAAGTGCATACCCAATGAAGATGCAGTCAACCGTTTTAGGACCGATTGTAACTTCTTTGGGCGGAGGAACCATCACCTTAGCCAAACATCCCCACACTTTAAGGTATTTGTAGGATGGCTTCCTTCCCTTCCACAACGCATAAGGAGTAATGTCCTTACCTTTGAGTGGGATTTTGTTTAGGATGTAGTTGGCTGTCAAAACAGCTTCCCCCCACATGTTCTGGGGCATCCCCGAACTGATCAGTAACGCATTCATCATCTCTTTGAGAGTTCGATTCTTGCGTTCTGCAACACCATTAGATTGTGGTGAATATGGTGCAGTCGTTTGGTGAACTATACCACTTGCGTTGCATAATTCCTCAAACGGGGCTACGTATTCACCTCCTCTATCACTTCGAATCATTTTGATTTTACATCCAAGTTGATTCTCGACTTCGTTCTTATAATTTTTGAACGCTTCTATTGCTTCATCTTTACTTCTTAAAAGATAGACATAACAATATCTTGTGCAATCATCTATGAATGTGATAAAGTATTTTTTACCACATCTCGTTCGCACCAATTTTAAGTCACATACGTCCGTGTGAATTAATTCAAGGGGTTTCGTGTTCCGTTCAACCGAATGAAACGGTAAGTTAGTCATTTTTGTCTCAAGACAAGTTTCACATTTGTTTTGAGTTTCTACTTCATTTGCCTTTAGTAAATCTAAACATACTAATCTTTTAATGGCATTTTGATTTACATGTCCCAATCTATTGTGCCACAAGTTAGAACACTCAGCCAAGTAAGAAGAAGTAGATGCATTCTTATTATTAGCCAACGACATAGGGACATGACATACAGCTACACTAAGCTTGAAAAGTCCGTCGGTTACAAAGCCTTTTCCGAGTGACTTCCCAAACTTGTACAAAGAGAACCTATCAGATTCAAATACAAGTTTAAACCGCTTATTCACTAGTATTGATCTTGACACTAGGTTCTTCCGGATGTCCGGGACGTGTAGCACATCCTTCAAAGTGATGGTGACGCCGGACGTCATCATGAGAATCACGTCTCCAATGCCGAGGACTTGAGACGAGGCTTAATTCCCCATATTGATCTTCCTCCCTTCAACAGCGGTGTAGGAGGCAAACTTGCTCTTATCGGCACAAACGTGGGCAGTAGCTCCAGTGTCGATATACCAGCCACCTTTGTTATCAACAAGGTTGACTTCTTCCGTGACCACAGCAACAAGGTCACTTTCATCCCAGTCCTTGAATTCTTTTTCAACAACGTGGGCAGCCGGCTTCTTCTTCGGCTTGCGGCAGTCCTTGGAAAAGTGGTCAGGTTTGCCACAGTTGTAGCAGTTGCCTTCAACCTTCCTCGCAGGCTGCTTCTTCTTGCCCGTGTCCTTTGCAATTGGACGGGAGCGTTTGTTGGAGGGACCGCCCCGCTCCAACAGATTGGCCTTTGCAACAGGTGGGCCATGGCCCTTAGCCAAACCATCACGTTTGCGCACATCTGACTCGATGCGCAACTTCACGATCAAGTCTTCAAGATTCATCTCCTTTCGCTTGTGCTTAAGGTAGCTCTTGAAGTCCTTCCAGCCGGGTGGAAGTTTTTCAATGACCGTGCCCGCCGTGAAAGCTTCAGGCAGGGCCATTCCCTCGGCGGCGAGGTCGTGGATGGTGAGCTGGAACTCTTGCACTTGGTCCATGATTGGTCAGGAGTCGACCTTTTTGTAGTCCAAGTACTTAGCTATTACAAATTTCTTAGTACCCGCATCATCACTACGGTACTTCTTATCTAGCATTTCCCACACTTGTTTTGATGTGAGAATAGTACAATACACGTTATAGAGACTATCATCTAAAGCACTTAAAATAAAGTTTTTACAAAGATAGTCTCCTTTGCGCCAAGCGTCATACTCGACGTACATCTCGACACGTGCCTCGTCCTCGCTTGGCGGGGTTGGCTCGTTCTCCTTGAGGAAGTTAACGACGCCTAACGTTATTAGGTAGAACAATATTTTCTGTTGCCATCTCTTGAAGTCCGTTCCAGTGTACTTCGACGGCTTCTCAGCGGGTGGCATCATCCTTGGTGCCATTGGTGCCGAGCTTGTCCCATGGAATGGACCAAATCCGTTGCCCCCGTAGGAGCTAACAATTGGTTGGGGCACAGTACCCCCCACAGTTGCGTGGAGCATGGAGGCCCCCGCATTTGTGCCGACCCCGAAGGATCCAGCTCCCGTGCCGACCTCGATGGATCCAGCACCCGTGCCGACCCCGAAGGATCCAGCACCCGTGCCGACCCCGAAGGGTCCAACACCCGTGCTGCCCCCGAAGGAGCTAGCACCCGTGCCGACCCCGAAGGGTCCAGCACGCGTGCCGACTCCGGAGGGTCCAGCACCCGTGCCGTGCCCGAAGGCCCCGACACTTGACCCAATGAAGGATCCAATGGAACCACTGAAAGTGGAACTGACCGACCCACTCGAGGTGAATCCAGAAACCGTCCCAAATGGGTTGTCAAACACCCAAGGGGCTGTTGATAAAGAGGTTGAGAAGCCAGGAGTCGGAATCATCGTTATGTCCGACGACGTGTTGACGGGAGCGACGGGGGACACGGTGGATGGAACGGTGGCAGCGGCGGTAGACGGGCCAGTCGACATCTCCAAGCAAAGGTGTTGATTTCAGTTTAGTTGGTGTGTGTAAAGTCCTTTAGTGGCAAGAATATCTCGTCTTGCGATTGTTGTCGAAATGAGATACAAGTCTTGTCGGGCGAAAATTACAATGAAAAAAAAAATAAAGGAAAATTACACGGAAAAACTGAAAAAATTACACGGGAAAATATCTGTGGAAAGCGTTAAGCCGAGTCGAGGAGTCCTCTTTCCGCAAGACGAGATACGCCCCGGTAGTGCTCTCGGTTTGGCGTGTCGTCCCCAAAGATAAAACGGCTTCGTCTCTGAAGTAGCAGCACCGCTAGCAACAGAGCCCCGGCGAACGGGAGTAAGGCGGGGGCAGAGCTTCGACGGGAAGATATGCAGAAAGGGAGAGAGCGTGTATGCAGGAATGCTTGTGTATTCTATGTCTAGAATGCAAAGGATGCATGCCTATTTATAGGCCAAGTAGGGCTGGCAAATCGTGTGGATTGGGTCGTTAACAGGTCAACCTGATAATGACCCAACCCAATAAGGTCTAACCTGAACCTGACCTGTTAAGGAAACTGTAAATCCGAACACGAACCCGACCTGCTACCTTCAAATTACACGGGAAAATATCTGTGGAAAGCGTTAAGCCGAGTCGAGGAGTCCTCTTTCCGCAAGACGAGATACGCCCCGGTAGTGCTCTCGGTTTGGCGTGTCGTCCCCAAAGATAAAACGGCTTCGTCTCTGAAGTAGCAGCACCGCTAGCAACAGAGCCCCGGCGAACGGGAGTAAGGCGGGGGCAGAGCTTCGACGGGAAGATATGCAGAAAGGGAGAGAGCGTGTATGCAGGAATGCTTGTGTATTCTATGTCTAGAATGCAAAGGATGCATGCCTATTTATAGGCCAAGTAGGGCTGGCAAATCGTGTGGATTGGGTCGTTAACAGGTCAACCTGATAATGACCCAACCCAATAAGGTCTAACCTGAACCTGACCTGTTAAGGAAACTGTAAATCCGAACACGAACCCGACCTGCTACCTTCAATCCGAACACGACCCGCACCCGACACGAACCCGTTATCGACACGATATAATATGGGTTGACACGACACGATAACAACCCGAACCTGATATTACACGATTAAAACCTAATATTACACGATTAAACCTTAATTTTTAACCTAATTTACACAATTAAAATTCATTTTATACTATTTAAACCTAATTTATAAGAAATTAATAAATTAAAGTAATATATATTTTTTAAAATAATAATAAAAATAATAATATTATTTCTTAATGGGTTACCCGTATCCGACCCGCATCCGACCCGAACCCAACCCGATAAGGACACGGATCCAATAAGACTTGACCCCAACCCAATAATTTCATGCGGATTCGTGTCGGATTATCGTGTCGTGTCGAAAATTGCCAGCCCTAAGGCCAAGTCCACCTGCAGGGCATTGATGGAGTCAACAGTCATTATGTGTGTCATGATGGCTTGACCGTAACCGCCGGGGGTTATTGACTGGTGCACTAGCCAGTGGGAGCTGAAGAGACACGATGCACCTGGACATGCTACACGACGGGATACACCATGGACTGTCGGGGTCCATCGGGGACCTTTTGTCTCCCGTCATGCGTCGGCCTTTTGTCTCCCGTCATGCGTCGGGGTCCAGCGGGAACCTTTTGTCTCCCGTCATGCGGCACCCGGTGCACGGGGCACGGGACACGGGACACAGGTCACGGTGTGCGGTGCGCGGCTTGCGGGCGGGCGGCGGCGCGCGCGTGTGCGCGCTTGTGGGCTCTGTCACCCGTCTTATTCCACGATAATTATTACACATAATAATTCATCTGATTAAATACTTCATCAAAGAAGTCTATTATCCCCGATGTGGGATAATTAACACTTAGTTAATTAATCCCTTAGTCTTTTCACATAGCTTATTTCTAGCTTTATTATGACCAACTTTAATATATTATTTCTCATTCACCGGGAATCGGATTTGAGAAAATGAATATACTACGGTCATCTACTCGGAATGTAGATCGACGTTATTGCATTTAATTTCACAAAATTAAATGTCTTGTAATATTTATTATTAGTCAAAAATCATTTGACCAAGCACGATTCAAACAGAAAATTGTAGAGAGATAAATTTAGAAGAAACAAAAACCTGAAAGAGACAGTTTGTTTTTTCTACTGTTTCACTTCATCCTCTCCCGCCGGGATACCAGTGGAGAGTGTTTGAGAGATAGAAACAGATAAATTCAAGAGAGAATAATTGGAGGGAAAATGGAGGTATTGTACAGTGATTTATGATTACATTTTTTACATCTTTTAAATGTCCATCTATCATTAAATATCCATTGGTTTAGTTATAAATTGATAACTCATCATTTAATTGTCAATTAGAAATTTCATTTTATTATTATTTAAATTTAAAAAAATTAGAAAACTAGGTTTTAGATTAAAATGTCAATACAGTATATTAAAAATATCAATAAGATTCATTGAATATGTCAACACAATTTAGCATTGACATTTTATATGTATTATATTGACATATTATGATAGCTATATTGACATAAAATTGTTACTTGAAAAATATGAAAATTCAAAAAAAATTAAATTTTAACATCGGAACATATGCAAATGAAATCTCATTAGAATTCTTATAAAATTATTTTTAATTTGATATATGTTGTGTATAATAATAATTTAAATTGAGATAATTATACTCATTCCAAGTTGTGAGATATTTTTTAAAAGTTACTTATAACTAACTCTTTGTTAATTGATATTAATACCCCTAATTAATTTTTTTGTACATTGTATTGATATCTGTGGCTAAATGATCTTGTGCCTTGATTTAATGATCAAATACATATCATTTAGTTGTAGGTAGCAATATAACATACCCCATATCCAGGAAATATTCATATCTAGATGACATGGGTTTTAATAAAATTAATTGACTTTATAGGGTAAAGTGGATAGAAAAAGTTAATGAAACTTGAAATTTATTTTAAAATATGAGTAAAATAAATTAATAGAATATAGAATCCACTTATCAAGAGGAATATAAAAATAAAATGAAATATTTATTGATTAACGCAAAAAAATTATTTAATGATGGACGTAAGAAATAGTAGGGCTCACAAACTAGATTAATCATAATGATTTAATGATGGACGTAAGAAATAGTAGGGCTCACAAACTAGATTAATCATAATGAAGTCATTAGCCTTAGCTTTCGCCTTCGCCTTAGCCTTAGTAAAGATTTGTTTGATGAAGATCGCCAAACACGGAGTAAGGAGCCGTGTTGAAGACATAAACAAGTTATCATTCAATTTGGATGATGTATGATTAGTATTTTAAATCAGATTAATATTTTGATATTCAAGTATACGAGAATGCTTCAACGTGATGTATTTGAGTTTGACAACTCAATTTAATATTGAAATAATTTACTATTTGGATATATTGCCAATGTGTCGGATTTTTTGTGCGAATATAAGAAAGGATAAAGTATCATAGAGCGAGACAATGGATAATACATCAAATATTTTCTTAGGTTAACCATCAGTGGTTGAATTCATTGTAAAATGTATAATTGTGTATGTATTATGTATGAACGTATAATACGAGTCACATTTATTTTCAGCATGAGTTTTAAGACATATTAAAAAACAGATTGGAAAAAAATTAATGGTATATGAGTTTCACTTATATTTATTAGTTTTAAATGAAATGTAAGTGGATGGGTTAGTGAAATGTGAAGCCTAATACCATTTATAATATAAATGAACCTAGACTCTCATTTACGGATTGATTAAAATATAAAAATGAGACTCCTATTCATATAAGGAGATAGTATATGTGTAAATAATTGTGCAAGTCTAGGCCTGATGTGAACCTTAATATTCAACAAGTGTTGTGTCGTTCGGTGAGAAATTCAAAGAAAAGGAATTTGGGAGATTGATTGCACACAGTAATAAATGTTGTTATCGTAGTTTGACTCCAATGCCTCTTCTTTAATTGCTTCATATGTCGTATGCATATTTGTTGCCAGGAATGTCAATTTGGTCAATTCAATGAAATTTTAGGTCAAGCTACTTGAATTACAGGCTAATTCGGGTGCTGGGCTAATCAAGCTACAAACTATTATAATAAAAATTATCTTGTTTATTTTTTAATCGTCAAGATTCTATATTTTTTTATGAATACGTCCATAATAGGAGTCACATGTAGTATGAGCACGGGTTTTAAGAAATGCAAAAAAAATGAGTTTAATAAGTTGGTGGACCATGAATCTCACTTGCTAAATCTTTAAGTTGCTAACTCCGCTAACTCATCAATGCAGTATATTAAAAATATCAATACGATGACATTAAAATATCAACATATAATTTTGTTGACATTTCAATATACTTTGTTGACATTATGTGTTGATATTTTAATGTCATCGTGTTGACATTTTTAATACACTGCGTTGTTGAGTTAGCAACTTAAAAAGTTAGCAATATAACGCACCCCTTTATAATATATACTATAATTTTTATAATAAAATGTGAGTGGAATAAGTTGGTGGACTGTGTGGCCTACTTACCATATGTGGTAAAACGAATGTGACTCTTATTGTGGGACAGACCGAAATTACAAAATGTGACTCTTATGTGGGACAGAGGTAGTATATACAAATCTACATCCTTAACAAAAACAACATTATAAATAAAATATATTTAGCTTGAATTAAAAATATAAAATGAAACCATATTGGGGTGTTCGGTTTGCCAGATTGTATCCTGAGATTAAATTTGTAGTGTGTTTGGTTTATGAGATTCAATCTCACAACTCAATCCTAGGTGGATAATCATAAGATAATTAATCTTAGCTAACCCCCTATATCTAAAATAATCTCATAACCCAATCCTAAATTATATCTTAGTATTATTTTATCTTGGAAATCGAACACCACCATAATGAATAAAAGAAAACGTATAAAAAATTCATAAGAAAATAAGGTAATATAATTAATTTTTATTTATATAGACAATATTATATAAGTAAAATGTTCTATTAATTGTTGGAATAAACAAAATATGAAAAAAATACTACTACGTACATAAATTGTTTTAACAAAATAAAAAGGAAAAAGAATTGAAATACCTCGAAAGAAATATAGAACTTGCAATTGTTAGAATAAAACAAAACAAAACAAAACAGAAAAAAGAAGATAAGGAACCTCTTGCGTTAAAGTTGAGAGCAACATCACCACACAACCGAAGCTTCCTTGTAAATACTACCCTCTAGTTATTTTACAAACGTTTAAAGTTGTTGAGATAAACTCTAAACTCCACAAATAATAAATAATAAGTACTTTCTCTGTCCAAGTTTTTAAAAATATAATAAAAAACAAGTTAAAAAAATTAATGGAATGTGTATCCTATTTTTATATATTAGTTTTACAAAAAAATATGAGGGAAAATGTAGTTCCTGCAATATGGTGATGAAAGGAATTTATTGTGATATAGTAATATTTTGTATTATGAGAATAACATCCTTGATCAGATTCGCGTCATTGTTTTTCTATGGATGCTTTCTCAAGCGTTGTTTGTTCAAGTGGAGGTTTCCGAATATTAGTACTTTGCATAACACCAACGTAACAATCGTTTGGTTGTGCAAGAGATAGAGTTCGTAAAATGAATATATATAGATATTTATTATTATGTTATGAACAATAAGTTGTTGGTGATATGGTATGTATGAGACAACGTGATTTGATCATAGTTGTTCTGTTTGTCTTTCATGGGAGTGCTAGGTAGTACGTTTACTTGAGGCGATCAAGTATGGAATTATTTGAGAATTGGTAATAGGCACAACACCAAGTTTAATAATTAATTTTGGTTGTGCGAATTAAGTTTATACGAGGGAAATGATGACGAAATTATTTAATTTAAGTCTTTCGTGTCGAAAGAAGAGAAATATGTAAACGAATAATACTTGGGCCGACCCAAGAAATAAATAAATATTCAGTATAATTAAATAAGTGCAAGTACTTTGGGCCTAATTTAATCAAATATAACATGGGCCAAGGATTTAAAGTAAAATACTACTCCTAAGTAGTTGGGCTCCAATTTAGTAGTGTTGGACATTTTAAGAAAATCTCCGAGTGTTATAGTGATAGATTGACAATATTTTCAAATGTGAGATTTTATCTTTTAGCAATATGTTTACTGAGCACCTATGTACTCATCCCTGCATGTATATCTAAATATGCAAGTTGAGCTGTGATGCAGTGGAGAGTGTTGATTCAGTGGACTTACATTTCTGTTTATGCAGTACTCTCAGAGGTTCATGTTTTCATACATGGAACCACATTCAGTTGTTTCTGATGTACTTTGAAATAAGTTGTGTTGTATGAACCCTTAACTCGATTTATTATGATCGAGCCATTCTATATTACTCCATCTGTCCCCAAAGAGTATGAACTATTTCTTTTTTCGTCCGTCCCTAAAGAGTATGAACTTTCTAATTTTAAAAAATTCAAACAACATACTACCCCTACACATTATTTTATTTACAACTTATACCATTATCATTAACACTTATACCATTATAATAATGTGGACATCACTCTCCATTAACATTATTTCCACTACCATTTCTCTCTCTCTTTCTTACTTTTCCCCTTATTTATTAAAATCCGTGTCGAACCCAAAGTTCATACTCTTTGGGGACGGAGGAAGTATAAAAATAATCAATGAAGTGTCGTAGGAGCCAAACAAATAGAACAATAAAAATTTTATCAGGTTTTCGGGCCAGCCCATCAGGTTTTCAGGTCTGGCCCTAACGGATTGCGTGCTAATCGGATTGTAATTTTACTTAGCTAGAAATTTTCAACCCGGACCTTAGAATTTGACGGGCTATTCAGACCAACCCACTAATCTGCATTGACATCCCTAACAACATATATAAATGGACAATTTTTTTTTAAAAAAAACGGCTCTCGCGGACCCCAATCTACTAATAATGGACGATAATTTATTCAAGAAAAGTTCAAATTTCCAAATTCCAATGAAGATAAAAATAAACAAATAATAACAATAATAAATAATACTCACTTTGTCTCTAAAATTTGGCACCTATTTCATTTTTCTTCCGTCCCTAAAACTTTTTCACCTTTCACTTTTACTATTTTTGATAGTGAACCTTATATTCTACTAACTCATTCACACTCACATTTTATTATAAAACTAATAAATAAAAGTAGGAATCACATGAAACCAACTTTTTCAACTCACTTTTTATTAGTACACATTTCTTAACACCCGTGGTGGATCAAATGGTGATAAATTATTAGATACAAAGGGAGTATATAAAAATGGGATATAAGAAAATGTCCGGAGAGTGGCGGCAAATTCGTTGATGTCACTCCCATGCATCTCCCAACATGCCAACTGCTGTCCCCTTCGCTCCAACACCACCACTCCAAATTACCAACCACCTAATTTTCCACCATACATTTAATCATATTCAATACTCCTTATTTTAAAGGGTTAATATATAAAATCACGATGCTTAGCACTTTAAAATTCAAAAGGTTAATTTTTAAAATCACGACGTTTAGCCCAATTTTGCTTTGTTTTGCTTCAAATTTTTAAATTACCAAAATTTTAAAAAATTCTTAATTATCCTATTTTTCAAGGCATGTTTTACTTTATATGTTTATAAATTAACCTTTTATAATTAAAATGATGTTGTTTAGTCGTCCAAGTTGTCACGTTAATATACATTTACATTAATAGGAATTACTTATATGTGGGCGAAAAAGGTTAATAGATTTTGTGTTTCATTTTTAGGTATTAATTTGTTTTTTTATTAAAGGTATTCATTTGTTTTTTAAATTTGAGTGAAATGAGTTAACGAAAGGTGTGAGGTATAATAAACTACTAATGAGATGTATTTAATAACTAAGGAAATACTATTTATTAGAAATCACGCAAATATGTTATTTCTGAAAGGTGGAAGGATGTAATGAACTTAACACGAAAACATATGTGAAAACAAACTTATTTAATATAAACTCAAATTTTGAAGTGTTTAACACGAAAACATATGTGAAAACAAACTTATTTAATATAAACTCAAATTTTGAAGTGTTTATAAAAAAGGTTTGCCATAAAACAGTACTCCACTTCTTATCATTCTGAACTTAGGGTCATATATAGGGTTTATTTTAGCCATGAAAAAAAATACTACATTTTGCATATTCTCTTTGATATGTTATAAGCGTGATATTTTTTAATTAAATAACTTAAGTTTACATAGTTAAATGCAAAGAGACTATAGAAACAAAAAGAGAATAAAGTAGTAGAAAGAATAAAGTAAAAAATAAAATTACTCAGTTTATCAGATGGACCAAACCCTAACCTAACCTAAAATCATCGGATTCTTATTGGGTCTCCACCCATTGACTTCGTGCGTGCCCGTGTTGGGTTTTCGTGTCATGTCAAAAATTGTCGGGCTACCGTAAATGTTAGTAAGTTACTACTATACAATATACCTTGAAACGAAATTACGACCATGACATGATATTAAATAATTAAAATATGATATTACCTAATATTACCTAAAATACTATGATATTGCACAGTCAAAACCTATTATAACATGATTAAAAATTTAATGCAATTTAAATCTAAATAATAAAATAATATTTCTTTAATTAATAAAAGTAATAAAATAATTATTTTATTTTAAAGAATAACTCGAACCTAAACTGATCCAACTGATATCTAGTGGCGGATCCATGTTGTAATAAGGGGGTTCATTACCCCAATACCGTATTAAGGAGCTTTTCGGTATGATGGAATGAAATAAGGAGGAAATGGAATAAAGCCGAGAATAGAATGACAATGTCATTTCATTCTTGTGCTTGTTAAACACAAGGAGTATAATGGGAGTGGAATTGTTATTCCTTATTGATTTCGTTCCTATGCTTGGTAACTACTCTCTCTGTCCGCGAATAGGAGTCCCATTCTATTCCAGCACGGGTTTTAAGAAATGTTAAGAACAGTGGGTGGAAGAAAGTTAATGGAATATATGTCCCACTTGTAAACTCCCTTCGTCCCCAAAGAGTATGAACTATTTCCTTTTTCGTCCGTCCCTAAAGAGTATGAACTTTCTAATTTAAAAAATTCAAACAACATACTACCCCTACACATCATTTTATTTACAACTTATACCATTACCATTAACACTTATACCATTACAATAATGTGGACCCCACTCTCTGAACGGGTTGGCAGCGGAAGCATACATAAATCAATTACATAATATGTAACGCCCCACTTTTCGAACCCTAATTTTCAAACCCTAAGACGTTTGCATTAATTACTTTGATTGCCGCAATTAAATGACGAATTGTTATGTATTTGCTTTGGTGACCTAATTCTGATTTGACCGAGTCAAATTCGTCGATTTATGACGTGGCTTTAATTAGTTGATGCGGAATGAAATATATATTGCAGTAAATTATATTTTTTTTGGGGAGTGAGATTTAAATAGGATCATCAATAATTACCTTGCCCTTTTGTTGAGCAATTTCGACCACTGTTAATTGTTGGAGAGGAATTTTATTTTCTTGGATTTAATTATTTGCTTGGGATAATTATCCAATTAAATCCAAAGCCTAATTACCTTATTTCTTCATGAGAAAATCGACTCCTATTGTTGTACTAAGGGAGATTTCAAAATCTTCCAAATTTTGTGGGAGGAAGAAATTATTTATTATTTATTTGGATCCCTTATTTAGTTCTTTCCATGAATGAATTGGAATATCCTAGCAAATCTTACCTTACTTTATTTTATTAAGGATTTGAAAATTTTTCCTTGTGGGAGGGCCAAATCACACGCCTACTTCCACATAATGTGGGAGGATTTTTATTAATTTTTCTGCTCCGTATTATTTTATTCTGCTGCGTGAAAATACCAAATTAAATCAAAGGCTAATTAAATAGCCAAGATTTTCAAAAATTCCTCCTTATTCCCTCCCTCAAATTCACGCCAATCATCTCCCTCAAATCCCCTCAAATCTTTATTTAATTTATTCTCCCAAATCTTCAAATTAATTGTGGGATATTTTATTTTCAATTCTATAAAAAGAGTCTAAACTAAAACCTAAACCCTAGCCACCCAATCCCTCACGCCTACACTCTCTCTCACACGCCCATTCTCTCTTCCCCACTCCTCCCACACTTGTTCTTCTACTCTACCGAAGATCCTTTCGATTCGCCAAGAGTTTGTTGAAGAATCAAAAGTTATATTCGTTTCTACCGATTGTTTCGTTCAAGAAAGGTACAATCAAACCTCTATTCTTCATTCCTCTCCATCTAAAAATTCTTTGGACTCCCTCATGCATATAGTGAGTGTAGGGATTTCAAATCTAAGGATTTAATCGGTGGGAATTTGTATTTGTATGTGTGTATGCGTTTTGAATGAAATTGTATGAAGATTTAATGAATCATTGGTGAATGATGTATGATTATATGAAAACATGAGTGTGAGGACTCTTTTAAGCATGTTTGTGTGTTAAAACCATGAAAAGGTTGTGTTTGAATGAATGGGGATAAAACCCTAATTCGAATTTTTAAGCATTGAAAACTATGGATTCGAACAGTAGATTACGACACGTTTTTGACCAACCAAATGAACTCCTTTTTATTCTATTCTTCATTCTGAGTAAACTTCATGATGTCTTCTGTGTTGTGTGTGAATTTCAACTCATTTGGACAAAAGATGAATTTTTGGTGAATTTTTGAAGTTGACTGCGCAATTCTGCCGGAAAATGTTTTCTCGACCAGTAGGTTACGTTTTTGATTTGACCGACCTAAAAAAGGTTATTTTGACATGAATATTTAACTGGAAGTTATTTGATGAGTCTATTGCATTGTGGTAAAATTTTAGCCCCAACGGAAGTCGGGTGAGTTTTTAATAATGTTTATAAAATAGTTGCGCAGTGCTGTCAGATTTCTATCCTTACAAAAACAACTATGTTGTTATAAGTGATATACATGATTTATCTATGTGATGACGTGATGTGTTATTCAAAGATGGGAAAAAAGGGAAACGTTGGGGACATGCATGATTTTGAGTTGATATTTGAGACTGATTGTGATACACATAATGTAAAGGTGATAACTCGCGCTCTCGGCGTGACAGCAAGGGAAAGGAAACACTTGAAATCTAAGCAGTCGAGGTGGGTTTATTTTTAACTACGGACCATGTCCTAATTACTTTATCGATGAAAATCACTATGTTTATCATGCCGTGATTTGTTTTAACGTGCCTATCTGATGTGGCTTTTGCCACTATTATTTAAATCGAATTCGGATCCTCGTAGGGCCGCAAACCCTACTTGGATTAGTGTACACCTATGGTAGATCGTGTGCTAGCGTACGGGCTGGCCGGTCTAGTGACCTGGTTTGCGGCCGCATTCCTTGTCATGTATTGGCAGATATGGCTAACGTCTATGGGAAAATGACTGATCAGTCGACTTTTTACAATGGGAAATGATTTTGAGTGCCTCGGGCCTTTCTAAAGCTAAACCCTGATGGTTACTTACGTATGGCATGATAGATAAATAATAATTTTTATGAAAATGTTTTCGGCATAAGTCCACTGAGTATCTTTATAGTACTCAGCCCTGCATGTGTTTTCCTTACATGCGGGTTGAGCGGCGGCGAGAGGTTGGTGGTGTTGAGCAAGTAACTTGAAGAATTAAATGTTTATCTTTGAATTATGGGTGTCGTTGTGTCTTCACACATGACGTCACTCCTTCTCTTGGTCGTTTTCCGCTGCGATATTTCTTTTACTTATTAGTTGTTGGGCCGAACTTAAATTTGTCCGGTTATTGTTTTCTTGTGATTCTGTTGGATAATGTCAAACTCTTAATCGTTTTCTTTGAGTATTAATTGCCGGCCGAACTCATTATTTTAAACCCGAGTCCCTTTCTTGTTTTATACTTAATTGTTCATTTAGTATGTCGGTCAAACCTCATTGATGAAACCCTAGCCTATTTTCCTTGTTATATTTAAGTCTGTTTAAGTCGCGATCGCCGCATTTATTATACCCTAGATGGGCGGTCGTGACAGTTTGGTATCAGAGCCTCAGTTCTTTCCGCTCTGGACCCAAGAGTCTTGTTGAGTCAAAGTCTATTCATGTGTAATTTGATAAATTGATAATCATCGAAGGCTCAACACCACGACTCGTCTCCGCCCAACCACGAAGAATGAGGTAACAAGCGTTTCAATAAGTTTGATCTGAACCTGTGAAATATTGGAAAGTGTGATGGGGATATTCCTCTGGTGGAAAATGAAATTATTTCGATGGAAATGGAAGATAATATGATGTCCTTGAAAATGTTGTTTGGAAGTGTGGGATGATGAAAATACATGGATATGAAATTCCTTAATACGACTATGCTAAAAATGATGAATACTGTTGCGCACACCCCGATAAGGAAAAATCAGCGAATATGTGATTGGACCTCTATGGGTTTGGATAGGTGAAATTCTAAATGATTGAAATTACATGAATTGTGAAACGTGAAGTATGAGTGTGATTACTTGATTGCACTATGAAACAACCCCTGTGGGAAATAAGTAAATACTATGGCTTTTGGAAAAGGTTGTGAAGATATGAACCGGGAGACACTATGAGATTATACAATTGCTTTTGTTTAACAGTGAGGCATGATGGCGTTGAATGTGCTGGATATCGAAGCATGATTATGAACTTGTATTGGTTGATGTTGAGATTTTCTATTACGTCCACAAAATTGCAAATTTTACTTGAAGAAAATATATGTTGCTTCCATGAAAGACAAAATTTTATGCCTAGGCGGTTAAAATTTCAAGACTATGAAACTGTGAAATGCAAAGCATGATACGCGTGTAGTTGCGAGTTGTGATTGTGATACAGATGAGCATGAACTGCATGATTTATGAAATGTTATTCCATGGATGATTGATTGACTGAGTGTTGCTATTCACATATATTAATGTACGATGTTTGTTATGTTATGAAACACCAAATGATTCATACGAATAAATGTGTTGATTGTGCAATATATGTATGACGTTTATGTGGTGAAAATTCATGACCGATGAAGTACGACGTATCGTATAGAACCACTATTAAAGTGAAATGTGGAACTTTTGAACCTCGTTGCAAACGTAGGAGCCATATGAAGCTTGAGTTAGGTAATGATCAAATATACGTTGAAGTACGAGACTTCAAGCTATGCTTGAAATTATAGAGTGCCTAAGAGGTAGGCCAGACTGAACGTGCTAGAACTTAGTTGTAAGTTGACAACTGCAATATCACTTTCCTGAGTGATAAAACCAATGAAAATATATATTTCGAACTTTGGTATATCCTCACAATGGCGAGATCATACCTAAGATCTAATAAAACTATGCAGTCTTGCATACCATGCCAAAGTGGCGATGCGACACAAGTACGACGACGTTTATGACACTTTAAGACCACGAGTGCAATGGCAATGCATTTCGAAAACTACGTGGCATGGCAAGCAGACTTTGAAGATACGACCATCAAAAATAGTTATTAATTGCGACGATACGATGAATCTCAACTCGGAATCCACGATTTCATAGAACGATGTTACCATGTTCAGGCTCGTGAAAATGTGCGAGGGAGTGCGACCCTCGTTGCTAGAATGAACGTTTTACTTTCAACAGTACTTACTTGGATTCTAAGTTCCTTTCGGGACGTTTTGAATAAACGTGAGACCTTGCCTATTTAAACACCTTGGTTGACTCCCAATTTCCAAGTAATGTCCATTATTTTTTTCCCTATATCGATTCATGACTTACTTGTCTCGAAAGTTTGTGTTTTCCTTTGAACGTTGGATAGCTTGATTGAGTAGTCTCCTTTGATTCATCATTCATAAGGACAATATTTTGACCTTATGAACTTCCATCATTGAACTTCATTCCTAAGGTTGTTTGCAGTTATGTAACGACCCGCTAAATCGTTACCTACACGAAAGAATAAACCACGTATCAAATAAACTTTCGACAACAAATCGAGACGAAAAGTTGGATAAGAACCGCGTCACATCAGGCACGTTTTCCAATTGGATAAGAATCGCGTCACATCAGGCACGTTTTCCAATTAGATAAGAATCGCGTCACATCAGGCACGTTTTTCAACGCCACATTAATTACGCATCACATCGAAACGAAAAGACGTGAATTTTTGTCTTTTATGATAAATTTTTTCTATAAATAGCACCTCCTTTCATTTCATTTCTTTGACGTCAATTTAGAAATCCGAGAGAGAGAAAACGAGAGAAGGAAAACCGAGAGTTAGAAGAGAGAGAGAGCGCCGCCGGAGGCGGCGATGGTGGACGGCGGCGCTGCAGACCGCGACTGCGGATTCGTGGCAGCGGCGGCAGCGGTGAAGGGAGAGGGACGAATCGTGTCAACGTTTGTTCTACCGTTCGTTTTTCTTGATTCAAGAAGGTATAACTAAGATTTTCTTCTCATCTCCTTCATTGAAACTTTATTCTTGAATCCTACATGCATATAGAGGGTGTAGGAATCATAGATCGCAAAGTTAATCGGTGGGAAAGTGAGTTTGCTTGAGAACTTTGATAGTTATGCGATTGTTGATTAAGTTGTGTGAAGTTTGATTTGAATCCTTGGTAAATGATCTAAGTTTATGTGCAAACATGTTAAGAGAGTCTTATCAAGCATGATTGTGTGTTATAAGCATGAGAAAATTTTGTTTGGATGATTGGGGAAGAAACTCAAATTTCGAAATTTTGAGTATGAAATTTGTGGTGTTCGGACATTGGATTCCGACGTGTATTTGACTGACCAAACGGTCGAATTTTGATACGAAAATTTTACTGAGTAAATTTCAAGGTGATTTCTGTGTCTCGTATAAATTTCAGCCCTTTTTGTCGAAAAATGAATTTTTGAAAAATGTTTGAAGTCGACTGCGCAATTCTGCCAGTAACGTGTGCTCTCGGCCAGAATGTTTCGAAATCTGTTTGACCGACCAAATGACCTCCGTTTGATGTGATTCTTGAACTAGATGAAAAGTTTAAGTGTCTTCTGAGTCTTGAGAAAATTTCAGCCTTATTGGACATTGTATGAATTTACGGTGAATTTTTCAAATGAACTGCGCAGTGCTGCTAGAATTTTATGTTCCGATCAGAGAGTTGCATAAATGTTTTGACTGACCAAATGATATGATTCGGTGTGAAATTTTAACTGGGTGAACTTGAATGTGTCTAATGTGTCGTGACCAAATTTTAGCGTCATATGAGGAAGGATGAATTTTTGGTGAATTTTTGAAGTTGACTGTGCAATTCTGCCAGAAAATGTTTTCTCGACCAGTAGGTTACGTTTCCGAATTGACCGACCAAAAGGGGATATTTTGATATGAAATTTAAACTGGGAGTTATTTGATGAGTCTACTGCATTTTGGTAAAATTTTAGCCCCAACGGAAGTCGGGTAAATTTTTAATGATTTTTACAAAATGGTTGCGCAGTTCTGCCAAATTTTTATCTTTACAAGATGACTATATTGTTATGTTATAAGTGATATACATGATTTATATATGGGTAAGAGAATGATAAAAGGAACGATAGGACATGCATGATAATATAAGTTTACGAAAGGCTGATCTGTTTTGTCGTTGGCAAGGGTGATTGAGTATACGTGAGCTCGAGGAACGAGGGTTGCCTTAAATGGATATTGAATGGTTTAAGCAAACGAGGTGGGCTTTCTTTTACTAAATTCTTTTACGCTTTCAAAAGTATGATTATGGTGTAATAAGGGTGGTTTAAAGTGTTATGTCATGCCATGTTTGTTTTGATGATGAGATTGTGTCTGATGCCTAGTTTGTGAGTGCGCTCCATTAGGCTATAGGGCTATGAATGAAACGAATTCGGGTCTGAGTAGGGCCGCAAACCCTATCAGGCTAGTGTACACAGATGGGATCGTGAGCCGTCCTTGCTAGTCGGCCGGTCTCGTGGGCGAATAGTGTGGCCACACTTTCGTCGCACTATGGAAAGAGAATGTGATTGAATGATTGATGAGAAAGTGGGGAGATTGATTGTCTGGCCAGACTTTGAAATATTTTTGTGTTCTCGTGATATTTCTTAACTTCATAAAACTCGAGATCACTGGTATGGATGACATAACTGTTTTTATGAAAATGTTTTCGGCATGAGCCCATTGAGTACAACAAGTACTCAGCCCTGCATGTGTTTTCCCTATGTGCAGGTTGAGCGGGATGTTGCGGTGGATGTTGAGTCGGCTTAGGGAATATGGATGCGTTGTGTCTTCATACACAGGCGTCATCCTTGACTCTCTTTGAAACCTTAATTCCGCTGCTATATATATTTTGAACTAAAATTCTTTTAAGCTAATTGAGTCTTTCTTATGAACTGAAATCCTTAAATGTTATTCTTAAATGTTTGTCCCTTGGTCACGATCGCCTCGTTTGTAACACCCCTAGCATGGGCGGTCGTGACAGAGTGGTATCAGAGCTTCGTTCTTTTGCTCTGGTCCGAGAGTCTTCTTTCACCTTAAGTCTAGAATAGTAAACCTTAAACTGGAAGTGTCACGAAGGCTCAACATCCAAAGCATCACGCTCAACCAAAGAAAGTGAGGTATGTTTTAAGTTGTTGAAAGAATGTGAGATCGATGTATGAAATTGATGATGATATGATGAGGATGTTTTGGCAAGTGTACGCATGTGAATGAATGTTATACGTGAAGATGAATTTTGATGATATGATTATGTGGAATATGAGTACGATTGACATGAAAATGTAAGCACGTGTTATATATGTGAAGTATGCGCATGATTGACAAGATGATCTAAGCACGTGTGGTATGTTGATCATGATATTGTTATGATGTGATTATATGGAGCATGAGCAAGACTAGTATGATGACTAAGTATGTTTTATATGTGTGAAAGTACTACGACGTGAGCATGTGAACATAGGATGATGGAGTGTTTTACATGAAGGACGAAAGTTGATGAGTTGTTTTGAGAATGTTAAAAAAAAAAATTTTAGAAAATAAATGAGTAATTTAAGAATCTTGTTTCAAACATATATGTGAAGTGCATGAGTGTTTTGTTTGGAATACAAATGTGTTATGATGTTAATGGCTCGTTGTTCTAGTGGAGTTTGATTGAGGAAAAATGTTTATGTTGTGGAAGGTTGTTGAAAAAAAAAAAACTTTAAATGAAAACATGTTAGTTCTTTCTTTTGGGAAAAATTAATTGATCAATGGAAAATATTAAGTTTAAAAAAAAAAAAAAAAACCTTTTCGATTGGAAAATTTAGCCATGGAAGTGTGATGTTATATATGTTATGGGGTGCGAAGTATGAAGCGTTATTCTATGGAGTGTTTTATACGAGTGATGAAAGTTGATGTGAAAGTATGTTTTGAGTTTTGAGTCAAAAAAAAAACTTTTACTCTAAAGTTGAAATTGAAATGTGAAAATTTAGAGGAAAGTGTGAGAGTCTGAAGAAAATTTTATTTCAAAAGTTTTGAATTATAATGTGAAGTGTGAAAGTGTTTTGCTTTGATATGTGAAAATGTTGTGTGTTATAGTACTTGTTGTGATATTTTGTTCTCTACGAGATGATGAAATGTGTCGTGAACTTAGAGTGCCGAAGATGTAGACTAGTTGACCACGCGGACCGTAGTTCTAAATTGAAAACTCACCTATTGCTTTCCCGAGCGATGCAAACGAACGAGAATGGAAAGTGGGGAGAAATTTCTAAATTATCGAGATAGAGGATGGAGACCGGTGGACCATGAAACTTTTTCTATTTCTTGGAATGACGCTATGAACTTTGTATGCGAACATAGAGTGCCTAAGAAGTATGTTATATTAAATGATATCGAATTTAGTTTTTGACAACTGCAATATCACTTTTCCGAGTGATAGGACAAATGGAAAAATGTGGTGTGAACTCGAACTTTATCGAATGATTACAAATTCAGAAATTTTTTTCTGAATGACGAGAACAAGGAGAATGCGAAAAGGCGTAGCATATGATAAAGAGTTTAAGAAAAGAAGAAGTGCAAATTGAAGAGATGTTCCAAACGAGAAAATGTTCGAGGCAAGAAGAGATGCGAAATGATGTAATCCTACAACGGATGTAGAGATCATACTTGCGATCTAGTAGATAAATCCGATCTTCGGTCAAAAGTGGCGATGCGGCGAAAACGACCATTATATCATGTTGAGAGCGCGAGTATAACTACAACGTTTTAAGAAAATGACGATTATCACGTGCAAGGAATATATGAAGATATGGCTTTCGACTACTGTTATTAGTTGTAACGACACGATTAATCTCAACTTGGAATCCGCAGTTTCGTAGAACGATGTTACCATGTTCGGCCTCAGAAAGATGAACGAGAGAGTGTGACCCTCGTGGCTAGAATGAATGATTTTAATCAGCAGTACTTACTTGGATTATAAGAAATTCTTTTTGGAATCTTTCAATTAACGGTGAGCCCTTGTCTATTTACGACCTTGTTTGACTCACAATTCGCAATTATTGCACGTTATTTCTTTTCCTATATCGAATCATGACTCACTTTCAGTTCTTGAAAATTTGTGTTTGCCTTCGTCATTTTTGGACATCTTGATTAGTAGTCTTCTTTGATTCATCTTTCGTAAGGACAATATTTTGAATTTATGAACTTCCGCCTTTGAACTTCATTTCTAAAAGTTGTTTGCAGTTATGACCTTCAGTACGATCCCATTCCCAAACATGTTTCTTCAAAGGATGGAATATTCTTCTTGGAACTTTTGTACACCTTTTTATTTCGTAACTATGCATGCGGCAAGTTCTTCCTTGCAGAAGTGAAATTTTTCGCTCAGTTTCACTACACATATTGTTTCATGCTCAATGATTTTCTTTCTGCAACACCAAGTTAAGACTATTGTGTCTCTTTTTCCTTAATGTGGTTGATTTAGCCGATCTTCCTAAAAAAAAAAGTTCACTTCACGTTGGTTGCAACCCTGTGAATCCATTGATGTGACATTATTATTCAGTAACATGATGTCGTCGAACCATGATCAGTGCTACCTCATGAAATTGTCTATGCTTCTAAATCCTTACACGATTGACCATCTCATGTCATGACATGTTTGAACCATCATTCATTGATGCCAAAATTTTGCAAATTTAATTTGACAATTGAAATATCTTAATTGGCAGCCTACTATGGAATTTGAGACCTGATTCAGTTTCATCCTGTTTTCAAGGCCTATCTCATATTCTTTCGAGCTCTCGTCAGAAGTAAAGTCTCAATCTTTATGAGTTTATTTGAAACCTTAATTTCCAGAATGAACATGATCAAGATCAATGAAACTTAGACCCTGCCATATTTTTTTTCGAACCAATTTATGCAAGTTGGTGATGAGATCTAAAAGAGTCAAACTAGAAGTGTTGTTCTTGTTTCTTGATTAATTCTGCAACCTTTCTGATTAAGACACCTTCAGCAGTGTTGCTACAATTTTGAATTCATTTCATATCCAAGTAAGACTGCTTGATCCATTTTCGAGTTCTTGATACTAGACTTGGAGAAAAGGGTGAGGTTGAGCTTTTCGAATGCACACGGGGAAATAAGTTTCTATACTCAGACATGCGCAAAAGTGATGCACCAGCTAGAGGTAAATTTCTTTTCAAACCCCTGGCGACGAGCTGACTTTTTTTTTTATAAGGGATTTCTTTAAATCGACGAACCTCTATAATCTCCGCATTGCGAGCAACCATGATGATAAGGAAAGGGCGTCCGGCGTATCTTGTGTACTTGAACGGAGAGGAAAGGAAGGAATTGAGAGTGGAAGAAGTGTCAGTAGTACGAGATTTTCTCGACGTGTTTTCCCGAAGCTTTGCCTGGACCGCCACTCGACAAACAATTAGAGTTCACTTTTGTTTTGGAACCAGGGTCTGCGCCAGTATCGAAGGCGCCATACCGAATGGCCCCTAAAGAATTGGCAGAGTTGAAGATTCAGTTGCAAGAATTGTTAGACTTGGGTTTTATCCGACCTAGTGTGACACCGTGGGGAGCGACGGTGTTGTTCGTAAAGAAAAAAAGGATGGAACGATGAGAATGTGCATCGACTATCGTGAGCTCAACAAGATGACCTTGAAGAATAAGTACCCACTGCCGAGGATTTATGATTTGTTTGACCAACTTCGAGGAGCGGGCATATTTTCAAAAATGGACTTGAGGTCGGGATATCATCAACTAAAGGTCCGACGAGAGGATGTACTTAAGACTGTTTTTCGCACTCGTTATGGCCATTATGAATTCGTCGTGATGCCATTTGGGCTGACCAACGCCCCGGTCGTCTTCATGGACTTGATGAACCGAGTTTTCCACGAGTACCTTGACAAGTTCGTGTTAGTCTTCATCGACAATGTTTTAGTATACTCGAAGAATGAGGAGGAACATGGAGGGCATCTGCAAACTGTATTGGAAACGTTACGAAGGGAGAAACTTTATGCCAAGTTTAGTAAGTGTGAATTTTAGTTGACTCGAGTGAACTTTCTTGGTCATATCGTGACGGCAAATGGGATTCAAGTAGACCCCGCAAAGGTTGAGACTGTGCAAAATTGGAAATCGCAGAAAACGCCGAGTGAAATCCGCAGTTTCTTGGGATTGGCGGGATACTACCGATGCTTCATCGAGGGATTCTCTAAAATCGCGAGACCAATGACACAATTGTTGAACAAAGGAAACAAAGTGGTTTGGATGCCGGAATGCGAGGCGAGTTTCCAACTGTTGAAAGAAAAGTTGACCACAACACCTGTTCTAACGGTGTCGGCAGCCAACAAGGACTTCGTCGTCTCTACTGATACAAAAAAAAAACTAGGACTTGGATGCGTGTTGATGCAAGATGGGAAAGTGATAGCATATGCTTCCCGACAGTTGAGATCGAATGAGCTGAATTTTCCGACCCATGATTTGGAACTAGCAGCAGTAGTGTACGCACTGAGAATTTGGAGACACCATCTCTATGAAGTGAGATGCGAGATATATACGGATCATAAGAGTCTCAAGTACTTCGAGCAAAAGGAGCTAAATATGCGACAACGACATGGGTTAGAAGTCGTGAAAGACTATGACTGTGGTATTCACTATCATCCGGGCAAGGCGAACGTAGTGGCAAATGCTTTGAGTAAGAAGGACCAGCCTCAATTGGCTTTGTTGCTAACTCAGGAGGAAGCATTTATCCGTGAGTTCGATAAGATGCAGTTGGAAATAGTAAAAGCGCCCGAGACAGTAGGAGAAAGAATAGCGACGCTAGTGATTGAGTCAGATTTGAGAACCAAGCTCATAGAAGCCCAACGACGTGATGAGAAGTTGGAAGAATTACGTGTGAAGGTGAGAACCGAGAAACATGATCATTTTCGTGAAGAGGCGAACAATGCTTTGACGTTCGATGGATGATTATGTGTGCCGAAAGACGAGGCACTGAAAGATGAGATTTTGAGTGAAGCATATGACACACCTTACACTGCTCACCCTGGAAGTACGAAGATGTATCGAGATTTGAAGCAACGTTTTTGGTGGAATGGGATGAAAGGAGACGTAGCGTCACATGTGGAACGATGTCTAGCGTGCCAACAAGTGAATGCCTTACACCAGCGGCCATATGGGATGTTGCAACCACTCGAAATTCCCGAATGGAAGTGGGAGCATATAGCCATGGACTTCGTGATGAGTTTGCCAAAGTCACAAAAGGGCAACACTGCGATTTGGGTGATTAACGATCGACTGACTAAAAGCGCGCACTTCTTACCGATTAACGATTTCCTATGGATCGGACAAATTAGCTAAGATCTACGTGAGTGAGAATGTACGTTTGCATGGAGTGCCAAAGACTTTTGTGTCCGACCGCGATACGAAGTTCACATCAAAGTTTTGGATGAGTTTGCAATGGGAATTGGGCACACAACAAAACTTCAGCACTGCTTATCAACTGCAATCGGACGGACAGTCAGAGAGGACGATTCAAACGCTTGAGGATATACTACGAGCAGTTGTCTTAGATCGAGGGGAAAGTTGGGAAACTGTTCTACCGTTGGTTGAATTCGCCTACAACAATAGCTACCAAGCGACGATCGATATGGCTCCGTATGAAGCTTTATACGGCAGGAAGTGTCAATCCCCACTATATATGGATGAAGTTGGCGAGAGGAAGATGTTAAGACCCAACGCTATAAAGGAAATGACCGAAATTGTGCATCAAATCCGCGCAAGGATCAAGGAAGCTCAAGATAGGCAGAAGTCGTATGCTGACGTGCGTCGAACGGAAATCAAATTCGACGTTGGTGACAAAGTGTTCTTGAAAGTATCCCCGACGAAAGAAGTTGTGAGGTTTGGAATGAAGGGCAAGTTGAAATCGCGCTTTGTAGGACCGTACGAGTTTATCGATGAAGTAGGTCCTGTAGCGTATCGTTTGGCGTTACCTCCCAGTTTGGGAATGTGCACAACATGTTCCAAGTGTCGCAGTTGCGCAAGTACGTGTTTGACCCTAAGCATGTGATTCGTCAAGAAGAAGTGATCCTAAACCCCGACATGAGCTACGAGGAAAGGCCAGAGGCAATCCTAGATCGGAAGATACAAGAGTTGCGAAACAAGTCGATAGCATTCGTGAAAGTGTTGGAAACACCATGGTTCCAAGGAAGCCACGTGGGAGTTAGAAGATGGAATTAAAGAAAAGTACCCCGAGTTGTTTATGTAAGACGATCAAATTTCGGGACGAAATTTCTGTTAAGGTGGGTAGAATGTAACGACCCGCTAAATCGTTACCTACACGAAAGAATAAACCACGTATCAAATACACTTTCGACAACAAATCGAGACGAAAAGTTGGATAAGAACCGCGTCACATCAGGCACGTTTTCCAATTGGATAAGAATCGCGTCACATCAGGCACGTTTTCCAATTAGATAAGAATCACGTCACATCAGGCACGTTTTTCAACGCCACATTAATTACGCGTCACATCGAAACGAAAAGACGTGAATTTTTGTCTTTTATGATAAATTTTTTCTATAAATAGCACCTCCTTTCATTTCATTTCTTTGACGTCAATTTAGAAATCCGAGAGAGAGAAAACGAGAGAAGGAAAACCGAGAGTTAGAAGAGAGAGAGAGCGCCGCCGGAGGCGGCGACGGTGGACGGCGGCGCTGCAGACCGCGACTGCGGATTCGTGGCAGCGGCGGCAGCGGTGAAGGGAGAGGGACGAATCGTGTCAACGTTTGTTCTACCGTTCGTTTTTCTTGATTCAAGAAGGTATAACTAAGATTTTCTTCTCATCTCCTTCATTGAAACTTTATTCTTGAATCCTACATGCATATAGAGGGTGTAGGAATCATAGATCGCAAAGTTAATCGGTGGGAAAGTGAGTTTGCTTGAGAACTTTGATAGTTATGCGATTGTTGATTAAGTTGTGTGAAGTTTGATTTGAATCCTTGGTAAATGATCTAAGTTTATGTGCAAACATGTTAAGAGAGTCTTATCAAGCATGATTGTGTGTTATAAGCATGAGAAAATTTTGTTTGGATGATTGGGGAAGAAACTCAAATTTCGAAATTTTGAGTATGAAATTTGTGGTGTTCGGACATTGGATTCCGACGTGTATTTGACTGACCAAACGGTCGAATTTTGATACGAAAATTTTACTGAATAAATTTCAAGGTGATTTCTGTGTCTCGTATAAATTTCAGCCCTTTTTGTCGAAAAATGAATTTTTGAAAAATGTTTGAAGTCGACTGCGCAATTCTGCCAGTAACGTGTGCTCTCGGCCAGAATGTTTCGAAATCTGTTTGACCGACCAAATGACCTCCGTTTGATGTGATTCTTGAACTAGATGAAAATTTTAAGTGTCTTCTGAGTCTTGTGAAAATTTCAGCCTTATTGGACATTGTATGAATTTACGGTGAATTTTTCAAATGAACTGCGCAGTGCTGCTAGAATTTTATGTTCCGATCAGAGAGTTGCATAAATGTTTTGACTGACCAAATGATATGATTCGGTGTGAAATTTTAACTGGGTGAACTTGAATGTGTCTAATGTGTCGTGACCAAATTTTAGCGTCATATGAGGAAGGATGAATTTTTGGTGAATTTTTGAAGTTGACTGTGCAATTCTGCCAGAAAATGTTTTCTCGACCAGTAGGTTACGTTTCCGAATTGACCGACCAAAAGGGGATATTTTGATATGAAATTTAAACTGGGAGTTATTTGATGAGTCTACTGCATTTTGGTAAAATTTTAGCCCCAACGGAAGTCGGGTAAATTTTTAATGATTTTTACAAAATGGTTGCGCAGTTCTGCCAAATTTTTATCTTTACAAGATGACTATATTGTTATGTTATAAGTGATATACATGATTTATATATGGGTAAGAGAATGATAAAAGGAACGATAGGACATGCATGATAATATAAGTTTACGAAAGGCTGATCTGTTTTGTCGTTGGCAAGGGTGATTGAGTATACGTGAGCTCGAGGAACGAGGGTTGCCTTAAATGGATATTGAATGGTTTAAGCAAACGAGGTGGGCTTTCTTTTACTAAATTCTTTTACGCTTTCAAAAGTATGATTATGGTGTAATAAGGGTGGTTTAAAGTGTTATGTCATGCCATGTTTGTTTTGATGATGAGATTGTGTCTGATGCCTAGTTTGTGAGTGCGCTCCATTAGGCTATAGGGCTATGAATGAAACGAATTCGGGTCTGAGTAGGGCCGCAAACCCTATCAGGCTAGTGTACACAGATGGGATCGTGAGCCGTCCTTGCTAGTCGGCCGGTCTCGTGGGCGAATAGTGTGGCCACACTTTCGTCGCACTATGGAAAGAGAATGTGATTGAATGATTGATGAGAAAGTGGGGAGATTGATTGTCTGGCCAGACTTTGAAATATTTTTGTGTTCTCGTGATATTTCTTAACTTCATAAAACTCGAGATCACTGGTATGGATGACATAACTGTTTTTATGAAAATGTTTTCGGCATGAGCCCATTGAGTACAACAAGTACTCAGCCCTGCATGTGTTTTCCCTATGTGCAGGTTGAGCGGGATGTTGCGGTGGATGTTGAGTCGGCTTAGGGAATATGGATGCGTTGTGTCTTCATACACAGGCGTCATCCTTGACTCTCTTTGAAACCTTAATTCCGCTGCTATATATATTTTGAACTAAAATTCTTTTAAGCTAATTGAGTCTTTCTTATGAACTGAAATCCTTAAATGTTATTCTTAAATGTTTGTCCCTTGGTCACGATCGCCTCGTTTGTAACACCCCTAGCATGGGCGGTCGTGACAAGTTATGACCTTCAGTATGACCACACCTCCAGACATGTTTTCTTCAAAGGATGGAATATTCTTCTTGGAACTACTAGCTCACCTCTTTATTTTGTAACCATGTATGTGGCAAGTTCTTTCTTGCAGAAGTGAAATTCTTTTTAGCTCGGTATCACTACATATATTGCTTCATACTCAATGATTTTTTTTGCTTTCTGCAACACCAAGTTAAGGCTATCATGTTCTCTTCTTCCTTAACGGGTTGATCGTGTTAAATTTCTGAAAAGTTCCATTCACTTTGAGTTGTCTTTAACAAACCCACGAACCCATTGATGTGATTTCATCTTTTTCCAATAACATGATGTTGTTGAACCATCATTTGTACTACTTCATGACATTTGTCTATGTATCTAAATCCTGCCGCGACTGATTATTTTAGGCCTTGACATGTTTGAACGATGTCATTCATTGTTGTCCGGAATTTTTGCAAATTGTGATCTAGCAGTCGGCTATGGAATTTGAGAATTTTTGCAGTTTCATCCTATTTCCATGACCTATCTCATGTTCTTCCGAGCTCTCATCAGAAGTAAATTCTCAAATCTCTATGGGTTTTATTTGATACCTCTAAACCATTTAATTCTTAGAATGGACGGGTTGAGTCCAATGGAACTCAATCATTGCAATGTTGTTCTTGTTTCCTTGATTAATTTTGGAGCCTCCCCGACTAAAGACATCCTTAGCAATGTTGCAACAATTTGAAATCTATTCATATCCAAGTAAGACTGTTGGGTCAAATTTCGAATCCTTGATGCTAGATGGTAGGAAAATGCAGTAGTCGACTCGGATATGCACAAGGGATAAGTTTCTATAGTCAGACATGCTCAAAAATGACACACTAACTAGAAGCGTCTACATAACCGACGAGATACATATATGAGTGAATGATCGATCGAGCGATAAGCGAGTAAAGAATATGAGAAGATGTATTTAAGGTCACCATCGTGCGAGGAAATTGTAGAGGAAGTACAAGCCCCTTCATAGAGTTTATTGCACAAAATAAATATCTTCAACAAGAGAGAACATATGAAAGGTGACGAGAAAGAGCCACGGGACGACGAGACGATCGAGAAAAGAAATGTGTGATAATACCAAGAATATTAGAAAATTGTGTGGGAGTTGGAAGACAAAACGTGGAGAGTTAATAGAAATTTTCATGAGAGAACCGACCAAGGCCGAATCATGGATACGCGCACTGGAGCGAATTTTCGCAATCCTAGGATGCAAATGATGGAGAACGGTTAAGTTGTATGAACTACCAACTGACCGACGCTGCCGACTTCTGGTGGGACACCAGGATGAAGACAATGCCCCGAGACCAAGCAAAATGAATGACTTGGGAAGGCTTCAAGGCGGAAGTGTATAGCAAGTACGTGCCGAAGAGCTACCGGAAGGCGAAGGCGTCTGAATTCTACAATCTGACCCAAGGACGTATGACCGTGCACTCAACAGCATGACACGATATGCACCTGATCAAGTCAATACAGACGAGAAGTTGTCTGATAAGTTCCGCGAGGGACTAAAGCACGAGATAAAGATGTCATTGGCGAGCCGTGGGAGACTTCCCTACGCGGAAGCACTGGCTCTAGCACTGGATATTGAGGCAGCGATGCCTAAGGAGAGAGCTAAGGAAATCACTACCTCGTCATCACACCACTCCTAAGAGAAATGGAAGTGGGATGATTCCAGGATTCCTTACGACGAAAAACGGTACCAGTCGAGTCAGCATCGATCTCAACACGGAGAGGAGATGGAGGAAATGAAAGTGGAAGACGTCGCTGTTGTGCGAGGATTTCCAGAGGTTTTTCCGAAGTGTTACCTGGACCGCCGCCAGATCGACAAGGGGAGTTTGCGATCGACCTCGAACCAGGAGCCGCACCTGTATCTAAGGCACCGTATCGAATGGCGTCTAAAGAGTGGGAGGAACTCAAGATACAACTTCAAGAGCTCATGGACCTAGGATTCGTTAGGCCTAGTGCCTCACCGTGGGGCACATCGGTGCTTTTCATCAAGAAAAAGGACGGGTCGATTAGAATGTGTATCGACTATAGAGAGTTGAACAAATTGACTCTCAAGAACTAGTATTCACTGCCGAGGATAGATGACCTGTTTGACCAACTTCGAGGGGCCGGTGTGTTCTCAAAGATGGACTTAAGGTCTGGATACCATCAGTTAAGAGTCAGAGGAAAAGGCCTTTCGTACGAGATATGACCACTATGAGTTTGTTGTGATGCCGTTTGGGTTGACTAATGCACCTGCAGTATTCATGAACTTGATGAATCGAGTGTTCCACCCATACTTGGATAAATTTGTCTTGATCTTCATAGATGACGTACTCGTCTACTCGAAGAATGAGAAAGAGCACGAGGAACATCTACGAATCACCTTGGAGACGTTGAGGACCGAGAAGCTATACGCTAAATTCAGCAAGTGTGAGTTTTGGCTGAACGAAGTCAATTTTCTCGGTCACATTGTGTCGGCAGAAGGAATCCGAGTGGATCCCGCCGAGGTTGAGGCGGTACAACAATGGAAGGCACCTTCGACACCAAACGAGATTCGGAGTTTCCTGGGTTTGGCAGGATATTACCGAAGGTTTATAGAAGGATTCTCCAAGATAGCGAGACCAATGACCCAACAACTCAAGAAGGGGGTAAAAGTCAATTGGACCCTGGAGTGTGAGACAAGTTTTCAACTTTTGAAGGAGAAACTGACTACTGCACCAATCTTAGTTGTGCCAGAGCCTGGAATGAGCTACGTGGTCTACACGGACGCTTCGAAGGTGGGACTTGGATGTGTGTTGATGCAGAACAACAAAGTGATCGCGTAAGCGTCACGACAATTGAGACCGCACAAGTTGAACTACCCAACCCACGACTTGGAGCTAGCAGCTGTAGTGCATGCCCTAAAGATTTTGAGACATCATCTCTACGGAGTTCGATGTGTGATCTTTACGGACCACAAAAGCCGGAAATATTTCTTTGAGCAAAAGGATTTAAACATGCGATAATGAAGGTGGCTCGAATTGGTGAAGGACTACGATTGTGGCATCAAATACCACCCAAGCAAGGTAAATGTAGTGGCAGATGCCTTGAGCCGGAAGGGTCATTCCCAACTGGCCACTTTTCTCACCAACAAAGAAAGCCTGGTCCGCGAGTTTAGTAAGATGCGTTTGGAGGTAGTGAGAGCACCTGAAACGGTGGAAGCGCGAATCGCCACTTTAGTTGTTGAACCTGATCTAAGGTCGAGAATTGTTGAAGCACAACGGATGGATGCGAAACTAGAGGAAATACGTGTAGAGGTGCGAACCGGCGAATCTGGAAAATTTAGTTAAGAAGGTGACAACGCTCTTACCTTCAAAGGAAGACTATGCATACCGGATGACGAGGAGCTCAAAAACGAAGTGATGAGCGAAGCACATGAGACTCCTTACACCGCCCACCCAGGAAGTGCGAAAATGTACCAAGACTTAAAGAAGTCCTTTTGGTGGAATGGTATGAAGAGAAATATAGCGGCCTTCGTGGAGCGCTGCTTAGCCTGCCAACAGGTGAAGGCTCTACATCAACGACCGTACGGGAAGTTGAAACCACTAGAAATTCCCGAGTGGAAATGGGAGCACATCGCCATGGATTTTGTGACAGCATTGCCCAAGACGCAAAGAGGGAATATTGCCATATGGGTAATTATAGACCGACTCACCAAGTGTGCGCATTTCATACCGATCACCGTAACGCATGGATCGAGCAAGCTAGCTCGGATCTACATAAAGGAAATAGTGCGACTGCATGGAGTCCCAGTGACAATCACGTCTGACAGTGACCCGAAATTCACTTCAAGATTTTGAATCAGCCTACAACGTGAGCTAGGCACTCGACTGAACTTCAGCACAGCATTCCACCCGCAGACGGACGGGCAATCCGAAAGAACGATCCAAACCTTCGAGGATATGTTAAGAGCCGTGGTGTTAGACCGAGGAGGAAGTTGGGAGTCCGCACTACCACTAATTGAGTTCGCCTACAACAACAGTTTCCAGGCAACGATAAACATGGCGCCGTATGAAGCCTTGTACGGGAGAAAGTGTAGATCCCCGCTCTACTGGGACGAAGTTGGTGAGAGAAGAGTACTTGGACCTGATGCAGTTAAAGAAACGATTAAAATTGTTCGACAAGTTCGTGAAAAGATCAAAGAAGCTTAGGACAGACAAAAGTCGTACGCGGATGTCCGACGAACTGACTTGCAATTTCAAGCGGGCGACAAGGTCTTTCTCAAGGTATCCCCGTCGAAAGAGATAACGCATTTTGGTGTCAAGGGAAAATTAAAACCGCGATTTATTGGGCCTTATGAAATCCTCGAAGGAGTGGGTCCTGTTGCGTACCGACTGGCGCTACCTCCAAGCCTTGGAAACGTGCACAACGTCTTTCATGTGTCGTAGTTGCGGAAATACGTGTTTGACCCAAACTACGTGATTCACTACCAAGAAGTCGCGTTGAACCCGGACTTGAGCTATGAGGAGAGACCCCAAATGATTTTTGACCGAAAGGTCCAGAACGTGAGAAATAAACCAGTTGCTTACGTGAAAGTACAGTGGAGAAACCACGGGCACGAAGAAGCCACGTGGGAGCTTGAGGACAAGATGATAGAATTATACCCAGAACTTTTCCCACGAGAGTACCAAATTTCGGGACGAAATTTCTTTTAAGAGTGGTAGGATGTAACGCCCCACTTTTCGAACCCTAATTTTCGAACCCTAAGACGTTTGCATTAATTACTTTGATTGCCGCAATTAAATGACGAATTGTTATGTATTTGCTTTGGTGACCTAATTCTGATTTGACCGAGTCAAATTCGTCGATTTATGATGTGGCTTTAATTAATTGATGCGGAATGAAATATATATTGCAGTAAATTATATTTTTTTGGGGAGTGAGATTTAAATAGGATCATCAATAATTACCTTGCCCTTTTGTTGAGAAATTTCGACCACTGTTAATTGTTGGAGAGGAATTTTATTTTCTTGGATTTAATTATTTGCTTGAGATAATTATCCAATTAAATCCAAAGCCTAATTACCTTATTTCTTCATGAGAAAATCGACTCCTATTGTTGTACTAAGGGAGATTTCGAAATCTTCCAAATTTTGTGGGAGGGAGGAATTATTTATTATTTATTTGGATCCCTTATTTAGTTCTTTCCATGAATGAATTGGAATATCCTAGCAAATCTTACCTTACTTTATTTTATTAAGGATTTGAAAATTTTTCCTTGTGGGAGGGCCAAATCACACGCCTACTTCCACATAATGTGGGAGGATTTTTATTAATTTTTCTGCTCCGTATTATTTTATTCTGCTGCGTGAAAATACCAAATTAAATCAAAGGCTAATTAAATAGCCAAGATTTTCAAAAATTCCTCCTTATTCCCTCCCTCAAATTCACGCCAATCATCTCCCTCAAATCCCCTCAAATCTTTATTTAATTTATTCTCCCAAATCTTCAAATTAATTGTGGGATATTTTATTTTCAATTCTATAAAAAGAGACTAAACTAAAACCTAAACCCTAGCCACCCAATCCCTCACGCCTACACTCTCTCTCACACGCCCATTCTCTCTTCCCCACTCCTCCCACACTTGTTCTTCTACTCTACTCAAGATCCTTTCGATTTGCCAAGAGTTTGTTGAAGAATCAAAAGTTATATTCGTTTCTACCGATTATTTCGTTCAAGAAAGGTACAATCAAACCTCTATTATTCATTCCTCTCCATCTAAACATTCTTTTGACTCCCTCATGCATATAGTGAGTGTAGGGATTTCAAATCTAAGGATTTAATCGGTGGGAATTTGTAGTTGTATGTGTGTATGCGTTTTGAATGAAATTGTATGAAGATTTAATGAATCATTGGTGAATGATGTATGATTATATGAAAACATGAGTGTGAGGACTCTTTTAAGCATGTTTGTGTGTTAAAACCATGAAAAGGTTGTGTTTGAATGAATGGGGATAAAACCCTAATTCGAATTTTTAAGCATTGAAAACTGTGGATTCGGACAGTAGATTCCGACACGTTTTTGACCGACCAAATGAACTCCTTTTTATTCGCTTCTTCTTTCTGAGTAAACTTCATTATGGCTTCTGTGTTTTGTGTGAATTTCATTTCATTTTAACAAAAGATAAAATTTTGGTGAATTTTTGAAGTTGACTGCGCAATTCTGCCGGAAAATGTTTTCTCGACCAGTAGGTTACGTTTTTTATTTGACCGACCTAAAAAGGTTATTTTGACATGAATATTTAACTGGAAGTTATTTGATGAGTCTATTGCATTGTGGTAAAATTTTAGCCCCAACGGAAGTCGGGTGAGTTTTTAATAATGTTTATAAAATGGTTGCGCAGTGCTGTCAGATTTCTATCCTTACAAAAACAACTATGTTGTTATAAGTGATATACATGATTTATCTATGTGATGACGTGATGTGTTATTCAAAGATGGAAAAAAGGGAAACGTTGGGGACATGCATGATTTTGAGTTGGTATTTTAGACTGATTGTGATACACATAATGTAAAGGTGATAACTCGCGCTCTCGGCGTGACATCAAGGGAAAGGAAATACTTGAAATCTAAGCAGTCGAGGTGAGCTTTCTTTTAACTACGGACCATGTCCTAATCACTTTATCGATGGAAATCACTATGTTTATCATGTCGTGATTTGTTTTAACGTGCCTATCTGATGTGGCTTTTGCCACTATTATTTAAATCGAATTCGGATCCTCGTAGGGCCGCAAACCCTACTTGGATTAGTGTACACCTATGGTAGATCGTGTGCTAGCGTACAGGCTGGCCAGTCTAGTGACCTGGTTTGCGGCCGCATTCCTTGTCATTTATTGGCAGATATGGCTAACGTCTATGGGAAAATGACTGATCAGTCGACTTTTTACAATGGGAAATGATTTTGAGTGCCTCGGGCCTTTCTAAAGCTAAACTTCGATGGTTACTTACGTATGGCATGATAGATAAATAATAATTTTTATGAAAATGTTTTCGGCATAAGTCCACTGAGTATCTTTATAGTACTCAGCCCTACATGTGTTTTCCTTACGTGCGGGTTGAGCGGCGGCGAGAGGTTGGTGGTGTTGAGCAAGTAACTTGAAGAATTAAATGTTTATCTTTGAATTATGGGTGTCGTTGTGTCTTCACACATGACGTCACTCCTTCTCTTGGTCGTTTTCCGCTGCGATATTTCTTTTACTTATTAGTTGTTGGGCCGAACTTAAATTTGTCCGGTTATTGTTTTCTTGTGATTCTGTTGGATAATGTCAAACTCTTAATCGTTTCCTTGGAGTATTAATTGCCGGCCGAACTCATTATTTTAAACCCGAGCCCCTTTCTTGTTTTATACTTAATTGTTCATTTATTATGTCGGTCAAACCTCCTTGATGAAACCCTAGCCTATTTTCCTTGTTATATTTAAGTCCGTTTAAGTCGCGATCGCCACATTTATTATACCCTAGAAGGGCGGTCGTGACATAATAATTCTGATCTATTTAGCAGATTATTTAGACAAATTCTATTCGCGCAATTATCTCATATATTATGTTCATAACTTGAATTAAATCATGCTTTAAGTGTAATTGAAACCTAAAACATACTTTTCTACGGATTTGCCATATTACCTTGAAGATTCTCCAAAGAATCGAAAATGGCGCGTGCCTTCTCCACGTGAAGATCTTGAGTACTAAACCACGAATCTTCAGGCTGGTTCCCAGACTGTACACTGATATCAGTGTGGGCTGATCTCACCAGAATACTAGGACTTAAATAAAGAAGACAAAAATCCCACGTGAAGTAGGAGAGAAAATCGTCCCCTATAGGTATTAGGAGGGGGATGAAAATTTTTGAGTAAAAAAAATTATATTTTCTGTCTTTTATTCTCCTATTTATATTAAGTCAAATATTGGGCATAGTCATGGATCTATGGAAGGTTTTGGATATGATCTCCCCCAATTAGCTTTTTACTAATTAAATTGAACCCACAATTTAATAAGAGCTTATATTGGAATATTACGAGCAGCCACTACAAAAGTAATATTGCACTGCCCATCCAAATCCGAAATTATAAGTAATCTCGGTGGCAGTCGCCATGGCGACATGCTGATGTCTATGCACTGTTGACATGAAGGCCAACATATAACACTTAGCCATCTCATTCGCCTTATGCCATCTCGTACTGCCTGCGCGGCATTAGCCGCCGGCACAGGAGGTCGTGGATTAGTGAGCACAAAGTTGTACTCATCGGCTGTGAGAACGATGTCCAAATTTTGTTTCCATTCTATGTAATTTTGGCCCTCGAGTTTGTTTTCTTTAAGAATTGCAGAAAGAGGATTGAATGACATTTTGACGGTTTAGGTTGCACTGCAAAACAAGATTTACTATTTGTCATAAATTTATGTAATGAAATTGAATAGATTAACCATAGAACTTTTCAAAATCTTACAACTGTAAAATTAAAATTTTGTATCCTCAAGCAGAGGTCAATACGCATTAAAATTTTAGCATTTTTACAGGTCACAACACCGACGAATAGTCCAGAGACCGCAGCACGGCATAGCAGCCAAATATTGCCTAAGCACGACCATCAGATTTAGCATTACAAAATCTCATTTCTACAATACACTCCCATAACAATGCTCATGTGTTGATAACAAGACCAAGCTATCTCATAAATTTTGTTTGGACTTCTGAAACTTGTAATTTCTTAGGATTATTGTCCCAATAGCATGGGTGACGATAATATTAGAAGCTAATTTCTAGTCCATACTCTTTATGATTAAGAAGCCCACCTACACGAACTTAATATTTCTTAGGATTATTGTCCCCACAACATGTGTGACGATAATATTCAGAAAATGGCTTCATAATTTGCGGACCAATCGATGGAGACCATATACAAAACATAGTTAGCAATTATCGCTTAGAGATTTTAGTTATGGTTTTTCATTAATTGTCCTTAGCCTTAAGGTAGAAAAGATTTAATTAAATTTTGTTGGTGTTTAATTGGTTGGATAATTAAAACTTTTATCATCTTTTAATATCTTATTTAAGGATGTTATATTAATTACTAAAGTTTCTATAAGATTCTATAAGATGTATCTAAAATAAATTGAATTATTTATACCTTGGACTTACATAAATAATTAAATTTAAATTAATTCCTCATTCAAGACTAGGAAGAGTATAATTTTATTATTTAATGTATTCCTACATATCTATCCTTATTAGGATTCTAGATATATAATAATTAGGAAACTATTTAATTATTCTTGTCTATATCATTTAAGAATAAAATAAAATATATTTATTTCCATAGATATAGTCAATAATCAAAATATTCCTAAAATCTAGGGAAATCTTCCCAAAATATTTTATTTACATCAAATATTAATATGTTAATGATTTCTATTAATTCAATGAATTAAATAATCATAAAATAATATTTCATCGTTATCTCATCGATCGAGGTTCGCACGAATCGACGACGACGAAAATCCAACGAGTTCACCGTCCGAATCCCGACGCACACAGCTTCTCGGACGCCTGCGCACGTCGCCGTTCAGCGCCCGGGAGCGTCATCTCGGCCAGCGACTCGCGTCGTCACGCGCCGCTCTCGGTCCTACGTCGCACCCTCTCGCCCAACGCCCTAGCTTGGCGGGTGTCGACAGCTCTCGGCCAGCCGTCGTCTCCCGTCTCGGCCAGGCGCACGTCGCCCGCTCCCACTGGCTCAGCCAGCGTCACGCCACGGGGCATGTCGCTCTCGGCCTTGGCCTGGTGTAGAAGACCGGGACTTCTGCATAGGGTTCGAGGCTCGGCGGCTCAGTGTCTCGATAGGTTCTCGGTCGAACCGCCGCACCGCGCCAGGCTTCTTCTGTCATCCTTGTGTAGGTGCAGCCTAGGGTTTGCAACCTCTCACGATAGGTAGTTTATGCCTATTTGGGTTGTGAAATTCTTATTTTTCTTTGTTCAGAATTGACCGTGTTATCTTAGAGTGGACGACGCCCACAACCGGTCTACTAAAACAAAGACTTAGACTTTGTTAAGTTACTTATACATTTAAACATGCAATAAACATCTATTAAATGTAAAACATAACAACATTATGACAAAAATAATCTGTTTCATTCCTTCGAAAATAAAATAAGAGTTTTTACGGTATTCAATCACTCAAAAGGTGATTTCTAGTATACAAACTCTAACACTCTCCACTAACATTATTTACTCTACCCTTCCTCTCCATCTCTCTTATTTTTTCCCTTATTTATTAAAACTCGTGTCGAACCCAAAGTTCATACTCTTTGGGGACGGAGGGAGTATATTAGTTTTAAATGATGTATGAATGGAATGAGTTAATGAAATGTGAGGCCTCTTTACTAGGCATGCACAACGGTTCCGAACCATCGGTTCCGGATCATGAACCGGCGGTTCCGGTTCATGAACCCGCCAAGGGTCCCGGCGGTTCCGGTTCCGGTTCAAAAAACCGTCGGTTCACGAGGCGGTTCAAAACCGCCGGTTTTTGGCATGAACCGGCGGTTCAACCGAAAATTTTAAAAAAAAAACTTTTTATTTATAAAAATTGATTTTTAAACTTAAAAACAATTTTTACAAATAAATGAATACAAAAAATTCATAATAGCCCATAGATATTTGATGGGCTTGTGAATTTATGAAACCATTCTTGGTTGTTTCTCTTTTAAGAGACATCCTTGAATGTTTTATGTTTCACTTTCGATGTGGGACAAAATCATTCTTGGCTGTTTCTTTTTTATACAGACATCCTTGAATGTTTTATGTTTCACTTTCGATGTGGTACAAAATATGTTGAAGTACTTTCTTTTATAACTACATGTTTAGAGCATTCATTCATCTTTTTCCAATGTGGGATACAAAACTTTCTTTTGTCTTCTATTTTTCTTCATGTTTTGTATGATATATATAAACAAAATTATTATTCATATAATGAAATGATGTTAGATGTGTTGTGGCACATAATAATGAAGTGGAAGCGTTGTGGGGCTCAAGAGTAGACGTGGCAGCGTGATGGTGGTGGGTTCGAGGGATTCATGTGAACGCATGTGCTCTTCACCTCTTTATGAGCCCCCGTGGACCCAACCGCCCCCCTATCCGCTTCCCCTCTCATTTCCCGTTCTCTAATTACTTCTCTCCTAATATTTCTTTTATTTTCTTAATCTAAAACTTCCCCTTCATAATGTCACACTTATATTTTACTAATACCCCCTCTCTCTCTACTCACGAACTGTTTTATCATTTTTAATTTTTTACAATTTATAAAATTATTAGCACATTTCACTAACTTTCTATATTCACAATCTACTACATAAGACTCGTACTAAAAATGCGTCTCGCATTCCACTCATTTTTTCTTCACAAAGTCAAAAATTTCTTAAAACTCGCGTCGAGTTATAAATTGTGGACACATGGTGTAGTTCATATATTCACCCAACAAAGTTCTTATCCCGATTTCTTTTTTGTTTTGATTTCACCCGAATAAATATTGCTCTTCTCGTTCACCAATAAATGTTTTATTTTACCATTTCCGTCCGTCCATCAATAAATGTACTATTTACTTTTTACTACATTTGTGGACACCATATTCAATAACTTTATCCAACTCATATTTCATTATAATACTAATATACTTCCTCCGTCCCACAAGAATATGAACTCTTTCCTTCTTAGTTCGTCCCACAAGAATATGCACTTTCTAATTTTGGAAAGTCTTCTCTCTCCAATGAGGTGAGACCCATTCTCCGCTGACAATACTTTAATTACTTTTTTTTTCTCTACCTCTCTTTTACTTTACCAATTTTACATTAAAACTCGTGCTAACCCAAAATGCATATTCTTTGGGGACGGATGGAGTATAAAATAAGGATCCGTCTTTAACTAACATATTTTCATTCATTTTCTATTGCTCCCTCCGTCCCCAAAGAATATGCACTTTGGGTTCGGCACATGTTTTAATGCAAAATTTGGAAAGTACGAGAGAGGAAGAGAGACAAAGTAATTAAAGTATTGTAAGTGGAAAATGAGCCTCACCTTATTAGAGTGAAAAGAGTTTCTAAAATTAGAAAATGCATATTTTCGTGGGATTAGCTAAAAAAAAGAATATATATTCTTTTGAGACGAATGAGGTGTATCATGTTAAATATGGACTTGTAATCATGGACAGAGAGAGTAAGATACTTAAAAAGGGAGAGAGGTTATTAATTGAAAACAAAATCCGTGATCAAAGGATTATAAGTAGGCCCCACACCCGTTGGCATTTGACATTTTCTCTACAACACTCCCATTTTAACACCACTCCTTTCCCATTCCCTCACCTCACCACCACCATGAACCCCTCCCAAACCACGGCGGCACAAGACCTCTCCTCCTCCTCCTTGTCCACCGCCTGCCGATGTAGGAAGAGGAGAAGGAGGAGCAAGAGAAGAAATGAAAATCCAGATGAGAAAATTGAGGTGGATAAGAAGATAGTGGCGCTGCAGAAAATAGTTCCCGGCGGCGAGAGGCTTCCGGTGGATGAGCTCTTTCAAGAGACGGCGGAGTATATATTTGCGTTGGAAAGCCAAGTTGAGGCATTAAGGTTTCTTGCTGCCTTCGTTCATACTTCCGACAAGGCAAAGAGGAAGCTCGGTGCTTGATTTTTTTTTTATTTTTTTATTTTATTTTATTTTTTATTTTTCATATTTGTCTTTCTGTCTATCCCTCCTTTTATATATGGAAATATGGAATTTCTTTAGGCCAAATATATAAATAAATAATGGTTAACCACACTGAATTATAGTGGTCGGTTTGGATATATGTCAAGATAGGATGAGGAAAAGGAGTTTTGGTGTATTTGGTTTTCAAGAATCATACTGCCTCAGTTAAATGGAAGTGAAGATGTTTCTTTTCGGGATGTTATTTAATAAAAATTGCATTAATTGAGTTAAATAATAAAGTGGGTAATAAAAAAGGCAGAGATATATATGAAGAAAGAATAAAATAAAAGTAAATAAAGTAAGTGATAAGAAACTTGTTGCTTTTACTATAAAAATAGAAATGACTTCATTATTATAGAATGTACTAAATGACTTCACCACTATAAAATAGAGGGAGTAATATACTTTTTAGATAGAGTGATGCTAAATGGTCATATTATGGCCAGCCATAATCTTAAAATATTATTAAACTTTTGTGCAATTAATGCTTAATAGTTGAAATTTATGCACCTAGAGAGTAACAATTTTTTAAAGACTAATCTATCCTCAAATATTAAATACTTATGTAGTAGAATATGAAGTATTTACATAAAAAATGAGATTTGGTGTATGATTATTTGGTGTATGATTGGAGATGGTCTAGGGTCAAAAACCATGATAAACATAAGTTATAATTTTATAAGCTCAAAAACCATAAGTATCTAAATTGATATATGAACAAATTTTAAAATATTTTGAATATAAATAATATGATTAATAATTTCATAAGTGTGAGACATTTTATTTATACATATTATTAGGTGTGATACAATAAACTTCTACTACAAAATTGCAAGGAAGTCTTAGTATTACTATAATCAACTTCTCAATTTAAGTACTATTCACTTCACTGTACTATAGTTTTTATATTGATTAGTTATACACACGTAACACCTGTATAAAAAATATAATTAATATAGTATCTTACTCAATGCAGATATTATAATATACATATTTAAAATAATTGATAATACTGAAATATAATATTATAACTTAATTTATAAGTTCTTTGTTTTTAAACGGTATGATGAAAGTGTCTAAATATACATCAATTAGGCTAAACTAAAGATTAAGTTAAAATTAATTTTTATGCCTCCAACTCCACTTCCCAGACACCATTTCCCATAATCAGTTAGATAATTTAATAGTACATTAATTTTATTGAGAAAAGGGTTATTTTGTAAAAGCACACAAGACATTAAATAGAGTTATTAATTTATTATTTATTTCTTATGGATATTGACTATTATATCCTATTATGGCCAGCCATAATATGGCCGCTTAGACTTACCCTTTTAGATATGTATATTATGGTAAAATTGACTGAACAGAAAGTAGATATTATTATAGGTGAGTATTTGAATATTTGTGTTAATATTAAATCGCTGTTTTAATTCGTAGACATACGATTATGCTCTTTGGCTAAATATTTCTGATGTTCCTATCCCAACATGTGTTGGTGGTCGACGAGACCATCTCTGAGGAGGGAAGATATAAAGGTATATTAATAATTTATCTTTTTAAATATAAGAGGCATATTATGGTCAACTAGTATTTACACTCGTGCTATGCACGGGGCATATAATTTTAAAATAATGAATATAAATTTTAATGAAATATAGAAACTAAGAATTAAAAACAATATAAAGATTTACAAAAACATAAATGTGATTATAAATAAAATTGGATCATAACAAATCATTTTATCTTACTTAACCATTTTGATTTAAGCCCAGAAATAATTAAATTTGAAATCGGGCCTCACATTCACCATGCACTGCAGCCCTAATTTATTTAGAAGTAGTTGGGCTCGCATTTATATTTGCATAGCCCAAATAATTAAATCATGAGTCCAAATAAAGAAGCAACATGATATCAAATACCCTAGGTCTTCTTCTTCCTCCCTCATTCACAAAAAAAAATGACTATCCATTCCTCCCTGCCTTGTCGCCGCCGTCCTGCCACTCTACCAGCACCGCCGTCTCCGACAGCGTCCCCTTCCCCCCCTCTCTCTCCCTTCTCCGCCGCCCCCTCTCTCTCTCCCGATCTGCCGCCGCCGCCACTGTGTATGCACAGGCGACGACTTCGTCGTCCTCCTCCCGGCAATCCGGCCGTATCCGGATAGCAGCAGTCTGCACTCTCTCTCTCTCTCGGTCGGTTTCTCTCCCCCTTCACCGTATCGTCGCCGCCGCGGATCCGCCTCCGCCTTCGATCTGCCCCCGCCGCCCAGCTTCCACTCCATCACCTCCTTTCTCTCCCACTCCTTCTTTCTCTCCCTCGGCTCTGCCGCCGCCGCCACTGTGCATGCATAGGCGGCGGCCTCGGCCTCCTCTGCGCCTCGCACCGTCGGCCGCCGCTAGTGCCGACACCCCTCCCCCGCCGTACGTCATTTTTCCGATAGGTATGTTGAGCAGATTTAGGTTTTCCACTCTTCTCTTTGTTTTATTTTCTAAAGATTTAATCTTTGATTTCAAGGTTTGGTGTTTAAAAGTGTTTCAAATCTTCTTCAAGAAGTTTGCATTTGGTTGGACTATTTGAGAAGCCACTATTGCTCTATAGGGCTGCCTTTTTCTATCCAATGGTTGTCATTTCTCAAAATGACCAAAATGGCAAATAAAATAGCTTCATAATTCCCGCTAAAAGGGCAAATAAGTCTTTTCATTAAACTGACATTTTAGATTACGATAGATTCAGTTAAACTCAAGAATAATTAAAACTTTCGGTCATTCAATTGAATCGAATATAAAAAAATGTCTTTATTTTTATGAGGATGAAATATTAAATATTTTAACTAAATAAATATAGCATGAAAATTAAATTATATATTTGTGTTGCCATTTAGTTTATAGATTAATTCAGAGAAGAAATTATTAGAATGATGAATAAAATTTTAATTTTAACCCAAATAGAAGGCAAATTAAACTCTTTAGTACAATTCCAATTTTAACTCAAACAAAAGATAAAATAACAATACATAAACTTAATTACAATGATGAAGTTAAATTCAAAAATATTTATACAAAGTCCAATAAATTAATAGTTCAAAATTAAAACCTAATTTTTAAAATATAAATATAATGATATATACGTAATACCCAATTTAAAACTATATTTTTATAAATTTTTTCAAAATCATAAAATCCAATACAAATAAAGCCCAAATAATACATTCCTTAGACTAAAATTTCAACACAAATAAACATAAATAACAGTATACTCCCGGCCAAACCTAATTAATTAGTGAGGAGGCCCAATTTATACTCCCTGCTGTACGCGACTTCTCCTTCACTCTCATTCTTTTTGTTTCTTTTTTTTTATTAAAACTTCCCCAAATCAAAACCCTATTCTAGGAAATCAGCGCCTCTTCTTCTTCGCTAACCCTCTCTTCTCTCTCGGCGAGTCGTCGTTCGCCTGGCTCGCCGGAGATTCACCAGCTCCGTCCCCCTCCATTTCCTCCGATCCTTCTTTCTCTCTTTCACAAAATCAAATTTCCCAGTCGAGCCCTCGATTGAGAGGGGACAGCAGCATCGGCTTCTCTCTCAAATTCGCCAGTCGCCGTTCATCGCTTCCCCGATGAGTTCACCGAAGTCGGCTTCTCCTATCTCCGTCGATTTCTCCGTCTTTATCCTATATTTCCAATTTTTTTGGCCTAAACTCCCCAGATCGGAGAGCTGAGGTAACGCTCGCCGTGGCATTAATACGGTGTTTCTGTCAGCGCCGCACCTCACCGGAGCTTGGCGGATTTGCACCTTCGGAATAGAGGGGCGTCGCCTTCCTCATGGCTGCCTGCGCTTCCCCCGGCTCTCTTCATCACGTGGGGAGTCTACACCGCCAGTCTCAGCGAGCAGAGCGGATGCTTGCTCCGCCTCCGTCTCGTCGATGCCCGCTGCCTGTTGGGCTAGCCGTTACATGCCTTGCGGGGTTCGTGTGGCGATCTTCGGGGCTCCCTCGCTGCCTAAGCTAAGTCACACCCCCTTTCCCGCTGTCTCATTGTCGTTGTTACTTGGTTACTATACTTGCTCTTGTTTTATTGTGAGCTGGGCAGTAGCTATGTGAAGTTGAGATTTTTGGTGTTTGAATTCGATCACTGCAGTCGCCGCCTTGCCGCCACTGCCTCGCCTTCATCAGCCTTGCCGCCATCGCTGCTGCTCCAGGTCGAGACCGCCACTAACCTCTCGGCTCCCTCTTTCTTCTTCTCACCTTTCTCTATCTATGTTTCATTTTGTAGACTCAATGGTGCACTGCTTTATAATTATTTCAAACTTACTTTGAAGCTATCATTTCATTCGACCAACATTCCTCCAATTAAGCTCCATTTGACAGCTTTGTAAAAATGCACATGCCTCTAGCCAGTCAGATATCTCTCACGTAATATATCTCATTTTCCCTCTAAAAATATGAAGAAAATATAATTGAATACAGTCAGCCCAACCTACTATCCAATGGTTGGTCCTTTCTCAAAATAACCAAAAGGGCAAATAAAACAGTTTTAAATTTCCCGCCAAAAAGGACAAAATTGACTTTTCATCAAATTGTCACTTTAGATTAGTATAGATAAGTAAAATTCTGTCAAAAGTCAAAGTAAATCTCAACCATTGAATTCTTATATTGGATGGTTGTGATAATAATATTCGAGCTACATTATTATACTAAAAGTTTTACATTATTATATTACACAATTTACATTATTACACTAAAAATTTTACATTATTAGCCGAACTACATTATTAGACTAAACAATCTACATTATTAGATGACACGTGACATTAATCTAACGGTTACATCACAAGATCCAATAAATTGGAGAATGGTTTTTTCATGAAAATAAGATAAATATGTAGTTATAAGATTTTATCTTTCTATTGATGGAGAAATAAAGATACTTCTTTAAAATAAAAAACGGTAATAAGGATCTTTGTGATTGGATCCTTATGTTTTATACAAAGATTATGCCACAAGTGTTGGTCTACCAAGTAAACACAAAATCAAGCAAAGATAAGGTGGATCTAGTCACACATGAATTGGATGGAAGATAAGAAAATGAAGAATGTGTAAATAATGAATAACTAGTTCATTAATCCTAATCACTATTTGGCTCCACTACTCAATGGATACACCCCCATTTATACATACCTATACTATACTACTTAAAAGTGGCTGCGGGTTGAAAAGACAATTTTACCCGTTTTGGATACACCCCCATTGATACATACATATACTATACTACTTAAAAGTGGCAGCGGCTTGAAAAGACAATTTTACCCTTTTTAGATAGAAAATGAAAAGCTGATTGTGTAATTCTTTATTTTCTTTTTTTATTCTGCATCTTCTTAAATAAAATTCTATTGGATCAAATGATTGTCCAATACATTGACAGAGAATAGCTTCCCAAACAAGATTGAAATCTCTGTACATAACCTTTTAAAAATCGAAAATAATACCAAAAATTAAAAAAAAAATATTTTCGGATTCCCAAAAATATACAGATTTTATTACCATTTTTTTGAATTTTTTTTTTAAAAATTTAATCCCAAAATCATCTATAAATACACACATTCATCATCCATTTGGGCGAAATTCGGCAACGAGTAGTGGTTTTTTTTAATTTTTAGGATTTAAATTATGTAATTTTTAATTTTTAAGACTTTAATTATGTAATTTTTAATTTCTATGATTTTAATAAAGTAATTTTTTTGTAATTTATAATATTATTTCGGTTATTTTTAATGAATTTTAATTTTATGGAAATGTTTTTATTTAAATTGAATAATGGAATGGTGGGGCCCTTGTGCTCGTCCTTGCGGAAGAGCACGGCTGTGGGTGTTGTGCTCTTGCCTAAGAGCAGGCAAAAAAAGTGGGGTCGGGCCTACAACCGTGCTCGTTGGAAAGAGCATGGTTGTGGATGCTCTAAGTTCCATGAAAAACCAAATCAATCTAAAAAATAAAACAGCAACACACTACAATTCGCCAGCGTCGGAAAGAGAGCCGACGAGACTTAGAGATGGAACGCTGAGGAAGGACGGTGGCGCGGCGTGTGAGGGCGGCTGGGCAGCGGCGAGGCGTGACGGGTGACGAAGGCGGGCAACGACAGCTGGGCGAGCTATGCAGTGCGGCGGGTTTGGAGGAAGCAAGTGGGCGGGGAATACGGCGGTGCCGACAAAGTGTACCTTCGAGGCAAGCAGAAGGAGGCAGGCGGGGCGGGCGGTGGCGTATGACGGAGAGAGAGAGGGAGAGAGGCAGGAGGAGGAGGCGGCTAATGGCGGCGAATCATGGCGGTGCATGGCGCATGGCGGCGCATGAAGGAGGAAGGAGGCAGGAGGCAGGCGGCGGCGGCGGTGAAGGAGGCAGGAAGCCATTGAGGGGGGGGGGGGGAGAGAGAAATGATTTAGGGTTTCATGGAATATTAGTTTTTGTATACTAATTGGGCTCTAATTTGGGCTTTTAATGTAGCATATAATTTGGATTTTAATAGTGTAGTGTAGAGGAGTAGAATTTATGTTAAACTCTACTATTATTATTATTATTATTATTATTATTATTATTATTATTGTAAAACTAGGTTCTAATTTAGACTTTAAATATATTGTATTTTGTCTATATTTTTAAAATCAAATTAAATTTGTATATTAATTTCTTGAATATTTTTTATTACTCTTTAGTATATTGAATATATTGTTAGAATTTGAAATGTTTAATTTATTAGGAAGGAGAAAATTATTGATTTAGAGTATGACAAGATAAGTACATTTTTATTTTTGTGAATCTTTCTGTTATTTTGAAAAAAATAGTTTCATTAATAGTATTGAATTTTATAGTTGATATTATTTCAAATCAAATAGAGTTTTAATTTGTTGTTGGACCATGTGTACATATTAGAAAATTAATTATTACTTCCTCCGTTCCAGTTTAGGAGTGCAATTTAGTTAAGGCACGTGTTTTAAGAAATTGTTGGAGTGTGTAATAATTGAAGTGAGGTAGTGGAAAGTGGGACCCTTTTGAACTCCCACGGCTTACTCCCCATCGCCCAATTGGGCGATCCCACTGTGCTCCTTTGAGCGGCCAAAAGCGTGGTCTTGGCGGCGAGTTCGATCCCAGGCTTTAACGATTCTTCTTGCAACACCATGTGGACGAGATCGGAGACTTCTTCTTGGAGACATCTAGACTTGGCTCTCATCACGGCCCCCCCTTGCATCTTCAACAAAGTTTGAGCACGGTTCATTGGGTCGTATCAAAAGGTATAATAAATTCTCAAATACTCTTTCTCTTAAAAAATGATTTTTCATAAAAAAAGTAAATATGATGGTTATAAGACTTTAACTCACAATTTTTCTCGAGATCGCTCTAATATAAACACATGTATCAAACGATGTGTCGCTTTGTAATTTAAATTGAAAATAAAATTATACTATGTTGCGTTGAGATTCAACGATCACGAAGTCAACAAATATCAAACCAGGGATTACTCCTGTCAGTAATTCATTATATTTAGATAGGTATATATATCCATTTATGTTCTAATATTCCATGATATCTTAGAATTATATAATTGTACTTAGATATGATCATAAGCACCTATAAATTTCAACTAGTATGTGGAGTATCTATAAAATATAAAATGTTAAGTTTTGGAAGAATTAACATGAATGTCATTGTAACTAAATTAAAGGCACCTACAAAATTTCAACAAGTAAGTTGAGTAATTTTTTTAATAAACTCCTATATGAAGGAGAAAATTACAACTAACTGATGTCAAGAGTGCTCGAACTCGGCACCTCATACAATAATGTCTAAGCTCTTTGCCGCTAGGAAAAAAGGCTTTGGACAAGTATCTATATACTATAAAATGCAAGTTTTGGAAGAATGTCAATATAATTAAATTAAATTCATGTTAGTTTTTGGTATAATATTAAATTTGTAGGTGGAAAGTTGTGTAAATAAATTGATTGATTAAAAAATTTCATTTGATATGTTTCTATTTAGTAAAATTAATTGAATTCTAATCATTATTATGGATTTAATGCACACAGATTGCATCATGGAATAATCGCTTTTCATAATCAAGATGCTATCAACATATATTATAAGGTAAACAGCTTTTCCAATCTCACGTACTATATACACAAGGTCCTATTTTCTTCAAAAGTTAAGGTCAATCTTTCACTCTTGTTTGAATTACTTATGAAAAAAAATGTTAATATGGTTTTTTTTGCAATGTAAAATCGTGCAAACATAATTTTTGTAGATTTTTTTTGTGTAACTTATGTATTATTTTGAGATATCAGTGATTCATAATTTATAATGTACTGTATTTGATTTTTTATGTTGGAACCTATTCCCTTGCTATTGATTAGCCATTTTTGTGGGCAAATTTTGGTTAATTACAATAGATCTTTATGTGGATGAAGATGAATGCCCTAGTGTTACAAAGAACTCGAAGAATTATGTCTAGATCTGCACCACGAGAGCTAGAAAAAAAAATCTTCTATCTTCTCCCACAAGAAGGCACTGATTTTTAGGCTGTGGAGGCTAGGGTTAGAGTTTTGTCTTAATTCCATCTCTATATATAGACTCATGTATGTATGGGGATCCCATGGATAATTGCTTATTAAATTAATTGATCCTTTATTTAATATATATCCAATGAAATATTATTTTGTACTATTATAGAAAATAATATTGAGAAATTCTAAGATTATGAGTGACCTGGGTTCCATTTTAATTTATAATATTTCTCGTGTCTAAGATGCCAAATCACCAATATCCATTAAATTATTTTTTTGTCTACTATAGACTATGATATAAAATAAGAGTATTATATTTTACTAGAATTTTCTAGTTAACCGTATATATTATTCATGGAATAAATTCCAACTATCAAGTTTTACTGAACAATAAATTCTTTTTCTTAACACTTCTTGGGGATATTCTCATACCTCGCAGGCACACAATTCAATGGAATAACATATCTGACACATATGAGTTATTAATTACTAGTATATGATAACATTAATACTAACTAAATCTATGGTTTTTAATTTTTATTTTGTACTTTCTAAAATTTTACTTTATTTAAAATTCTTAAAATTTGAAACTTAGAAGAACGCATGTAAAAAGTTTCAGGGTATACAAATAAAAATATAAAGATAAAAGGAAAGAGAAAAAAAAACAATGAGTATAATACAGAATAAGTTGACTTAATATTTGCATAATCCACAAATTAGCAAGTAAATCCAAGGACAATCAATTCAAAAGCAAGAAATTGAATTTTGAAAAGAAGTTGCCTTTAAATTTAATACTTGATCTGATTAATTTATTGAATATATATGAGACAAGATTTGTACTATCTGCATATAAGATACTCCATATGTTAAAATTATAGTTAAAAATTAATAAATAATTTATTTTTGTCTATATAATAAAATAAATGGATGAATTATTGAATTATCTTACCCTCTCTCAATTGCAATACGTTCAAGATTCACTTAGTTGTTTTTGTAATAGCAATCATTTTGCAGTCATTTGCTTCTCATGGATGCTACTTGGAACTGCGTAAGGATAATTGGGTTCGTATCGTGAATCTTCTCCCAAAAAATTTCCACCCTTTAAGGTTGCAATGTGCATCCGGCGATGAAAAGTTAGGATTTCTCAATAATATTGTAGGTCAACATTTTAAGTGGAATTTCTATCCTAATTTTTTTATACTACTTTATACTTCTGTCACTTTTGGTGGGGTACAAAGCAATTAGCTTTAGATGTTTACAAGAGTGAAGATCCTAATATTACTAAGTCCTTAAATGTGTTTGTACTGAAGATCGATGATATTTATTTGGCACACGATAACTCCGAGTCATCTTTGACGAAATATGTTTCGTGGTAGCTTTAATCGAATTGTATTTCTATTAGTAACGAGAATTTGTGTGCAACATTACGAGTGATTAAATTGTATTCCAATTTATTGTCATGCACATTTAAATACTCCAATATTTATTTACTTTGATGCGAATTTAAAATAGTCTATAAAATTCAAAGAAATGAAGAAGATTGCAAAAAATGAATGCAATAAGGTTGAACTCAAATCTAAAAATAATAAAGATAAGTGTAAATAAAGTGTATGTCTATTATCACTAAGAAATGGCTAAGATATTTTTAATGCAATTAAAGAAGTTAATTTATTTTTTTTAAAATACCACACATGCTTTAAAAAGTGTTTTCATTGTTGGTGTCACAAAGATAATTATAATTATAATAATAATAATAATAATAATAATATATTACATTAAATATGTAAGAATCCTAAATCTGGAAAAAGGAATACCTAAGAAGCTAGGATTCAGATTCCTGGAAAGTTGTACTAACTTTCCTTGTTCTCGGTAGTCTAATTACTTTCCCAGATAGATTAAATACCGAAACAAACACATGAATTTAAAATTTAAGGAATTGGATTATTTTCTCAGGCAGAATCCTGGCAACCAAACATGGCCAAAGAGTCAATTCGAAAGAGCATACATGAGCAGTAAGTTCCGCCACTGCATTCTCCAAACTTTGGATTGGAGTCCAAAGATTGTTTGACCCGAAGGAATGTGTTCCAACCATCACTCACCGCACACCAGCTAATATTATTTAGTAAAGACAATTGAATACAAAACTAAAAAGAACCAAGCGGAAAAAGAAAGACAAGAACTGCAATTTAACTGAAAAAATACTATGAGGTCCAGGATGGGAAGAAAAGTACTAACTAGCAACATCAATGTAAGAATCCTAATATTACAATATTGAATTTAGGCCTAATCCCTAGACCCTAATCCATTCCACAAAAAAAATTTGGTAAATTTGGTATGTATAACAATAATTTCTGCAATACTAAATCGGTTTTAGGTTATGTATATACAAAAGCTTGCAGCAACAAATTTACATTACAGCATCAGAATATAGAAACACAAATCCTAATGATACGATTGAAAAATTGAATTCAAGCCTAAAACCCTAACGCATTCCACAAGATCGAGTTCATCAAATTAATTATGGCCTAAAAACAAGATGCAAAATGAGCATACATTCTCTCATGTTCCTCACTGTTCATGCATTACAGCAACAAACATGAAAGAAACTACACAAACTACATAGTCACAACTTAAAATGAGTATACATTCTCCATCGCAAAACTCTTGAGAGAGACAAATCTTGGGGCATACATATGATCGTAGAGGTGAACGGTTCACAACCCTCTAGTGTGTGCTTGAGTGAAAATGGTTCGAAATGTTATGAGATTTTAAAATGACGCTTTTCCGCCCCTTTAAATAAAAGAGTGAACTACATAAAATGTCTATGACGTTTCCAATTGTTACACTGTAGACCCCTGACAACAAAATATCGCCACAAGATTCTGGCATTTGGGATAATCACATATCATGTTTTTTCAGACTAAAAGACCCTTCAGCCCTAAAAGGGCATTATGGTCATATCACATGGAGTTCTGCAGTGGCGGCCTGCATGCTGCAGTGAGGACCTGCAACCTGTCTCGATTTGACGTCTGTGCGTCAGCAGTCATGGGTGATGTCTGTGCGTCAGTGGCTGTTTGTATGCAGTTACTTTAAATTATACACGCCACGTATACAATACTCCATTCGTGATTTATCAAATAAATTTCAAAAATTTCACAACCCTTATTTTCGGTCTTCACTCTCCCACCCCGTCTAAAATTTTCACAAATAAAATTTTCAGTTGCTTTCCATCATGGAGGTTCATTCTTCTCTACTAAAGATGAGAAAAAGTATGTTGGTGGGTATTTGACATACTTTAATTTCTGTAACATAAACCATTTCGGGATCATAGACCTCTCGAGTATGGTGTTAAAGTTGAAGTATGATAGGAAGACGATATGTGAGTTCTATTATTGTGATCCAAAGTACAGTCATGTCTGTGAGGGGTCTAACACACATAAACCCTACATTAAATACAACCAAATTCAGCTGCAAATTCCACCCAAAAAATCGGCCCAAATCGGTAGGGATCACACGACGACAGACAATGGAAGGATGAATTACAGTGCGAGAAGAGAAATTACCTAAATTGCGATCTGACAACAGTGTATACGACAGTAGAGATCAAACGACGAAATACAATGGACGGTTAAATTACAGTGAGAGAAGGAAGAAGAGAAAGTAATTTCACACACTTAAAATATAGATGGACAGTACACAGCCTTGGAAAACATCAACTTTGAGTTGACAAAAGTGCAGAGCTAATGTCTGCAAAAGTACAGCCGTGTGCAGAGTAGGCAGGGTAATATGATTGAAATGCCCTACAAGGCATAAGGGTCTTTTCGTCCGAAAAATGGCTACAAAAACATGATATGTGATTATCCCAAAGGCCAGAGTCTTGTGGCGATATTTTTTTTTGTCAGGGGTCTTACAGTGTAACAAATGGAAATGTCAGTGATATTTTATGTAGTTCATTCTAAATAAAAAAAAATGAAATTTTTTTATAGATATCTGCTTTCTAAATATGACGGAGTCATCTTCTATTGCTTATAGCATCATAATCCAAAATCATGACCAAATCTCCTCCATTGGATTTTAAAATGAGTTGATGAGATTAAATCTTACGAATTTCAATAAATAGTAGATAAAATATCAACAAAAGGGTAAGATCGTCATTCTATTATCATATCATAATTTTCGTGTTTTTTTATATCAACATAGTGTATTACAAATATCAACACAATGACATGAGTATTTCAACACAAGTACACGAAAATATCAACACAGTTTTATTGAGATTTTACATGCATTATGTTGAGATTTTACATGCATTATATTAAGATTTACATGCATTATGTTGAGATTTTACATATATTATATTGAAATTTTACATACATTATATTGAGATTTTTTTATGTATATATTTGTTGATAAAAATCTGCTTACCAATATATACAAAAACTGAAATAAAAATCATCAAATTTCATCATCCGAACGTCGTCGGAACATATGCAATTGAGATCTCGTTATAATCCTTATAAAATTACCTTTAAAATGATATATATATATTTTGCAAAAAAATAATTTAAATCTAGTGAGTTACGTAAATTTAAAGTTTTAAGATAATTTTAATAAGAGAGAATTGACATTAATACCCTTAATTTTATTTAATAATTATTTAAATTTAAAATATAATATACTTGGCATTATATCAACCATTCTCCTAATCTAATAATTAAAAATTGATCTTAATTAGATTGTTAATTAGTTAGCAATTATTGATCACATCCCTATGACACGTCCCTATGACACGGGATAAGATCACCACGACCAAAGTCTCTAAGAAAGATCAAACCATTGACTGAACTATGAATTGGTTCGTCAAAAGGGAGTTCGAAGTTGAAGGCTACATTCCAACGATGCTCCTCGTCAGAGTTGAGGCCAAGTTCATCCACAAATTCAATGACATCGTATGAGCTTGTTGAGTGTGTTTTAACAAGGATGCTCGGGATTGATCTAGAAATATGGGAATTCACAAACTCAGGAGTAGCCAACAGACTAAGCCATGACTTACAAACAAGCTTGCAGGCCATAGCGGTTCGAGTGGGAAGTCTTGAGAGGATTTCTACTACGATTTCTGATGGTAGATATTTGAAGAAATCTTCACCCATTTTTGGAATTATCAGCAGTTTTTATCTCTCAACTTAATAACACCTTCATCATTAACAAAAAAGTGAAATGAGAGCAGCAGCAAAATATTAATATTGTTGTAGTCTTAGAAAATTTGCAGAACTAATAAGGCAAGAAAGCTACTCAATAAATCACAATAAAACCCGAGAAAATACTAATGTTATCTTCACAAAAGAGTTACACCATTTCTAATGCATGATACAAGCATGCCCCAGTCACAGCTCAAAATGAGCTCACATACTCCGTCACAAAATTCTTCAAAGTGAGAAAGCTTGGGGAATACATGGTCGTAGAGATATACACATTACTATTCTCTCTAATAAAGAACTCATGGTGAGTAAAGTCTTGTTGGAGTAGTAGAATAGTTTGTCCCTATCACATTCCAGCAAGATGTCACCAATTTCGAAAGCTTTGATTGGGCAAACATGATATACAACATGTCCCCTTAAAGAATCGCCGGTTAAAACTTCCTTTGTCCAAGATTTTCATCTCCATATTCCTTCATCGACCAAATTGCAAGCTCTTGATCATTTGTAGTATGGAACAAACAGAGGCAATCCCTCAAAACACAGTGTCTTCAAAAAGGGCATTATATCACAAGGATAGGGTGCAGAAAAGGTGCTAAAAAGTTCCGTTTCAAGATCAAGACAAGAAAATCCGTTCAACCCAATCACCCGCGATTTTCTCAGGTACCCTCCAATGAAGATTTCCATTAAAAAGTAACCCTCCAAGGCCGTCACAAAGCTTGTGCGAGCTACCAGAGTTAACTTTTCTCCAAGTTCCGGATCCAATAGTGTATACTTGGCACTCAAATTGGCTCTTGAAAACCCTAACCACCTTATATTGGCCGGTCGTTCTGCTCACTCCAAATCCAAAACTCTCCGGTGCAAGCTGATCTTTTGAGGTGATTTGTCGTGGAGAAGGGAGCTTGATATAGTCACGTGTGACTGGATTGCAGAGGATAAAATCACCATGATCGACGCCTCTTGGAAAGATCAAACCACTGGCAGAACTATGGATTGAAGGCTGCATACCAATTATACTCCCCATCAAAGTCGGCAAGCTCCTCCACGATTTCCATGACGTCGTATGACTTTGAGTGTGTTTCAACAGCAATGCACAGGACTGATATCGAAATATGGGAGTTCACAAACTCGGGGGTAGCGAGAAGAATATTTACTATGATATCTGATGGTAGATATTGGAAGAAATCTTCGCCCATTTTGGAATTACCCCTTCATCATCATTAAAAAAAAAAGAAGGTAAAAGAGAGCAACACCAAAGTATTAATTTACAACAACAAAAATAGGTCGCCAAATCCTAACATTACAAAAAACTGAAACTAGGCCAAATCCCTAAGCTATTCCAAAAAAAAATTGGTTCTAGGTTATATATACACAAAATCGAGCAACAAAATATCTCAATATTATAGCAGCAAATTGCAGGAAAACGACAAAATTGAATATAAGAAAAACTTTCAATGTGAAATAAGAAAGCTTGGGCCACCCGCAACGCCGTCTCGCGGGTGGCTCGTATCTCGTCCCACCGAGACGAGACGGCGGCGAGACGCGTTGCAGTGTCGCGTCTCGTCCCTGTCTCGCCGAGACGCCCGACCCACCGAGACACCTCGCGGGATGTCTCGCCACGCGCTTGGGCGACGTGGCGCGCTCCGGCGCCATGCGTGACGCCCACTCGCCGGCCCGCGAGTGGGCTTCGTCACGCTGACGCAATAAATTATTTTTTTAAAATTCGAATTTAATTAAAATATATATATATATAAAATCGAAAACGGTAAATGTCACACTTGGGAGATGACACGATATTTTAGGAGATGTTATTTTGTGTGTTAAGTGGTGAGAGAAAATATAATTTTATAATTGATGTGAGAATGAACTTTTTCAAAAGAGGAAATGTAACATCTTTTATGGGACAAACTAAAAATGAAAGTGTGACATCTACTATGGGACAAGGTGAGTATTATAAATTAAATGTAAAAATAAAAAAATCTTGGCAAAATTCTATAAATGTGTCATTCTGGAAAATCTGTTTCATAAATGGGCCGGCACCGCACAGGTGTCGGCTGCAGGGTTGACGGGAACAGCGACAGCGAGGTAGGCAGCGGAGTCCAGAAACGGCAACCTAGGGTGCGAATGGGTATTCTATTCTCGTTGCTGAGTTTTTAAAATTTTCAATTTAGTTATGCATTCTAAGGCCACCCGCAACGCGTCACGCGGGTGGCCCGTATTCCGTCACGAAGGGATGGCGGCGTGACGCGTTGCAGCGCCCCGTCTCGTCCCCAGCCCGTTCCGTGTTCCGTCCCGCCGTGACGAACGGCGAGACGTCTCGCCACACGCCGAGGCGACGTGACGCGCTACGGCGCCATGCGTGACGCCCACTCGCTGGCCCACGAGTGGACATCGTCACGCTGAAGCAATAATTCATTTTAAAAAAAAATAGAATTAAGTAAAAAAAATTAAAAAATGAAAAACTGTAATATTACCGTTATATTACCTTTTTCCAATTTTTTTTTTATTTTTTACTCTATAAATACTCCTAATTCATCCTCATTTTACACACAAATACACATCTATTCTTCCCAAATCATCTCCATTTCCTCTCCAATTTTCATTTAACCTCTCATCACAAAATGTCCGGCGACGAAACTCTGGCGGTGGCGGTGGCGGCTCCGGCGGGTTCGACATCAACGCGTTCAGCGACTGGGGGGCATGTACAATGTCCTCGGTGGTGGTTCCGGTTCGTCGACGTCGGGCACCCAGGGTTCGTCGACACCGGGGGGTACCAACCACCCCATTTTGATGTGGATGCATACGTCCGTCCCTCCGCCACGAGGTATTCGCAGGGATTATCCCAGATTTGGGAGGATTATTCCGTTGATCCCACTCCGGAAGAAGGCCGAGGCGGTGGAGGAGGCCGAGACGGGGGAGGAGGCCGAGGCGGTGGAAGCTCTAGGGCGGAGGCGGACGAGGACGAGGAGGATCTAGGTCGGCATCCGTACGGCCCCAAAGAAACGCTGGCGGTATACAACGCCTGGATCAGCATCTCGTACGATCCCATCGTCGGGAATCAACAATCCCGGAAGTGCTTCCGGGAAAAGGTCACCGAGGCCTACCACGAGATTAAGCCTAAGGGGTCCCGCCGCCGCACATATAAGATGCTCCGCACTCACTTTTACCGAGTCGACAGAGAGGTCAAAAGATTCTGCGCCATCCACAAGAATGAAGCGACTCATTACCAAAGCGGAGCCACGGGAGCCGACATTCTGAGGTCGGCTTTGCGAGTCTACTTCGACGACACCGGCAAACAATTCAAATATGTCTATGTTTGGGAGGTCGTCAAAGACGAGGAAATGTGGGTCGGCGGTGTCCGGTCCAGCTCGGGCTCGACCTCGAAGTGCACGAAGCACACGGCGGGTGGCCAATACTCATCTAGTGAGGGTGGTTCGGGCAGCGCCCCACAAGAGTTTGCCTCGCAGGAGGTTGAGGCCCCGACAGACGATGCCGGGGAGTCCTCCCGTGGGCGCCGTCGGACGCAAGCGAGAAATGCGGCGAAGGTGGCTAGAGGGAGGAGGGACAGAGTCGAATCAAACTAGACGGGCTCGGGCTCGGGGGGACCCTCGAACTCCCTTATGTCCATGTACATGATCGCCACAATGGCGGACACTTCCCGCATGACGTCTCCCCAATACCAAGCCTATCTTAACGGAATTGTGTTTATGGCAGCACAACTTGGCATTCCGCTCCCTCACGGCTTCAGTGCCCCTCCACCGCCTTCGGGGGATGATTCGTCGACGGAGTAGTTTTTTTTTTCTTTAAAATTGTATTTTAAATTATGTCATTTTTATTTTTTTTAGATTTTAATTAAGTGTTTTTTTTTTAATTTTAAGTTGTATTTTTATTTTATGTTGTAATTTTATTTTATTTCTAATGAAGTGTGTTTTTTTAATTGAATTTGGTTAGAAATAAAAATAAATGAAATTGAATGAATAGTAATTTAAGGGACGGTTAATGGACGGAGGGTTGCAGATTCCGTCTCTTAGTTGAGAGATGGAGTAAAAAAGTACAGTGGGGCCCATGAATAGTAATTTAAGGGACGGATAAGTGACAGCGTTGCTGATGGCCTAAGAATGGGTAACTCCGTAACACCTAAAGACAATGGGCCATTTGTAGAATTGTGCACAAATCTTATGTGGTTTTATGTTATTAAATATTTCTTTCAAATTGTATAAATCAAATGCATAAAAATCATGGTACTATATAAACAATTTTTTAATATGTTCCATTATAAATTACTTAGTTATGCATTCTGTGAAATTTGCAGAATTAAAAAAAAAGTTTTCCAAAATGGAATTTGATAAATTGAGAAAGAGAAAAAAAATTATTAAATGTTAATGTTTGCTGCAAAAAGAAATAAATATTTAAAATTTGATGCATTCCAAAGAGAAATGTGATTCAATTAAATTAGGATGGGAAAGTAATAAGTTAAAATATAAGGTCATACTACTTAATATGATGAAATGGAATAAGAACATAATAAAAATGTGATTAAAATAGAGAAAGAGATATGAAATAACTTTCCCTATTTCAATGCATTCATATGTTTGAAGTATATAAAAATAAAGCTTAATAATGTAATAATGTTATTTATAATACTATATTATCCTTTATTATGGAGTAACAAATTCATTGTTTGATTGTGTTAAGAGTCATATATTATTTAATAAATGCATTATAAAATTAATGAAATTATGTTAAATTAGTAATGTTATGTGGTGGCCGTTTCAAACATTACAGCTATTGAAATCTATTCATGTTTTCAATCTTTTTTTATATGTAGATGCATAGGAGTTTATAACATTTTTGCAACTATTAAATTCAAAATCTTCAATTTTCAAATTACATCCCCATATTTACTTTTCACGTCATAAGCTAATAATTTCTTTACAAGAATTATCAAAACCTAAAATAAGAAAGGAATAGAAAAAAAGACATGACTAATATAAAATCTGGGGCAACAAAGGTAGGGCAGAGGTGCCCACGGTTCAAACTATTAGGAGTAAAAAATTTATTTTAATCTCATTTGAGTTTCAGTTTATACCAATTTTTTTATTTTAATATTAAGTAATGTCTATTCGTCTAATGTCGTAGAATCATAATTTAGAGAAAGCTAAAGCGTATATTAAAATTGAAGTTTAAACTTTTAAAATAGTCAATAAATAATACTCCCTTCGTCTCAAGGAAGATGATCCATTCCTTGGGTGGCACGAAGTTTTATGCAGTTTTATTTTGTGTGTTAGATATAGAGAGTAAAGTAAGAGAGAGGGAGTAAAGTAGAGATAAAGGTGTTTCCATTCTATAGTAATGGGTCATCTTGGATAGGACAAACCAATAAAGAAAATTGGTCATCTTTGGTGGGACGGAGGGAGTAGTATTGTGTTATTTTTAATAATTTATATTCTCATCTCAATATAATTTATATAATAGAATAATTTTGATATATAATAATTTCAGGTCTATGGTACCCAATTAGTTGGGTGCGGGTACCCGCATCGGGTATTCGAATTCACATATGGGTCGGGTATTGAGTTTGATATTTTTGAGATTTCGGTTTTGGGTACCCGAATTTTCGGGTTTGGGTACCCGCGGGTGCCCGAATTTGCAGGCCTATCCGTCCCACTATAAGAGTCACATTTTACTTTTACCATAAATGGTGAGTACGTCTCATATTCCACTAACTCACTTCAATCACATTCTAGTATAAGCTAATATAAAAAAGTGTACCCCGTATTCCACTAAAATTTTCAACTAACTATTCTTTACATTCCTTAAAACACGTACCACACCAAACATGACTCCTATTGTGTGACGGAAGGAGTATTTTAAAAAAATGAATAAGAAACGTCTTGATTAACATAGGAATGTAGTAGTACAAGTTTAATTGCTTGTAGACAAATAATTTTACCAAATGCCAATGGAGAAATTTCTAATTGGATTTATTCTGATGAACCAAAAATAAAAAATAATAATAATAATAATAAATCAATGTAATTTAAGGCCAACGAAATCGAGGACCACACAACGTAGGCCAAAAAATATTTTAGCATAAGAAAATGGATACCTTTTCTGGATTATATGAATGCAAGAACTCCATCTCATGTGTGTGGAGTGTTGGGTACAACGCCATTGATAAATCCATCAATAATAACGAGAAAAAAGGTCCTAACCCAAATAACTAACACATAAATATGGCAACTGATCCAAACTCAAGCACCATCAACATTCAAGCTAAGTGGTGAATGATCAAGAAAATGTACATCAAATTCTCATAATAGTAGTGATCAAAAATTGATCCCAATGCAGCAAAATAATTGCATTATTTTTTTTTTCAATTACCAAGGTATCCGTCGGCCGATGCAGTGACTATTCTCCGCGTTGATTTGTAGGCAACTCAAAGAGTGGGACAGAGATTTAAAGCTGCTTTGATGGACGAGTCTCCCATTCAACCATACTCATTGGGTTAAAATAAGTGCATTATTTAGCATTAAGTGTCACCACACCAAAAGCAAAAATTATCCAACACTGAAACTCTAGTCAACACAAATCAATGTTTTAGCATATGACAGCAGCAGCAGTGGCAATGGCTGTGCCGCCCACAAGCATCGACTCCCTTTGCCTCACACCACAGCTCCCTAATCACCCTCTCCTTCTCATCCAAGCACCCCTGCAGAGCGCCGATTTCCTCCTCCATCTTCACCGCCAAATCATCCCCCTTTCACGACCTCGAATTCTCATCTCTACCATCCAATTGGCTCTTCAATCCGGAAAATTCCGCCCTCGAAATCTCGCCTTCGAGATCCGTTTGATTCTTCAGATCGGCAACTCCGGAGCTCAATTCGTCGACAGATGCCGTGAGATCGTTTATTCTTTGCAGGTAATCCATGTTTTCCTGAATGATATTGCGATTCTCCTCCTCGAGATCGCTGCTCTTTTGATGGAGATCAGCGATCTCGTCGGAATCTGCATTGTCAGCATCGGCGAATTCCTCGTGGAACGACGGCTCGTCCGCCATTAACGATTCCTATATCAAAACAAAACGGATTCGATCGCAAAAGTAGAATAAGCAAATGGTGAAATCATCGAATCGCAAAATGAAACAGAGAAAAATACTATCAAAAACGGAGATTTACAATTCAATTTGTTCTCAGATTGATTTCGGGATAATTTATTTGTCCCTCCGTCCTAGATAATTCAACAAAAAAAAAGAGAGAGAAAGATATAAGCGACCTGTGGTGTGCCGAAGATTTGTAGGGTTTATGGGATTTTCACTCGAAAAATGCTGTTTTCAATCTCCCATATCACGTAATTACATGATCTGAATATCGGTAAGCTTGTTTGAGTTAACAATTCAAATTATATTCAATCCGTGACTTCCTATAACCTTTAGAGCCATGTTTGTTTGCGAGATTCTAACTGAGGAACTAATTTAATTCGTTAAATTTTTTAATTCCGAGTTTGTTTGATTTTCAAATAAACTAGGAAAGTAATTAGAATCCTAAAACATGGAAAGTAATAGGACTTTTTGAGTTTTAGGATTTCGATTCTCGGTTTTTCTTAAGTATTCTTTTTTCCAGTATAAGATTTTACATTTTTAGATATTTAATAGAGTGAAGTATAATCAAATACAACTATTATTATTATTATTATTATTAATTTTTTTAAAAAATAATTTAAAATTGTGAATCATACCTACTTAGTTTCATTATAATAAATAACTATAATTACATTTTAGTTATAATAATAACAATTACTCCCTCCGTCCTAGATAATTTGTCTCAGTTTTCCATTTCGGTCCGTCCCACATAATTTGTCTCATTTCACTTTTACCATTTTTGGTAGTGGACCTCATATTCCACTAACTCATTCCTACTCACATTTTATTATAAAACTAATATATAAAAGTAGGACCCACATTTCACTAACTTTTTCAACTCACTTTTCATTACATTTCTTAAAACTCGTGCCCGGACAAAGTGTCCCAAATTATCTGGGACGGAGGGAGTATATTATTGTTATAATAATATTTTTAATTTTTATTTTAATTATTATCTTACTAATTATAGTATAATTATTTTATGTATCATATAATAAATAATGGAGTTATATTCTTAATAATAAAATATTATTACTAATGTTTATAAATTAATAATTAATCAATAAAGCCTTAATGAAATTTTGAAACTATAATTTTTATTCAATTATAATATCAATAAAAAATCATAATTATAATTATATATTTATTTATAACTATAATAATATAAACTAATAAATTGAGAAAATATTAATTAAATTATTTTAATTATCATTATAATAATAAATAAAATAAAATACTATTGTAATTATATTTTAGTTAATAATTTTTTAAAAGAATATTAATATAATACTATTAAAATTATTATTATTAAATCAAATATAAAATTTAAAATCTTGATATTTTTCCAAATACAGGAAAGTAAAGTTATTAGGAATCATATTTCAAGGATTAATTCCCTAGGAATCATTTACTTGCCAACTTTACTTTCCCAGCAACCAAACATGGTTGTATATTCTTTTTTCCCATTTGTGGATCTTACATATTTAAGTATTTAATTTAATTATAATTATTTTATACAACTATTATTATTATTATTATCATCATCTTTCTTAATAGTTTATTAACAAATCTTAGTATAAGTTTGATTTTTTGATTATATTATTATAATTAATAAAAATTTAATTATTATTACGTCAATTAATGTATTGAGTTATTATTTCAATAACATGAGAATTTAACTGATCAATATAACTTTCTTTGATATTTTTACGAACGAGATACGTAATTTATTAGGATCCAATTAGTTCACTTTTCTTATGCAAGTCTTTTTTATTTAATTTATTGTTATAATTTAAAAATAAAATATAATATCTTGATGTTTCCAAATATGGGAAAGTATAATTATTTGGAGTCCTATTCCCATGAATCATATTCATGATAACCATTTTCCCAACCAACTTCACTTTCCCGTCAAACAAATTGGCTTTGTTTGGCTTTAAGAGTGAAAGTAGTATTACAGGCGAAGTAGTTATGCATCACGTACTCCACCATAAACTTGAAACATGATTTAAGAGTATGTTTTAGAGTATTACAATTTGTTGTAAAGACTCTGGTAAAGTGGCTAACTAGATGTATGTATTCAAGGCTAAAATCACATAGAGTGGATTTATATTGTAATTTGGGATAAATGAGAAAGTGAGACATTAATGTTACCTCTAGTATGATATGGTGACTTTGACATATTCTTTTGATAATGTTTATTTGTTACGGGAGTAAAATGTATGTAACATGGATTTAGACCTGCGTTCAGTATAAGTATAAGTGAGAGATTGTCGAGTTTTACATATTGAAAAGTATGCTTCGAGATGACTGTATATGAAAATCTCTAAAGCCACATTTACCCATTAATTAGAAGAAATAATATTATCACATCGGTATTTGTTTATTCAGCCATGTTGTGCTTTTTTGTCCAAAAAGTAAAGAAGTCGAGGTATTCTTCATTTGTATAATAGCCATGAAACTAGTCATCACAGAAAGTCACATTGTTAGTTCCTTTGCGGAAGTAAAATTGTATTTCACAACCGGAGCGGAGCTAGGAATTTATAGGAAAGGGGACAAATTTATAAATGAAGGAATTTTAAAATTTTGAGGAGCGGCATTTAGTAGAAGATTAAAAGAAATTAATTTAAAATAGGTATATAAACACATGGAATGGAAAACATGAGGTTGGGCAATTGCCCCTCTTTGATTACATGTAGATACGCCCCTGTTTCACAATATAGATTAATTTTGGCTACCTATCGTAAAAGGTTGCAATGTAAGTCTGAAAGCTTCCCTACTTTGGGAAAGTAACGAAATGTGGTATAGCACTGAAAGGATCTAACGGCGAGATAAGTTTTTGTTTCCATGTATAGAAAGACGAGACCTCAGAAATTGTTATTTCTAAATCTTTGTAAATAGTATTTAGCACGTGATATTGATTATGCATTGCTTTGGGATAAGATGACATTGATCATTGCTCTTACTTATATAGCTTTTGCCTTCAATGGATGTAAGATGGTGATGATCTTCATGGTTTTTTAAGACGCACCGAGTTTTCTTGGATTGTGGGCATGGCTCCCGGACTTGCTGCTTGGTTGAGACACGCACGACCACATTATTGATTTGTAATAGATTAGTAATTCACTTGTTTTCAATAATAGTATTCTATAACTTTCATATGTATGTACTCGGACATTACAACTACAGGTGTGGTTTATTCTCTAAGGAAGATTAAACACCAAATTAAGATTGATTATTCGAATTCGGTGTGACTGGAGTGGAAGACGATCGATATACGTTCCGTAAAGAGGACCCGAAAACTATTGAACATCTCCTCTTCAGCTGCAGGATCTCAAGCAACTTCTGGTACTATTGCGGTGCTCGGTGGAATATCTCCCTTTGTCTTCCTAATCAGCTAGGAGCTTGCCTCTTGTCATGGCTTGGCATTCCTCCTAGCAAGGTTGAAAAACAAATTTGGAGTGCCTTGTCCTATGTTGTTTCTTGACCTAGGGATATTCGGAATAAGATCATTATCCAAAAGTTCAAGCCTAAGTGGGATTTTGAGAAAAAATTTATTTTTTGGCGCAATAGATCTTGGAAGAGAGGATGGTGCTCGGAGCAGGAGCAGATCTACATGCACTAATAGAGGGGCAACTGCCCCACCTCATATTTTCACATTCATGTAGATATTATATATTTTTTAATTTATTTCTTTCAATTTCTTACTAAATGCCCCTCCTCAAATTCTTGAAATTTTTTCGTATGTAATTTTGCCCCTCTCCTTATAAATTCTTGGCTTCGCTCCTGGCTCGGAGTTTCCATTTTCACCGGGACATGTTATGGAAAACTTTGAGGATATCAAAAGGTGGGCAAGGGGAACGAGCCCACGTAGAAGATGACTTGTTGGGGAAGTGCTTGTTTCTTCTCCTGTTTGGTGTCTGCTGTGATTTCAAGCGGTCCATGGACGCTTGTTGCTTTGGTGTTACCGATTAGTGTTTGCCTTTTTCTCCTTTGACTTTGTGTCTTGTTGTCTTCTCTTCTTGTCAGATCTTTGGGTGTTGTCGTGTAGTTTATGTTTGTGTTTGTATTTCTCTTGTTGTAGTTGTTGGATTTTTCTTTCTTGCACTCTCCCTCACCACTTTTATGGTTTGAGATTTTGGTTTATAAAAAGAAAAAAATTCATGGTTTGGGATTATTGTTTTGCTTGGACAACCATTAATCACAATGGTTTGTAGTTACTTTGATTACTAAAACCACAACAAAATAAAACAACAAAAACATTTCAAGACTCAAGTTCAATTTCTAAAACCCATAGTACTCCCTCCGTTCCGTTATAGATTTATAGTTGAGTCATTTTTCCATTCCGGAAAGTTCCCTCATAGTTAAATCATTTCCCTCATAGTTAAGTGATTTTTCTATTCCGGGAAGTTCCCTCATATATAGTTGAGTCATTTCCCTCATAGTTGAGTCATTTTCATATATAGTAACATTTTTCTCTCTCTTACTTCATTCACTTTTTACTTTATTCTCTCCCTTACTTTTTTCATCTATATATTTAACACACTCAACATTTATTTCTTAAACTCCGTGCCGAAAGTTTTGTCTCAACTATGAGAGAGCCACTGGCGGATCCAATTAAAAACACAATATGGTAGTAGTCTATTGGTAAAAGCATCACTTCTTCACACCAGCGACTCAGGTTCGATTCCTATAAGGCGCATTTTAGCTCTTTCTCTCAAGTGCATTTTTGTGTATTTATGCTTATTATTTATGCTTATAGTATCTAATAATGTTTGATTAAATATAATCAATTACTATTAATTATTTGCTCTAATGTTTGATTAAATATAATCATTTATTATTTATTTTTTTCTCCTTTACTCCACAGTAGGAACATAATAAAGCAAGTATGGTTGAATATATATTTATTGTTTATGATTTCTACTATGCTCATATTTTAGATTTGAATATATCTTTATTGTTTATGATTTCTATTATGCTCATATTTTAGATTATACAGAAAATATGATTGCGTTTTATTTTTAGTTTAAATATTTTGAACTTTCTATAAATTAAACTACATCCTTTGTTATATAAAGATCTAAAAATCCCCAATATAATAGTGAATTTTTTTTCAAGTAATAAGTCTAAATGTTTTTTTATTTAATGAAATGAATTAATAGAAAAAATTGAGAAAATAAAGAAAAAAGATTTTCAAGTTAATATAATTATTTATTGCACCTCCAATATGAAATTTCTGGATCCACCACTAGAGAGAACGGAGGGAGTATATGTAGGGGTGGGGATTCGGTCGGTTCTAACCGAACCGATGCATCGGTTAACCGACTCCGTTTTTTTCCAAACTCAAGAATCGTATCGGTCCTAACCGACAAGTTATTCGGTTCTATCGAAGGAACCAAAATTCAGTGATAGACAATAAAAAAATTTATTTGCATGCGCTGGGATTTGATCCATAATATTCCATCTTCAAATTCAAGACTTCAATTTGTTTAACATTAAATACAAAATTCATAAATCGCAATCATATATTCATATTGGTAGAATACTGATGGTTTTAATAATAGTTAAACCATAATATCATCACAAACGTACACTACAAAATTTAAATACTTAAATATTCATATTGGCTGGGTATGCTACTCCCCTGTCCCACTTAAGATGACACCATTTCCTTTTAAGTTTGTCCCAAATAAGATGACACATTTATATTTTTGGCAATTTTCTCTCTCCAATTAATACACTCAACCATTTTTTCTCTCCTTAATTAAATATTCAACTCTCTTTCTCTCTCTTCATTTAATACTTACACCCATCTTTTTTTCTTCAATTAAACACATTAACCAACAACTCCTAAAACCTCGTGCCGATTATCAAATGTGTCATATTAGCCGGGACGGAGAGAGTAATTTCCTAAGCGGGCGACGACGATTCTACTTCTCACGGTAGGTACGGTTTTTACTTTTTCATTTCTTTTTTCACTTTTCAAAACTGAAATAACAAAACTAAAATCAATATATAAAAAATAAAAAATAAAATTAAAAAAATTAACCGAGAGGTTAGAACCGAGAACCGAGAACCGAGATTAGCTTAAATCTGCTAACCGAAACCGAACTCTAACCTTATTTTTTCGGTTCAAGGTTAACCGAGAACCGAGGACCGTTTACCCAAGCCTAAGTATATGAATTCAATTTCTTAAGATCTCACGATGTTTCAAACGAACATAAAACAGAAGTACATACGCTTAACACCGAACATTTTGTTTTCCTTAAATTTACAAGCTTTCAAAATATCGGCTTGTCAGATGTTACATCCTATGTGGTTGACAAGGGAAAAAAAATAGAGCTGTGTTATTTTTATTAGAAAATTAATAAAAATGCACAAACCCAACCCTAATCCATACCTTGTGTTCTAAGACCGTGTTTAATGATACACTAAAACCTAAAATGAGATAGGTAATTAGCTCCAATAGTACTAAAAACTAATCCCATTTTGGATTTTTAAGTAAATAATACTCCCTATTTTTAGGTTTACGTTGAACCAAAATCAAAAACTTTTTACAATTTTGTGAATAAAAAAAGACATAATATAGAAAATATTTTTTTTAAGTTTGAGTTTTGTGTTAATGGTTGGAGTCATATTTAATGTGATATTTGCAATGAAATAAATTTGAATTTAATGTAATGATTGGAGATGCTCTAAGGCATCGCTGGACAAAGCTTTTTGATGACTTCGATCAGTTGTTACCAACTTACACTAAACAATTCAGTGTCAAAGATAAATTAAACAGACATGTCTCGACGCTTATGAAACATGTGCAATAGCGAATGTACACCAGAAAAGCTATCCTAGTAAATCAATTAATTGAAACAACCACATCAAATTAATTCTAAACCAATACAATCGCCCACAACATGCATCGCAATACTGATAGGATAAACCATCCTATCGGGTTGATCGGCGTCCGTAGATCGACGATCGATAAATGTCTGTCTCGGGCATGTGCCCGTCGAGCAAGATGGTTTTCTCACTTTGGAAAAGAGAATGAACGATAATATTGATACTTTGGTTCGAGATAGGCATAACTAGGTGTTGTGCGCGGATGGATTCCCGTCGAGCAGTGACGTAGCTATGGTTCGATCGGTGTGGCTAGTTGCTGTGTGCGGTGGATTCCCATCAGGCAGCGACATAGCTGTGATTCGATCGATGTTCTGGAGGGTGAGATAGGGATGAAAGCACCAATTTGATAGGATAAACCTCTTATCGGGCTAATCGGCGTTCGTAGATCAGCGATCGATAAATGTCTGTCAAGTGCCCGTCGAGCAAGACTGTTTTCTCACTTTGGAGAAGAGAACGAACGATAATATTGATACTCTTTATTAATTTCTCAAATGATTACAATAACTCCTATTTATAATGCTAATAACTAACTTAATTTAACTAACTAAATCCTTAATTTAAAAAAGATAAGCAAATCCTTAATTTAATTAACTAAATAATGCTCTATGTCAAATACTCAGACACAAATCACGCCAAAGAATAAATCAAAAGATAAGCATTTGTATAACGAAATATTATCTAAATAACTAGTTGATGTCCCTTTAGGCTATGGTCGATTTCCTTAAGAGGGATGGTTTTGTTGATGAATTTTATCGCAACACAGGTTGAAGTCCATTTTTTTTATGAGATAAAAATGCTCAAACCATTGAAAAATGGTGAGCTGAACAACAACGAACCACAAGGAGTTCACAACTGTCTCAAAACGAGCTACTCCAAACAGTACAACGTACTCAAACAGAACAAAACAAAAAAAAACAACCAAAACTCACAAGGGTACGACACAACACAACACCCAAAAGAAAACACCCAAGAAACGTAGCCAAACAGCAAAAAAGAAGGAAGGGGCAGCCATTGAACCTGTTTCAAGCGAGCAACGAGTAGCAAACTAGAGGTGGGAAATGGTACCACTTCAATCCAGGGTGAGGGCATGGAAAAAGCACAAGCTTCTTGCTTCAGCTCATTACAGAAGCGGATCAAAACGGTTAACGTCCAAAAATAACCCTTGTGTTTGCCCAACTCCTAACATCATTGAAGCTATCCAAATGATATGTATTTGGATAGAAGTACACAAAAATGACATTTCATGGTGGATGTGTCATTTGAGGAAACTGTATAAACTTGTATTATTCCGTTCCATGTTAATTGAAGCATACAAATTAAAAAAAAATCTCATTCATCCTCAAAAAATAGACAAACATGTACTTCCTCTGTCCCATTAAAGGTGACTGAAGTGCGTGGTTTGCGTGTGTGGTGAAAATGCGATGTGCTAGGTCGAGATGCCAGGTCCTATGAAACCACTAGATCACTTGGTCTAGAAACTCAATAGAACACGGAATGCTCTGTCGTTGGACACACTAACTCCCCTTCAAAGATCCCTCAACCCGAATACTATGATTTAGTATAGAGAAGCCGGGGTCGATCCCACGAAGATGGACCGTAAGAAAGCATTTAGAGACTCTTGACAAAAGCGGCTGCTGCCACGCAAACAGGGTTGATGTATTACTACAACTAGACCTAGGCAGGAAATGTAAACACTAGACCTAGAAAACTGTAAACATGCTGAGATCAAACATCATCAAGACTTCGGTATATTAAATTCACTTACTAGACCATGTAAACGACTACCTAATTTAGTTAGACAGGAAACAACTAACAGTGGGGACCATGACCCAGAAATAGCAAGAACGGCAGAAAAGCTGCAAATAACTAACTGAGCATTTAACTAACACATCATGCATTTCTTCAACGGGATTAAACACGAAAATGAAGGAAACAGAGCACATACCCAGATTCGAACAGAATGTAAAAGTTAGGTCGTCGAAAACTTACGACTAACCGGAAATAACTCAGATCTACATATACTAGACGAAGCGAAATGAAAACACGAAGACTAGGCATTAAAATAAACCAACTCTGCTCAGATCTCACGTCGAACGCTTAATCCACTCCGGATCCAAGCAATCCGAAACCAACAACAACTAGATTCCACTCCAGAACTTCCGATCTAACAGATCTACTCCGATCAACATCAAATTTAAACGTTTCCACAATCAAAACTACAAAACCAAATTCAGACCTCCGATTCATTCACCAACAAACTCCGATCACTCCGATTCAGCCATTACTCTGCACAGATTCAATAAACAATTGCGAAACGCATCCAAAACAAGCAAGCTAGCTCAAAACTCCAGAAAATCACTACAGCAAAATCAGACATCGACATAACAGAAAATTAAACTTGCATAAAACACGGAGATAGTCGATAAAACAGAATGCCGAGCTTCGAACAGCGAAGCTCGGTGGAAACCACAAATGCAAGAAAAGTAAACGGGAACTGGTTTCTTCGCCCTCAACAGGACGGTGTTACAACCCAACTTGAAACAAAAAACCCGAAAGTGAACCCCAGCGCGGAACCCCCTGAATTTCCCTCTAAAAACCCAAGTGTATAGAAAAGTGAACTAGCTGCCGACTGTTAGTGAGGTCTCCCCCCAAGAAGATCCCTCCAGAATGCATGCAACCTTCCTTTTATAGACACGGACATAATCTTCTAGAACCTTCGTAGAAATCTCCATTCTACCCTTCAGTTCTGAGATTTACTCCGTCTTGCAATTTCTTTCACAATGTTCACTTATTCGCCAGTTTCCTCGGGCGTGTGATTGTCTCCTTCTTTTCCTGGACCTGGCGAATTTCTTCTATACACCTGGCTTAAAACATGTGTTAGACCGAGCAAATTCATAAATTTATCCCCTAGACCTATGCATGAAATTAGCCTTATCAATGACCCACTTTCTTTTTTGGTTTGTCCCAATCAAGATGACCAATTACCAAAATTGGAATCACATTTCTCTCTATTTTATTCTCTTTCTCTTACTTTACTCTCTCCACCTCACACATAAAATAAAGTTGCATAAATTCCCATGCCACCCAAGGAAGGGGTCATCTTCCTTGGGACGGAGGGAGTATATGGCATGTTTTTTAATGTACAACTAGTAAAGTAAGAGAGAGGGATTGAAAAGTAAGAAAGAGAGGAAAAATGTAGTGAAAATAGTGTCAGTGGATTGTTGAGTCCATATTATTAATGGTGTATAATTAGTTAAAAACTTCGCATATTTAGATTTGGTCTAATTTTGGAGGAGTGAAAAAAATGGTACTCCCTCCATTTCATAATAGATGGCACACTTGGGAAATGACACGAGATTTTAGGAGATGTTGTTTTGTGTATTGAGTGGAAAGAGAAAATAGTATGTTTATATTAATGTGTGAGAGAACTTTTTTCGAAAAAGGAAATGTGACATCTTTTGTGGAACAAACTAAAAAGGAAAATGTGACCATTATTTAATATTCGTCGTTTGGAAATTTCATTTATAAAATTTAATTTGTTGCTACGTGATTGAGTTTGATTATGTGGAATAAATCATCATGGGGAAATTGGAATGAAGTGCTAGTTATATTTTAATGTGGGGAATCAATTTAAATAAAATCAGGCATCTTGTTCTAGCTAAAAAAAAGTGGCAATTGTCGGCCCCTCCAATTATTGGAAATTTTATTCTTTCTTGGATTTAATTAATTGTTTTGGGATATTCATCCAAATTAAATCCAATTAAATCTTGCCACATTTTATTCCCTCACCCCAATTGAATTAAGAGTTGAATTATTTCCTTGTGGCTAATTAAGCCAATTTTCGGCCCCCTATTTGTAGAGGAGAATATATTTGCTTCCTATTTTGTGAAATTCCTTTTATTCAATATCAAATTAATACTTAAGCCAAATTAATTGGGGATGTGAATATTTTCCTTCTATTGTGTCTCCATCCCACACGTTTTGGCTTAATTTCCTAGTGGAAAACTTATTTAATTGTTGCCTATTTTATGAGAGTCTTTTACTATAAAGAAATTACCAAATTTAAATCATATTCTATTTAATTGAGGATTTAAATAATTTCCTTGTGCACACCATCAAGATTTTCGCCCCTCCCTCATTATTTCCTACTTGGAGATTTAATTTATTTTGTTCCCTTGTTTATGGAATATTCATTGTTTTATTTCCTAAATTGTGAATCTATTTCTCTCCAAGTAAATACCAAATAAATTCCTTATTAAATTTCTAGCCATAATTTTCGAAATACTTGTCTTCCTTTTAATTGTGGGATTTTATTTATTGTCCTTTATTTTATTCCTCCACAATTTATTAATTAATTAATTTATGGGATTATACCTAGGACTATATAATCACCTAAACTAAACCCTAGCCCCCATCTCCCTCATAAATTTCGTGCCTCTCCTCTCCCTCTCCATATTCTCTCCAAAAATCCTCTATTCATCCTTGTTCTTGCATCCATTGAAGTTTATTTTCAAGAGTCTCCGACGAATCGCCTTCATTCGTGTTTCTACCGTTTGTTTTCGTGATTCGAGAAGGTATAACTAAGTTTTCTCCTCATCTCTTTCATTGAAACTTTATTCTTGAATCCTACATGCATATAGAGGGTGTAGGATTGATAGATCGCAAAATTTATCGGTGGGAAAGTGTGATTGCATAAGAATTTTGATGGTTATGTGTTTTTGATTGAATTTATGTGAAGTTGGATTGGAATATTTGGTGAATGATGTGAGTCTATGTGCAAACATGTTTATGAGAAACTTTTAAGCAAGACTTTGTGTGTTTCAAGCATGAAAAATTTGTGTTTGTTCGATGGAAGAAGAAAACCTTCGAAACTATGAACCTGAAATCTGAGGCGTACGACCAGTAGCTTCTGATCTGTAATTGACCCATCAAACGATCAAATTTTGATATGACATTTTTACTGAGTAAACTTCAAGGTGTTTTCTGTGTCTCGTGTGAATTTCAGCCCTTTTTATCGAAAAATGAAGTTTTTATAAATTTTTGAAGTTGACTGCCCAAATCTGCCAGAAACTTGTGTTCTCGCCAATAATGTTTCGTTTTCTGTTTGACCGATCAAATCACCTCTGATTGATGTGATTCTTGAACTATATGAAACTTTGAAGTGTCTTCTGAGTCGTGTAAAATTTTCAGCCTTTTTGGGCATTGGATGAATTTATGGTGAATTTTTCAAATAAACTGCGCAATACTGTCAGAAATTGTATGTTCCGACCAGAGAGCTTAATATGTGATATGACTGACTAAATGACCTGATTTCGGTGTGAATATTTTCATGGATGAACTTGAATGTGTCCTCTATATTGTGACCAAAATTTAACTCCTTTTGAGGTCGGGTGAATTTATTGTGATTTTTACAAAACGGTCGCGCAGTTCTGCCAGTTTTCTGCCTTGCTAAAATGACACATAGTTTCAAGTTTAAAAAGTGTTATATGATGCATGTATGTCCAAGGAACGTGTTTAAATGACGTGATCACGTGTGATGAGTTGAAATGTGATACGTGTGTCTTTCCACCTATGTGACGTATGTCGGGTTGGGGAAATTGAGAAAGGCGATGAGAGAAACGATAGGACATGCATAGTAATATGAAGTTGTGTGAGGCTGACTTGTGTTGTCATTGACAAGGGTGTTGTGTACTCGTGAACTCGAGGATCGAGAATTGCTAAGTTGGGTTGTGAATTGCTAAGAGAACGAGGTGGGCTTTCTTTTCAAACCTCTTTACTTTTCCGAAAAATATTATGTGGAGATATAAGGGTGGTTTAACTGTTATGTCATGCCATATTGTTTTTGTTATGAGATTGTGTGCCTGATGCCTAGTTCGTATGAGTTTACTCCGTTAGGCTATATGGCTGTATTGTGAAACGAATTCGGGTCCGAGTAGGGCCGTAAACCCTATCGGGCTGTGTACACTGGTGGGATCGTGAGCCGTCCTTGCAAGTCGGCCGGTCTCGTGGGCGAATAGTGTGGCCACACTTTCGTCGCACTGTGATGTGATTGATGGATTGATGTGAAAAGTGGGGAGATAAATTGTCTGGCCAGACTTGAACGTTTTTGTGTTTCTCGTGATATTTTTCCTACTACTTAAAACTTGAGATCACTGGTATGGATGACATAACTTATTAAAATGTTTTCGGCATGAGCCCATTGAGTACAACAAGTACTCAGCCCTGCATATTTTTTTCTTATGTGCAGGTTGAGCAGGATATTGCGGTGGATGTTGAGCTGGCCTAAGAACCTAGGATGCGTTGTGTCTTCATACATAGGCGTTATCCTTGACTCTCTTTAAACCTTATTTTCCGCTGCTATATTTTGAACTATGACTCAAGACTTTAATCCTTTCGTATTGTGTTTGAACATGTATGGTTGTGTTAAGTGTTAACCAAGTAATTACGTTGTCTTTTGAAAATGGTGTTTTCCGTGAATTAAATTAAATGTTTTACTTTAGAAGATAATTGGTTTTCTTTAAGTTTATTTTCTCCGCTGCTTCTTTTAAAAATAGTTTTCATAAGTCATTTCTAATCAATAGTTAAATTTTAACCTTAAACTTCTTTAAACTAAAATGTTTTTTTTCTTTAAGTTAATTAAGTTTTCATTTAAAATGTTATCCATGCATGCCGGTCACGATCGCCGCGTTTGTGGTACCCCTAGTATGGGCGGTCGTGACAGAGTGGTATCAGAGCTTCGTTCTTTCGCTCTGGTCCGAGAGTCTCCTTTTACCTTAAGTCTAGATTAGTGAACCCTTATTGACTAGAAGTGTCACGAAGGCTCAACATCCAAAGCATCACGCTCAATCAAGGAAAGTGAGGTATGTTTTAAGTTGTTGATGAAATGTGTGAACGATGTATAAAATTGACGATATGATGAGGATGTTTTGGGCAAAAGAATGCATGAGCATGTAATTACGTGATGATGTGAGGTTATTTTCATGTTGGAATTCGAGAATAAATGATATGATGACATACATATGTTGAATGTGAGCATGATGATTTAAATGCGTGTATTATGGGTGAAAACAATATTGTGATAGTGTGAACATGTGGAATATGAGCATGAATTGAGAAGATGATTTAAGCACGTGGGGTATGTTTGAATGTGATATTGTTATGGTATGATTATGTGAGACATGAGCAAGATTGGCCTGATGACTTAAGTATGTGCTATGTGTGTGAAAGTGTTATGACGTAAGCATGTGATTATGGGAAGATGGCGTGTTTTACACGAAAGATGGAAATTAATGAGTTGTTTTGAGAATGTTAAATTTTTTTTTGAGAAAAGATGAGTAATCTAAAAATGTTGTCTCAAACATATATGTGAAGTGCATGAGTGTTTTGTTTGGAATGCAAATATGTTATGAGTTTTGCAATATTAATGACTAGTTGTTCTAGTGGGAAAAATATTTATGTTGTGGAAAGTTGTTGGAACTTTTTGAAAAAAAAAATATCTTTGAACTTTAAATGAAAATATGATAGTTCTTTCTTTTGAGAAAATTAATTGATCAATGGAAAATGTTGTGTTTATGAATTGTTCAAAAAAAAACATTTGAGTTTCGACAAAAAAAAATTTACTTCGTTTGGAAAATTGAGCTGTGGAAGTGTGATGTTATGTATGTTATGAGGTGCGAGGTATGATGTGTTATTCTATGGAATGTTTTATACGAATGATGAAAGTTGATGCGAAATTACGATTTAGTTTGAGTCAAAACTTTTACTCTAAAAGTGAGATGTGGAAAATTTTTAGGAATGTGTGAAAGTGTAAAGAAATTTTGTTTCAAAAGTTTTGAATATAATGTGAAGTTCGAAAGTGTTTTGCTATGGGATGTGAAAATGTGGTGTGTTTATCTTGATGTATGAATGACGTAAATTGAAGTAGATGATGATCTATGAGATGATGAATTGTGTTGTGAACTTAGAGTACCTAAAATATAAGCCTAGTTGACCGCGCGAATCGTAGTTCTAAGTTGAAAACTTAACAATTGCTTTTCTGAGCAATGAAACGTACGAGAGTATGATAGTTTAGGCAAACGCTTAAGTCAAGGTGCGAGACAAGAAGAACCGATGCTAAGAGATATTTTCATGCAACGACGAGCGATCATACTCGCGATTTAAATTAGTATGGTTTAATCTTGCGTAAGTGGAAGCACGATGGAGATGATCTCCATACCCTGCTAAGGAGCACGAGGATGCTAACCGTGTCCTACGAGGATAGTCATTATGACAGGCAAAGAATTTTATGAAGATATGGATTTCAACTATCGTTATTAGTGGCAATGACACGAAGAATCTCAGCGTGGAATCCACAGTTCATAGAGCGATATTACCAGTTTCGGCTTGCGAAATATGAACAAGGAGGTGCGACTTTAATAGCTGGAACAAACTATTCTAATCAACAGTTCTTACTTGGATTATAAGAAGTTATCTTTCAGGACCTTTCAAATAGCCGTGGGCCATTGTCAATTTAACAGCTTGTTTCATTCACCCCTTGCAAGTGATGCATATTGTTTCTTTTCCTCCATTGAGTCATAACTCACTTTTAGTTCTTGGAAAGTGGTGTTGCCTTCATAACTTTGGACACTTGGATTGATTGTAGTCTTCTTTGACCTATTATTTATACGGACCATACTTTTACTCTGTGAGCCTTTGCTATTGAGTTTAATTCTTAAGGCTGCTTGCAGTTACGTCCTTCAATATAATCACGTTTCACAGACATGTTTTCTATGGGATATTCTTCTTCGAACTTTTGTTCAGCCTTTTATTTTGTCACCATGTCTGTGTCAAGTTCTTTCTTACAGAGTGAAATTCTTTTGGTTCGGTTCGTGTATCCTTTCCATAATAGAACCTTTCTTTCTACAAAATGAAGTTAAGGCCTACATTTTGTTCCTTGCCTTAACAAACTTAATCCACTTGATTTTTGTTTTCAATAGCCCCTTTAACTTTGATTGCCTTTCACAAACTTATGAACCCATTGATGTGATTCTGTCAGTCCATATTATGATTTTCCTTGAACCATGATCAGTACCGCTTTGTGACAACTGCCTACATTTTTCAATCCTCATGCAACTGATCATTTTTTTTCTTAACCCTTTAAGTCATTATCCATTTATGTGTTGACCTTTCAAATCTGGTCGAACAACTAAATTATCTTGTTTGGTAGCCTACCATGAGAATTGACATTAATTCGATTCCATCCCATATTCATGACATATCTTATGTTCTTTCAAGCTCCTTGGGGATGATCATAACCAATTGTTACAATTCGAAATCGGTTTATATCCAAGTTAAGACTGTTTGATTAAAGTTTGCATTCTTGATACATATTCTGAGTTCTTGATGCAACATTGCAAGGAGAGGAAAATTTCTTTTTGAGCCCTGGCGACGAGCCGACTATCTTGTAGGAGATTTCGTTAAACCGACGAACCTACATAATCTCAGCATTGCAAGCAACCACGACGATAAGAAAAGGGCGTCCGATGTATCTTGTGTACCTGAACAGAGAGGAAAAGAAGGATTTGAGAGTGGAAGACGTGACGTCGTACCAGATTTTCCCGATGTGTTTCCCGAAGCTTTGCTTGGACCGCCACCCGACAGACAATTAGAGTTCACAATTGTTTTGGAACCAGGGTATGCGCCAGTATCGAAGGCGCCATACCGAATGGCCCTTAAAGAGTTGGCAGAATTTAAGATTCAGTTGCAAGAATTGTTAGACTTGGGTTTCATTCGACCTAGTGTGTCACCGTGGGGAGCGTCAGTGTTGTTCGTTAAGAAAAAAAATGGAACGATGAGGATGTGCATCGCCTATCGTGAGCTCAACAAGATGACCTTGAAGAATAAGTACCCACTGTCGAGGATTGATGATTTGTTTGACCAACTTCGAGGAGCGGGCGTATTTTCGAAAATGGACTTGAGGTCGGGATATCATCAACTAAAGGTCCGACGAGAGGATGTGCCTAAGATTGCTTTTCGCACTCGTTATGGCCATTATGAATTCGTCAGAATGCAATTTGGGCTGACCAACGCTCCAGCCATTTTCATGGACTTGATGAACCGAGTTTTCCATGAGTATCTTGACAAGTTTGTGTTAGTCTTCATCGACGACGTGTTGGTATACTCGAAGAACGAGGAGGAACATGGACATCATCTACAAATAGTGTTGGAAACGTTGCAAAAGGAGAAGCTTTATGCCAAGTTCAGTAAGTGTGAGTTCTGGTTGACTCGAGTGAACTTTCTTGGTCATATTGTGACGGCAAATGGAATTCAAGTAGACCCAGCAAAGGTCGAGGCCGTGCAGAATTAGAAGTCGCCGAAAACGCCAAGTGAAATCCGCAGCTTCTTGGGATTGGCAGGATATTATCGACGCTTCATTGAGGGATTCTCTAAGATTGCGAGACCGATGACACAACTACTAAAGAAAGGAATCAAGGTGGTTTGGACGCCAAAGTGCGAGGCGAGTTTCCAACTGTTGAAAGAGAAATTGACTACAGCACCAGTCCTAGCGGTACCAGAACCCGACAAGGACTTCGCCGTCTATACGGACGCGTCGAAAGTGGGACTAGGATGCGTGTTAATGCAAGATGGGAAGGTAATAGCATATGCTTCCCGACAGTTGAGACCGAATGAATTGAATTTTCCGACTCATGATTTGGAGCTAGCAGCAGTAGTGCATGCACTGAAAATTTGGAGACACCATCTCTATGGAGTGAGATGCGAAATCTATACGGATCACAAGAGTCTCAAGTATTTCTTCGAACAAAAGGAGCCAAACATGCGACAGTGACGTTGGTTAGAGATCGTGAAAGATTATGACTATGGTATTCACTATCATCCGGGCAAGGCTAACGTAGTAGCCGATGCTTTGAGTAGGAAGAACCAACCGCAATTGGCTTATTTCCTAACGCAAGAGGAAGCGTTGATTCGCGAATTCGACAGAATGAGTTTGGAGATAGTGAAAGCGCCCGAGACAGTAGGAGAAAGAATAGCGACGCTAGTGATTGATCCAAATTTGAGAACCAAGCTCATAGAAGCCCAACGACATGATGAAAAGTTTGAAGAATTACATGTGAAGGTGAGAGCCGAGAAGCTTGATCATTACCGTGAGGAGGCGGATAATGCTTCGACATACGATGGACGATTGTGTGTGCCGAGCGATGAGGCGCTAAAAGATGAGACTTTGAGTGAAGCGCACAACACACCTTACAGTGCTCACCCCCGAAGCACGAAGATGTATCGAGACTTGAAGCAACGATTTTGGTGGAATGGAATGAAAGGGGACGTAGCGTCATATGTGGAACGATGTCTAGCATGCCAACAAGTGAAGGCCTTACACCAACGGCCATATGGGAAGTTACAACCGCTTGAAATTCCCGAATGGAATTGGGAGCATCTAGTTATGGATTTCGTAACGGGTTTGCCAAAGTCACAGAAGGGCAACACCGCGATTTGGGTGATCATCGATCGACTTACTAAAAGCGCACACTTCTTACCGATTAAGGTTACTTATGGCGCGGACAAGTTAGCTAAGCTCTACGTGAACGAGATTGTGCGCTTGCATGGAGTGCCAAAGACCTTTGAGTCCAACCGCGATACAAAGTTCACATCAAAGTTGGATGAGTTTGCAATGAGAATTGGGCACACAACTGAACTTCAGCACTGCTTATCACCCGTAATCGGACGGGCAGTCAGAGAGGACGATTCAAACGCTTGAGGATATGCTATCGTTGTCTTAGATCGAAGGGAAAGTTGGGAAACCATTCTACCGTTGGTTGAATTCGCCTACAACAATAGCTACCAAGAGACGATCGATATGGCTCCGTATGAAGCCTTGTATGGCAGGAAGTGTCAATCCCCACTCATTTGGGATGAAGTTGGCAAGAGAAAGATGTTAGGACCCGACGCTATAAGGGAAATGACTGAAATTGTGCACCAAATCCGTTCAAGGATCAAGGAAGCTCAAGATAGACAGAAGTCGTATGCTGACGTGCGTCGAACGGAAATCAAATTCGACGTTGGTGACAAAGTGTTCTTGAAAGAATCCCCGACGAAAGGAGTTGTGAGGTTTGGAGTGAAGGGAAAGTTGAAACCGCGTTTTGTAGGGCCGTACGAGATTGTCGATGAAGTAGGTCCTGTAGCGTACCGTTTGGCGTTACCTCCCAGTTTTGGAAATGTGCACAACGTGTTCCATGTGTCGCAGTTGCGCAAGTACGTGTTCGACCCCAAGCATGTGATTCATCAAGAAGAAGTGATCCTAACCCCCGACATGAACTACGAGAAAAGGCCCGAGGCAATCCTAGATCGGAAGGTGCAAGAGTTGCGAAACAAGTCGATAGCATCCGTGAAAGTATTGTGGAAACACCATGGTCCCGAGGAAGCCACGTGGGAGTTAGAAGATAGAATGAAAGAAAAATACCCCGGGTTGTTTATGTGAGACGGTCAAAATTTCGGGACGAAATTTCTGTTAAGAGGGGAAGGATGTAACATCCCAAATTTTTGTGACCATTATTTAATTCGTCGTTTGGAAATTTCATTTATGAAATTTAATTTGTTGCTACGTGATTGAGTTTGATTATGTGGAATAAATCATCATGGGGAAATTGGAATGAAGTGCTAGTTATATTTTAATGTGGGGAATCAATTTAAATAAAATCAGGCATCTTGTTCTAGCTAAAAAAAGTGGCAATTGTCGGCCCCTCCAATTATTGGAAATTTTATTTTTTTCTTGGATTTAATTAATTGTTTTGGGATATTCATCCAAATTAAATTCAATTAAATCTTGCCACATTTTATTCCCTCACCCCAATTGAATTAAGAGTTGAATTATTTCCTTGTGGCTAATTAAGCCAATTTTCGGCCCCCTATTTGTAGAGGAGAATATATTTGCTTCCTATTTTGTGAAATTCCTTTTATTCAATATCAAATTAATACCTAAGCCAAATTAATTGGGGATGTGAATATTTTCCTTCTATTGTGTCTCCATCCCACACGTTTTGGCTTAATTTCCTAGTGAAAAACTTATTTAATTGTTGCCTATTTTATGAGAGTCTTTTACTATAAAGAAATTACCAAATTTAAATCCTATTCTATTTAATTGAGGATTTAAATAATTTCCTTGTGCACACCATCAAGATTTTCGCCCCTCCCTCATTATTTCCTACTTGGAGATTTAATTTATTTTGTTCCCTTGTTTATGGAATATTCATTGTTTTATTTCCTAAATTGTGAATCTATTTCTCTCCAAGTAAATACCAAATAAATTCCTTATTAAATTTCTAGCCATAATTTTCGAAATACTTGTCTTCCTTTTAATTGTGGGATTTTATTTATTGTCCTTTATTTTATTCCTCCACAATTTATTAATTAATTAATTTATGGGATTATACCTAGGACTATATAATCACCTAAACTAAACCCTAGCCCCCATCTCCCTCATTAATTTCGTGCCTCTCCTCTCCCTCTCCATATTCTCTCCAAAAATCCTCTATTCATCCTTGTTCTTGCATCCATTGAAGTTTATTTTCAAGAGTCTCCGACGAATCGCCTTCATTCGTGTTTCTACCGTTTGTTTTCGTGATTCGAGAAGGTATAACTAAGTTTTCTCCTCATCTCTTTCATTGAAACTTTATTCTTGAATCCTACATGCATATAGAGGGTGTAGGATTGATAGATCGCAAAATTTATCGGTGGGAAAGTGTGATTGCATAAGAACTTTGATGGTTATGTGTTTTTGATTGAATTCATGTGAAGTTGGATTGGAATATTTGGTGAATGATGTGAGTCTATGTGCAAACATGTTTATGAGAAACTTTTAAGCAAGACTTTGTGTGTTTCAAGCATGAAAAATTTGTGTTTGTTCGATGGAAGAAGAAAACCCTATTTTCGAAACTATGAACCTGAAATCTGAGGCGTACGACCAGTAGCTTCTGATCTGTAATTGACCCATCAAACGATCAAATTTTGATATGACATTTTTACTGAGTAAACTTCAAGGTGTTTTCTGTGTCTCGTGTGAATTTCAGCCCTTTTTGTCGAAAAATGAAGTTTTTATAAATTTTTGAAGTTGACTGCGCAAATCTGCCAGAAACTTGTGTTCTCGCCAATAATGTTTCGTTTTCTGTTTGACCGATCAAATCACCTCTGATTGATGTGATTCTTGAACTATATGAAACTTTGAAGTGTCTTCTGAGTCGTGTAAAATTTTCAGCCTTTTTGGGCATTGGATGAATTTATGGTGAATTTTTCAAATAAACTGCGCAATACTGTCAGAAATTGTATGTTCCGACCAGAGAGCTTAATATGTGATATGACTGACTAAATGACCTGATTTCGGTGTGAATATTTTCATGGATGAACTTGAATGTGTCCTCTATATTGTGACCAAAATTTAACTCCTTTTGAGGTCGGGTGAATTTATTGTGATTTTTACAAAACGGTCGCGCAGTTCTGCCAGTTTTCTGCCTTGCTAAAATGACACCTAGTTTCAAGTTTAAAAAGTGTTATATGATGCATGTATGTCCAAGGAACGTGTTTAAATGACGTGATCACGTGTGATGAGTTGAAATGTGATACGTGTGTCTTTCCACCTATGTGACGTATGTCGGGTTGGGGAAATTGAGAAAGGCGATGAGAGAAACGATAGGACATGCATAGTAATATGAAGTTGTGTGAGGCTGACTTGTGTTGTCATTGACAAGGGTGTTGTGTACTCGTGAACTCGAGGATCGAGAATTGCTAAGTTGGGTTGTGAATTGCTAAGAGAACGAGGTGGGCTTTCTTTTCAAACCTCTTTACTTTTCCGAAAAATATTATGTGGAGATATAAGGGTGGTTTAACTGTTATGTCATGCCATGTTGTTTTTGTTATGAGATTGTGTGCCTGATGCCTAGTTCGTATGAGTTTACTCCGTTAGGCTATATGGCTGTATTGTGAAACGAATTCGGGTCCGAGTAGGGCCGTAAACCCTATCGGGCTGTGTACACTGGTGGGATCGTGAGCCGTCCTTGCAAGTCGGCCGGTCTCGTGGGCGAATAGTGTGGCCACACTTTCGTCGCACTATGATGTGATTGATGGATTGATGTGAAAAGTGGGGAGATAAATTATCTGGCCAGACTTGAACGTTTTTGTGTTTCTCGTGATATTTTTCCTACTACTTAAAACTTGAGATCACTGGTATGGATGACATAACTTATTAAAATGTTTTCGGCATGAGCCCATTGAGTACAACAAGTACTCAGCCCTGCATATTTTTTTCTTATGTGCAGGTTGAGCGGGATATTGCGGTGGATGTTGAGCTGGCCTAAGAACCTAGGATGCGTTGTGTCTTCATACATAGGCGTTATCCTTGACTCTCTTTAAACCTTATTTTCCGCTGCTATATTTTGAACTATGTCTCAAGACTTTAATCCTTTCGTATTGTGTTTGAACATGTATGGTTGTGTTAGGTGTTAACCAAGTAATTACGTTGTCTTTTGAAAATGGTGTTTTCCGTGAATTAAATTAAATGTTTTACTTTAGAAGTTAATTGGTTTTCTTTAAGTTTATTTTCTCCGCTGCTTCTTTTAAAAATAGTTTTCATAAGTCATTTCTAATCAATAGTTAAATTATAACCTTAAACTTCTTTAAACTAAAATGTTTTTTATCTTTAAGTTAATTAAGTTTTCATTTAAAATGTTATCCATGCATGCCGGTCACGATCGCCGCGTTTGTGGTACCCCTAGTATGGGTGGTCGTGACAATTTTATTCTCTTTCTCTTACTTTACTCTCTCCACCTCACACATAAAATAAAGTTGCATAAATTCTCATGCCACCCAAGGAAGGGGTCATCTTCCTTGGGACGGAGGGAGTATATGGCATGTTTTTTAATGTACAACTAGTAAAGTAAGAGAGAGGGATTGAAAAGTAATAAAGAGAGGAAAAATGTAGTGAAAGTAGTGTCAGTGGATTGTTGAGTCCATATTATTAATGGCGTATAATTAGTTAAAAACTTCGCATATTTAGATTTGGTCTAATTTTGGAGGAGTGAAAAAAATGGTACTCCCTCCATTTCATAATAGATGGCACACTTGGGAAATGACACGAGATTTTAGGAGATGTTGTTTTGTGTATTGAGTGGAAAGAGAAAATAGTATATTTATATTAATGTGTGAGAGAACTTTTTTCGAAAAAGGAAATGTGACATCTTTTGTGGAACAAACTAAAAAGGAAAATGTGACATCTATTATGGGAAGGAGGGAGTATAACTAGTCGAATTTTTTAGGATGATAGAGTATTTAGTTTGTTAAGCAAATGGAGAATAACGTAGAAATAATAAAGTATGAGAGATAAAAAAATGAATAAGGTAAAAAAAATAGTATAGTAAAGTTAATAGAAGATAGTATTGTTTTTTGTCAAAAATAGAAATGTCTCAATTTTCTTAGAACGAGTACATTTTACCAAGCACCACTCATATTCAGGATAATTACATACTCCCTTCGTTCCATAAATATAGAGAATTTGGGAAAGACACGAGATTTAATGTAAAATTGATAAAGTAGGAGATATGTAGAATGAAAAAGTGATTGAAGTGTTGTTAGTAGAGAATGAGGTCCACTTTATAAGAGAGAAAAGACTTGCCAAAAATAGAATTGTGCTATTTTGTGAGACATACTAAAATGAAAAATAAAAGACTATTTTATAGGACGGAGGGAGTAATTATATAATGTTTCACATTTATTTCATAATAGTACACAATGTTTGAAGTGTGAATAAATCATATGAAATTTTTTTATTATATTTTATTCTAATACATGCCTTTAATTATGTTTACGTGCAGTTAACTTTTTGTACGTGTGGATTACAAAATGTTCCACCATTGCTTTATTTGGATACAAAGAGTTTTATCATTGTTCTATACTCCCTTCGTCCATGAAAAATAGGACACTTTTATTTTCTGCACTCATTTTGAAAAAATAATAATAAATAGTTAAAGTGGAGAGAATGTAAAGTACGAGAGAGAATAATGTAGAGAAGTCTCTTGTCTATATTATTCTCTCTCTTACTTTTCTTTCTCTCCACTTTAACTATTTATTACCATTTTTTTCCAAAACGAGTGCAGAAAATCAAAGTGTCATATCTTTCATGGACGAAGGGAGTATTATATAAAAAAATTATCCTTATTTCATATTTTACACACCATATAAGTATAGAGTTAACGACATCCAACACATATGACGGAATGTAATAAATTGAAACAAACTTCTTATGATTTATGCGAACCTCAAACATTTTGTATCAATATAAAACAAAGTTGAATTGTACGAATTTTGTTGTTATCCTCCCAATATCCACAATAAAATGATACACCGGCCGCACATTATTAATTTTATTGGGGAAGTCAATTGGGCCCGTCCTATTCGGGTTGCAGGCTAATTGAGTGCGAGCTAATGGCGCCAAAATTTTATCAGGTTAAAAATTTAAAACCCTAGCCCTAAATGCTCGAGTGTCGGGTTAGCCCACCGGCTAATCCAGCTCCAAACTATTCCCACCGTCACATGTTACTTGAGACACTTCTTTTTTTGCACTCGTTTTAGTAGAATTATACTCCATCCGTCCCTAAAAATATGAACTTTCTAATTTTGAAATAGTTAAGGAACACATTACCCCAACGCATCATTTTATTACAACTTATATCATTACACTACACTACTAATATGTGGAGCCCACTATCTACTAACACTACCGTTTGTCTCTCTCTCTTATTTTACAAAATATACATAAACACGTGTCAAACCAAATGTCATACTTTTAAGGGACTGAGGGAGTAATAAATAGTTAAAGCGGAGAAAGTAATGTAAGAAAGAAAATAATATAGAGAAGATTATTCGATAAAAGTGTATTGTGTGTGTGCAATGTATGTTTGTGTGCAGTGTGTATTTAGTTAATACGTACATTGTGTTTTTAGTGAATGCGTATAGTGTGTAGTGTGCACAATTTCTTTAAATTCAATTTCATACCGATTGCTTTATTTTATCAGACAGAATATTTTAAATTGATATGAGAGATACACATTAATTTATACAGCATAAGCAATTAATACTAGTTTTTAATATAATATGGTTCAGTTACTGGTTAAAAGTTAAAGAAGGGTACATAATAATTTATCATTCATATAAAACAGTTGTGGAAATCATCATTTCAAATGAATAAAAATTCAATTGAAATCGTGGATTTACAAAATCAATAACAGAAAAGTTAAAGCTCAGACAATCATACATTATATTATTTGCTTAGACAGTTCAAACACTATAAATGATCCCAAAAAAACTCAATAATTGTTTTGCAATAGTCTGCATAATAGCTGTATTTGAAGCCACACAGTTATTTAAATAAATAGAGAAATGGCACTGCCAGAGCTGCAAGCTGCATAATTCTTCTCATTTACTACAGCAGCGCCTTGAGTTATCCACCACCTACTCACATAAAATTCAGTTATGAGGAGATGAAGTATGATCCATTTTGTCTGAGTTTAACAATGATAATTGATTTCTAAATCAAACACTTATACTCCCCAAGTCCCCCATTAATTGGTACTGGTTGAATTGACGCAGGTTTTAAGAAATGTAGTGGAAGTGAGTGAAAAAAGTTAGTGGAACGTGAATCCTACATTTATATATCATTTTTATAATAAAATGTTAGTGAAATTGGTTACTGGAATGTAAGGTTCATTGCCAAAAATAGTAAAAAGTAAGGATGCCAATTAATGTGGGAGTTTCATCCATTGTGGTTGGCCTAATTAATGGCTACTTATGGAAACGCGACTCACTAGGCGAGAGAATCGCCTTTTGAGTATAAGTATTACTATAGAGTATAGTAGTAGAAGCTAACAAAATCTTATGGACTCTCATTTAGAGGATAATAGGCTAATCAGAAAAAATTAGATACATGAGCAATAAATTGAGACAGTTAGGTGTGTGTTAGTTAAATCTACACAAAAAAATCAATGCTATACTAAAATAAAATAGATTCAATGTATAAACTGGTCCTTTATATAGATGGCCCTCCCACCCTCCTTCCCTTACACCTTATCCTTCTTGTATTCTTCTTCAAAGCTAATAGCAATGCAACTACGCCGTTTAGTGATTCTGTTTGCCTTGATTGGTGTGGTGAGTGGGTTTGAGTTTGAGGATCAGAAGAACTTCTTCTACTCTGATCCAAACACAAGTAAGTATATATTTCAAATGCGGTTTCTTTTTTTATTTACAATGTTGTTTCCTCATAATGAATAACATGTGCTTCTAGTTTCATACACCCCTCCAGCAACTTCAACACCTTCTCCGGCTAACTGGGGCCGCCACGCCTCCACTCCGTCATCACCCGGAGGAAGCGGATACTACCACTCTCCCCCAAGATCCACATTGAGCCCGCCATCTACACCTAGTGTTGCAGTACCGTCACCACCTTCTGATCCGACCTCGCCACCTTATACCTGCACGTGAGTATGCTTACAGACTATTCGGTTGTCATATTTACTTGTGATTAAAGCTTATGACTAATCTTATCTCTTACTATGTTGCATTATTTTAAAAAAACCCAGTCTCTTACAATGTATCTTGGCATGCTTCCATAACGTCAATATTAGATTATATCTCATGATTTAATTCTAGATACTCTCTTCGTCCACCATTAAATGTCTATAAATGTCTCATTTTACTTTTACTATATTTAGTAAGTGGACCATACATTCCACTAACGCATTTCACTCACATTTTATTATAAAACCAATATATAAAAGTAGGTCTCACATTCGACTAAATTTTTCTACCCACTTCACATTATAAAGTCAAACAATTTCTTAAAACCGGTACTAGTCATATATGGGACATTTAATCATGGACGGAGGGAGTACATTCAACTGTAACTTCATACTGTATCTCACTATTATCGTGTGCTTTGAAAAGTACAACTCAAAATTCTCCAAATTTATTTTTGGTGACTAAGATAATTTCCTGGCTCCGTCCTTGGAAACAGGTACTGGAAGAAGCACCCGAGTGCGATATGGGGGTGGTGGGGATCGGTGGGGAACGCGTTTGGCGTGAGCAACATTCCCGGGATGGGAGCGAAGATGAACCTGCTGCAGGCGCTCTCCAACACGCGAACAGACGGTTACGGTGAAATCTGCAGACAGGGCACGGCTGCGCTGCTGAATTCCATGATCGATGCCAAGTTCCCTTACACGTCCGCGCAGGTCAGGGATGCATTCACGGCGGCGCTCGCCTCCAGCGACGCCGCGGCAGCTCAGGCGCGCCTCTTCAAGCTCGCTAATGAGGCCAAAACCTATCCCAAACTCTGAATATTGGAGTAGTACTATTTTGGTTGTGATTTTATTTTATTTCTATTGAATTGTTGAGTACTTACTAAACTGCTATGTTTTGTAGCGGTTTTTTTGCAATTATTTCTTATTTCTCATATCAAAGAGACATGTCTCAATAGTTTGGAATCAATGGAATATATTTTCTAGAATCTGAATGAAGAGCCAGAATTAAACCATGATGAAGCAAATTTATTTTCGTATATTTTAGGAGAATAGAAATCGGAAAGGCTAAAATTCGAAGATACTACTAAAATGAAACAATTACTAGATCCTATTACTCACCCCGTTCCATAAATTTTGTCACACTTTGATCAGACACGAATTTTAAAAAATGTAATAGAAAAGTGAGTTGAAAAAGTTAATACAATATGAGTCCTATTTTTATATATTAATTTTATAATAAAATGTGAGAATGAAATTAGTAGAATGTGGGGTCCACTATAAAAAATAGTAAAAGTAAAATGTGACGAATTTTGTGGGACGGATGAAAACGAAAAAATGTGACAAACTTTAAGTGACAAAGGGAGTATATGGTTTCATTTATCTTTAATAACAATAATGAAGCGATGCCTATACACATCGTAAAGTATACTAAAATTGAAGCGTACATGAATTCTTTGATTGCGTTAATTAAATAAAGGGTAGTGATATAGAGACATAATGTCTCTATGCCATAATGCCCCTAGGTACTTTAACATAAACTTAATTTAAATATGGACTAATATACCCTTATTTTAAATAAAAGAAAATTTAATATTTATGCATAACCGTTTATTAGGAGAGAGAAGTCAAATCTAATCAAATTAACTCTCCTTGTCTAATTAATACATATCAATCAAGATTCACGTTCATTAGTCAAAATTTTAACAAAATCTCAATTATTTTCATTACTTAGTTTCTTGTTGATCATCCTACAAAATAATAATAATAATAATAAATATTTATATTCAATTATTTTATTATTAAATAATTATTGAAATTCTAAAACATAAAAATAACTAAATTTAAATTATAATAATTAAAGTAAATTATAATTATAATAGTCATTGTCATCTAATTATTTTATTATCAAATAGTTACAAAAATTTGAAGTCATAAAAAATGCTTGATGTCTAATATTATAAAATGATAATAGTTATTCACATGCAATATTTTGTTATTTAATAGTAATATTTAAAAATTTCACTATTAAATAATACTATTTAAAATTTTAAGTTATAAACGACTATATATATACTTAATTTCGTGGTGTTATCATCCAACGAAATAATAATAGTCATTCACATCAAATTATTTTATTAGTACTAAGTATATTTTAAATTATAAGATATGAAAACAATTGCATGTATTTCATTGTTTTATCGTTCAACGAAATAGTATATTTGCATTTAAATATTTTATTATTAAACAATTATTAAACTTTTAAATTATAAAAATGACTATATATATATATATATATATATATATATATATATATATATCAAAATATTTACTATTACTAGTGTTTCCAAAGTAAGGATTAGATTATATAATTTTAGAAATTTTTAATATGAAAATAATTGATGAGATTACTATTCACATTTTAATTTATTTCAGTGTATCGTATATCTAATTGATATTAAAAATTAATAATATAAACAATTGCGTGTTTTTAAAATTTTAAAAACATGTGATTGATTGATCTAGTTGTGACATTAAAAAAATTAAGAATTTAAAGAAATTCAAATTTTGGAATGCAAAAAATTAAAATTAAATTATAGCATATTCTTAATTTATCTATTTAATATTTTATAAAGACTATTTTTATAAGAAAATCCATCTAATAAATATCATAATTAGATGATAAATTTATCAATATTAAAAATTATAATTCACTTTTAGTAATCTTTTTGCCATATGTTATAAATCTTACAATTATTTATTATACATTTTATTAAAATTAAATGACAAATTTTTAAAATTTCTTATAGCTAATTATTTTTATATTAAATTATATAAATCAAAATTTGTAAAGACTAGTTTGATAAGAAATCCATCATTATTTGTTTGTTATAGCATTATTTATTTCTAAACAAATTTACACGAAATATATACAATTAATAAACTTACAATACTTAATTTTAAGGAAAAATCTTTAAATGAATGCAATAAAAGGGGGAGAGAGAAAAAAAATTGTTCATCATAAATTTGATGCCAAAAAAAGCGTACGCCTAAGTTAGAGCAAAGTTAGAGCAATGTCCATAAATAGGTTTCTTAATACACAATCTAATGTAAGGGTAGTAAAGTATATATACATAAAATAAATTTAATTAAAAAATAAATATAATGTACAATTACCATTTAAACCCCATTATGGTATTGCCATTATGTCTATGTATATCATTTCTCTTAAATAAAATATGGAACTTATTTATTGCGCGCAAGCATTTAATATGATGTACCGCTATGATTAGAAAAATCAATTCATGAACAGTTAAAATTAGTGATAAATTTAAAAATGCAACATTATGCATCGGTCGGTCGTGATGTAATTAATGTAGTAGGCCCACACAAGGTTAACTGGGCTTATACAAGACCCATAGTTAACAGGCTTTCATCTTAGTTAATGGCAATGCTATTAGTTAACGGTTTAACTAGTCAGACCGATTAGATCCATGGTTGAACCGAAACATTGTCGTATAAAATGTAATTTAAATTTAATGGACGGTAGATATAATTTAAATATAGATGATAAATTTAATTGAATATGTATAAAAAATATAAATAAAATTTAATAATTAAATTAATGATATAGACGATAAGTATTATGCATAAAATATTAAAATTTATGGAGTGATAAAATATAATTATAAAATAATGAATGTTAAATATAATTTATATTTTATGAATGATAAATAAAATTCCTACTGCCAATTTATTATGGATAAAATATGTAATTCCTCCGTCCCAATGAAGATGACCCCTTTCTTGGGCGGCACGAAATTTTATGCATTTTTATTTTATGTGTTAGGTAGAGAGAATAAACTAAGAAAAATGGAATATAATAGACATAAATGAGTTTCTACTTTTACTAATGAGTCATTGTGGGTGAGACAAACTAAAAAGAAAAGTGGGCTATCTTCGATGGGATGAAGGAAGTATAATATTATAGTTAATCAAGTGTTCGCTTTTTAAGTGATCTCTCATTACGACTTAAAAAAGAGTGTAAATAACATGGGACGGAGGCAAATATTAAATACTCCATTCGTTCCCTAAAACACCCTAAAACAGGGACTTTGGAGACGATGAAAGATAGAAATGTTTACTTTCTCCTTAATGATGATAGATACTCCCTTCGTCCTATCTCATGTGATGGATTTCTTTTCGGCACGAGAATTAAGAAAATGATATGCATTGAGTTAAAGTGGAGAGAGTAAAGTATGAGAGAGGAAAAAGTAAGATAGATAAAGAGATAATAAAATAGGAAAGAGAGAATAAAGCAAGAGAGATGGAATAAAAGTAAGAGATGGTTGAAGTTTTGTTTTTAGCTAAAAAAGGAAATCAATCACTTGAGATGTGACAATCCAAAATGAAAAGTTGATCACTTGAGGTAGGACGGAGGGTGTAATGTTTATTCAGTGATTCATGCTAACTGAAATTTTAGGTTAATCAAGAACCATAAATAGAAAGTTATGCGGTAATCAATAACAATTAAACAAGATTAAAATTGATAAATATGAAGTTGTTGATCCTTAATTTCAAAAGGCTATTGATAGTTTTGATGTATTTATATTTGAAGAAGCCAACTATTACAAGACAGATTTATTTAGATTTGAACATAGTTTTTGTAAAATCATGGATTAAATATGCTCGGTCAATGGATTTTGACCAAACAATAAATGTGACAAGACATAATTAAATGATATAGCGTCGATCTACATTTTACGTAGATAAATGTAGTATATTCACTTTCTCTAATCCGATTTCCTGTGAGTGAGAAATAGTGGATTAAAGTTGGGCATAATTAGCTTTTAATTAAAGCTTGAAGTTTGACCTTAGGGAATAATTAACTAGTGTTAATTATCCCACATTGGAGAAGTGACACATCTTTTAATGTGTTTAAATTAAGTGACTTTATATTACTTAATAATTACAGTGGATCAAGATGGGTGAAAGAGCCCACATGCGCGCACACGCGTGCCGCCGCCGGCGCCCGCCCGCTCGTGCTCGTGGTCGCGGTCGCGGGCCGCTGGCCCGGGCCCGATCTCGATCTCGGACTTGGACTTGGACTTGGACTTGGACTTTGGGTGGTCTTTGGGCTTGGGTCTGGGCCATTACTAATCTTTTTAGACCACCCCCGAGTTAGCAATCCAAGTGGCTTGACACATCGTCAAGCGTGGCATAGTCACGGCTGCCACGTGAGAAATCCACACGCGAAAAGCACACGCCTGCCACACGCCTGTAACCGCCGACGGTTACGAATCTGCCATGATGAGCCTTCATGGCTTGGTTGACCCTGCATGGTGGCTTGCCATTCCACTGCATTAGACACAACATTCACAAGCATAATAGCATAAACTCTCTCCGCCTGGCTTCCCAGCCGCTTCATCAACTGTCCCATGGGTTTGGGACAACCCTTTTGGGGCGTCCACTGGTTCCACCTTTGGTGGTTCGGTTGGTTCCACTTTTAGTGGTTACTTCGGATCCTTTAATGGATCGAGTGTTGGTGCCTTCGGGCTCAATACTAGTGCTGGATCTTTCGGGATCAACACGAATGTGGGGGGCACTATGCCCAACACGAACTTGGGGGGTTCTATGCCCAACCCAATTGTTGGCTCCTACGGGGGCAACGGGATAGGCTCCTTCCATGGGGTCAATCTGGCACCAATGGCACCAAGAATGATGCCACCCACCGACAAGCCGCCAAAGTTTGGAGGTTCGGACTTCAAGAGGTGGCACCAAAAGATGTTGTTCTACTTGACAACATTGGGCATCGTGAACTTCCTCACAGAAGACGAGCCGCCCGCGCCAAGTGACCAACAGACGAACATCGAGGTCATGGCCCACTATGATTTATGGCGCAGAGGAGATTACCTTTGTAAAAACTTTATTCTAAATGCTTTAGATGATAGTTTGTACAATGTATACTCAGTTGTAAACACCTCTAGGCAAGTGTGGGAAAACTTAGAGAGAAAGCACCGCAGTGATAATGCGGGAAATAAGAAGTTTGTAATAGCTAAGTTCCTTGACTACAAAATGGTCGATACAAGACCAGTCATGGAACAAGTTCAGGAGTTCCAAATGATCATCCATGAACTTGCTGCCGAAGGAATGGCGTTGCCCGACAACTTTACAACGGGCACGACCATTGAGAAGCTTCCACCTAGCTGGAGGGACTTCAAAAGCTACCTCAAGCACAAGCGAAAGGAGATGACTTTTGAAGACTTGATCGTGAAGCTGTGCATTGAGGCAGACGTGCGAAAAAACGATCAAAAGGCTAAGGGTTCTTTTGATGCAAAAGCCAACCTATTGGAGCGGGGCGGCCCCTCCAATAAACGCCCTCGCCCAAATCGTCCAAATGACAAAGGAAAGGAAAAGCAGCCTACAAAGAAGTTTGAAGGCGACTGCTACAAATGTGGCAAAGCGGGCCACTTTGCCAAAGACTGCCGCAGCAAGAAGAAGAAGCCGGCAGCCCACGTCGTTGAGAAGGAGTTCAAAGACTGGGATGAAAACGACCTCATTGCTGTGGTCACTGAAGAAGTTAACCCTGCTGATAACAAGGGTGGCTGGTACATCGACACCGGCGCTACTGCTCATGTCTGCTGTTGAAGGAAGGAAGAGCAACATGGAGAATCAAGCATCTTCCGAAGTCCTCGGCATTGGCAACGTAATTCTCATGATGACGTTTGGCGTCACTATCACTTTGAAGGATGTGCTACATGTCCCGGACATCCACAAGAACCTAGTGTCAGGATCAATACTAGTTAATAAGGGGTTTAAACTGGTATTTGAGTCTGATAGGTTTGCATTGTACAAGTTTGGAAAATACCTCGGAAAATGTTATGTAACCGATGGCCTTTTCAATCTTAGTATAGCAACTCGCAGTGTTGCAAAGCCGTTGGCTAATAATAATAAAGCATCTACTTCCTCTTATTTGACCGAGTGTTCAAATTTATGGCATTGTAGATTGGGACATGTAAATTCAAAAGCCATTAAAAGATTAGTGAATTTAGATTTACTAAAGGCTAATGAAGTGGATACCCAAGATAAATGTGAAATTTGTCTTGAAGCAAAAATGACTAAGTTGTCGTTTCACTCGGTTGAACGAAGCACAAAACCCCTTGAATTAATTCACACGGATGTATGTGATTTAAAGATGGTGCAAACTAGAGGTGGTAAAAATTACTTTATCACTTTCATAGATGATTGCATAAGGTATTGCTACATTTATCTTTTAAGAAGTAAAGATGAAGCAATAGAAGCGTTCAAAAATTATAAGAACGAAGTTGAGAATCAACTTGGTTGTAAAATCAAAACAATTCGAAGCGATAGAGGAGGCGAATATGTAGCCCCGTTTGAGGAGTTATGCAACGCAAGTGGTATAATTCATCAAACAACTGCTTCATATTCACCTCAATCTAATGGTGTTGCAGAACGTAAAAATCGAACTCTAAAAGAGATGATGAATGCACTGCTACTCAGTTCAGGATTACCACATAACATGTGGGGGGAAGCTGTTTTGACAGCTAACTATATCTTGAATAAAATTCTATTAAAAGGTAAGGATGTCACTCCCTACGAGTTGTGGAAAGGAAGGAAGCCATCCTACAAATACCTCAAAGTGTGGGGGTGTTTGGCAAAGGTAATGGTTCCTCCACCCAAAAACGTTACAATCGGACCTAAAACGGTTGATTGCATCTTCATTGGATATGCACTTAACAGTAGTGCATATAGATTTGTTGTTCATAAGTCTGAAATATCGACTGTGACTGTTGGAACAACAATTGAATCAAGAAATGTTGTATTTCTTGAAAATACATTTCCTTGTAAAAATCAAGAGATTGTAGCATCTAATTCTAAAGCAAGAATTGAGGATGAAATAACAAGCTCTAAGTCATTAGATAAAGAGCCCGAATCTCGCAAGCGTGCTAGGCCTGATCCAAATGAAGCAGTAACGAGACGAGGCAATAGGGTTAGAACACCAAAATCTTTTGGTCCCGACTACATTGCCTTCATGTTGGATGAAGAACCAACGTCTTTGAAAGTAGCCTATGCAGGCCCAGACGGGCTGCTTTGGAGAGAAGCTGTTCAAAACGAAATTGACTCAATTTTGCTAAACCACACTTGGGTTTGGTTGATCTTCCCGAAGGTGCTAAACCTCTAGGATGTAAATGGGTCCTTAAAAGGAAATTTAAGGCCGATGGAACAGTTGATAAATATAAAGCCAGACTAGTAGTCAAGGGTTTTAAACAAAAGGAAGGACATGAGTTCTTTGATACGTACTCACCTGTAACGAGAATCACTTCTATAAGAGTGCTTCTCGCGATTGCTGCATTGCACAATCTTGAGATTCACCAAATGGATGTAAAAACTGCGTTTCTAAATGGTGAACTCCAGGATGAGATCTATATGGAACAACCTGAAGGTTTTGTAGTACCTGGACAAGAAAATAAGGTCTGCAAACTAGTTAAGTCCTTATATGGATTAAAACAAGCGCCGCTCCAATGGCACTTAAAATTTGATAATGTAATGTTATCAAATGGATTTAAAATCAACGAGTGTGACAAGTGTGTCTATATTAAGAATACTAATAACTGATATGTTATAGTATGTCTCTACGTTGATGACATGTTAATCATGGGCAGTAGTACCCGAATGATTAACGAAACTAAAGCCATGTTGAAAAGAAATTTTGACATGAAGGGCATGGGTCTAGCCGATGTAATTCTTGGAATGAAGATTCTAAGAACATCCGAGGGAATCACCTTAACACAATCTCACTATGTGGAGAAAGTGCCAAAAAGATTCAATGCTTATGACAGCACGCCGACTAAGACGCCTATAGAGCTAAATGTTCACCTTAGCAAGAACAAAGGCGAACCTGTCGCACAAGAAGATTATGCGAAGGTTATCTGGTGCATTATGTACTTGACTAATTGTACGAGACCCGATATTGCTTGCGCCGTGAATAAGCTAGCACGCTACACGAGTAATCCAAGCAAAGGGCATTGGAAAGCTCTTGTAAGGGTTTTGAGATACTTAAAACATACTCAAAATCATTGGCTGCATTTTGCAAGATACCCCCCGGTACTTGAAGGGTACTGTGATACAAACTGGATATCCGATAATAAAGACTCACTTTCCACTAGTGGATATGTCTTTACCATCGGGGGCACTGCTGTCTCGTGGAAATCCATGAAACAGACTTGTATAGCCCGATCAACCATGGAATCCAAATTCATAGCTTAGACAAAACTGGTGAGGAAGCCGAGTGGCTTAAGAATTTCCTCGAGGACATTCCATGTTGGTCTAAACCTGTACCTCCAGTGATGATTCACTGCGATAGCCAAGCCGCTATTGGAAGGGCGAATAATGGCTTGTACAATGGGAAGTCTCGACACATTCGTCGATGACATAACACCGTGAGACTTTTGATCACAACAGGGGTGATTACAATTGACTATGTGAAGTCAATAGATAATCTAGCGGATCCGCTAACTAAAGGGTTAAACCGTGATCAAATGAATAAGTTGCTAGAGGGAATGAGTTTGAAATCCACAAATTAAAGAATTGTCATAGTGGTAACCCAACCATGATGACTAGAGATCCGAAGAACTTGGTTCAATGGGAAAACTAAGCTATGAGAGTTCATGAGAAACACTCAACTATATCTATTCCCTAAAGAGCAATAGAGTGTTGGAGAACTTGCCTAGTGGTAAAGGATAAGTCTATGACTTTTAATGGTTCTTAAGGATATCAAAGAGATGGAGTTCTCAAATAGACCAAGTATGGCAAGGTACTTGACTAAGAATCACCTATGTAAGTGCGAAGTGTGGTCGCTTCATAAAACGCACTTATGAATCCAAAGTGGTGTCCAAGACCGCAATGGACACAAAACGTAAGAACGGATGAGGTTGAGGTGTTTAAGCGTTAACACCATTGTCTCGGTGCACGCCGTGGCGGATTAGTTCAAAGCATCGCGCTACTAAGCCGCATGTGTATCCGATGGTGTCGACTATGGATGGTTAAAAGACAACAACTACCTATCCTTATGCTTATATACCTCTCGAGGGTTGAGTTTGTGTCTGCATGCATATGCATTTAGCTATTTCCACTCATGTGGGGGATTGTAAAATCATGGATTAAATATGCCCGGTAAATGGATTTTGACCAAACAATAAATGTGACGAGACATTTAATTTTATGAAATTAAATGATATAGCGTCGATCTACATTTTACGTAGATAAATGTAGTATATTCACTTTCTCTAATCCGATTTCCGGTGAGTGAGAAATAGTGGATTAAAGTTGGGCATAATTAGCTTTTAATTAAAGCTTGAAGTTTGAGCTTAGGGAATAATTAACTAGTGTTAATTATCCCACATTGGAGAAGTGGCACATCTTTGGGTGGTCTTTGGGCTTGGGTCTGGACCATTACTAATCTTTTTAGACCACCGCCGAGTCAGCAATCCAAGTGGCTTGACACATCGTCAAGCGTGGCACAGTCACGGTTGCCACGTGAGAAATCCACACGCTCCACACGCGAAAGGCACACTCCTGCCACACGCATGTAACCGCCGACGGTTACGAATCTGCCATAATGAGCCTTCATGGCTTGGTTGACCCTGCATGGTGGCTTGGCCTATAAATAGGCTAGCCATTCCACTGCATTAGACACAACATTCACAAGCATAATAGCATAAGCTCTCTCCCCCTCTCTGCATTGTTTTTCTGTCGAAAGCTCTGCCCTCTTCCTCTTCCAGTTCGCCGGAGCCCGTTCCAACTGCGGTGTTGCAACGAACGAGACGTAGTCGTTTTATCTTTGGGGACGACACGCCAAAACCGAGAACACTACCGGGGCGTATCTCGTTTTGCGGAAAGAGGTCTTCCTCGACTCGGCTAAGTTCATCTTTACAGTTTCGAATTTCCACTGTAATTTTTCGTTTCTGTTTTATTTGTCTTCTCTCGGGTTGTATTACGCCCGGTTAGTGTTTTTTTTATAGCTATATCTCCAACAGTTTTATCAAAAGTAATTATATAAACATACTCTACCATGATCAATTCTTGGATACACCATTGTGTAGGCGAAGTTTGAGATGAAAACCATTATATAAGGTTGTAGTAAAAAATTGTGGCGAAAATGATCATATATTATAACTTGCAATCAAAAGTTATAATACAACAACAGTCAACCGTAGCTATATACTTATGTACGAAGGAGAATTCGACATGTTCAGAATCTCCTTCGAAATGGCTCGATCGTTTTGTTCCATGATGGCGATGACGAATTGTATTTGTCTAGTTCTTTTTCCTACACGGTTAACAAATAAGTATAAATTTATAGGACTGTTGTCAATATCAAACCAGTCTTAAACCTTAAAGACCGAACAACATCATTATAAGATAACTTGGAGTTCATTATAATGAGCTGATAACAAACTTATAGTGAACTTCAGATTTTAAAATTCTGCTAAATGATGTCATTGTTTTTAAATCTCGGAATTTCCTATAATAAACTACAAATAAAATTGTATTGAACTCGGCGTTATTTTATAATGATGTGATTGTCGTTTATCGTTTAAAACTAGTTTAGTATATAATACAACCCTATGTTTATAAACAAGATCTCCTAGTATGTAAGAGAGGAGATAGAAAAAGGTACTGACTTGCATCTTCTTCTTGATAAGCGATCAATAGATTTTTGTCTAGCCTCTTCCCTCTCTTTCAGCTTTGCCTGTTTTCAGCAAAAGATAAATTACAGATAACATCAATTACCCAAAATTTCCATCAAACATAAATTACAACAAAAGAAAAACCACACATCAATTTTCAACAAAATAAAACTAGAATTCAAAAAGAAAAAAACCCTAAACATCAAATTTGCTAAAATTCATTAGCAATTATATCCAATACACGGCACCAATAGTAATACGGCTAATTAAATTGAATCAAACTATGGTAAAAACACAAATAGAAAGAAAGTAGGAATAGAAAAGGGAAAGAGATAATCAGTTGAAGAGCATCATACACTGTAGATGCTATCGGAAGAGATGATGACGTAAGCAGCATGTAGTTATGACAACAGCAATATCAATGGAGTTCCGTTCCATAGTAATGGAGACATTTCTTTTCGGCACTGAGATTAAGAAAAAATTGTGTTAGGTGAGTTAAGTAAAAGAAGAATAAAGTGGAAAATGAAAAGGTAGAGAGATGAAGAGAGAAGGTAAGAGAGGTGTGGAGAAATGTGTTTACTTTTACTAAAAAGAGAAATAACTCTATTACTATGGAACGTACCAAAATGACAAAATGACCCTATTACTATGAAACGGCCCTATTACTATGAAACGGAGGGAGTAATATTTTACAGCGGTAACTCTTTATTCTTCTACTAATTCTGAGTTACCGTGCCTAGGTTTTTAATTCTTGAGACAAAACAATAGTAAGTGCGGTGTGATTTATAAGATATTATTACCATAAATATCAAAGTTGTTATCTCGAATTAATATTTATTTAATTAAATTTAGTCCAGATAGATATCAAAGTTATTCGAATCTTGAATTTGTATTTAATAATTAAATTCATTACTATTGTCTTAAGAAGACAAGTCAAGTAAGAATTTTTAATTGATAAAATAATAATAATGGTATATTCAACAATTTAAAATTATATTAATAATTGCTTAATATTTTATTTATTGAGAACAAAATAATAACCTTAATATAATTATTTTAATCATTATAATTGTGAAGCGTATATTTTAAACATGATAAAATAGGAAAATGATGAATACAAAAATTGATCTCAATACAAAATTCATACCAAATCCCGACCATGAGATTTGTCAATCTAATGGTCAGCAATTAAGTATCATTAAACAATTTTAGGTCATATGACTCATATTATAAAATTCGAGTTTGAGTTCATGTTAAGATCATTTGATTTTAGATCATCTTTACTATAATAACTTAAAAATAAACTAACGACCTAAATATCGAATAACGATTATTATAACGTAAATAATAAAAACACAAAATCAATATTCTCATTCCAATGTATAAATATCGAATAACGATTATTATCAAATCTAAACTGATCAAACAAAGAGAGATTTTAAAATACTACTTCTTGAAGTTAGAATCTACAGCAATGTAGACGAACACCTTGTTTTTCCTGCTTGGGCATGTAAACTGGACTCCCCATCCATTCCTCAATTTTCAATCTACATTATTCAATAAAATTAAATAAAACTAAACATATATACAAAATTCAAATACCAATTTTCATAATTTGTTGGTAAAAATTTTGGACTCACATTGGAAAGGAAAAAGATTCCGAGCTTGTATCTGAAATATTAGAATCACAATTCTCCAATTCATCTTTGCTCTCTTTCTCTTCTCCCTGTGAAGACAAATTAAACAAAAAAAAAACATTTCTAAATTAGCCTCATAAAAATATTTTACTCCAATCTTTTCATATTGTAACGGTAAATATTAAACTGTACCGTTACAATATGAGCATATGTTAAATTTTCATCTTCGTCGCAGTCGCCGCTGTTTACGAGATCAATTGCTCCATCTTCCCTGAAGAGGAAAACTAGGTAATCTTCTTCGTCGAGGACCATATTTTCGGGGCTTATTTTCGCAGGGCGGCGGCCGGTGAAGTCGAAAACTATGCTGCCGCTCGAGTTTTCCGGCGATATGCAATTGGATTTTTTTTCCTCTGTGTAAAGCAAACACAAAGTCGAAACAGTAAGCGATTGAATTCGATCATCTTATAGTGAAATTAAAAATTACCGAAGCGTAGACAGCGAGAGAAGAGGCATGAGGTGATGTTTCTCATTCCGCAGCCGATCAGTGTGGAGGCGGAGCTCATTCCTCCTTCGTCGCGGCGGTGGTGGAAAGTGGGGATTTGTATTTGATGGAGGGGAGCAGTTATGGTGTTTTTTTATCAGAAATGGAAATTGGAGTAAAAAACGTGGAGATTTACAATGAAACCGTCATTTATTGGGGAAGACACCATTTCAAATTTGGTTACAACATTCTAGAATTTAAGACCGATTTAAGGAACTTGTTTAATATCATGTCAAAGAATTTTGGATTAAATTAGCTACTGCTTTATCAATAAAGTATTTCTTTTTAGAATAAAGATAAATTAACAAAAATTGTATACACAAAATGCCCTTCAAATTTAAATAGGATACGATAAAATTAGTTTTAATTGATAGCATCATTAATTACATATTTTTGTGACTAATTTAACCCTATTAACAATTATAGGTGGACAATTATACAATTACAAATTTTCTTATTTATTTATATTGTTTAAAATGTGCAATTGATTTTCTACATGAATATTCACAGTTTTTTAAAAAAGATTCACAATAAAATTTTAGATATAACAATCATTTATGGTATATTAACAGAAATTTTTTTATTCATTTTATTTAAACTATCACATTGATATGAAGATAAATAAATTGTTCCTTTTTCTACAAAGTAAAAATTGGGCAAATACTCTTTTATGTGAAAATTTTCTCATATTATGCCATATATATATGGATGTATTCATTTCCTTTTTCTAATTATTGTTCTTTTTCCTTCTAAATCCTAGCCCTACGATTTTGATGATCTTATGGACGAAAATTAAGCAGATTATGATTATTCAAATTATTAAAATAATAGGAAAAGGTTAATTTTGGTATAGGAATAATTTTCAGTTATGGTATCTTCCATGATCTCCTCCATCAATCTTTTTCCAAAATCCGTTGAAACTTTTCTGCATATTCTTCAAAGATTACACGCCAATATTAATGTCTTTATCCCACAATGATCATCATTTTTTACAGTTTATACGTCTACACTATTATTTTTCTTGTCCCATAACCATTTATTGAGAGATATAGCAGTCAGTAGTTGTACACGACAATCTTATTCTCTCTCTCCTACGGTGATCATCGCCTTCTACAGTTTATGGTAAGTTGCTTGATTTTCTCCCTCAAAAGATCTCAGCGGTTTTTCTACTGGAATTAATCGAATCTTTCTTCCCTCTCCAAAACTTTAATTCTCTCTTCTCCGTTGAAAACATTCTCTGTTGAAGACATTAGAAAGAAAATTCTTACGATTTTTTTTTCTCGTAAAAAAGCGTTGTTCTTGTAGCATTCGTGTTTTGTTTTCATTTTTATTTGTTCCTGTATTGATTACTAAAAAAACGTTGTTCCTGTATTGTTTATTCAACAATGGAAATCGTCGTGGATCGTCTGATTGTCGTCGAGCGATAAAACGATGTCGTTTGATTTTTTGCCGGCGGAGAGGTTGGTGAAACGGAGTCCTCGAGCGACGGGAGGGAGGTGAGGTAGAGAACGCAGCGGTAGAAGAGGTTGCGCTGGTGAGTTTAATGGTTCAACTCGGGGACTTTGAAGTGCTGGTGAACGTGAACTCGGTCGTCGATCCACATAATGTACACATAATGTACATATTGTATAGTATAATGCGTAGTTTAGTTTCTGTAATGCATTATTTGTGATATGTAATGAACATTTATACTAACGCGTTTAATTTAAGTTGTGTCGTGTTTCGATGTTTGGCGCACGGTTCTTGTTTTCCCTAAGGGTTTAACAAGCCTAGGGGCTAGGGTGTAGTATGTTCTAAGTCTAAAAAATGTTGTCCAAATACACGAGCTGCAGTAATTCGTCTGGGGTTGCACATAATGTATATTTTGTATAGTATAATGCGTAGTTTAGATTCTATAAGCATTATTTGTGATATGTAATGAACTTTTATCCTGGCCAGTTTAATTTAAGTTGTGCAGTGTGTCGTTTTTTTTTCCTCAAACACCATCACGGCGGGGGGTTACGGCTGACCCCCAACCTGTCTATATCAAAAATCATCAAAAGATCATACATCAACCAAGCCCAAAAGTGACTCGGTCCACACGAGAGATACAAATCACAAGAGCTAACAAAGCTACTATGGTATCCCCACAGACCGGGTACTAACCATCTAACTAACGAGAAAACAAACATACCAAAGCTACACATCAAAATAATAACAAGGATGATGGCCAAATCCAAAGGAAAACAAAAAACCATAAATCAAAACCATGAACCATGTGAAGTAGTCATCCATGTGCCGTGCGTCGTTGTTTGGCGAACGTTTCTTGTTTTCCCTAAGGGTTTGACAAGCCTAGGGGCTAGGGTGTAGTATGTTCTAAGTCTAAAAAACGTTGTCCAAATACACGAGCTGGAGTAATTCGTCTAGGGTTGCACATGCATAACACGTAGGTATTTTTTAAAACAGATATACATAATGTACATATTGTGTAGTGTAATGCGTAGTTTAGTTTCATTAATGCATTATTTGTGGTATGTAATGAACATTTATCCGTACCCGTTTAATTTAGGTTGTGCCGTGTTTCGATGTTTTACGCACGTTTCTTGTTTTCCCTAAGGGTTTAACAAGCCTAGGGGCTAGGGTGTAGTATGTTCTAAGTCTAAAAAAGTTGTCCAAATACACGAGCTGCAGTAATTCATCTCGGGTTGCACATGCATAGCGCATAGGTATTTTTTAAAACAGACATACATAATGTACATTTTGGTATAGTATAATGCGTAGTTTAGTTTCTGTATATGCATTATTTGTAATATGGAATGAATATTTATCCTGACCCGTTTAATTTAAGTTGTGTCGTGTTTCGAAGTTTGGCGCACGTTTCTTGTTTTCCCTAAGGGTTTAACAAGCCTCGGGGCTAGGGTCTAGTATGTACAACAGCAACCACGTGATGCATAAAACAAGATAAATAATGCATTCAAATAACCAAATAATGTACAGAACCACTCAATTAATGAACATACAAATATTGCATTCATTCTTAGACTCATGTACAACAGCAATCTAATGAGGCATAAAACATGATAAATAATGCATAGAAATAGCTAAATAATGTACAAATATTGCATTCACTCATAGACTCATGTACAAGTTCCGTGACGGCTTCCTTCTGCCGTGGAGTTAAACTCTTTATACAATTCAGAAACTCGGTAGGGGTTCGTCGACAATACAGATGGTCGACGTTCCTACCCCTTGGTTTCCTATCCTCCGTCTCTTCCGGAGCTGTACTAGTCCCGGCCTCTGATAATCGCTCTCGGAATTTCTGGGCAATTCCTACTGGCAGTATATCATCGACCGCCTCATCGATGTCCAATCTTAGCTGCTTTGATGCCGTACAACATACAGAATAATAACATACAATTAGTTACATAATGTACAAACTGAATAAAATAATGTGAACAGTTATACTGCATTCACTTATACACTCTTGTACAGAAGCATCAAAATAATGCCTGAAAACTGATACATAATGCATTTTAATAATCAAATAATGTTCAGAATAAATCAACAAATGCACCATGAATATTGCAATCACCCATTGTCCCATGTCCAACAACAGTCACATAAAGCATAAACCATGATAAATAATGCACTAAAATAACTAAATAATGTACAGATCCGGTCAAGTAATGAACATACAAATATTCCATTCCCTCTTTGACCCATGTACAACAGCAGTCACGTGATGCATAAAACAGGATAAATAATGCATTCAAATAGCCAAATAATGAACAGAATCACTCAAGTAATGAACATATAAAAATATTACATTCACTCTTAGACTCATGTACAACAACAGTCAAATGATGCATAAAACATGATAAATAATACATAGAAATAGCTACATAATGTACAGATTCAGGCTACTTATGAACATAAAAATATTCCATTCACTCTTTAACTCATGTACAACAGCAGACACTTGATGCATGAAACAGGTATATAATGCATAGAAATAGTTAAATAATGCACAACATCAACCTAATAATGCATAACATTAATCCAGTAATGTACATTTAGAAAATAAACATTCAGCCTTCACTCATACTACAATAATGTACTACAATGCAACAATACAACAGAAATAATGGACTCAGATTGCAAGAACAATACCTCAATCATCAAACAATAGTCACTTGATGTTATATACAGATACTATCAATTAATAAACATAAAACTTGAATTCACTATTTTACCAATGTGCAACAGCAGTCACTTGATGTTTCTACCAGTGAACATAATGCATTCATATAGGCAAATAATGCAGAGATTATATCAGGTAATGAACAAACAAATATTGCATGTACTCTTTGACAATATAAAACAACAGTGACATGATGCATAATATAGGATATGTAATGCATAAAAATAGTGACATAATGTGCAGATTCATTCAAGTAATGAACATAAAACTATTGCATTTACTATTTTTCCAATGTCCAACGGCAGTTACATGAAGGTTGTACCCGTGAGTATAATGCATTCATATAGGCATATAATGCAGAAAAATGTCAGAACAAACAATAAAACCCAGTCGGATACCACAATCCATGCATTTATACCAAAAACAATAAAACCCCGTCTGAATTTCATGGGTCGCGACAATTATCGATGTTCCAATTTATAGTTTTCGTGCCTACAAAATCATTAAAGCGAAGTCACGTACATTGTTTCCGGTTGCGGTTCGGTGTTAGCAACGGTGGAGGGTGGGTGCCATAATCTTGGACGATTGCTGTCGATTATTTCGCTGACTACCGAGCGGCGAACGGGATCTAGGGTTTAGAGAGTGGAGAGAGTGGAGAGTGGTTTTACAGCGTTTAATCTTTGAACTTATTGTTCCGCACTGTTATTTCTGACCAAACACTGCAAGTTATATCCATTCGTGTATTTTGCAAGTTAACTCCATTGCATCAAACACCAAGCATATCATTATATGTTTTCTCATAGCTTGTAACGTATCATTATATTAAATCTAAAACTATCATTATTAAATAAAAGTATCATTTTATCATTTGAAACTATCATTGTAACCCTTTAAAGTATCATTATTAAACAAAAGTATCATTTTATCATTTGAAACTATCATTGTAACCCTTTAAAGTATCATTTTATGATGTAAAAGTATCATTTTATCATCCAAAAATCTAAAACTATCATTATTAAACAAAAGTATCATTTTATCATTTGAAACTATCATTGTATCCCGTCAAAGTATCATTTTATGATGCAAAAGTATCATTTTATCATCCAAAAATCTAAAACTATCATTATTAAACAAAAGTATCATTTTATCATTTGAAACTATCATTGTATCCCGTCAAAGTATCATTTTATGATGCAAAAGTATCATTTTATCATCCAAAAATCTAAAACTATCATTATTAAACAAAAGTATCATTTTATCATTTGAAACTATCATTGTATCCCGTCAAAGTATCATTTTATCATCCAAAAATCTAAAACTATCATTATTAAACAAAAGTATCATTTTATCCATATGAGTATCTAATAGGCTGGTAGAAATAAATAAACTTAAGAATTATAATAGTAGTATATTATTCTTCTTTCAAATAATGGACATTATTTTTGATATCCAGTGAGTAGATGCGGATATTAATAACCATTAAAAACATATAAAATCTGATTTTATAAAATTTTGGTAAGAGAGTATATTTATTAAATGAAAATAGAAAGAGGGCAAAAAGATTTAATTACAAACCATAATTGTAGCTCTTTTATTCACACCTAATTAAAATTCAGCACCTCAGAGTAGCTTGGTAAATTATTGCAAATCCTCAAACAATATAATAGATATTTACAATTGAAAACAGTAAATAATGTCCATTATTTACACCAAGTTCATCAGCAAGTTCCCGAGCCTCTGGTGTTACTTTAACATCAAAAGCCAGTATAGTCCCATATTCCTTCTTCTTCTCAAGCATGACACTCGCCTTCATCACATCCGTTTTTGTGAACTGGGCCAATACTTATAGCACCGACAGGTATGTTAACTGCCGGAGTTTTCAAAAACTCCGGCAGTGATGGGATGTCGGCAACGGCGCTGAAGCCGCCGTGAATTTGGCTGAGGCGAAGGCGGCAGCGATGAGGAGGAGAACTGGCAGCGGAGACCGACGGCGCTGGACAACGGGGACGGCTAGCTGCGAAATCAAAGACGACGGAGAGAGGAGGAAGAAGAAGAAGAGAGGGATTTGGAGTGCTTTGAATCGCTCTCTGCGTTGGTTAGGCTGTAGTCGAAATGACAATTTTGCCCTTATATAACCGAAATATGATAGTTTTATTTGATAAAATGATAGTTTTGTTAGATTAAATCTAGACCACATATTTTAAAAATGTGTGGTGGAGATTTAGTTATAGGATTATCACACAAATTGGGATTATCATTATAATGCATCCCTATATATATATATATATATATATATATATATATTTAAAACTATTGCTTTTTTATTTTTAGTTTCTAACTTTTAATTTCACAAGTATTATATAAATTTTGGTAGATATTTCAAAAGAGAAAAAAAATCGTTTGCAAAAAAAATTTATTTCTTTAATTTATTTCTTTATGATAATATTTTGTTTGTCTTTTATATAAATTATTTCAAATCATAAGCTTCAAATTATACCAAATCACAAATATTAAAATAGTTGAATAAAACGAAGTAAAATACAATGTACACACGAGATCCAAATTTAAAGAATATAAAAATTAGTTTTTCGAATAAAATGTTAATTTAAATGAATTTATGCACAAATAAGTTTATGAAGGGTAGTGTCGAAAAATATAATATACTAGCAAAACTAATCTTCATATAATTATATTATATCCATTTTTACTATTTTTTTATTTGTTACTTTTCTTTTAACTTATTTTTCATATTTTTTTGTTAAAACTATAGAAGCATGTGTAAATATTTGTTTAAATTTCTGAAAATAAAATATTTTTATTTGAATTTTTTTAAGTACAATATTTTTTTTGTATTTAGTTGAAAATTGAAGTATTATAATTCATCCCTTAATTAACATGAGGGATTACATTGTAAAATTAAAGTACAATTGAAATTGGTAAGTTCCTTATTCATTGCAAATGACAGAAAATGACAAATATACCCCAATATTGTATATACAATTTTTGTTAATTTATCATTACTCTTCTTTTTATCATGAAATGTTGAAACAAAAACTCTCTCCGTCTCAACTAAGATGACTGTTTCTGTGACGCCCCGGAATTTCGTTCTTCCTTTCAAGATAAACCGGATTTATTAGCTTGATTAATTCTAGATTAGAAAGCATGTTGAAACAAAAACTCTCTCCGTCTCAACTAAGATGACTGTTTCTGTGACGCCCCGGAATTTCGTTTCTTCCTTTCAAGATAAACCGGATTTATTAGCTTGATTAATTCTAGATTAGAAAGCGTAGAATTTCGTTGTAATGTTCCGACCTTGAAATAGATTTAAGTATTTATGTTGAGGGAAATAAGTTGCAAAGAAATGCCATGCTTTCATTAGAGAAGTAAAGAATTGGAAATGAAATTACATGAATAATGAGTATTTATTTTTTTAAAAGGATTAAGGAAGACAGAAGTTAAAACGCAAGTAGAATAATAATTCCGTAATCCGGAAAAAGTTGCACCTATTTTGTATCATTTTGGCGGCATGGCCGAGCGGTAAGGCGGGTGGACTGCAAATCCTTTTTCCCCAGTTCAAATCCGAGTGTCGCTTAAATCACCAAAAAACTCGAAATCATAATCGATTTATTGGATTGGTTTCTCAATAGTGTTCGGTAGAACCCATTTTTGACTCTGCGACATTAATTCCACTATTATTAATGCTTTCATTAGAGAAGTAAAAAATTGGAAATGAAATTACATGAATAATGGAGCTACTAATAGTACATGGTTACATATGTGAAAGAGACAACACAAATCTTGAAGACAAGCAAATTAGTATAGAAGCCAAGGAGATACAAGAGGATGCTCTTTTCCTCCTTCCCCATCTCCTTCCCCCTCGATTGTCGACCCACAAAACTCCAAGTGTGGCCAGGCCATGTACCTACAAATGAAACACCAAAAGGGGTGTGAGAAGTAGACTTCACAAGACGCAAGTTGAGAGATCTCTCCTAAATAGCAAGTATGCAAATCTAGGTGAATCATCATCAATCTCCCAAGAAAGAATGAGAACAAGATGGAGCAAGGAAACAAGCTCATCACTAATGCCTTTTAGAGGCAACAATACATTCTCCTACCCATCAAACGAGGCTAAGATGACAGCCAAGAGAGGCAGCCCCAAAGCTTACACAAATTTAGTATGATCTACATAATCATGGAACTCAAAAGGGGGCTAAGCTCATAGCCGAAAATGGGAACACCAATGCCCCAAAACCTGCCACAAGAGGCCAAGGAGTGGCCTATAAATACAGCCATCACCCCTTTCCTCCCCACACCCATTCGGCCCCAAGGTTCCCGGGCATGAAGAACGACAGAGGGAGGAACGGGCGACGCAATGCAGTGGCAGCGAAGAGGGCAGTCACAAACCGAGAGTGTTCACCAAGTGAGGTAATTCCCTCAACACACATCACTCTCTTGCATCATGTTAGAACGACAGATAGCCAAACATAGAAGCTCAAATAGGATAGCCAACACAACAATAAGCAAGCACCACGTTAGGCAACTCGAGAGTAGCCAAGAACAAGAGCTTAGAATTAGCCAAGCAACAATAGCTAAAACAATTGAACAAGTTCTCTGCCAAAAATCACAGCTTTAGGACGACATAGTCAATCTCCAACACTACTGGGTTTGAGCCAAGAATTCACAATCAAATAGCAAACTCTTCCAGTAAAAAAAATTAATACCCAAGTTCGACGGCAATAATCAATCGAGAACTCCAGATCCACGGAATAAATAAAAAGGGGAAAGGGTGACTTAGCTTGAGCGACGGGCTGCCGACGACGGACGGCGGAGGGCGACGGAGCCAGCGGCTCGCAAGGAGGCGGCGAGGACGGCGGCGCTGCAAACCCGTTGGTGCCGCTGCCTTCCAGAGAGCTCGGGGACCGACGAGCTGTCATCGGTGATCTCACCGAGAGAGAGAGCAAGAGCGCTCGATGGGGGGGGGGGGGGACGCTAGGCGGAGCTCCGGCGACCCAACGGAACGACGATTTCGCCGCCGGGGAAAACGGGGGAGGCAGTGGAGGTGCTGATGCCCTCCTTCGACAAAGGCTTTCTGCGTTTTTTTTTGGAAAATTGGAGCTAAATTGGAGGAAGAGGAGAATAGCCGGAGCCAGCAGAGCTCGGCGGAGCCGGTCGACTGCGCCGCCGGAGGAAATGAACGGAGGAAGAGGAAGGGCTTTGGCGGAGGAGGAAAACCGCCGCTGTTCTAGTTCAACTTGGAGAAATCCTAAATTGGAAATGGGAGTGGTTGGACCAAATAAATTAAACAAGACCTGGGCCTTAGTAATTAAAAAAAACGTAAATGAGCTGAAATTAAAGAATGGGGCTGGTACCCATTTTGATTATGTAATGATTTTGGGCCAAGAATTTGCATTTTTGAACTTGGAAATTTTTATGTTGAGATGGAATTAATTTAAAGGTTTGAGTTGAAGCTCAATTAATTAATTCCCGAATAATTTACTAAGTTTCCGATGATGGAAAATGTTAAAGATGGAGATGCGAAGGGCCGACCGGCGTCGCCCCACGACGCCATGGGCGGCCTTAAGGAAAATTTTAAGAAAAGATTTAAGAAAGAGATTTTCCAAGAATCCATATTTAATTAAATAAGTGACCAATTAATTTTTAAGAGAAAATAGAATTTCTCCAAAAGGAGTAAGGAGAATAATTAAATACTGCAGAGCAGTGAAGCCGAGTTAGGATTAGGAACAATCCTATAAGCCGAGACTAAGAGATATGTGCTATCCTATAAGATGCATTCATTCTTTTATCAGGAAAAATAGTTCAAATACTAATTAGCGTGCTACGCTATTTTAAAGGATAAATTATTCAAGGGCAAGTGAGGCCAGACGAGAGTTATTATTTGGAGATAAGCGTATCAGGTGGGCTTTTTTTTAATATCCGGCACATTAGTGTGGATATAAATCAAATACTTTGAAGTTATGAAATATCATTTTTTTTTTCTCAAAATGGAGTTGTGATTATTTTAAAGTTGTTGTCATGCCATAAAATGTTTATTTTCGAGGCCTATCTGTTGGATTGTATGTTTGTGGGTTTTGGCTACGCCAAAACGTTACGATTTGGAATAGAGCGCACGAGAGCCGAGAGCCATCCTAGAGAGGTTGGCAGGTGAGGGTGTCCGCGGAAGGTGGCCACCTTCCTGGCACGATGGAACGATGAATGATGGAACGATGAATGATGAAGCCTATCTGTTGGACTGTATGTTTGTTGGTTTTGGCTACGCCAAAACGTTATGATTTGAAATAGAGCGCGCGAGAGCCGTGAGCCATCCTAGAGAGGTTGGCCGGCGAGGGTGTCCGCGGAAGGTGGCCACCTTCCCGGCACGATGAATGATGAACGATGAACGATGGAATGATGAATGATGAACGATGGAATGATGAATGATGAATGATGAAAGAACTTAGTATGCGCAGATGAACTTTTAGCTCACAAAAGAATTTATTAAGCTCGGGCCTTTTAAGAAAAACCCTCGTGTGTTACTGTTGATGGCTTGACAACTACTCCCTCTGTCCCATTAGAAATGCAACGTTTTCCTTTTTGGAACGTCCCACTAAAAATGCAACATTTCCTTAAAAGGAAAAAATCAGGGAATTTTAATTACTAATTAAGGCTCACTAATTAAGTTCATTAAGCATTAAAAAATAAAAAACCCTAGCAGACCCTACCCTACCTACTCTACAATCACTTTCCGTCTACCCTCATTTCTCCCAGACGATGGCTTAATTTCTCCGCCGCCAAGCCTCCGACGACCCTGCGCCGCCAGGCCTCCGACGATGACAAAGCTTCCCGCTTTCCCATGCGACTCCGAAGACGGGAACGCTTCACGATGTATGATTCACCTTTCTCGCCGCTTGATTTCCCCGTTCGCCTCCAGGATTTCAGTCATCGATCGTCTTCCACAGGTCAGTCCTAATTTGCTCTTAATTTCTCTGTTAACTTAAATTTCTGAATTAATGCTTGATTTTCGTGATGCACCTCTGTTTTCTGGATGCGTCTCTTATTGATCTGTGTTTGTAATTCTGTGTTTTGTTTACATTTTTATTGAGCAATTGAGAATGGTGATCGAAATTACTTTGGTGAAATTGATTTGATTATGCCTTGAAATTTTAGTGAGGATTCGAAATAGGCAGATGTATATTGGTTTCTATGTTTGATGTTTCTTCTCGTCAATGCTTATTCCCAATTGAAAATATAACATGTTTGGTAGACGAAATGCAAAATTAGAATTCAGTAAAAACCTAAACATGAAATTTTGGTACTTTTTTTAGTTCTTTAACTTTATAATCTCTTGTCTCTCATTTTCTAATTCATTCAGAAATTGTTACTTCTTTACAGATCACATCTGATTGCAATCTTTTGGTTTATTAAAAACAAGATTAGTATGTACTCTTATCAGAGAAATTGTATTTATGCTGATTTTTGCATTAAGACAAAGCAATAAAGAGATTCCAAGTAAGAAACATAGTTGAACAAGCAAATGGTAGGAATATCCAGGAAGCGTCCATTAAGTTGCTTACAAAAAATGTGCATAATGTCATGTGTAGCTTACAAAAATATGCATAATGTTATGTGTGACTTACAAATATATGCATAATGTCATGTGTGACTTACAAAAATATGCATAATGACATGTGAGACTTACAAAAAATGTGCACACTGCCACACACCCTTCAGTTCTAGCTTCTTATGTATTGTCACCCTGAGTCATACCCAGAGCATGCATTATCCTTCCAATTCCCTCACAGTAGTCCATCTCACGTAGGTGTGAAATGCATTGTATTGCCAACTCAGAAGGGACTACCAGGTTTTGCGGTAGTTCATGTCTTCTTATCAGTGCTTCTTTCCCCAAATGTGGTAGCTTGTACCTGTTATGTCCTTTGTTCTTCATTATCTCTATAAAACAACCCTGCAAACTTAAGAATACATTGTTTAGTGTTGTGGGGCTTAACTCTTCAAATGATTTCTCAACAGCCTTAACTAGATCATCCACTGTCTTGCATGCAGTCTGCACTTGAAGTGATTGTATGGATCGGAACCACCCTAAATCATTGACATTGGTATCTGGGGAATTAGGGGGTTGCTGGACCATTCTGATGTTGAAACCAAATTGTGATGCAGCTGCCCTGAATTCTAGATCTGTATCCATGATATGTGGTCTTGCATTGTCCTGTTGTATAAAAATGTCTTTGGATGCATCTTTTGGCCATTTAGATATAATGGCTGGAATTATCTACATGCATATAGTAAATGCATTCAGCAAATGCATATTCAAATAATCAAGCATACATAACATAACCTATCATCCCCCATTTTATTACCCTATTAATCATGCAGTCCTTGATCACATTTTTGTTGATGCTTTGAATAGCTTTAGTTTCTATTGTGCCCGCATCTCTATTCTTGCTCTTTCTTTGTGCTGGTACTTGAACAGTGAAGGGAAATATTCCAATTTTCCCATCAAACAATACATCACCATTATCTGCGAATAAAGGTCTTGCCACAGCACACATAAACATAATTTTTTGTATGAAATTCTTGTTTTGACAACTCCTATGTGGCTCATCTTCTTCAGGTGCTAAATAAAATCTGCGTGATGCTTGGGACATGTAAAACCACTTCTCATCAATGTGTATAGTGTTACTCATATTCCTAAACTTGATTTGGTTGCATACCCTGTCTAGTTCTAAGGCATCTAATGTGAATCTTAACCTTAGAAGCTTATTCGGGGCTGTTAAATTTGGCCTAATTGTTGATATGTGTGCTCTGATCAGTCCGGCATCAACCCATCTCCCTACAGTTGTCTTAGTACATTGCAAACCCACTGCCAATGATCTGATTGACCCTCTTTTTGTGTAGTGTAGAGAAGAAAGCAAAGCTAAATCAAGAGTAACACGTTTGCACCTTGATCCTTTTTGTTATTTTGCCGCTGACTGAGTTAATTGTTTCCCCTTGTTCTTGTTGCTTCTTCGCAGCTTGCCAATATCGATATATTGATGTTCGAGAAATGTTGAATTTTTCTTCAGCGGCCTTGAACATGCCCCTCTTTGGTTTGCCATTGACATCCACCAATTTTTTCTCTCTCTTACTTTTCTTTCTCCTTTAAAACATCCACCTACTTTTTCCCTCTTTAATCATTCAAACTTTTCTCTTTCTTACTTTTCTCTCTCCTTTAATCACTCACCTACTTTATTCATCTCCACTTAAATTCACTAAACCATCTTGCATAAAATCTTGTGCCCAAAAGGAAACGTTGCATATTTATCGGGACGGAGGGAGTATATAATGTATGTTTTGTTTTCGGCACGTGTCCACTGAGTACTCCTGTACTCAGCCCTGCATGTATTTATAAATGTGCAGGTTGAACGTCAAGAGGAAGGAATATTGATCGGAGTCGATGTTATTAAGTAATCAAGTGGATTTCTCGACGATTCGTGTCTTCATACATGAAGTCGTTTAGTAAGGACTTATTCCGTTGTGCTTTTGTTAAAGTGAGAATTTCAAGTCCCACCATCGAACTCCGATTTAGTTGATGAAATGGTTATTTTATTTTGAGACCATCTAATTGAATACTTTGCTTCTATCTTATGGTATTAATCGATTTGGCCTTTTCGGCAAGTTTCTTGAGTTCTACCATCTTTTCTTTCCCTGCTTCGTTAATCCCTCTTATTAGTCATGTTAGGTTTAGTATACTGAAAAGCATGTTTCGAGCGAGTTCGCACGAATAGAATCTTGCTTGTGTACGAAAAAACTCTACAATTCACTTTTGACCCGATTCAGTATCATTCGAGCAGTTTGCACAAATAGAATCAGTATATTATTACATTGTGTTTGTTTGTGCGTTTATAAGATGTTTTATAAACATTTAAATGCATAAGAAGTAAACAAAGCCTAAGTCTTTTGCTTAGTAGACTGGTTGTGGGCGTCGTCCACTTTAAGGTAACTACAGTCAGTTCTATGCAATGCTTTGCAAAAGAAAAAGATGAATTTCACAACCTAGATAGGCTTTGGCTACCTATCGTGAAAGGTTGCAATGTCAGTCCGATTATTTCTAAGCCTTATTGAAATAAGATGACGTTGGTGTGGTATATCACTGAATGGATCTAACAACAAGACGAGTCTTTATGCTATCTACTGAAAGACGAGGTCTTGATAATTAATTTCTTAATCTACATACGTTAGCATTGAGCATACGACATTGAGTATCTACTACTTTGACTTACCAAAGGTGCGGGTTTTTCGTCACCCAACGATCCAGATATATTGGGTAGTGGTTATCATTATCTAGTGGTGCTAGGATTGCTATTATGTTGAATCGTGCAGGAGGTGAGTCTCGTTTGATAATGTCCTCAAGAGGAGCTTGAACAAGTTTTATTACTCGGAAACTGGCCAGTTGGAGTTTTATTACTCTATGAATAATAAATAAGTGTTTCTTGCTAAGTCTACTCTTGAAATTAATAAGATGTTAATTAATTAAGTCCATAGCAGACTTTAATTAATTAATGGGCATTTATATCTTAAGCGCGGGAAATAAATAATAAACAAAATGGAAACCCGGAATACTTATAATTTCGGATTTGGATGGGGAGTTCAATATTACTTCTATAGTGCCTGCTCGTAATATTCCAATATAAGCTTGTATTAAATTGTGGGTTCAATTTAATTAGTAAAAAGCTAATTGGGGGAGCCCATATCCAAAACCTTCCATAGATCCTTGACTGGGCCCAATATGAACTATTATAAATAGGAGAATAAAAGAGACAGAAAATCAATTTTTGAGAGTGAAATTTCGTTCCCCTCCTCTCTACAGTAGGGGACGAAAATTTCAATGGAATTTCTCCTCCGTGAGATTTTCAGCTCCTCCTCCGTGAGAAAGTTCTGTCTTCTTTATTCGAGTCCTAGTGTTTCGATAAGATCAGCCCACCCTGATGTTGGAATACAGTTCGGGACACCAGTCAGAAGATCTGTGGTCTAGTATTGAAGATCATCGTGGAGAAGGCGCAAGCAATCGACGATTCTTTGGAGAATCAACGAGGTAAATTGGCTAACTCCGTAGAATTCATGTTTAGGATTTATATTCTATGAGCATGAATTATTTGCGTTCTAGCATGCAATTCTGTGTTAACATATGAATAGATTAATTCCATAATCGGTCAAATAGATCCTACGTCTGATTTATATGTTTGTACAAGTCTTCCGCTGTGCAAGGGGCTCCAAAACCCCAACAAGTCGCGGATTACCCGTTTTTCGCTATCTTTAGCAAAATGCGGTCGTGACAGTTTCTTTGCAATTAATACACTTAACTATTTTTTTCTCTTTATTTAATGCTTACCTCAATTCATTCTCTCCCCAATTAAACACATTAGCCAACAATTCCTAAAATCCTGTGTTGACTAAGAAATGTATCATCGTGAAGTTTTGTAGTTGAAGATGCATAGAATATTTATCAAAATAATATTATTAAATTTTGACGTCTCATTACTACATTTGTGACAATGTCGTCTCTTTTTTATGTCGATGCTAGTTATAATTACACATGCACAAATTGAACCGGCCCGACAGTTAACCGTCGGTTCGGGCCCGCCGGTTCATGAATCTGAACCGGCGGTTTGAACCGTCCGGCAGGTTCGCGGTTCAGGCGGGCCGGTTCTGGGTCGAGGGATTATTGAACCGTGAACCGGCGGTTCAACGGTTCCAACGACGGTTCCGGCTAGGGGCGTAGGGTTGCAGGCTAGGGTTGCGGTTTAAACCGACGGTTTCTGACGAAAATCGCCGGTTTGAACCGCCGGTTTCCGGCGGTTCCGGTGACTTTTCAAGTGGCAGGTCATCGGGTGCAGGTCGTAGGCCTGAAAACCGGTCAGAAACCACCGGTTTTCGGTCAGAAACCGGCAGTTTCCGTCAGAAAACCGTGGACTGAACCGCCGGTTTATGGTTGAACCGCCGGTTGAGGCGGTAAACCGCCGGTTTCGGCCGAATTTAAAATTTCAATTTTTTTTATTTCTTCTAATTTTACTCCTATAAATACCCCACGTCCCACTCATTTTTACTCACCTCATTCTTGTGTTAACAAGGATTTCATTCTCAATCCCTATTTCTCTATTCTCTCCTCGTTCTCTCTAATTGCTCAAGCTGTTTACTAGCTACTACTTACTACTATATTTGTTGTTGTGCTCGTAATTTACCATTTATTCCATACTCCATATTCAATCCATACTACTTTCATTTATCACTATGTCTTCTTCTCGTGATGGAGCGGGACGTGGTGATCGGAGCAAGGGAATTGCCCAAGATCAGAGTACTACGTCATCCCTTAGAATCAAGGCGACCTAGTCGTCGAGAAGTTAGGGAAGAGGTTTCCCGAGTGGCGGCTGAACGTATGCAAGTAAGTAATGAAAAATTATTTTTACAATTCATAATTTCATAAGATTGAGTTTTAAAATTTTTTTTGTGTTCCTAATTAAACTTCAACTTATATTATATTTATAGATAGAAGAAGATCATAGGATGGCCATGCTACTCGCTGAAATGCATCAAGGTGGGGGCGGGGCGGTGGTTCCCAACAAAATGACGAGTACGACGTGTCTATATCGTCGGACTCGGACAACAACGATGATAGATCTCATTCTCGTATTCCGTCTAGCCTCGGCGGAAATGAGGAGATGCCTCTCCCCCTCCACCCACTAACAAGACAAAAGTTTTGAAATCTGATATTTTTATCAAACACTACAAGAAGGTCCCGGTGGTGATTCCAAGTCCTCATGATCCGCACTCTCAAGAAGAGACATCGGCGTTACATGCGTATTGCAACTATTGTGATAAAGTCTACAAATTCTCGAGTGGTGGGGGATACGGCACCCTCCGTCGCCATTTGGTGACAAAGCATCCGGTAGAATGCGGCACTACCTCTACCCAAACTCAACTAAACTTCCAACCTAGTGGCTCGGGTTCGTCAGGTACGCCTCTTTTTAAATATGATAAATTTTTTTTTTGATGTTATGACTAGATGGGCTGCAATGAAGCATTTTCCTTTTAACGTTTATGAAGACAAAAAATTTGAGGTTACTATGCAAAGTGGTTTAATAGCTACTAAAATAATAGGGCGAATGACCATTCAACGATCTACCGTTAGGCAATGTTTAGAGAAAAATGTTGAATTATCATGTTATTTAGATAACTTGAGCCACAAAGTGAACATTTGCTTAGATGTGTGAACTGATTGTTTTAACCGGCATTCATACATGGGCATTACGGTTCACTTTGTGGACAATAGTTGGACTTTAAACAAGCGTTTAATAGGTTTTAGAGAATTTGAAACTCCACACACTGGACCCGAAATTGCTTCTTTGATTATTCAAGTTTTGAATGAGTTTCAATTTTGTAACAAGATATTTTCTATTGGTTTTGATAATGCAACTGCTAACACCGCAAGTATTAGCGATTTGATTGCGGCTTGTGCTCCGGTAATTGGAGGTAAGTATTTTCATCAAAGATGCATATGTCATATTTTAAATTTATGTGTACAAGATGCGCTTGAATTATGGCAAAAGCATGTTAGTCGTATTAGAACTGCAGTTAGATTAATCCATCAAAAGCCGGCTATTGGCAAAGCATGGAAGAAATATTGCCATCAAAAGAATGTTAGATATACGAATTTTACTATGGATGTCTCATAGATGGAATTCGACATATGATTGTCTGAATTCTACTTTGACGCATAAAGATTCTTTATGTGATTTTTATAGAACCTATCCCGTCATGATTTATATCTTTCGCATAGTTGTTGGGAACATAGGGTGGCTTTATTTAAAATTTTCAAATATTTCAAAAATGCTACTGTTGAATTATCGGGAGTTTATTACTGCACGGTTGTTCGTGTTTTAGAGCATTGCATGTATATATCACTTGGTTTTAAAACTGGAATGAAAAATGCTTCCTCTTCACCTGAATTAATGTGTGTTTTATATTATATGATTGAAAAATGACTTAAGTATTTCAGTGAGATTCCAACCGTATTTTTGATTGCAAAGGTATTGGATCCAAAATGGAAATTAACCGGTACCTCTAGGATTTTAGATTTTTATTATAATAATATGAGTTCTATTGATCTTGGCCCCCTTCAAGCAATCCAATCCGATACCAGTGACGAATTTGGAGTAGACCTCTCAGAAACATTTCAAATAACCCTCGCGGACCGGTCCATTATCCAACAAACCCTCGAGTTTAACTTGCACGCTCTCTACACCGAATATGAAACCAAATATAACACTACCCATCGAGTCAGAAGACCCCCCTCCTCCACAACATAACTATGGCTTCGCATTTCAAGCCGATTATGATGACCCCGACGCGCAATCCCAATTAGCCGACCTATACAACTACAGCACCGGTGGAAGGTCCTCAGGTATGGTGAGTGAATTAGATTTATATTTCGATTCACTCTTTTCCTTTGGTGATGAAGGTCATACTCCTCCAGCCCAAATCGACGTCCTCGATTGGTGGGAACCCACGAGAAAAATTTTCCCATCCTTGCGTCAATGGCCAAGGAGATTTTTTCTGTTCCGGCTTACACTGTCGTCGTCGAGTCCACTTTTAGTGTTGGTTCGCGTGTGTTAGATGAATCAAGAAGTAAGCTCTCGGTGAAAAATATGGAAGTCGTGATGTTACTTGATGATTGGGCCAAAGCTGACGTCCGAGAACAAGAAAATGATTGGGATGATCGTTAGGAGGGATCACAAGATGAATTCACCGGGGATGAATCGTAGGCCAACCGTCAACCGCCGCCGGCCAAGCCAAATAGGTAAGTAAGGTAAGAGAACTACGTGAGCTTTGATTCCCTAATGCAAATGAGCATTGGGGATACGTAGGCACCTCAACTTAAATTTTAAATTTAAGTTGAGCTCAAGTCCTTTTTCCTCTATTTCTTTTTTTTTTCCATTTGTTCCTACTTTAAAAATATGCAATTACAATTACATAATTGTATTTGTATATACTCTAGTCGATGAAGTAGATTTCTGTACACGGCTAAATCCGAGAAACTTTTGACAATGCTACTATAATTGTTGATTGTTAGACTAAACTCAACATTTAAAGTTGAATTGCTAAAGGTATCCTTAATTTAGTTATGTAGAAAGATCTTCTTCGCCGATTAAGAGTATATATACTTATAAGTTTTTTTTTATAAGAACTTCTACGTCTTTTTTGTCATTTGTAATTAGCTTCGTTGTTGACTAGTACTCTCGTTTGTATTTAAATTTTTGTTTAAGACTTCAAGACCTCAAGGTTTTTTCGATTTGTAATTGTTGTAAACGTGTAATCTCAATAAAATTGCAACTTTCATCGTATTTTTTTGAATTTTATTTACGCATATTTCATACATAAACAAATAAAAATAATGCAAAAAAATATAAAAAATTGGACGAACCGCCGAACCGGCCCGGAACCGGCGGTTTAGGCAGCAAACCGGCAGTTTTGAACCGCTACGTAAACCGTCGGTTTTTTGAACCGGAACCGGAACTGCCGGAACCCTTGGCTGGCCGGTTCCGGTTCATGCATATGATGAACCGTGAACCGCCGGTTCATGAACCGGAACCGGCGGTTCCGAACCATTGTGCATGCCTAGTTATAATGATAACTACTACTCCCTCCGTCCCACAAGAAATGCACTTTTTCCTTTTTAGTCTGTCCCACAAGAATATGCACTTTCTAATTTTAGAAAGTTTTTTCTCTTTAATGAGTTGAGGCTCATTCTCCACTAACAATAGTTTAATTACTTTTTTTTTCTAATCTCTCCTACTTTACCAATTTTATATTAAAACTCTTGCCGTCCCAAAGTGCATATTCTTTGGGGATGGAGGGAGTATTATATGTATCATATCCTACATACTAGTACTCCCTATGTCCCACAAGAATATGCACTTTTGAATGGATACAAATTTGAATGCACAATTTGTAAATTAAGAGACAGGTAAAAGGAAAATGTAATTAAAGTGTTATTAGTAGAAAATGGGTCACACACCATCTTAGAACCATCTTAGAGAGAAAAAAATTCAAAAATTAAGAAGTGCATCATATTATTGTGGTGCGGATTAAATATATTTCTCACACTCCATGCTACCCAACATTTGGCTATTTCTTAGACACTGAAAAATTACTCAATACTTAGGCCCCTCAGCCCTCAAATTAAACTCTTGTCTGTCACTAATTATCCGTGAAGGATTCATAAATGTGAGAACTATAATCTAGTGATACTAAAGCATCGTCTCTTTCATTTTAATATTCATTTACTTTTTGTCATTCATTTCCGTTCAAGAATTATATTGTTGAGTTTCTATTCAATTTATCCTGGTTTAAGCTTCACAATCAACAATCAGTCTAATTCCAGAAAAGATTGCAACATGGCGGCGGAGGAGAGACGACGATAGGCGGTGGGGTAATGGGTTGGCCATAGGGATGTCAGTGCATCCCCGTAATTCGTGGGTTTGTCCGAATAGCCCACTTAATTTAGAGGGTTAGGGTTGGATATTATTGACTCGACAGTCTGCAACCCAATAGGGCCAGACCCGAAACCCGATGGGTTGGACCTATGTACAACTGTTGTCTATTATTCTTCTAAGTTTGACACATAATTTGACATTTCATTAATTATTATATATAAAAAATATAAAAAAATATTCAATTTTATATTTACTATACATATATATTAGTTTTATTATTAATATTTAATAGATAAATAAATTTAAAAACCATATTAAAATTATAAAATATTCTATATTTAAAATAGTTTTAATATTTCGCAAAGTATAGTACTCCCTCCGTCCCATTAAAGATGACTCACTTTCCTTTTTGGTTTGTCCCAACCAAGATGACTCATCACTAAAAATGGAAACACCTTATCTGTACTTTATTCTCTCTCTTACTTTACACTCTCTATTTAACACACAAAATAAAGATGCATAAAAATCTGTGCCATCTAAAAAAGGGGTCATCTTCCTTGGGACTGAAGGGGTTGGCAGCGAAAGCGTGCATAAGTATCCGATCACATGAATTTGATCTATTTAGCAGATTATTCAGACAAATTCTATTCGCGCAATTATCACATGTATCATGCTCATAACTTGAATTAAAACATGTTTTAGCATATAAAATCCCTAAAACATGCTTACTACGGAATTAGCCAATTTACCTCGTTGATTCAATCAAGAATCGATGATGGCTTGCTCCGTCTCCACGTGAAGATCTTCAATACAAGACCTCAGATCTTCTGACTGGTGTCCCGGACTATACGCTGATATTTGTGTGGGCAAATCTCACCAACGTACTAGGACTCGAATAATGGAAGACAGAAACTGCTCACGGAGGAGGCACAAATTTCGAACTCTCTCTCTCTAGAGGGGGACGAAATTTTTATGTAGAAAAAAAAGTGTTTTCTGTCTCGTTTATTCTCCTATTTATATTAAGTCACAAATTGGGTCCAGTCAGGGATCTAAGGAAGAATTGGATCAGACCTCACCCAATTAGCTTTTTACTAATTAAATTGAACCCAAATTTAATATAAGCTTATATTGGAATATTACAAGCGGCCACTACAGAAGTAATATTGCACTGCCTTTCCAAATCCGAAATTACAAGTATTCCGGGTTTCCTTTGTTTGCGTTCAATTCATTTCCCGCGCTTAAGATAGAAACATCCATTAATTAATTAATGTCTGCTATGGACTTAATTAATCAACATATTTAATCTCCAAGAGTGGACTTAGCAAGAAACTCTTATTTATTATTCATAGAGTAATCAAACTCAACTAGTTAGGTTCCGAATAATAAAACCTTGTTTCGAGCTCCTCTTGTGGATGTTATCAAACGAGACTCTCCTCGCGCACGATTCAACGTAATAGCAATCCTAGCACCGCTAGATAATGATCACCACTACCCAATATACTTGGATCGTTGGGTTACGAAAAACCCGCACCTTTGGTAAGTCAAAGTATTAGATACTCAAAATCATATGCTCAATGCTAACGTACATTGATTAAGAAATTAATATCAAGACCTCGTCTTTCAGTAGATAGCATAAAGACTCGTCTTGCTGTTAGATCCATTCAGTGCTATACCACACCAACGTCATCTTATTTCAATAAGGCTTAGAAATAATCGGACTGACATTGCAACCTTTCACGATAGGTAGTCTAGGCCTATCTGGGTTGTGAAATTCTTCTCTTTCTTTGTTCAGAACTGACCGTGTTACCTTAAAGTGGACGACGCCCACAACCGGTCTACTAGAACAAAGACTTAGACTTTGTTACGTTCTTATACATTTAAATATGCAATAAACAACCATTAAATGTAAAACATAACAACATTATGACAAAAATAATATGTTTTATTTATTGGAAAATAACAAGTAGAGTTTTACAGTATCCAATCACTCGAAATGTGATTTCTAGTATACAAAACCCTAACAGGGACGGAGGGAGTACTTAATTTATTCAAATTTTAAATTAATATTTAATTATATTTGACTTTAAAGATATACAAAGTATCTTTAAATTATCATAAGTAAATGATTTACCTCTTATCATAATTAAATGATAAAAATTGTTATTTTCATCATCTCTAAAATCATTCCCTGCAAAATTAAACTAAAAAATGTATAATACATTGAGAAAAAAACTCCTTGCAAAATGTTTAATACAGAGAGAAAAAAGAGGAAATGTAAACTATAGTTGGAGAACGATTACGAAACTATTGACATAAAGTTTTAGTCGCATTAGCTTGATTTTGGAATCGTTGAATACCTAGTTTATCTCTTGTTAGACTAAAGATGATGTATCTCGTTTCAGATCATTATCTGTTTGTCCATATACCTTAGCACTGTATCTACTGCCACTAAATATCATCACAATCATACATTCAGAGGTCTATAACGACCACATCTTCAAGAAGATAGATGCCAATGATTCACAGAGATATGTCGAGGAAATCCTATCGTCTCCTTCCATCTAATGGATAACTACATTGCTATTGTTTTAGGTTGTCTGCAATGATATATACATAAAGCTTGCTTCTTTTACTTTTTTTAAAGAGCATTGGCTGCATATTTTTTTTAAAATGCTTCATCCAGAAATAAGTGAAAAACTCAAAATTATAACACAGGGAATAGGATGAAAAATAAGAAAAAGTTACAGTGATTCTTGACGCAATGTATTAATTTGAAACATTAATCAAACTTTTTGTATGATATATATTAACTTAAAACCTTTGGTACTAAATCGAAACATTGATGAAATATTTTGTATTTATTGAGTAATTAACCCTCAAAAAGCATAAAACAAATTTAACTTAAAAATAAAAATATGGGACTCATCTAATAACAAATTACAGGTACATGGGTGTAAAATTTTACTCCTACAAAAGAGAACAAATAAAAGCATAACTTCAGTCAAGGCAGAAAACAAATTTAATTTTAAATACATAAAATGTAGAACTCATCTAATACTGAAAAATTACAGGTGCAAGGATGTAAAAATTATTCTTCCTCAAAACTTAGCTTTGAGGAAATATCAAGACAACAATTTGGTGAACTTGGCAACAAAAAGTCCACTTGTTGATGAAGTCACCGGATCGAAACGTAAAGCATTTGCTAGCCTAGCTTGTTTACAAGGCCAATTCTTTGCAGCATCCATCTCCTGCAACTCTGCAAAACACAGCACAGACCGAGTGTGAGTGTGAGTGTGAGTGTGAGTGTGAGTGAGAGTGAGAGAGATCATAACGTTAGACACGAAGAAATAGGCCCCAAAGTAGGGAAAGTCAAAATTTCAAATATCATCATCATCTCAGGCAATGAGAGGAACCACTATCGACATTGTTTGATTTGGTTGTTGAAAACCGCGGGTGAAGGTTACTCACTTATGCTAATGCTACTACAATTTCCAAACAATTACACCAGCAAGGTAACTGTTTAGGCAGAGTCGTGAGTAGGTGAATTGGTCTCAAAGTTACCAGGGGTAGAAAATTCTTACTAGCGGATGCACATTCTGAGAGGAAACGTTCTATCACATCTTCATTCTGAGCAACGGTCAAACTAATCACCACAGGAAAAAACATGAACATATGGTTAAGAGTGATTTCAGTTATAAAACGATGGAAGGTTGTGCAAATTTCAAGCGAGAATATGTGAAAAGACCTGCACGTGCTGTAGACAAGTGATCCTCCAACTTTAAGCAATCTAAATCCGTTGGTTAGCAATTTTAACTGCAATAGAGAGAGAACATTACCTTAATAAAATGTAGGGAAGTTGTGCTTGAGAGAGAGGGAATACTGAACCAAGTAGGTTAAGTCATACCACAAGTCAATAAGCTTTTATCTGAATTATTCAAATTGGAACGAGACAGAATGATACATAAGACATATAAATCAAAAAATTATCAATAGTATACAGTCTTTACCCATCCTAATGTAAGGATAAACATGTGCATATGGAAAGACATATAAACAAATAACATCAGTTCCTCAGACCCGATTTCCTTGAGGGCTTAGGTCTTAAGAGTGACCTCAAGTAGAGTTATGCAAGAACACCCTGCGCAAATAAAAGCAGACATGTACCTGAAGAACAGTCAAATCATCAGTCCTCTCAGCCTCCAGTACACGACGTTGAAGTGTTGTCCAACCCCATTGCTCATATTTCTGAATGTGTTTTATCGAGCCATCATGAGTGCATTCTGCATCCACAAGGACCTGAAGTGAATTCCAAGACAGATAATGGTGCAAAATGTTACATTTGCAAGAATATAGAAGAGCATAACAAAAAAAATGGCTGACAGATTATGATTTCACCTTGTCATAGCCAAATTGCGAAATTTCTTCGTCGTTTACTTTTCTGTACACATTATGTTTGCTCGAACCAACCACCCCAGAATGTTGCCCATAAAATATAAGTTCTGGTTCTTGAATTTGTGAAAACGTTTTAGAAGCTTTAGCTATCCTCTTCCGTTCTTTCCATGGTCTCTGAGGAGTCCACTTGTTGTATACCTCAGTCTTTTCTCCCACCTCAGTATTGGCTACAGAACAACGAAATATTCACATGTCAGCTCAGTATGACCATGACGTAGAACCAAACTTTCAAAACTAAATAGAAGGATTGTATTCTCTTTTAGATTCACTACATGATGTAGAATTCGACTGAACCCTGAGTGGAGTAAGGGAGAATGTCGTTCCATCAGCAACAAAGAGACGGCATTGGTCACCAATAGCATATTTCTGCAGCATAGTTCTTGCAGCTGCTAGCCGATGCCTAGCAATATCAACACCAGTCACAGAACCTGAACAGCCAAGAAGGTCCAGTATCATACATAGCTTAGCACCTGCAAACACATTAAATCGATAAGTCGTGGGAATTTGAATGGATTACACCAATACCAACATATACACACATACCAAGCACAATCAGAAGCTTATTAGCAGTATGAAAGAACACATACCAGGAGCTGCACAAAGATCAAGGACGTGATCACCCGGTGAAACATCCAAAGCTAAAACCGCAGCTCCTGAAGCTGCATCTATGCCATATATCTACAAGATAAAGTTAGGTAGCATAACTACAATATTCTTTCCAAGTTCTATTTTGCAAAAATTCCTCACAACACAAAACAGAACTAAACAAGATGCACCCTAATATCTCGGAAATAGAATATCGAATTATCGAAAATACGAGGAGTCCCATTTGCACCTTTCCTTCCTGATACGCCTTTGTGCTTGCGATTCGAACATCAGGCGGAAGATAGTAAAAATCAGGCAGCCAATAAACTTCTTCAAGTCTACACTTAATCTCATCTTCAATTTCTTCCCTCTCGAGTTTATATCCTGGTTTTAACCTTGAAGAAAGAATAAAACACCTAATCAATACCTTCTAATTACAAAAAACTTGCGTGTTAGTAAACATCAAAGTATCCTTATCAAATTCCACTCGATTTTATTATCCAAAAATTGTAAGGAAAAATCATGACTTCATTGAAATTCAAAAATTCAGGAAGAGAATTGAGAATAAACCAGTTTCCGGAGAGTAGTACCTAATGTAACGAGGGGTGGAGTGAGAGGCGGCATAAATTGAAGGATCCAAGCCGTTTTGATTCAGAAATTCGAGAAACGATTCGGGCAGCGGCAATTCAGAGGCGCCTGGCACCACCTCCATGGAGATAATAAATAAATTGATGAAGAGCAATGCCAATCGTGGACGGCGGCGACGGCGAGTAGGCTGTTGATTTTAAAATTTTACGAAGGGTTTGCTTTTGCCACTGTTTTCTCCTCCCCTACTGTTTGTTTTGATCTGAAATTCCCGTTTTGCCCCTGTAAATCATAATGCTATTTTATCTTTCTCAGTTCTCACATTCCCGCCGCTTCAGCCTTTGCCGTGACGCCGCCAGTCCGCGCCACTCGCCCTAACCCCCAAATTCGTTTCAGATTTTGGGTATCGTCTACAGCCACCGCGTTCGATGATTGTGTCGCCTCCAGCCTTGCCCCGTCGCAGAAGAATATTTGAATTTTGAAGTCAAGCTCCAATATTTGAAGAATTAAGGTGAGAAAATTGTTTCTACCCACCTATTACACCTTTCAGGCGTAGATTGAAGTATTTTGCTTGGGTTTAAATTGGATTCATTTAAATTCGGGGCAATCTCTCGTCGCAAGCACGAAAACAGTTTGGTAAAACAAAAATAACAGAAATAATCAGGATTTTGAATTCGTGCATAGCCAATTGATCCATATGTTGAGAAATTCTGGGGCAGAGGCTTCATAATATAAGTATCTGTTTATTTTTGAGACATGTGAGTATTGATCCAAATTATTAGCCAACTGCACATTGTAATATTGCCTTTTTCCCTGCTAAATGCAATATATATATTGAGTAGTTGTTGTGTTTGTAGAGACAATTGGAATGTGGACAACTAAGATGAGATAGAAATATCAAAGTATGCAATCCTCTCATGTGCCTTTTCTATTAAATTATCTTGTCGCATATCTATAATTTGGTGTTATTTGGAGTCTTGAGAAATACACTTGTAAATTCCATTATCAAATTATTGGTGATTTTCTTTTACTTCTCTCAGGTTATAGCAACTACTACAATAGAGAGAGTATGTAAGACTAAGAGTTTATACTTTAGTTATGAAGGTTTGAGAGAATTAGCAGCATATAATTTGTTTTTATGGTTGCAAAAGATTACAAACAACAGGATTCCTGAAACAAGTGATAGATGTAACTAGGTGGGGTTTCTAATATAATGAGCCTGCTGCTCCATGCCCTATGAGCACGCCTGACTGAGGCCCAATTCAGAATGCTCTTTCTGGTTTGGAGGTTCTCAATTTAGAATCATGCTTAGGCTAACTTCTAGTAGGACTGGCAACATTGTAATACATCTTTTTCTTGCTAATTGCTATCTTGTAGTACTCCCTCCATCCCTGAAATTTTGTCATATTTTTCCATTTTCGTCCGTCCCACAAATTTTGTCACATTTCACTTTATACCATTTTTGGTAGTGGATCCCACATTCCACTAACTTATTCTCACTCACATTTTATTATAAAACTAATATTTTAAAAGTAGGACCCACATCTTACCAACTTTTTCAACTCACTTTCCATTTCATTTCTTAAAACCCGTGCCCAGTCAAACTATGACAATATTTGGGGGAAGGAGGGAGTACTATATATAGTGGAAATAAAATGCTTAGGCTGGCCTCTGATAAGTCTTGCAACATAGTACATATATTGCTTGTTCATGTGTTACTTAGGTGCAAACATCTCTTGGTATTAAGACCTGGCTTATTTTGCATATGCTCTTTGCTTGTATGGATTACATCAAGATCTATGCGACAGAACTATAAGAAGACTATTTTTGTAGTACATGACTATATATTTCTTTCTATCTACCTGCCATCCTTTTGTTGTGGTTTATGTTGCATATATCCCATTTTGTCTGAATTTGCCTTTTTCCTTTGGGTGAGTAGTTGCTATTGTTGTGATCCACCTTATGTGGTAATATGTGAGTAATGAACTTCTCCAGTGTTGTTCCTTGCAATCTTTTCCTCTCTTTGTTCTTAATCAGTGTTACTTTTTTTGGCTGGTTTTTGTGCGGTTGACATGACTTGACAACTTGTTTTGAATTGTACATTTGATCCTAATTCCTAATTTAGATAATTTATTGTTGTTAGGATACTCTGCCGAAATGCTAGTAGCATTTGTCAAGTTCTTTTTTCAATACGGTTAATTTTCTTAGGCTAGTTTATACTTCGTAAGTTTTCTGCTTCGTACCTACTTTGAATTGCTCTTTCCAGTTGAAATGTTCTTTTGTTGATTTTGTAGTTTCTTTGATGATTTTTGTTTATTCTTCTCTATTTGCTTTTGAAAAATTGTTTGGTTCATTGTTATACAATTTAAGCTCAAGTTATTATGTTGTGGATTATAAGCTAAATTTTAAGCAAAGAAATATAGCTTCTCGTTGAAACTAGGATAGATAAAGTTTGGGGCTGTGTTGTTAATGCAGTTTGTTGTTTGTTATTGTGTTTACAGACTGAGATCTGTTAAAAGGATAAGGAAAAATAGTTTTACGTGTTGGATAGTTACAAAATGATGTACTATTAAAGATTAAGGTTGAGAATACTATGTTTTATCTTTAAAATGTAGCTTGGAAATGAAGTTCATTATATGAATGTGTATGAAGTTTAAAAGAAAGAGTAAATCTTGGGGTTTTATATTTTTGGGGCAGCCGAGATATAGCTATGTTTTACAGGCTTTTGCCCAATTATATTCAAGTTACATGGTAATAGGCAGGTTTTTAATAATTGTTAGTTGGACACCACTTATTCAGTTTAAATTAATAGAGTAGTGATTGTTAGTAGTTTGGATTTGGCTCGTTTTTTTGGCATTATTTGTTGAATTGGATCATCACTGAGGTGTATTGGCAGATCAATGAAGCCTTTTGCATTTTGTTCACTGATACTTGTGTCAATGTTTTCACAATGTTTGCTGAATTTGTTCACTGATACTTGTGTCTAGAGGTACTTAAAATGAAAAAATATTGTTGTAACTTCTTAGCCCTTTGATTATTTCTAATGCCAATAATTTCAATTTTCAGGAAATGCTGCCTTTGATTATTTCTAATGCCAAAAATTTCAATTTTCAGGAAATGCTGCAAGATGTAATTTTTAAATACCACAGAAGATTAAAATGGTGGAGTTTTTGTTTATATGCACCACCTTATCATCACAACTTGCAAAGAAGATTTTCCCTTTGGTCAATGAAGAAAGATCCCGATCTTGAATCTGCCCTATCACGAAACCATAGATGGATGGTGAATAATCAGATCAAGAACATAATTCTCAGATGCCCTGATCAAGTCGCGTCTATCAATCACATCCAGAAGAAGTTCAAGAGCCTCGACCTTCAGGGGAAGGCGCCTAACTGGCTTAAGAAGTATCCTTGCTGCTTTGAGGTATATCGAGAGAACAACGAGTACTTTTGTCGATTGACAAAGCGTATGAGGTTTCTGGTTGAGGAGGAAGAATCGATTAAGGATTCGCAGGAGCTTGTATTTGTTGAGCGGCTAGCAAAGTTGTTGATGATGAGCAGAAACCAAAGGCTAAACGTTTCAAAGGTGAATGAATTGAAAAGGAATTTTGGGTTTCCTGATGATTATTTGCTAAGGATTGTCCCAAAGCACACTGACATGTTCCGGGTTATGAACCATACTGGGAAGCGGAGTTCAATGGATATCGAGCTTATATCCTGGAATCTGGATTTTGCAGTTTCTGCTGTTGAGAAATCAGCTAAGAAGAAGGGTTCCGAGCCGTCCTTTTCATGTTTGTTGCCAGCTACATGGGTAAAGTCATGGGAGAGGTTTCTAAAGTTCAACTCGACTCCCTATATTTCACCTTATGCAGACTCGAGCAATTTGGCAGAGGGATCAGTTGAAATGGATAAGCGAAACGTGGCTTTGGTGCACGAATTGCTATCGATGACTTTGTGGAAGAAACTCTCCATATCCAAACTAGGCCATTTCAAGAGAGAGTTTGGCTTTCCTGAGAAATTGAATGTTCTGTTGCTGAAGCATCCCGGTATATTCTATGTCTCAGATCTATACTGTTCTTCTTAGGGAAGCATACAATGGTTCGGAATTGATAGAGAAGGATCCGCTTGTTGTGGTGAAGAATAAGTTTGGGGAGCTTATGCAGGAAGGCCTGCACGAGTACAATCGAAGGCACTACTTAATGAACTTAGAGAAGAAACAGAAAAAAGGTGCTACAAAAGTTACGCCTATCCGAAGGAGTAGAGACGATGATGAAAAAATCTCTCAACAAAATAATCAAGAAGGTAATTTAGGTGGCATCCTTGATGCGGAAGAAAGGAAACGATTTTACAAAGTTTTGTTTGGTGATGATGCTAAATGAAATTTCAATGGCCTTTGCTGTTATTGCAATTATGATTTGTCTTCAGGTTACCTGCTATGGGTTACCGTTGATCTTTTACGGCACGATTGTTCTTGAGTTTTGGGCATGAAGATCAATCTTACAAGGTAAATATACTACATTGTTTTTATTATTATGCTATGCTTGGTGAAATACATCTTCATAGACTGTGGCTTCGATCAGACGGCCACACGCGTATATGTGTAAGTAGACAATAGACTTATACCAAATATTCAAGGATAAACCTCAAGTAGAGACCTAACACCAAATGCATGAGTAATTTTGTAGCTAGTGAAGCCAGCATCAGAGAAAAGCTTTGCCCATTCTTTCTCACTTCTTTCTATCCCATTGAAGTAAGCCATCATCGTCATGTCGAAGTAGAGTTGATCATTGACAACTTTGTCATCCTCTCTGGTGACGTCCAGGACCGCGTCAATGATTATCACCTTTGCTCCTGTGCTTCCGTTGCTCTTCACAATATCTTTGCATCTCTTCAGGATTTTGAGACAGTTTTCGTTGTCCCAGTCGTGCATTATCCACTGCTTATATTGTTACTCGTTAGTATTGTTTGCGGATGATGTGCTTGTTTTGTTAACGATGGGACACTGAGATAAGAACTTATTCATACCTTGAGAAGAACAGCATCGGCTGGAGGGATAGCTTCGAACATGTCTCCCCCCACGTAGCTCAGTTTGTTCGTGCCCTCCAAGCCAGCCACAACACGTGGGAGGTCGAGAACGATGCATTTGATGCCGGGAACCGCATCAACTATGGCCTTAGCCATTGTCCCAGTACCACCCCCGACGTCAACCAGAGACTTGATTCCCTCAAACACATGCTTGTAGTCCCGAACAAGCACATTGGCCACGAGCCTTGAGTCACTACGCATAGCTTCATCAAACAAAGTACCCATGCCCGGCCCATGTGCCACATGCTCCCAGAACATCGACCCTTGCACCGCCTCAAACTGCGTGAGTTGGCTCCCGCTAGTGAGCCATTCGCTCATATGGTGCCATGACTCTGTCAAGACGGGGTCCAACGTGAGCAACGCAAGAGGTGCCACTGTGAGAGGTGCCTCTTTCAAGAGGAGGCGCGAGGATGGCGTCAGGCAGTATCGCACCTCCTCTTGAGTGGTGTCTTCGGTGAAGAACTTGGATTGGACTAGCACCAGCATCAAGCGGCGGATACATTGGGATTTGCCGACGTCAGCATTAACAGATTCGACCAGTCGGGAAAGCGTTATAGGCTCGCCGTGCTTGTGGATCGCATCGGGTATGCCTAATTGTATCGCGCATTTTAGGGACATCGAGTTTACGAAGGCGAGCATGTGGTTCCAAACATGAGCTTGAGCTTGAAGAAGCTCATCTGTGGACACTTCTTTATTTTGGAATGCCATTTGCTCACTATAAAGAGTTATTTTGTGTCTCAAACATGTAAGTCGATGCCTCTTTCATACACATTCATTAAATATATTTGAATGACAATTATGATGCCTTCTTCTCACCTAATAAGTTAAATAGTAGTACACGCTAATTTCATGGTTTACTTGATTTTCATGTGGATTTGAACTTGGATGAAAAATGGTATTTCAATATATACAAATATTTTATAGATTCAAAATGGAGAAATAAATTGAAACTTTTTGAAATAGGACTGGTAAAAGAGTTTTTATGTTGCATGAGTCGCCATCCTTACTTTTGTAACCAATAAAAACAAAGTAGTACTAGAAAATGTTGTTTTCCTTACCACACACTCATAAGAAATGTTATAATTTCATGTAGATGTGGCATGAAATAATTCATATGAGATGGATGTGATATTCATATGAGTTGCATAGACATTTTGATGCTGGAAATTCATCTCATGATATAATTCAAAAAAGGTTTAAATAATGTGTTCCAATTTAATAAATAGAGTGCATGTCATTATTGAATAAAGTAATTGTCTTCATATGAATTTATTTCGTCCATCTACATGCGATAAATTCTAGTAGTATTATTTTAGATGTTTTATTATTCTCAGGAAAATGATATCTTAAGACACATATCAAATTATCAATCAATAAAAAGTAAAGAAATCATTCAAAAGGATAACGAGAATAATTTAAAAACTTGATTTTGTAATAACGTTATTTGTGGATTTTACGCAAAAATATTTTTGAATGTTTAGGTAATTACTAAGTACTACTACCTTCATCCCACAATAAGAGTCACATTTCACTTTTATCATAAACACTAAGTAGGCTCCGCATTCCATTAACTTATTCCATTCATAATTTATTATAAAATTAATATATATATATATATATATATATATATAGGGATGTATTCATTTCTTTTTTCCATATTTCCTCATATTTTCTTCTTGATCTTAGCCGTTGATTTCCTATATCCTATGGCCTAAATTAGTGGGTTTAATCATTAAATTTAATGATTTAAAAACCGAAAAGGGCTAAACTGGTAATCAATATTATTGTTGGTTATGGAAACTTCCTTAATTTACTCCTCTAAAGATCTTCACGGTTATTCTTCCGTGCCACACGCTCCAGACGTGAATTTCTCCATTCTCCCTCTCTGCAATTGATTTTTTCGCTCAGGCACTCTTTGCAATTATCGGTTCTCCGTTCATGCTTCCTCAGTGTTACTATCGTTAATTGCCGGCGTTGTAGAGATCGTTGTTCTCTCAATAATGGAAGAAGGTAATTAAGCGCCGCCTTCATTTGTTTATGTATCGGTTGTGTTAATAACAATTAAGATCAGTCCGATTAGTCGCTCGTTGTTGAGCAACTCCGATTAGTCCGATTAATCGCTCGTTGTTTATGTATCGGTTGTGTTTAAACATGTCGCCATTTTTGAGTTTTTGTCCTATACGTTTCGTTTAGTGGTGTAGGGTTGCCCAATTCTGGGGGATATAGGTATAGTATAGGGTGAGAAACATAACCGCTATGGAGGACCGCGTGTATGAGACAATTATTAAGGGTTTAGATATCGGTCTGGCTAGGGTAGTAGTTTAAAACGATACGAATAATGCACCACATGATAACGAGTAATGGATATTATTGACTATATAATGCTCAATATATGAACCGCAATGCATATAAATAAGATGTACCGTGTTTCATTGTTTGGCACACGATCCTTGTTTCTCCTAAGGGTTTAATAAGTTGAGGGGCTAGGGTTTAGTACGTACACATTAATAACGAATTGTAAACCGCTACGAATAATGCACCACATGGTAACGAGTAATGGATATTATTGACTATATAATGCTCAATATGTGAACAGCAATGCATACGAATAAGATGTGTCGTGTTTCGTTGTTTGGCACACGATCCTTGTTTCTCCTAAGGGTTTAATAAGTTTAGGGGCTAAGGTTTAGTACGTACACATTAATAACGAATTGTAAACCGCTATGAATAATGCACCACATGGTAACGAGTAATGGATTTTATTGACTATATAATGCACAATATGTGAACCGCAATGCATACGAATAAGATATGTCGTGTTTCGTTGTTTGGCACACGGTCCTTGTTTCTCCTAAGGGTTTAATAAGTTTAGGGGCTAGGGTTTAGTACGTACACATTAATAACGAATTGTAAACCGCTACGAATAATGCACCACATGGTAACGAGTAATGGATATTATTGACTATATAATGCACAATATGTGAACTGCAATGCATACGAACAAGATGTATCGTGTTACGATGTTTGACACACGTTTCTTGTTTCCCCTAAGGGTTTAATAAGCTTAGGGGCTAGGGTATAGTACGTACACATTAATAACAACGTTTAAAAATAGCGCTTATTTAATTCAAATAATGCATATTTTCATATCGTTTTGCTACATCCACTTATGACAAACAATGTATCACGGAACATAAATATTGCAAAGTGATGTCTAATCTCCGAAGTGCAAAAGTACCATAAAAGAGAACACCAGGAACTGTCCATTGCTTAAAGAGATGGCGATGGAGAAAGATACGCGGAAGGGTAAAAGGCCAGCTTGACTCAGCTTCGATAAACAGAACATCAATGCTTTTTTGTGTGTCTTAGTCGTATTGTCATTTGAATGGTTGTCATAATAATCCAAGTATTAACTTCTTGGGTCTTGCGCTAGATCATGTTTTTTTCGTTATTGGATTCTATAACATTGAATTAATCTACATAACTGTGAGGTTAACACAGTTAAGTACGCATCAGCCCATTGATAGGTCGTATTCCCTATAACATTTTAAATAATCATAATTTCTCGGTACATAATGTAACGTTTTAATCAAATAATGCACTAATCTGTCTACTGATGAATTTATATCCACTTTTAATATACCATGCATACTTCTTATAATGCATAATATATAGCAAATAATGACAATTTAATTACACATAATGCACAGCTAAAAAAACGTAATGCACTTTGTATATTGCTGAATAATGATAATTTCTCGAAGTATAATAAAAGGTTTAATTCAAATAATGCACATTTTCATATCGTTTTGCTACATCCACTTATGACAAACAATGTATCACAGAACATAAATATTGCAAAGTGACGTCTAATCTCCGAAGTGCAAAAGTACAGTCGATCACCCCTTCGTCCTTTATTCTGTTTCTGCACCATCATCTCCGGACGTACTAGGGCATCCCTCGGCCATCCTATCCCTAAACTTTTTCGCCAGCGCAACTGGAATAACGTCGTCCACTGCATCGTCTATGTCTAATCTAAGTTGCTTCTCTGATATGGAACAAACAAAATAATACGTCAGAACATTATCACTTAATCAGAATACAAAATGCTTTTAGCTTTTTATGGATTAATGCATATATCATATCAAATAATGCATAAATCATACGAAATTATGAATAAAAAATGACTCATAATGCATTAGACAAGGCAAGTAATGCACATTTGATACATACACTATCTGCTTCACAATGTAAGTACAGATACAAATTACCTTTGATAATGTATAATATACTTCACTTAATGTAAATATCATGGTACATAATGCATTGTCTAAATCCAAAAATGCACATGTATTACATACAAAGTTTATTAACCCATAAATAGAATACCACTCATAAATGTACAATATACTCCAACAAATGCATAATTTCAGATTCATACTGCACTGCCCACACCAAATAATTAACATATTTAGTCTTGACCGAGTTGCTTAACCACACAGCCAATACCCTTATGAATGCATAATATACTCAACATAATGCATAAATCATTGTACATAATGCACAGTCTAAACTGAATAATGCACATATATAATCTTTCCTGAGTTTAGTCACTAAAACACACAATACCCTACATATTGCATAATTTACTGCACATAATGACAATTTAAATATATACATAATGCACTACTCAAACCAAATAATATATACATGTACTCTTGACTTAGTTGCGTAAACAATACACACAATACCCCTAAAATGCATGATATACTACAGATTATGATAATAAACATGATCATAATGCACTTCATAAACAAACTAATGCATATAAAATTCATTCAAGAACCACTTTTCGCACAACAACAACAGATCCTGTTACATTAATCAAATATTGTTTCCAATAATGCAACCCAGTGCATCTGCAATGCGGTTTTAATATGGCCTAATGCGCACTAAACAGACATGCAATTACCCTTCCACACACTCAACACATATGGTTTTGAATTGCACAAATAGCGACTCAAATATACCTGTAGCTTGTGAAGGTTGTGAGCGCGGACGACCTCGTTTAGGCATTTTAGATCTGTCATAACAAACAGGTATAAGATTCCAGAATCCACGATTTTAAACCGAATACAATGACTACTCTACGGATACAGAGAACGCACGGATTTTTCAAGTTATTATTCTGGCTTTCAAAAGGCGCGACAAAGTGGAAGTTCCAATTTTTAATTTTTGTATCTACAAAATCTTGAATACGACTTCCAGAAAGCCAATTCCGAACATACCTGGGCGATTTGATGGATACAAAATAACAGTTCGTGGCGGTTTGGCTTCGACGTTAGCACAAGTGGAGGGTGGGGGACGGGATCTTGGACGCTTGATGTCAAGGATTTTCGCAGTCTCACTCTGATAGCAACAACGGCGGACGAAACCCTAGTTTTGGAATGGTAGCGAGTGGAGAGAGTGGAGAGGAAATTCAGAGTATTGAATGTGTGAGAATAAACCGTCTCCTATTTTGAAATCTCCAAATCTCACAAAACATCATTATATGATAACCTGAAGTTTATTATAATGAACTAATAACAAACTTATAATGAACTTCAGATTTCTAAACTATGTATGATGATGTCATTGTTTTTAAATCTCAGAATTCCCTATAATGAACTATAAATAAAGTTGTAATGAACTCCGCGTTATTATATAATGATGTGTTTGGCGTTTAGTGTTTTAAACTAGTTTGGTATATAATATAACCCTATATATATATATATATATATATAGGTTAGTGATCAAGATATAACTAATCTTAAGTGTATAACTAGAGAACAAATCTCAGCCACACATCTTAATGGAACAAATATTATTTATTTTAATAATGTAAAATAGGCCAAGGGTATTTTTGGAAATTAAATTATAAAATTTAAATTTGCTTCGATTCCTTCTATTTCGTTCCAAATTACCCACTTTCTTCATTCTTGGTGAACAACTTCCCACCGCTGAAAGAGCGTAGCGCCGCTCGTCTCCTCCCTCGCAGCTGAGGATGGAGTGGGCGGCGAGGAGGCGGAGGATTCTCTTGAGCAAGGCCCTGGCCCCGGGGTTGCTCGTAGGAAGCTGAGCAGCGAGCTCCGCCGCCGAAATGCTGCCGGCGTTTTTGATCAGCTGGAAGAGATCGAGCTCGATGGAGGTTTTCACCATTAACGGAAGCACGGCGCCAGAGGCGCATTTTATTGCTAACGTGCTTGCTTCTTCCTCCGTCGACATTTTTGGCCATAAATAAGTAGGATTAGTTATCAGAATTTTTTTATTTATGTAAGTAAAAAATAAAACCAAAAGCTTTTAAAACTCATATAGATGTAGTTGACTTTAGTCAGAAAAATGTGCTACTAAAAAAAATAGATCTGAGAAAAATTAGATTTGAGTACAATGCTAGAGGGAGAAATTCGCAGCTATTAATGTTTCATTCTTCGGAATGAGAGAAGAAGAAGAAGGAAGGGATTTTGTGGTTTGAATTTGTCTCCGTTGTTTACAAAACACATCACTATTAGCGTGATTTTATTTCACTATTATTTACAAAACACATCACTCTTAGCATGATTTAACTTCACTCTTGTTTACAAAACACATCACTCTTAACGTGATTTTACTTCACTCTTTTCACAAAACACATCACTCTTATTCTGAGTTTACTTCACTCTTGTTCACAAAACACATCACTCTTAGCATGATTTAACTTCACTCTTGTTTACAAAACACATCACTATTAGTATGATTTTACTTCACTCTTGTTCACAAAACACATCACTCTTATTGTGATTTTACTTCACTCTTGTTCACAAAACACATCACTCTTATTCTGATTTTACTTCACTCTTGTTCACAAAACACGTCACTCTTATTCTGAGTTTACTTCACTCTTGTTCACAAAACACGTCACTCTTATTCTGATTTTACTTCACTCTTGTTTACAAAACACATCACTCTTATTCTGATTTTACTTCACTCTTGTTCACAAAACACTTCACTCTTACTGTAATTTTACTTCACTCTTTTTCACAAAACATTCACTCTTGTTCACAAAACACTTCACTCTTGTTCACAAAACACTTCACTCTTATTCGGATTTTACTTCACTCTTGTTCACAAAACACATCACTCTTATTCGGATTTTACTTCACTCTTTTTCACAAAACATTCACTCTTGTTCACAAAACACTTCACTCTTATTCGGATTTTACTTCACTCTTGTTCACAAAACACATCACTCTTATTCGGATTTTACTTCACTCTTGTTCACAAAACACATCACTCTTATTCGGATTTTACTTCACTCTTTTTCATAAAACATTCACTCTTGTTCACAAAACACTTCTCTCTTATTCGGATTTTACTTCACTCTTGTTCACAAAACACTTCACTCTTATTCGGATTTTACTTCACTCTTGTTCACAAAACACTTCACTCTTATTCGGATTTTACTTCACTCTTGTTCACAAAACACATCACTCTTTTCGGATTTTCTTCACTCTTGTTCACAAAACACGTCATTCTTATTCGAATTTTACTTCACTCTTGTTCACAGAATACATCACTCTTATTATGATTTTACTTCACTCTTGTTCACAAAACACATCACTTTTATTATGATTTTACTACTTTATTTTGATAATATTTGACCATATTCTTGCTCTACATTAAATTCAACATTCCACTAATAATTCACAATTATTCAAATCTGTGTAATCTCAAAATGATCCAATCCATGTAAGTTTGTAACAACAAAATACGACCACTACTGCTTTTATTTGATTTAATTTAAATCACGAAAAAAACAAAATATATTTACAATTTTTTATAATCTGTCATCATTTATCCCTTCTACCAAGCGAAGCCATCATCCACCGCCTCCGCCGCCGCGTGTCTCCTCCTCCTCCGCCCTTCCCACAACCGCACCACGTTGCCGCTCAACACCGTCCTATCCTGCCACCTGTACCACCCCATATCCCCCATTCTCAGCGCAATCACCCCTTCCCAATCTTCCCCAAACTCCGCCTCCCCCGCCGCCGCACTCCTCACTCTCGCCGCCGTCATCCTCATCGCCCCCAAAATCCACCTCCTCCGCGTAATACAAGCTGAATTTCATCTTCGTGATCCCTTGCCCCTCCGCCGCCACACACGGCGCTGCTCTAGCCGGAGCAGCCTCCTCCGCCGCCGCAATCTCCTCAACCCGCTCCGGCACGGCGACGACGGCGATCGGAGTCGATAAAATCCTAATTCGCCAGAAGCTGACGGCGAGCCACGCCCAAATGTTGTTGACGGCGGTGAGGAGGGCGTAGCTCAGGTAATTGAAGGCGAGAGCTTCCAGCGGAGAATCCAATGCGGCCTCCATTTTTCTACAATCAGAATAAGAGTGTGCAAGTAAAATGAAGAACATAGCGTGGTTTAATTTTGGATGTGCAATGACCATAATACCCCCGCCTTATTATTATGGAGTAAATTTGTGTTTGAGGGAGTTAATATCTCCTTAAATTCGAAAATTAATACTAGCCCTTGATTTTTTTGATCTTGTGGCTATTATTTGTTCTCTAGTTATATGGTTAAGAGGTGTTTGCCATAGATCATGACCCTATATATACATATATATATATATAGGGTAGTTATCAAGATATAACTAATTTTAAGTGTATAACTAGAGAACAAATCTCAGCCACACATCTTAATGGAATAAATATTATTTATTTTAATAATATAAAATAGGCAAAGGGTATTTTTGGAAATTACATTATGAAATTCATTAGCTCATACGCGATTCGTTTTCTTCCAGATTGAGATTGTTGATGTTCTGCTCCAGAACAGAAAAAACGAGCTACTGAGATCGTTCTTTTTTATCTTCTCCGCGGCGCCGAAGTGGAGGCGTTTCACGTCGGTGATTACGCTTTGGAGCCATTACTCTGTAGCCAATAAGGGAGGAATTAAATGAGCAAGGAATGAAAATGGATAGAAATTTTGCTGCGATGCAATGGAGGAGGAGATGAACTAGTTCATGATGTCCCACCAATCGCGTCACATTGACGATGCTGCGGCAGAGATTTGATACTTATTATAAACTAGAGATTTGATTTGATACTAATAGAAAACTAATTACAAACTCGCTCCTATGTGTTTTTTTGCTTCGGGCTTTGGCTGTGTTAAACTAAATACTTATAGGTTTATCTATTAAATTTTCATTATCTTCTTGGCTATTGTTATTGATTTGATGGTATAACTGAAAATAGATTACGATATTGTTGTATTAGGCTGCTGTAAAATTAAAAAATCAATATGTGAAATAATACACAAAATTTTGATGATTTTACTTCACTGTTGTTAACAAAACACATCACTATTAGCATGATTTTACTTCACTCTTGTTAACAAAACCCATCACTCTTACTGTGATTTTACTTCACTCTTGTTTACAAAACACATCACTCTTATTCTGATTTTACTTCATTCTTGTTCACAAAACACATCACTCTTATTCTGATTTCACTTCACTCTTGTTCACAAAACACATCACTCTTATTCTGATTTTACTTCACTCTTATTCTGATTTTACTTCACTCTTGTTCACAAAACACATCACTCTTACTCTGATTTTACTTCACTCTTGTTCACAAAACACATCACTCTTACTCTGATTTTACTTCACTCTTGTTCACAAAACACATCACTCTTATTCTGATTTTACTTCACTCTTATTCTGATTTTACTTCAGTCTTGTTCACAAAACACATCACTCTTATTCTGATTTTACTTCACTCTTGTTCACAAAACACATCACTCTTACTCTGATTTTACTTCACTCTTGTTCACAAAAGACATCACTCTTATTTTGATTTTACTGTTCACAAAAGAGTGAAGTAAAATCACATCCACAAGTACCCTTCCTTATTCATTCTGCAAATTACTTGCTTTTTACAGAGAGGATGAGCAACCAAAGATTTGAGCCTCAAAACATTATACAAGCAATATAAGCACTGCCAAACTTCACATTTTATCAATTCATCAACACAACTTAGCCACGTATGAGATAATCCCCTTCTTTCTGAAGCATTTACAGTATAGTACAACATCCTCGGTGGCCTTCTTCCTGATGGCGGCGGCGGAGAGGTCCTGGTGGCAGTACTCGGGGACGCAGTCGGGGAAGTTGAGGCGGGGGTGGGGCCGCGGAGGAGGAGACGGCGGTGTCGTATGCGCGGGCGGTGGCGACGTGGGAGGAGTAGGAGCCCAGCCAGATTCTGGAGCGCTTGTTGGGCTCCCTGATCTCCGCCACCCATTTCCCCCACTTGCGCATCTGAATCCCGCGGTATGGCTTCTTCTCCGCCGCCTGCTTCCGCTTGCTCAGATTCTCGGAGCTCAACGAAGAATTCGTTCTCAAACGAATTAAATTTGTGAATTTGCCAATGACATTATTTTGGCTGCAATGACAATTATACCCCCGCCTTGTTATTGTGGAGTAAATTTGTGATTGAGGGAATTAATTTCTCCTTAAATTAGAAAATTACATGTATTAATACTTGCCCTTGATTTTCTTGATCTTGTGGCTATGATTTGTTCTCTAGTTATATGGTTAAGAGGTGTTTGCCATAGTTTATGACCATATATATATATATATATAAGTGAGACCAATAGTCCTATAACTTATTTAATATATTTTTCTTTACATTTTTTAGAATTCGTGACCACATCATGACTCCTAATGTGAATGGAGATAGTATCATTTAATACTTATTATTTCATATTTGGAAATAAATGTTTCGCTAAAATATTTTCAGTTTTTCATAATCTGAGTATCTACGTGATAGCCAAAAATATACGTCACTTATCTACATCAAATAGCTTAAGAACTTAACCAAATAAAAAGACAATTATCTAAACAATACTCCATGCCTCCAATTCAATTTTCAATTCCACAACATTCCCCTTCTCTCAAAATGCGAAATAAATGAGCATATTGAGCTATAATTATTTCGTAAATTGAATTAATTACACCGATAATAATTTAAGTTTTAGAATAAATGTTTAAAACAAAAAAATTAAAGTCAATATAATGTATAAGTATTAGGAACTAATTTATCATTCATTATCAGATATCAGGTGTTCCACGTTGAAAATTTATACTAGTATTCTAAATGTGAGTTGTAGAAGAACCAAGGATTTTGAGGGGAAGAAAGTGAAATAAAAGTACTACTACTATTTTTGGTCATTTATCAAAATTAAATTAATTATAAATATAAAAAAATTAAATAAATATTAATCTTACACATCATTCTTGGAGACCTAATATTCCTCTTGCACTACTTCCATCACTTTTTTCATTTTTCTATCTTACTTTTATTAATTACTCATTAAAATTCATAATACTTTACCAATTACTCATTAAAATTCAAGACATTTACAATCTCGTCTATTTTTTTGACAGAGTTAGTATTTTATTTTGATTATAGTCTTTTATTTTTTTTTGACAAGAGTTAGTATTTTATTTTGATTATAGTCTATGTTATAGGAATTCAATTCGATGGTACTTGTGCCTAATTTATGCCGCCTTCTTCCTGCTCGACATAAATTGCAAGGCATATCAGACCAATCAAATTACTATATCATTTTACTTTGAACCTTAAATTAATACTTACCCTATCATGCTAGAATGATATTGCAGAGTTTTAGGAGCACATATCATCTATCGTCATGGGTACACCATCATTTAAAGCTAATTTGGTCAAAATCTTATCTATCCCACAAAGTTTAAAATTCGCTAATTAAATCACAAGAGTTTAATTTTTCTTGTTTGTCACATAGGTCGAATTTTAGGTGGAATATTTGCATATCTAAATTGAAATCCATTTTGAAATCTCTATCCAACGTTAAGATCAAGCTGATAATACACACATTTTTTTCGTGATTAAAATCTCATTCCATCTTGGAATCTCAATCCACGTGAACAAAGATTCCACCTAAAATTCAACTAAAAAAAATTAAAATTTCGTAATTTAATTAGTAGATTTAAAACTTTGTGGGTAGACCACATTTTTACCAAACTTAGTGATTTAATAGCTATTTACCCTACTTTCATTTGTAATTGCAATTAAAATGGTAGGAGTAGGAGTAGGAGTAGGAGTAGGAGTAGGAGTAGGAGTATTAAGCATAAAGACTAGTTGACCGTTTGCATCTCCAAAAATCTTTTCATTTCTAAATTTTCCGTTTAATTTCATTTTGAGGTATTTTTACATGGATATATGATAGATTGATAATTATTATTATGGTATTAATATAATTTATGATTCTTTAATATATTGTTTGAAGTCTTTTTTATATTTTATTTTATTAGTATAATATTTATAATGGTATTTTGTTATTATTCTCAAAGCTCCTCTTTATATATGTATAGTACGGGGGAGTCCTATGGTGACACCATAGTAAAAATGAAAACCTATATAAGTAATTTGCGATACATAGGCAATCAACTCGACATATGATTCTAAGCAATCTGTGATACGATATAAGAGCACTATGATGACACAATAGTTAAAATGACAATCTTAGCAAATAATCTGTGATACATAAATAAGCAACTCGGCATATGGTTCCAAGCAACCTGTGAGACATTGACAAGCAAGTCTGCCACGTGAGACTAAAGTTGCCTCTACTTCTAGATCTAAGAGCATCCACAATGGCGCCTAGCGCACCGCCTAGCCGAGCGCCGGCGCTAGGCGGTCGCTAGGCGAACCATTGGAGGAGCCGAAAACCGCCGAGCGGTTTTCCGGAAATCAATTTCGCCTAGCGCTAGGCGGTCAAAATCCACTGGGCTATGCGCTGGGCGATCCGCTCGGCTCCATTGTAGCGCCCGGATCGCCCAGCGCATAACCCAGCGGATTTTTTATTTTTTATTTTTAATTTTCGAAACACTATATATACGCGATTTGCACTTCATTTTCATTCGCACAACTTGTATTAATGAGTACTCTCTCTATCTTAATTTCTGTACAAGGTCAACACCGAGAAACGGATCTGAACAACGAGCCTAGTTCAGGGACGAGCGGTTCTCAAACTCCCCCAATCCCCGTTGGAGGCGGATGGAATCAGATGCCCGGGTACTACAACATGTACCCGTTGCAGCAGATGCTACCCGGGATGCCGACCGGAGGGAGTCCGCCGGGGGAGTTCCCGGCGATGTGGGGTTGGGCACCCAATATGCAGATGATGCCGGGGTGGGCACCCAATATGCAGATGATACCCGGCGACGCAGGTGACGCGGGGGGACGTCTATCGCCCCAGTTTTGATTTTTTGACTGCTTCGTCGCACACATCCACCCCAACGGATGCGCAGTTCACGCTGAGCGTTTTTGATAATTTTGCGTTGTCGGATTTGGGGTTTGATAGTCTCGGAGTTCCAGAAACTCCCGTTCAACGGGGAGAGCAGTGCAGGGTAGTGGCGCCCCAAAGAAGAAGGGCAAGGGAAAGAAGGTCGGGGAGTCGTCACAGCCGGGTGGGGATGACCCCACGGTACGGAGAAGGTGGACGGACGAGGAGAACGTTGCGCTGTCAAAGGCGTGGGTGAGTGTTTGCGACGATCCTCTTGTTTCTAATAACCAGAGGATCATCAACGTGTGGGGCAAGGTAGCAGCAGGACGCAACGGGAGGCGAGGGGGGTCGCCAGGGGTTCCCAGGAGGTCCAGTCGGTATCCCCCTTTGACCGCCAGTCTACAGAGGATCTCAAGTACTTCGCGCGTCAACAAACGCGCCAGATGATGGTGAAGACGTTAGCCGAATGGCGAGCGGCGACGGACCCCAGGAGAAGAGATTTCTCTTCACATTGCTCGAGAGCATGAATGACGATCTGCGTGGAGGCGGCAGCGGCGGTGGCAGCGGAGGCGGTGGTGACAGTGGCGACGGAGTCGGCGGTGGCGGTGGCGACGGCGACGACGGAGGCGAGGGAGCCGACGAGTGATTTTTTTTAAGTAATGTACTTTTTGCGATTTTGAATGTAATGTTTTTTTATTAATGTACTTTTTTAAAATTTTTGTACTTTTTTTAATTTATTGTACTTTTTTTTTTAAATTAAAATAGTATTATTAATGTTTCCCGTATATGTGACTATTGATGTGGCTGGGCTATTTATGATATGGCTAGGCTATGGCTGGGCTATTTCTGATGTGGCAGGAGGATTTTTAGTATTGATGATGTGGCAGGAGGAGTTTGTGGCTAGGCTATGGCTGGGCTATTGCTGTGCTATAACCACTGTGGATGCTTTAAAGATTCCCATTTAGTTGTGGTTGTTATTTTAGTGTAATTCTATATAGATATAGATTTTAATATAGAATATCAGCGTAAGATTTTAATGAAGTGAGGGTCCAAATAGAAAAAAAGTGGTATTTATTATTTAAATTCTGAACATCCAAAACAGCAAATTAGACATTATTTTTTTGGATGGGTAGTGACGAATAATTCTTGGCCTATGATAAGTTCATAGTTTGGTTTTGTCGTGGTTAGGTTTGTGGGCTGCAAATAGGTTCTTTTTTGAGGTTATCTTTTCCTCACATCTATTCATAAAGGTTTCAAAATTAAAATGGCCTCCATTAATTTATAGAGTGAACTACGCCAAAAGTCCCTAACCTTTTCATTTGTTGCGTTGCAGGCTCCTAACAAAAAAAAATATCGCCAGACAATCCTAACCTTAAACGTAATCTCATATCGTGTTTTTCGTGACTATATTGCCCTTTAGCCTTAAAAGGGCATTTCGGTCAGTTCCGTGAAATATCTGACGCTGACCCTGCCCTGCATGCTGTCGCGGTTATTGTGCATGATGTCATTGATGGGTTGGTTGTCCGGCGATTTGACCTAATGCGCAGCCATTACGTATTCGGTGAGTTAAAAATTTGGGGACTCGGCGGATTTTTGAATCTTTTTCAAAAAATTCACAATTTCACTCCAATTTCACTCCACACTTCCCTCCACACCACTTAATTCCCACACCCCTCTCAGGAACCTCCAATCACCACCGCCATCGCCACCACGAACACGTAGACGTGGACCGGAGGTCATCGATGTGGACACAGAAACATGGGATGTCCGCGATCCTGATCTGGATTTTTTCTATCCCGAAGAAGAATACAGTAAGTTACGCTTGAAAATTGCAATTTACAAGTTCACTGGGAGATAGTCTCAGTTTGTGATAATTGCACTGGTTGATAGTCTCCGTTTGAGATTTAGGGCTCCGAAATTTGTACATTTTTGTAATTTAGATCCATGGCTTGGTTCGATTTTATTCAATTTCTCAGGTTGTCAGAAGTTAGGTTATTTAATTTTTGTCTTATTTTGAATAATCGCAACAAGGGACGCGCCCGGGAAGTTTTCCGTTGCTTTCCATCATGGTGGGTCGTTCTTCAAAACCAAAGAAGAGAAGAAGTATGTTGGGGGTTACCTGACTTTCTTCGATGACTGCGACGTTAACCACTTCGAGCTGATAGACTTGTCTAGTATGGTACTTAAGCTGAGGTACGACAGGAAGACAATATGCGAGTTTTACTACTGTCATCCCAAGTATAGTCCTGGATGTGATGACAAAGTAATAGGAGGCCCGCTTATGCCCATTGTTGAGAATGCACAGCTAATTGAATTACTCAAGGTTGCTGCTACTAGCACAAAGCTAGTTCACATATACGTGGTGGAGATTACCCGGGCGGCCGCTATACTAAAAAAGATAAAGATGAAGTGCAAGAGGTTCTCAAATTCTGGCCGGCCAAATCCGCAGGAGTGATTATTGAAGAGATTGAAGAACCTCAACCCACTGTCCCAAAGCATCCACCGAGAAGGAAGAGAATGCAGGAGCATGTGGTGGTGCAAAAGAAGCAGCCTTTGATGATTGGGTGGTATGATAAAGATGTAGAGTTTGAGGAATTTCTTGTAAAAAGTATAGAAACTGACCGTGCTAAGAGGAAACGGGAGGACGAGGTAGCACGTCAAAATTTGGAGAAAGCCTTTGAAGAGGTATCATCCGAGGCTGTGGAAAAAGTATCAGATGCTATACCAGCATTGGCTGAGGTCGAAGTTATGCCACAAGTTGAATCAGTCCCAAAAGTTGTTGAAGCTATACCACAAGTCGAAGTTATGCCACAAGTTGAATCAGTCCCAGAAGTTGTTGAAGCTATACCACAAGCAATACCAGATGTTGTTGAAGCAGTGACAGATGTCGAAGTTGGAGGAGAAGACTTCCATGCACACGTGCATGAGGTAATTGGTTATGATTTGCAATAAATGAGTATGACATATTACCCACGTTTGTGAGTTGTGATTTACATGCATGCTTTAGTACCCCATTTGTGATTTAGTTCTGTTTTTTTTTTGTGTTCGAGGGTGTTTACTTTTGTCAGTGTGTGCATTGACTTTTGTTTTGAGTAGGATGTACTTGGTTTGTCATGCGTTGGAGATGCAACTGTTGGTCTCAATGCAGTAGAAGATGTGTACCAACCGGTCATGGACAACATCTCTCAACCTCAGGCGGAAATACCAGTTGACAGTTTTTTCTTCCCAATTGTTGAGGACATTAGCCATGAAGAATTCATGGCCGAATTTCAGACCCCTGTGCAAGAGACAACTCCAAGTTCTGTACAGCCATATGCAGCCAAACCAACTGCAGGAAAAGTAACCCAACAAGTTGCCCAAGTAATGCTTCTTGCCCTACTTCATAACGAGGGATCTCCGAGTGATGATGATGATGATGTGGTCGGCCATTTTATCTCTTTGGCAAACATGTGTCGAGATGAGCAGCTATTTACATCCTATTATGAATCCATATGTCAGCAACAACCGGAACAACAAAAGGGAACAACAGCGGACTGCGGAAGCGGTGTGACTGAACAACATGGGTCTAGACTGCATATTGGTGAGGACAGTGGAGGGTCCAAGAAACGGCGAAAGTATTCCCCTGTTGTAGACCAAAGGAACTCGACGGATGCAAACCCTCTACGCGAGCAAGAAACAATGGATGAGCTACAAGATCTGCAGGATCTTGAAGATTTGGAGGGGTTAAGGGAAAAGGGTATAAAGTACACCCCATTCAAGCTGACCAATGAGCTTCCAGTTTGGAAGCCGGGTAACATTTTCAAGGATCGAGATTTCTTCTATCAGGTCATTCGCCAGTACGCGATAATGACCAGACGACGTGTCCATGTATCCGAAAATGATGGCAAGAGACTGCGTGCCATTTGTAGAGGCAATGCCTGTGAGTGGTATGTTTATGCTAAGAAGATCGAAATCCACAACAACACTGATTATGTGGTGGTGAATATGCAGTGCGATCATGCTCACACTTGCTCGCAAGTGTTGGATCAAAGATGGCTCACGTCGAAGTGGCTCGCTGAGCGTTACTTGGAGAAGATCAAAGCTAATCCCCACATTCCATTGGCGGCAATTCGGCAGTGTGTAGACGAGGAGTTCAGGCTAAAAGTGGGTAGGATGAAGGCATACCGCGCACGAGACAGTGTGTTAGAAGGAATCTTTGGCAAGGCGGGACGTCAATACCGGAGACTGTTCGACTACAAATCCGAATTGGAACGGACACATCCTGGTTCCAGCGTGCATATACACTACGAAAACTGGTGGTCCTCAAGCTGGTGGTCCAAGATTCTTGAGGTTTTACTGTTGCCTCGGGCCGTTAAAAAATGGTTGGACTCGGTTTTGCCGTCCAATTATTTTCTTGGATTCCTATTTCTTGAGAGGTATGTATCGAGGCCAACTTATGACGGCCATGGGAATTGATCTAAACAACGGTTGGTGGCCTATTGCATGGGATGTGACTGAGGCAGAGAGCTACGATCAATGGAAATGGTTTCTTGCCTACCTCTCAGAGGACCTTCAAATACAGGAGAATGCACCCAGATACGTCTTCATGTCTGATCAGCAAAAGGTACGCGTACTGTGATTTCAGTAAAAAGTGTTAACTGTAATTGTGATTCTTTGAATAATAGTACTTTACCTGTGATTTAACCATTTAGCGTAATAGTTCGATTGTGATTGTAGCTTTTGTGTTGTAGCTTATACATGTGCTAATTTGGTAGGGTCTTGCAAAAGCCATCGTTGAGGATTTCCCACAGAGTGAGCATCGATTCTGTGTTCAGCACATCTACAACAATTCCAAGAAGAGATTCATCGGGGAAAATTTCAAGGAATTACTGTGAGAGCTTGCATCCAGTACAACCCACGAACAATACATGGAGAGGATGGATGCGTTTCGGATTATATATCCCCAAGCACATCAATACCTACTCAGTGTTGCTCCTAAAGAAAAATGGGTGAAGGCTTATTTCTCGACCCATGTTTGTTGTGATGTTATCCTCAACAATATCTGCGAGACCTTTAATTCGAAGATAGCAATTGCGCGCGAGTTGTCCATTATCACAATGTTAGAGGAGATCCGGACTAGTCAAATGGAGAGGATTCAGATCAGAGGCCAGTGGATCAGGACGTACGATCACACACTGGCGCCCGTTATCAAAGAGATCGTGGGTAAGTTGTACGTGAGGGCATCTTCCTGGAGGTCAATATGGAACGGAGATGATTCGTACCAAGTGTCGGGACCGGTAGGCCAGTATGTAGTGAATATGCGTGACTTTACTTGCTCGTGCAGATCATGGCAGCTGACAGGGATCCCGTGCACTCATGCCATCGCTACAATTAACAAGAATGGGAAGGATGTATCAGACTATGTATCCCGCTATTATTTGCGGTCCACAATGTCGATTCTGTACGAGAATGTCCTGTTCCCAATCAATGGGATGGATAATTGGCCCAAGAACTCTGAAGTTGGATTCGAACTGGCACCCCAAGGACAAAGCGACAGCGTGGACGACCAAAGAAATTGAGGCGTGAAGAGCCCCAGGTGCGTCATCATGCGGATGGTTCTAAGTCACTACGACGCACCTTTGTACTCAGATGTCGTCGGTGCAGACAAGATGGTCATAACAGGAGGACATGCACCAATGATCCCCGTGTAGATGCGCGAACCGAAGTTGGCCAGAGTTCACAGCCCGCTGAGCCCAGTCAGCCCAGTCAGCCACCCACGATGGATGGCGGTGTCAGGGCTGAGTCATCTACCATGTCTCAAAATCAAGAGGTAGTATCCGGTATCAATTTTTGACTCTTCTTTCCCAACCCTTGGTTTGTATTTTAATGGTTTGTTTGTTACAAACCAATCTGCCTCGTTGAGGACAACCTCGCACACGTCGGTCTACGCGGCCAAACGAAGAGGTAGTGGGTGGTGTAAATTTTTCACTTTTCATTTCATGACCAATGGTACTCAATTTGACCGGTTTCTTGTTTGTTGTAGACCAATCCCACTGGTACAAGGACTAGCACACGTCGCACCAGGGCTCAACCGCAACGTTGTGGCCGTCGCGGGGATCAGGATTGAATAATCGTGGGGATCAAGTTTGGGAAACCTGAAAACTCTGAAAATTGTGTTGGTTTTTTGTTAGTGCTAATGTATGCAGCTTACAACCTTTTGACAAACAGTATTCCTCTTGACAAACATTATACTTAATGGGAAGCCTCTTGTATGTATTTGTGGTTAACTGTATTTGTCGTCTGTATTTTTGTACTACACTTTTGTGTAGCCGTTATGGGAGAAGGCCCTTCTTGTGCCTTGATAACTACCTATACATATGTTATTAATGAGCACTGTATGTTTTAACTTTCTACATAGGATGTTATTTCACAAAACGTTTTGTACGTCCGGTGTTATTCAACAAAACATTTTGTACACATGGTGGTATTTCACCAAAACATGGGTACTTCGGGTGTTATTCAACAAAACGTTTTGTACGCATGGTGGTATTTCACCAAAACATGGGTACTTCGAGTGTTATTCAACAAAACGTTTATGTAATACTTCAATCGTGTATAATCGTGTACACTTCAGAGGTATGTAAAGCTTCAATCGTGTACACTTCAGAGGTATGTAAAGCTTCAATCGTGTACGAGTTAAAGTGTCTCTTATTTACCTACCTTATAAGTACGGTGAAACTTAAAGACGTTTAGTACTTAAGCTCCTATTATGGATTGGAGAAGAGAAGAAAAATGTTAACATTACATTAGGAAAACAATTACAACACATAACAACAATATTACAATCTTCATTTTTTGAGACATTTTGGTGGTTTTGACAACTTCTACATTAATACGTACAAACTCCTCACTCTTCATGCTCAGCTTTAACTTCTGCTCTTCACATTCGTCACTTTTCTTCCACAATTTATCTTCAACAACACACACCTCAGTATTCTTGCATCGGAGTTGTTCTTCAAACTTGTCTCGTTCCAGGTTGATCCTTTGAAAGTAACTGTCTTGGCTTGGCGATAGGCCGCATCAAACCAACGAAAGAATCTGCAATCATCTTCCTTCCATATTGGACAAAGATAATAACGTCGCCCAGGATTAGCTGTCTTCCTAGATATCACGAGCTCAGCCTCAAGATCATGCTTACAGTACACAATCTGTGGACGAGGCCAATCCCAGTTGAACCTTGAACCGAAAGATTGAGAACTAGAGGACGACATTGCAACAAGGACCTGAATTGAAAAGTAAAATAAAAAAAAAATCACACCTTATACGCTATTATTAGTCGGACCCCTCCCCAAGAATTGGAACGACACAACCCAAAAATTGGAACGACACCCATAAACCCTACACCCAACACAACCAAAATCAACCGCATGAATTCACAACAAGCCTCATTCAGTTATCCGGTAACCGTGGAAATTACCTAAATTGTGATGTGAAACTCAGCGATACGGATGAAAAACCCTAAATTGAACACAACCAAAATCAGCCTCGGGACCTCGCAAACAACATCCTACATGTTACCAGTCACAGTGGAAGAAATTACCTAAATTGCAATGTGAAACTCAGCTATTGGGAAGAAAACACAATAAATTATACAAAACCAAAGTCAGCCGTGGGAACTCACAAAAAACATCCCACATTTTACCGGTCAAACAGCGAAATCGCCGAATTAACCCTCAGTAGCGAGTGCATGAATGAGTGCAGGGAATGACTGCAGGAATGAAGATGAGAATTCAAAATGGGAGAATTTGTGCCTTACAATTTGTATATATCGTCGGGAAATTGCAGTGAGAGAATGAAAATGAGTTATGGACTGTGTGGATGTCCCCACGTTAAAGGTAAGGTTACTAAAATGCCCCTGAAGGGATTTGGGCATTTTGGTCCGAAAAATGGCTAAAAATACATGATATGTGATTACGTTTAAGGTTAGGATTGTCTGACGATATTTTTTTTGTTAGGGGCCTGCAACGCAACAAATGGAAATGTTAGGGACTTTTGAAGTAGTTTACTCTAATTTATAAAGCCAAATTTACCTATAATCCCACAATAATAAATGTATACAGCATGACCACGTTAACAGCAATGCTCTGACATGATAAAAGACAAACATAAAATATTACTCAATCCACGCATTTCGTGAGTTTTATAATATTATCTTAAAATTTCAAGTTGAAACATGTTATGTTTAAAGCAAATTGCAATTAAGTAACGTATTTCGACATCGCATTTTAGCCGAAAAAGAAAAGTCTGTAACGACAATGATATTCTCAACGACACAATTGATTACTCTAGTGTGGATGATAGAGACTATATATGACACTAACATCAGAATCAATGCATAACATCAGTACTATTTTCATTGTGTCCGAACCCCACTAGTCAATTTCAGTCCATCGATGTTACGAAGTCATTTCATTTTTAGGTATATAAGTACTACTATAAAAAATAATCATATTTCACTTAATTTTTTTATACATTATCTTATACAATTTTAAAACTTCTCTAGAGTATTTTTTATGAAACAACAAAGAGTGAAATATAAAGTGAGACATGCCCAAAAAAGTTATGACAATCTTATTAATAAGAGGAAGTACATGACAAATCAAATATGGCAACATGCAATAGAATATACGAAAATGAAATATTATTTGATACTAACAAACAATCATCAAGGTAACACCTCGATTACAGACCTTAATCCTAAAAGGGGAGTGATCTTATAATTTTGGAAGCCAGCCTGGAAAATAGGTTAGCCCACTCTTTCTCAGTTCTCTATTTCCCTCCAAGCCCAACCATCATTACTATATCAAAAAACAATTGAGTTTCAATGGCCTTGTCTTCTTGCTTCTCACAATCCACAACCATATACAAAATAATCACTTTCCCACTACCAAAATAATCACTTTCCCACTACCTGCAGCTGTCGCTTCTTTGCAGTTCTCCAAAAATTTTAGGCAATCTTCATCGCTCCAGTCGTGAAGTATCCACTGCATATAGTATTTGAACAAAGACAAAATGAATAGGGATGTTAGTGCAGTCTGAAACATACTCCCTTCATCTCATAAGAATATGCACTCTTTCCTTTTTAGTCCGTCCCACAAGAATATGCATTTTCCAATTATGGAAATTCTTTTCACTCTAATGAGGTGGGGTCTATTCTCCACCTCTCTACCTCTCTCTTACTTTTCCAATTTTGCATTAAAACTTGTGTCGAACTCAAAGTACATATTCTTTGGGGAAGGTGTCACGACCCTATTTTGCTAAGGATAGCAAAAACGGGTAATTCGCGACTAATAAGCGGGATTATAGAAGCGGAGAAAGAAAATGGGTAAAATTCAAGGAACTTGCCGAAAGGCCAATCAATTGATACCACAAAATAGAAGCCAAGTATTTGATTACTAGATCTCAAAATAGAATAATTCATCATATCAACTAAATCAGAGTTCAAAGGTAAGACTTTGACATTCCCACTTGACAAAAGTACAACGAAATAGGTCCTTACTAAACGACTTTGTGTATGAAGACACGAATCATCGAGAAATCCACTTGATTATTTAATAACATCGACTCCGATCAATATTCCTTCCTCTTGACGTTCAACCTGCACATTTATAAATACATGCAGGGCTGAGTACATGAGTACTCAGTGGACACGTGCCGAAAACAAAAACATACATTATATAGTTGTCATCCATCACAGTAACACACATGGGTTTTTCTTAAAAGGCCCGAGCTTACTAAATTCTTTTGTGAGCTAAAAGTTCATCTGCGCATACTAAGTTCTTTCATCATTCGTCATTCATCATTCATCATTCCATCGTTCATTATTCATCATTCCATCGTGCCGGGAAGATGGCCACCTTCCGCGGACACCATAGCCGGCCAACCCTCTTGGATGGCTCACAACCCTCGCGCGCTCTATTTCAAATCGTAACTTTTTGGCGTAGCCAAAACCAACAAACATACAGTCCAACAGATATGCCTCGAAAACAAACATTTTATGGCATGACAACAACTTGAAAAATAATCACAACTCCATTTTGAGAAAAGATGATATTTCATAATTTCACAAGTATTTGATTTATATCCACACTAATGTGCTGGATATTAAAATAAAGCCCACCTGATACGCTTATCCCCAAACAATAACTCTCGTCTGACCTCAATTGCCCTTGAATAATTTATCCTTTAAAAATAGCGTAGCACGCTAATTAATATTTAAACTATTTTTCTGGATAAAAGAATGCATGCATCCTACAGGATAGCACCTACATCTTAGTGTCGGCTTATAAGGTTTTTCTTAATCCTACCTCGGACTTCACTACTCTGCAGAGTTTATTTATTTACTTTACTAACTTTGGAGAAATTCTATTTTCTAAAATAAATATTTGGGCACTTATATAATAAAATATGAATTCTTGAAAAATCCCTTCTTAATCCCTTTTCCTTCGGATTTTTCTTAAGGCCGCCCATGGCGTCGCGGGGCGACGCCGGTCGGCCCTTCGCGTCTCCCGCTTCTACATTTTTTGTCTCCAAACCCGATAGATTATGCGATAATTAATTCATCAACTTCCGAGCTTCAAGCTCATCTCCGTAATTAATTAATTCTACTCCAACAATGTTTAATTCCAAGTCCAAATGAACTAGGTAGTTCAACCTTGAGTCCTTAAAATCTCTCGGCCCAATTCCAAATTAAATTCCCATCAACCGCACTTAGACTTTAAGTCTAACCATTATTTATGCCTTGGCCAAAATAAATCCACCACTTAATTGTTGAATGGAAATTGGCCCATTGTTAATTAATTTCCCAAGTACAAGATCCTTTAAGGATTAATTTATAGGCCTAATTTCATTAAGTGGCCCAATTCCAAATATACTCCCCCTCGCGGCTTCTCCGGAGAAGTCGCCGCCATCACTCCCCCTCTCTGGCGAACTCACGCCCGGAGTGGCTTTCCTTCCTTCTGACGAAATAAGTGGTGGAGAGGAGGCGTCGCCTCTTCCACGGCGTCGCTGCCTGGTGAGCTGTCGTCTCTGGCGGCGCGTGCTCTCTCTCCGGGGACACGCGGCTCCTCCTCCGTCGCAGGCGGTGCCTTGTGCCAGCTCTCGTGCCGGCCCCTACTCCGCGCCTCGAGCAGAAGCTCCTCCCGTCGTTCGCCGCTCGCCGCTGCCTCCTTCGCGAGGCAGCCACGGCACTCACCGGAGGCTCACGCCCGCCATCGCTGTTGCCATCGACCTTTCCTTTAAGCTAAGTCACCCTTTTACTCAATTTCCTAAAGTTATGGCAGCGGCTATGTGCACTTTGTTAATTGATCAAAGTTTGATTAAGTGTTGGTTCAATCTATTGATGCTCACTAGTGTTACGATTCTGGAATTAAGGCATTGTTGTTAACACTTGATTTGCTAAATCCCTGGAATATCTATGGTTGTTCTACATGATGCAAAAGGGCGTAGTTGAGGGTTTACCTCACTTGGATGATTTCTCTTGGCTTGTTGGCTGCCACCCCTTGCTCCTATCCCCTTCCTTGCTGCAATCCTTGGTGTTATATGAAGTTTGTGGTGTCGAAGTGGTGGGGAGAGAGGAGGGGATGGGGGCAGCTTAAATAGCCGCATCACGTTTGGCCATGCGGCAGCCCTCGGGGTTTCCGCTTCCTTTTTGGGTTACAAGTTCTATTTCCTTGTGATCTTCCTTACTGGTGTAAGTTTGGGGAGATATGATCCTTGACTGGTTCCATCATTTTTGGCTTGTTTTGATGGGCAAGTACGCCCCTTCCTCATTTGGTTAGTTGGGTAAGCTCATGGTGTTATCTTCACTTGTTCCCATCTCCAAACTTGGGAATATAGGCAGCAGGAAATCTCCCCTATGAAAGCCTTCTTTTGTCTTCACTTACTATTCCTATGTATAGCCTTTTTGTTGATTTTTGTGGAGGCAAAGAACCTACTAATTTGAGGAAATTTTCTTGGCAGGTGGAGGGCTTCTTGGAAGGCATTGCTGCTCCATGCTTGGAGCCTAGCTTTTTGTGAAATCGAGGGGCAAGAATGGAGGATTTGCCTAGCTCACTTCTTTCGTAATTTACTAATAATTAGAAACCTCCTTTTTCCTCCTCTGGTGAGCCTTGTAAAGGGGCAGCTTCATTCCCTCTTTGCTGGTCAAAGATAAAGGGTCTTATGGAGTGTAGTGTGTATTGTCCCTTTCACCAAGTGTGATCAAGTTCAAGGCTTGGCTCTCAAGACCTCTTGTATTTCTATTTCCTCTTTAAGCACTCTACTATCTCTTTCACGTATGTAACCATGTATTATTTGTATCTCCATCATTCTTGTATTTTTATTTCTTAAAAGGCCTCTTCTAATAAAAGCATATCCTTTAAATGAAAAGGAAAAATGAGACAATTAATGACGGACGGAGGGAGTATAATATAAAAAAAATACAAAAAAATTAAACTTCTATTTAATACTCCCTCCGTCCCATAAAAATAAACAATTTTTCCTTTTTCATCCATTCCATAGAAATAGTTCATATTCATTTATGACATCATTTTTCTTCTTCTCTTTTTTTTTTATCATTTATGGCCACATCATCCACTACACAATTTTCAACAATTTTTTTTCTTTTTCTCTTACTTTGCAAATTATGCATTAAAATCTGTGCCACCCTAAATGGCCTATTTTTATGGAACGGTGGGAATATACATATATGATTGATTTTATTAATACATAGTATTACTAATTTTCATCATTTTGGATTGGATTGATCATATGTTAATGTTATCGTTGGCAACCCAATTAGTTCGAACCCCAGACATGTAAGGTTAGTGTAGAAAATTTCTAACCCCAAAGATCACAGCTTGATTAGCCCGCACCCTATTAACCCGCAACCCATGTAGGGTCAGCGTTGACCTGGAATAAGAGAGTTGGTTGATTTGATTCATACCTTGAGTATAACACCGTCAGCAGAAGGAACAAACAGTAAACTTGAACATATCTCCGCTCACAAAGCTCACATTCTCAGCTCCTTCAAGCCCATCCACCACTTGCGGAAGATCAAGCACCACAAACCTCACGCCGGGAAACACGGCCGCCACCGCCTTCGCCAGGGCGCCGCGGCCCTCGGCAACATCCACCACTCTCTCCAAACCCTCACAAACATGCTTGCATTAAAATCTGTGCCACCCTAAATGGCCTATTTTTATGGAACGGTGGGAATATACATATATGATTGATTTTATTAATACATAGTATTACTAATTTTCATCATTTTGGATTGGATTGATCATATGTTAATGTTATCGTTGGCAACCCAATTAGTTCGAACCCCAGACGTGTAAGGTTAGTGTAGAAAATTTCTAACCCCAAAAATCACAGCTTGATTAGCCCTCACCCTATTAACCCGCAACCCATGTAGGGTCAGCGTTGACCCGGAATAAGAGAGTTGGTTGATTTGATTCATACCTTGAGTATAACACCGTCAGCAGAAGGAACAAACAGTAAACTTGAACATATCTCCGCTCACAAAGCTCACATTCTCAGCTCCTTCAAGCCCATCCACCACTTGCGGAAGATCAAGCACCACAAACCTCACGCCGGGAAACACGGCCGCCACCGCCTTCGCCATGGCGCCGCGGCCCTCGGCAACATCCACCACTCTCTCCAAACCCTCACAAACATGCTTGCATTAAAATCTGTGCCACCCTAAATGGCCTATTTTTATGGAACGGTGGGAATATACATATATGATTGATTTTATTAATACATAGTATTACTAATTTTCATCATTTTGGATTGGATTGATCATATGTTAATGTTATCGTTGGCAACCCAATTAGTTCGAACCCCAGACGTGTAAGGTTAGCGTAGAAAATTTCTAACCCCAAAAATCACAGCTTGATTAGCCCTCACCCTATTAACCCGCAACCCATGTAGGGTCAGCGTTGACCCGGAATAAGAGAGTTGGTTGATTTGATTCATACCTTGAGTATAACACCGTCAGCAGAAGGAACAAACAGTAAACTTGAACATATCTCCGCTCACAAAGCTCACATTCTCAGCTCCTTCAAGCCCATCCACCACTTGCGGAAGATCAAGCACCACAAACCTCACGCCGGGAAACACGGCCGCCACCGCCTTCGCCATGGCGCCGCGGCCCTCGGCAACATCCACCACTCTCTCCAAACCCTCACAAACATGCTTGCATTCCCTCACGAGTATCTTTCCCACAAGCTCCGAATCACTAGTCATCCCCTTGTTAAAAAGCCGGTTCCACTCGGCCTCGTCCGCCCCAAACTCCCACACGTTTCTCCCGTATTTTGTCACGAACGGGGTCGGGCACTCGTCCCAAAACCGCTCGGTCATGGAATGGTACGTGCCCACCGCGACTGGATCAGTCGTGGTGAGTATGAATGGGAAGAAGCTCAGGGGCTCGTCTCGCAGAAGGAGACGAGAGGTCCCAGTGAGGGCGTACGCGCCCTCTTCAGCCTCTCCGAAGACGTTGGAGTGGATGAGGACGCGCATGAGGCGGAAGAGGGCGTGGGATTTGGAATTGGGGATGGACAGGGCGTCGGCTAATTGGGAAACTGTGATGGGCTTCTTGTGTTTGTGGATGGCATCGGGCATGCCTAATTCAAGAGCTGATTTTAGGCACATTGAATTTATGAAGCTGAATGTTAGATTCCAAGCATGAGATTGAGCTTCTAGGAGCTCTTGGGTGGTGGAATCTACTAGTGTATTAGGCAACCCATTTTTTTTGGAGTTGTAGTGTCTTCAATAAGATCAATGTTGAACGCATCATTGATCATTTATAGGTGCTTTAAAACATAATAATTTATTGATTTTGACCGCATCATTTATAGGTGCTTTAATACACTAATAATTTATTGATTTCAAAAAGTACAATGTATTCTGTCCGTCCTAATTAAGTTGAGTCAGATTTTTTTGGGACATTGCAATAAAGTTGAGTCCTTTTCGTTTTTGATGAAAAATAAAATACTCTAATCACTCTTAATTTACTCTACATATTTTACTATCTCTTATCTCTCCAACTTTTTTCCTCTCTCCTACTTTATTTTATTATTATTTAACTCATTCAACACAATTTCTCAATCTCCGTGTCTAAAAGAAGTGACCCAACTTAGTTGGGACGGAGGGAGTAATACTTTTTTTGGGAGTGTTAGTGAAAAATAGTGTCATTCTAAAATTGGAAAATTTATTTGTCATGTGTACGCACTTTTTCTCACTTCTTTCATATGTTATCCATTTCTTTTCCTCTCTTTCAAATTTTATATATCCACTTAATTGTCTTCTCTCTTACTTTAGCATTCTCATTAAAACTCGTGATGTCCATCCATCGGTCCATTTTTCGTGGGCGTAGGAAGTACTCCCTACGTCTAAGTAAAGAACCTTGTTACCATATTGGGTTCTCCACAATTTAAAAAAACTATTTACTAATGGGTATGCTGACCTCACATTCACTAACTTTTTAACTCATAATATATTACTACCTCTGTCCCACATTGAAGAAGGTGAATGTTAGATTTCAAACATGAGATTGAGCTTTTGGCAGCTCTTGGGTAAACATGCCCACGGTTCACGAACCGGCGGTTCCGGTTCGGTCGTCTTCGGAACCGGAACCGAACCGTGAGGCTATTTCACGGTTCCGGTTCCGGTTCAAAAACCGGCGGTTCCAGTTCCGGTTCCGGTTCGGAACCGCCGGTTTTTTCGGCGGTTTTGGCGGTTCCGGTTTTCGAACCGGCGGAACCGCCGGTTCAATTTTTTTTTTTTTTTTTTTAAATTTGAAATTTGGCTTTATACAATAAATCGGAACAAGACAATGCATAATTCAAGCACAAATAAGACGAATAAGGAGAAAATGAAATAAATTTTATTGATTTTGAGTTGTAACGGACAACGATACATTACAATTTACAATACATAAGTATACAATACAACAACATACAACAATATAATATAATTTACAAGTGTCGTCGCCTCGTGGGACTCGGAAAGTAAATAAAAAAAACATGAAATGGGGGGGAAAAAGGAAAAATTGAAAAGGGCTTGGGATCAACTTAAACTTTCAAAGTTAAACTTTTCAAATTTAAGTTGAGTTGCCTACGTATCCACAATTTTATTGAGGAATCAAAGCCCACGTAGTTCTCTTACCTTAGGATCAACCATTTTTTCTTGCAAAATGTTGCCCATTTTCTAAGCAAACACATATCAGCACGCCATATACACATTGCTGCATTTCTAATAGGGGCAATTTGATCTTCCAAAGCAATCAATGCATCTCGAACACACATAGTCAGAATATTATTCAAGCATGGAAAAAATTAGCACTAATAGATAGTTTGTTCTGATTTTTTCCATGATAGATGCTTGAATAATGTTCTGACTATGTGTGTTCGAGATGCATTGATTGCTTTGGAAGATCAAATTGCCCCTATTAGAAATGCAGCAATGTGTATATGGCGTGCTGATACGTGTTTGCTTAGAAAATGGGCAACATTTTGCAAGAAAAAATGGTTGATCCTAAGGTAAATTGTACTTGAAGATCATTAAAATATATTCCCCATTTGATAAATATCTTATTGGTGAAAAAGTGGATATCTTTGAGGCAGATGGTACTGGAACACAAATTTATATATGGAATCTGGATGATACTTCAAGATCATATATAAATTTGTGTTCCAGTACCATTTGCCCCAAAGATATCCACTTTTTCACCAATAAGATACATATCAAATGGGGAATATATTTTAATGATACATTACAATTACAAATAAAAAAACATGAAATGGGGAGGAAAAAAAAATTGAAAAGGGCTTGAGCTCAACTTAAACTTTCGAAGTTAAACTTTTCAAATTTAAGTTGAGGTGCCTACGTATCCACAATTTTATTGAGGAATCAAAGCCCACGTAGTTCTCTTACCTTGCTTACCTTTTTGGTCGGCTGTGCTCGCCGTTCACCGCCCCCCGTCGACTCATTGCTAATGTTGAGTGCTCTCGCTTCTGACCTCGTCATCGCCATCGGAAGAAAATTCTTCACCATCACTCTCTACACGGAAGTCGAAATCCGGCTCTTGTGCTCTCATGTCCGCCTTTGCCCAATCGTCAAGTAACATAGTGGCTTCCATGTTCTTGGCGGAGAGATTGCTCCTTCTGTCGTCTAGGACACAACCGCCGACACTAAAAGCTTGTTCAACGGCGACGGTGGAAGCGGGAACGACGAATATCTCCTTAGCCATGATGGAGAGTACCGGAAACTCTTTGTCATGTGTTCCCCACCAATTAAGGATGTCAATTTGTTGAGTAGGAGGACCTGCATCTTGAAAAATAGAGCGCGATTCCAAATATATATCTAATTCACTAGTCGCTCTAGTACTATTGGTTGTAGTACCGTATAGATCTTGCAATTGTGATACTACGTCGGGATCAATCATGATATTGGTAAAATCCCCTCCACCAAAATCAAATGTAGACGGACTAGGAGGAGCACGTACCTGGTGAGCGGTGTTATACCGCATTTCATATTCCGCGTAGAGAGAACGAAGTGCACTATCTAACCTTAGTTTGATTTCATCAACATCCGGAATACTTAGTTCGAAGCATTCTCCTCTTGTCAAGCCCATTTCGCGGAGTTGAGAAAAATCCAAAGCGTGCAAACAACCATAGTACATGTCTAAAATTTTATAAACACCATGCAACTTCCACTTTGGATCCAAGCATTTTGCAATCAAAAACACATTTGGAATACGTGAAAAATATTTTAACCATTTTTCAACCATGTAAAACAAAATAGCCTTCAACTCAATGAATTGAGTATTTTCACATAAGTTTTAAAACCAATTGCCACATACATGCAATGCTCCAAAACGCGCACAGAAGTAGGATAATAAACTCCGGATAACTCAACAGTGGCATTTTTGAAAGCGCGGAATAATCGAAATAAATCCATGCTGTGGTCCCAACAAGCGGGTATCAAAATCAAATCAGAAGGAACATGAGGACAACTTCTAAAAAAATCACATAAATACTCAATGTGGTTCAAAGTCGACTCCAACATATCATATGTCGAGTTCTAACGAGTTGAAACATCCAAACGAAAGTTGGTGTACTTGCATTGCTTACCATGACAATATCTCTTCCAAGCTCTACCAATAGGAGCTTTGTTATGAATCAACTTCACAGCAGTTCTAATAGGATCAACATACTTTTGCCACAAATCGATCGCATCTTGAACACACAAATTCAAAATATGGGCAATACATCGCACATGAAAATATTTACCATCAATAACAGGAGAACATGCACTGATTAGTTCATCTATGCTAGCAGTGTTAGCGCTAGCATTGTCAAAACCAATAGAAAAAATTTTATTGATCAATTGAAATTCATTCAAAACTTGAATGATCAATTGAGCAATTGCTTGTGCAGTGTGTGGTGCGGGAAATTCCCGAAATGCAATCAAACGTTTGTTTAAAGTCCAACTGTGATCAACGAAATGCACAGTGATGCCCATATACGAATTTTTACAAAAACAATCAGTCCACACATCAGAACAAATAGAAACTTTATGCCCTAAGTTAATAATAAACGTACCTAATTGCGCCTTCTTTTCCATGCATTGTCGAACAACGGCCCGAGTCATTGAAGTTCGACTCAATTTTTTTGCAGCGGCATTATAAACTTGCCGCATACTCGACTCAAAAGCATCGTTATCAAAAGCATTGAATGGAAGATGTTTCATAACGGCAAATCTAGACATCACATTAAGAGCATTTTTGTGATCATATTTCAAAAGAGTATTGCTACACGTACCTGATGTTTGGGATGAACCCGTCCCACTACCGGTCCCGACTCCATGTTGAAAGTTGAGTTGAGTTTGGGTTGGAGCGATACCAAACTCGACCGGATGCGCTTTCTCCATGTGACGGGTAAATGTACCGTATCCTCCACCCCTTCGGAATGTGTATACGTTTTCGCAATAGTTGCAATACACATTATAAGTGTTAGGATCGTTACTATCTTGTACCTTCTTGAAGTGTTTCACCATGATGTTGGAGGTTAAAGACCTTTCAGCTGGTCTAGGAGGTTGAGGAGGACGAGGTTGTCCACGACCACGCCGACTCCTTGGTGGTGGTGGGGGTGGCATTTCTTGAACCTCTTCTACCTCCTCCCCCTCCTCCTCGTCGTCATCATCATCATCGTCTTCATCAACATTCACAGGGGTTGGACTTTGTTGGGAATAGGCACCGCGACCGGGAGCACCACTACCGGTACCAACATAAGCATCGCCTTGGTATTGAGAGCGAGAGAGAGCAATAGCATGTGCCACATCTTGCTCTTCTCGAGCCTACAAAATAATATTTGTATTGTAAATACAAAATAAAATTATGAACAATAATGTAATGTAATTCAAAATTAATTAAATTAGTAGATAATAAATATTAACCTGCCACTCATCCATGTTCATTTGAGAAATTTCATCAATAACGGATCTCCGAGATGGCCTCTTGGCCTTTCCCTTTCCCTTATCAACACGACCTTCTCGGGATGAAGACATATTGCTACGTAGAAGTAGAAATGTAGAAATATGGAATAATATTTTTTTTGTTTTAGCAATTGAGAAAGGAAGACAACTTATAGATAGAACTACGGGAACAAGTATAAGTGTATAACAATGCGTAATAAGAGTAGCACTTGCGTAATTAAATGGAAGCACAATAGCACAAATGAGAAATTGGAGACAAAGAGAGAGAATTGGGAGATTGAAGAGAGAAACTCTTATTAACACAAGAGTGGGGTGAATGTAAATGAGGATAGAGGGGGGTATTTATAGATAAAAATGGGGGGAAAATGGAAGAATTTCGAATTTGAAATTTGAAAAAAAAAAAAATTCAATTTTCGCAAAAACCGGCGGTTTTCCGCCAAAAACCGCCGGTTCCCGGGCCGGAACCGCTGGTTCAGTCAACGAAACCGTCTGCAAAAGCTGCGTCATGTCGCCTCGTTTCTCGCGCCGCATCCGGAAGCCCTGAACCGGCGGTTAACCGCCGGTTTTCACGGTTAACCGCCGGTTAACCGCCGGAACTGGCCGGTTTTTCAGCTGAAAAGCTGCCGCCGGTTCCCCCATCAAAATGCCTCGAAATTAGCGCCTGAACCGGCGGTTCGGCCGGTTAACCGCCGGTTCCGAACCGTCCGGAACCGCCGGTTCGGTCACAGTTCCGGTTCGAAATATCTTGAACCGGAACCGGACCGCAACCCGAATTCTGACGGTTCCGGTTCGGGAAAAAGGCCACGGTTCCGGTTCGAAACCGGAACCGGCGGTTCCGGTTCGGCGGTTAACCGCCGGAACCGGAACCGGTGGGCATGTTTACTCTTGGGTGGTGGAATCTACTACTGTATTAGGCAACGCCATTTTTGGAGTTGTTCAATGTTGACCACATCATATATGGGAGTAGTAAACTGTCTATTAGTCCCTAACTTTTATTGTCGTTGCACCATATACCTTTAATCAAAAAAATATTTTCAGATAACTTTTAACGTTTTATATAATCAAATAACCCTCTAACGTTTTATATAATCACAAATTCTGTTTTTGGCCTAAACGTTTTATAAAACCCTAAACTCTTTTTAGCAACTTTTCGGATGAAAATGCCCAAATAACTTTTAGTCATTTCTCTAAATTCGATTACATATGTATGTTGTCACATTTTTGTCAGCAACTTTTTATGCGATTTCCTAATATATAAGTTCTGGTACTTCATACATGGTTAAAGTTTTGAAATTATTTGCACAACAAAAAACTTCTCATATCCCTTTATTTTTAGTTGGTAGCAATATACTAAATATATCATGTAGGGGATTCATTGAGAAACAAGAAAAATTATGGAAAAGTGAAGTTTTTTATGCGATAAAATCTGAATCAATAATACAACGATTATAAAATATTTCACATTTAATTTAATGATACAATTATTATTTTCTTGAAAACATTGACATTTAAAATATTATTTCATTCCAAATGGTCAGGGGATCGATCCATATCTTTATATATGAAGCAGCTTTAAATTCCTGGGCCAGCTGTCCCACCCTTTAACTTGCCTACAAATCAGTGCGTGGAAATAGTCACTGGGTCTGCCGGTGGATACCCTTGGTAATTACCAAAAATAAATAAATAAATTTCATTATATATCATCGACTAATTTAACTCTAAGAATTTTAATTTAACTCAAACTGAAATTTTTAATATCATATACGATCAATCTTTAGATATGAATTTGCATAGGTTCTTGTCATTCGTGATAATATTGGAAAATGAGTGAGATTTTGAAAATATTCAAGCATGTGATATTAGCTATTTAGTCTTTGGATATCTTTTTTTATTAATAATAGTATTTGAAATTAAGAGAATGTAAATTTATAAATTAATACCGAAAAAACAAGATATTTTCATAATTAATTAAATTGATCCGTAAATCAAGGTAAAAAACAAAGAAAAACTAAGGAAGTATAAACACAGAAAATACTAGAATATGAGTTCTATAAGGATGAAAGGGTCTCATTTTAATATTTGCGTACTTCATCCGTCCGCCATTAAAAGTCTCATTTTTTTTCTTTTTCGTCCGTCTGCCAATAAACGTCTCCATTTCACTTTTACCATATTTGGTAAGTGAACCATAAATTGCACTAACTCATTTCACTCACATTTTATTATAAATCAATATATAAAATAGGCCTCATATTCCACTAACTTTTCTACCCACTTTACTTTATAAAGTCAAACAATTTCTTAAAACTTGTGTCGTTCAAATATGAGACATTTACCCTAAACCCAAATATTTTAATTAATGCATATAATGTTAAATCTTATATTATAAAAAGTAGAAAGTGTAAATAATGATAAAACTTTAATCACGTATGGAGCACCAGAACTTATTAAGAAATCTATAAGAAGTTGTTGACATAAATGTGGAAGTAATCATATGCAATATAATGTGCAGTTCACTCTATAATATAATACTTCCTTTGGCCACAAAAGCTATTTTTCTATTTGGAGTGCTCATGAAAAGTTGTGTCATTCTAAAAATGAAAAGTGTATCTTTCATATTTTACCCATTTTTTCTCATTCGTTTCATATGCTATCCACTTTTTCTCATCTCTTTCAAACTTTATCCACTTAATCTTCTTCTCTGTTACTTTAACAGTTTCTCATTAAAACTCGTGATGTGCATCCATGGGATTATTTTCGTGGATGGAGGTAGTAGTAATGTAACGACCCGCTAAAAAAATATTATTAGAAACAATAATGTTGGCGTAATTATACACATATAAGTGACTTTTTGCGTAATTAATTTCGAACTACGATAGGAGGTTGTTTACGATCGAGTGTCGTTGTTGTTTCTAACGTCAGCCAAGTATATATAAAAAAATATATGTATAATAAATAAATAAGATCCCAAATTTAAAATTTTGATGTCCGATACATCCAACAAAAGTCCAACAAAATTTAATCTATACATCGTACGTTCTAAGCAAATTGGGTACTTCAGCGCGGGCAGCCACGAACTTGAACTGATTATATCTACATCAAATTAAATAAACAATTAAATAAATACTCAATTAATTATTTAAATAATTAAATAAAATTAAATAAAAAAAACAACAAAGGGATAGAGCAGATCCTAGAGGATCAACTTTTCAGAGACATTAAAGGCTTCATTTAATTTGAGATAGGAATAAGTACAACTTGCTACCCACGCCACTTTCACCTCCATCTTTTATACATCTACGTAGATATCACACTCATTTCCTTCCACCCACATCACCATCACACCATCTATTCTCTCTATAATACTCCTTCACAATCGATTTTTCCCTAATTTCAATTCTCTGCAACAAGAACTCACAAGAACAAGACTTATCTCAATCAAATTCAAGAAACCGTGAACCAAACTTGAAAGACGGAGCTATCGGTTGTTTTCTCAAACTCTGTTCAAGGTATACTCCTTTTCACAAATTCAAAGCTCAAACTACTCAGTTCCATTCTCAATTTCAAATCTTGAACATATGTTTTTGCTCTCAACATAGCATCATACATCACTCCCACGCTGAACTCGGAATTAAATCAACAATCATAATTAAGCGAAGATACGAATTAACATAAAAAATTGGATAAAGAACTCATCTTTCGGGGTAAATCGGGGCGACGGAACCGGCGGAGAAGCCGACAGCAGCAGCGGCGACGACTCGGAGCAGTGGCTGACCGCAGCCGCTGTGGCCGAACCCGACGGCGACGGAGAAACAGCAGAGGCCGCCGGCGTGAGGATCGATGCGATGGTGGAGGATCTGGACCGCGACGACAGAGATTCCTCCACTCCGGAGCGGTGGCCGACGGCGAGCTGCAGCGGGCGACGGCGGCGTTCTTCCTCGCTGCGGCAGCAGCTTCTCCCGGCGACTCTGCGACGGCGGACGGACAGAGGCGGCGAGGCAGCAGCAGCTGGCGACTTCCTGGCGACTTCCTGGCGACCGCCGCGGCAGCTCCGACGGCAGCGTCGAGCCGGAGAGAGAGCGACGGAAGGGGGATGGCTTCTGCGATTGAGGGAGGCGGGTGGAGAGAGAAGAAAGAAGAAAGAAGATAGAGGGAGAGAGATGACCGATTTGGGGAAAATGGGAGTCAAATTTGGGCAATTGTATTGATAAAAGAATTTGGGCCTGTACTTATTTTCTTGGGCCTATTAATTAAAATGGGATGGTTGCTAGATTGGGCTCCTTTATTTGTTTAATTGGGGCTTTTAAATTAAATGAGAAATAAGAGGTGAGGTAAATAATTAAGTCTTGGGCTTTTAAATAAATCTTTGGGCCGATAATTAATCGTGACAAAATTATTTAATTAATCCTGGAATATTTCGAAGGATAAATAATTTTATCCTAAGTCCGAAATAAATATAGTTCAAGGGGAAATGGTTGCGATAATTTAATTATGCACTTTTAAATTATTTTGAGGATTTTATTTCGATATCGTGAAGGGAAATACGAGGAGCCAACGGAGGAATTATGGGCGTAAGCGGCCGACCGGCGTCTCAAGCGACGCCTTGGGCGGCCGCTGAATAATAATAAAAAAATAAATAAAATACACGAAAATCGAGAAGCGAGATAAAAGACTTTAATGAGGGTGCATGCATTCTAATTTATGTAGTTTTGTCCTTGAGTCTAATTAGTGTATTATTATACTGTGATTTTTTTTAAAAGGGTGCTTTTGCAAGTAAAGTCGGAACGAAAGATTCAAGTTAAGGAATCTAAACGATCAAGGTGAGCTTTCTTATACTAAAAAATACAAATCGCATTTTATGAAAACACGAACACATGTTCATGATTTTTAAAAATGTTATCTTGCCATAAATGTTTTGTGTATGATGCCTATCTGTTTGGCTAAGGCCAAGTGACTTATGAATGATGATATATGTGAATCGATTCGATTTTGAGTCCTGGTAGGGTGGTGTCCCTACTGGGAACCTCTGACCGTGAACGGCAGAGAAGGTGACCGAGGAAGGTGGCCACCTTCCCGACACATGGAAACCTCTGACATGTTGGGCAGAGAAGGTGACCGTGCGAGAACACCATCTCGACGGCACAATGTGATCAGATATGGCTAAGTACAGGAAAAAGGGACTGCAGTCCAATGTGATATTTTTAGTAAGCTCGGGTCTTTTCAATAACACCCCCGAGTGTTACTGTGATGATGGCATGATAATATTTTCAAATGTATATGTGTAACTTTCGGCAATGTGTTCACTGAGTACTTTTTGTACTCAGCCCTGCATATATTTCTAAATGTGCAGGTTGAGCAGCGAAGTGGTGGGGGAAGTGCTATTGAGACAAGACATTTAATTCCGTCAGATTTTGACTCTCGGAGGTTCATGTCTTCATACATGGAACCGCGTTCATTTGCTTCCGTTGTGCATCTTAAAAGACTCAGGTCTATTTTGTTCAAAACTCTGATATTTTGACATTTTTACAAACAATTACTCGAGATTTCATGATCGAGTATATTTTCTTCTATGTATCAGCACTTGATTAGCCATGTCTCGCAACCAATGCTTGATTTTATTTTTCCCTTATTTCTTTCCCCGCTTCTTTAACCCTCCCCTAGTCGCGATCAACCGTGTTTTCTATCCTTAGAAAGTGCGGGCATGACAGAGTGGTATCAGAGCATTCTTTCTCGCTCTGAACCCGAGAGTCTTCTTTAAAAATCTTTGGTCTAGCCTTGTTCCACTAGACTGTCTAATCGATGAAAATGCTCTTAGCACTCCCACCAATCGCACTCAACAAGGAAAAAGGTAACTTGTTCTTTTTCAAAAGAAAGTCAAGATGTTTAAAAGTTTGAAATGGAGGAATAACTCATGTAGTTAATTTGATTGAACAGATGAAAATACCAAGTTTAAAGAAAGAGTTGATGTTTCTTGATTTGGTAGCGTGCTTAAAGAAAGAGTTAGTATGTCTTTTCTTGGCTAAAGACTGTGAATGTATAAATAAAAGAAGTGACTTTCCCGAATGGAAAAAAGGTACTGAAATATGAAAGTATAAAGTATACGAGCCTGGTACCAATTGGTGAAATGATATTTCTTTTTGAGTAGTCATTGAATCATGTTGCTAGTATGGGGAAATCGAAATTTCCAAAGAACTTAGAATACTTAGTTATGTGTTCCTTCTAGAACACAATGTGAACTCGAACTTAGAAGTACAGTATGAGCATTTATCGCTTTCTCGAGCGACGAAAAGAAAAGGACGCGATAAGAAAGAAACTTCGTCACGAGAAAAGCAATCCAACATAGAACAAAACGATGTTTCTAGAAAGATGGTAGGGGTTAGATGCCATTTTCTACGTCCCAATAACATGAATAATCTGGGTTAGGCATTGTCTTTCTTGACAATCCAATCACTCCAAAGGATCATACATTTGATCCAACTAAGCGATGTACACATACATAGCAAGAAAATATGATTACAATGTAAAGAAAGAACCTAGCTCTATAATATAAGTAAGCAGAAACGACTTGTTACAAGGATGACCGCTATGACGAACCAAGAGTACCAAAGCGTCGTAATCCCCACATATGGTCAGCTGACGTGATCGTAAAGTGAAAGTAGCTTGTGACCAAAGTTTCCCATAACTCAGTTACCATTCTCTATAAAGAATTAAACAAGGGAGTATCACCATTGTAGTTAACCAAGAAGATTCATCAGCAACGCTTATTTGGATTCCCATGAATTTCATTTTCTCGTATTCCCCTTGATCAAAATACTTTTGTTGAATAAAGATCTTAAATGACTTCCTTTGCAAGGTAACGTGTCATTATCTTTCCTCTTCTATGTCAAGGTTGTGCATCACTTCCAGTTCTGAGCTTGCACCCTCATGTTTTCTGATAACCTCCAGTGAATACAATCCTTCTTTACTCATTCTGTATAAAAACAATACTTTGACTCCCTGAATTCTTGCCAACAAACTCTTATACTCGGAGCTGCTTTATTTATACTTTCAAAATGAACATGTTTCCCTAAACAATTGTCTTTTCAATGATGTATCCCTCAAAGATCATTAGTGGACCTTTTTGTTTTCAAAAGTGCTTCTTGACAAGCTCTTTATTTTATATGAGTAGTTCCCTCTTATTAATTCCACTACAATTATTCCATCATGCTTTGAGCCCTTCAGCAACTCCAAGTCTAAAGCAATTTGCTCTGCTCTGATTGTCTTCTCTCTACTAGTTAATTTTCTTGATTTGGTTATAAACTTTGTAAATTCATTAACGTGATATAGTATCACGATGTTGTTGACCCAAAAGGGTAGTTCCTTGTTATTCTTCTTTCTCAAATCCACTTGAGACCAATCATTTTCAGTCTTACTATATTGGAGCAGCCATCTGGTAAGACCTTATTAAACCTTTTAAATTAACCCTTTGTGTTTTCAGATATACTTATTGACAAGCTCTTTGTTTTACCTGAATACTCTCATCTTTTGAATTCAAATATGACTGTTGTCTCTTGATTTGAGCTTTTCTGCAAGCTCCATGTTAAAGCTGGCACCTTGCTTCTCCCTTGGCTAGTTTCTTCTTGTTGCCCTCTTTATTAGTTAGTTTCCTTGAACTGTTTATAAACTCTAAAAATTTCGTTGATATGATCTTCTATTACAGTGTTGTTAAGTAAATTGCAATTGTTTGTTTTTCCTATTCTTTTCAAATCCATTTGTAACCAACCATATCAGGTCTTTCTGTTATCATCTGGGGATACAGAAACTTTTCTACTTCACTGTTCATTTTGATTATATTATTGGCAACCTATTGTTGACATCTACATTCTATTCATCATACTCTCACTTTCGCAATTTATTCCATCTGGCAAGCTCTTCCCACAATATAATTTCCAAGCTCTATGGGTATAGCTCAAGCCCTTTGAAGTTGCATCTTTTCTTTTCCGGGAGTGAGCATAATGAGCCCAATTGAGCCTAGTTTTTGCACTTCATGAAAACCTTTGTTGCAAGCTACTGGTGAAAGTTTGTAGTGAACCAAACACTCGCGTAATTGAAATAATTATAATTGTTTTATTTTCATGGTTACCTTGGAGCCTACACAAAGCAAGAACGATTCGACTATTTCTCTTAGAATCCCAAATTCAGTTCCTATCAAAGTTAAAACTGTTAGACCACCTCTAAATTTCCTCATGTGAGACCCTCAAGGAAGCGCAAGACCGCAAAAAAAAAAATAATAAAAAAAAAATCCTACGCCGATGAGCGTCGAACGGAATTGAAATTTAACATCAGGGAGAAGGTCTTCTTGAAAGTGTCCCCTTCCAAAGGAATAACCAGATTTGGACTCAAGGGAAAGCTGAAACCACGATTTATTGGACCCTATGAAATTCTGGAAGAAGTGGGCCCAGTAGCATATCGCTTGGCATTACCACCCAACTTTGGAAACGTACACAACGTATTCCACGTCTCCCAACTTCGGAGGTACGTGTTCGACCCAAAACATGTGATTCGCCACGAAGAAATCGGTTTAGAGCCCGACCTGAGTTACGAAGAAAAGCCAGTAGAAATACTAGATCGAAAGGTGCAGCAGCTCTTGAACAAGTCGATTACTACAGTGAAGGTTTTGTGGAAAAACCACGGACAGAAAGAAGCAACATGGGAACTAGAAGAGAAAATGAAAGAGAAATATCCCAAACTTTTTGTCTAAATACATTCTAAATTTCGGGACGAAATTTCTTTTAAGAGGGGTAGAATGTAACGACCCGCTAAAAAAATATTATTAGAAACAATAATGTTGGCGTAATTATACACATATAAGTGACTTTTTGCGTAATTAATTTCGAACTACGATAGGGGGTTGTTTACGATCGAGTGTCGTTGTTGTTTCTAACGTCAGCCAAGTATATATAAAAAAATATATGTATAATAAATAAATAAGATCCCAAAATTTAAAATTTTAATGTCCGATACATCCAACAAAAGTCCAACAAAATTTAATCATTACATCCTACGTTCTAAGCAAATCGGGTACTTCAGCGCGGGCAGCCACGAACTTGAACCGATTATATCTACATCAAATTAAATAAACAATTAAATAAATACTCAATTAATTATTTAAATAATTAAATAAAATTAAATAAAAAAAACAACAAAGGGATAGAGCAGATCCTAGAGGATCAACTTTTCAGAGACATTAAAGGCTTCATTTAATTTGAGATAGGAATAAGTACAACTTGCTACCCACGCCACTTTCACCTCCATCTTTTATACATCTACGTAGATATCACACTCATTTCCTTCCACCCACATCACCATCACACCATCTATTCTCTCTATAATACTCCTTCACAATCGATTTTTCCCTAATTTCAATTCTCTGCAACAAGAACTCACAAGAACAAGACTTATCTCAATCAAATTCAAGAAACCGTGAACCAAACTTGAAAGACGGAGCTATCGGTTGTTTTCTCAAACTCTGTTCAAGGTATACTCCTTTTCACAAATTCAAAGCTCAAACTACTCAGTTCCATTCTCAATTTCAAATCTTGAACATATGTTTTTGCTCTCAACATAGCATCATACATCACTCCCACGCTGAACTCGGAATTAAATCAACAATCATAATTAAGCGAAGATACGAATTAACATAAAAAATTGGATAAAGAACTCATCTTTCGGGGTAAATCGGGGCGACGGAACCGGCGGAGAAGCCGACAGCAGCAGCGGCGACGACTCGGAGCAGTGGCTGACCGCAGCCGCTGTGGCCGAACCCGACGGCGACGGAGAAACAGCAGAGGCCGCCGGCGTGAGGATCGATGCGATGGTGGAGGATCTGGACCGCGACGACAGAGATTCCTCCACTCCGGAGCGGTGGCCGACGGCGAGCTGCAGCGGGCGACGGCGGCGTTCTTCCTCGCTGCGGCAGCAGCTTCTCCCGGCGACTCTGCGACGGCGGACGGACAGAGGCGGCGAGGCAGCAGCAGCTGGCGACTTCCTGGCGACTTCCTGGCGACCGCCGCGGCAGCTCCGACGGCAGCGTCGAGCCGGAGAGAGAGCGACGGAAGGGGGATGACTTCTGCGATTGAGGGAGGCGGGTGGAGAGAGAAGAAAGAAGAAAGAAGATAGAGGGAGAGAGATGACCGATTTGGGGAAAATGGGAGTCAAAATTGGGCAATTGTATTGATAAAAGAATTTGGGCCTTTACTTGTTTTCTTGGGCCTATTAATTAAAATGGGATGGTTGCTAGATTGGGCTCCTTTATTTGTTTAATTGGGGCTTTTAAATTAAATGAGAAGTAAGAGGTGAGGTAAATAATTAAGTCTTGGGCTTTTAAATAAATCTTTGGGCCGATAATTAATCGTGACAAAATTATTTAATTAATCCTGGAATATTTCGAAGGATAAATAATTTTATCCTAAGTCCGAAATAAATATAGTTCAAGGGGAAATGGTTGCGATAATTTAATTATGCACTTTTAAATTATTTTGAGGATTTTATTTCGATATCGTGAAGGGAAATACGAGGAGCCAACGGAGGAATTATGGGCGTAAGTGGCCGACCGGCGTCTCAAGCGACGCCTTGGGCGGCTGCTGAATAATAATAAAAAAATAAATAAAATACGCGAAAATCGAGAAGCGAGATAAAAGACTTTAATGAGGGTGCATGCATTCTAATTTATGTAGTTTTGTCCTTGAGTCTAATTAGTGTATTATTATACTGTGATTTTTTTTAAAAGGGTGCTTTTGCAAGTAAAGTCGGAACGAAAGATTCAAGTTAAGGAATCTAAACGATCAAGGTGAGCTTTCTTATACTAAAAAAATACAAATCGTATTTTATGAAAACACGAACACATGTTCATGATTTTTAAAAATGTTATCTTGCCATAAATGTTTTGTGTATGATGCCTATCTGTTTGGCTAAGGCCAAGTGACTTATGAATGATGATATATGTGAATCGATTCGATTTTGAGTCCTGGTAGGGTGGTGTCCCTACTGGGAACCTCTGACCGTGAACGGCAGAGAAGGTGACCGAGGAAGGTGGCCACCTTCCCGGCACATGGAAACCTCTGACATGTTGGGCAGAGAAGGTGACCGTGCGAGAACACCATCTCGATGGCACAATGTGATCAGATATGGCTAAGTACAGGAAAAAGGGACTGCAGTCCAATGTGATATTTTTAGTAAGCTCGGGTCTTTTCAATAACACCCCCGAGTGTTACTGTGATGATGGCATGATAATATTTTTAAATGTATATGTGTAACTTTCGGCAATGTGTTCACTGAGTACTTTTTGTACTCAACCCTGCATATATTTCTAAATGTGTCGGTTGAGCAGCGAAGTGGTGGGGGAAGTGCTATTGAGACAAGACATTTAATTCCGTCAGATTTTGACTCTCGGAGGTTCATGTCTTCATACATGGAACCGCGTTCATTTGCTTCCGTTGTGCATCTTAAAAAACTCAGGTCTATTTTGTTCAAAACTCTGACATTTTGACATTTTAACAAACAATTACTCGTGATTTCATGATCGAGTATCTTTTCTTCTATGTATCAGCACTTGATTAGCCATGTCTCGCAACCAATGCTTGATTTTATTTTTCCCTTATTTCTTTCCCCGCTTCTTTAACCCTCCCCTAGTCGCGATCAACCGTGTTTTCTATCCTTAGAAAGTGCGGGCGTGACAAGTAATTAGTTTGATTACGGTTGCATGTAAACAAAAAGTGGGATTTTTGTTTCTAAAATCACGAACTTTGACCTAGTTCATTGTTTCTTACAAATGTTAAAATTGGTCTAAAATATCATTAAATTAACATTTCAAGTGTTGTTTCTCATTGCGGGCCAATCACTTTTCGTGTGTTGTTTCTCACTGCGGGCCAATACACATGACTTTTATTCTATTTAATATAAACATTACAAATGTTTCATAGTTGTCTACGTAGAATAAATTTTTACTAAAAATATCTTATATGAGATGGATTAAAAAAAATCAAAATAGGAAATTTATAACATTTTAGATTAATTATAAAGTTTGTGAAAAATATCATAATTAGATAAAATTTCGTTATTCCATAAAAATAAACGAGAGGGTCAGACGGCCGCCTCTAATTATTTTTCTTATTCGTCTAAATCAATGCAACAATAATGCAAAATACCAATAAAGATATGTCTATCTTTTAAGATATTATGGCTTGGTTGTCTTCGGAATATTAAATTGGCATCTGCTGTTTTGTAAATCAATATGATAACATTTGCTGTTTATGTACACCTGCATATTTTGTTTTGTTTGTCTGTCAGAAATCAATATAATTCAATTTAAATAAATCAATGTGTATGTTCAAATTTGGCTCCTGCTTTAAGTCATTAAGTGTACAATCACTTTAATTATCGACCACATAGTGATCACACAAATCGAAATATTCCTAAAGTTGTTAAATCAGGGCAAAATTGATCAACTAATGCTAATTAATTTTCTAAAACCATCTCTAATGAATGTGTACAACATGCATCGAATATATACTATTAAGGGTCAGTTCAGTATAAAAAATTATATTCGATTGAAATCTCAGTAATCATAGGTAGATATGATATGATAATTAGTTATAGTATCCCTTTAATTAAAATAATATTAGAATTTAATTCTAAATGAATAATTATATAATTATATAATAATTAATCATAATAAATCGAACAACACCTATCCAAAACATTGCAAACGAGACTACTGAGAGTAATTATATATTTTCACTTTCTTCTGTAACCTAGATTGGAAAAATTAGAATTAAGTATTTCAAATAAACACCCCATCCCATAAACATACATTACTGGGACTTCATCTTTTATTAGCACGACAACGACTCTCCAGTCACGAGTGAATCGCAAACTCCGACGTTCCCCGTTGGAGGTGGAATGTGCGGGAACGCCGCCCAGATGCCCCAAATGGTGGGGATGATGCCGCAGATGCCCCAGATGATGCCCGGGTACTACAATATGTACTATTGGCCTGGGATAATGCCCCAGATGTCGGGGATGAGTGCCGGAATGACCCAGATGAGCGGGATGATGCCCCAGATGATGGGGCAAATGGCGGGCATGAGTTGGGTCATGCTGGGGATGAGCGGGGTGATGCCTCAAATGGCGGGCATGAGCGGGAGTGCGTGGAGCGGGATGATGCAGGGGTAGTATAGTGGGGGTCCCCGAATCGGCCGGGGACAATGTCTATCGCCCCACTATTGATTTTTGGTAGGTGGTTCCAAGACCTGTACTCCACTAGAGTCTCAGTTCACTTCTGCTGAGACTTTCTCACTGGAGGAGTTGGGTCTATCTCCGATGAGGGTGCCTCCCACTCAGAGAGGGCGTCGGGGTGGTTCGAAGGAGAAGGGCAAGGGCCGCGGCAAGGGCAAGGGGGTGGTAGGTGAGTCTTCACAGGCAGGGGTAGGGGCGGATGACAATGAGGAGGAGGGACGAATGACCGTCTGGAGTGAGGAGGAGTGCATGGCTCTTTCCAAGGCTTGGATCAATGTTTGCGATGATCTCATTGCGTCGAACAATCAGAGAATCAACAACATGTGAAACCGCATCGCCCACGCCTACAGTGTGTTTAAGTCGGCGGATGGAAGGACTCACACGTCTGAGGAGTGCCGGAAGCAATGGGACCAGATAAGGACCGTTGTCTCCTGATTTGTCGGCCTATACGAGAACAACTCACGCATGCTTACCAACGGCCAGACCATGGAGGATGTGAAGAGGATATCGATGCTGGAGTTCCCCGAGCGCGGGAAACACGCCGCGTTTAAATACTGGGATTCCTACGCGGTGCTAATGGACTCATCAAAGTTTTCGGCAGGTGTTGCTGTTGGCTGGCTGAAGCGGCAGAGGATCAATAACGTCGACGAGTACAGCAGCAGTACCGGTTCCGCTGACCTCCCCGACGATGCCGAAGAGGTCCCGACGTTGTCGCCCGATTGGACAAAAGACGGCAATGCAGATGTCTAGGGGATGCGCCGGCGGGTCCCAGGAGGTCCAATCGGCAGCTCCTAGTATTCGGTCTGAGCCCAGAACTCTCCCGTATGGCGCACATCCAACATCAACTGTATGAGGCCTGATTTGGAGCTCTCACCCCTTGGCGGGAGTGCCGGAGGGGGAGCCTCTGGGGACTTTGATGCCGCCGGCATTGGCCAAGGGGACGACGAGGAGTGGGGGGGAGGGGGCGTGTGTCAAAGCTTTGGATGGATTTTTTTCTTCTTCATGAACTATGTGTTTTTTTATTTAACTATGTATTTTTTTTATTTAATTATGTATGTTTTTTTTAATTTATATAAAATGGTTGCATTTTCTCCGTATTCGTGTCGAAATTTTAATTCCGTATTTGTGAAATTGTGAATTTGTTTGTTGAGATGTCCCAGTGCTTGTCCTAGTGCTTGTCCACTATTATGCAGTGGGATGTCCTAGTGATGTGACAGTGCAGTGGGATGTCCTAGTGACGTGGCAGAAGATATTTTTGAGATGTCCTAGTATTAGTCCGTGGAGATATCTGTCCTATTGTGGATGCTCTAAGTCCAATGTTAAGGGATTTTATTTTTTCAATGGACCATTTAATTGAAGTGAAAAAGGCACACTGTACATCATTCGGTAGTCAAGGCAACTCTATCATAAAAAATTTAGTACTATAAAACATCTTATTGTGGTTTATCTCATATAATATCCATAGAACATCCACGCAATACAAACAATTTGAAATAGTATACAAAAATAAGATTAAATTTGACATAAACTTAACCATTCCGAAAATACAATTCAATTACAAAATTAAATCCTAAAATAGGAGAAATCTTGCAATTTTGGAAACCAAGAACCATTAGGGAAATAGTTAAATGGCAGACCTCAATCCTAAAAGAGGAGTGATTTTATAATTTTGAAAGCCAGAATGATAAAAGAGCTTATCAAAGCCCACTCTTTCTCAGTCCTCTCTTTTTCAGCAGGCCCCACCATCATCCGCACTGTTGGGGTTTTGGAGCCCCTTGCACAGTGGGGGCTCCAAAACCCCGTATGGCGCACATCCAACATCAACTGTATGAGGCCTGATTTGGAGCTCTCACCCCTTGGCGGGAGTGCCGGAGGAGGAGCCTCTGGGGACTTTGACGCCGCCGGCATTGGCCAAGGGGACGACGAGGAGTGGGGGGGGGCATGTGTCAAAGCTTTGGATGGATTTTTTTCTTCTTCATGAACTATGTGTTTTTTTATTTAACTATGTATTTTTTTTATTTAATTATGTATGTTTTTTTTAATTTATATAAAATGGTTGCATTTTCTCCGTATTCGTGTCGAAATTTTAATTCCGTATTTGTGAAATTGTGAATTTGTTTGTTGATATGTCCCAGTGCTTGTCCTAGTGCTTGTCCACTATTATGCAGTGGGATGTCCTAGTGATGTGACAGTGCAGTGGGATGTCCTAGTGACGTGGCAGAAGATATTTTTGAGATGTCCTAGTATTAGTCCGTGGAGATATCTGTCCTATTGTGGATGCTCTAAGTCCAATGTTAAGGGATTTTATTTTTTCAATGGACCATTTAATTGAAGTGAAAAAGGCACACTGTACATCATTCGGTAGTCAAGGCAACTCTATCATAAAAAATTTAGTACTATAAAACATCTTATTGTGGTTTATCTCATATAATATCCATAGAACATCCACGCAATACAAACAATTTGAAATAGTATACAAAAATAAGATTAAATTTGACATAAACTTAACCATTCCGAAAATACAATTCAATTACAAAATTAAATCCTAAAATAGGAGAAATCTTGCAATTTTGGAAACCAAGAACCATTAGGGAAATAGTTAAATGGCAGACCTCAATCCTAAAAGAGGAGTGATTTTATAATTTTGAAAGCCAGAATGATAAAAGAGCTTATCAAAGCCCACTCTTTCTCAGTCCTCTCTTTTTCAGCAGGCCCTACCATCATCAGCAATGTTGGGGTTTTGGAGCCCCTTGCACAGTGGAAGACTTGTACAAAACAAATAAATCAGACGTTAGATCTATTTGACCGATTACGAGATTAATCTATTCACATGCTAACACAGAATTGCATGCTAGAACGCAAATAATTCATGCTCATAGAATATAAATCCTAAACATAAATTCTACGGTTTAGACTTACCAATTTGATTCTCCAAAAAATCGTCGATTGCTCGCGCCTTCTTCACGATGATCTTCATTACTAGACCACGGATCTTCTGACTGGTATACCGAATTGTATTGCGACATCAGGGTGGGCTGATCTTATCGAAACACTAGGACTCGAATAAAGAAGACACAAATTCCTCACGGGGGAGGAGATAGAAAATTCGTCCACATCAGAGAGAAGAGGGGGACGAAAATTTCTTGCAAAAATTAATTGTCTTTTCTGTCTCATTTATTCTCCTATTTATATTAAGTTCATATTGGGCCCAGTCAGGGATCTATGGAAGGTTTTGGATATGGGCTCCCCCAATTAGCTTTTTACTAATTAAATTGAACCCACAATTTAATACAAGCTTATATTGGAATATTACGAGCAGCCACTACAAACGTAATATTGAACTCCCCATCCAAATCCGAAATTATAACTATTTCGGGTTTCCATTTTGTTTATTATTTATTTCCCGCACTTAAGATATAAATGCTCATTAATTAATTAAAGTCTTCTATGGACTTAATTAATTAACATCTTATTAATTCCAAGAGTAGACTTAGCAAGAAACACTTATTTATTATTCATAGAGTAATAAAACTCCAACTGGTCAGTTTCTGAATAATAAAACCTTGTTCAAGCTCCTCTTGAGGACATTATCAAACGAGACTCACCTCGTGCACGATTCAACATAATAGCAATCCTAGCACCGCTAGATAATGATCACCACTACCCAATATACCTGGATCGTTAGGTGACGAAAAACCCGCACCTTTGGTAAGTCAAAGTAGTAGATACTCAATGTCGTATGCTCAATGCTAACGTATGTAGATTAAGAAATTAATTATCAAGACCTCGTCTTTGAGTAGATAGCATAAAGACTCGTCTTGCTGTTAGATCCATTCAGTGCTATACCACACCAACATCATCTTATTTCAATAAGGCTTAGAAATAATCGGATTGACATTGCAACCTTTCACGATAGGTAGCCAAGGCCTCTCTAGGTTGTGAAATTCTTCTTTTCTTTTCTTTTGCAAAGCATTGCTTAGAACCAACTGTAGTACCTTAAAGTGAGCGCAGCCCACGACCAGTCTACTAAGCAAAAGACTTAGGCTTTGTTTACTTCTTATGCATTTAAGTGTTTATAAAACATCTTATAAACATACCAGCAAACACAATGTATTAATATATTGATTCTATTCGTGCAAACTGCTCGAATGATACTGAATCGGGTCAAAAGTGGATTGTAGAGTTTTTCCGTACACAAGCAAGATTCTATTCGTGCGAACTCGCTCGAAACATGCTTTTCAGTATACTAAACCTAACAATCTCCCACTTATACTCAAAACATGCTTTCGAGTATACCCACTGCCAAAAACTCTCCCACTTATACACAAAGCAGGTCTTGGAGCTTGATATATCGAACTACCATTCATTTCACATCATGTTTGAAACATGTTGCCACAAAGGCATTTTATGTGAAAAATCTGCTTGGTTGTTCTATGATAATATCTTTTCCACTACTATGTCTTTGCTGCGTACTAGATCTTTAATTAATTTCATCTCTGTATGTGAATTCTTAGCTTATGATCTTGTTTGTCCCTTGAGTTAGCCTTTGCTAGAGTAAAATTACTCATAGGCATACTCAAACTTACGATCAAAGCTACTATGAGTATATTCCTAATGTAAACACATATAATGAGGATGCCTTACTCGATCACTGATTAGTCATAAGACTTAGTCAGTGTAACCCCAAGGACATTACATGAATGACTGGTAAACTAGAATATAGTGATTAGTCTTTCTCAAGTACTATGGTATATCCATTACCTCAATCAAAGTCCTTTGTCATGGTTAATATGATATATACTTGCTATGCAAAAGCACAACTAATATCAAACTTAGTACACATCATAGCATACATGAGACATCTATCTCCGAAACTAGTCTCATCATTCTTGATCTCACTAAGTGTCAAACGACACTTGACTAGAGACAAGACAATTTCATCTTGAAAGGTAAAAACCTTTGCATGGAAATTCTAATGCTAAAACGTTCCAAGCAATGTGTAGATATAGGATTCCTAAGAGAATCTCAACATTCTTTCTAGCAATCTTAAAGAATTAGATGCTTAGAATGTAATTAGTTTCTCTTAAATCCTTTATCTTAAACTGGGTAGACAACCAGTTTCCTACGCTAGATGTCAATCTTAGTTGTTTGCAACTTTTATAGATTTCATCGTCGTAGAGTACCAATAATATCATATTCAATACACTTTCAACTTCCTTGTGCTTACAACACGCTTAAGGGCACATGTCAAATTTCAAACATTTGACAATCTCGCTAAAACACATACTCTGATTTAGATGCATGTCTAAGACCATAAAGGTTTTCATTAGCTTCCAATCATGTGTTTCTTGCCCTTTATTACATACCCATTAGGATGTTTTTTTTTTGATGTTGTTCCATGTAGATGATTTCCTCAAGACTTCTATTAATAGAAAGCTATCTTGACAATCATAATACATACATTCTAATTTATGTAAGTTCTGATAGACAGTAGGATCGAACAAATCTTGGCACAACGACAACGAGAAGATGATATTTCTCTTTGGGCATAGCCCATTGTCACTGTCTAGCCATTTGAGATCCATATTTACACTTGCAATTATACTAGCTCCCACTGACTGACACAACCTGTAGGTAGTATTGCAAGTCTTGTAAAAGATGTTGTCTATCTAAGATTGTAGTTTGGAATCTATCACCTTTTCAAGGACGAATATCCAAATGAACCAATTCTACATTGTAGTTAAAGGGATTATGTTCAAGTTAATCTAAGACCGAGTCCTGCGACACTCTTAGACCCATGAACTTGTTATGTTCCTAGGAACGCTCCCACTACGACATGGTTCATACAATCTTAGGTGTTGAAGTTGATGTTATTAGCGCAAAAGTTTCTAATGGTATGACTCTTTGGTAATGTGGAAAATTCGATATCTCTCTTTGTCCTGAGAGTTATCACGCTGTTAGGTTTTTAGTTCCTCTCTTGATCTTCAAACAAGAGTTCTATCTTTGAAGATTACAGAACTTATAATCTTACATCATTTGGGACAACCTTAAGACATGCCTGATCAGTACTCAACTCCAATTACTTGGATACCTTTCCAACATGCATTGGAACAACATTACACCTTGAGATGTGCTAGACTAGGGTCGCTCTAGTCCACAACTCGTGTTTTGTAGAAGGTACTGATGATGGTAGTTTCTTTAAGGTGTATCTCGTTATATCTAACGCTTATCCCATCAATGATAAGATTTTCATGAGTACAACTCATCACTTAATCAAACTTGTCTTAGAAAGACTTCGATTCCTTCTTACATAACTATCCCATTCTTCAAAAGAACGCTTGGATTCGTCAATGGAGGTTAGGCTCCCACTACTGATCATAACCCATTGCTTGTCTCCTTATGGTGTAAACCATTGAGACTTGCTAGTCTTTCTATGTTGCACTTCTGTAAGCGATCTGAATCGAATGATTCTCACTTATAGTGCATCAAACAGACATTCTCAACTTTCAAGCTATTTAACAAACAAATCGTTAAAATCTTGATGGTCTGGATCAGTCTGAACAATAGCTAAGTATTTTCTTGGCCTTAGGACTAAGAGCCATAAATACTTTATCATTCATTGTTTAAGAAGTTGATGTGTTGTTTCATACTCAATCTTGTTGCATTTATATCGTTTCAATACTATGATGTCTTAAACATCAACTATAAAATAATAACTGAGCAAAAATAGCTCCCACTGCAACAAAAACCTAATTGGATCAAGATCTCTTACTTAGAAGTTGCATTTCCATGTAAGTCATTGTCCTTATTTAAAAGAGGTCAATCCAACTTACAAAACATCTTCACTCGCTTCAGACAAACTTTGATGACAATTCAGGCTCTCCCATTTCCATATCTAGTCTTTTGTTCAAATGAACTATGACTTAGGAAAAATGTAGCCTTCATGAATTCGTCATCTATCATGTTACTTTCCTCTAACAGTAATATAACGACTAATATTCTGAAGGTTTTCTACTTTTCAGTTAAACCTTCTTGTAGTCATTTCTTATTACTTTAGGCGATAACTTGAGTCAGAAAACTATTTGAGTGATCAAAAGATTCCTCAAAACATTCTGTCCCTCTAGGATATTCCAATCGAATCATCTTGACAAATTCTATTGACATCCATCTTTCATCGTCACTAACCAAGACTTGTCGTGCTACTTAAAAGAAAATAGCTTGACCTTATTCCTCAAAGAACTTGTCAAGTACGTGCAAGATGCATTCTCGAACAATCTTCGTGGAATTATGTCGAGGAAATGGAGGACATGAATCAGTGAGTATAAACTCCAAGTTTTAGCGATGAGAATCTTATCCATTTACGTTTCCAGTCTACATAATTTTGGCATTCGAGTTTATTTCTTTAAGGATCGCAGACAAGATACTGAATGACATAATGAAGATTTGGCAAATAAACTTATTATCACATACTTATGCTCAATACATAATCGCAAATAACCACAAAACAATTATGTATCTTGCAACTGTAAAATTAAAATTTTGTATCCTCCAGAGGAGGTCAATACGCATTAAAATCTTACATTTTTACTGGTCACAATCATCGACGAATAGTCCAGAGACCACAAGTGTGGCATGGCGGCCTAATGTTGCCTAAGCAAGACCACCGAATTTAGCATTACAGAGTCTCATTTCTACAACACACTTCCATAACAATGCTCATGTGCTGCTAACAAGATCAAGCTATCTCATAAATTCTGTGTGAACTTCTGAATCTCGCAGTTTCTTAGGATTATTGTCCCCACAGTGCAGGTGGCGATAATATTTGAAACCACATTCTAATTCATACTATTTATTTTTGAGAAGTCCACCCTCATGAACTCGCTATTTCTTAGGATTATTGTCCCCACAGAGCAGGTGGCGATAATATTAGAAAAAAACTTTATAAATTGCAGACCAATTGATGGAGACCATATACAACGCACTTGTTGTAATTATCGATTAGATATTTTGTATGGTTTTTGCATAATTATCACATAAGCAGATAAGACAGATAATCCACTTATAAAAGTAAACACCAAATAAACAGATAAATCCATTTAATGCATGGCATTTAAACACACTGGATAATTAACGACAATTATTTAATCTAGTCAAGGGAGAATCAACTAAATAATTGAGTTTTATCTTGGATAATGATTATCCAACTTCTTTTAGGATTTATCAAGATAGTGTTAACTATCTAAATCCATTTAGGATCATTCTAGATCTTATTTCGATAAAATCAAATTATTTAATTCAAGATAACGTTGATCTAGGATTATCATTATTTAAATCGTTCTAGGATATTACTAGATAGAAACGATTCCATCATAATCCATACGATAAATAAAATCCAATTAACCAAGATTTATACAAATCTTAATTCTATTTAGAATAGACATCTAGAATATATCATATATTACTTATGATTTCTTAGATAAATAAGTTTATCTAAATCCAATTAAATGAGGATTTTCTTATATATTATCTTTATCATAATCTATCTACGATATAAATCCAAAAGATAAGGATAACTTGGATTACTGTTTATTTTAATCCATCTAAGATTTGTCTTAATAGAATTAAATCTATTCAAATCAATATGATAAAATAAATTAATATAAATATTTATCATAATCATCTAGAATTTATCTTGGAATAAATCCATATAAATCCATAGAATTAGATAATATTATATTATAATTATTCAAATCTATCTAAGATTTACCTAGGAATAAATCCATATAAATCTATAAGATAAGAATAAAATATTATATTATCACTATCCAAATCCATCTAGAATTTATCTATGAATAAATTCATATAAATTCATAGGATAAGAATAAAATAATATTATCATTATCTAAATCCATCTAAGATTTGTCTAGGAATAAATCCATATAAATCCATAGGATATAGATAAAATATTAGATTATTATTTTCCAAATATAACTAGGATTCATCTATGAATAAAATCCATATAAATCTATTAAATAAGGGAAAAAATCTAATTAATCCATGATTTAATTCATAGTCAAATCTAATATAATATATATAATCCATAAAAGATATATTCAAATCTTATTTTCATATTTATCTTGAATTATTTCCAAAATTGAATCCAAGGATTTGGAAACCCTAATCAAAATTAGAAAGCGAAGTCACGAGACGAGACGATGCGACGTCGGGCAGGTTCCACCCGCGCGAGCGTCGCGCATAGGGTAAACCCTAATCTTGCGTCATCGTATGGGATGAATCCCTAAATTCATCCGCTGATGGGGCTGCTCACGAAGGGATGCCGCTGCTGCTCGACGTCAACGCACCTGCGTCGTCGTCGCTGCTTGCGCGTCGCCTCCGACAGCCCTCTCGGCACCACAGCCGCTGCTCCGTTTCCGGCAGCCCGTGCCTCGCCGGCGCCGCTGCTGTTGCTGCGTCGTCACTGTCGCGACGTCGCCTTCGCAGCGGCTGTGACAATAGCTTCCTTCGAGCCCGGAAACTGCCCAAGAAAAGCTCCCACTCGAAAAGCTGTCACCGCCGGAAACCTGCTGTCTCGTTGCTGTTGCTGTCCGTCGACGACACAGCTGTTGTCCGGCGCTGCTGTCAAAAGACGAAGCAGTTGCTGCCGGAGCTGCTGTCCGTCGCCAACTCTCTCGCTTCCGTCGACTGTCGAGTCTGGGAACTGCCCACGAAGGACTCCCACTCGACTCGCGGGCTCGCCCAGCTCGACGTCTCCGAGGCTGCTGCGTCGATGTCACTCCGCCGGCGCTGCCCGTTCACCGCTGCTGCGGTGTCTTCAATTCTGGAATCGAACCGACATTTGAATTGACTCACAATTCACGAATTTTTTTTTTTTTCATGCATGTATTCAACACCATTGGAGTCAAACTAATCATTACCACATAATTATTATGTTATGATTACAAATAGTAGGAATTAGATTCCACATGTCACGTCTTCAACAATCATGGAAAAAGACAACGGAATTCATCCAACCACGCAACGGTCAAAAGCATGCATTCAAGCAACTCACGTAACATGAAATTAATCCACACAATCACAGCCTAAAATTGGCTCTGATACCAATTGTTGGGGTTTTGGAACCCCTTGCACAGCGGGAGACTTGTACAAAACAAATAAATCAGACGTTGGATCTATTTGACCAATTACGAGATTAATCTATTCACATGTTAACACAGAATTGCATGCTAGAACGCAAATAATTCATGCTCATAGAATATAAATCCTAAACATGAATTCTACGGTTTATAGTTACCAATTTGATTCTCCAAAGAATCGTCGATTGCTCGCGCCTTCTCCACGATGATTTTCATTACTAGACCACGGATCTTCTGACTGGTATCCCGAACTGTATTCCGACATCAGGGTGGGCTGATCTTATCTAAACACTACGACTCGAATAAAGAAGACATAAATTCCTCACGGAGGAGGAGATAGAAAATTTCGTCCACATCAGAGAGAAGAGGGGGACGAAAATTTCTTGCAAAAATTAATTGTCTTTTCTGTCTCCTCTATTCTCCTATTTATATTAAGTTCATATTGGACCCAGTCAGGGATCTATGGAAGGTTTTGGATATGGGCTCCCCCAATTAGCTTTTTACTAATTAAATTGAACCCACAATTTAATACAAGCTTATATTGGAATATTACGAGCAGCCACTACAGAAGTAATATTGAACTCCCCATCCAAATCCGAAATTATAAGTATTCCGAGTTTCCATCTTGTTTATTATTTATTTCCCGCACTTAAGATATAAATGTTCATTAATTAATTAAAGTCTACTATGGACTTAATTAATTAACATCTTATTAATTCCAAGAGTAGACTTAGCAAGAAACACTTATTTATTATTCATAGAGTAATAAAACTCCAACTGGTCAGTTTTCGAATAATAAAACCTTGTTCAAGCTCCTCTTGAGGACATTATCAAACGAGACTCACCTCGTGCACGATTCAACATAATAGCAATCCTAGCACCGCTAGATAATGATCACCACTACCCAATATAACTGGATCGTTGGGTGACGAAAAACCCGCACCTTTGGTAAGTCAAAGTAGTAGATACTCAATGTCGTATGCTCAATGCTAACGTATGTAGATTAAGAAATTAATTATCAAGACCTCGTCTTTCAGTAGATAGCATAAAGACTCGTCTTGTTGTTAGATCCATTCAGTGCTATACCACACCAACGTCATCTTATTTCAATAAGGCTTAGAAATAATCGGACTGACATTGCAACCTTTCACGATAGGTAGCCAAAGCCTATCTAGGTTGTGAAATTCTTCTTTTCTTTTGCAAAGCATTGCTTAGACCGACTGTAGTACCTTAAAGTGAGCGCATCCCACGACCAGTCTACTAAGCAAAAGACTTAGGTTTTGTTTACTTCTTATGCATTTAAATGTTTATAAAACATCTTATAAACGCACAAGCAAACACAATGTAATAATATATTGATTCTATTCGTCCAAACTGCTCGAATGATACTGAATCGGGTCAAAAGTGGATTGTAGAGTTTTTCCGTACACAAGCAAGATTCTATTCGTGCGAACTCACTCGAAACATGCTTTTCAGTATACTAAACCTAACACAACACATCAAAATATAGTTGAGTTTCAATGGCCTTTTCTTGTTTCTCTAAATCCACAACCATATCCACAATAATCACTTTTTCACCATTTTCTTTGCTTGAAATTATTGCTTCTTTGCAATTTTTCAGAATTTTAATACAATCTTCGTCTCTTCAATCGTGAAGTATCCACTATAATAAACAAATATGCAGCTAGATTAGAATTTTTCAATACGGTTATGGTGATGTGGATTACCTATGTATAAAATAGTACTATTCTTATCGGGAATGCGTGGCATGTAATGTACTATATTTCATGATAATCCTTAATTTTTAAAAACAAGAGGGATAATAATAATAATAATAATAATAATAATAATATTTTAATAGAGAACTTACCTTTTTAGTCCACAAACATTGCACTTGCACTGATCTCTTATTTTAAAAAATATCAAACATCTATGAGGATTAATATATTATTGTTGGAATGAGTTTTACACCTTTTTTACCAAAATATCATACTATAAGAGCTATTTATTTATATTTTTCAATACAGTGAGAAACTATCATTTCAACATTTTAAATATATTTTCCTAATAGGTTGTCAAAGTATGTGATGAACAGAATATTTTCCTAATAGGTTGTCAAAGTATGTGATAAACAACTGTTCATCACAACACATACTGGTTAATTCATTTCAGTTGTATTTTCTAAAGAGAAGTTGCTTTAGAGAAGTTGTCAAAGTATGTGACAAATAATTGCTCGACACTATGAATACTTAAAAAGAATATGAAAGAACAAAAGTAACGATTATCTCTCGTGTAAAAAATGTATTTTAGTTGGAAAAAATGTAAAAGTCCTTCCATCAGTCTTATACTATCAATTTTCAGAGACTGTCTTGTGATAATTTTATACAAATACCGCCAATTATATTAGTGCAATGTCCAATAACTAAATACGTAGTTCCCTCTATTATTATTATTATTATTATTATTATTATTATTATTATTATTATTATTATTATTATTATTATTATTATTATTATTATTATTATTATTATTATTATTATTATTATTATTATTATTATTATTATTATTATTATTATTATTATTATTATTATTATTATTATTATTATTATTATTATTATTATTATTATTATTATTATTATTATTATTATTATTATTATTATTATTATTATTATTATTATTATTATTATTATTATTATTATTATTATTATTATTATTATTATTATTATTATTATTATTATTATTATTATTATTATTATTATTATTATTATTATTATTATTATTATTATTATTATTATTATTATTATTATTATTATTATTATTATTATTATTATTATTATTATTATTATTATTATTATTATTATTATTATTATTATTATTATTATTATTATTATTATTATTATTATTATTATTATTATTATTATTATTATTATTATTATTATTATTATTATTATTATTATTATTATTATTATTATTATTATTATTATTATTATTATATTATTATTATTATTATTATTATTATTATTATTATTATTATTATTATTATTATTATTATTATTATTATTATTATTATTATTATTATTATTATTATTATTATTATTATTATTATTATTATTATTATTATTATTATTATTATTATTATTATTATTATTATTATTATTATTATTATTATTATTATTATTATTATTATTATTATTATTATTATTATTATTATTATTATTATTATTATTATTATTATTATTATTATTATTATTATTATTATTATTATTATTATTATTATTATATTATTATTATTATTATTATTATTATTATTATTATTATTATTATTATTATTATTATTATTATTATTATTATTATTATTATTATTATTATTATTATTATTATTATTATTATTATTATTATTATTATTATTATTATTATTATTATTATTATTATTATTATTATTATTATTATTATTATTATTATTATTATTATTATTATTATTATTATTATTATTATTATTATTATTATTATTATTATTATTATTATTATTATTATTATTATATTATTATTATTATTATTATTATTATTATTATTATATTATTATTATTATTATTATTATTATTATTATTATTATTATTATTATTATTATTATTATTATTATTATTATTATTATTATTATTATATTATTATTATTATTATTATTATTATTATTATTATTATTATTATTATTATTATTTATTATAATTCTCTTCTTTATTATTCTTCATATTATCTTCTTATTATTCTTCTTCTATTATTCTATTTTCTTTCTTATTCTTCTATTCTTCTTATTCTTATTGTATCTCTTCTTCTCTTCTCTTCTTCTTCTTTTTATTCTTCTTATTATTCTTTTTATTTTCTTATTCTTCTTATTATTATTATTATTATTGTGAAACTAAACTCAAGATGGGATATAAAAGTAAATCGATTTGTTAATAATTGCTTTGAATATTAGTATAGATAAATACTCCTTCCGCCGGCCAATAATTGTTTTGGTCTGATTCGGCTTGATTTAAAAGAAAAAGTTAATAAAAAGTAAATGGAGAAAGTTAGTAAAAGTTCGATACACAAACACTCGTGTGTGTAGTAGGAGATGCTGTAATTGATCCTCAGAATTAACAAAAATCCTCATACCTTAAGTATAACTGCATCAGCAGGAGGAATGAAATCAAACATATTTCCACTAACAAATCTGAGATTCCCAGAGCCATGAAGCCCAGCAACTACATGCGGCAAGTCAAGCACCACACACGTCAACCCGGGGAACGCCTCCGCAACGGCCTTCGCAACCGCCCCGGTCCCACCCGCCACGTCGACAACCGTTTCCAAACCTTCAAAAACATGCCTACATTTCTCAACAATAACGCCTCCAAGCAGCCTCGCATCACTAGCCATCCCATCATTAAACATCCGGTTCCACTTCTCGTCCTCCCCCGCGAACTCCCAGTGTCACGATCGCCCTTCTAGGGTATAATAAATGCGGCGATCGCGACTTAAACGGACTTAAATATAACAAGGAAAATAGGCTAGGGTTTCATCAAGGAGGTTTGACCGACATACTAAATGAACAATTAAGTATAAAACAAGAAGGGGACTCGGGTTTAAAATAATGAGTTGGGCGGCAATTAATACTCAAAGGAAACGATCAAGAGTTTGACATTATCCAACAGAATCACAAGAAAACAATAACCGGACAAATTTAAGTTCGGCCCAACAACTAATAAGTAAAAGAAATATCGCAGCGAAAACGACCAAGAGAAGGAGTGACGTCATGTGTGAAGACACAACGACACCTATAATTCAAAGATAAACATTTAATTCTTCAAGTTACTTGCTCAACACCACCAACCTCTCGCCGCCGCTCAACCTGCACGTAAGGAAAACACATGCAGGGCTGAGTACTATAAAGATACTCAGTGGACTTATGCCGAAAACATTTTAAATGTGAGTATATGTTATCATGCCATACGTAAGTAACCATCGGGGTTTAGCTTTAGAAAGGCCCGAGGCACTCAAAATCATTTCCCATTGTAAAAAGTCCATTGATCAGTCATTTTCCCATAGACGTTAGCCATATCCGCACATACATGATAAGGAATGCGGCCGCAAACCAGGTCACTAGACCGGCCAACCCGTATGCTGACACACGGTCTACCATTGGTGTACACTAATCCAAGTAGAGTTTGCGGCTCTACGAGGACCCGAATTAAATTTAAATAATAGTGGCAAAAGCCACATCAGATAGGCACGTTAAAACCAAACAAGGCATGATAAACACAATTTCATTCTCATCGGTAAAATACTTAGGACATCGTCCTTATTTAAAAGAAAGCCCACCTCGACTGCTTAGATTTCAAGTATTTCCTTTCTTGATCGTCTAGTCGTCCCGTGGCTCTTTCTCGTCACCTTTCATATGTTCTCTCTTGTTGACGATATTTATTTTGTGCAATAAACTCTATGATGGGGCTAGTACTCCCTCTACAATTTCCTCGTACGATGGTGATCGTAAATACATCTTCTCATATTCATTATTCGCTTATCGTTCGATCGATCCTTCACTCATAAATGTATCTCGTTAGTTACGTCGACGCTTCTGGTTGGTGTGCCATTTTTGAGCATGTCTGACTATAGAAACTTATTCCTTGTGTAAATCCGAGTCAACTACTGCATTTCCCTACCGTCTAGTATCAAGGATTCGAAATTTGACCCAACAGTCTTACTTGGATATGAACAGATTTCAAATTGTTGCAACATTGCTAAGGATGTCTTTAGTCGGGAAGGCTCCAAAATTAACCAAGGAAACAAGAACAACAATGCAATGATTGAGTTTCATTGGACTCAACTCGTCCATTCTGAGAATTAAATGGTTTAGAGGTATCAAATAAAACCCATAGAGCTTTGAGAATTTACTTCTGATGAGAGCTTTGAATAACATGAGATAGGTCATGGAAACAGGATGAAACTGCAAAAATTCTCAAATTCCATAGCCGACTGCTAGATCACAATTTGCATAATTCCGGACAGCAATGAAGGATATCGTTCAAACATGTCAATGCCTAAAATAATCAGTCGCGGCAGGATTTAGAAACATGGACAAATGTCATGAAGTAGTACAAATGATGGTTCAACAACATCATGTTATTGGAAAAGATGAAATCACATCAATGGGTTCATGGGTTTGTTAAAGACAACTCAAAGTGAATGGAACTTTTCAGAAATTTAACACGATCAACCCGTTAAGGAAGAAGAGAACGGGATAGCCTTAACTTGGTGTTGCAGAAAGAAAAATCATTGAGTATGAAACAATATATGTAGTGAAACCGAGCTAAAAAGAATTTCACTTCTGCAAGAAAGAACTTGTCACATACATGGTTACAAAATAAAGAGGTGAACCAGTAGTCCAAGAATAATATTCCATTCTTTGAAGAAAACATGTCTGGAGGTGTGATCATACTGAAGGTCATAAGCAAACAACCTTAGGAATGAAGTTCAATGACGGAAGTTCATAAGGTTAAAATATTGTCCTTATGAATGATGAATCAAAGGAGACTACTCAATCAAGCTATCCAACGTTACAAAGGCAAACACAAACTTTCGAGACAAGTGAGTCATGACTCGATATAGGGAAAAAATATTGGACATTACTTTCAAATTGGGAGTCAACCAAGGTGTTTAAATAGACAAGGGCTCACGTTTATTCAAAACGTCCCGAAAAGAACTTAGAATCCAAGTAAGTACTGTTCATTTAAAAAAATCGTTCATTCTAGCTACGAGGATCGCACTCCCTCGCACATTTTTCGCGAGCCTGAACATGGTAACATCGTTCTATGAAATCGTGGATTCCGAGTTGAGATTCATCATATCGTCGAAATTAATAACTATTTTTGATGGTCGCATCTTCAAAGTCGTCTTGCCATGCCACGTAGTTTTCGAGATGCATTGCCATTGCACACGTTGTCTTAAAGTGTCGTAAACGTCATCGTACTTGTGTCGCATCGCCACTTTGGCATGGTATGCAAGACTGCATAGTTTTATTAGATCTTAGGTATGATCTCACCCTTGTAAGGATATACCAAAGTTCGAAATATACTTTCGTTGGTTTTATCACTTAGGCAAGTGATATTGCAGTTGTCAACTTACAACTAAGTTCTAGCACGTTCAAACTGGCCTATCTCTTAGGCACTCTATAATTTCAAGCATAGCTTGAAGTCTCGTACTTCAACGTATATTTGATCATTACCTAACTCAAGCTTCATATGACTCCTACGTTCGCAACAAAGTTCAAAAGTTTCACATTTCACTTTAATGGTGGTTCTATACAATACCTCGTAATTCATCGGTCATGAATTTTCACCACATATGCGTCACCCATATATTGCACAATCAACACATTTATTCGTATAAGTCATTTGGTGTTCCATAGCATAACAAACATCGTACATTAATATATGTGAATAACAACACTCAGTCAATCAATAATCCATGTAATCGCATTTCATAAATCATCATGCTCATCTGTATCACAAACACAACTCGCAACTACACGCGTATCACTCACAGTTTCATGGTCATGAAATTTCAACCGCCTAGGCATAAAATTTTGTCGTTCATGGAAGCAACAAGTATTTCCTTCAAGTAAATTTTACAGTTTCGCGGACGTGATAGCAAATCTCAACATCGACCAATACAAGTTCACAATCATACTTCACGTTTCACAATTCATGTAATATCAGTCATTTAGAATTTCATCTATCCAAACTCATAGAAGTCCAATCACATATTCGGCGATTTTCCCTATCGGGGTGTGCACAACAATATTCATCATTTTTGGCATAGTCGTATTAAGCAATTTCATATCCATGTATTTTCATCATCCCACACTTCCAAGCAACATTTTCAAAGACGTCATATTAGCTTCGATTCCCATAGGAATATCTTCATTCTCACAAGAGTAATATTCTCATCGCAATTTACAACATTTCACAGTTTCAGACCAATATTAATCAAGATACTTATTACCTCATTCTTCGTGGTTGGGCAGGGGACGAGTTGTGGTGTTGAGCCTTCGACGATTATCAACTAGTCAATTTACACATGAATGGATTTTGACTCAAACAAGACTCTTGAGTCCAGAGCGGAAAGAAACTGAGGCTCTGATACCAAACTGTCACGACCGCCATTCTAGGGTATAATAAATGCGGCGATCGCGACTTAAACGGACTTAAATATAACAAGGAAAATAGGCTAGGGTTTCATCAAAGAGGTTTGACCGACATACTAAATGAACAATTAAGTATAAAACAAGAAGGGGACTCGGGTTTAAAATAATGAGTTGGGCCGGCAATTAATACTCAAAGGAAACGATCAAGAGTTTGACATTATCCAACAGAATCACAAGAAAACAATAACTAGACAAATTTAAGTTCGGCCCAACAACTAATAAGTAAAAGAAATATCGCAGCGGAAAACGACCAAGAAAATGAGTGACGTCATGTGTGAACACACAACGACACCTATAATTCAAAGATAAACATTTAATTCTTCAAGTTTCTTGCTCAATACCACCAACCTCTCGCCGCCACTCAACCTGCAAGTAAGGAAAACACATGCAGGGCTGAGTACTATAAAGATACTCAGTGGACTTATGCCGAAAACATTTTAAATATGAGTATATGTTATCATGCCATACGTAAGTAACCATCGGGGTTTAGCTTTAGAAAGGCCCGAGGCACTCAAAATCATTTCCTATTGTAAAAAGTCGACTGATGAGTCATTTTTCCATAGACGTTAGCCATATCTGCACATACATGACAAGGAATACGGCCGCAAACCAAGTCACTAGACCGGCCAACCCGTACGCTGACACACGGTCTACCATTGGTGTACACTGATCCAAGTAGAGTTTGCGGCTCTACGAGGACCCGAATTCGATTTAAATAATAGTGGCAAAAGCCACATCAGATAGGCACGTTAAAACCAAACAAGGCATGATAAACACAATTTCATTCTCATCGGTAAAATACTTAGGACATCGTCCTTATTTAAAAGAAAGCCCACCTCGACTGCTTAGATTTCAAGTATTTCATATCCCTTGTTGTCACGCTGAGAGCGCGAGTTATCACCTTTACATTATGTGTATCACAATCAGTCTCAAATACCGACTCAAAATCATGCATGTCCCCAACGTTTTCCTTTTTCCCCATCTTTGAATAACACATCATGTCATCACATATATAAATCATGTATATCACTTATAATAACATAGTTGTTTTTGTAAAGATAGAAATCTGGCAGCACTGCGCAACTATTTTATAAAAATTACTAAAAACTCACCCGACTTCCGTTGGGGCTATACTTTTACCACAATGCAGTAGACTCATAAAATAACTTCCAGTTAAAAATTAATGTCAAAATAACCTTTTTAGGTCGGTCAAATCGAAAACGTAACCTACTGGTCGAGAAAACATTTTCCGACAGAATTGCGCAGTCAACTTCAAAAATTCACCAAAATTTCATTTTTTGTACAAATGAGTTGAAATACACACACAACATAGAAGATATCATGAAGTTTACTCAGAAAAAGAATCGAATAAAAAGGAGTTCATTTGCTCGGTCAAAACGTGTCGGAATCTACTGTCCGAATCCACAGTTTTCAATGCTTAAAAATTCGAATTAGGGTTTTATCCCCATTCAAACACAACCTTTTCATGGTTTTAACACACAAACATGCTTAAAAGAGTCCTCACACTCATGTTTTCATATAATCATACATCATTCACCAATGATTCATTAAATCTTCATACAATTTCATTCAAAACGCATACACCCATACAAATACAAATTCCCACCGATTAAATCCTTAGATTTGAAATCCGTACACTCACTATATGCATGAGGGAGTCAAAAGAATGTTTAGATTGAGAGGAATGAAGAATAGAGGTTTGATTGTACCTTTCTTGAATGAAACAATCGGATTAAACGAATATAACTCTTGATTCTTCAACAAACTCTTGGCGAATCGAAAGGATCTTGAGTAGAGTAGAAGAACAAGTGTGGGAGGAGTGGGGAAGAGAGAATGGGCGTGTAAGAGAGAGTGTAGGCGTGTGGGATTGGGTGGCTAGGGTTTAGGTTTTAGTTTAGTCTCTATTTATAGAGTTGAAAATAAAATATCCCACAATTAATTTGAAGATTTGGGAGAATAAATTAAATAAAGATTTGAGGGGATTTGAGGGAGATGATTGGCGTGAATTTAGGGAGGAAATAATGAGGAATTTTCGAAAATCTTGGCTATTTAATTAGCCTTTGATTTAATTTGGTATTTTCACGGAACAGAATAAAATAATACGGAGCAGAAAAATTAATAAAAATCCTCCCACATTATAAGGAAGTAGGCGTGTGATTTGGCCCTCCCACAAGGAAAAATTTCCAAATCCTTAATAAAATAAAGTAAGGTAAGATTTGCTAGGATATTCCAATTCATTCATGGAAAAAACTAAATAAGGGATCCAAATAAATAATAAATTATTCCTCCCTCCCACAAAATTTGGAAGATTTCGAAATCTCCCTTAGTACAACAATAGGAGTCGATTTTCTCATGAAGAAATAAGGTAATTAGGCTTTGGATTTAATTGGATAATTATCCCAAGCAAATAATTAAATCCAAGAAAATAAAATTCCTCTCCAACAAGTAACAGTGGTCGAAATTTCTCAACAAAAGGGCAAGGTAATTATTGATGATCCTATTTAAATCTCACTCCCTAAAAAAATAATTTACTGCAATATATATTTCATTTCGCATCAATTAATTAAAGCCACGTCATAAATCGACGAATTTGACTCAGTCAAATCAGAATTAGGTCACCAAAGCAAATACATAACAATTCGTCATTTAATTGCGGCAATCAAAGATATAAATGAAATCGTCTTAGGGTTCGAAAATTAGGGTTCGAAAAGTGGGGCGTTACACCCAGGGAGTTTTCCAGTTCTTGAGGGAGAACGGGCTCAGGGACGACGATGACTTGTCGTCCCTGAGCCAATCCGTGACGTGGTGGAAAGGATCCACCACGACTGGATCGACCATGGAGAGTGCGAAGGGTGAGAAGCTCAGGTGCTCGTCTCGCAGAAGGAGACAAGAGGTCCCTGTGAGGGCGTATGCGCCCTCTTCAGCCTCTGTGAAGACGTTGGAGTGGACGAGGACTCGCATGAGGCGAAAGAGGGCGGGAGATTTGGATTTGGGGATGGACAGGGCGTCGGCTAGTTCGGGGATTGTGATGGGCTTGTTGTGCTTGTGGATGGCATCGGGTATGCCTAATTCGAGAGCTGATTTTAGGCACATGAGATTGAGCTTCTAGGAGCTCTTTGGTGGTGGAATCTACTATTGTATTAGGCAATGCCATTTTTTGGAGTTGTAGTTTTGCAATTATCGCACTGATTCATGATGTTCCTTTATAGCGGTACTAAGAGCATCCGCAATATGGCGGACTAACCAATAGCCTAGCATTAGGATTAACCACAACTGCCACATCACTAGGACTAGCTACAGCCAAGTAATAGCCTAGCACTAGTACTAACCGACGCCCTAGCCAATAAAACAAATTCACAAATACGATTAATTCATTTTAATTGTTGGTGTTTATCAAATATTAAAAAAATGAAGTGCAATGAGTTGTAAACATAGAGTATAAATAAAAAAATTAAAAAAAATAAATAAAAAATTGGCTAGCCGATCGGTGTCCGCGCAATAGCGGAATAGCGATCGGCTAACGATGTTAGGTCGCGGATGAGCGCTCGTCCTACTTCGGGATGTCCGTCGTGTTAGCCTAATGCAATAGTGGACGTCCCCGCGCCCTAATCGTTAGTTTGTGCGTTAGTCCGCTATTACGGATGCTCTAACTACTGTTTCAAGTAAAGTCACATTTTTGATTAATTAATCACGGGTGTTTGAAAAATGTGAAAATACACATGGATAAAAAAAATTAGTACTCCATTCAACTCAGCACAGATTTTTATGGACGGACGAAAATAGAAATAAGTGATAAAATTTTGGGTATGGGAACAGTAAAACATGGAGTAAACGTTTTAATTAAAGGTGGGAAAGTTGTACGGGACTGATATATATACAAGATGAGACTTGATTTTGGAAGGAAGGTGTTGGGCTTGATTTTATTTAAAGCAAGAAAGAAGGCAGAAGCTCTAAAGTTTATTTCTCTAAAATTTAATTATATTCCTAAACCCTATTTGATTTATGTTTAACTCATTTCAAATAGGGATATTGGTCCTTAATATTATGGAACTTTTAAAAAGTTAAGGTTTTTCACGCGAACTTTTAACTTGACAAATAATATCAAGAACTTTACCGAGTTTGTTATTTTCCACCGTCGAATAATGCTCCCTTCATTCCCTCATAGTTTGAGGTGGAACTTTTCGGCGTAGAGTATAATAAAGGGATGTTTAGTGTGTTAAGTACTCCCTTCGTCCTAGGAAGATGACTCCTTTCTTGGGCGGCACAAGATTTTATTTAGTTTTATTTTGTTTGTTAGGTGAAGAGAATAAATAAGAGAGAGAAAATAAAGTATAGATAAAAGAGTTTCTATTTTTAGTAATGGTCAATCTTGGCAGGGTGAGATAAACTAAAAAGGAAAGTAGGTCATCTTCGATGTGACGGAGGGAGTAGATAGATAAAAGAAAATTACGGCTGACGACACGATAACACGACACGAACACACACCTATATGATTTGGGTCCTTATAGGGTCGACCTAATAAGAACCCGAAGATAACGAGTTTGGGTTATACGTTAAGAAAAAAATAATTACTCCCTTAAAATTCGTCACCATTTGACCCGGCACGAGTTTTAAGAAATGTAATAGAAAGTGGATTGAAAAAGTTAGTGGTATGTGGGTCCTACTTTTATACATTAGTTTTATAATATAATGTGAGTGAAAATGAGTTAGTAGAAGTTGGGGTCCACTACCAAAAATGGTAAAAGTGAAAGGTGACAAATTTTTAGGGACAGACGGAAATGGAAATAAGTGACAAATTTTCAAGGACGAAGGAAGTATTTTTATTAATTAAAAATTATTAAACTTCAATTTTAGTTATTTTTGTTGATTAAAAATATTATACTTTAATTTTGATTAATTAAAAAAATACTATACTTTAATTTTATTAATTAAAAAATATTAATTATTTTTTTTAATTTTAAGAAAATTTTATGCTTAGATTCTATCAAAAATTAATTTTTTAAATTATTAAATTTTATTATTTATATATAATATTACTATACTTCAATTTTATTATTTTGATTAAGAAATAATTATTTTAATTTGATAATTTTTTTGTTTTATCGAGTAATATCATGTTTAAATCGTATAATAACATCATGTTTTAGTCGTTATCATGTCGTGTTAAGCTAACTTACTATCATTAGCAGATGGTTGACTTTAATATTGGGTACACGATAACACGCACGAATCCGACATGAACCCGTTGGGTTGGGACACGATAAGAACCCTATGATTGCGGGTTGGGTTGAGTTTGACCTTATTGGGTTGGGTTGTCACGACCACAACTCCCTAGTAATAGTGAGTGTAGCTATTTCGCAACTAAATTAAACTCATTGGTCATAAGCTTGTCGTAGAGAAGTACTAAATTCAAGGAATAATGTCTTAGGGTGAAAGGGTACAACCAAATCGAAATCAGAGTAATTAACCGAGCGTGTTGTCTTGCTAGAATAATTCTTAAACATGCAGCGGAAGGTTCCAAGACGAAGTAATATGTATGGAGACATATTTAATCAGCTACCTAGCTACTTATTTATAAGTCTCTCCCAACACCTCCTCGCTCCGATCACGATCAACCTACACGTTAAGAAAACTAACATGCAGGGCTGAGTATTTGATATACTCAGTGGACTTAGTGCCAAAACCTTTCTCAATTAGTTGTCAGCCATACTTGAGTGAGCGCATAGTTTTTCTTTAAATAAATTCCCCGGTCACTAAATCCTTTTATCTATTCATAAATTTGACTGCGCAGTCACATAATATATCATAACATACCATATCTGATTTGTGTGAACCGGGAATATGGCCACACTTCACGATGGTCACTGGACCGGCCAACTCGAAAGCTAGCACACGGTCCCATATGTGTACACTAGTCCCAGTAGGGTTTGCTGCCCTACTGGGACCCGAATTCGATTTAACATGTTTGGCATAGCCAAGCAGATAGGTAATCATAAACAAAACATGGCATGCCAACTCATTCAAAAATATTCACGTTTTCACATAAAATCACATTTTGAAAGCAAAGCCCACCTCGTTTGCTTAAACTCTCAAATGACCGTTCCTCGACTTGATTTAACTTGTCGTGCAACAACGCCCCTTTATAAACAAATAATATACTTAAATTAGGCTTAAGTAATTATTTATTTAGTGGTCATGCATTCCTACTTGGGTGCAAATTCTTATTATCTCTTTTCCTAAATACATAAAATCTTTAGGCATTGATTAAATCTGGTGATTTAATTTATTTGGAAAAATTCGTCGAACGGTAATTATCTAAATTACGGGAATTCTTAATTTTCTCACATCTTCATGGCCCAAAGAATTAATTTGAAGAGCCCAATTCTTTTGTTGACTAATTCCCTAGCCCAAAATATTTAAGAGGGTAGTGGCCCAAACACTCAACATATTCCTAGGCCCAAATTTTATTAAAAACAATTCGTGGCCCAAATTCTCTTTTCTTAAGAGAGGCCCAATTCAGATTAATTGGACATGGCCCAAGTCCTACTCCTATCTCCATCGGCTACCCCATGGCCGCAAGGTTGCTGTTGCTCCGCATGGTGCGTCGTCGGTCAGCGCCGCGGTGGTAGGCTATAAGCTAAGTTCTCGAGCCTTATTACAGTTTTGAATTCGTTTCTCCTAAGGCAGTAGCTATGTGTACGGTTCTCATTTGCTTGTTGAAAATAATTTGAAACGTGGAATCTTACTATGTTCGGTGCTAAATGATTGTTATGGCTGTGATGGCGATAAACTTCATTTTTGATCGTTTATGGTGATAATCTATTGAGGGCATGATTCCTAAAGCCTCCATGTTTAGTTCTTTTACCTATGTGATGCGATAGAATTTGAAAAAAAGAGGGCAGAGGCGTTTTACCTCTTGGAGGTGAACTTGTGTTCCCTTCTTGTTCCTCTGTTCTCTAAACACGGCCTAATGCTTGAGGCTGCTACTTGTGCACCTTAATGTTATGTTATTGGGATTCTTGATGGTGTATGGAGGGGGTTGGTGGTGTGAAGGAGACAAGGCCGAGGAAGGTGGCATATATATAGTAGAGGCGTAACTGAAAGCCTGTAAGGCTGCGTATGTGTGCAGTCGAGCGGGGCCCTTAGGTTGTTCAAAAATTGGCTGGCCTTCCTGCAGCTTTGCAGGGCATGTACTCGTGTTTTAATGCATATTGCACCCCCTTATAGGTGCTCACTGCAGTGTACCTCAACCCCTCTATCTCTCTTTCCTTTCTCTATCTCCCTTATGGCACTTTTACTAAGTTCTGGGTGTGAAATGTAGGGGTACAACAAAGGTTGTGGCTGTTAACGGTGTCTGCTAGCTGCGGTGGTTAAGAGGCTGTTCTGGCAGCCTTCAGTCGTCCTGGGGACGCACAGGGTTTGTTGCCATCTAGTCTTCCGAACTTGGCATAACCTTGATCTTCATTAAAAGGTAAGATTGCCTCTAGCTTTCACTTTCTTGTTTGTTATTCATTGGTAGTTTAAAAGACTCATTTAACTTGTCTACATTTGGTGTTTTGTAGTGATGTACAGGCACTAGCTGGCGGAAATTGGCCTCTCGCGACATGGCTCGTGGCCTTTGGCCCGACGGCCGATCGAGACATGGCGTGGGGCGTAGTCTAGTTCGATAAGATGGGCACATACTTGTTATGTTCTTAATTTCCTTTCTTATATGACTTTGAAACGTTCATTTTGGGAATAAAATAAAGAGAGCGCGACTTCTTTTTATTTCGCTCGTAACACTTCGCATCTTATTCTTTTTACGACTTAGCAAACATTTCTCGTTCATGAAAATAAATACTTCCGTTCATAATTCAAATTTAGAAAATTTGAATTTATTTGTCCGACTTCATCGTCGTCTAACGGATATGAAAAGGGGCGGTCGTTACATTCTACCCTCCTTAACGAAAATTTCATCCCAAAATTTTGCTTCAGTCAATCAAAAAGTTCCGGGTACTTCTCTTTCATCTTGTCCTCAAGGTCCCACGTTGCTTCCTCGTGACCATGATGCTTCCATAGGACTTTCACTGTCACAATGGCTTTATTCCTCAACTCCTTCACTTTTCGATCTAAAATTGCTTCTGGCTTCTCTTCATAACTCAAATCCGGTTCTAACACCATTTCTTCTTGGTGAACAATGTGTTTAGGGTCGAACACATATTTCCTCAATTGTGACACATGAAAAACATAGTGCACATTTCTGAAGCTCGGCAGAAATGCTAATCTGTACGCCACAGGGCCGACTGTTTCTAAGATTTCATAGGGTCCGATGAAACGCGGTCTTAGCTTGCCCTTGACGCCGAATCTCGTTATCCCCTTCGACGGAGACACCTTCAGGAAAACTTTGTCTCCCGCCTTGAACTGTAGATTGGTTCTGCGAGCATCTGCACAAGATTTCTGTCTATCCTGAGCTTTCTTGATTCTTTCTTGGATCTGTCGGATAATTTCTATCATTTCTTCCACAGAGTCCGGTCCAAGAATCCTTCTCTCACCGACTTCATCCCAGTACAGCGGTGATCTACATCTCTTTCCATAAAGTGCTTCATATGGGGCCATATTTATAGTTGCCTGGTAACTGTTGTTGTAAGCAAATTCTATAAGTGCCAGTACCGACTCCCAGTTCCCTCCACGGTTGAGCACTACGGCTCTCAACATATCCTCCAATGTCTGGATTGTCCTTTCGGATTGTCCATCCGTCTGTGGATGGAATGCGGTGCTGAAATTCAGCTGAGTGTCCAGTTCTCGCTGTAGGCTTATCAAAATCTAGAAGTAAATTTTGAATCCCGATCTGAGGTGATCGTTACTGGTACGCCGTGTAAGCGTATGTGATTCGGATTGGTATAAAATGAGCAATTTTGGTAAGGCGGTCTATAATCACCCAGATGGCAGTATTTCCTCGTCGAAACTTTGGCAATCCTGTTACAAAATCCATCGCAATGTGCTCCCATTTTCATTCTAGAATCTCGAGGGGTTGCAATTTCCCATAGGGTCGTTGATGTAAGGCCTTCACTTGCTGACATGCCAGACATCTTTCTACAAACGACGCTATGCTTCTTTTCATACCATCCCACCATAATTGCTTCTTCATATCTTGGTACATCTTCGTACTTCCAGGATGAGCAGTGTAGGGCGTCTCATGAGCTTCACTCATGATCTCGTTCCTGAGTGCCTCATCATTGGGCACGCACAGTCTTCCTTCGAAAGTGAGGGTGTTATTCGCCTCTTCGCGGTAACTGTCTCCTTTTCCGGTCCTCACTTTTAGACGAATATTTTCCAGCGCCTCATCGCGTCTTTGGGGGTCGATGATACTGGCCCTTAAACCTGGTTCTATAACCAAGGTGGAAATTCTACTGTCCACCGTCTCTGGGGCTCTTACTATCTCCAGTCGCATCTTGGCGAATTCACGGATAGGTTCTTCCTCTTGTGTGAGGAAGATAGCCACTTGAGGTGCAGTCTTTCTGCTCAAGGCATCTGCTACCATGTTCGCCTTGCCTGGGTGGTAATTTATACCACAGTCATAGTCCTTGACTAATTCTAGCCATCTGCGTTGCCGCATGTTCAGATCCTTCTATTCGAAGAAGTATTTGAGACTCTTGTGGTCCGTGAAAATCTTGCATCGAACTCCATAAAGATGATGCCTCCAGATTTTTAGAGCATGTACCACTACCGCTAATTCCAAGGTGTGCGTCGGGTAGTTTAACTCGTGCGGCCTCAACTGGCGTGATGCATATGCGATCACCTTGCCATTCTGCATTAGCACGCACCCGAGTCCGACCTTCGATGCGTCTGTATACACTACATAATCGATTCCCGGTTCAGGAACTGCTAGGACTGGTGCGGTGATCAACTTTTCCTTTAGCAGTTGGAAGCTTGCTTCGCACTCTGGCGTCCAATCGACCTTAACTCCTTTCATGAGTTGTTGAGTCATTGGCCTTGCTATTTTGGAGAATCCTTCAATAAATCTTCGGTAGTATCCGGCCAGTCCTAGGAAACTCCGAATTTCATTGGGCATCGTTGGTGATTACCAACGCTGTACTGCTTCTACTTTGGCATTGTCTATTCGGATTCCTTCTGCCATCACTATATGTCCAAGGAAATTCACTTCGTTAAGCCAGAACTCACACTTGCTAAACTTAGCATAGAGCTTTTCGGCTCTTAACGTCTCCAAAGTGGCCCTCAAGTTCTCCTCGTGTTCCTTCTCATTCTTCGAGTAAATGGGCACGTCATCTATAAAGACTAGGATGAACTTGTCCAGATATGGGTGGAACACGCAGTTCATTAGGTCCATGAACACAACTGGGGCATTTGTAAGCCCAAAAGGCATTATAGTAAACTCGTAATGGCCATTTCTGGTGCGGAATGCAGTCTTAGGTATATCGTCCTGTCGAACTCTCAGCTGATGATAACCCGATCTCAAGTCCATCTTCGAGAATACGCCAGCTCCTTGTAGCTGGTCGAAGAGGTCGTCTATCCTCGGTAAAGGGTACTTGTTCTTGAGGGTCAGCTTGTTCAACTCTCGATAGTCGATACACATCCTCAATGTCCTGTCCTTCTTCTTTATGAAGAGTACTGGTGCACCCCATAGTGATACACTGGGTCGGATGAAACCAGGTCTACTAGTTCTTGTAATTGGATCTTGTGATTGAGATAATGTGGCTGACCCAAGCCATCCATTGATTAATTTATTTTGTTTGGCTAGTGAAGTCATTCCTCATCTTAGATTCCATCGTCAGATACTGGGTCCTATAATACTTGCATTGGTCGTAATTGTAGCCACTGAGCTAGCAGTCTTGATCTCATAGCCTCTTGCTTAGCTGGGGTAGTCTACTTTCATCGTTTTCAAGATACTTTTGTGCTTACCGCGATCCTTTTGTCATGATTTAGCACAAACCTTGTCCTACCCGTGTTTATCTTTGAATACTGAAATAGTACATGTGGGGGTCTAGGCTCCTTTCTCCAGACGTTGCTAACTCCATACTTCTTCGCATTTCGTTGCTGACATTCGTCCTTACTACATATTTATGGGACTCCATATTTGTTCTCTTGTGATAACTCTTTAAGAAAAGTCGATTCTCCCCCTTCTGTGGTAGGGATGGTGAGGGTAGTGGTGTGATAGGTCGTATTCTAGGCCTTGGTTACTGGTCAGTATAATGTGTATAATTGGAATATATTCTGCAAAACAGTTGCTAAAGTGTGCAGGGAAGTGTTCTAGCCAGTACGGGAATGTTCAGAGAATTCAGGTGAAAAGGGCGTCGGGATGTTGTTATCCTGACCAGTATGCATGCCAAAAAGGCTCGAGATGGAGAAGAAGGATAGCTGGGAAGATCAGCCGCAAGCAAGGGGGCAAAAGAGTCATTTCATGTTTGAAGTCTACCCTAAAAATCAAGGGAGGCCTCCCTATAAAAGGAAGCCACTTGGAGAGAGAATCATCATCAATTAGTTAGTTAACTCATACGCTTAGTTAGCAATCTCTCTTCGGTAGATCACTCCTTCAGCATTATCCTTCGTAATTCTTGTTCCTCGCCACAGCCATGGTCACTTGAAGATCATCAGTTCACCGGAGTTCCATTCTCTCGTTCCAGTCAGTGTGTCTCGCAGTGTCAACAGTTTCATCGCCCGGAATGGCAAACAATCTTTATTTGCTTTCTTAGTTAATCGCATTCTGTTTTCTTAGGATTGGATTTGTTGCACTTTAAATATTTGCTTACTTTGAAGTATTAGTTGTGATCCAAACGTTTTATTGAGTATGAAATTGTTTTCCAGCATCGGTTCATGTTTAATTTCGTTTTTTTCTGTCTAGATAACTTAGATCTAGCTGTTACGGTAATTTCCAGTGTGGATTCGCATGTTTTAACTTCTGTAGTTAATTTCTCTGAGTTTGCAAGTCTAGATAGCTGTTAGATTTTAGATCTGAATTAGTTAAGTGCGAAAACCCAGTTCACGTGATTTCTGCCACCCTGCATGTTGACCAGTAAGCATAATTGCAGTTTCGTTAGTTTAATCTTTTGATTTGAAGTTTAGATTATAGATCTGTTTTTTGTGAAGTTGCTAATCTGCATTTCTCGTTCATGGAACCTGAGTTGTTTGATTTGTGTTCAGACTTGTTGGAGAAGACAATGTCCACATCCAAATTTGGGACCACATTTACTTTTTAGTTACTTTTTGCTTTTGTCATTTGCTTTTCCTTACTTTTCAACTGTTACTTTTCAGAATTGTAGGCCTAGTCACCAAACTACCTCTTTTCCTCTGATATTCTGTTTAACCTTTTATTGTAAACTAGTACTTTCCATATACTTCCTGAAAACCATGTTCCCCACTTTCCACGCACACAGCCGCCTGTCCAACACCTTTCTCACCTCCTAATCAGTAGAGTACCACCTTAAATTCCAGCCTAGATAAGTCTCAACCCAAAGCGTGGTAGCTAACCAAACCTTTCCAGAATATCACCACAATTCCCAAAACGCATTCATCTCTGTGGGATTCGACCCTTACGTCCACTATACTAGCCAGTAGAAGTGGGTTGAGGATTATTGATACCAGGTTCAGGATTAGCAGGGATTTCCATACTGATCAGTAGGATACACCCTTTGCTTGAAACGACACCTGCACAAACCTGCTCTTTCAAATGGCGCCGTTGCCGGGGATGAATGGCGTTATTTATTGTTATTGTGTGTGATACTTTGGCGTATATAATGTGGATAATTTTTCTCTTTCTTTTTATTTCAGTTTATGAGAAGCAGTTCTGCTCCTGACCAGTGGAGACCGAAGATCCTTCAGCGAGGATCTATACTCGTAACCACTCGGTCCGGCCTGTCGACGGCTTTGTCTGACTTAGGTTCGAGTAGTGACGAGGAGCAATACACCATAGAAGGACCAATATCGGAAGAGATACCAAGGATAGAGGGAAACCCGAGAAGGATGGCCGCTCAAGGAGAAGAAGATCCTTAGATCGGGACGCTGAATGCACATACCGAGGGAGAACCACCTCAAGCCATAGTTGTGACCCCAGGGCAAACTGCCTGTGATGTGAAGCCTCATGTGATCGCAATTCTGCCTACATACTGCGGGAAGAGTTACGAAGGGCCGTATGAGTTCCTTCATGAGTTTTGTAAAATTTGTAGGGCACAGAGAAGGCCAGCAGGAGCGACTGAGGATGATTATAGACTGAAGGCCTTGCCGTTCTTACTGAAAGGGGAGGCTAACACCTGGTTCATGCGCCTGCCCCCCAACTCCATTGAGAGTTGGGCTGATTTCAAGTCAGTATTCCTAGGCGAGTTTTTCCCGTCATCCAAGACAAGCGCGCTGAAAAGGGAAATAACTAGTGTGAAGCAAGGGTACGATGAACCTTTGAGCGATTATTGAGCGAGGTATATGGGCCTTTTAGATGCATGTCCCAATCATCGCATGGCGGACATTGAGATACATCATACCTTCTATGAGGGGATGAACATAACAACTAAGGACCTGGCCAATTCGTCGTCGGGAGGAAGCTTCACGCAGCTACAGGTCAGCGAAGCGAAGAGGGTCCTAAGGAAACTACTGAGTGCGAAGAAGGAGTATGACCATTCAAGGGATGGATACAACCGAGAAAGGGTTGCAAGTGCCTCGTCTACTGACCAGGAGCAGAAACTTGAACAGAAGATGGATTTGAAGATGGATGAGCTGAAGAAGTCACTCCTGAGCGCAATCGAGAAGAATACACCTCCGACTTCACCAGTTGGGAACTACAAGGGTGCAGAACAGGGAAACCAAGAACCGAGCTATGATCAGCCAAACGACTCGGTCAGTATGGAGTAGGCTAATGCTGCCGGGTATTTTAACTCAAATGGGAATTGGATCCAAGGGAGACAACGGGACGCACCATGGAGGGATCACCCAAATTTTCGATGGGGAGATGGGAACCTAAATCAAAACCAAGGTCAAGGTTAGAACCAATATAACCCCCACTCGAACCAAAACTCCAACCGTGGGCCAGCAAACCCGGACCACCAGTTCAACTGGTCAGGAAGGAACCAACAATCCCAAAACCAAAACCCACAACACCAAAACCCAAACCCTGTCTACATACCACCCCACCAGAGAAACTTCCAAAATTACCAAAATCAGCCGAATCAAGCACCCCAACACCATCAGAACCAAAATTATTTCCAAAACCAGAACCAGAACCAATATCACCAAGACCAGTATAACCCTTCTGGCCAGTATAACCAACACCCACCTAACCAGAACCAGCAAAACTTCCAAAATTTCCAGCTCAACCAAAGTTCCCAGTATAACCAGCACCAAGGCCCAAATCAGTCACAATATTCCAACAGGACCAGACGATCCATGGAGGACATGATGGGAGAATTGCTCGCGTCACAGCAAGGTATCAAGGGCGAGTTGCAATCCCACAACGAAGTAGTGCAGGGGATGCAAAATGCCCAGAAGGAACATAAAGCGAACATGGATATGATAAATAGGCAGTTGGCCCAGCTGGCCAGTTCGGTGGGTGATTTAAAAGGAAATGCAGGGAAACTCCCGTCTACAGTCCAAATACCCGAAAAGGCGAATGTGAGTAAGGTTACATTGAGGTCAGGAACTACTTATGATGGACCTCGATCGAAACAAACAATTGGAAATCCGAGTGGAACGAAGATAGGGGGCGACACCATCTCAGTGGAAGAGCTTAATAGATCCATACCTCGGATGCAGTACCCATTTTCTTGGGGGAGACGCCATATGGAGGAGGTGAACCCGAGAACGTACTGGTCAGGAAGGAACCCCATCAAGAGGTAGAATCCAGAACGGAGGCTCAGTTCCATAATTTTCCCAAGGAAGATTCCAAGGAGGTTGCTAAGGGACCGGTAGAGGAGAGAAATGGGGAGAAACCATTCCCTTTCCGCTTTGTTACAAAAAGAAAGAAGGAGAACCCAGTGGATTACTTGTCGATTTTTGGGAAATTGGGTGTCACCATACCATTCCTCCAAGCCGTGAAGCTACCCCCTCTTGGAAAATTCATTAAGGAGTTCATAGCCGGGAAAGCCCAGGAGGATGGGAAGATTATGGTGGAAGAGATAGCGTCGGCGATTGTACAGGAAAAACTACCACCCAAGAGAGCCGACCCAGGTATGTTCACTCTACCCATAACTGTAGGAGATGTAAAAGTCGAGCATGCAATGTGTGACCTGGGGGCATCTATAAATGTTATGCAATTGTCAATCTATAACCGATTGAAAGGAGTTAGATTGTCGAGTACTAGGGTGTTGATCCAACTGGCTGATAGGTCATGCATAAGTCCTGAGGGTGTTTTAGAGAATGTGTTGGTTAGAGTGCATGATTTTACCTACCCTGCTGACTTTTATGTGATTAAAATGAGTGAGTCAGAGGCTAGGAAATCTAGTGGCATATTGTTAGGGAGACCATTTTTTAGAACGGCCAAGACAATAGTAGACATGGTTGAGGGGACAATTTGCATTGATTTCCATGGGGAGAAATTTACTTTTGATATCAATGAGACCATGAAGAAGCCTATTGATTCTGAAAACTTATGCTATGTTGATGTGATTGACCCCTTAGTCCAAGATTTTCTTGAGACCGAACTATTGCAGGAGAAACTTCAAGCTTTAGATGTGTATGAGCAGGCTGACGTAGAAGCTGCTGCATGGTGTGATCTGATCAGTAGCCAAGGGTTGACTGATGAAGAAATAGAAGGAGCGATCAAGGAATTTTGCCAGAAATCAGAGTTCATTGGAGCCGCAGGGGCTCAACTACCAGCTAGTATAGAGGAACCTCCAGGGGGAGAATTAGAAAAAGATGGAGAAGCTGAAAGAAACCCTCTACCCGAAGACACACTTCCACCCCATGTCGAGCTGAAGAAACTACCATCGAATCTGAAGTATGCTTTCCTCGGAGAGGAGAACTCATATCCAGTGATCATCATCAGCAGCCTTACAAAGGAACAAGAGGCGAGGCTACTGACTGTGCTGAGCAAGAACAAGAAAGCGATTGGATGGAGTCTTACAGATTTGGTGGGGATAAGCCCCGACGTCTGCATGCGCCATATTAGGCTGGAGGAAGGAGCAAAAGCGCATCGAGATGCTCAAAGGAAGGTAAACCCTAACATGCGAGAAGAAATATTGAAGGAAATCTTGAAATTGTTGTCGCTAGGGATTATCTATTCAGTGCCGGACAGTGAGTGGGTCAGCCCGATCCACATGGTTCCAAAGAAGTCGGGAATCCAAGTCGTTCAAAATGAGAGGAATGAGCTGATCCCAACGAGGCTAGTCACGGGTTGGCGAATGTTCATCGATTACCGAAAGCTGAACAATGCAACGAGGAAGGACCATTTCCCTTTGCCTTTCATCGACCAAATGTTGGAGAGACTAGCTGGTAAGAAGTACTTTTGCTTTTTGGATGGATACAACGGATATTTCCAAATTTACGTGGATCCTGAGGACCAGGACAAGACTACATTCACTTGCCCATTCGGAACCTATGCATACAGACGCATGCCTTGCGGCCTATGCAACGCTCCGGGTACGTTTCAAAGATGTATGATGAGCATATTCTCCGATCTAATTGAGGACTGTATAGAGATATTTATGGATGACTTTAAGGTCTACGGAGATTGTTTCGACTTATGCCTTCATCACTTAGACATAGTTCTCGAAAGGTGTCAAGCAAAGAGTTTGGTTTTGAACTTTGAGAAGTGTCATTTTATGGTCACCGAGGGGATTGTTTTAGGACACGTGGTCTCAGAGAGGGGAATCTAGGTGGATCGAGCCAAGGTGGACGTTATATCCAAATTGCCGTTTCCTACTGATCAGAAGGGGATTTCTGGGGCACGCCGGATTTTATCGAAGATTTATCAAGGATTTCTCCAAGATCGCCCAACCCCTTACCCGACTTCTTTAGAATGAAGTGGAGTTCGTTTTTGATGAGCAATGCAAGGCTGCTTTCAACATTCGCAAGGAAAAGCTGATATCTGCACCTATCATACGGGCTCCTGACTGGGACTATCCTTTCGAAGTAATGTGTGACGCCAGCGACTATGCAGTGGGAGCCGTACTGGGTCAGAAGATCGATGGGAAAAGGTACGTAATTGTTTATGCATCTAAGACTCTGAATTAAGCCCAGCGGAATTACGATACCACTGAAAAGGAGATGTTGGCAGTGGTGTATTCTTTCGAGAAGTTCCGGCCATACTTGTTGGGATCCAAGGTCATCGTATATACTGACCATGCAGCGATTAAGTATCTGATTGCCAAGAAAGAATCCAAACCCCGTTTGATCCGATGGGTACTCTTGTTACAAGAATTTGATAGGGAGGTGGAAGATAAGAAAGGAGTCGAGAACAAGGTGGCGGACCATTTGAGTAGAATAGTGCAAGATGGAAACAGCGAAGAGGTGCACGACAAGTTTCCAGATGAGCATTTATGTGAGGTGATTTTTGAGGTCAGGAAAATTGACTGGGAAGAAGTGATGAAGCTTACTGGCCAGTACGATACAACAAGAGGGAAAGAAAAGGTAGGGCAAGAACCATGGTATGCAGACCTAGCCAACTACCTAGTGACTGGAGAGCTTCCAGAAGTGTCGAGTATTGCCAAGGCCCAAAGAATGAAGATTAAGAGTAAAGCAAAATACTACTTTTGGGACGACCCCTATCTGTGGAGAGTGGGATCCGATCAAGTGATAAGGAGGTGCATTCCTGACTGGGAGCAAAGGGACGTATTGACACATTGCCACTCCTTGGCATGTGGAGAACACTTCGGTCCTAAGAAGACGGCTAGGAAGATTCTGGATAGCGGCTTTTATTAGCCAACGCTCAACAAGGACGCGTACGAGTTCTGCAAAAGTTGTGAACGCTGTCAACTGACCGATGGGATATCTACAAAAGATGAGATGCCCCAAGTTTCGGTAATTGTCTGTGAGTTATTCGACATATGGGGAATGGATTTCATGGGGCCTTTTCCTTCATCCTATGGCAATCTGTATATCCTAGTCGCGGTGGATTACGTTTCCAAATGGATAGAAGCAAAGGCCACGAGCACGTGTGAAGCAAAGGAGGTGGCCAAGTTCTTAAAGAGTCAGATCTTCAGCCGGTTCGGAGTTCCGAGGGCGATCATATCTGATCAAGGTACACACTTTTGTAACCGTACAATTGAAGCTGTAATGAAAAAGTACGGTGTGCACCATAGACTTTCGAGCCCCTATCATCCGCAAGCTAATGGTCAAGCGGAGATTTCTAACCGAGAGATAAAGAAGATTCTGGAGAAAACTGTAAATCCTTCTAGGAAGGATTGGAGTGTGAGGTTAAAGGATGCTCTATGGGCCTATCGTACAGCCTACAAGACCCCCATAGGAATGTCCCTGTACCAGACCGTTTTTGGGAAAATGTGTCATTTACCAGTTGGAATTGAACACCGAGCATACTGGGCAGTACAACAAGTGAATATGGATGCTACAGAGGAAAGGAAGCTGCAGCTGCAGGAGTTAGAGGAACTCAGATTGGAGTCGTTTGATTCAGCCATGTGGTACAAAGAGCGAACCAAATTGTGGCACGACAGGAATCTGAGGACCAAAGATCTTCATGTTGGGCAGAAAGTACTACTCTTCCAGTCGAGGTTGAAGCTCATGCCTGGAAAACTCAAGTCGAAATGGACAGGGCCTTATGTCATCACCGCACTCCGTTCTAATGGAGCAGTGGAGATTTCAGGGAATCTTCCTAACTCTGAACCCTTTATTGTGAATGGGCATAGGCTGAAGGTTTTTAGGGACAATAGTGATGTGGCTGTAGTAGATGGGATCCCACTGCAATCACATATTCAGGTTTCATACTGACCGGTAGGATGGGGATTGGAATTCCACTGGGCTAGCTCCTTTTAGCGTAATGTACATATGCTGGCAAAGTAGAATTCCAATTTTCCTAAGGAAGATGTAAATATGGTACATATGTGGTAGTTAATTAATTTGAACCTTTGCATGCTAGTTAGTTTTAAGAAAAACCAAAAATATGTGGGAGTACGTACTGACCATCAGAATACCATTTTGGAGAAACTCCTATTTTATTTAAGTGTCCTTTTTACTTTATTTCTAATCTAGGAAATAAAGGGGGAAATCATTAAGGGACGAATTTGAATTGTGGACTTTTTGCAGCTTTTGCTGGGTGGCAGCGGCTGGAAGGGGCGTGTGAGCAGAGAGAGTAGACACGCCAACCAATCGGGAGTCAGTATTCTAAACCGCCTCTCCCTCGAAACGACGCGATTTAGAACCGCCTATAACCGGTTGCAAACCCACAACTGCCCTATTCCAACCCATAACCAGCCGTCTCCCCCATTTTTCACTTCACAATTTCACTTTGTAATTTTTTCTCTCTGCAAAATTTCCACCGTCACTCCACAAACACCAACCCCCACATTATACCCGGAATTTCACAGATCTAAGCCATGGGAAAGAAAGCATGGGCAACAAAAATCAAACCCACTTCAAACCGCCGGGAAGAGGTCCCAGAAACACAACAGCCGCGAGAAGAACCACTGTCCACCCAACCATCGCCGAACCCACAACCATCAGAGCCGGCTCCGCAAGCACCAGCGATGATCTCTTTAGACGCAATGGCAGAGTTTCTTAGGCTGCAAGATCCGACCAGAAATTGGGAGGCGGAGTTGGCAAATTTCAGCCAAATTGGAGGACATGGGAGTTTGACCGGAGCAAGCCCGGCAGTAACCGCATCAGAGACAAGCGCGCAGCCCATGGCAAAACCTCCATCTACCATGCCGACTTCCCCAACGACTCCACAAGAAGAGGAATCTCCCACTGAAGCCGCACCGTCAGAACCCTCAGAACCCTCTCCGAGCCACCAAGAGACAGAGCCCATGGATGTTAATCCTCTTGCGGCCTATTACGATTCTGATCTAGAAGAAAGGAAGGAAAGACTAAGGAAGGAGAAGCAAGGCCAAGAGGGAAGAAGTGCAGCTGAGGAGACGCCGGTCGCAGAAACCGTCCATCACGAAGTGGCTAGAGGAGAGATAGATCTGAATGAGACGGCCAAGAAGCAGGTCCTGATGACCGATGAAGAATTTCAGGCTATTTTAGATGATGTCAATCGGATGGAAGATGACACTGCCGTGGTGGCTGAGGGGCTAGACCTCGCATCATGAGCAGTAGGAGAGAGTGAAGAAGCCGAAGAAGGAAACCGCTCGGAAAGCCAAGCTAGGGAAGAAGAGATTATGTCGGAATCACCCCAGCCAGAAGCAGAGAGGGGTGATACATCTATGGAAGCACAGGAAACGAAAGCAAAAGAAACAGAAGCAAGACCAGAAGTACCCAACCCAGTGGCACCTCCGGTGACAAAACCGAAGGCCGTCAAGAGGAAGTTGGTATTGAAGGGCGAACCTAAGGCTAGTCGGCCAAAGCCGCAAAGGGTATCTCAACGATGCTTAGGAAAGTGGGCAGCTAGTAAGGCGAAGCCGAACACGGAGGCAGATCCCGTGGAGATCTTGAGTGAAGAAGAAAGGACCACTCCCAGAAAACCTGGGGAGGAGTCTTTACCTGTTACTGACCTAGAGGATACTGCAATGGAAACCGAAGCGGTCTCTCTAACACTGAGTGGCCAAGGTGAAGAGGCTGACGGAATGGCTGAGGGTCTGGACCTCGCATCCAGGTCAGTAGGCCACAAGGAGACCAGTCCTACTGCCCAGGATCAATTTTCAACACAAGCTGAGAAGGAACCCGAAGAAAAGAAAGACGAGGAAGATGGAGAAGGAGCTAGATATCGTGAAGAGAGAAAACGGAAGGGGAAGGCCCCTATGAAGAAGAAGCCCAGAAACAAGAAGCCACGTACAGTGAACATTGGCATAGTCATTACTGAGTCAGTTCAGCGAGCCCAGGAACACCGGAGGGAACAAAGTGATAGCGAATACGCTGCCAGTGAAGATTCGGACTCCGACAGTGATATCTCCCAGGAGGACGAGGAGTACAGTGAGCAACAGCTTCCGCACGATCATCGGGAGCTAGTACATCCCCCGGTAGAGAGACTGAGGTACCGGCGCTGGACAGTGAACCTTACTGATGATCTGGTGGAGGAGATGAAGCTTTTCGACTCGAAGGAGCTACAAAAAGTTTTCGATAGCAAGGATGAAGGGAGTAAGCAAGTGAAGAGAGAAAAGGTACTTCATTTGCCTTCTTTAGATGAGTTGGGTGCCCGCGAGCAGTTTCTCTTTTATTTGCACACGTTAGGATTCGAATGGTTGTTGGAGAATGGAGATCCGAGTGTCCCGGTTAGATTAGCGAATGAGTTTTTCATGACCTTTAGGTTTAAGGTCACCACTGATCTAGATGAGGAATGTATCAGTTTTAGGCTGTTTGGCGGAGAGATACGGATGAATCTGATTGAGTGGACCGTGCGTCTGGGAATGTGCAGTTTGGAGGAGGCCATAGGGCCTGAGTGGAGAAGTAGGGAGCGGGGAATTCCCCGCAGACATGTGGAATTTGAGCCCCAGGAGGCATGGGAGGAGTTAACTCACCCAGCCTCTGGAGAATTTGCATCCACTCTCTCTCGCTCAATCCATTTCAATAACCCAATCCTCTGCCATATCTTGGGAGTGTTCGTCAGAAACAACATCATCATCACGGAGGCCGAAGACTTATCCGACCAGATCATGGTGGATCCTCCTGGTCTCTTTGATACACCTTTGTTCTTCCGAACGAACACCGTTTACATGAGGCAGGACCATGTTTCTACGCAATGGGAGAAGCAGCTATACCGACTGGGAGATCTGCAGCACATCCGGGAACACAAGATCTGGAGCAGAGGCAGGAGAGGTTGGTAAAAATAGTGGCAGAGATGGAAGAGGAAAACCGACAGATGCGATCGGAGTTCACCAGGATAGCGTCCGTGACGGAGGAAATACTGAGCGAAGTAACCGAGGGAAAACAGGAAGGAGCAACCGGAGCAAGGGGCCATGAAGGCCAGTATACTGAACCAAATGTGCAAGAGGAAACAGAATCAGGGAACAAGAGTGCCGATGGAAACCGAGGAGCCGGCGAAGTCTGATGAGAACCAGTCCGAGAATGAGGAGGAACAACCGGAAGAACCACCTGCACCACAACCTGCCCCGCGAAGGAGCAGGAGAAACAAGTGACCACCACCATACCTGACCAGTTAGTTTTCTTTTTATTTTCAGTTTTTAGTTTTTCGTATTTTAATTGTGTTTTGTTTTTTTTAGGTAGTATAATTTGTGTAGTACGTGAGCAAACCCCTTTCATAACACTTAGCCTACGCAATAGTCTAAGTGTGAGAAGTAAAGGGTTTGCTATTTTTGGCGCATGTGTTTGTGTTTTCTGTTTTCTTTTTCGTATGCATGTCAACTCACACTTAGCCTATTATATAGTCTAAGTGTGAGGAGTTTGTTGTATATATGTGTTTTGTAATTGTTGGTTTCTGTTTAGGTTTTACATTTTCCCACTTAGCCTATTCTATAGTCTAAGTGTGAGAAGATTTCAGTTTTAGTATGTCGTTGTGCTAGTTTTGTTTGTGTGTCAACATACTGGCCATTACCTTTTCCACTTCACAGCTTTATCTGAGGGCAGACACTTGTGAAGTGGGAGGGGGGACGCAATGGCCAGTATGAAATATGTGTATATGTGTGGTTTGTGTTTGTGCTTGTGTTAGTATCTTGTTAGGTCTAGTTTTTTTCTTTTGTGTGTTGATTGAGCTTAAAACTCAACTGTCCTGAGCTGACGGTGAGGGGAATTGAGGGAGATACAACATGCTGGAAAACAGAAACCACCCCCCTTAGTACCTCCTAGCCAGGATAGATGATGCGAGTATGAAAGAAAAGCTCATCCTCAGAGCCAAACACGAAAGCCCTCTTAAAATGTGAGTTATAAGCCTTAAGTGGAACCACTTTCCACTAATTCAAAAAAGAAAAGAGTGGCTGCCACAAGGTGCCTAGGGTGAAGTGACTGCGTGTAGCAACACTGAAGGCAGTAGGAAACCCCCCTCCCCAAAAAAAGTATTTATTTTCCAACCCTTAGAACCCCACTTTCTAGCCATACACATACCCAGATATAACCCCTAGCCCCTGAAATTGCGTGTGCAAGGCATAAGGCAAGAAGACAACTGGCCAGAAGGACATACAATAAAGAAACAAACTGGAGCGAAAGAATTGAGAAGCAAGGAAAAAAATAGACCAGAAAGTCATTCCAGGTCCAAAAAAACAATAAGAAGGGAAGAAGAAAAATGTAAAGAAAATGGTCGAAAACACTTGACCACAAAAAGAATGAGAAGGAATAAGGGTGGCGAAGCCACAAGACGCTACTGACCAGTTGGGAAGCAACTTCAGAAAAAGTCCAACCAAGCCGAGGTGACATCCAAGAGCCCGAGTACACACAGTTCCCACGCACCAAATAAAGTGGAAATTTTTGAACCTAAGAGCCTTAGGAACATCCACCCCAAACACTACAACCAATAGCCCCGTTACAAACCTTTAACCCTTCAGTAGCTGCACGTGAGATCTGAGTCTGAAGCATCTGTGGTCTAGCGTTTAGAGAGAACAGTCCTAACATTCCCGGAGAGGTATGAGTGACTGAGTGAACCTAGTGTTTGGCCAAAAGTTTGGGCGATCTTGACGAGCGGATATACTGACTGGGAGAGAAAAGGGGAGCGGCGGAAGTTCAAGGCTGTCTAAGGCCGGATTGCACCTGATCCCGAGGGGAGGGATGGTTGAAAATATAGCCCAATTACTGTGTTAATGTGTCTAAGTGTTTTAGTTTTCTTTTATGTATTTGTCTTTGTTATGTGTTTTCTTTGCGTCATAGTTAGAGTCTAGGGTAGGATAGAGTCGGTCAGGGGAGTAACCAGGCTAGAATTTGACTTACTTCTTTTTGTTTGTTCTTCACGCTTGAGGACAAGCATGTGGTAAGTGTGAGCAGTTTGATAAGTCGTATTCTAGGCCTTGGTTACTGGTCAGTATAATGTGCATAATTGGAATATATTCTGCAAAACATTGCTAAAGTGTGCAGGGAAGTGTTCTAGCCAGTACGGGAATGTTCAGAGAATTCAGGTGAAAAGGCTCGAGATGGAGAAGAAGGATAGCTGGGAAGATCAGCCGCAAGCAAGGGGGAAAAAGAGTCATTTCATGTTTGAAGTCTACCCTAAAAATCAAGGGAGGCCTCCCTATAAAAGGAAGCCACTTGGAGAGAGAATCATCATCAATTAGTTAGTTAACTCATACGCTTAGTTAGCAATCTCTCTTCGGTAGATCACTCCTTCAGCATTATCCTTCGTAATTCTTGTTCCTCGCCACAGCCATGGTCACTTGAAGATCATCAGTTCACCGGAGTTCCATTCTCTCGTTCCAGTCAGTGTGTCTCGCAGTGTCAACAGTTTCATCGCCCGGAATGGCAAACAATCTTTATTTGCTTTCTTAGTTAATCGCATTCTGTTTTCTTAGGATTGGATATGTTGCACTTTAAATATTTGCTTACTTTGAAGTATTAGTTGTGATCCAAACGTTTTATTGAGTATGGAATTGTTTTCCAGCATCGGTTCATGTTTAATTTCGTTTCTTTCTGCCTAGATAGCGTAGATCTAGCTGTTACGGTAATTTCCAGTGTGGAATCGCATGTTTTAACTTCTGTAGTTAATTTCTCTGAGTGTGCAAGTGTAGATAGCTGTTAGATTTTAGATCTGAATTAGTTAAGTGCGAAAACCCAATTCACGTGATTTCTGCCACCCTGCATGTTGACCAGTAAGCATTATTGCAATTTCGTTAGTTTAATCTTTTGATTTGGAGTTTAGATTGTAGATCTGTTTTTTTGTGAAGTTGTTAATCTGCATTTCTCGTTCATGGAACCTGAGTTGTTTGATTTGTGTTCAGACTTGTTGGAGAAGACAATGTCCACATCCAAATTTGGGACCACATTTACTTTTTAGTTACTTTTTGCTTTTGTCATTTACTTTTCCTTACTTTTCAGCTGTTACTTTTCAGACCTGTAGGCCTAGTCACCAAACTACCTCTTTTCCTCTGATATTCTGTTTAACCTTTTATTGTAAACTAGTACTTTCCATATACTTCCTGAAAACCATGTTCCCCACTTTCCACGTACACAGCCGTCTGTCCAACACCTTTCACACCTCTTAGTCAGTAGAGTACCACCTTAAATTCCAGCCTAGATAAGTCTCAACCCAAAGCGTGGTAGCTAACCAAACCTTTCCAGAATATCACCACAATTCCCAAAACGCATTCATCTCTGTGGGATTCGACCCTTACGTCCACTATACTAGCCAGTAGAAGTGGGTTGAGGATTATTGATACCAGGTTCAGGATTAGCAGGGACTTCCATATTGATCAGTAGGATACACCCTTTGCTTGAAACGACACCTGCACAAACCTGTTCTTTCATGGTGCTATCACGGGTTTTGTTTTTCGAATGTCTTTCCAACTTGTGGGTCTTCCTGGCCACCTCTCAGACGAATCCCTCTTGTTGATGGAATTTGTTTTGTCAAACATAAACTACGAATGTGCTCGGATTTCCTCCACGAGTTTCATTACATAACCACGATTGAGTCTTCGCTCTTGTAGCTTACTTATCTTACTCGGAAAGCATTTCAATCGATCAACCATTTATATATATGAAGGTCTCGTACATCAACAAAAGTCATTTGATCCATGTATATTCCTTAACATTTCTCTTCTTAAGGCTAGTTACCTTTCTACATAGCATAATATTTGATCTTTTACCAGTTTGTTATAAGCGGTACGTAGATATGGAATATTTAACGTTTCGTGTTGTCGGTTATGTCGACGCTTCTAGTTAGTGTATCATTTTCTGCTCGTGTGCGAAAAGAGACTTATCTAACATGCATATCTGAAAGGGATTAAGGTTATATCCTTCCCGATAGTCTTGCATCATAACTCGAAGATTAATCTAACAGTCTTAACTTGGATAGGAGTTGATATCACACAGAAGGAGTATAACTAAAAATTTGAAGGGCTCCAGAATACCCAACAGAACAAGGATAACAAATTTTCATCATCAAATTGTAATAATTGACTTTGAAGGAAAGTACTGAGTTCGATTAAGCTTATCATGTCCATTCAAAGAAATACGTGGCTCAACTGGTTTCAGGTAGACCCGTAGAAATTGAGGCTCACTCCTGATGGGAGCTCGAAAGAATATGAGATAGGTCATGAAAACTGGATGGAAATGAATTAACTGTAAATTTCATAGTAGGCTGCCAAATAGGACAGTACAGTTGTCCAATTGAATTGAAAGGATATGAGCATCAAGGATAATGGTTCAAACATGTCACCGCCTAAGGTGATCAACCGTGGAAAATTTAGAAACGTAGGCGATTGCAATGAAGGAGCATTGATCATCTTCAAGGATATCTTGATATGGAATAACAAAATCACATCAATGATCTTCTGGATTCATTAAAGGCACTACACTGAAATGAACTATTTAAAAGAATCAGCTAGATCAAACCCGTTAGGAGAAAGTGCAGTATGGTTGCCTTAACTTCGAGTTGCAGAATGAAAAATTCCGAGACTGAGAATAATACATGTAGTGGAACTGCGATAGAATAATTTCACCTTTGTAAGAAAGATATTGCCACAACATGGTTACAAAATAGAGAGGTGAACAAAAGTTCCAATACAATATGAACTTCTCTGAGGGAAAATGTTTAAATGACGTGATTATTTTGGAGATCATAAATGTAATAATCATAAGAATGGAATTTATTGCATGAGTCCATGAAATCGGGATATAGATCTTATATATTGTGATTCAAAGGAGTCAACAACAATTAACGATGCTTGAAACACATGAGTATTCCAATTTTGGGGACTGAACTGAGTCACCACTTTCGTGAAAGAAAATAAAAATAAAAATGAAAGTGGCTTAATACTTGCAAAAACGTGAGTCAATCAAATGTCTTAAATAGACGAGAGGATATCGTTGTCCAGGAGGTTCAGAGAATGTCCGAAGAATGAGATTATTCTGAAGGTCATAGATGCAAGCAACTTTAGAATTGACGGTTTATGACCCGAGCTTACAAAGTCAAATCATTACTCCTTATGAATGATGAGTCAAAGGACTGTAGTCAATAAACTTGAAGTGAGTCATAACTTGCATAGAAAAAGAAATGCTGACGTGTTGCTTGCAAAATTGCAAGGCAATCTGAAGTCTGAACAGACGAGGGGTACTGTCGTTTTGGAGGATTCTTAAAAAGAAATTTATGGGAATCTAAGTAAGAACTGTTGATCATAACCATCAGTTCCAGTTATGTGACACTTCCGTGTTTGTTCTTTTAGAGCTTGGATGATAAATGCGTTCTAGGAAACCATACATTCCAAGATGGGATTCCTCGTGCTGTTGAAAGTAATAACTGCAGTTGAAAGCCATACTTTCATAATGTTCACGTTAATTTAGAACGTTGATTCTCGTAAAACATTGCATTCTCCATCGTGCTTCACAGCGTGCTATAAGAGTTGTTTCTGGGTCACATAGCCACTTTTGACATGTTACGCAGGATCAGATCACTTAATTTGATCGTAGGTACGATCTCTTTTCGTGTAGGGATACCTTTCCCTAACAGGATTGAGGGTACACTCATTCGGTTATGACTTAGTTATCATAAAGACATTGGGGACTTCAAATCATCCACATCATTAAAACATTAGTTTCTTGTATCTCGTGTGATCGTCACCATCTAAGAATAGATTGGTTCATTCATAAAGTTCATTCTTGTACATTTGATATTGTTCCAAAAACCACATCATAAATCGTGATTTCGACAAGACATAAGGTAGAGGGAAAAGGCGTGGGGTCCGCTTTCGGACTCATCCATCTATATTTCCTCGCTTTTCTAAAATAAAATTAGGGATTTGCCCTAACTTGCATATATTCGTTCATTTCATCGCTTGGAAAAGCGGTAAGGAGGTAATCAACTTATAAAACTGTTTAAGAGCGTTTAGCCTAACATACTTCTTAGGCATTCTATGTTCGCATACATAGTCCCACATATCTTTCATACATTTTCTTTCGATAATTTCAAAAATCACATAATTGCTCCTAGACTATTCATAACATCCAAATATCGCATCATATCACATTAATTTTTTTTTACAACACATTTTAAATCCTCATAAAGGACCGTGAAAACACATTTTCTCTTGTTCATGAAATCTCATAAAATCCATTTTCCTTCTCATAAGGGAAAAATTATTTTCCTTCAACTTTTTCTTGAAAAGTGGGCGTCAACCTCCTTTTGCTGTGGTTGAACGGGTCGAGCCGAGGTGTTGGGATCCTTGTATCTTAACATTTTATTCACTTCCTAGCTTAGTACTATTATTCTAGACTAAGGCTTTGAAGGCAGGTACTTGGGTCCAGAGCGAAAGAACGGTGCTCTGATACCACTCTGTCACGACCACAACTCCCCAGTAATAGTGAGTGTAGCTATTTCGCAACTAAATTAAACTCATTGGTCATAAGCTTGTCATAGAGAAGTACTAAATTCAAGGAACAATGTCTTAGGGTGAAAGGGTACAACCAAATCAAAATCAGAGTAATTAACCGAGCGTGTTGTCTTGCTAGAATAATTCTTAAACATGCAGCGGAAGGTTCCAAGACGAAGTAATATGTATGGAGACATATTAAATCAGCTACCTAGCAACTTATTTATAAGTTTCTCTCAACACCTCATCGCTCCGATCACGATCAACCTGCACGTTAAGAAAACAAACATGCAGGGCTGAGTATTTGATATACTCAGTGGACTTAGTGCCAAAACATTTCTCATTTAGTTGTCAGTCATACTTGAGTGAGCGCAAGGTTTTTCTTTAAAGAAATTCCCCGATCACTAAATCCTTTATCTTTTCATAAATTTGACTGCGCGGTCACATAACATATCATAACATACCATATCTGATCTTGTGTGAACCGGGAATGTGGCCACACTCCACGACGGTCACTGGATCAGCCAACTCAAAAGCTAGCACACGGTCCCATATGTGTACACTAGTCCGAGTAGGGTTTGCGGCCCTACTGGGACCCGAATTTGATTTAACATGTTTGGTATGGCCAAGCAGATAGGTAATCATAAACAAAACATGGCATGCCAACTTATTCAAAAACATTCACGTTTTCACATAAAATCACATTTTGAAAGGAAAGCCCACCTCGTTTGCTTAACTCTCAAATGAGCGTTCCTCGACTTGATTTAACTTGTCATGCGACAACACCCTTTTATAAACAAATAATATACTTAAATTAGGCTTAAGTAATTATTTATTTAGTGTGCATGCATTCCTACTTGTGTGCAAATTCTTATTTTCTCTTTTCCTAAATACATAAAATCTTTAGGCATTGATTAAATCCGGTGATTTAATTTATTTGGAAAAATTCATCAAACCTTTGGTATTCATCTAAATTATAGAAATTCTTAATTTGCCCACATCTTCATGGCACAAAGAATTAATTTGAAGAGCCCAATTCTTTTGTTGACTAATACCCTGGCCCAAAATATTAAGAGGGAGGTGGCCCAAACACTCAACATATTCCTAGGCCCAAATTTTAGTAAAAACAATCAGTGGTCCAATGCTCTTTTCTTAAGAGAGGCCCAATTCAGATTAATTGGACATGAACCAAGTCCTACTCCTAAGGGCGTCCACTATGGGTAGGACGCAGCAATAGCCGCGTCTGGGAGCGGTGGGCGGGCGGCTATAGTGGGAAAGGTGGGCGGACAACTTTTGGGGGCTATTGGGGCGGCGGACGCGGGATAGCCGCGTTCGGGGCGAGGACGCGGCTGTGAAAATGTAGAATTTTGTATTTGGAATTTGGGGGCTATTGGAGGTGTCCACTATAGTGGCGGAAATAGAATTTTGGGGCTGTGGACAATAAAATTGGGGCTATTGACAAAAACTGTGGCAGGGCTATTGGGCGTGTCCGCTTATAGTGGATACCCTAACTCCATCGGCTAACCCCCCCTCCCCTTCTTCAAACCATTTCCCCCCAAATTGGAAGGAAAAGAGGCAAAACCCTAGCTCTAATTCAGGAACGGAAGCCGCGCCTCCCTCACCTAATGCCGGCAAATCCTTGCTCGCGTTCGGCCGGTGTCACCGTCCTATGCACCAGCAAGTTTCCTCTCTCAATCTCCCTCCGATTCCTCTGTTTCTCCGCTGCGGTTCGCCTCTGTCTTCTCCGGTGAATCAACGCCAAACGGCCGTCGCCCCTCGCCTTCTTCGTTCCAGAACAGACAACGCAAGGGCTTAATTTGCTGAGGCAGCAGCGTTCCTCTCCCTCTCGTGGCTGAGTCGCCGATGAGGCTGAGACGCTGCCTCGGTGGTCGTGACCTCACCGCCGGTGGTAGCCCTTGCGTCGCGTTGAGGCAGCAAACGCTTCCTTCGGCGTTGCTCTCTCTCTCCCTCCAGCGATCTCGTCGAGCCGCCGCCCCTAAGGCCCAGCGGGAAGGCAGTCCTGCTTCCGCCGTCCCAGCCACCATCGTTGTTGTCTTTCAGCCACCGTCGGGTTGCTGTTGCAAGGTGTTTTACCTCTTGGAGGGCAGAGGCGTTTTACCTCTTGGAGGTGAACTTGTGTTCCCTTCTTGTTCCTCTGTTCTCTAAATCACGGCCTAATGCTTGAGGCTGCTACTTGTGCACTTTAATGTTATGTTATTGGGCTTCTTGATGGTGTATGGAGGAGGTTGGTGGTGTAAAGGAGACAAGGCCGAGGGAGGTGACATATATATAGTAAAGGGGTAGCTGAAAGCCTGTAAGGCTGCGTATGTGTGCAGTCGAGCGGGACCCTTAGGGTGTCCACTATAAGGTGGACACGCCCAATAGCCCCGCCCCAGTTTTATGTCCATAGCCCCGGATTTTTGTCCATAGCCCCAAAATTCTATTTCCGCCACTATAGTGGACACCTCCAATAGCCCCCAAATTTTATAATCAATTTTCATTTTAAAATATTTTTGTTTTAATGAAGTGTAATTTAAATAATTGCATATCCGCCAAATCCCGACCCCTGACCTGCATACATGCCAAAGCCAGGCGCCTGCGAAGGATTAGCCGACTGGTTTGATGGATTGCTGCCATATCCCGATTCCTGAGAGTCGGGTGATTCGTCGTCTCCTCGGTGCATTTTTTAGAGAGATGAGATGTTGAATGATTGTTGTGGAAATGGTAAAAATAAGGGGGGAAGTGTTGTATTTATAGAGGAAAAAGGAAAAAAAAAAATTCAACGTCAACCGCCGCGCCTATAGGCCGCCACTATGGCCGCCGCGCCTATAGGCGCGCCTATCCCACACCCGGCGCGTCCTCGCCCCGCACGCGGCGATGCCGCTTCCGCCCCCCTCCCCCCCACCAGCCGCGTCCTCCCTCGCGGCGGTCACCCCACCCACTATGACCGCCGCGCCTCCCGCCTCGCTCCGCCCTCCTTCACGCCGTCCGCCGAGCCGAGTCCATAGTGGACACTCTTAGGTTGTTCAAAAATTGGCTGGCCTTCCTGCAGCTTTGCAGGGCATGTACTCATGTTTTAATGCATATTGCACTCCCTTTCGCTGCTCACTGCAGTGTACCTCAGCCCCTCTATCTCTCTATCCTTTCTCTATCTCCCTTAGGTCATCCACAATAGGAATAGCCCAGCAATAGCCCAGCCATAGCCTAGCCACTGCCACATCATCAACACTAAAAATCCTCCTGCCACATCATCAAAACAAGCAAATAGCCCAGCAATAGCTCAGCCATAGCCTAGCCACATACTATTAACAAATATATACAAAATGAAATAATTAACAATCACACAATATACGGAATTAAATTTACGACACAAAAACTAGAAAATTCACTAATATTAATAAAATTTAAAAAATACATTAATTAAAAAAAATTACATAATTAAAAAAAACTAACGGCGGTCAATCCTCCGCGCCCATAACTCTTCAATTAAATCCTTTTGGAGTCGAATATGAGCCGCCGTTTGGCGCATGTCGGCATGTGCTTGTAGGAGGCCGGCTTCATCGTGAGGTACCCCACTCCGTACGTTGGGGGCGGCCACGCCGTGGCTTGGACCGGCTTCATTATCGTCATTGACCCAATTGGTCAGTTCGCCACCTTCATCTTCGACAATCATGTTGTGCATGATAATACAGGCGTACATTATATCAGCAATGCATTGGACATTCCACAAACGCGTTGGACCCTTAATTGCCGCCCATCGAGACTGGAGCACACCAAATGCGCGCTCCACGTCCTTGCGCGCCGACTCCTGCTGTGCCGCAAAGTAGGCCTTCTTCTCATCTCCTGGGCATCGGATCGTCTTCACAAAGACGGGCCACCTAGGGTATATCCCATCCGCCAAGTAGTAGCCCATATTATGTTGGTTGCTGTTGGCGACAAAACTGATGGCTGGACCGACGCCCTGGCACTGCTCGTTGAAAAGTGGCGACGAGTTGAGGACGTTGAGGTCGTTGTTCGAACCAGCTATCCCAAAATACGCGTGCCAAATCCAAAGCCGGTAATCAGCTACGGCCTCCAGGATCATCGTGGGATTCTTTCCCTTGTATCCGGACGTGTAGAACCCCTTCCAGGCTGCGGGACAGTTCTTCCACTCCCAATGCATACAATCTATGCTGCCTAACATACCCGGGAACCCATGCTGACTCCCGTGCATCCGCAACAGATCTTGGCAGTCTTCGGGGGTAGGCGTTCGGAGATACTGATCACCGAATACTTCTATCACTCCCAGACAGAAATTCTTCAGACATTGCAGGGCAGTCGTCTCACCGATGTGGAGATACTCGTCCCACATGTCTGCCGCGCCTCCGTAGGCCAACTGCCGGATTGCCGCAGTGCACTTTTGAATAGGTGTGTGGCCGGGTCTGCCAGCCGCATCGTGCCTGAAGTGGAAATACAGATATCGAGACTCCAAAGCGTTGACAATACGCATAAACAGGTCCATGCTCATCCTAAAACGTCGCCTGAAAAGGTTGGCGTTGAATCGAGGCTCCTGTGCGAAGTAGTCTTCGTATAGGCGCTGATGTGCAGCTACGTGATCCGGATCAATCACACTGCGGCGGTGGACCACTGGGGAGGTCGAGGTATCGCCGGCTGCAAACCCCTTTCCATCCATTGGTTTATCGCGTTGGTCGTATAGGCGTCCAACGCTTCGGCCATTCGACGTTCGTACTCCTCAGCATCCCCTCCGCTACCACCACTACCACCACCAGCGTTACTCATTTCGCGTTGTTGCTCTTGTACAGAAATTAAGATAGAGAGAGTACTCGTTAAAACAAGTGGTGCGAATGAAAATGACGAGCAAAACGCGTATATATAGTGTTTCGGAAAAAAAAAATTAATTTCGCGCTAGGCGGTGCGCTGGGCGATCCGGGCGCTGCAATAGCGCAGAGCGGATCGCCCAGCGCTGCGCGGTTTCTCTCTCCATTCGTCCGCTGGGCGACTGTAATAGACCGCCCAGCGCCGGCGCTCGGCTGGGCTGTCCGCTGGGCGCTATTGTGGATGGTCTTATGGCACTTTTACTAAGTTCTGGGTGTGAAATGTAGGGGTACAACAAAGGTTGTGGCTGTTAACGGTGTCTGTTGGCTGCTGTGGTTAAGAGGCTGTTCTGGCAGCCTTCAGTTGTCCTGGGGACGCGCAGGGTTTGTTGCCATCTAGTCTTCCTAACTTGGCATTACCTTGATCTCCATTAAAAGGTAAGATTGCCTCTAGCTTTCACTTTCTTGTTTGTTATTCATTGGTAGTTTAAAAGACTCATTTAACGTGTCTACATTTGGTGTTTTGTAGTGATGTACAGGCACTAGCTGGCGGAAATTGGCCTCTCGCGACATGGCTCGTGGCCTTTGGCCCGACGGCCGATCGAGACATGGCATGGGGCGTAGTCTAGTTCGATAAGTTGGGCACATACTTGTTTTGCCAAAACCTTGTACCTCTTTACTTGTAACTTAATCGCTTCGGTATATGTAATATAATTAGTTAGAAACGGAATTTATGTTCTTAATTTCCTTTCTTGTATGACTTTGAAACGTTCATTTTGGGAATAAAATAAAGAGAGCGCAACTTCTTTTTATTTCGCTCGTGACACTTTGCATCTTATTCCTTTTACGACTTAGCAAACATTTCTCGTTCACGAAAATAAATACTTCCGTTCATAATTCAAATTTAGAAAATTTGAATTTATTTGTCCTACTTCATCGTCGTCCGACGGATATGAAAAGTCGCGGTCATTACATGGGTCGATTATGGGTTGACACGATAACGACCCCAACCAGCACGATTTGACCGTCCTAAAGAAAATAGAACAAAAGTAACAAGAATAGAGTAGAAAGTGAATAAAGTAAAGATGATAAAGTAAGAGAGAGTAAAGTCAGTGTGAAGAATTGTTAATTATACTATATATGGAAATGACTCAATTATTAAGGAACTTTTCAAAATGGATAAAAAAATTACTCAACTATGAGGGAACAGAGGAAGTATCATGATACATACTCTCTCTGTCCCGTTAAATATGCAACATTTGGGAATTGGCACATGTTTTTATGTAGTGTTGTTTTATGAGTTAATAAAGAGAGAGTAAAGTAAGAGCGATAAAAAAGTAGTGATATGAGATGTTTCCATTTTAGGAAACGTTTCATTTTTAATGGGACAATCCAAAAAGGAAAATGTTTCATTTTTAATGGGACAGGGGGATTATTTTTTTTTTTTTGTAATTTTCTACGACAACTTCGAATGCTTCAAGTTCTTCAATCTTTGAGGATAGTTTTTCTTGAAGCACTCACTAGAAAATTGTTCTTCAATCGACTAATATAGCCGGAAGTTTTTTGTTGGTGGAAAATAACAAACCTGGGCAAAGTTTTTGATATTATTTATCAGGTTGAAAGTTACGTTCATGGAAAAAACCCTAATTTTTTTAAAGTTTCATGACATTACGGGACAATATCCCATTCAAATAAAAGCAGTTCATATGTAGAATTTGATAGTATAGGGATTATATGTATCTGGATATCTAGTAATTATTGTATTCGCATTTTATTATAAAATCAATATATAAAAATATATTGATGTTCTACTAGTTACTTTTATGCATTTTCCATCATAAAATTAAATATTTTTTTAAAAATTAATGTCTTGAGTCAAAAAAAATTATAAATGATGGACTAAAGGAATAAGAAACAAAATACTATTTTAAAGCATGTCAAAGAAAATTAGTTAAAGATGATGCATTTATAAATAAAATAATATTATTATTTTAACAGTTTCCCCATTACCAACTCAAGTAGAGCTCGCGAGCTACTAAATCCTAAGGGTATCCACGATAGGGAGGACACTTCCCCTGGGCAAGTCACTTTTTTTTATCCTCGGCCATTTCTGATTTGTCCGCGGCCACAAAAAAAGGTTTTCACAGCAATAGTGGACACTTTTTTTGCCACATTTCACTTTTATTTTATTTTTTGTATATTTTAATTCAATTATAATTAAAATTATCATACTGTAAATAATTAGAAAATGAGATAATAAAATATAAAAAAAGTATTTGGACCACATATTCGTTGTATTATGGATACGGGAAAATTATACAACGAATATTTTTTAAAAAAAAAACAAATAAAAACACCGTCGCCGTCTACTCGGTGGCGTAGTCGAAATCCGCCGCCTCTTCTCCACCGCTTCTCCACAAAAACAAATAACCAGACTATAATAAATAGAAAAATACACATAATTTAATTTTAAAAAATTAAAACACATAATTTATTCCCACACCATTTTCTGTTTTAAAAAAATTAAAACACATAATTTAAAACACATAAATTAATACACACACTCTCTCTCTCCACTTCATCTTCCCCAAATTTCTGTCTCTCTCTTCACTTCATCTTCTCCAAATTTCTATCCCTCTCTTCACTTCATCTTCCCCAAATTTTGTTTCCATAACCTGCACAAAATTAAACCTCCATAGTTTATAGAATAAATAAATAAAAAAACCGGCGGACCTCCGCGCCGAAGGACTGCACAGCAGACCGTCGCGCCTATCGTCGTGCCGCTCCCCCACCGGCGCGTCCTCGGCGAATACTCGGTGATGGCCCTTCCGCCCCCTCACAAGCGTCCACGCCGGGGCGGACGCTTTTTCCACTATAGGTCGCAGCGGCTGCGGCGTTTCCGGGGCGGCCGGCGCACCGCCCCTCCTGTGGATGCCCTAACACACTACTTTGCTTTGCATTTTTTTTTATTTTTATCCGAATCGGTTACGTATTAAAATAATGTTTTAAGTTTTCGTTTAGCATGCTCAATGTGTTTCGAATGAAAAAGCAAGACTTCTACTTGTCCTGTTATATTGAAAAAATTTAATTAAATTTTCTTTTTAATTTATTTTAATTACGATGACTTATTATTAAAATATAAATACTTTTGTATCTCTATTTTATTTTATCTCTTTTATTTTGTTATTTTAATTTAATATACAAAATAAAATTATAAATTTTATATTATTTAAAGAATGAGTTATCTTTTCATATCAAGAAAATTTTCAAGATTTTTCATTAGAAATAGTGGCGGAAATGAGTCTTTCATTGTATACGACAAAATCGTCATTCAACTAATTATTTCTCATCCTAATTTACAAATCAGTCTTCACAAATTTCTTGGTAGAAAATGCTCTTTCAATATACTGGGATTAAAAAATTAAAGAGGGCGAGGAAATGTCCAAATTACGGAAGGTGGCATAGAGTCGAGATGTATTATGAAAATGGGTATATTGTATAAATGGGAGGAAATCTAGGAAGCCTTGGAAATTGATGAATTTCTATTTATATTAATCATGAAAATCTTGGAAATTATATGTTCTTACTAAATCAACCATTCAGAATTTAAGCTAAACTAGTTTAAATCTCGTGCAATGTGCTGCTGACAACTTTTATACTCCCTTCGTCCCGCTTTAGGAGTTCCTATTGAGTCGTACACATTTTTTAAGAAAGTGTTTGAGTGTGTAATAAATAAATGTTGTAGTGGATATTGAGACTTACTTTTGACACATGTTTTAATAAAGTGTTTGAATATGTAATAAATAAATGTTGTAGTGGATGTTGGATTCCACTTTTAACCCTTTTTAAATTGAAGTGTAAGCATTTTTTATTAGTTTACCCCAATCGGGAATCCTAAAGCAGGACGCACGAAATTGATCAACCGGGACTCCTAAAGCGGGACGGAGGGAGTAGTAATGAAAGAGTACTTAATTGTGTATTAATAATGAATATGAACCTTAGTGGAGTATTATTATATAGCATAGTGTCGAAGAAGGCTTTGATTTTATTTATTCAAGTATGTTACAATGAGGAGATGTAACACGCCTAAATAGGCATAGAGATATTTACATATGGTATGATTTGCTATGATTTACCCTAGCTATAAATCAGGAAAGAATCACTCTTAATTGATTTCATAATCTTCGCATATCTTCCTTGATTTATAACACTACCCCTCAAGTTGAACAATAGGATCTCCTATTTTCAACTTGCCCAATACTTCACAGAAACTTCTTGCATTCACAGTCTTCGTAAGAATATCTGCTAACTGATTTTTTGAACGAACAAACGGAAGGTCTATCACCCCTGCTTCTATATTCTCCTTGATAAAATGACGGTCTACCTTAACATGCATTGTTCGATCGTGTTGTACTGAATTTTCAGATATACTGATTGCTGCTTTGTTGTCACAAAAAAGTCTGCATGGCTCGTTTGACATCAAGCCAAGTTCTGTCATTAACTTCTTTAACCATAGGATTTTTGTCAATCCACTCTTGATCCCACGAAACTCTGCTTCTGCACTTGATAAGGCCACCACCTTTTGCTTCTTACTCCGCCATGTCACAAGATTACCTCCCACGAAGGTAAAGTACCCTGCGGTCGACCTTCGGTCATTTGGATTCCCTGCCCAATCTGCATCGGTGAACCCATGCACTGTCAAGTTACCATGGTTCTCGAATAATATCCCGTGTAAGGTCCTCCAGTAAGTCTCCAGATCCATGTCCCCTTGGACGATTCGGCTGGCCTTATCCTCCAGGTCGTATATCATATACGAATCCGACGTACTCTGGTACGTCACGGCTAGGCTATCCCAGATTGCCTTCGCACTTTGGTGATGTGCGAAATCTTCGACAATCTCGATCTCCATATTGTCCACGATCCAGGAGAAGACCACTAAATCGGTCTCCTCCCACTCCAGATATTCTTTATCGGTTGGTTTTGGGGGCTCCGGCACTCCGGTTATGTGTCACAGTGCCCTCCTGCTCCCGATGGCTACTCGCATCAGTCGAGACCATAGGGGATAGTTTCTTCCATTTAGCTTGAATGCTACTGTAACATTATTTCTTGCTTTAAGCCTAATATCGCCGGTTTTGACAACTTCTTCTTCTGCCATTTTTCAGGTATATCGCCGGTTGTCCGCCTTCTGGTTGGGACAGGTATATGGCGATGATGAATCTATATTCTGAGCCTTCGTTTATTATGCTCTGGTACCATGTTGAAGAAGGCTTTGATTTTATTTATTCAAGTATGTTACAATGAGGAGATGTAACACGCCTAAATAGGCATAGAGATATTTACATATGATATGATTTGCTATGATTTACCCTAGCTATAAATCAAGAAAGAATCACTCTTAATTGAGTTCATAATCTTCGCATATCTTCCTTGATTTCTAACACATAGTATTATTTTATTGTCCCTCCATTTCATATAAAAAGATCAAATTGAATCTGACACGAATTTCAAAAAATATAACGAAAAGTTGATAAAAATGGATTAATATGAGTCTTGTTTTTATATGTTAGTTTAGTAGTAAAATGTGAAACCTATTACTCCATCTGTCACTTAAATTGTCACATTTTGATCGGGACGGGCTTTAAGAAATGTTATGGAAGGTGAGTTGAAAAAGTTAGCGAAGAGTGGGCCTACTTTTATATATTAGTTTATTAATAAAATGTGAGTTGGAATGAGTTAGTGGAATATAAGGTCCTCTATAAAAAAATGGTAAAAAGTGAAATGTGATAAATTTTGTGGAAACAAAGAGAGCACTATTTACTGAGAGAGTGAACTAAGACTTATAGTAGGTTAGGAACTAAAATATAAAATTGGAACTCCTATGGTGGGAAACGGAGTGTTTGAATAGGTTTATATCACTTCAATTCATTATTAATTCATGATACTCCCCCCGTCTACCATTTAAAGAGCTATTTTGACTTGGCACGGGTTTTAAAAAATTGTTTGACTTTGTGAAGAAAAGTAAAGAGAGAAAGTGAGTGGAATGTGAGACCCATTTAAAGTATTAGTTTTGTATTAGATTGTGAGTGTAAAATGCTTGTGGGATGTGTGATCCACATACTAAAAGTAGAATAAAGTAAATAGTTCTATAAATCATGGACAAACAAAAATGACAAAAGGGTTCTTTAAATGGTGGACGGAGGGAGTATAATCTAGAGATTGACCTTTTGGAATACACCGTGCATGAATAATTTTTTCACTTCGTCCGCTATGATTTACATGAAATGAATGTATTAGAGCATAAGCAATGGGGCGCCCTAAGGCGCGCCCTAAAGCCCGCCCTATGCACCGCCACGTCAGCATTTTATCCTGCTGCCCTTCCACCTGCAGTGGGGCGCCCTAAGCCGCGCCCTAAGGGGCGCCCTAAGCATTTTAACTGTTTTGTTAATTAATTTGACTGTTTTCAAATATATAAATGCAAACTTATTAAAAAAACACAACGATTAACTAAGAACAGCAAAAAATTCATTGATTATAAAAACAAAGTTACACGAGTTAGAAATAAAAAAAGAGACTATCCTACAAAAGCCCCAACTTCCGGTTCAACTCATCGCTCAACCTCTGGAGGCGCTCAGCTTGGGCCGGATCCGTACACCTCATAAGGGCGTTGTGTGTATCCAACAACGTCCTCGCCATCGAGGCGGTTGCCAAATCCGCGTAGGTAACTGTCGCCGGGGTTGGGGTCGGGGTCGGCGATGGGGGGCGGCGGCCGAGGAGGATGTCGCCTTCGCCTTCCCCTTGTTCTTCGCAGCCTTGGGGCCTATGGGATGCCGCCGGGAGGACATCGGTGTGCCGGAACTCTCTTCCTCCGTGCACGTCTGGTTAAGGTCCACCGGACGAGTTCCGCTTTCGCTGGTCGTGTAACCACCAGTGTCGGTGGTCTCCGTCCTCTTCGCTGCACCGGTGTGCAGAATCCCGGCTTGGAACTTCTGCTTGTCCCTCAAAAGCGCCCAGATGTTGAAATGCTTGAAGTCGCCGTACATGGACTGGTACGACAACAGCGCTCTATCGCGCACGTCACTCAAGCTCTCGCTGCTTCCCTGATCCCTCGAGCACTTCTGGTACTCTGCCGCGAACAGGTTGACTTGCTTCTTCACCTGATCCCAGTGCTTGCGGAGCTGCTCCCATTGGCGCTTGTACGCTCTCGGCAGCTTCACCTCATTGTAGCGCTCGGCGATGCGCTCCCAGTACGCGAGCTGCTTCTGGTTGTTGGCGAATATCAGGCCCTCCGATATATCCACCCAACACCTCGCCAAGACGAGGGTTTCATCCGGCTGGTAGTTCGTACGGCTGGGGGCGTACTCTTCGTTCGTTGCCGGAGGTGGCAACTTCCTCGCTACGTGCTTGGTCCACTTCTTTCTGGCGGGAGCGGGGGCGGCGGCCGAGGGCTCGTCGGCGAAAGGGACGGCGACGGCGACGTTAAGTGGGGGCATGGCGAGTTGGCGACGGCTCCATGTCGGAGAGGCCGTATGAATCCGTACTGAAGTCCGGATCTTACGTCTGGTTGGTGTCGAACGGCCGATATTCGCCAGGTTATGTACCCGGCCACCGTGCGACATCTCCAAACGTCGGGCTATTAGGACTTGAGTATCCACCGGAATCCATTGTATAGCGTAATTTGAGAGTTGAAAAGTGAATCGAAAAGTTACAAATGAAAAGTGAAGCCAGGGTATATATATAAAAAAAAATTTCAAATTTTAAAATTAAAAAAAAAAACTAAAACGTGTTGCATCGTCCGCGTCATCGTCCGCATCGCCCATAGTGGGCGAACGATCTCGCGGACGATGCCATATCGTCCGCGCTTCGTCCACGGACTAAGCGTCGGGCGCGGACGACACATCGTCTGTCGTCCGCGGTGCCATTATGGCGGACGATAGCTCGCCCGACGCATTGGGCGCGCTATCGTCCGCCCCATTGCTGATGCTCTTAGCTACAAACATTCATTCTTAGTTGAGAGAATCACATTGTATTTAAAATATCGGCATGTATTAATGACAGGAGAATAAAAAATGTAAATTATACTTCCTCCTATTTGTGGTAGTTGAGACGTTTTTTCGGCAAGCGATGAGTTAAGTAAAGGAAAAAGAAAGTAGGAAATTAAAAAGTAGAGAGATGAAGAAAGAGTATAGTAAGAGAGAATAAATATTTTGACTTTTACTAAAAATGAAAATGAGTCCATTACGGTATACCGAAAATTCACTATGGTACCAGTATGATATTTTGTCATACCGTAGTTTTCGGTACGGTATGTGGTATGACTTCTTGGTACGATATACCATACCAACCCACCCCTAAACATAATAAAAGACTCATCATTTCATTCAAGCAATCGGAAAGCAAAAAAAATGTTGTTTTTAATTCTCTTCATACTAAATGAAGATGAGCCGCTACAATTTGAAAAACCAATATCTTCCTTATAACCATCCTCTTCATAAGGAAATAGAATTGGATATTGCAGTGCAAGATAAGACGGTCGTAGTTCAGTAATGCGCTTCAACTCACCTGTCTGAGATTACACAATAATATCTTTATTACTCAATGCTTGATCAAGATCCCTCAAGTGTAACAACTTCATACACATAGGGTAAACTATAATATCTTTAGTCTTTACCTCTTTTACCAATCAATCTTTAATTTACATTTATATGATTTTCATCAATAATCTTTTGTTTGGCCCATTCAAAATGATTTGATCAAAACGTTATGTTAATATAACATCTTCTGAAAATCCACAACTATCTACACATGAAGATCGTTCACATCATTCTTTTATATGGAAGAATTGAGCATGACGTAGAAGCTGGAAACGTATGATGTGGAGGTTGGAATTGAGCATACTTTCTAGGCTTTTGGAATATTGATGAATTAGTTCACGTCATGCTATATTTCGGCGTCCATGTCATACGTTTCCGGCTTCCACATAATGCTTAACTCTCCCTCAGTTGGATCGTGGAGTCCACTATAATAAACAAATATGCATCCTGATTAGAATTTGTCAAAACAGTTAAGGTGACGTAGATGAACTATTTAAAATTTTACTCCCTCCTCCCCATTTGACCCTATACGAGTTTTAAGACATGCACGTAACAGAAAGTAAGTTGAAAAGTTTAGCAAAATGTAACTCCTACTTTTATATACTTCATCCGTCCCAAAAAAATTAGACTAGTTTTAATATTTTGAGTCGTCCCTCAAAATTAGATCAAATCTAAATATAGAAAGTTTTTAACAAATAATAGTCTTACACATCATTTATAATGTGGACCCAACAATCCACTAACACTCCTTCCACTACCTTTTCTCTCTCTCTTTCTCTCCCATCTCTTCCTTACTTTACCAATTATACATTAAAACTCATGTTACTTACGATGTTGTCTATTTTTTGGGGGATGGGGGAAGTATTAGTTTTATACTCCCTCCGTCCCAGTTAAGATGACCCTTTTATTTTTCGCAATGATAATAAATAGTTAAAGTGAAGAGAAAGTAAAGGAAGAGAGAGAACAGTATAGAGGACAGTGGGACAGCAAGAGTAATAAAATGTGAGTGAGAATGAGTTAGTGGAATGCGGGGTCCACTACCAAAAATAGTTAAAGTGAAAAGTAACAAATTTTTGGGGACGAACAAAAATGGAAATAAGTAACAAATTTTTAGGAACGAATGAAGTAGTACTAAACTTGTCATGTGTACGTGGGGGCCGATTATTATTATTATTATTATTATTATTATTATTATTGTACTGCATCAACATTCACATCAAATTAAAATACAAGATGAATATTATAAGCTTTTAATATTAGTTTTATACTTTCTCTGTTTCTTATTAATAGACACTGATTGACGTGACATTGATTTTAAGAAATGTTGTGGAAAGAGAATGGAAAAAGTTAGTGAAATGTGGGTCCTACTTTTATATACTCCATCTGTCACATACAAGATGTCCATATTTTCTTTTTAGTTTGTCTCACTCAAGATGTCAACTTTTTATATTTGGAAATAAATCTCCCTCTCCTCATTAAATATTCAACTATCTTTTTTCTCTCTATTTATTCCAACTAACAACTCCTCCTAAAATCTCATAGAACTCAATAATGTGGGCATCTTGAGTAGGATGTAGTGAGTATTAATTTTATGATAAAATGTTAGTGAAATGAGTTAGTGGAATGTGTGGTTCATGCCAAAAGTAAGGGTATCAATTAATTTGAGACAGACGAAAAAGCAAATGATGTCAATTAATGGGACGGTGGGAGTAATTAAATGCGAAAGAGATAAAAATTAGTCTAGGGGTGGCAAAATGGGTAGCCGATAACTGGTAACTCCAATTTCGATCCGTTACAAGTTTGGTACCGGGTACCCGCTACCCGTCGATAATGGAAAATAGGTTGGGATCGGGTAGCGTGTTTTAGTGTTTTCTGGGTAGCGAATATACCCACTATCCGTGGGTGGTGTATACCCGTTAGTCCCGATAATACTCAATAATATTAGCAATATACAATCTTTTAATAGTTTATAGAATCTAAAAGTTCTAAGAGTTCTTTTGAAACATTTTTATATTTCCAACGAATATACAGTTAAAAACTCACAAGAACTAGCTATAAAATTTCCCCTCACTTTTATTCCTAATATATTCAAAGGCTACCATCAAAATCAATACAGTAAATTAGAAACACTGTTGGCTATTAGAGTTTTCAAAATTTTTATTTTAGTTAATTAGTAACAAATATTTTATGTCCCTTAAATTATTTTCTTATAAATTTATTTTCGGATCGGCCACGGATACCCGCAATGATCAGTTACGGGATACCCGACACGGATATTGGGTAGTTCCGATATGTTGTGGGGTGGTATTGGGAAAACAAATTTGGCTGAATTCGGGTACGAGTATCTGACTTTTCGGGTGCGGATACTCAAGGGTAATCTGTCTCGCCACTCCTGTAGTTAGGGGTGGCAAATCGTGCGTGTCGGGTTGTTATCGTGTCGACACGATAACGACACGAACACGATAGCAACAAACACGAACACGACCTGTTAAGAAAACCCTAAACACGAACACGACCCGCTACCCTCAGACACGAACACGACACGAACACGACATGAACCTATTAACGACACGAACCACTTCGGGTCAACACGACACGATAATAACACGTATTGGAAAGTGATTAAATATTTAAATGATTTAAATGAGATATGAGAGTCAATTTAATAAATATTGAAAAATGAAAATAATAAGAATTAATAATATTAAAATATTATTTGTTAACGGATAACATGAACCCGACACGAACATGTATTGTTAACGGATAACACGAACCCGACACGAACACGACACGAAATTTTCGTGTCCTTAATGGGTCGACCCGATAAGGACACGAACCCAATAAGCTCTGACCCAAGCCCATTAATTTCGTGCCGGTTCGTGTCCTGTTATCGTGTCGTGTCAAAAATTGTCAGCCCTACCTGTAATACTAATATTTAATCAATACTCCCCCTGTCCATGAAATGTTGTCCAGTTTTACCATTTCGGTTCGTCCTTGAAAAGTTGTCCATCTTGCTTTTTATTCTATATTTGGTAAATGGTCCTCACTTTCCATTAACTTTTTACACTCACAATTTATTATAAAACCAATATATAAATGTGAGACCCTTATTCCACCAACTTTTTCAACTCATTTTTCTTCAAAATCTGTGTCGAGTCAAACTTGGACAATATTTCATGGAATGAGGAAGTACTTATGATTATTTACTTAAATAAAATTATTTTTTTCTGAGAAAATGTAAAGTAAGATTATAGGAGTTGTACAAAATTCAACAAATTAATATTCAATTAACTACGTAACATTAACACACAAAATTCCAAACGAAATTTCCAAACTAATTAGAGTCCAAATGATCGATTGGTATACATACACTCCATGTAACTCGCATAGTTCTTGCTTCTAGTGAAGTGTGAAAGGGTTTGAGGTATGCTTCGTCTCACTATAATTCGCCTAATTATATTTGGGGTGATTTACGTTTTCTCAATTGAAAGCCCCCAAAAAAAATTCAAATTTGGGGTTTTAAATTGTTCTAAATTTCTAATTGTGCATAGAAACAAGGTGGTCTTAGATTAGGGCTTATTAAATGCTTTTGAAAACTTTAATTGAGTTTTTCCAATGAGCAGAAATTTGATAGTTCCTCATTAGTGGAATTGCAATTTAAAAAATCTATCCGAAGCACTAAAGCATTGGTTTTTATGTTCTGCAAACAGGTGAAAGGCTTTCAGAGTGCCTTCTTATTATAGGGAACGAATGTAAAGTAAAAATTTTTACAGTTTTTACTCTACTTTTTAGTCGAAATTGGAATCTTGCTAGTTGGAAAAATAGAATCTTGCAAGTTGGAAATTTCTGGTAAGATAATCATGGAGTCACGGATTCAATCGCTGCAACTAACGAGTGATTTCATTGGTCTGTGACGCAATCCTTGGGTAACGTTATGAAAGCAACATTTTTTTTCTATGGACTGGCCTTTTTTAGACTGATCTAGAGTGATACCAAACATTTACACAAGTGAGTGAGAGAGAGAGAGAGTGGCAGAGAACATGGAGTCTGGGAAACTAAGGCTTCTTGCTCTGCTGCCAATTCTTGCATCTCTCATTCTTCTCTGTTCCGATCGTCTTCCCCAGGTTTGGTTCCTTCACACTTTGTGTTGAGTCTAGAATATGCAGATTCTTGAATGTTTTGCTATCGTAAACAGAATCTCTGAGCTCACAATGTTTTCTTGATTTCTCCACATGGTTTTTCTTTTCCAAAACTGATATTTCATGATTCTTGTTGATGTTGATGTTGAAATTTCATCATGCAAATCTGAGTTGAGTGTGCAATTGCATAGAACAGTGGTTTATTGGTGTTGTATTTTGCTTGGGATTCTTATATGCCAAGAATCCAAGAACAACACGACGTATATACATATTGTTATGAAATGTCACTGCTCTCTAATACTTTTTTGGAGTATCTACATGATAGTATTAGTGGAAGCCTTTCTTGGATATAATCAAATGTTTGATATGCTTATGCACTCATACAACTATATGGATGAACAGTAGCAGGAAGCATTTTCCCTGGTTACATCTTCTAGTCGTCATTAGATAAGGATAATTACTTCTTCAGTTCTTCTTCTCTTCTGATAAAACTGGATAACAGCAAATTAAGTACCGCATTATCAGCATTGACCTTTGGTAATAATTTTTTCATTGTATAATTATGTTAATGCATATCCCACTGTAGTTTGTTCGACAATCCAAGAGAATCAACTGCAGCCTTGTACAGCAAAGGCATTACTGGATAGCTAGCAAGCGTATTGTGACGCCAGATGCAATGGTTTCTGGTGCAGGTGCGTGCTAGAGATGATCATATATTGGGAAATCACATTATGTTTTGCAGCCTTCTTCTCTTTCGCGTAATATTTCTATAACTCGTTTGGGCCATGTACTCGTTTCTTAACCTGTGGATCACTAACAGTTGAAGTGAAAGACGAGAAGATTGTAGCTGTTGTTGAGGGAGATGATTGGCGTGGGAATGCCTGGTCTCACCAAATAATTGATTATGGGGAGGCTGTTGTTATGCCCGGGCTGATCGATGTGTAAGATGATGAAACACTATTTCCTTTCCCCTTCGTGTTTCTTTCCTTCAACCGGAAAACTCACAGCATTATTATGCTTCATCATCAGAGATTTCGCAAGTTAGATGTTTCCCTTAGAATGCACCTTCCAAATCTATGCCAGAAACAAAATTTTCCCTACTTTTTCCGATGATTTGATTTGTAAAGATTTGTTTTTGCTTTGGCAGGCATGCACATCTTGACGACCCTGGAAGAACCGAATGGGAAGGATTTCCTTCAGGGACAATGGCAGCTGTTGCTGGTATGCAGATTTACTTGTTTAGTTTACCCTCTAAATTTCTTCAAGTCAGAAGTTTATGCATATATTGTATTTGGTTTTACTCTCTAACAGGTGGTATCACAACATTGATTGACATGCCTTTGAATAGCTATCCATCTACAGTTTCAGAAGAGACACTCAATCTTAAGGTACATTGAGAGATAAACTATAGAGTCTCTTTATTTACATGAATCTTTGTTATCTGACTCTTGCTCATTTACGTCCTTTTGGTGCTCGTACATTCAGGTCCAGGCAGCTCAAGGGAGGATCTTCGTTGATGTTGGTAGGTTTTGTACTACCGGTCTTAACTCTTTGGTACCTTAAGATTTAGTACATGTGTAGCTGACTAGTCCGTCTGTAAAGGTTTTTGGGGAGGTCTGGTTCCGGAAAATGCATTCAATTCAACAGCTTTGGAGCGTCTTCTTGAAGCTGGAGCACTTGGCCTCAAGGTTTGCATATTTATTATTCTTGAATGGAAACATCAACTGAAGATATATTTTTATGCATCATCTGAATTTGGTGCATTCTTTGTAGTCTTTCATGTGCCCCTCGGGAATCAATGACTTTCCCATGACGAATTCCAGCCATATAAGGGTATCTATTATATATACAACTGTAAATTAATGTTTGTCTGTGTTTGAGGTTGTTTGATACTTAGAGCTTCTCGTAGGAAGGGCTGTCTGTACTGGCAAAATATAGAAGACCACTCCTTGTGCACGCTGAGATTCCTCAAGAGCTGGATATGTCAGATGAAGGTGCTGCAAATCCTAGATCGTATTCCACGTATCTCAAGACTCGGCCCGCTTCATGGTATGAGCTATCCATGGAAGACTTGTACAAGTGTATGAGATTTTTCATTAAAAAGAGAGGTGTTATGAAGTTAATAACTAGGCATGTCAACCACGGCAACGGTCTTGTATTTGTGCAGGGAAGAAGCTGCAATAAGAGAGCTGTTAAAAGTAAGTAAAAATACTAGAGGTGGAGGTGTTGCTGAGGGTGCTCATCTCCACATTGTTCATTTGGCTGATGCTGGATCCTCTTTAGACCTTATAAAGGTATGCACGGTTATTGTTTCGACCTAAAATCAATCCCGTCTCATAATGAGGTGTTGGTGCTTATATCAGGAAGCTAAGAGTAGCGGTGATAGCATAAGCGTAGAGACGTGCCCCCACTATTTGGCCTTCTCAGCTGAAGAAATCGCAGATGGAGATACACGCTTCAAGTGCGCTCCACCAATCCGTGATGTTCATAATAGAGAGAAGCTCTGGGAAGCTTTGCTGGTAGTAGCAATACATATACATAAGTGGTTCCTTGGGTTGTGGTGTTGAGTAGTTGGTTTGATGTAGGATGGAGAGATCGATATGTTGAGTTCGGATCACTCGCCCTCAGCTCCGGAGCTGAAGCTGTTCGAGGAGGGTGATTTCCTGAGGGCGTGGGGCGGTGTATCTTCACTGCAGTTTGTTCTACCGGTGACATGGTCGTACGGACGCAAACACGGGATCAGTCTCCGTCAGTTGGTTACGTGGTGGAGTGAGAAGCCGGCGAAACTGGCTTCCCAGCATCTCAAGGTCACGCACTTTGCTTAGTCATGTGTATATAATATGTACATGGATATATGGTAGTGATGAAATGTAAACTCTAAACTATAATCCAATCTGGACAGTTAGAAAATATCAACGGCAACAAAATTTGTCAACACAACATCAACTGTGTTGACATTTTTTTGTTGCTATTATTTTGTCATATGTTGATATTTTCTAACAGTCAGTCCAGATCATAGTTTGGAGTTTGTACATAAATGGTTCTTGGTTATGGTAGATTTGAATTTGATTGGGTGGCAGGGGGCGATCGCAGCCGGAAATTATGCAGATATCGTGGCTTGGGATCCTGATGTGGAATTTGAAGTAGACGATGATCACCCCGTATACCTTAAGCATCGGGTTAGTAAACCGAAACCGAAACCGAAACCTTGATGTATGTGTTTACTAGCAATCTAAAATAAGGGTGGTGGTGTGCAGAACATTTCAGCATACATGGGATCCAAACTGGCGGGAAAAGTAGTAGCAACTTTTGGAAGAGGCAATCTCGTTTACCAAACTGGAAAGCATGCTCCGGCGGCCTGCGGCGTCCCCATCTTGGCTAAATCACCACACCATACTATTTGTTAGTTGCCAACTGCTGCAATTTCTGCAACTCTCCATAAATATAATGAACTCTTGGGACCATTTCATTTGTAATGGGACAGAGGGAATATACAATAATTTATAAACTGAAAAATTAGCATATCATATATTATACTCCCTCCGTCCCAGTTTTAGAGTGACATTTTGCCAAAAAAGTCCGTCCCAGTTTTAGAGTTACATTTACAATTTTCCATTTTTGGACATAGAAATTTACCCTATTATTCAACAAAATTACACTCAAATGCCATTATAAACACAAAAATAAACCCAAAATAAAAAAAGTCAACCTATCTCACTTTCCACCTACTCACTTCATTTATTACACACTCTACCTTCTCACTTCATTAAATACACACTCCACCAATTTCTTAAAACCCGTGCCATAACTAATTGTTACTCTAAATGTGGGACGGAGGGAGTATATATTTTATGTTTTTGTTTAATACTTTTATTTTTTACATAAACATAATATCTAATGTGATAAAATATTAGATAGAAATATAAAATATATAGTGTAATTAAAAAGAACCATATGATATATACTAGACTTTTTAAGATAATAAAACTATGCTTATAGAAAAAGAGAAAAAAAATCGACTAAAATGACATGCAATATTATTTGCGTTTCAATATGTTATTCTTACTGGAAAAATGTAATCAAATGTAAACTCTAAATATTGTACAAACTCCAAACTATGATCTGGATTGTTAGCAAATGTCAACAGATGATAAAATAACAGCAACAAAAAATGTCAGCACAGTGTCAACGGTTGATGTTGTGTTGACATTGTGTTGACATTTTTGTTGATGTTATTTTATCTATCTGTTGAGATTTTCTAACGGTCCAAATTATAATTTGGAGTTGTACAATATTTAGAGTTTACATTTTATCACTATCCTTCTTATTGATCTATAAATGAAATATCAAATGTATTACAAAATTCATATCATCTACCATTTTGAGTTTTGATTTAACAGAGATTACAGAAATTCTAATGAAATTATTGTTTGATTAAATATATATCTTTAAATTTACTTGAATTCTAATATAAAAAAAATAGATCAACGAATTATACTCATCAAATGTTTTTGTCCGTAAAAGAAATCATATGACATTAATGTTTGATTAAATGATTTCAATGTAGTTGAGATTTAATATTACAAAATTAATTAATTAATTAATTAGTGAATTATCTCATCCAACTATTTCGTTAGTAAAAGCAATACTAATGACATTAGTCCTGATTCGCAAAATAGATAAATCAATCAGTGATTTGATAAAATGTTTTGTTAATGTGCTTGGGATTTAATATTATAAAATTTAACTAGTTATTTATTTTCATCCAAGCTTTCGACTTGTTAGAGAAATCATAGTGAATTATTGTTTGATTAAATATTTTTTTAGAGAAGAATCTTATTTATATTATTCATTCTCTTATTTTACTTTTTCTTTACTTAAATTAATTATAATTATTTTTTCAAATGAAAGCAAAAATAAAATAATCGAAATAGAAGGAATACCAGTTTACAAAGTTTCTGAAAAATGAAATGTGTCACTTTAGTTGGGACAAACTAAAAAGGAAAACGTGTCATCTTAAGTGGAACGGGGGGAGTACTTTATTATTCGTTTACTTAACTCACTTAACATAACTTTTCTTAAACATGTACCGAAAAGAAACGCCTCTACTATAGAGGGACGGAGGGAGTACTTTATACTTCCCCTATCTCACTCTAAGTGGAACATTTCTAACTCGACACCGGATTTTATGCAGTTTTAGTTTTTGTGAATAAAGTTGAGAGAATAAAGTATGAGACAGGAAAAGTGTTAGGTTTGGTATAATGAAAAGCATGTTTCGAGCACGAATAGAATCTTGCTTGTATACGAAAAACTCTACAATCCACTTTTAACCTGATTCAGTATTATTCGAGCAGTTTCGCATGAATAGAATCACTAATATTATTACATTGTGTTTGCTTGTGCATTTATAAGATGTTTTACAAACATTTAAATGTATAAGAAGCAAATAATGTCTAAGTCTTTGTTTTAGTAAACCGGTTGTGGGCGTCGTCCACTTTAAGGTAACTGGTAGTTCTGAATAAAGAAAAACAAGAATTTCACAACCTAGATAGGCTTTGGCTACCTATCATTAAAGGTGGCAATGTCAGTCCAATATTTCTAAGTCTTACTGAAATAAGATGACATTGGTGTGGTATAGCACTGAACGGATCTAACAGCAAGACATGTCTGCATGCTATCTACTGGAAGACTAGGTCTTGATCAACTATTTCTTAATCAACATACGTTAGGATTGAGCATACGTTATTGATTATGCATTACTTTGACTTATCAAATAGTGCGGGTTTTTCGCAACCCAATAATCCTGATATATTGGGTAGTGGTAATTAATATCTAGTGGTGCTAGGATTGCTATTATGTTGAATCACGCGCCTAGTGAGTCTGGTTTGATAATGTCCTCAAGAGGAGCTCGAACAAGGTTTTATTATTCGGAAACGGGCAAGTTGGAATTTAATTATTCCATGAATAATAAATAAGTGTTTCTTGCTAAGTCCACTATTAGAATTAAAAAATATTAATTAATGAAGTCTATAGTAAACACTAATTAATTAATAGACATTTCTATCTTAAGTGTGGGAAATGAACAATAAACAAAACAGAAACCCGGATTACTTATAATTTCGGATTTGGATGGGTAGTGCAATATTTCTTCTATAGTAGCTGCTCGTAATATTCCAATGTAAGCTTGTATTAAATTGTGAGTTCAATTTAATTAGTAAAAATCTAATTGGGGGAGGCCATATCCAAAACATTCCATAGATCTCTGACTAGGCCCAATATGTAACTTAATATAAATATGAGAATAAATGAGACAGAATTAAGATTGAATGATTATGAAAATCATGTCCACTCCTAAATAGAGTGAGGGGCGTTTTTTCATTATTATTCTCCTCTGTGAGTTTTTCAACTCTCCTCCGTGAGAAAGTTTTTGTCTTCTTTATTCGAGTCCTAGTATTTTGATAAGATCAGCCTACCCTGATATCAAGATACAGTTCGGGAACTAGTCAGAAGATCCATGGCCTAGTATTGAAGATCATCGTGGAGAAGGTGATGGTTTTGCAGCGGAAATCATTTAGTTTGATTGAACGATTTATATGTAAACATGCTTTTAACCCAATTGTAAACTAGAAACATGTTTATAAACATATAATCTCATATCATATTGAATATATTTGCAATTAAATACAACGATTTACCGTATGTAATTGAATTCGAACTCCTTCTTCAATCGTCTCTACCACGGATCTTCTGATCTGTTCCCTTTTAACTCGAATTTGACCTTTGTGTGGGCAAAGCTTGTCAAATCCTCAAAAGCTGGAGATCAATTGAAGACAGAAATCTCTACGGAAGAAGAACCCTAAAAAATGATAATTTTTCTCTACAGATTGTAGAGATCGAATTTTTACATAGAAATAATTAATCAGTCTTATCTTCTTCTCCCTTTTATATTAAGTTAATTATTTTTGGGCCAGACCAGAGATCTGTGGATGATTGGATTGGGCCACAGTTCAGGCTTTCACTAATTAAATTAAAAGCAATTTAATTCAAGCCCGAACTTAACTATTATTATCATCCACTATAGATATAATATTGACTGCCCGTCCAAACCGAAATTACGAGTATTCCGGGACTTCCTCTTTAATTAAATCATTTCCCGTGTTAAAGATATAAATACCCATTAATTAATATCAAGTCTGCTATCTGACTATTATTAATTAATTTCTTTTTCCAAGAGTGATCTAGTTTAGAAACATTATTTATTATTCATGGAATAAATTCCAACTGGCCAGTTTTCTGAATAATAAAACCTTTTCCTAAACACCTCTTGAGGATATTATCATACTGGCCTCTCCCAGCACACGATTCATTGCAATAACAATACTAGCACCACTTAGACGTTAATGATCATTACCCAATCTACCAGGATTCTTGGGCAACGAAATTCCCTCACCATTTGATAAGTCAAAGTAGTTTTCAATTAATATCGTATGTTCAATGTTATGTCAACAATGATTAAGAAACGATAATCACCGAGACCTCGTCTTTCAGTAAATAGCCAAGAAAGACTTATCTCACTGTTTGATCCTTTCAGTGTTATACCACACCGACGTCGTTCATTTCCTTAGGTAAGGAAACTTTCGGACTGACGTCGCAACCTTTCACGATAGGTAGTCAAAGCCTATCTAGGTTGTGAAACAATTTTACTTCTGCAAGAACCGACAAGTTACCTACTGTGAACGCTGCTCACAACTCGTCTACAATGCAGAAGACTTAGACTCATTTTGCTTAAACTATGTATTTAAATGGAAAACGCATTTCAACATCTCATAAATACATAAGCAATACATAAGCAAAATACATTGTAACAAAATATTCTTTCTCATAAAATGGTAACAAATGGATAAAAGAGTTATTACATATACAAGCATTCGAAAGATGCTTTCAGTATACTAAACTCTAACAATCTCCCACTTATACTCAAAACAGCTTTCGAGTATACCAAAACTGCAAAATCCTCCCACTTATACTGAAAGCGGGTCTAGGTCAATCGAACACCTAATCCTTTCACGTGACGTTCAAATGTCCTGGCTGGAAGTGCCTTTGTGAATGGATCTGCCAAGTTGTTTTCTGATGCGATCTTGACCACTTCAATGTCTCCTCTCCGCACTATATCACGAATGATGTGATATTTCCTTTCTATGTGTTTGCTTGCCTTGTGGGCTCGTGGTTCCCTTGAGTTTGCCACAACACCAGAATTATCACAATAAACAGTGATGCTCTTGGGCATACTCGGAATCACATTCAAATCAATAAGAAAGTTTCTGAACCATACTGCTTCCTTTACGGCTTCTGAAGCTGCCACATATCAGCTTCCATGGTAGAGTCTGCGATGCATTTCTACTTCACACTCTTCCAAATTACGGCTCCACCTCCTAAAGTAAACACATATCCAGAGGTTGATTTTCTCGAATCCCGATCAGACTGAAAGTCTGAATCAGTGTAACCCAAAGGATATATCTCGGATGCCTGGTAAACTAGAGAATACTCCTTAGTTCTTCTCAGATACTTGAGTATTTTCTTTACCGCAATCCAGTCTCCTTGACTGGGGTTTGACTAATACCTTGCTACCATGCCAACGACAAAGTAAATATCGAGCCTTGTGCATAACATAGCATACATGAGACTCCCAACAGCTGATGCATAAGGGATCCTTCTCATAGCTTCTATCTCAATACGTGTTTTGGAACACATATCCTGAGATAGGGTGATTCCATGGCTAAAAGGTAGAAAACCTTTCTTGGAATCTTGCATACTAAAACGTTTAACTATCGTATCGATGTAAGATTCTTGAGATAGGCACAACATCCTTTTCTGGCGGTTCCTAAGAACTTTAATGCCTAGGATGTGTCCAGCTTCTCCCATATCTTTCATCTCAAATTGACTTGAAAGCCAATCTCTCACGTCTGACAACATTTTCTTACTATTTCCAATCAACAGTATGTCATCTACGTAGAGTACCATAAACACTACATTCTTACCTTCAACTTTCTTGTACACGCAGCTCTCATCTGGGCACTGCTCAAAGCCAAAAGACTTAACAGTTTGGTCAAAACACATATTCCATGATCGGGATGCTTGCTTGAGGCCATAAATGGCCTTCTTAAGCTTCCACACCATGTGTTCTTTGCCCTTGACTACATATCCCTCAGGTTGTTCCATGTAGATGGTCTCCTCAAGACTTCCATTTAGGAAAGCTGTCTTGACGTCCATATGCCATAGCTACTGGTGAAAAGGTCTCATCGTAATCGATACCTTCTCTCTGGGTGTAACCCTTAGCTACTAGTCTTGCTTTGAAGACTTTAACTCGTCCGTCAGGTCCTCGTTTGCGGTTGTAAATCCATTTGCTCCCAATGGCAGTACAACCTTCAGGTAGGACCAATAAATCATAAATGTCTTTGTCTATCATTGATTGTAGTTCATAATCCATTCATTCTTTTCAGGAATGACTATCTGAATCTGCCATCGCATCTTTAAAGTTCCATGAGTCTGATACATTGTCGTCTGGGTCTAAGTCAGATGACTCACCCAAACCAATGTATCTTTCTGGTTCACGGGGAACCCTCCCACTGCGACGCGGCTCTACAATTTGTGGTACAAAAGTTGATATCTCTGGTATAGATTATACTTGTGTTATTGGTTCTTTACTTGTGGAAACTAAAGTGTCTCTTAGTTCCTCAAGAGCTAATTCACTGCTAGGCTTATGATTCATCGCGTAGTCTTCTTCTAAGAACTTAGCATTTGTGCTAACAAATACCTTCTTATCTCGTAGGCTATAGAATTCAAGTCCTTTCGTTCCACTGGGATACCCTACAAACAAACATACCTCAGTACGAGACTCCAACTTTGTTGGATCTTTCTCCAACACGTGTGCTGGACAACCCCACACTCTGAGATGTCTTAGACTAGATTTTCGTCCAGTCCACAACTCATGTGGTATTGTAGGTACTGATTTAGATGGTAAGTTGTTCAAGGTATAGCTTGCTGTGACCAACGCGTGTCCCCAGAACGAAATAGGTAACTTAGCATAACTCATCATCGATCGAACCATTTCTAAGAGGGTTCTATTCCTTCGTTCAGCTACGTCGTTCTGCTGGGGTGTTCCAGGCGCAGTCAATTGGGATTCAATTCCCGCTTCTGATAAGTGGTCCAAGAACTCACTATTAAGGTACTCGCCTCCACGGTCAGACCGTAGAGCCTTGATTGTCTTACCATGTCGCGTCTCCACAAGTGCCCTGAATTCTTTGAACTTTTCAAAAGATTCTGACTTGTGACGCATCAAATAGACATATCCAACTTTCGAGTAGTCATGAATAAATGTGATGATATACTGAAAGCTGCCTCTAGCTTGAGTAGTCATTGGACCACACACATCAGAATAAACGAGCTCAAGTACTTCATTGGCCTTATTACTCTTGACCTTAAAAGGTCTCTTAGTCATCTTGCCTTCCAAACATGATTCACAAGTTGTATAAGGCTCTATTTCTAGATCCTTAAGTAGACCTTGGTCTACCAACGCTTGAATCCTAGTAGGGTTAGCATGACCAAGTCTAAGGTGCCATAAGTACGTTTCGTTCATTGAAACAGAAGGAGATTTTCTTTTTCAAGAAACTTTCGATGTTGAGTTAGATTCAGTTTTATGTTGCATATACTGTGTAGACATTATAGTGTAAAGGTTGTTTTCCATGATACCACGACAGATATAAGAACCACATTTCTTGATAATGCATGAATCAACAAATAAAATCGAATATCCATCAGAAACAAATTTAGAAACTGAAATTAAATTTCTTCTAAACGAAGGTATCAACAAAACATTGTTCAACACTAAAACTCTATCACTAGAAAAACGTAAATAAACGTCTCCCACTGCAACGGCTGCCACTCTCGTAGCATCGCCCAGCTGGATCTCGATCTCTGTTTCATTCAACTGTCTTGTTACCTGCATTAAATCAGGATCAAAGCAAACATGATCAGTAGCTTCAGTATCAACCACCCATTGCTGAGTAGATAAAACTGCTAAACATGATTCAACAACGAAAGCTTGGTGCATACCTGAGCCATTGGCCTTTTTAGGATAATCCGGCTTCCAATGCCCCTTTTCGCCGCATTTGAAACACTTGCCACTTTGCTTCTTGTTCGTGTTCACTCGTTTCTTTTTGCCCTTAGCTATCTTTGGTGCTACAACATTCTGGGCTTTCTTCTTCCCCTTACCTGGCTTAGAGCTTGAGGAAGACGGCCTAGAACTCATCATAGCAGCCTTTGTCTGGACCATAAGATCCTCCGTTGACTGCAACTCAGTCAACAGTTCAGCTAGGGTGTAAGCCCTCTTGTTCATCTCGAAATTGAGCTTGAACTGCTGATAGCTAGCTGGCAAACTCTGAAGGATTATAGTTACTTGGGACTCGGGATCAATGATCCCTCCCAAAACCTCAATTTGATTGAGGTGGCTCATCATCTCGAGGACATGGTCCCTCACAGATGTGCCCTCCTTCATAACCTTAGTCATGATGCTCCGAAAGGCTAAAGATTTAGCCGCTCGATTCTGAGTACCAACAAGGTTATTAAGATTGTTCATAATCTCAGTAGCAGTGTTCATGCCTTGATGCTGATGTTGAAGTATTGTTGACATAGAAGCCAACATGTAGCACTTCGCCATCTCATTGGCTTTACGTCACTTTCTGTATGTTTCTTTCACTGCTGCAGAAGCATTTGCAGTAGGTTCGGGTGGACATTCCGTAGTGAGCACATATTTGTACTCTTCGGCAGTGAGAATAATATCCAAGTTTTGTTTCCAAACGATATAGTTATGACCTTCGAGTTTGTGTTCTTTAAGAATAGCGGAAAGAGGATTGAACGACATCTTGATTTGGATTTAGCTGAGAAAATGAATAGCTTATTGTTACAAATTATGTAAGATTCTAAAGAGTAAAAACCATTAAAACAGTTTAGATTCTCACAACAGTTAAATAGAATTAAGTACGCATCTAGGGAGGTCAAGTACACGATTCACATTTAACAAAATTCTGGTCACAACATCGACGAATAGTCCAGAGATCACTAAGGTGGCATGGCCGCCAAACATTGCCTAAGCCTGTACCATTGAATATTCACCCCAAGGATTTCGTTTCCGTATTGATACTCCTTCTAGGGAAGGTCGCACACCACAAACAAAATTCTACAATTATCTCACAAGTTAATTTAATCTTCTGAACTCTGCAATTTCTTAGGATTAAAGCTCCCACTAAGGTGAGTCGGGATAATATTGGAAATCACGTCTAGATAAAATTGAACTTTATTTTGAGAAGTCTAACCAATGAACTTGCTATTGCTTAGGATTAAGGCTCCCACTAAGGTGAGTCGCGTTAATATTAGAAATTGCTTCATTCATAGACTAATTCTTTGGAGACCATATACGACAGAGATCGTAATTATTGCTTAGTTATTTTAGGGTATGGTTTTTCTTTTAATTATCATTTAAGTGAATTAGGCAGAAAGTTCACTTATATTAATTTCAAATTAATAGGTGGTTCTATTAAATCCATGAAATTAAACTAAGATAATTATATAATTTAATTAATTAATAATTAATAAATTATAAATAATTAATCAAATATTTTCTTTAATTAATATTAATCGATTATTATTAAATAATAATAATATTAATTATGATACTCATCCTTTTCCATTAGGTTTAGGAAATTTAGATATAATAGGATTTAGTTGAAAATTACTTATCAAATCATCTTAAGATATATTATAGATAAATGAAATTTATCAATATCTTATAGATAAGGATTATAATTCAAACCTATCTATATTATGATAAGTATATATTATGGACATAATCTACATTAAATTCCAATTTATTTCTTCCATAAAAAAAATATGGAATCCTAGATTTATAGGATTTATTTGAACAACCAAATCTAATCTAACTAGGATATATCTAGATAGATATAATCTATCAAAATCCCTAAGATATAGATTAAAATTCAAACCTATATTAAATAAAAATAAATTTATTTAATGATATTCTATATAATAAATTAATTTTAATTTTAGATAACAATATCCAAAATTGCTAAAAATTAATTTAAGGTGGGACATATAGTCCCAATCATTATTTACGCAATTAAACATACTTGTTCACAAACTTGTTCACAAAATATGCAAACAAATATTACGTAATACATATTTGTATAAACTTAATTCCATTACTCACATAATGATAAAAAAAAAGTGATGCATAATTTGAATAAAGTGATTGCACAATTCACGTAAACACAAACAGATAACATATTTAAATACGTATCACGCATGATCCTTAATTCACGTAACAACCAAAACAGAATCAGTTTCAAAATTCAGATTTTGCGGCGCACTCAGCACTGCTCTCAAACGTGAAAACACGTCCAGCAGTACACGTCCAGCAGTAGCCTCCGATGGAGATAGAAACTGATCGTCGGCCAGCCTGCCTGTAATATCCCAACCTTAGAAGAATTAGGAATTAGAGATTAGAATTTATAGTTTAGTTAGTGGCTTTATATGTATATGTTTTTGTTAGGAATAGAAGAGATAAATATAGAATTTTTTTTGGAAATTTAGAAAAAAAGAATGAAATAAAGAATAAGAAGAAAGAAAAAGAATATGAAGTTGATGAGTAAGTTAGTAGGAAAGAAAACGTGTCATGTGGAGAAAATTAGGAAAAAAATAAGGAAAGGAAAATAGGAAAATAATACCCATCCTCTTCTTTCTTCTCTCTCTTTTTTTTCGTTCTCCATCTGCCCATGCCAACTTCATCTCTGTGTAAATTTTCAATAGCCCTCTACTCCCTCCGATCAGCCACCGTGACAGCTCCGATCACTCCATCGTGTAACATGTAACACACTTCATCAATTCAAGCTATCAATTCCCCCTTTTTCCTCTCAATTTTAGAGCTTAGGTTGCAAACCCACATCCACTTATCTTTGGAAAATAGTTGAAATTAAAGGTTAGATTCCTCCATAACCTCTTCAATCATGTTTCTAAGTATAGTAGTGATGTTAATTTGATGTGATAGATGGCTATTATTGAAAGTATTACATGATTAAATTGAATATGTGTTGTACGACATTCCAGGTAATAAAGTGTTTACTTGTGATAGTGATATGGATTGAAGTTGTAGAGGTTTTATTCTGGAATGCGATTACACTACGAGCTTTTAGAAGCTCATCCCCTTTTCTTCTCCCTCTTGCAGAGTATAGAAGCGAGTGAACTCGCTAGTTGGCAGCAGCACGTGTCAAGTCACCACCTCCTTTTTTTGCTGGTACAGTCGGAGTTTACACGTGGCATGCTTAGGTTATCTTTTGTTGTAAATAGTTGGGTTACAAACGTAAGGTTATAACCTTCTTTTTGCTAGTGGAGTTGTATATATCTATCTAAACAGGTTAATTTTATTTTGTTATGTATAGTTGTAATCAGTTGTGTTATCAGGTTTAGTTACTTATATGATAGTGTTGTTATGATGAGTGTTTGCAAAATGATTAAAAAAAATAGGCAGGTTTTATTTATCGATCGTACCGAAAGGTAACATCACTTATTTGGTTAAAACTAACCGAGTAAGGGGTGTTACACTGCCTTGGTGCCGCTCTCGCCCGAGAAAACTCAGTCAGCAGCACCAAAACACCTGTCAACTCCGCCCGCAACAGGCTGCTCTCGGCTGGAACAACACAACCAGCAGCCGTCTGCGTCAGTTAGCAATCATGGGAATCGCCGACGCTGCTCTCGGCATGTAGAACAGTCAGCAACGCTTTTCGGCTCCCACTGATCTCTCCTCCTCGTCGACCAGCCAGCCCCGTAACATGGTCGAAACTCATCGACCATCAGGGTCTACTTCCCGTCGACAAGTCGGCGTGTGATCCGGAGCTGCCCTCAGCTTTCAGCCGGCAGCTCCCACTGTTCTGCGTGAATTCTGATCAGCTAGGTCATGGATGGCATGTCATGACCTTCATCAATGAGATAACCGATCGTCTCACCCTAGGGCACGATCAAATCGACTTCTTTTCGAAAGTTCGTAGGTTCAACAAAAAAAATTAATTGAACACTAAAACATGCATCGAAAACTATAAACATGCTATTCATACAATCAAAGCACGTAGTAAATCAAACAATCAGAGCCTAAAAACCGGCTTTGATACCAATTGATGGTTTTGCAGCGGAAATCATTTAGTTTGATTGAACGATTTACATCTAAACATGCTTTTAACACAATTGTAAACTAGAAACATGTTTATAAACATATAATCTCAGATCATATTGAATATATTTGCAATTAAATACAACAATTTACCGTATGAATTCAAGTAATTTAATTCGAACTCCTTCTTCAATCGTCTCTACGGTAATTAAACATGTGCAGGATTGGATTGGGCCACAGTTCAGGCTTTCACTAATTAAATTAAAAGCAATTTAATTCAAGCTCAAACTTAAATATTATTATCATCCACTATAGATATAATATTGATTGTCCGTCCAAACCGAAATTATGAGTATTCCGGGACTTCTTCTTTAATTAAATCATTTCCCGTGTTAAAGATATAAATATCCATTAATTAATATCAAGTCTGCTATCTGACTATTATTAATTAATTTCTTTTTCCAAGAGTGGTCTAGTTTAGAAACATTATTTATTATTCATGGAATAAATTCCAACTGGCCAGTTTTCTGAATAATAAAACATTTTCCTAAACACCTCTTGAGGATATTATCATACTGGTCTCTCCCAGCACAAGATTCATTGCAATAACAATACTAGCACCACTTAGACATTAATGATCATTACCCAATCTATCAGGATTCTTGGGCAACGAAATTCCCTCACCATTTGATAAGTCAAAGTAGTTTTCAATTAATATCGTATGCTCAATGTTATGTCAACAATGATTAAGAAACGACAATCACCGTCTAATGTCAGGCAAGACATGGCAAGACTTCGCATTCTCCAAAAGGAGAACCCCATGTGCTTCACACATTCACACCGGGAGGGGAACAAGGCCGCGGCCTACCTCGCCAAGCTGGGGGAAGAGAGTCCGACGCTGCGAACCTTTGATGACCAGTCGGCACCGAGGATGCTTACAGCAATCGTTCGGCTTGATCAGATGGGAATGCCTAACATTAGCGTGGACGACGAGGTTTGAGTCGGGGATTGCGTCTCCAAGGCACTCACAAAAGAGATAACTACACCCAAAGAGTTGAAGAAGAAGGAGAGTGATCGAGGAGTCTTCTTAGATGATGGGCTTCTGTTTAGTTTTGACAGCGTTGTCTTTTGTATGTATCCTTGATGGGCTTGTTAGATTGAAAGGATTAGTTTGGTGTCTGTCCCATGTGTGCGGAATGGACAACGAATTACTCCTTCACTTGTGATCTTGTCTTTATCGGGCATGACTTTTGTAAACAGTTCTTGTTGATATAAAGGGATGAGGGACCCACGAACCCTCCACCGTTTAGGTGCTTTTGAAAAAAAAAAAAGAAACGACAATCACCGAGACCTCGTCTTTCAGTAAATAGCCAAGAAAGACTTATCTCACTGTTTGATCCTTTCAGTGTTATACCACACCGACGTCGTTCATTTCCTTAGGTAAGGAAACTTTCAGACTGACGTCGCAACCTTTCACGATAGGTAGTCAAAGCCTATCTAGGTTGTGAAACAATTTTACTTCTGCAAGAACCGACAAGTTACCTACTGTGAACGCTGCTCACAACTCGTCTACTATGCTGAAGACTTAGACTCATCTTGCTTAAACTATGTATTTAAATGGAAAACGCATTTCAACATCTCATAAATACATAAGCAATACATAAGCAAAATACATTGTAACAAAATATTCTTTCTCATAAAATGGTAACAAATGGATAAAAGAGTTATTACATATACAAGCATTCGAAAGATGCTTTCAGTATACTAAACTCTAACAGAAGGCGCAAGCAATCGTTGATTCTTTAGAAAATCAAATCGGTAACTCTAAACCGTAGTATTCATGTTTAGGATTTACTTTCTTTAAGCATGAATTATTTGCGTTCTAGCATGCAATTATATGTTTAACATGTGAATTGATTAATCGCATAATCGGTCAAATAGATCTTTATCTGATTTATTTGTTATGTACAAGTCTTCCGCTGTGCAAGGGGCACCAAACCCCAACAAAAAGTAGAGAAAATGATGTTTTAATATTTAAAAATGTATCATTTAGAGTGAGACATCCCAAAAAGAAAAATGTATCACTTAGAATGGGAGGGAGAAAGTATAAATTAGTACCCTCTCTGTCCTAACTAAGTTTAGTCAAAACTTTTGAATATAGAGATTAAAAAATTGTATTGAAAAATAGGAGAGAGTAATAAAGTAGAAAAGACAAAGTAAAGAATAAAGTAAATATAGAAATGAAATAAGAATGATTAAATATATTTTTTTAAATGGAATAATACAAAAAGAGTACTACTTCAAAAAAAAGTAGAAATAATACTGAGGGAGTACTACTTAAGCTTGTCAATGAAAATTAGCTAAAAACTTAGTCATGATTACCATTAAATTATATGACTGACTTTTACTATTATTCATATCTTCAAAATATTTCAAGACTGACGAAAATAAGTCTTTCATTATATACTCTACCAAATTGTCTTTCAGTTACTCATTTCTCATCTTATTTTACAAATCAGTCTTTACGAATTTCATGGTAGAAAATGCTCTTCCAATATAATGGGATAAAAAATTAAAATAGGCGAGGAAATGTCTAAATTACGTAAGGTGGCATAGAGTCGAGATGTATTATGAAAATGGGTATATTATATAAATGGGAGGAAAACTAGGAAGCCTTGAAAATAGATAAATTTCTATTTATATTAATCATGAGAATCTTGGAAATTTTATATTCATATTAAATCCAACCATTCAGGATTAACTACGCCATCAACAATGGGGCGGACGATGGCACGCCCGATGGCGCGCATCGTCCGCCCCATTGCGGGTGCGTGACATAGGCCGCGGACGATCGTCGTGCCCTATACTAAGGGCGCGGAGTATAGCGCGGACGATGCTCATCGTCCGCGCCATCGTCCGCCTCATTGCGGCCTACGCGGACGATGGCCGCTGACGATAGGTCATCGTCCGCGCCATTGTCCGGCCCACTGTGGGCTACGCGGACGATCGACGTGGACGATGGCACGCGGTTTCGTTTTTTTATAAATAGAGTTCATTTGTAATTTCATTTCACGATTTCATTTTCGAAACTTATTACATTTACATAATTACTATGAAATAGATTCAAGTCCCAATAGTCCTATGTTTAGCGGAGAGGCGCGTTGGCCGGGTACAGAACCCGGCGAATATGGCAACACATTCTTCGTCGGTCTAGTCCTGAAATATCCACTATAGATAATAAGTAGGAGAAATAAAAAAATAATAGACAATTAAGTAGAAAAGTAAAGAAATGATAAAGTATGACAAAGTAAATATGTTGATTTTTGCTATAAATAGAAATAGATCACTTGTAGTAGAACAAGCAATAAAAAGAATATCAGTCATTTGAAGGAGGACAGAGGGAATACAATATTAATATTCTCTTCATCCATGATTTAAAGAGTCATTTTTTGACTGATGAGGATTTTAAGAAATTGTTAGACTTTGTAGAATAAAGTGAGTGGAAGAAGTAAGTGGAATGTATGTCTAATTTATATATAGTGGTATTAGTTTTATTAAAGATTGTGATTTCTGAGAGGAAAAAGTTGATGGAACGTAGAATCCACATGACAAAATAAAAATAAAAATTAATGGACCTTTAAATAATGGACGTCCCAAAATGGCAAAATAGATCTTAAAATCGTGGATAGAGGGATTACTTTTTATGATGATACATACTTCGCTTATACTCCCTTCGTCCCATACAAATAGACTACTTCTGCTATTTTGTTGTCCCATAAAATTGACATTCGATTTTTTGGTACTTTTTTTTTCTCTCTAATGAGGTGGGCGTCTCCACTAAGAACACTACAAATCACTTTTTCTTTAAATCTCTATTCTACTTTACCAATTGTGCATCAAAATTCTTGTCATCCCAAAATGTGCAATATTTATTGGCCAGAGGAAGTAATAAAGATGACAAACATAATTTAAACAAAAAAGTATGGTCCATAAATAGTAAAATGAGATGAATACCTAAATGAGATGAATACCTTGAGAAAAACTGCATCCGCGTGAGGGATGGAGTCAAACATGTCCCCACTAACAAAGCTCAAATTCTCAGACCCTTCCAAGCCAGCTACAACATGTGGAAGATCAAATACAACACAGGAAAGGCTGCCACGATGCCTCTCGCCACCATGCCTGTGCCACCTGCGATCGTTTCCAGTCCCTCTTGCTTGCATTCTTGAACGAGTATACCACTCACAAGTCTTGCATCAGTCTCCATTGCCTTTTTAATAATTTGATTGCAGCTCTGATCACTCTCTGCATACTCCCACACATTCTTCCCGTACTTGGAGAAAAACGGAGAGGGGTGATCGTTTGCAAACCATTCACTCATATGATGGGATGCATCAATGAAGACGGGGTCTATCATAGCCACTGGGTAAGTTGCCAAGCTCAAGGGCCCTCACAAGGAGACGAGAAGCCCGTGTGAGACAATAAGCATCTTCTTCCTCTTGCTTGTCCTCAGGCAAGATCTTGACCTTGTTAAAGAACTTGGAATGGACTAGAATCCGGATTAAACGAAAGAGGCCATTCGATTTGGCCTTGTTGATGGATAGGGCGTCGACTAATTGGGAAAGCGTCATAGGGTTTCCGTGTTTGTAAATGGCGTCAGGTATGCCTAATTGAATCGCACATTTTAGGGACATCGAGTTTATGTAGTTGAGTGTGTGGTTCCAAATATGAGCTTGAGCTTCTAGGAGCTCTTGCGCAGATTCTACACCATTATGGAATGCCATTTTTGGAGTGGTGGTATGGTATGTTTTTTGTGTGAAGTAATATGTTTTATTTTCCTGCTTAATAGGAGCGTGACAAGAAAGGAGAAATATTATTTGGTTGGTGCATCGGAGTAGATTATGGAACATGAATGTTTCACTTACTCCCTCCGTCCACCATTTAAAGAGTCATTTTGACTCGGCACGAGTTTTAAGAAATTGTTTGACTTTGTAATGAAAAGTAAGAGCATTCGCAATAGCGGATTTCCCGGCGGATGTCCGCTATTGCAGCGTTTGAGGCGGATGCAGACGTCCTATGCGGATGAGAGGTCGTCCGCGGGTGTGCACGGACGTCCGCTATTGAGGCGACACGACGGACGTCCCGGCGGACGTCCCAAATTTTGATAAGATTGTGTCCAATTTTTGGGGACGAATAGATCATGATTGCTTCATTGCTTCAACTTGATCATAAGATAGATGGAGGAAACATTATTGATTGGACTACATGCATTGCATGACTCATGATAGTTGTGAGCTTCATAAATTACGTGATTTACTAAAATTTAATTTTCCAATTATTTGAAATAGAGTAAAGGTCAATTTTGATCCCAAACATATGACTAAAATACGAATTTGGTCCAAAACAATTACTCTTTGAAAAATAGATCCATAACAAATGAAAATGTCGACGAAATAGTAATTTTTTGTCGGTTCCATCAAAAAACTAACGGTCATGCGGTCAACGCTAATTGCACAATGGCATGACCGTTAGTTTTTTTATGGAACCGTAAAAAAAGGCCTACTCCGACAATGATTTCATTTGTTATGGATCTGTTTTTCAAAATGTGAATACTTTAGATCAAATTCATATTTTGGTCATATGTTGAGGACCAAAATTGACATTTACTCTTTGAAATGTGAAGAATGCATCCTTAGGCCTCTCATTAGGTGGGTATTATGTAACAAAAAAATTCCATTTAATTGGAAACTTTTACCATATCCCTTTTCCATTTATTATTCTTCGAAAAATAAATCCAAATTACAAGGTCTTATAAATACAGACCTGATGTATCGTCAAACTGTAGAATCATGACTAACATTTTAATTCTCTCTCTGATCAAAATTCATTTTCTTAAAAAATCTAGATTGTTCTGAAATGCAAACATAAAGCTCAGGAATCCTAACAACTTCACTGTAGCAAATTGTTAAACTCAATTTCTATTTCTAAACTATACAAAGAAGGTAGGACGTTGCAATTCAATCTGCATATATCTTATTCCATATAAACCTATTTGTGCATCAAATGTAAACAAGACTATACGATACATCTATCTAAGTGTTCTTACCTCAACTGCAGCTATGGTAAAACCAGACAATGGTAACGTAGAAATGATGCATAATGCGCATACAAGAATTAATAAAAACTCACATAATTGTACGTCTTAGGGAAGAGAATCAATCCATCGGCCTTTTACTTATTGTTTTTCGTTTGTTGACGTCCAGGTATCTCTTCCTTAACCGAATAGCGTTTGGTGTAACCTGCATAGCCAATGCAAAATTTCCTCAAACAATGTCATATTATGCAAAGAAAAAAAAAGGTTTATAATTCTTCTTCTTTATCTCAGATGAAGATGAAACGTATACGAAATCCGAGTTCATCAGATGAGCTCAATGAGATGGACATCAGGTGGGCTCATCAGATGAAACTTGTGTACAAGAAGTGGACATACCTCAATGAGCTCATCAGATGCAACGTACCCTATTGCTTCCTCGAGAGACATCTGCACGAAAAGTGCAGCTTGTTATTTCTCTTTTAAGCTGTTGAGTAACTTTCTACACTTGATTGGAATTTCAAGCATTTCTCACACAATGCATTTTCAAAGTTTTTTGGAATTTCCGCAAAAAGGGTAAACTGTCGACGGTTTTGCAGTGGTTAGTCTAAAGTGATGCAAGAATGAGAAGGCAACTAGAGATCAATTGCTTCAAAAGCAACACGGGGAAGGGGCGTTGCAGATTCACTTGTGTGTGTACCAGTAAAAAAAAAGGTGTGTCTTCCAGAACCTAATCCCCTTTGATTTAACATTAACAAAGGCTTTTTTATGTTATTAAACTACAAATAAGTTTCCTTTTTTCATAGAACGTCCAAATTACCACATTAGGTTGAGAGCAGAGCAGAAAAATTGAAAGAAAATAGTAGGAGTAATACATAAAAAGAATGAGTGCATACAAGGCGAGGTGGGGTTAGTTCACATTCTCATCTTTGGATGCAGCACGAATATTATTGAGCTCCTTACTTCGCACTGGATTAACCTGTGATGAGCAATACTTGATATTAATCAACTGGAAATCACACTAATAATTTAAAATTAAATGATTAAGAAAAATTACATCAAGATCAGTATCTCGTGAATGTTCACCAATAATCATGCCATCATAAGCCTGCAAGTGTATGAACTAAGAATCCTTAGCCCCAATAACACTGAGTAATGAAAATTGTCATGCTATCTTCATCTGCATATTTGTTGGCATACGCAATAAGAAATAGAAATAATAAACAAAACCTCCATTCCGGGTTTGACAAAAAGTATTCCACGCGGTTCTAAACTCATCAAAGCATAAGCCGTGATAGTCACATATCCCATTGAAACCTGTTTAAATCATGTAAAGTTGATTTGTTCAGGTGTATAAACAGGACAAGTGATATACAGACATAACAATTCAAATTATCTGATAAGAATGCCATGTGCCTAATAATGTAAACCAATTTGTTTTCCAATAACAATGTAGAGAAAAAGTTGGCAACAAAACTTGAAGAACCTAATTATAGTTTCAGAAGCAAAATAAACATCAGGCTAACAAGTCGCTGAAGGTGATATGATACATACCAGTACTCCTTTTCTGACATTTCCGAGAGGACCTCGATATTTCTCATAGGCTGCCAAATAATATATACACAAGGAATAATTAATGAAGGAAATATATACAAATTTACCTTGTTCAAAAGTGAAAATATTAAACAGATATATTATGGAGGCAAGTATAAGACATAAAACGAAGTTTCCTTGTAAAACATAACTTGCAAATATGAAGTCAATAAAAAACTCAATGTTGGAGATATAATGACATCTTTAGGATCAACATAAACAGCCAAAAACAATCAGCTAAACAGAACAGAAAAATGACCAAGACAGTGATATAAGTTGCTCAGAGGGCATACACAAGAATGCACGGTGCATGAATCCAGAGCCTCGCGTATCACTGTTGAAGACACTTCTATAACCAACTAAGCCCCTGGATGTAGAAAATATATAACAAAAAAAGTGCAGTGAAATAAGAATACTCATCCAGTAACATTAACTCTATCAGAAAATTCGTAAAGAAGTTAAAAATTAACAAGAAACCAGGAGCTGGTATCAAAATATATGGAAAAACATACCGAAAGAGAGAGAGGAGACATGATCAGAAATAATTATGCACCTAGAAGGACAAGTCAGGCAAACTCTAGTCCTACCAACACTTCCAGGGACCGGACCCATGTCTGTAATCTCTCCCCGCCTGTGAGAAAGAGCTTCCATAACTAAACCTACATGTTCCTCATTCACCTGAATGAGCAATTACAAAAGTCAATTACTGAAATTTCTGAGAGGTTAGAGAAGCACAAAAGTTAATCTAATCGCTATCACCTCTACAGTAACTTCTTCAATTGGCTCCAGTTTTTGCCCTTTCTCAATTTTATACCTGATAATACAGAAGAAAATAATTCAATAGCTATCAAAGTAAAATCATATATTGAAGCTTTCAGCATGAGCAGTAATTTTCTTTTTATATGATAGATACATAAAAAAAAGAGTTAAAATATCAATATGGTGAGTTAAAACTCACATGACTTTGGGAGGTGATACAGACAACTCAAATTTTTCACGCCTCATGTTCTCAATCAAGATACCTGTTAAAAAAGGATAGGTTTAAGTTAAGCTTAAAAAAACTAAAAGGGAACTGCAAATAGTCAGATGAGTAATGCTAAAGTTTACATAGATATCAAACGTGAAATATACGCTATATGTCTGACCAAAAACCTAACCCAACTGAAGTTCTCCCCTCCCTTGAACTTCATAGGAGTCCGACAAACCAGGGAGCACATTTAGTGCAAGATTCCTTTCAGATTCAGCCATCAGACGGTCACCAATTTGTTTTCCGGTTAACTATAAATTTTTACATGCAATAGAATAATGTCAGCATATCAAGGAACCTGGTAGTCATTTGAGATGGAATGAAACCAAGACCAGAAAAGTCTACAAGGACAACATACCAAAAAACAAGGGTATTCAAAAATCTCTAACCACCAAATCAGATATTAAAGCCTATGAATATACAGCACAGAAAGTAGAGAGACAAGACGCCTTACAAAAGTTCCATCTCGACCAACCAATGGTGAATCATTTACGCCAAAAGTCATGGAAATGGTTGGGGGATCAAGATCAACAGTAGGTAGCGCAGTCATGACCTACAAAAACCTAGACTTCAATGACAAGCTCCACAAATAATGTTGAGGACGCACATCATGAACATGAGAAGAAGATCTAAAGATTCTAAACAATAAATTTAACTTCAAGTGACCAGTGATTTACTCAAGAAGCTCATGCTTGTCGATGAGAAGAAAAAAAGAAAACAAAAGTATCACCATGCTCCTGATTTCATGCAGAACTAGAATATCTAGTCTAGAAATGGGCCACACACCCCCTTCAAAGACCTCATAATAGGGGAGGGTTATCCAGGAATATACAGAAGAGATGGGCTCCCTACCAAGTCTATGTGGGACAAGGATTTCCAACACGCCCCACCCCACACGTGTGGGCAAGAATGCACATCGGACTTCCATACATGAAACAAAGTGATTCATCACTGACTTGGGCATACTTTTGATACAATGTAGAAATGGGCCACTCAGGCACCCCCTTAAAAGGCCTCATAAGAGGGGACGGTTATCCAAGAATGTATAGAAAAAACATGATCACTACCAAATCATGTTGGAAAAGAATGGGGGTTTTCAACATCTAGTAGATGGCAAAAGCATAAAAAAGCATGTACCCCAACATTTGCTATTGAGTTCCCAATCACTGGACTGGTTAACCCAGCCATTGACACAATATCACCAGCACCGGCACTATCAATTGAAACATTACTGGTTCCTTTCTTTTTCATCAGCTTCACAAGCTACAAGAAAAGTTCGAAAACATTGTCAAATCAACATGCCACTAGAAGAAAAGAGCAAGCCACTTTTCCTATCGACAATTTCAAGACACGGACATAAACATAAAAGCCAGACTGGAATGTCTTAACTGGTCATTTACCAGATTGACTGACAGATGTATCAAATAAAACGGCATGAAAATGTTGTCAAAAAGGACTTAATAGACAGCATAGAGAAAGAAAGTGGGACACAATGTCATTCAATGGACAAACCTTCCCTTCTTCAGTTTTGGCAGTCCCAGAATCTGTACTATGAATTCCATGCACTCTATCACCAACTTGGAGGATTCCAGAATAAATACGGCCAGTTAGAATCCGGCCAACATAATTATCTTTTTCCATCATAGAGACCTGAAAACAGATAAGGTGCTTACTTATACATGGTAGAAACTAGAAAATATTATGCACTGTCTTAATATCATTAATAAACAGTGATCAGTCATTCTGAAACATGGAATACATATGTGTATGCATGTGAATCCCACAAAGCATGCAAAAGACATTATGTAGACTTGCAATATCTCAACACTGACCAGCATCTGAAAAGGTGCATCAAGTGTAGTAATTGGCGGGCGAACGTGTCTTATGATTGCATCAAGCAACTCAGACATATTCCTAGCATCCTCGGGGGGATTCTTTGTATAAGTGGATGAGGCCCATCCTTCCTTTGCTGAAGCATAAAGAACCGGAAACTCTAATTGTTCCTCTGAGGAAAGGTATCCATGTCAAATGCCACCAATTAAAATATGCATATGTGAAGTACAGCAAAGCTTTAAGGACTAGCATCTATCAAATAAAACTTATATTATACAAGTAATACACACCTGTGGCACCAAGATTATCAAAAAGGTTGAACACCAGGCTCTCGACCTCACTGCACCTTTCTTCAGTAACTACACATACAATGTAACATGCATTCACGTAAATCTAGAAGCATATGATATTAAATCAATCATCACTATTATTTGAAACTGTACCTGAAGGCCAGTCTACTTTGTTTAGAAGAAGCAGAGGTCGTATACCATATTTCAATGCCTTTGCAAGGACAAACTTTGTTTGTGCTAAGGGACCTTCACCAGCATCAACAACTAAAACTGCTCCCTCCACCATGCCCATGACCCGCTCAACCTTTCAAAAGAAAAGAGAGAACTGTTAATGCAAAAAAAGACTTCAAAAGCTACAGCTTGAGCATTGGCAATTTCAGAAGTTTAGAATTAATTTGCAATCTGTAAATAGCACAGTTGGAAGGGTCCTGGCTCCAAGAGAAATTAACACTAGGAAGCTAAACCTCCATTGCTGAAAACTAGATTTATAAACTAATCAAAGAAACAATTTAGCAAGTGAAGGATTAGTTATTTATCAATAGATCTTTTCAAGAACAAGCATATGTTTCATCAGTTTAAAAGGGTTCGCCCATGGTCGACAATTTAAATCAAGTGTTAAAAATATTGTACAGACAACTTCGATATTTTAGTATCTTCTACAATGGTCTCAACAATGATTCTCAATACCTTATAATCCATATTTTTATGAGTATAAGTTCATGATCAGCTGCTTCTTCAAACATAATAATTAAAAAAAATGACAAGAAACACAAACAGTTGTTGTTTACTTGATAGAGGTATAATGGTATATATAATTAGGTCTCAAAGTAAGGCGCAATGGTCAGTGACTAAAACATTTCTTTAAATGTTTGACTTACTTCACCACCAAAATCTGCATGTCCAGGTGTGTCGACCATGTTCAGCTCATTCTCTTTCAACGAAATAGATGTTACCTTCAAGTTATAATTGAGAAACAGTTACTAAAGCATTTGAGATATACCTAACTTATGTTATGAACGCGACTCACTCACTATTAAACAACATATCAACTGCTAGAAAAATGTAACAGAAATCCATTACATCTTAGAAAACATATTCAGGTGAATATCACAATCAAAACAGAAAAGACCAGTTCTTTCTCTTTTGCCATTTCTTTCTCTTTTTTCCCCACCCTGTTGACCAAATCTATCATTCTCCACTGACACAGTAGTTCATACAAGATCTAGCATCATGTACCATTGGCTCAGAAGTAATACCTCAGACATAGCTTCATCAACCTACTACCAACTAGTAAAAAGTAGCAGCTGTGAGTCCGGCCTTTTTTTCATCACTGCCGAAGGAAATCTCATTTATGTATCAAAAGCAACATATCAACTGCTAGAAAAATGTAATAGACATTCATTAACATCTTAGAAAACGTAGTAAAGCGAATATCACATAACAGAAAAGGGCCACTTCTTCCTTTTTTCACATCATGTACCATTGGCTCAGAAATAATACCTCAGACACGGTTTCATCACTCTACTACCAACTAAAAAGTAGCAGCCATGAGTCCGGCCTTTTTTTCATCACTGCCAAATCTCATTCATGTATCAAAAGCAACATATCAACTGCTAGAAAAATGTGATAGAAATCCATTAAAGTCTTAGAAAACGTAGTAAAACAAATATCACAATTATACCAGAAAAAAAGGCCACTTCTTCTTTTTTCACCCTGTTGACCAAATGGACTACTCTCCACTGATCTAGCATCATGTACCATTGGCTAAGAAGTAATACCTCAGACACAATTTCATCAATCTACTACCAACCAAACAGTAGCAGCCGTGAGTCCGGCCTTTTTTTCATCAGTGCCAAAGGAAATCTCATTTATGCATCACTCGCTCTTTTACCAACATCAACTTACTCAAATCCTAGATCTCAAATCTGCTCATCCTACCAAAACTAAGATCAAATCTCCTCATATATTAACGGCCAAGCCGAATTACAGGCAAATAACACCTGATCCGGAAACAACATTACAATATTCACTGTTCAGAAAATAATAGGGACCTTGGAGGAGATAGTGATGCCACGCTCGCGCTCGAGGCTAAATCGAATCGAGAGCTCGCTCGTGAGGGATATCAGCGCCACACTGGCGGAGGAGGCGATCCATGAGCGTGGTCTTCCCGTGGTCGACGTGAGCTATTACGGCGACATTGCGGAGGCGGGTGGGCGAGGAGAATGGCCTTGTGAAAGCCGAAGCGCGAGAGAAGAGATAGGGCTTCCGGTAATTGGAGGAAGATAATGATTTTCCGGCGGCGGCGGAGCAGAGAGAACGGATTAGAGGACCAGTGATACGAGACCCCCGACACCTGACGCAACAGCGGAGCCGCATGCCGAGCTGGAGCATGCCGAGCTGGATCATGCCGAGCTGGAGCATGCCGAGCTGGAGCATGCCGAGCTGGAGGCGACAACAGCCGAGCAGCACGACGCAGCGCTTCCGGAGCCGAGCAGCACGACGCAGCCGAACAGCACGACGCAATGCGTGAATGACCGAAGTGACGAATTGATTGTGTCGAAGAGATCCTTGAGACCGAGAGACAAGCTCAAGGCGCCGAACAAGTTCAAGAATTAGCCGATTCTTTTTGTTTCCTTTTTATTTCTTTCCTTTTATGTTTTGGTATTTTTGAAACATTAATTTACTTATTGTTGAGTCGGGCCTGATTTATAAGCCCCGTTCGGGTTTTCTTTGAGGTTCTTTCCCGGATGAATTAGGATACGTCGAACCGCCCTAGGGTTTCTAGTATAAAATAGGGTATTTCATCAACACATTATTTTTATGAATGACATATTTTCCCTAAACCTATCTTGTGAAACAAGCAATTATCTTTACGTTTCTTGTTGCTTTGGGGAAGACGTCCACCAAATCAGCGAGGTTTCGGTCAGTTTCCGCGAGTTTGTCGTGGGAATTGCTCGTTGTTCCGTCGAGAAGGAAGATCACGGAGCCGTTGCGGAGAACGTCCGTAACATCTGGTGCTTTCATCCCGATAACTCAACATCTTCTTGATTACGTAAGCGATGGCGGGAGAATTTCCGCATGCAGGGACCTCGTCGGGGCTGCAATTGGGCCCTGCGCGGCAGAGGAACCCAGGAGACGTCGACGGGAGACAACCGCACGTCGACCCAGTCACGTTAGGGTTTGCGCAGTTGAACGCGAGATTTGATACGATGGATCGTCGGGTCGACAACTTGGAACGACGACCGGCGCCGCAGGTAGAGAGCCACGAGCCCGATTGGGATGAAGCCGACCACTTGTGGGAGGATTACCGCGGGAATGGTCGGAGCGGCCGTGAGGAGTATGACCGCCCCTACCGCCAGCAGAGTCGGGGTCGTGGTCGCCCTAATCGAGGTGGCCGCGGAGATCGTTTTGGGGAGGGAGTGCTCCCAGGCTGAGGAAGCCGTCCTGGTCAGCGTCGGGACGATGCAGCGTATAGAACGGGTCGCCGTCGGGATAATTGGGACCTACCGCAGAGACACGAGGAGGGGGACGATGAAGGGTACGAAGAGCGCGGGGTTACCTGTTGGGATCCACCCCTAAATCGGGAACGCCTCAACCGCCAGGGAGCGGATTATTCATCCGGCGTGAAGATGGACGCACCTCACTTTAATGGGGTGGACGCACCGAATTGGATCTCTCGCGTCCAATACTATTTTGATCACAAGCGGGTTCCGGAGGCGGAGCGCTTACATTATGTAGTTATGCTTTTCGACCCTCCCGCGTCGGAGTGGATATTCAATTATCGGGCGACAAATGGATTTGTTACGTGGCCAGATTTTTTGGACGATGTTAGGCATCGATTTGACCCCCAGAGCTTCAGGAACTACACGGGTTTGATCGCCAAACTGGTTCAAACGACCACCGTAGCGGAATATCACGCGACGTTCGAACGGTATCTCAATAGGGTGACCGATCTATCGGAATCGGCATTGATTCCAATCTTTATTCAAGGGTTGAAGCAGCCTCTGCAAGAGAAGGTCGAATTGCAGCACCCCGAGTCACTGGCCGAGGCAATGGCCCTGGCATTGCGTTTAGCCGCAACACACGAGGAACGTCCACAGCACACGTCGTCGTATCAACGTCGACCATGGCAGGGCAAGGATCAACGGGCCATTCCAACCCCTGTTTCTCACCAGGCCGCCGTGCCCCATCCACAGGATTCGCTGGTCCGGGAGGTGGACAAGTCACGGATATACCCGGTGAGGGTGTCGAATGCAGAGAAATCGGAGCGTGCCCGTCGCGGCCTCTGTTATCATTGCCCCGAGAAGTGGGTCGCCGGCCACGTGTGTAAAGTCAAGTTGCTTTGCTATATGGATGACGAGGGGGCCGAACCGCACGAGGCAGGTGCCGGAGAGCAGGTTCCGGAGGAGGAATTAATTACTGCAGACTTATCACACCTTCACGCCTTGGATGGCCGTGGGAGCTCCAAGCCGTTTATTGTCCAGGGGACGTTGGGTGATACTCCCGTCCGGGTATTGATAGACACAGGGGCGACACTAGACTTCCTCCACCCACGGATTGCGGAGAGGCTACAATTGGAACTGACTCCGATTAGACCTTTTCGAGTGCTCGTGGGCAATGGTGCATCCCTGTTGTGTACCCATATCTCGCGGGGCACGAAGCTAGCTCTGCAGGGTAGTGTCTTTATGGTGGATCTGCATGTTCTCGCCCACCATGGGCCGGATGTGATATTAGGGATGCACTGGTTGGAATCCATAGGGAAAGTGTCGGCAGATTTTGTCAGGAAAACGCTGGAATTTACTCAAGAGGGTCGGACGGTGTTTTTGCAAGGATTGATGCCGGGCCTGAAGCAGATTTCGCTTCACTCGTTGTACACACTAGAGACGCAACCGGCGGACCACGAATTCTATGAAATCGTGCCAATCCACACCTCATCCGGGGCGGGGGAGGCTGAGAGTATGGAGTTTTTTCCGCAGGACCTGCCAGCCGAGGTACTGGAGGTATTGACGGCGCACCGGGCGGTGTTTGAGCAGCCCCGCGGCGTCCCACCGGCACGTTCGTTCGATCACCGGATTCATCTTTTACCAGGGACGCGGCCAATCAATGTTCGACCTTATAGGTATCCCTACTTCCAGAAAACGGAAATTGAGAAGCAGGTCCGCGATATGTTGGACCAGGGTATCATCCGCCACAGTCGCAGCCCTTTCTCGTCCCCGGTATTGTTGATCCGCAAGAAGGACGGCACGTTTCGCTTTTGTATCGATTACCGCGCCCTCAATAAGGCAACCGTCCCGGATCACTTTCCCATACCTACGGCAGAGGAATTGTTTGACGAGCTGGGCAGTGCGAAGTATTTTACAAAATTGGATCTTCGCTCGGGGTATCATCAGATTCGAATGAGTGAGGATGACATCTTTAAGACGGCCTTCAGGACTCATGACGGCCATTTCGAGTTTCTCGTGATGCCGTTCGGCCTTACAAACGCGCCTTCCACCTTTCAGGCAGCGATGAATTCTATCTTTCAGCCGCTGCTCAGGCAGTGTGTTATTGTGTTCTTCGACGATATACTGATTTACAGCCCGTCCCTCGAGCGGCATGGCCGCCATTTGAAAGCAGTACTGCAGCTCCTTCACGCAAATAATTTTTTCGTCAAGCTTTCCAAATGCTCATTTTGTAGTGTGTCTGTGGAGTACTTGGGGCACATCATTGACGACGGCAAACTCAAGGCCGACCCAGCTAAAATAGATGCAATGACGTCATGGCCCACACCGACGACTGTAAAGCAGCTACGGGGCTTCTTGGGTCTGACAGGCTATTATCGTCGCTTCGTCGCTCATTACGCAACGATAGCGGCCCCTTTGACGGACTTGCTAAAAAAAGAGGCTTTTCGGTGGTCCACGGAGGCCGAGACCGCTTTCGCCTCTTTGAAATCGGCAATGACTTCAGCACCGGTCCTGCAACTGCCGAACTTCACCTTGCCGTTTTGCGTGGAAACGGACGCTTGTGAGGTCGGAATTGGAGCGGTACTAATGCAGCTCGACCACCCGATTGCATTTTTTAGTAAGAAATTGGGGCCTCGCAGAAGAGTAGCGTCAACATATCATAAGGAATTATATGCTATTGTGGAGGCCGTGCAAAAGTGGCGACAATATTTGTTGGGGCGCGAGTTCATTATTCGCACTGATCAGAAGAGTCTAAAAGAATTGCTGCAGCAGGTAGTGCAGACACCGGACCAACAGCTGTATGTCCGGAAACTTATGGGGTACAAATTCGTGATAGAATATAAACGTGGAATCACAAATAAGGCAGCAGACGCCTTGTCCCGCCAACACGACACGTCGGGGGGACAGACCGACGGTATCCCCAGGGAGTCGCCTCGCGCCAAGGATCGGACGACAGTAACCGACGACCAGCTGCTCGTTGCGCTGGCCCGACCAGTACCGGATGTAATGCGAGTTCTGCAAGAGGAGACCGCATCACTGCCCGATTTGGTCGAATTAACGTCGAAAATCAAGTCTGGTGACGCCCCCCCTCATTTGACGTGGGCGGATGGCCTCATATATTATCATCGGAGGGTGCTTGTGAGTACGGAGTCCAAGACAAAGCGGACATTGCTGAAAGAGCACCATTGTGCGCCGTCGGCGGGACACCCGGGCCACGAGAGGACGTTCCGTCTTCTGGCAAGTAGTTTTTATTGGCCAAAAATGCGCAAGGACGTGGTGACATTTGTTAATGAATGTGTGGTGTGTCAATCCACGAAATATTCGACCCGCAAACCAGCGGGTTTATTGCAGCCACTCCCGGTCCCATCGCAAGTTTGGGAAGATGTCTCCATGGATTTCGTCACTGGGCTCCCACAATCCCGCGGGTATACGGTCATCATGGTCGTGGTGGATAGGCTTTCAAAGTATGCTCACTTTGCCCCCCTCCCCACCAAGTTCGACGCTCTCCGAGTAGCGCACCTTTTCGTTAATACAGTGGTGCGGCACCACGGTTTCCCTACGACATTAGTCTCGGATAAAGACTCGGTGTTCCTTAATGCAACCTGGGAGGAAATGATGCGGTTGAGTGGGACCAAACTTCACTTCTCCACGGCGTACCATCCGCAGTCGGACGGGCAGACGGAGGTCCGTAACCGGGGTCTGGAGCAGTATTTGCGTGCGTTTGTTTCTGATACGCCCTCGAAATGGACAAATTTTCTCCCGTGGGCGGAGCTCGCTCTCAATTGTTTTCACCACTCCGGGTTGGGCACGTCGCCGTATCGCGCTTTGTATGGGAGAGAGCCTCCATCCCTGGTCGCAGCCCCTCCATCGGCAAAGACACCACCTAACGTCGCAGACATTATCAAGCAGCGAGGGGAGTTGTTGGTCACCCTCCGGCGTAACCTTTTGCGCGCTCAGCAGCGTATGGCAGACGTGGCGAACCGGCACCGTCGCCACGTCGAGTTTGAGGTCGGGGATATCGTCTGGCTTAAGCTGCAACCGTACCGACAACATTCGGTTGCGAAGCCACTATCGGCTAAGCTAGCCCCGAGGTTCTATGGGCCTTTTGAAGTGCTGGAGAGGGTTGGCCCAGTAGCCTACAGATTGCGCCTCCCAGATGGAAGTCGGATCCACAATGTGTTCCACGTAAGTCTATTGCGGGAGTTTGTGGCGGGGGAAGGTGATGTAGACGGGGTGAAACTCCCCCCGGAGTTCGTTGGAAATAGGCCGGTGGCACGGCCAGTAGCGTTGCTGGAAGAACGCGTGAGTTGGCGCGAGGGCCGACCAGAGAAGCAATGCCTGGTGCAGTGGGAAGATGATGCGTCCACGCCAACGTGGGAGCCGATTGAGGCGATTGGTAGGCAGTTCCCGGGGGTTCGCCTTGTGGACAAGGCGATTTTTAACGGAGGGGGGGTTGATACGAGACCCCCGACACCTGACGCAACAGCGGAGCCGCATGCCGAGCTGGAGCATGCCGAGCTGGAGCATGCCGAGCTGGAGCATGCCGAGCTGGAGGCGACAACAGCCGAGCAGCACGACGCAGCGCTTCCGGAGCCGAGCAGCACGACGCAGCCGAACAGCACGACGCAATGCGTTAATGACCGAAGTGACGAATTGATTGTGTCGAAGAGATCCTTGAGACCGAGAGACAAGCTCAAGGCGCCGAACAAGTTCAAGAATTAGCCGATTCTTTTTGTTTCCTTTTTATTTCTTTCCTTTTATGTTTTGGTATTTTTGAAACATTAATTTACTTATTGTTGAGTCGGGCCTGATTTATAAGCCCCGTTCGGGTTTTCTTTGAGGTTCTTTCCCGGATGAATTAGGATACGTCGAACCGCCCTAGGGTTTCTAGTATAAAATAGGGTATTTCATCAACACATTATTTTTATGAATGACATATTTTCCCTAAACCTATCTTGTGAAACAAGCAATTATCTTTACGTTTCTTGTTGCTTTGGGGAAGACGTCCACCAAATCAGCGAGGTTTCGGTCAGTTTCCGCGAGTTTGTCGTGGGAATTGCTCGTTGTTCCGTCGAGAAGGAAGATCACGGAGCCGTTGCGGAGAACGTCCGTAACAACCAGCCATTGCTTCTGCTTCAGCTGAGGTTCCACTGTATTTGTAGGGTTTAATGGATTTTTCCTTTTTTATTCGATTCAGGGTTTAAGAGCATCCACAACAGTGCTCTTGCCAGCGGCACGGTTGTGGGCCCGGGCGGTACTATTCATGCCTGCTCTCTGGCAAGAGCACAACACCCACAACTGTGCTCTTCCGCAAGGACGAGCACAATTAATATAAAATTCAATTACACAAAAACATTTCCATAATATTAAAATTCATTTAAAACCCACAATAAATATTACAAATGACAAATAAAATTAAACATTGCATAATTAAAATCCTAAAAATTAAAAATTACATAATTAAAATCCTAAAAATTAAAAATTACATAATTAAAATCCTAAAAATTAAAAATGACACTACTCGTTGCCGAATTTCGCCCACATGTGGTTGATTAGGTCTTCTTGTAGTTGATTGTGGATTCGAGTATCGCGCATTGTGTGTCTTGTCTCGATCCTCTCGCCAACCGTCGTATGCTCGCCTCGGCGTAGGGGAGACCTCGCTGTTGAGCTTCCGGCTTCGTCCTCGTCGTAGAAGCTAGCCGCCCTCGGCCCTTCGTCGGCTATAATCATGTTGTGTAATATAATACACGTGAACATGATGTCGGCGATATTATTCACGTACCACAGCCGAGCCGGGGCCTTCACAATGTTGAATCGAGCTTGAAGGACCCCGAAGGCTCTTTCGACATCTTTCCGCGCTGACTCTTGACGCTGCGCAAAAAGAACCCGTCTCGGGTCGTGCGGGTTGTGGAGCGTCTTCACGAACGTCGACCACCTTGGGTAGATACCATCGGCGAGATAGTAACCCATGCGGTATATATTTCCGTTGATGGTGAAGTCGATCGCCGGTGCTACACCATTCATCACATCATTGAAGAGTGGTGACGAATATAGCACATTCAAGTCGTTGTTGGATCCAGCAACGCCGAAATATGCATGCCAAATCCATAGGCGGTAGTCGGCGACCGCCTCAAGGATAAGCGTTGGGCCGCCGCCTTTGTGACCGCTCAAGTGTTGCCCCCTCCAAGCAGTCGGACAATTCTTCCACCTCCAATGCATGCAGTCAATGCTGCCAAGCATTCTGGGAAAGCCATGGACTGATTCGTGAAGACGAAGCAACCGTTGGCAATCATCAGTGGTGGGTGCTCGAAGGAATTCATCCCCAAAAGCAGAACGAACGCCCTCGCAAAAATTCTTTAAACATAGGATTCCAGTGGACTCACCGATATGCAAATACTCGTCGAACATGTCGGCCGTTTGCCCAGTAGCGAGTTGTCGGATGGCACACGTACACTTCTGCAACGCCGTGATACTTTGCCGGCCGGCTGCATCTACACCTGTTTGAAAGTATTCAACACGTGCGGACAATGTGTTGACAATTCGCATGAACAAGCGCTTTGACATGCGAAAACGGCGCCTGAAGTAATCTGCCGGAAACCGCGGCTGGTCGGCAAAGTAGTCGGCAACGAGCCTTTCGTGGGCTCCCTCCCGGTCACGATGGATGTACCGTCGATTTGATCTGGTTCGTTGAGGAGGAGGAGCAGGGGTATTCGCCGCGACATATGCTTCGTAAGCGGCACGATGTTGTTCGTAGTATTCTTGTTCTTCGCGTTCCGCTTCCGCCATAATATGGGTGAAATCCATTTGAGATTTTGAGTGGGGGATGAATGTGTTGATAGTTTGTATGAGAATTATGAATGAGAGATGAATGAGAGATGATTTGATGTGATAAATGGATGATGAATGTGTGTATTTATAGATGATTTTGGGGAAAAAAATAAAAAAAAATCAAAAAAATTCAGAAAAAACGGGAAAAAAACGGCCATATTTTTGGGATTTGGAAAATATTTTTTTTTATTTTTTAGCATTATTTATAATTAAATACCGATTTTTAAAAAAATAAATAAATAAAAGTTTAAACACAACGGTTATGCCGTTGACGAATGGGAGCGCGCCACGTGTGCGTCCGCTGGCACGGACGTGCTCGATACATCGAGTAGCGCCGTGCCAGCGGCGCGGCTGCAGCGGCGGCGGTCCTGCGCCTTGCCAACGGCGCGGACGGCGGTGGCGTCTTTCGCCACCGCTGCGGATGCTCTAAGGGATTTTTCATTTTTACCTTCATTTATTCTTTCTAAAGAAAATGAAAAAAAAAAAGGATGATAAAAATGTGCTATTCTTCTTCTGCTTCTGTTTCTGCTTAATCTTTTTTGTTTTTTTGTTTTTTTGTTTTTTTGTTTTTTTGTTTTTTATTTTTATTTTAGTTTTATCTAATTGTTCCATTAGGAAATCGAGTACTGCTCTTTATTTAATAGTACTACTAGTTGGTAATTATTCACAGTCAGAATACATTATCATTTTTGTGTGCGTTTTTTTCCCCGAAAGCCAGCCAACGTCTTATTTCAAATTTTCAGCTTTCATTCTTAATTGGGAAAAGATGTCTAATCATTTGAGGTGCTAATTCAGGTAAGAGAAATTTCGAAATATGGGTTTAAATTCGCTGACCTTTCGAGATAAGGGATTCAATTCACTTACCTTTCGAAATATGGGTCTGAGACATGCGAATTTTTCGGGATAAGGGTTTTACACCTTTTTATATTTATTTTCTTCATTTTTCTTATTATTTCCCTTCTAATAATTATAGATTTACTAAACTATCCTTTAACCAATCTCTCAAAAATTTCATTTTACCTCCCTACAAACTATTTGCGCTCTAAAAGTCAATCTTCTCTCTCAAATTCTCACGTTCACGCCGCCTCGCCTCCGCCTCCAAATCTGCCGATTTCTTCCCTCCAAATCTCATCTGGTGATTTTTTTTCTTTCATATTTTTGCTTAATTCACTTCTTTTTCTACTCTGCCGATTTCTCCCCTCCAAATCTCATATGGTATTTTTTTTCTTTCATATTTTTGCTTAATTAACTTCTTTTTATCTCATCTCTGTCGATTTCTCTTCTCGTATCTTACTGTCGAGTTCTCTTCTTCCTTACTAACTTTCAGTTTCCTGATTATCTCATAAACAAGTTTATCAAATTATGCGGTTTTGTATTTGAAGTCTTTTTTTCATTTTCTAATTTTGATGTATTTGATCTGTTCGTGTAATTTTATTAGTTCTTGTAATTGATCTGTTTGTGTAATTATAATAAAACAGAGGCAGCAAAACCAATTAGGAAGAATGATCTGCAATATTCCAATGAGAAGTAGGAGAAATTAAGAGGTTTAATATCAAATTTGTAGCGCATGATTAATAGAATTAATAGGATGAAATTAGTTCATTTTTTTCTACAATTCTGAACTTTTATATATATTGTTATGTGCATTTTAAGAATCATTCATTCCTTATTTTTGTATCAGCGGACGTGAGAATTTGAGAGAGAAGATTGACTTTTAAGATTGGAGCGAGAAGATTGACTTTTAAGATTGGAGCGCAAATCGTTTGGAGGGAGGTAAACTGAAATTTTTGAGAGATGGGTTAAAGGATAGTTTAGTAAATCTATAATTATTGGAAGGGAAATAATAAGAAAAATGAAGAGAATAAATATAAAAAGGTGTAAAACCCTTATTCCGAAAAATTCGCATGTCTCGGACCCATATTTCGAAAGGTAAGCGAATTGAATCCCTTATCTCGAAAGGTCAGCGAATTTAAACCCATATTCCGAAATTTCTCTTCAGGTAATTACTCCATCCATTCCTTTAAAATATAAATTTTAAAAAACATAAATTTTAATAGATAATATAGTAAAAAAAGAATATAAATAACAAAAGTGACTAAAATAAAATGTTATGTTATTAATGAAGATGGAATCACACCTCAATAAAGGAAAGTTTTCTAAATAAAAAAAATCATAATTTTAAGGGACAAACTTAAATCGATATAGTTCATATTTTTAAGGGGCGGAGGGAGTATTATTTATCGTTTCAGATTTTAAAATAAAATGTCCCGCAAGGAAAAAAAATCGCCGATTGAGAATATCGACGTGGCAGCCAAAATCACGCGTATACTATCTATGTGACACGATGCATGGGGCGTGATATATAGAAATTGTTAGTTTACTCGAATTTGTTTGATTATTTTAGGCTTTTACTCGATTTGTCTTATCATTTAGAACGTTTACTTGATTTTGTCTTATAGCATGTCCCTTAACAATAGACTATATTTGTCATTTTAGGATGTTTCTTAAAAATAGACCAATTCTATTTAAGAATTTATTTTTATCTCTAATAAGGTGGAATACATTATCCACTAACAAAACTCCAATCATTTTTTTCTTTCTATCAATCTCTTACTTTACCAATTATGCATTAAAACTCGTGTCGTTTCAAATGTTTCTATTTTTAGGGATGCAGGGAGTAAAAAACATTGGATGAGAACAATATCCTGAACTTCATATTTTTTTATACCTCCGGCTAGCGTTTTGCATCCCCAGGTTGTCGCTCGTCATGCCACCTTTGAGTTGTCGTTGTGTGCCTTCGTTACCGAAGCTACGACATTGCATCATTGATGTCCTAGTTGCACTCTGTTGTTCGTTGCACAATGGATGGTCGGGTGGGTTCCACTCGACAACCACCATCGCAGTCGCTTCGCCCGAGGATGATGCCTTGTGCTCATAATTATTATGGTTATCGTTTTTCCATTCGTTCCCGAGAATAGGAAAAAAAAAAGAAAGAATAAAACAGTTAATTCATGCATTCAAGTCATGTAATTCATAGTATTAATCAAAATTCATAATTAATATAATCGGAGCATTAGCTCTGATACCAATTGATGGGTTTTGCAATGGAAGAATTTGCAAATTAAATAAATTCGCAAAATAATCTTTGTAGGTGATTATATGATTTAATTGCTTTCGTAATAACTCTAATATGTTATAAAAAAAGATACTCCCCCGTCCCTGAAAATTTGTTACCTATTTCCATTTTCGTCCGTCCCTAAAAATTTGTCACCTTTTACTTTTACCATTTTTGGTAGTGGACCATGCATTCCACTAACTCATTCACACTCACATTTCATTATAAAACCAATATTTAAAAGTATGACCCACATGCCATTAACTTTTTCAACCCACTTTCTATTACATTTCTTAAAACTCGTGTCGGGTCAAATGAAGACGAGTTATTATTAGGGACGGAGGGAGTAATATTGATTATGGATATTGGTCTCTAAAAACATGAACGTTGCCCTTTCTATTACATTTCTTAAAACTCGTGTCGGGTCAAATGAAGATGAATTATTATTAGGGACGGAGGGAGTAATATTGATTATAGGATATTGGTCTTTAAAAACATGAACTTTACCTAAAATTTGGTATTTACCATGAACTTTGAAATTGGTCTATAATATCACAAACTTTACATTTTGTTTGGTATTTCCCAACATCGCTCAAATAAGATATTTTCATCAAAATCTTATTTTACGTAGGCAACCGTGTTACGTTTTATGATATTCCAAACCACTTTTTAAGTTCATAACATGTAGGATAAAAAGTCACGTTGAAAATTATGTTGATTTAATTGGGAAATATAGTAGTCGACATGCCGTGGGAAATATCAAACAAAGTGCAATGTTTTTTATATCATATACCAATTTTAAAGTTCGTGGGAAATACTAAATTTTAGGCAAAGTTTATGGTTTTAGAGACCAATTTCCTTTAATTATATATCTTAATCATAATATTAAAATATTATGATTTTCTTTATCGAGCTTCCACTTTATGTCTCAAAAATTAAAAATTAAAAGAACCTAAAATTTTGGAAAGTAAAAAATTAAAATTGAAATTATGAAATTCTTCAATAAAAAACGTAAACTTAATGAGTATTTCATATATCATATATCATATATTCAATTTTAATTGCTGCATGTTACGATTATTTGAGCTAAGAACTCTAGTATTCTATAAAGAAAAAGAGAAAATAATAGTTATGAACATGCAACTATTTATTGATTGGGTTCAACATAATCTTCCAAAAATTATAAATTAAAGAAATTATAATTTTGAAAAGTTAAGAATTAAAATTTAAATTATAAAATAATTAAAATCAAACCGTAAACACTAAAGTCAATTAGTATTATTACATCATATATCATATTTTAAATTATTGCATGTTTTAGTGGGATAGGTGAAAAATGAAATTCGGTATATTTATATGAGACATAGGAAGTATGTTATAAAGAAAAAGAGAAAATATTATTTGAATACATTATAAATATGAAACAGATAAGATAAAAACATGTGATATTTTTTTATTGAGGTTCGACCATAACGTTCCAAGATATTAGAATTTAAAGAAATCAAATTTTAGAAAACAAAAAGTAAAAATTATAATATTCTTAAAATCAAAACCATATACTTAATTAGTTACTAATATAGATCAAATTTTAATATGTTGGATGTTATAAAAAAACTCAATTATTTTATACATTGTTATGAATAAAAAGTGACGAAAAGGATAAGTTTAGCTATGTTCAAATTTATAAAGTAATTATTTTTAAATCCCTCATATGCCATAGGTTTACGGTATAATATACGAATACGGAAAGTAAAAGGTACGAATTTCTTGCTCTTTCTTAAAGTTAGGGAGTGGATCCCCTGTTGTGCCTTAAAACGACGGCGTTTCCATTTAATTACTCCAGCCTTTACTTTCTCAACTTTTACAAACCTTAATCTTTTCCATCAATTCAAAATGCTTCCAGCTCTCGCCTGCCGGCTGCTCTCACCAATCCATAATACTCCAACAATTTATAGTGATTTAGAGCACCCACAACCGTGCTCTTGCCAACGAGCACGGTTATAGATCCGACCCCACTTTTCTTGTCTGCTCTTAGGCAAAAGCACAACACCCACAGCCGTACTCTTCCGCAAGGACGAGTACAAGGGTACCACCATTCTATTATTCAATTTAAATAAAAACATTTCCACAAAATTAAAATACATTAAAAATACCCGGAATAATATTACAAATTACAAATAAAATAAAAATGACATCATTAAGATCCTAAAAAATAAAAAAGACATAATTAAAATTCTAAAAATTAAAACTACATAATTAAACTCTTAAAAATTAAAAATTACATAATTAAAGCTAAAAATACCCTCGTGGAAGACTATTCATCCGGCGGCACTACCCCCAATTGTTTTTGGAGACCCAATACCATGGCCTTATGCGATCGAAGTTGCGTGGGGGTCATAGTTGACCTATCGGCCATATTGAGTTGGGCCAAAATCACCCACAACGAGTTGGTGGGGGTGGAGGTGGCGCATAGGGAACGGGAACGGGAGCGGGTTCGGGAGCATCGCCGGATGGAGTCGCGGCGCGACGGCTGTTGGCCGCCGCCTTCTTCCTTCCTTGCGGTCGGCGTTGGGAACCGCTCGGGCCGGCATCGGGGCTACCCAAGTTAGCTCCGGCGAGTTGGCTAGCCACGTCTTCGGAGCCGGCGTCGGATAGGGATACCGACCTTGACCGTTTGGAGGAGCCGCTAGAGGAGCATGTTACGCCTCCCCTATACTTCAGATGCGACCGCGTCTCCTGCCAAAAGTTGAGGTACTTGAACGGCTTGTAGTTCATGGATTGGTAGGTCGACAAGGCGGAACTGATGATGTCGACCTCGCTCCGGACGCTCCCCGCCAACCGCTCTTCCTGGAGGTAATACCCCTGGAACTTTTGGATTTCTTCGTTCGCTCTGTAGATGGTGTTGCGGACCATACTCTCGTTGTGCTCGATTGTTCCCGTCGGCCGGTTTTCATTGTACCGGCGACAGATGCGCCACCAATAGTGATAGCCGGATTGGTTCGTGCCAACCTCCGGATATTCGGAGATTGACAAGAACGCCTTGAACAATTGCTCCATCTCCGCCGGAGTGTACGGTGTGCGGACACCGCGAGTAGGAGGAGTCGGAGTTTGGGAGGGGCCGGTCGACCTCGCTCTAGGCTCGGGTGTCCACCCGTATAGCCCTTCAGGGGTATCTTGGTCGTCGATCGGGTAAGGCCGGTAGCCACCCGGGACGCCCGAACTTTGGGTTTGAGGAGGGGCCGAATATTCCATTTCCGGACTAGGAAACGGTTGTGAACCGAACCAGTCGGAGTTCCAACCGTGAGAGGCCGGGGGGTGATCGTCGTGGCCGGACATTGTTATGTTGTAGGAGTGGAAGAAAGATTGAGAATGGAGATGAGAGAATGTAGATGAGAATGGAAATGAGAGAATGTAGATGAGAATTGTGTAGTGTAGTGTGAATTTTTTGGTGTGAAAGTGGGGGGTATTTATAGATGAAAATGTGTATTTTTGAGGGAAAAAATGAAAAAAAAAATTAAAAGTGGGTAGAAAACGGATATAATTTTTTTGGGAAGTGGGAATTTTTTTTATGTTTAATCGATTTTTTTAATTAAAAACCGATTTTTTTTAAAAAAAGTATTCAAATGCGACGGCTATGCCGTTGCCCAATCAGCGCCTGCCACGTCACCTGCTCGCTGGAACGGACGTGCTCGATACATCGAGTAGCGCTGTGGCAGCGGCAGACAGGGTCTCCGTGCCGCTGGCACGGACGGACGGACGTCGTCCTGCTCATCGTTGTGCATGCTCTCATGTTGAATAATGATTTAAATTTAATACTCTGTCGTGATTAATTAATTGAACAACTCATTTAAAATTTTGGATTTATTATTTTACTAACTAAAATTTCACATTTTATATTTAGTTGCATGGTCATTTAAATTTAATTTAACGACTAAAATTATAATAAATTAATGTTAGATCAATTTTATATTTAGTTGCATGGCCAAAATTCAACGAAAAATTATAATTTAACACTCTTTAAACGATGAACTTTTTCCTTTTTAGTCAGTTTCTAAAAAATATGAACATTCTATTTTGAAAATTATTTCTCTCTCCTAAGGTGGGACTCATTCTCAATTAAAAATACTTTAAAAACTTTTTCTATCTATCTCTCTTATTTTACCAATTATGCATTAAAACTCGTGCCAAACAAATGTTCATACTTTTCAGAGACATAGGGAATAACAATTATACCTTAATTTGAATATTAGATGAGTTTTCAAATTTGATAAATTTATAGTTAAAAACTAGTTTCTTCGTTCCCATTATGTGTTCCAATTTTTCATTTGGTTCGTCCCTTATTAATTGTTAAGTTCACTTTTACTATTTTTGATAATGGACCATATATTCAACTAATGCATTTCTCTCTCCGATAGAAGATGACCCTTTCCTTGAGTGACACGATACATTATGCAAATTAATTTTGTGTGTTGAATGGAGAGAATAAAGTAAAAGAGAGGAAATAAAATAGAAAAAAATGTACTCAATTTCTATTTTTAGGAATGAGTCATTTTGGTTGGGACTAACAAAAAAAAGTGAGTCATCTTCAGTGAGACATAGGAGTATATACAAGTACAATCCACATACCATTGACACTAACTTTTTAAATCCAATTTCTTTTACATTTCATAAAATCTGTGTCGGGTCAAAGTGAGATACATATTGGGACAACTGGAGTTTGAAATAAAAACTCCCTATTGCAATTAATAAGCTCTAATTATAATTTAAAAATTTTAATATTAGATAATCTACTAGGAGTATTACATTTACTTATAACTATAATAGTTAAAATAATTTTAAACGATAGGAGTAGTGCAATTTTTATTACTACTAAAAATCACTAATTAGCAGATTATTAAATGATTATAATTACATCAGTGACAATGTGGACAATAAACGATAGGAGTAGTACAATTTTTATTACTTCTAAAAATCACTAATTAGCAGATTATTAAATGATTATAATTACATCAGTGACGGTGTGGACAATAGAATAGTTCCGAGAAATGATATGCTACATGCATTTTGTAAGCTCTTTATGTGAGCACCACTTTCGTTTCGATTTATATATTTAGTTTGATTCTAATACATTAAAAAATGTTATTGAAGTTTTTAATATCACAAAATTCATAAAAATCAAATCTCAATTTGCTCGTTTATTAATTTATTTGAAGTAATAGAAAAAATGAGCAAATTGAGCTTTGATTTTTATGAATTTTGTGGAATTAAAAACTTCAATAACAATTTTTAATGTGTTGGAATCAAACTAAATATATAAATCGAAACGAACAACGTTAAATGTGCGTTAAACAAGAGTCATGCTCACATAAGAAGCTCACATAAGGTATGTATCATACCATTCCTCGATATGATTCGTCGAATAGTTCTTATACTAATACATTATAAAATTAAACCATTGATAACATATAATTATAGATCCTACCGCTTCAAGTGTGGCTTGATTCAAAAGGTAGAGGCAACATTAATTAAATGAAAACGCCGTCGTTTGAAGGCACAGCAGGGGGATCCACCTCCAGTTAAGGTTACCATTACAACACCATAAATTTTCCTACTTTTTTCCCTAAATCCGATCGAGTTCATCCTTCTGTATAAGGTTTGAATTTTCTTGGTCTTTCTTTATTGCTATGTTTACTCTTACAACACCATTAATTGTCCTACTTTTTTTCCCCCTAAAATCCTAAATTGGATAGAGTTTATGGGGAGTTATGTATGTAGGTAACAAAAAATGTGAGCAAGAGGTGCTTTTGGGAGCTATGTGATGCAAGAGGCCTCACTACGTTATTCAGGAAAAGACTATGTGCATGAGTTTAAAGGCATGGTGTTCCTCTCATTACATTTAGATATTTGTTGTGTTAATGAATTCTAATCATATTTGTTTTAATATTTAAATATTAATGAATTCCTCTAAAATGTATTACAAACCCCAGCTATGGAGAATTACATGTTTTGATTCATATTTTGATAGAGATCAAAATATCTTGTTAAGATTCAGCCTGATATAGATTCATTTATCTTCCAGATTAGAAGATTTGATAGCTTTAATAAGTTTGTTTTGAATAAGACTCTACATCTCAAAATTATTCTCAATTGCCTAGAATTGAAAACTATTTGCCATAAACAAGTTTCCAGATCCTATTTTCAATTTCCGAATTAATTTGAATTAAATATGATATCCTCCTAATCAATGTCCTACGATTTCAATTTTCCGAGTTATAAGATATCATACGATTTCCTAAATAAATACGCAACATATGGGAATCGACACGAGATTTGGTGTAACGTTGTTTTGCGATTTAATGAAGATAGAATAAAGTAAGATAGATTTGTTTCCATTTTAGGAAATGTTTCATTTTTAATGGATAGTCCAAAAAGGAAATCATTTCATATTTAATGGGACGGAGGGAGTAAAATGTTTCTGCAATATTAATTTTGTTATCAATAAATTATTACCAATTTGCGGATAATTGTACACTATTCTCCATAAATTCCGAACCCTATTTTCAATTGTCCTAATTAATTTCGAACTAAATAATACTCCCTCTGTACCTCCGTCCCAGCCTAAGAGAGACGTATTCTTTTTTGGTACGTCCAAACCTAAGTGAGACGTTTCATTTTTTGACAATAATCAACTCACTCTTCTTTCCTACTTTATCCTCCTATCACTCCTACTTTATCATCTCTCTTACTTTTTGCTCTCTTTTACTTTACTATTAATAATTTAATTTACTAAACACCAATACATAAATTCTTGTGCTTAGGCCGGGACGGAGGGAGTATATCCTACTATTTCAATTTTACTAGTTAATTTCGAATTAAATAAGATGTCCTACGATTACTAAATAATATTCATCTAGTTATTTGTTAATTTCTTTCTTCTTTTTTTTTTCTGTGGATGTGAGACAAATGATTATGAAATAAGTCAAGTTCAATTATCGGCAAATTGAGGATAATGTTTTGATAATAGAACTAATTACACAGTAATATAGTCGCGTTGTATAGTGAAGTAAATATGCTCTTGTTAAGAGCCTTCTACTCTTAACGAAGTAAAATCAAACCGTCCACATAAGAACACAAAATAATCCGGCTCCCTTAACCAAGGGTCGGCGGCCAAACGATAATCTGGCGCGGAGTTCTCTGTCGCCAGAAAAATTAGGGTTGAGATGTGCACGCAAGAAATTTGGGTAAATAATACTTCATTAATTGAAGACGGAATTAATGAAAGCCCTATTTATAATATCTATGGACCCTAGGGTTGGTCGACCTATTACTATACATCGGGAAAGAACCAACAAAGAAAACCCGACGGAGGTTATAACACGCTCGACCCAAAAAACTTCACAATAATTAAAAGATCAAAAATAAAATAAAGTACGACATTAGGAAATAAAATGACAACTTCATCGCCTAACTGAATTAGTCTCCTATTTGGGGACATAATTACTAGGGGTGGGTCGGTACGGTATACCGTACCGACCGTGCCATACCGCATACCATACCGGAAATTACGGTATGACAAAATTTCATACCGATACCATACCGAATTTTCGGTATACCGGAATTCCGGTATACCGAAAATTCGGTATGATAATTTTTTATACCGTTACCATACCGTTATTGCGGTATACCGTACCGTGTTTCGGTATACCGTTAAAAACGGTATACCGAAACACGGTACGGTATACCGTAATAACGGTATGGTAACGGTAACGGTATACCGGAAATAACCTATTTTGTCCAAAATATTTAAAATAACAATTCAAGTATTCAACTATTTAACTATTTAACACAAGCCCAAAACAATAAAACTTCATCACAGTCAAATCTTGTTCATAGCATTCAAATTAATAAAACTTCAACATTCAAATCCAAAACAATATATGAAGTTACGATCAACAACAATATCTTCATTTCTTGCAACCTCGTTGTCTTCATTTCTCAAAATTCCACAAAAAATCGTTGAAGATGACCCTGCATTTGATAACCTTTATTAATAGTCGAGCATAATCACAATACACAAACAACCAAACCAAAAGAAAGCAGTTTCGAGGAAGAAGGATTTACTCAAATGGGCTGCCACTGCCACTGCCACAATCCCAACTACCTCTTCCAACAGCAGCCAACTATTTTTCTTAACACCCCCCACCAAAAAAAATTAGGAGATGAAATTTGTTGGATAATATTAGTACCTCATCGTTTGTTGGATCAAGTAGTAGATAAAACTTGAGAATCATCTTGACTCATGTGTGCATCTACAAAAGAAACACAAAAGTAATTAACATCTATAAGACAAAGAAACTTAATAAATTAAAGTAACACTTACTCTTTTCAATTTCTTCAATTTCTTTATACAAATCAAGGTCATCATCAGTTGGATCCTTATATAAGCTGAACTTATCTGCTTTGAGCCAATCATTCGTGCACACCAATGCCTCTACCATTTTTGGACTCAAGTTGGTCCTAAAAGGATCCACAACCCTTTTACCCAAGCTAAAAGCGGATTCACTAGCAACTGTTGAGCTTGGAATTGCAAAGATATCCTTTGCAATGAGTGAAAGGATTGGATATCTAGTTCCACTTCCTTTCCACCAATCCAAAAGATCAAAAGAAGGATCAGACCGCTGCTCCATCTCATCGGCTAGATACTTATCCACTTCGTTTGATATTTGCTTGAGTTGGTCTTGAGAAATCTCTTCTTGCACTCCATTGAAAATTTCATCAAAGAGATGCAAACCACCTTGACTGATATTGTCATCATTGTCCACATGTTCTAGGTACAGCTTCTCAGTCTGAGTGGACAAGGTGTCATTCACCCCCTTGTACTCTCCCCACAAACATACCAAGTCATTTTTAAAACGATCACATAACTCTTGAAGCTCTTGATCATCGTCTCTCAATTTATTGCCTCTCAATTTCTTGATGCTTACCTTAAGCATTTTGAGCTTGTTCCTTGGATCCAGAACACTAGCAATAAAAATCAATGGATTCATCTTATTCCAATCCCCCCAGTATTTTTCAAATTTCACCTTCATTGCTTTTGCAATATCTTGAAGAATCGGATCTGAATAATCACTGCACTTTTTCTCAATCTCAATTTGTAGAGCGAACATTGAAATTGAAATCAAATGAGATGTAGGAGTTTTTGATGCACTTAACCCTAAAGTCGCATCATAAAAATTCTTGAGAAAATGTACAAATGCTTTTGCATTATCCCAATCATCTGCAAGTGGAGGCCCCATTCTTTTCTTACCCTTTTCATCTTTCTCATTAAAGTAAGTCGTGAAAGGAAGCCATTCTTCATACATCCTTTCAAACACCCTTCTAAACTTCAATGCAACGTCAAGCATCTTATAGGTTGAATTCCACCTAGTTTTCACATCCACTGTGGTTAATGTTCAAGTTAGTTCACATTTTCCAATTGAAATTTGAAACTAACTGGTAATTGAGATAATAACACACAGTTAATTAATAAGTCACCTTCAAATTCTTGATCTCACCCCTCTCCAAATCAAAAGAATTTTCCTTCCCCTTTCCGTTTTGTAAGCTTGCGTAAGAATGTAAGACGAAGACCCCGACCTCGTGGTGGCGCTGCGGAGCGGAGCTGAGGCTGCGACCCAGGCGGCGAAGATGTGGTGACACCGTGGAGGTTTGATGATTCACGGGTAAGTTTGAGAATTGAGGCGGCGGCTGCGTTTGGAGTTTAGAAAGTAGGGTTTGTCCATTTATTCTATTTTGAATAATAGAGAAGTTAAAGTACATAAAAAGAGATACCATATATCTCCAATTCCACCTAGATACCATAATTATGGAAGCAATTTAAATATAACCACACTTTTAAATAATATGGAAGGTTTATGCACATTCCATATAACAGATGCACTATATTTAAACATTTAATACTATATAATTGGGGATCACAATCATTTTTATTATTATACCAGTAGTTTTAGTTTTAAAAATTTGTTAATTTAAAGCTTTATCATGCAACAATCATCTGTCGTATTTTAGTTTATAAAGTTTTTCATGCTATATTGAAAATAATTACTAATATAATAAAATTAATTTTTAGATAATCTTATTATTATCATTATCATTATTATTATTATTAATTCTTTTTATAATTTAATAATGTATAACCTGGGTATAATATTCATAAAATTACTATGCAATGAAAAAATAAAACAAGAGCTACACTATATAATTATTAATATACTTAGTTTAATCTATACGTATATAATCTTTCATATTGTTATTTTAATTTATAGTTTCAACTAACAAAACTGAAGTTATTCTTACACTTTTATTTGTCTAGATTGTTCCAATAGTTTATTCATCCTTCAATTTAAGTAGTAGTATATAAAATACGATAACATACAATGAATTAAACACTAATTAAACGATTTGATTCATTTTCAGCTGCACATATTTTTAATTGAAATTTTATGAAATGGGACGAAGAATAAAACAATTTTTAATTACTTTGTATATTTGGAATATGACATTACACAAAGAATCATATACTAAATGGTGTGAGTTAATACAAATTCTTTCAAATGTGCTTTGTTGAAACATATTCTCGAATCCCGATATCGTATTTCCAATCTTCTTTCGGTGTTATGTGTTATTGTGTTTATTATATTTAATAGGATGAGTTGATAAAAAATAATTGTGAATTTGTTTGAATAAATTATCATTTGAATGTTTAATTTTATTGTATTAATCAATGTATTAATTTTTTTAAATATAATATATATATATATATATATATATATATAAATGTAATATATATATATATTACAACATATTTAATATTAATATATATATATATATATATAATAATCTATCGGTATACCGGTATACCGCGGTATACCGGTATACCGTGGATTCGGTATACCGCGGTATAGCAAAATTGATACCGTTACCGTACCGAAACACTACGGTACGGTATCATACCGTACCGGAAACTGCGGTATACCGAAAAATCGGTATTTTCGGTATTTTTCCGGTACGGTAAGTCCGGTATTTCGGTATAATTTCCCACCCCTAATAATTACTTCACTGTCGCGTCACGCTGGGGGGTTTGTAGGGATCCGTAACAGCTCTTCAATGAAGAGCATATAATATATTAACCCGCGTCTTATAGTGAAGAAAACATTGTTGACAGTGAAGTAAATGTGCTTTATAGTGAAGTTAACATACCATATAATGAAGTTTAAATACCATATGAATCATAGTGATCATTGGATTGAACCTTTTTGCAGACTTGTTATGTAGATAGAGCATTGTCTACCAGACGAGGACGGTGGTTCGAAGATTTCCCACTGCCCAGAACTGGACAGAACCACTACTTAGGAAAAGAGGTCAAATGGAATTAAAAAATGATGGTATCATTGGCAGAGGAAGCATATAAGGTATTTTCAACTCGGTCTCCATCGAAGCTGTATACGTCGACAAGGATGCAATCATCACCACTTCCCTTTCCACTACCATTGGAAATGCTCTGCCAACTGCTGAAGTGCTTGTCATCGCAGAAGCTCCTTCAACCGATGAATTCAAAAATTCAATAAAGGAGGCTACAACTGCAATTAAAAAACTAATGAAGTTTATGAAGGATACTCCAGCCAGTAGCAATGACATCAATTGCTTCAAAGTTGCAGCCATAATAGCACTAAAAATGGTTGGTGTGGAGGTTGAATAAGCTATGTCAAATCCAATTGATAACATGACACAGGCTATGGAAGGGGATCAAGAAAATGATCCAGAACGGATTGATCTCGTGGAAAATCATTCTTTGGTCTAGACCTCTTCAAAATTTCAAAACACTTCCTCGAATAAATATGATAGAACACTGATCGGAAAGTCAGACGAGGAACAGTTTGTGGCATCACATGATGATATCTCTCACAATGATACACAAGGTGTTTCTCGTGAAAGCATAAATGTCAAAACTGATAAAGCTTTTGCTGGCCACATGCAAAAAAATTTCTCGTTCTTGATTTGAATAGGTTGATTGTTCATATATCCTCATGTGTGCCTTACAATCATGATCCAAAGGCTATCACAAGTTAGGTTCATGATTGGTTGCTGTCTGTCTTTTTCCAGTGGTGGTGTGGAGTTCTCTTCAAAAACCTTGCTATAGAGCCTCAGGAACGATCTTTATCTGTTATAGGACTCTGGCCGAACGGGTTTGCCTTCATGTATTCTTGAACATTTTCTATCAGTTTTTAGGAGGCTGCACTATGATGATTTTCTAAACTTTTGCTTTCAAAAGTTCGATATGGGTGTTTGGACTTCAAGAAGCAAGTACTTTTCGACCTTTGCTTTTTCGTGAATTTTCCATGAGTTTCTTACAATATCTATCACCTATTCTAACCTTCCACGTGAACTGATGGAACCTTGTAGAAGAAACTCATGGGAAATTTATGAAAAAGCATAGATCGAAAAGTACTTTGTTCTTGAAGTCCAAACACCCACATCTAAGTTTTTGAAAGCAAAAGTTCAGAAAATAATCACAATGAGGCCTCCTAAAAACTGATAGAAAATGTTCAAGAATACGTGAAGGCAAACCCATTCGGCCAGAGTCCTATAACGAATAAAGATCGGTCCTGGGGCTCTATAGCAAGGTTTTTGAAGAGAACTCCACACCACCACGGGAAAAAGACACAAGCAGCAATCTATCATGAACCTAACTTTTGATAGCCTTTGGATCATGATTGTAACGCACACATTAGGATATATGAACAAGCAACTCATTTTAATCAAGAGCGAGAAGCTTTTTTTCTCATGTGGCCAGCAAAAGCTTTATTAGCTTTGACATTTATGCTTTCACGAGCAACACCTTGTGTATCATCGAGGAAGATATCATCATGTGATGCCGCAGACTGTTCCTCATCTTGACTTTCCAATTAGTGTTCTATCATATTTATTCGAGGAAGTGTTTTGAAATTCAGAAGAGGTTTAGACCAAAGAATGATTTTCCACGAGATCAATCCGTTCTGGATCATCCTCTTGATCCACTTCCATAGTCTTTGTCATGTTATCAATTGGATTTGACATAGCTTGTTCACCTTGTTCAACCTCCACACCAACCATTTTTGGCGTTGTTATGGCTACAACTTTGAAGCAATTGATGTATGTTGCAGCCTCCCTTATTGAATTTTTGAATTTATCAGTTGAAGGAGCTTCTTCAATGACAACACTTCAGCAGTTGACGGAGCATTTCCAATGGTAGTGGAAGGGGGAAGGGGCAGTGACGATGATTGCATCCTTGTCGACGTATACAGCTTCGATGAAGATCAAGTTGAAAAAACTTTCTATGCTTCCTCTGCGAATGATATCACCATTTTTTAATTCCATTTGACCTCTTTTCCTAAGTAGTGGTGCTGCCCAGTTCCGAACAGTAGGAAATCTTCGAAACACCATCCACGTCTGGTAGACAACACTCTCTACATAACAAGCATGCAAAAAGGTTCAATACAATCACTATGATTCACTATATGGTATTTAAACTTCACTATATTGTATGTTAACTTCACTATAAAGCACATTTATTTCGCTGTCAACAATATTCACTTCACTGAAGAGCATATTTACTTAACTATAAACAATATTTACTTACCGTAAGACATGTAAGAATGCAGAATATAGTTCACTATATGCACAATATACATCACTCAGTATATGCTCAATACTTCACTGAAGCGAAAAAACAATACAGCATAAGGCATGCATCATATACTTCACAATAAAGCATATTTACTTCTTTACACTTTACTGATGGTCATATTTACTTCACTATAAACAATATTCAATGTAAGACATGCAGAATACAGTTCATTATATGCACAATATATATCACTATATGCTCAATATACTTCACTAAAACATCAAACATCAATATAACATCATAGGTTTGTGTTAAAATGACACCACCTCTTAAAGTAACATTGTAACACCATGTGTCCTGCAATATTATAAACGCTACACTGCAATAGTATAAACGCTACACAACAATCTATAGATTGCTGTGTAGCGTTTATACTATTACAGTGTAGCGATCATAGATTGCTGTGTAGCATTTATACTATTGTAGTGTAGCATTTATGATTGCTGTCTAGCGTATTGGATATTGCTGGCCGAGAAATTTACGCTTGAGCATTTTTAATGATTGCCACATGACAGCTGATTATTCGTCCACGTGTACAAATAATTGGCTAAGAATGGTGGCATGGTGTTACTTTAAGAGGTGTTGTCATTTTAACGCACTCCTAACATCATATTTACTTCAATATAAAGCATATTTACTTCACTATAAGGAGTATTCAATGGGGTGGATTTGTTCAAATATAGCCACCTATCACGTGTTGTAATTAGCACATCCAAAACGTAGTGACACCAATTGTAATGCCTCACCTTCGAAATGTCGACAATACAATCCAAAATATGTCCATGACAGTTCCATTTGCGGATGCTGGATCAACACGGAGTCCAACAAAATAAGAAAAACTTTCTTAAACCATTCACCGCCATCTAGATCAGCACCAAGCTACTCTTGCACATCAGTTGGGGTTAGTTTATCTGTGTCCTTCCCCTTAGCATTTGCAATGGCTTCCATAACATCATTTATTTTATGCTTCTCGTGCTTCTTTATGCTCAGCTCCGCTTAGGCAGTCCCAATGTAGCATGCACATCCTCCTCAGTGATGTGTAATGATACATCATCCACGAGTTTGATTCTTGATTAACGTTTTCAAGAAGTGAAAATGACATTTCTGCAGGAATGCTTCTAATCTTCAAATGAACAAGCTGCCTAAATCCCATCTCTTCCAAAGATGCTAGCTGTTTCGAGTTCATGTTCTCGATGGCTTCAACAAGATTTTTCACAACTATCTTGACCATCGGTTTAGGTATTCTGTTTTTCTTTCCTTTAGCCTTAGGGCGTTTCTTTGCAGCAGGTTGTTCTTTATCATCATCATTTTCTGACCTCACACGCTTTGAGGCTGGAAGACATATAACCAAAAATATTGGTCATGAATACACACCTAACATAGTTCAAAATTTTACATGAATAATTCATTATATACATAATATAGTTCTAGTTCTCTGAGATACTAAATAATTAAATAACTCACTCTCTCTTGCCTTTGTTTTTTGAGGTCTATCACGCCTATTCTTTGACCTCCTACCAGTAGCAGTTGTAGTATCTTGTTGTGGTGGTCTATCCTCCCGATTCTTCGACCTCCGCTTCACTTGTTGAAACTTTATCAACAATTGGATGGTTCATTTGTTCTACAAAAAGATTCATTTCATATGAATATAGAATCATAATAGACTGGAATAAGCAAAAGTAGGAAATTGAATTTGTCAAAGTGAAACACTAACATGCTTATAAAAATTTCAAAATGGGAGACTATAGATCACTTAATTAGCTGCCGGCTGATGAACCATCAAATTTTAAACAGTAAGACAGCTCTAGTTCACAAATCACTAAAACTGAACAACAATCGAAATGCCGTTTCAATGAGGCGTAAATCTCCAACAATAAATCAGACAGAAGAACACAGAAAACAGCTATAAAACGAAACTTGCCATCGTTTGACGAGGCAGAAACGAAACGACCTCTGCATTTCCATTATCTCATCATCCTCACCACCAAACCCAAATTCAGCTGGTAGAAGAAGTAAACCAATGTCAACTCAGCAAAGCTCAACGCTTTTTGTTCAGAGCCACAGTGACGGGATTTTCCGCGGCGATCTCCGTCGGTGTTGGGTTCCTCTGGTAAAACCTCTGAATATTTTGGATATTTTGTGGGATTTGACACCAATTACAACTCTAGGGCTTTCAATTTCGGAGGTTAAAGGGATAGTAACTTTTGAAAATTGCACTTATGACCCCTGGAGTTTCTGTGGTTGGAGAATTTTGGGAGCGTTTCTGAGATTTAAACGTGTGTAGAATTGATTGATGGAATGTAGGGTCATGATAAAAATGAAACGTCACTTTTATTACGAGACAAAGGTAGTAATTTTAATTGGACTGCCAAATAAATTATTTTAACGATGAGTTGGGCCAAGTATATAAAGTGAGTTGAATTGTGCAATGGGCCCAAATTATTTTCTTTGCTAGGAAGATCGCGTTTTTTATTTTGTTGATCGGGATTTTTCACGCGAGAATTTTTGGAATTTAATTATGACAAATTCTCGAATTAATTTAATTAAGAGTAGTGATAATCTTATAAAATTTCTACATATTTTAGGTATGTCATGTATAAAACCGGTTCATAATTTTTAATTGCTTTTAAATCAATTAGCATAATGCATATTTACCATAAACGTGTGAGGATTTAATGCATAGAGATGCAATACTATATTTTCTCAAGTTTTTGACAATGGGAGCTTTCTTTATCTCGTAATTTTAGTTTTTTTGCATATAAAACTTATTATCACACTTTTTTTCGTTTTTGTGAACATAATCAAATGATCTTCGTCATATAACCATGTTGCGCGAGCAAACTAGATGCCAAAATTTGAACCAAAGAGAACCTGCAAACTGTTTGACGCAAAGACTATATGAGAAATGATTTAATTAGGAAATTGAAAATTTTGGTGCTCCGGCAAAATATCAAAATTTGATCTTAGTTACTTAATTGTAATTCCAAACATAAAAGGTTTACAAAATATGATAGACGAAAGTCGCATTAATAATACAAGTATATTTCCTCGAAAACACAAAAATGTTCCAAATATACTTTCTCATATATGGTTTAGATGCAAGATTTCAGATTAATAAAAGAAAAAAAGAAAAAGCATAAGAAAAGTCAGAGTAATGTGATTGAAAAAGCAGAAAAAAGAATCAGATTTGCATGTCCTCTCATTTGTTGAGAAGAGCATGATTGAAGAATTCTATGGTCGTCCTAGGCCAGTTGAAATTGATGTTCATTCTCCCAAAGTGGTCAGGACCAAGGGTTCATGCAGTCGAAAGAAGTCCAAAAAAGAGACGACCATCCTGAAGGGCTAGTAAACCACAACAAAGATTTGCAAAATGCAATGAATTGGGCTACCACGACTTGAGAAATTGTGGTAGACAGAGCAAGGACAAGTGGAAGGGGAAGGAGAAAGTGTGAAGAACAATTTTTACTTACCAAAACTATAAAGTTTGAAGAACAGTTTTGTTTATATTATATTAAACTTGCATACGCTAGTTTAATTATGCATTTTCGAACACAATTGCATTGTACCAATGACTCTTTATAGTTTTTACATTGCAATTCCATTTGAATTGGGGTAGGTGAAAATTTTTATCTCAACATGAAATGATCATATTTATAACAGTCAATATTTGCATTACTGTCCATGCAAAGTTGCATTAAAGTCGAGACAAAGTTGAATTAAGAAAATTTAAAAAATTAAAAAATCGACAACACAACACCTACACAAAATAATTGCATCCTAAACATATACTCCCTCCGTTCCTCTATAGTTGAGTCGTTTTTCCATTTCGGGAAGTTCCTCCATAGTTGAGTCGTTTCTAAAAATGGAAAAAATCAGCATATTTAATGGTGATTTAGCTGGTTTAATTAACACCCCTTATCACAATTAATTAAGTTAATTACATAATTAAAAAAACACTCCCCAACCCTAATTCTCTCTATCACACGCCGCATTCCCCTATCTCTCTTGAACAAAAAACGCTCCCCCTTCTCTCTTCTTCATCTCTTTCATCTGGAAACCCTAGATCTAAAATCCGGCGCTCCCTCTGAAATTCGAACACGAAATCAAGGTTCCACCCTCCTATTCTCACTCACAACGTCGATTGTACTCTTCTCTCTCATCTCACGCGTCGTCGATTCAGGGTTGTTCGCCGACCCCAAACAATGCATCGGTCGCACATCGCCAAGGCAGACGATCGGAGACAGCCACGCAGCCCCCTCGCCGATGGAGACGGTTGGATTAACCCTCGCATCATTCGTATTCCCGCAGCGTCGCGTGGTAGAGGTCGTATTTCGGCCGGATCTCGGGGAAGAGGTCGTATTCCCGCAGCGTCGCGTGTTAAAGGTCATATTTCGGCCGGATCTCGTCGTAGATCTCGAGATGATGAAGGGTTAAATCACCATCTATGGTGGAACATCTGCCGTTCCTCCATAGGCGAGCCCGCTGGCAGCGTTGGCGACTCTCCGCCGACTGGAGGCGTAATTGGCGGTGAAGGGGGCGCCACCCCGACCAGATACATTGCTGGCGGTGAAGGCGGCGCCTCCTCGAGTGGAGTCCTATACGGGGGTGAATGAGATGCCACCTCTATGTCGGATGAAGAATTTAAACGGAGATATTGCGTCACTGAGGCTGGCAAGGCATTGTGGGAGAAATGCAAGGCTGGCGATGAAAGCGATGCCACCTCTATGTCGGATGAAGAGTTTGTAAGGGGATATTGCGTCACCGAGGCTGGAAAGGCGTTGTGGGAGAAATGCATTAATTCCTGATATGGGTGAGATCTTTCTAATGCTTCATTTAACAGAATTGATTTCAAATAGTGATCTATGATCTGTGATTATTGTATGATGGGCTGTTAGTGTATGTCATTGTTGATGTTGGTGATTGTGATTGGGGTTGCTGATGATTATGAATTTGTTGGTGATGTTGTGACTTTGGTGGCTGATTATGATTGGGGTTGCTGATGTAGTGAATTTGTTGGTGATATGTGCATTCATGATATGTGCATTCATGATATGTTGGCTGATTGTGATTGGGGTTACTAAATACAAAATGCATCATTGTTGCAGCATTTACATCCTTTTACAAAACACAAAATGCATCATTGTTGCAGCATTTACATTCTTTTACAAAACACAAAATGCATCAATTGTTGCATAGTGACAGTCATTTCAAAACACAAAAAATGGCATGATATGTGCATTCACCTTCCTTCAATAAATGCATCATTCATGCACATTGACAGTCTATCCAAAAAAACACCATGTGTTTCTTCTATACCTTCATAATCCTAAGGCTTGGGATATTGACTCCAATCCATGATTGCTCCCCTGGTCTCTCAGATAAGCTACTGCTTCCATAACCAGTTCCACTGGAACTTCTAGATTCAGTGGAAGCTGATTTGTCCTCCTTAAATGTGCTTTCCCCACGTGGGGCAGCTTGTATCTGTTCTGACCATGGACTTTCATAATTTCCATGTAACAGCCTTGAAGACTTAGGAAAACATTATCCAAAGTCTCTGGTTGTAATTCATGGAATGATTTCTCAATTGCATTCACTAAGTCATCCACATTATTGCATGCAGTCTGAGTTTGTAGTGACTGTATTGCTCTGAACCAACCCAAGTCATTCACATTGGTGTCAGGTGAGTTAGGTGGTTGTTGCACAATTGAGATTGAGAACCCACTTTGTTGTGCAGCTTCTCTGAAAGCTGGGTCATTGTCTTTGATGTGTGGCCTCGCGTTATCTTGTTGTATCTTGAGAACTTTAGTTGCCCCATCTGGCCACTTGGCTATGATGGCAGGTAATATCTGTTCTCACTAATGTGACATGCATAAAATCATCATTTGCACAACATTACACCATTTATTAACAGTGTGTCATGAGAATGTAGGCTCACTGGTATGTAATGGCTTATGTGCATAAATTAAATGCATTAAAGAGATGCAAACATTACCTTATTGATCAAGCATTCCCTCACCACATCTGTTGTGATACTCTCTATGGGTTTTGTCTCCATAGTGCCTGCCTGCATGTTTTTACTTGACCTCTTGGCTGCAACTTGTTTGGTAAAGGGAAAAATTCCAATTTTTCCATCAAACAACACTTCACCATGAACACCAAACAATGGTCTACAAACTGCATACATGAACATTATTTTGGATATGAACTTCTTATTTTTACATGTTCTATGAGGTTCTTGCTCTCCTGGAGCAAGATAGAATCTCTGAGTTCCTTTTGTCATGTAGAACCACTTTTCATCAATATGTATAGTGTTGTGCATATTTATGAATCTGATTTTGTTGAGGATTCTGTCAAATTCTAATGATTCAACTGTGAATCTCAGCCGTAACAGCTTGTTTGCAGCTGTTAAGTTGGGTTTAATGGCTGATGTGTGTGGTATAATCAGGCCATCCTTAACCCACCTCCATACGGTTGTTTTTGAACAACCTAAACCCACTGCCACACTCAAGAGGTTGCACCTTTTGGAGAAATGCAAACTCTTTAACAGATCAACATCCAATTGCAGCCTTTTGGGGCAATGCCGCACTTTTTTGACACTTACCAGTTGAACTGATGTTCCTCGTTGTTGCTGTTTCTTTGCAGCATTCCACCACCTTGTACAGGTTTGCCGGGAGATTGTAAACTTCAGTTGTGCTTCCTTAAGTGTGCCACGAGGAGGTACACCGCCCACACACCTTCCGATGATGAATTGGACCACTTGGTTCTTGAATTCTGAGGAATACTCTTGGTGCCCCATTTATGAGCATCTAAAAGACTTCAACAGCCAAGGAAAGCATTTACTCCATTTGTTGGTTGAGCTATTTAATGTTTGAAGTTGGTGGAAGAGTATTTATAGCAGTGAATACACTAAGTGGCGCCAGCTTTCCCCCCTTTGTAAATTGAATTTACTGATACAGCTCCTTTTGAATTCTCTGCATTGTAAATTGAGTGCAATTAATGTGAAGTGCACCTACTGTGTAAGTGGCGCCACATTCATTTTAATTCCCCCCCTTTGTAAATTTAACACATTGTTACAGTACCAATGGATGAATAAAAAAGAATTTGCTTTCTACTCTACTCTCTAGCATATGTGTTCACTGCTCTCTCTCTCGAAAATTCATCATCTAAATTTGGGCAGATTTGGTTAATTAACAAAAGAATAACCAATTTATAAATTTGAATTTGTTGTGCATTTAGTGTTTACTTTAAATAAAAAGTTCAAATGAATAATGAAATTCAAAGTCAAAAAGTCCAACTACTTTTTCTACTTTATTCTACTTAATCCACTAAACATCATTTTCTTAGACTCCGTGCCCAAAAGTTCCGCCTCAACTGTAGAAGAACGGAGGGAGTATGATTTGGCTGCATAAAATAGACAAATAATTGCAGCACCATTAAAAGACATTCGCATTGCTGTAAAAAAATTGATTCACAATTCAACTACAATAGGACATCTCCAAGTCAAAAATAAAGATCAACTACTACTCCCAAAAACTATTTAGTCATAAACCATTGTTACCATCACAAACTTATAACATAAACCTGACTGCATGCTCAACAAGTATCAATTGCGTTGTACGGTAAAAAATTGCTTCACAGTATCCAACAGATAACATCAAGCTCTTGAAAATCATAAACTCTCATGCATCACTATTTAGTGTATGTTGCTATCATTTTCTCAACATCAATTGACCCTTTCTTCTTCCCTATCTCATTGCACTATTAGGTAGGATGAAAGATTTTATACATCACTGCGTTTGAATTCCCAAAGAGCAGCCCTTTGCTCATTTTGGCTCTCAAGTATTGCAATGACAACACGCTTCTAGGAGTAAGTCCGCACTTCCATTCATTTTCTTTTTGGCTTATGAATGACTCCATGTGCCTCATCAGGTACACTCCACTGCCGACCTTGTTTGTGGTCGAATCCCATCTCCCGGACTGCATTCCTCTGCTTCGAATTAAGTATAGCAATCAAATGACTAAGATGTTCAGGATAACTCCCGAAATGGAGTGATTTTATTTCCTTCTCAATATGATGAACCTGTTTCGCGACCAGTTGCCCATCAGCTGGATTATTTCCTTTCCGTCGCTTGTTAATTAAAGGCATAAAAAGTACTCGGGTAAGACCAGGATAGTAAGCAATTTTTTGAAGTAAGCAAAGTATCTCAATAATTAAGCAACATTTCAAATAGCTTAAGCAAAACTTGTCGTGGTCAAATTAAGCATAATTAAGCACAAAGTAAGCAATCTTAAGTAAAAAAAAGCAATATTTCGAATAGCTCAATCAAACTTTTCAATATACAAAATATCAAATAAAAATACGCACATTTAACAAGAAATTAAACAGATTCTCGAATAGAATAAGAAAAATACACAACAAATTAAGTAGGGATGTCAATCGGGCCAGCCCACCGGGTTTCGGGCCAACCCTATTTGGGTTGCGGGTCAATCGGGTGCGGGCTAATCGGGTTGTGATTTTTTCGAGTTATAAAAGTTCAAACCCTAGCCCTAAAAGTTCGAATTTCGGGCTAGCCCATCGGGTTAATCGGGTTGGTACCAATAAAATTAACATGCGATCAATCCAATAAATAATGGTGGAAATTAGTTATATTTATAAAATGTAAAATATTTAATTATGATAAATTTGAGATATATGCTTAAACTCAAACATAAATATGATCAAATACTAATATTTGAGATTTATGTAAAATAAAACATAAACATCAAGAAATTTTAAAGCATGTTTAGAAATTTAAATATATTTTTTTAGTGAATTTGAAGTTTCTAATTCATTTATCTGTTATTATATTAATAAAAACTTAATATATAAAATGGAAAGTTATTTTTTCAGTAATCTATATTATAAAATAATCCATGAAGTGTCGAATTAGATTCAAACAAATAGAACAATAGAAATTTTATCGGGTTTCTGGGCCAGCCCATCGGGTTTTCGGGTCTGGCCTTAATGGGTTGCAAGTTAATCGGGTGCGGGTTAATCGGGCTGTAATTTTATCGGGTTGAAAATTTTCAGCCCTGACCCTATAAATTTGGCGGGCTATTCGGGCCAGCCCACGGGTTGCGGGCTAAATTGACATCCCTAAAATTAAGCAATGTACAACATAAGCAATAAGCAACTTGCCGTAGCCAAAATATTTTGTACAAAATAAGCAACATTTCGAATAGCTTAAGCAAAACTTTTCAACACAAATATCACCCAACAATAAGCACATTTAACAAGAAATTAAGTAAAAAAAAACAAAATTAAGCAACAAATCAATCGCAATAAGCAAAAGGGATACAACGTTAAGCACATACAACACACCAAATCGAAATAACCAACTACGTCTAAATAAACAAATAAAGTAATTAAACAATTAACCAATTAACCAATTAACCAAATGCTAGACAAAATACTCTTTTTTTCACAAGGAGTGGATCAGCAAACAGAAATTCACGAAACAAGAACTGAGACAAAGTAGAAAATTGGACTTAATTATAGCCGGAAATGTGGTCAGCGGCGGGATTGGGCTAGGGTTTTGAATCGAGAATGTGTTTTTTGAGGTTTTTTAAGTGAACGTGACAGAATTGAGAAGTTGAATGAATTGGAAAGAGAGTTGAAAGGTTTGGAATGAGTTGAATGAGCAGACGGATCGTGTAATTGATTGACCGGTGAAATCTCGTGCCTCTAATTCGGAGAGTGGGTTAAATACACAAACGGACTAATTTACCCTTCAATGAAACTAAAACACTCAAAAATCCATTCTCAGTTAATGAAATCATAACCCCACATCTGTATATCTAATAATTCATATGAGTAGGATAAATCTATAGCGAGCGTAGAAAGTAAATAAATAAGTTACAAACATTTGATTATTTTTTTTATCGATGCTCAACTGTAACGCTCTAAAATTTAAGAAATTAAGTTAATTAAAATTTTGGAATGTATATAATTAAAAATCAAAAGCCACAAACTCAATCAGTATTTGTCATGACCGCCCTTTAGGGTTTATAAATGCAGGTGATCGTGATTAAACGAATTTAACAAACAGACGAAGAGAACTAGGGTTTCAATAACGAGTTGGACCAACAGTTAATATTCAAAGAAGACGACCACGAATTCGACACAAACTAATAAAATCCCAAGTATTCAATATCCAAACAATTTAAGTTGCAAGCCCAATAAATGATAAGTAAAAGAAATGTCACAGCGGAAACGACCAAGAGAAAGACTGACGTCATGTGTGAAGACACAACGACACTCATAATTCAAAGATAAACAATTCATTCTCCAATTAACTTGCTCAACACCACCGTACTCTCGCCGCCGCTCAACCTGCACATCGGGAAAACACATGCAGGGCTGAGTACTATAAAAAAATACTCAGTGGGCTCATGTCGAAAACATTTTCAATAAAAATATTATTTATTATGCCATACGTAAGTAACCATCGGGTTTTAGCTTTAGAAAGGCCCGAGGCACTCAAAATCATTTCCCATAGTAAAAGTCGACTGATCAGTCATTTTTTTTTCATAGACGTTAACCATATCTGCTCATACATGACAAGGAATGTGGCCACAAACCAAGTCACTAGACCGGCCAACCCGTACGCTGGCACACGATCTACCATAGGAGTACACTAATCCAAGTAGGGGTTGCGGCCCTACAAGGACCCGAATTTGATTTAATATAAATGGCACAAACCATTTCAGATAGGCACGTAAAAATCAACCACGGCATGATAAATACAAACTTCATTCACATTGATAAAAGTATTTAGGACGGTGTCCTTATTCAAAGAAAGCCCACCTCGAGTTCTTAATTCACAAGTATTTTCTTCCCCTTGGTATCACGTTTCGCTTGCGAGGATTCACCTTTAGCATTTAGATAACACATAAATCAACACAATGAATCAAGTAACGAGTAAGATGCATGCATCATAAGGCTTCAAGTATTTCATTAGTACGATTATGAAGTCTTCCCAATTAGGACTTGGTCTTTTTGATTAATTTCGAATTTAATTAATTTCAATCCAACCACAAGAATCAAGGATATAAGCCTCCTAGCCCAACCAACAAAATTATTCCGCCAATTTTTTTTATTTAAAACAAAGGCCCAATAATTAAGTAAAAAAGAGCAAATACTCTCAAGCCCAAACCAAGTTAATTAAAAGGCCCCAAAGAAAGTAATAATATACTCCCATTTTATAAGCACATGTGTACACCCCCCAACATACACAAATAAAATTTAAATAAAAACCTTTTTTTTAAAGTAACAAAACAAAATACTCTTCTTTAAAAAAAACAAAACGTTGGCTTCCTAGGGCTGGCAATTTTCGACACGACACGATAATCTGACACGAATCCGCACGAAATTATTGGGTTGGGGTCAAGTCTTATTGGATCCGTGTCCTTATCGGGTTGACCCATTAAAAACCTGATAATTTCGGGTTGGGTTCAGGTCGGATGCGGGTCGGATACGGGTAACCCATTAAGAAATAATATTATTATTTTTATTATTATTTAAAAATATATATATTACTTTATTTTTTTAATTTCTTATAAATTAGGTTTAAATAGTATAAAACGAATTTTAATTGTGTAAATTAGGTTAAAAATTAAGGTTTAATCGTGTAATATTAGGTTTTAATCGTGTAATATCAGGTTCGGGTTGTTATCGTGTCGTGTCAACCCATATTATATCGTGTCGATAACGGGTTCGTGTCGGGTGCGGGTCGTGTTTGGATTTGAAGGTAGCAGGTCGGGTTCGTGTTCGGATTTATAGTTTCCTTAACAGGTCGGGTTCAGGTTAGGCCTTATTGGGTTGGGTCATTATCAGGTTGACCCGATAACGACCCAATCCGCACGATTTGCCAGCCCTATGGCTTCCCTTATCTCTCTTCACTGTATTCTTCCACAATTTGCAGTTACTAACAGAACAAAGTTCCAAGTTCACTTCTCTCTCTCGATTTTTCTCACAAGAAAACGAAAACTCCAAAATTAAAGAGAAAACCCCAAAACAGCAACCGTCAATTTCTCCGATACACAGCTGCCCCAGAGTCGACGCCGCTGCTGAATCCGATTTGTCACCCGCGTCCACCGCCGTCGCTCGGCGCTGCAGTAGACGCTGCGTCACTGCTCCGGCGGCCTCGACTTCGTCCGAAACAGCCACCGTTTCACCCGATTAACCCCGCAGATAAGTTCTTAATTTGAGTTCATGAATTAAAGCTCGAATCTTTGATTTAGTTTGCTTCGATTTAGTTGATTAGAAGATTGATTTCCGATTGTGGTTATTGTTTTGATTATCCGATTTGATTGAGTGAGAAACATGCTATGCAGTTCATGGATTGACGAATTGAATTGGGGAAGGAGATTATACCTTCAAAAGAACAAATTGGCTTGAAACAAAAGATTGAAGCTTCTGGCTTCTCCCCCTCCCGAATCAATCCTAGTTTCTGTCAGAAGAGCTTCGGGTAAAAAAAATTCATCATTTTATGAGGAAGAACATGAAAGGAGCATGAGAGAGTGATTACCGTGATGAAATTAGGAATGGGTGAGGAAAAATGAAATTCCTTTCTACTGCTCCCTCCGCTGCTTTGTGATTAAAAAGTGAGAAGTGAGTGGCTGCGAATTTGTGTGAGGGAAAGAGATTAGGGTATGAGGATTTATATAGCCGTGTACTGAGAGCTAGTTTTGGTGATTGATTTCACCTTGATTGCGATCTAAAATTAGGAAAGATTTTTCTTGCAAGAATGGGTGAAGAGATGAATAAGTGCTGAGACGTGGGAGGGGAGAATTTTTTGGTATTTGATTGCTCAATTAATTTGGGATTAATAGATGCTTTGATTGATTTTAAAATTTGAAAAGATATTTCCTTGCAGTAAGGAGAATTCAGAGTGAAAGGGTGAGGAGAAGGGGTTCTGACGGCGGAAGGAAGAATTTAGAATCTTGGGCTCAAAAGGAATTGGGATTGGGCTGGGGATATTATTCGAATAAGTATTAGTTTGGGCTCAAGACCCTGTTAAAATTTTATTTAAATTGTGTAGCCCACAATTTATTCTTTATTAGATTGGACTTGTATCGATTATTTAATTCATCAGATGTGTTGGAATTTAGTCTAATAATTAATCCTCAAGGAAAGGATTTAATTAAAATCACATTGTGATTTTACCATCACCAAATTCGAGCTCGAAAAAAATCATCAATTATTCAAAAACAATCAAATTCAACCCACATCAATTATTCAAAACAACCACGTCACATATTCAACGAAATTGACTCGGTCAACCCACAATCATAACTCCGAACCAAAATTAGGTCACCAAAGGAATCACATAACAAATCCACTCGTCATTTAATTCACGACATTAAAAAGAAATAAATGCGATCGTTTTAGAGTTTGAAAATTAGGGTTCAAAAAGTGGAGCGTTACAATATTAGTATATCATACATAGTATAAATATAAGATTTTAATTTGTTGCATGGTATAGTGAATGAACCAAGAACTCTAATATTTTAAAGAAAGAGAAAACATTATATATTTTTCGAATGTTAAATATATGAATTAAGAACATGTGATTATTTTTTTAACCGAGGTTCAAGGTAATGTTCCAAAAATTAAGAATTAAAAAATCGAAGAGTAAAGAATGAAAATTTTAAAATCAAAGTTGTAAACCCAATTGGTATAAATATATCATACATCAAATTTTACTTTGTTGCATGGTATAGTGAATTGGAGCCAAGAACACTAATATATTTTTATCGTAATTCCTTTGTAACAAGTCTAAAATTATGAATTTATAGAAATTAAAATTTTATAAAGTAAAGAATTGAGCTAATAAGTCTTTCATGAATATTCAAAAATAGCATGCTTAAAACGAAATTAATCCACGTCAACAATTAATCCTAAACATGGATTATATGGTTAAGAAAATATACATTTTTGATTTTATAACGAATAAAAATTTTCTTGTGCTTCTCCATGTGAAGATTCTTTATACTCAATCATATATTCCCGAACTCAGAGTGTCTTCTTTTGAGTGGACAAAACTGATTACACATAAACGACTTGGTTTAGAGAAGAGACAAAAATCAAGATTGTGTTCATTGGGGAGGATTTCGAAAACCCCTTCTTGGGAAACTAGGGTTTTCAGATTCTCTCTATAGATGGCTATGCTAATGCTAATGCTATTGTGTCTCTTATCTAGTTCCCTTTTTATAAAGTTATTTTGTGATAGATTATCGCTAGACTGTTTGTCCACATCCAAATTGCTATTATTATCAAGAGTTGTACAATATATTTGAAATAAATCCTAATTGGTCGGGTTAGTGTATAATAAAACTTTTCTACGAACCTCTTGGAGAAAATTATCAGAAGACTCGTTTGAGGCACGATTCAGTCAATGTTAATTATAGCACCGCTAGAAAGTATACTGCCCAAGATATCAAGTAAACCGGGTTGCAAAAAACTCTAAACTATAGATAGGTCAATGTAGTCTACTATGCAAAAGACCTAAACTTGTTTGCCTAAACCACATAAATTCTTTTAAAACAAAACATAAATGAAATAACAAACACAACGTGACATAAACATTTCTTCTCATGCATAGAAAGAAATATTTACGAATATAAGCAGCTCGAAACACATGTTTTAAGGTATATATTAACATAGAGAACTCGAGTAATCTCATTTAAATTTGATCCCCACCCTTATCCATAGGGGTGTGATCGACAATTCCATCTCCTGTATGGAGATGGATATATCTCATTATTTTATGACATGGATATCTCATATGCATATCCAATACACATATAACAGTTTAATGTTATATATATGATTATCCTAATACACTTCCATTAAATAACTCAGCTCAATTTAATTAAAGTCTTAAAAGAATATTAATTACTGTTAGTATTGTGACTAATATTGATTTACCATCCAAACCGAGCTCCTTTTTAATAAGACATCTGAAATATTCTTTATATTATACCTGAATAAATTTCAACTAATTAGGTTTATGCATAATATAAATTTGGTGAGAACATCTCTTAGGGACAATATCAACTCCGGCAAAGTCGATACATATATTTATCAATTAACAATACTACCCCTCTCCTATGATAATCACCACTACCTAAATCAAAGTCAAAATAGCGTATAATCAATATTGTCAACTTACGAACTCAATGTTACTTTTAGAAATGAAGAAATGAATAATCACGTAATCGTTGTGAGTAAGCAAGAAGTACTTATATTAGTGTGATCCATTCATTGTTGTACTACACTATAGTGCCATCAGTCATCCATGATAGGACGTGACTTCGGATCAACCCCAATTCGTTCACGATAAATTATCCACGTCTATCTAGATATTGAATACCCTACTTTACAAGGTAATTAAGATCTTCAATAATTACGAGTCTATCAAACAGCCTATAATATAGAAAGACTATTTGTTGCATTCCATGAATTTAAATAACAAATGATGATAAAAACACAACCATGTGACAAATGATTTTCCTCTCTTAAATTGAAGGAGGAGTTTAGTATACAAGCACCTAAAAGTTTGATTCTATTAATGTATCGTAATCGATATACAAACTATTAATTGATAGTTAGTTAAACAAATATCACACTTTCATTTTTAGTTTGTTCCACATGAGATGTCATATTTGATTTCTTAGATTTTTTTTCTTCTGATACCAATATATAAAAATATATTCTCACCATTTAATACATAAAATAATATCTCCTAAAATCTCTGCCATCATCCAAATGTAAATCTGTTACGGGACTAAGTAGTAGTTATAAGTTTTATATCTCATATGACATGTGATAGATTCGTAAATAGAATTGAATTTTTTATATAATACATAAATTTGGTATAAGACACATTTTCCTAATTAATTAATTTAGCCAAAAAAACATATGGTTATGATTGTCATGAATTAGGCATTTATTGTTTTGTTGACTAACAAAATCAAAATCAAAATCAAAATCAAATAATTGTGATCAGTTATTAGCCAATTTATGGAATTGATAGAATTTGTTTTTGGTAATTACTTGGTCAAATAGAAATGTCCTATTTAAATAGTCAAGGTAAGTTTTCGATACATTAGGCCATCCACAACGCTGTTCCTATACCGTTCCTAAACCGTTCCTTAAACTACTATTTGAGGGCCCCACTGTACTATTTTACTCCATTCCTTAACTAAGGAACGGAACCTGCAACCCTCCGTCCTTAACCGTTCCTTAAATTACTATTTATTCAATTTCATTTTTTTTTATTTCCAACCCAATTCAATTTAAATAAACACACTTTAATAAAAAACAAACACACTTTATTAAAAAACACACAAACCCTGAGAAAGCCGCGAGCTGGGTGGTCGAGCGTAGGCATCCACATCGAAAGTGGGTGGTTGGTACCCACCCGGCGTCGCCGACCCCTGGGTGCCCGGCGTCGACGACCCGGAACCACCAAGTGTGTTGTACATGGTCTCCCAATCGCCGAATGCGTTGAGATCCCACCCACCGGAGCCGCCACCGCCGTAATTCCCGTCGCCGGACATTTTGTGAAGGAGATTGAAATAGAAAATTGGAGAGGAATTGATGTTGGTTTAGGAAGAGTAGATGTGTAGTTGTGTGTGAAATGTAATAAATTAGGTGTATTTATAGAATAATAAAATAAAAATAAAAATAAAAAAAATAAAAAAAGTTAAAAAAACGGTAATATGACCGTTAAAAAAAAAATTTTTTTTTAAAATATATTTTTTTAAAAAAAATTAATTATTGCGTCATCGCTGACGTGTCCCACTCGCGGGCCGGCGAGTGGGAAGCACGCACGAAGCGGGGAGCGCCACGTCGCCCCAGCGCGTGGCGGCACAAGCCGTGCCGCGTTCCGTGCCGTCGACACGCGGAACGGAATGGGAACGGAATGGGAGTGGAATGGTGCGCCGCAACGCGTTCCGCGGCGAAACCGTTCCGGCGGAACGGCACGCGGAACGCCGGCGGCACGCGTTGCGGGTGCCCTTATGTTCATGTTTAATTAGGTGATGTTTAAAAATCTTGCACTATTTATATTTAATTAAATATTCTTGAATATACGAATATAAATAATTTTGAATAGTAGTATTTTTAAAAAAGAAATTATCTCCTTGATCTTTATGTGGTTCTAAAATGTCATTTTGCCTCCAGATTCCCTAAATTCGAATCTTCCCATCCACACCGGAATAATCCACTACCTATTGCCCCACAGTAACTAAGTCAACTACAGCCCTTGACCAGCAACAACACACGTGATTCTTGAATCGAACGAACAAGATTATCTCACTTGCGCTACACCGGTAAACTGCGATACACACGATAGCTACCTGGAAATATATGTTTTAATAAAAAAGAAATCAATTTTCATTTCAATTTCGCTCTCCCTCCAGACTCTTCTCTCGTCGTTCTTCCCTCTCCAGAAAAAAATCAACGAGGATAAACTCAAAATTAGCCACTGTATGCGTCTCTAATCGAGATATTTTGTGCTGAATTTCCCCATCACTTGGTCGTTCTCGTGCTGCTGTTTTCGCTCCCTTTTGGAGGAAATGGAAATGATCGCTGTGGAGGAATCGAGTATTCTGATGGTTTGTTGTTATGCTATTGGAGGAGGAATGGTCGCCGGCAAACGAATAGCTAGACGGTTTGTTAAAACTTTTATAATACCTACGGTGCCTCGAAGTTGTAAATTCACGCCTTTCTAATCTCCAAGTTAGGGTTTCGTTATCTTTCTGTTTTTAGTGTGATTGGAGCTTAAGCTTGGATTATTGTCGAATAATCGTGGTGAATTTTGTTCTCCAACCGTGTTGCTTTTGAGATTTGGGGGAAAATAATTTCTGGATTTTGCAAGTTCTCTGTCTCAATTGAAGTAGCGGTTTGGAGAAGTTGTTTGAAATTCCTTCTGTTATTTGCAAGTTTCTATCTGGTATATGATGCTTCAATCTTGAATTTTCATTCTGGGCATAGTGTATGGTTGGAGTTTGAGTTGGGTGTTTTTCTGTGCATTGTGGTGACTGTTAGGATTTAGGTTTTCGCTGAATTAGCTTCAAGGTAGCATACTTTTCTAGACGATTTTTGATTGGGGGAGGATGGAGTTAGGTTTTCCTAAAACAAGCATTGCGAATTTGAAAGAGCAGTTGTTGAGGAAGACTCTTCGGAATGTTCGAGCACAGGGGCATCCATATGTTGAGCTTAGGGAAGAGGGGAAGAAGTTAATCTTTTTCTGTACTATGTGTCTTGCACCTTGCTATGGAGATTCAAGTTTGTTTGATCATCTGAAGGGCCATTTTCACACTGAAAGACTAGCCACTGCACAGGTTACGCTGCTCAAACCAAATCCATGGCCATTCAGTGATGGGGTGTTTTTCTTCCATGATGATATGGAGGAGAAAAGTAAAGTTTTACCTGCTGTGCAAAACAAATTGCTAGATACACACAACGGTGTTGCAGACAGCCTTGCAATTGTTAAATATAGTGGAAATGTTGGAGCAGTTGCTAGCACAGAGAGTTCACTGGAGAGTGAGGATAATGCCGATTGTAATGAAAATCGGCGGCTGCTAGTTATTCCAGGTGTTCTGCAAAAAGATGAGGTTTCTGATTTGGTAGTGAGGCATATTGGAGATGGAAAAATTGGTGCCAGGTTTAGTCAGACAGATGGGGTCTCTAGTGAAATTCGCAGAATATGGTGTGAATGGCTAGGGAATGCGGATTTCACCACTGAGGATGTTGATGGGACTCCTGAGCATGACTTTGCTATTGTTACCTTTTCTTATAACTATAACTTGGGACGAAAGGGGTTACTCGATTGTTTCAGATATTTGCTTCCATCCAGTCCTCATTCAGAAGCTGAGGATAGTGGCTCTTCCAAAGGCAAGAGGACGAAGTCATTTTCTGATTCTGAGGATATAACTGGGGCCTTAAGAAATCAAGATGACTCTTCTGGGGAAGAGTCTCATTCTTCAAATAGTTCAAAGTCAAAAGTGCTGTTCTCTGGAAATGATGATCAGGTGGTGCATTCTCGCATTATTTCGAGCAAGACTATCAGGAAACAATTAAGAAACCAACACCGTATCGCCTCTGAGAGGACATGTGATATATGCCAACAGAAGATGCTGCCGAACAAAGATGTTGCTGCCTTGTTAAATAGGAAGACTGGAAAGCTTGTATGCAGCAGTAGAAATCTTACTGGGGTTGGACATCATCTGAACTTCTCTTTTCCAATAATTAGCTTGCCGACATTACAGTGTCCTTTTCATTTTTCTAATATCTGACATTTCTCTAGTCTAATGTCTCCATTTTCTTACAGGCATTCCATCTATTTCACGTATCATGTCTCATTCACTGGATACTGCTCTTTGAGGCGGTTTTCCCTAAGCAGTCAGATGAGCCCAAAGTAAAACCGAGATCCAGGAAAAGGGCTAAAGGCAAGAATGGGCAGAAGCTTGGGATGCACAATAAGCGAATTTGCTCAACATTCTGCCCTGAATGCCAGGGCACTGGTATAATAATTGATGGGGATGACCTCGAGAAACCAACTGTCCCACTTTCTGAGGTTCTTTATTTTCTAGAACTTGGTTTTTGCATCTAGACTTTTATATTACTTAATTCGAATTATTTTCATTCTTTTTTGGCAAGATTCTTTTTCTCTTCTATTGCTAATTGTTTCTTAAGTTCTTTTGATTCTAGATATTCCATTATAAGATCAAACTGTGTGATGCTCGCAAAGCTTGGATAAAAAGTCCTGAAATACTGGATAACTGCTCATTGGGCTTTTACTTCCCTCAGCAGTCTGATGAAATATACGAGGTGAAGGTCTTGTGATATTACACTAAATGTCAATCCTAAGCCTACAAGATATGTTGGTTTTGGTTATTGCAATTTTATCTGTCCACAAAACATGGCATTGACGCTAACAAATATAATTTGATTCCCTATATGTCAGGAAATTGTAGCACCACTGAAATTGCTACACTTCTATCGAGCTGATGAATAGATAGATTTCACTGAGTGTCTTCATCTACTGGCAATAAAGGTTTGGTTTAGTTGGCAGTTTTTAGTTAAACAGCTTAGGCTCTTATGTACGTTGCATTTGCTTACATCTGTTCTTCACTTCTTTGTAAATGCATTGCAATCTTTTGGGAAGATTTAATATGAAGTTATTCCTAAGATCTCTGTTTAATTGTGTGATGTGGTAGGTTTATGCAGAATTCTATTTTTCTATCTATATTACCAAGGTTTTAACCAGTCACACTGAGTATATATAAATTGTATATTAATATATACTCCATTACTAAAAAAAACTTCTCATTCTTTGCTGGTTCCACGTATATTTTCCAATGTGTATGATGTTCTTTATTGTCTGCCTTGCCTTTTCTATTCTTGTTATCATTTCTTCTATACAAATCCCGTGTGCAATCCCTCCTTAGGACTTCTCCATAAAGTTGGCTCCCGCGCGCGATAGTAGAGCCGAAACAGAGGCAGCTCGTCCGAGCACGTGATCTTGATGCTATGCAATATGGTTCAATTAATCAATTTAAATTTGTAGCTATCTTGATTGTGTCTCTTGGTATATTGATGAGATTTCAAAATTTCTCTTCAAAGTATGTGTTGATGACATCACATGATTTCTTCTATTTTGCCATAATATTTTTAATCTGTCTTTGAAACTTAAATTCATTTTGCACTCTTGAATGTTTTTGGCTGTATTATGGGTTGGTTTTGATGCATTTAAATATATGAAAATAGTTATTGCTATTTTGTCTAAACGTTAATGCATGCACAACGACCCAATTGTCTTAACCAACCAACTAAATCTGCATAAAATTTAAACGTATTTTAAACTGCAATGCCAACCAATTGTTGAATCTGAGTTAAAAGTGTGTCTGAGTTGACATGGTATAGTAGTTAATTCCAATGCCAAAGGTCTCGGGTTCTTCTAGTATATCATTATTAAGAACGCATGTTTTTAGACAACAAAATTGATATATACTGAGAATAAAAATAAATGCCTTTCGAAATTAATAAACAAGGAAATCAGTTTCCAACCTAGTAAACTTGAACTAACATGTGTTAGAATATGGAGGAGAAGGTGTGACAGTGCTAATCTTCAACTTTCGTCTATCGTATCCTAAACGGATATCTCGTCTGTCCCCGCTGCATCCACGGTAATGTGAGGTTTCCATGTAATATATATAGAGGCAAACAATGGTATCAAATAAACATACAAAATCAATCAGATCTTTTACCTTCCTTCAACTAAAGAAATAGAAACATCATTTACAGAACCTTAATTGACCTCTTGGTAGAGGACTCCGTGGATTGAGAACTATGCACCCCACGAAACGCTGGCTGCTTTGGTCGAGGAAGCTCCACGATCTCACTGCTAAGCATCGCAACACTCTAGACATGTTGTTAGGCCTGTCTGCTGCAGTATCTTGCACACACAAGAGACTGACATTTGCGTATCGAACAATATCATCTTCCATTCCACTATCAAAGATGTCTGCATCCATCAAATTCATTTTCTTTCCTTCATTCCACAATTTCCATGCCTGTTTCATATCCACAACATAAGAAAAACTAAGTATGAAACAATATTATGAAATATCCTACATTTCTCAAAGAATATTATGTATAAATATACTACATTTCTCCATAACAAAGTAAGTAGCTTACATAAGCTGTAAGGGAGAGTTCTTGATTATTAAGAACTAGAGTTTTTCTTTCCACTCAATATCTCTAAGGCCCTACTTGGTATGGTGGAATGAAATTGGGGAATGGAATAGGGGAATAGAATGACATTCCTACCTCCATTCCATTCCTTTGCTTGGTAAATATTTTTCTTAGGAATCATCATTCCATTGGGAATGGCCGTTCCAATATTCCACATGGGAATAGCCATTCCATCCATTTAGAGTGATGGTGCAGCAGTGGACGAGGTGTTGTTGGAATGGTCGGAAGATGCGGGAGAGAACCCTAGCTGGGAACCATTGTCCGTGGGGCATAGTCGGTCCCTGAACTGCTCCTTGAGGACAAGGAGGCTTCTAAGGAGGGGGGAGTTGTTACGGCACATCCATCATCCAAGCCTGGGGAAGTAGTGAACGCACAGGAAGTGGAGGACGACTTCGACACTGTTGATCGTGCAAGTCAGCCGCTGGCGACTACGGCTGTCAGAGGGCACTCGCAATGTTAGACTCGATGTCCCGATCGTTATGGGGAGTACGCGCCCGCTAGGAGAGAGAGTGCAGTATTTGTTATTTCCTTTTTTGATATTTTATTTCCATATTTCTTTTGACAAACAATTATTAATTATGAAGATAGGCGTCGAGCATAAGATACGCTCCTTTCCGAGTTGTCTTAGTTGATTCTTTCCCGGATCATAGGTCAAATCAACCCTAGGATCCTTAGATATAAATACGTGTATATTTTATTTGCCTATTAAAAGAAAAAAATATCATTCACGCGAACAATGTATACCAGACATAGTCATCCTTTCCTCGAATAGAGACTATAAACATGTAAAAGAGGTCTCAAAAGTGAAAACTACCTTCCTCCTAATATAGAAATATTGACATCATTCACAGAACATTTACTTATACTCTTGCTAGAGGGCTCTGTCGATTGAGAGCTCTGCATCGCAAGAAACGCTGGTTGCTTCGGGTGAGGAAGCACTACGATCTCACAGCTAAGCATCGACAGCACTGTCAGCGTGTTAGGCCTATCTGCTGCTATTTCTTGAACACACAAAAGGCCTATGTTTGCATATCTCATCATGTCATCTTCAATTCCAGCATCATATATGGCAGGATCCACCAAATATACAATCTGTCCATCATTCCACAATTTCCATGCCTGTTTGATTCCACAAGATATATTTCAATTGGTATGACATAAAATCCAAATATGTTACATTGTCCAGAATAAAGCAACTTACATAAGCTGTAAGGAAGAGCTGTTGATCATAAAAACTGGAGTGTTTCTTCCCACTCACAATCTCTAATAATAGAACCCCAAAGCCATACACATCTGATTTTTCGGAGAATATTCCACGTAGTGCATATTCCGGGGGCATGTAGCCACTGCAACCATAAATCCATGATCAGAATTGCAATAAGAAACTTGTCTCTGAAAATATTTACTTGAGAAAGGAAATCAGCTCACAATGTCCCAACAACCCTTGTTGTAATGGCTTGATCATCTTTGTCACTGAAAATTCTTGCCATACCAAAGTCGGAAATTTTAGGGCTCAATGCCTCGTCCAATTAAGAGTCTTATGCTTATGTGAACCTGAAATAGCTTATGGTTATATACCATCACAAAAGTTTAACCACCACATAGCACAACTACGACAATTATATAAATCACGAGCATAGTTGCAATATTAAAATTTTCTTAGCAACGTAGGCATACCAAACAGATAGGTATCCAAGCTTCCATTAGGCATATATTCATAAACAAGCAATTTTTCTTCAGACTCGACACAGCAACCGAGAAGTCTAACAAGATTCCGATGCTAAAGCCTTGAAATCACCTGAACCTCATTCATGAACTCCTCGACACCTTGGTTAGAGGATCTTGCAAGCCTTTTCACAGCAATTTCTACTCCATTTGGCAATTTCCCCTGAAAATAAAGGAGCTCAAACCACAGCACATCACTCTCTACAAACTAAGTACAATAAATGTCGGGAGAAGATGAAATACTTTGTAGACTAGACCAAAGCCACCTCGTCCAAGCTTATTCGCAGGGTTAAAATTTTCTGTTGCATTTGAGAGTATCATAAATCCAAATGTAGGTAACTCCTCAAGTATAACACCATGCTCATCATGTTTGAGTGTGCTTTCTACAGAATATCCTGCATCATTTCGAATTGAGTGTGTGTCGTGTGTAAGATAGAGATTTGTTAAAGAGGACGTAATGTAAAACACGTGTCCACTGAGCATCGGGTTGAATGAACATATTACCTCTGTAACACAAATATTTCAACAAAAAGTATACACATATGGCAACAAGTATAAACCCCAAAACCACTGCTGTCACAATAATTGCTTTGCGGTATTGCTTCTTTTCTGCTGAGAATCACAGGAGACAAATGTATTAACTTATTAAACAATCAAATCATTAAATAGTCAATCACGTCCATGTAAAAAAACAATGAGATGAATTACCTATTTCTGAATGTGTCAACCGAATGTGCAAGTCATCACCACCATAAGTATACTTCTGAGTCCATTGCAGACATCCGATTCCAGGAGGATATGCATAAGCTATACATGAACAATTAATCAAGCACGCATCCCTGCATTCTTCTTCTAATAAACTAGAGAATATAAAATGATCCACAACTTCAATCCCTCCACCTTTTGAAACTCATCTTGTTTACCAACAAAATTATTCTGTTCACATTGGAGTCGAGTTTTCCTCGAGCATCCACTTGTCCAGTTTCCTGCATCCCACTCATCTTTGCTTCTGGGCTCAAAGCCCCGAAGACAGGAACATATTGGCCTGTCTTGAGCATCACAGCTTCCGAAAGGTCCACACTTACCATACATATCACACTCGTTACTTGTTGATGACCATGTTACGTCCCATCGTTTCTTCTCATCAGACCACACCATCTGCTCTACACTCCCTGAAGAGTTCAATAAAACGTATAGCAAAACAGATGAATTTGAAAGTATTAGTGTTTGATACAGAGTTCCAGGAGAATCACTGACAAAACATATCACACTCAATTTGAATCTATTTCCATTGGAAACCAAAGCTTCAGTTTCCCTGAGAGATTCATTAGCTCTTATGGTGTCAATGGCTGCAGAAACTATAAGGAAAAAAGACAATATGAGCACAAGGAGTTGAAGAACATAATATGACAAGTTTTTGTGGTGGCTGAACCTCATGAATTAAGTTTTTTTGTTCTTTGCTAAGAAAATTATGAGGTACATTTCTTTGATGTATATATGTGTTTTTAGTCAACCACATACAATTCAAGGAAGGTCTTTTGTTGAAATGCCAATATATATAATAGAGATGTCTGAATGTATATATTATATGTTACAGGAAATTGCCAAGACATTGAACATGCTAACAGCATAACAGTGACATGCATCTGGTGAGGTGAAAAAACTCAATTCGTATCTATGTCTATTAGAGAATCCCTCTTTAGCCCTTATGGTGTCCATGGATGCAGAAAATATAGAACAACAAGATATTTCGAGATTCTAATTCCCATGTTAGCGCTGTAGGGTGGTAGTTTAGATTGGCATGACATATGATTGAACATTTGAAGGATGATGAGATCGAACGAATAAGATTATTCAATCCATCAAAGTATGACTTTACATTCTAAATTCTCTTGCAGCAGGCATTGTACAACATTGTTCGGGCGTACCATCACGTTGCCCTTGTTTCTTTGGCTGCTCAATACTACGAGAAGGCACTGGCCACCCGTGAAAAGGATTATCCCATTCCAACGCTCCCTCCCATATGAAAATCAAAATGCCAGGCTATTGTGATCTTCGTCGCGAAGCAGCTTACAATCTTCACCTGATATATAAGTAAAGTGGGGCATTTGATCTTGCTAGACAGGTCTTGAAAGATCATCTTGTGTTATGATATATTCATACAGCATGTATAGTTTAATTTTGTATAGCTTTTCTGCGCTGAAACTAGGATATTACAAAGCAAGCTATGCGCTTGTTTTGTAGAGTAAGTTAAGATAGGCTTTTAGATTAGGATTCAGATACAAATGCGGATAAGAATTTAGTGTTAATGTTTGGTAGTTTTGATAAACTAGATTAATTCATAGAAGACTATACGCCAAAATTAGTCCTGAACATATGCTCATTTTACGATTTTAGTCATAAGCATTATCTTTTGAATTTTTGTATCCCAAACATTTTAACTCGATCACAATTGATCCAAAATAAACTTTTTTTGTCAAATTTTAACTGTCAACGTTTTTAATCCCGATTTTGACCAAATTAAGCTGTTAAATATGATTACTAACTCCTTGATTAAGCTGTTCCGCCAGACTTTGGGGGATTTTCCCGGTCAGATTGTTCTCCGACGCGTCGAAACGCAGCAACGAAGTGAGACCGGAGAACGCATCCGGAATTTCGTGGGAGAGATGATTATGATACAACTCGATCTGTTCGGCATTTCTCATTCCGCCGATGCTCTTCGGAATTTCTCCTACCAAATTGTTCTGCGAAACGTCGAAGATTTTCACAGAACTAAGAATTCCGATGGACTCAGGAATCTGACCTTCGAGATTCGCCATTGGTGCTATCAGGATCTCGAGCTTCGCCAGGCGTCCGATGTTTCCCGGCAGAGGACTCGGCCGAAACTGATTTACCGCAGTTAACTCAGACAGAAACTCGGGTACCGACTCGTTGAGTAGATTTAAACCAAGTGAGAGAAATCCGAGCCTTCTCAAGTTGACAAAATTCGCCGAAATTTCACCGGAGAAGTTGTTGATTGAAAATCCAACACCGTCAGATTGAGAAACTCCACCGGGAAACCAGGCAGGTCACCGACAAAGTAATTGGAAGAGAGATTGAGAGAGGAAAGATGCGAGCACAGAGCAATCGAATCGGAACTAATATTCCCACCGAAGCTGTTATCAGAGAGGTCGAGACTCCGAAGCGTAGAAATCCGGCAAAAATCCGCCGGAAAATCCCCAACTATGCCGAGGCTGCGGAGGTTCAAGGCAACGACGGCGCCGCCGCTGCAAGAAATACCGGTCAAATTGCATGGTGCGTTGGGAGAGGTTTGGAGCCAGTCGTGGAGCGATCCGAGCGGGTCTTGGAGTTGTTGATTCTCCTTGAGTCGGAGCAAAATTGCAGCGTCTCCCAAAGTCTGGCGGAACAACTTAATCAGGAGATAGTCATATTTAGCGGCTTAATTTGACCAAAATCGGGATTAAAAACGTTGACCGATAAAATTTGACAGAAAAGTTAATTTTGGACAGATTATGATCCAGTCGAAATGTTTGAGATGCAAAAATTCAAAAGATAATGTCTAGGACCAAAATCGTAAAATTGACATATGTTCAGGACCAGTTTTGGATATAGCACTTTTCTCATTCTTTCTTACTTCACCAATTGCGCACTAAAACTCGTGTGTTTCTCAAATGACTTATTTATATGGGACTAAGGGAGTATATATAAATAATTGAATTTATTTAAAATACCGATCTTAAATAATTTTTATATACTAAAATATATTATAAATTAATACTAATAATTTATTTTCTTAAAAAAATGAAATTACTTTAGAAATGTATACTACTCCCTTCATCTCCAAATTTTGTCACAGTTTAACCGGGCACAAGTTTTAAGAAATACAATGAAAAGTGAGTTGAAAAAGTTGGTAGGATGTAGGTCCTACTTCTAAAGTATTAGTTTTATAATAAAATGTGAGTGAAAATAAGTTAGTGGAATGTGGAGTCCACTACTAAAAGTAGTAAAAAGTGAAATGTGACAAATTTTGTAGGACGGATGAAAATGGAAAAATGAACAAAATTTCATGGACGGATGGAGTATTATTATACAATGTTTAATAGATTAGAAATCTAAATTAGACATAGTTAATATATAAAAGCATAAACTTACATTCTTTAATTAAAAATAATTTTAAATACGGTATAAAATTCTATCATTCAATGCCCTAATTATAGAAATATAAAATTAATATATATAAATATGGGTGCGAGCAATTGCTAACTTTCTTAAGTTGCTAACTTGCTAACTCATCAACGCAGTGTATTGAAAATGTCAACACGATTATATTAAAATGTCAACACATAATTTTGTTGAACTTCAATATACTTTGTTGATATTATGTGTTGGCATTTTAATGTCATCGTGCTGACATTTTTAATACACTGCATTGATGAGTTAGCAGAGTTAGCAACTTAAATAGTTAGCAATATAACGCACTCCTAAACAGGTCTCACATTTCACTATCTTTTCAACCTACTTTAGTTAGGAGTCCGTCATTAGGAGTCTCAATTTACCATTTTAGTTCGTCCGGCATACAAGTCTCGGTTCACTTATACTATAAATGATAGGTGATTTATTTTACTCACATTTTATTATAAACTAATATATATAAATAGACCTCACATTTCACTATCTTTTCAACCCACTTTTCTTATACTCCCTCCGACCCAAGGTAGTAGGGGCATTTCTTTTAGACACGGGATTTAAGAAATTGATTATTAAAGGTTAAACCGGAGAGAGGAAAGTAAGAGAGAGAATAAAGTAAGAGAGAAGAAGAGAGAGTAAAGTAAGGGATGAAATAAAATTTTCACCAAAAAAGGAAATGACCCAACTACTTGAGACAAACAAAAAATGAATACGACACAACTATCTTGGGACGGAGGGAGTATTTCTTAAAGTCCGCATCGAACTTAAATGGGACTCTAATGTTACTATTCCTGCAAAAGGTTGAAACCCCAACCCCAAGGGCCTCCCACATCCCACCCGATAGTATTGTAAAGGGTGTTTAATTAGGGTACATAGAGGCACTCTAAGGGGAAAATCGTAATCCACTGTCCTGCCAAAAGTCCACCTCCCAAGACTTCATACTTGTGCCTGAGAGGTGTTGCAACTATACGAGCAGTAGTTGGAATAAATCCTTAGTAAGGATAGTAGTAATATTTAAAAGATGGAAGGGGGGATAAAGACTTGTTGATGTACTTACAAACTATAAACTGAGGGTGTAATTAATTGTTCACTCATATTTTAATTGCTAACTACAACTAATTTAAAATTAAAAGATATGTAGAGATCTTGTGATCTATAAATTGCCATATAAATTGTCATGTGTAATTTTATTTTTTTATTATTTAAATTCAAAAAGATAAGAAAATTACTCCCTCCGTCCCAAGGAAGATGACTCATTCCTTGGGCGACACAGAGTTTTATGCAGTTTTATTTTGTATGTTAGGTGGAGAGAGTAAAGTAGGAGAAAAAGAATAAAGTAGAGATAAAGATGTTTCCATTTATAGTAATGAGTCATCTTGAACGGAAAAAACCAAAAAGGAAAGTGAGTCATCTTTAGTGGACGGCGAGAGTACTAAAATTAGGATTTTAGATCAAAATGTCAATATAGTGTATTAAACATATCGATATGATTCATTGAATATGTCAACACAATTTTGCATTGACATTGTATATGTATTATAATGACATATTTTGATAGCTATGTTGACATTAAACTGCTTTGTGAAAAATACGAAAATTCAAGATTTTTTTTTCAAATTTTGACATTGAAACTTATGCAAGTGAGATCTCGTTAGAATCCATATAAAATTATTTTTAGATTAATATATGCTATGTAAAAAAATAATTTAAATTGAGATAATTATAATCGTTTAAAGTTTTGAGATATTTTTTAAAAATTAGTTATAATAACTTTTTTAATTGTAATATCCCATTAATTGAAATTTTTTTACACTGTATTAATACCCGTGATTGAATGATCTTGTGCCTTAATTTAATGATTCAATTTATATCATTTAGAGAATTCGCAATGGCAGACTTCGACGCGGAATTCCCACGGACGTGACGGAATTCAGTGGCGGACGTCCGCCATTAGGCCACATGCGCGCGGATACGGAATTCGGAAGAGGACGTCGCAGGTCTGCGGCCTTCCGCGGAATTCCGTCCTGACGTCCGCCATTGTGTGGACTGTCACAGAATTCCGCACAGAATTCCGGCCTTTGCATTAATTTTTTTTATTTTCTATAAATACACCCCGTTGAACTTCATTTCATTCGCACAACTTGTTTTAACGAGTATCTCTCTCTAAATACCTTTCTTTCGAATCATCAATGGAGCACCACGATAGCGATTCTTCTCCCGCCTCGAGCGATTCACCAGGGCCGCATTTTCCCATCGGCAGGAGTACGCAATTTTCCCAATCGATGTCCCAAATTCCGGGGATGCTGCCCCAATCTCAAATGCCATCGGGCATGATGTCAGGGGTACTACAACATGTACCCATAATGGTATGGGATGATGCCCCAGATGCCGGGGATGATGATGCCCGGGATGATGCATGGATCGTCTGGCGCTTCGGGGGGAGTAGGCCGCCGGTCCCCCAATCGCCGGTGGACAACGTCTATCGGCCCTTTATGGACTTACTGTCGACGGACAACCCGGTGAGTCCTTGAAAGGACCTAGGTGCGTAGGTGTCGTTCAAGCAAGGATATATCCTACTGATCAGGATAGAGATCCTAACTAACCTAGACCTTGGTTTCAAAGATTCCTCAACCCACTTCTACTGATCAGTATAGTGGTGGTAAGGGTCGAATCCCACAGAGATGGTGCGTTCTTAAACTACCGCGGTGACAATTGGAAGATTTGGTTAGCTACCACGCTTGGGTTGAGTTTCTACCTAGGCTGGAACTTAAAGGAGGTGTTCTACTGGTCAGACGGTAAGGAAAACATTTGGAATGTAACTGTGTACGTGGAATGGGGAGACAATTTTGTAACAGAAAATATTTGGAAGGTACGAGTTTCTATTTTGGGCTAAACAGAATATTCAGAGTGTAGTGGAAGTTTGATGACTAGGCTGACAGGGCTTAACTAAAAGTGAAGGACAAAAGCAAAAGCATCTCGAAAAGTAAGTGGTCCCCTCCAATTGAAATAGACATCATCTTCTTCAACAAACACTTCCAAAATTCAGATAACAATTCCAGATTCAACACGGAAAACTCAGATTAACAACTCACAAACACAGATCCAAAACTAAGAAATCAAACCTGAAATCAAACACTGAAACTGGACTTCTGCATACTGGTCAACATGAAAGAACGATTCAGAAATTTAAACTAAGCTTTGCATGCAACGATCTACTTTCCGATCAAACAGTACTTGTTTATCTATCCTAAAGAAATTTGTTACGTAAACGGAATTGAGAGATTCAACACTTTAAACACCGAGAAACTTTAGATCTAAGCTAACTAGGCAAGGGAATTAAGAAACACCACAATAAACGAAACGGAAATCAACTTCATAGCATAAACACGTTCGGATCTTCAACAAAGTACTTCAAAAGCAGAAAATATCCAAAGGCAAACAAGATCCAACGTAAGGAAAGCGAGAAATTTAAAACTACGAAAGCAATGTAAAAGTGTTTTGCCACTCCGGGCGATGAGACTCTAAACTACGATCTTGCTGGCTGGAATGGACGATGACTGGAATTCTGGGAACATCTGAACGTCAAGTGATCATGGCTACGGCGAGGCAAGAAGTGGGACACGGCTGAAAGACTGAAACTACCGAGAAAACTTTCTACCTAAAGATGGTGGTGAATGAGTGAAATTGTCTATGTGTCCATGTCTCTCTCCAATATGGCTTCCTTTTATAGGGAGGCTACCCTTGATTTTAGGGTAAATCCTCATTGCAAATTTGACTTCTTTGCCCTTAATTGTGGGTAATCCGTCCCAGCTATCCGTCTTCTCCATCTCAAGCCGTTTTAGCACGAATACTGATCAGTATGAGATCATGCTGGCGCCTCCTTCACCTGAACATTCCGAAACTTCCCTACTGGCTAGAATGCTTAACCTGCACACTTTAAACAACTGTTTTGCAAATATAATCAATTAAGCACATCATACTGACCCGTAACCAAGGCCTAGAATACGACTTATCAAACTGCTCACACTTACCACAGGCTTGTCCTCAAGCGTGAAGAACAAACAAAGAAAAGAATAAGTCGAATTCTAGCCTGGTTACTCCCCTGACCGACTCTACCTAACTTAGACTCTAAACTATGACGCAAAGAAAAACACATACAAACACAGAGAAACATAAACACATAAAAGACTGAAAACACATAGATCGGGCTATATTTTCAACCATCCATCCCCTCTGGATCAGGTGCAATCCGGCCTTAGACAGCCTTGAACTTCTGCCACCCCCCTTTCCTCTTCCAGTCAGTATATCTGTTTGTCAAGATCGCCCACACTCTCGGCCCAACACTAGGTTCGCTCAGTCGCTCATACCTCACCAGGAATGTTAGGACTGCATTCTCTCATTATGCTCACCACAATTGCTTCGGACTTAGATTCCACGAGCGGCTACTGAAGGACTTATAGGCTTGTAACGGGGTTGTTGGCTTGTAATGTTTTCGGTGGATGTTCCTAAGGCTCTAAGGTTCAAAATTTCTATTTTTATTTATGCGGGGGGGGGGGGGGGGGGGGACTGTGTATATTAGGCTTCTGATCAGTTGCTCTCTTTAGTTGGCGCTTCTGGCTTTGGTCTCCACTGGTCAGTAGCATCTTGTGGCTTCGCCACCCTTATTCCTTCATTCATCTCTTTTTTGTGGTCAAATCTTTCTGACCATTTTCTTCATTTTCTCGGTTCCCTCTTTTTTTTTTTTTTCCGTTCCTTCGTGGCTTCGCCACCCTTATTCCTTCTTCTCTTTTTTGGACTGGGAATGACTCCCTGGTCGATTTTCTTCTAACTTTTTCGCCCAGCTGGTTTCTGCTTTTCCGCACTTCTTCCTGGCCAGTAAGCTCCATTTGTTTCATGCCTTACACAGTCCCAGTCGGCTGGGGTGTTTATCTGGGTATATAAAAGGTTAAGAAGAAAGGGTTCTAAAGGCGGTTTTTTTTTTTTTTTTTAAAACGGGGGGGGGGGGGGGTTCCTACTGCCTTCAGTATTTGATACCCGTGATCACTTCACCCTAGGCGAATTGTGGCAGCCTCTCTTTTCTTTCCAATATATGTGGAAAGTGGTTCCACTTTAAGGCTTATAACTCACATTTTTAGAGGGCTTTCGTGTTTGGCTCTAAGTATGGGCTTTTCTCTCATACTCACCTCATCTATCCTGACTAGGAGGTACTAACGGGGATGGTTTAGGTTTTCCAGCATGTCCTATCTCCCTCAATTCCCCTCACCTTCAGCTCAAGACGGTTGAGTTTTAAGCCCAATCACACACAACATAAAACTAGACCTAACAAAACAAAACAAAAGCACAAACACAAAGACTACACATATATACATACATCCTACTGGCCATTGCGTCCCCCCTCTCACTTCACAAGTGTCTGCCCTCAGATAAGGCTGTGAAGTGGAAAAGGTAATGGCCAGTACGATGGCACACAGACAACAAACAGCAAAACTAAAACAAAAACTTCTCACACTTAGACTATGGAATAGGCTAAGTGAGAGAGGTTTTATCACCTATACAGAGATCAACAAAACATAACCACAAACACATATATACAAACTCCTCACACTTAGACCATGCAATGGGCTAAGTGTGAGCTAACATGCATGCGACATAGAAAACAAAACAAACAAAACAAAGAAAACATGCTCCAAAGAAACAAACCCTTAACTTCTCACACTTAGACTATGGAATAGGCTAAGTGTTATGAAGTGGGGTTTGCGCGCAAACACAAATTATACTACTTAAACAAAAACCAACTCATAACAACAATACGAAAAGTTAAAAGAAAAACTGAAACTTAAAAAGAAAAACTAACTTGGTCAGTAGGGGGGGTCTATCGGAGTCTCATGCTCCTTCGTGGGGCAGGTGGTGCAGGTCGTTCTATCGGTTGGTCCTCCGGTTGGTCTGTCTCCATTCCAGCTTGGTTCTCATCATCCTTTGCCGGCTCCTCGGCAGTTGCCGGCACCTCGGCTTTCTCTTCCTCTTGCTCCTTCACTACGGTCTCTGGGACTTGTGGTTCAACATCCTGGCCAGCATGGCCGCTTGGTCCGGTATCCTGGGCTACACTGCCCCTTACTCTCATAGCTTCAGCCGCCCTCTGGTGGCTCACCTCCTCTAGGATATTGTCGATCATGGACAACATCCTATTCATCTCCGTCTGTATCTTGTGGTTCTCCTCTCCTAAATTAGTCACGATCACTTCCATAGACGCTTGCCTCTGGGTCAGTATCCTCTGCTCCGCAGATTCCTTCAACACCCGTTACACTACTGATGCCAATCGGATCATTTCTGCCCTCATCTGTCTGTTCTCCTCCGCCAATTCAGTAACCGTCCTTTCCAATAACGCGACTCTTCCTCCTGCCGTGGCTTCCTCACCCATTGCATAAAATTGCGGTCGTCCCACCCTCATGTAGACCGCATTTGTCCTAACGAAGTAAGGTATGTCGAATAATCCCGGTGGCCGCACCATGGGCAGCGGAGACAAGTCTTCAGCCTCAGTGATAATGAGGTTGTTGCTTACGAAAGCTCCCAAAATGTGGCAAAGAGTGAGGTTTCTGGCAGGGTGCGTAGCGATCAAGTGGCACTGATATGCCGTCCAAAATCCAAGATGCAGCTTGCGTCCCTGTCTTGCGCACCAAAGGAGATACACCTCCGTCATTGAAGTGCGGACGGCTGAGTTAGATTGGCCCAGCAGGTTGGCATCAAGGTGGAGCTGTATTAGTCGCAGAACTGGATCATTGAAATGGATGGAACGGGAAACAGTGGACGCGAATTCTCCAGCGCCGGGGTGAGTAAGTTCAGCCCAGGCCTCCTGTTGATCAAAATCCACGTGCCTACGAGGGATACCCCTCTCCCTGTCTCTCCACTCAGAACTGATCGCTTCTTCCAATGTACACATGCCCATCCGACATGTCCACTCTATCAAGTTCATACTAAACTCTGCCGCAAACAATCTAAAACTAATGGACACTTCATCCAGGTCCGTTGTCACCTTAAACCGAAAGGTAGTGAAGAACTCCTTCGTTAATCTCACACTGATACGTGGATCCCCATTTTGCAGTAGCCACTCAAAACCCAAAGCATTTATATAAGCAAGGAATTGGTCACGAACACCTAGTTCATCCAGAGAAGGGTAGTGTATTACCTTGCCGCACTTAATTTCCTTGCTGCCATCGTCCAGACTCTCGAAGGTATCCTTCAGTTTCTGCTTCTCGAAGAGTTTCATCTCCTCGGCGATCTCATTTGTGAAATCCATGGTCCATCTTCTATATCGGAGCCTCTCCACTGGTGGGTGGACAAGCTCTCGGTGATCACCTGGGAGCGACTGTTCCCCATATTCCTCCTCTTCCACGGACTCATCACTATCCGATGCAGACTCCTCACTAATCTCATACTCACTATCACTCTGCTCTTGCCGGCTCGATGGGATCCTCTGAGAAGCTTCGGTAATCACAATTCCTGTGTTTGCTGCCCTGGACCTCTTTGTTACTGCTTTCTTCTGGATTGGAGCCTTCCCTTTCCTCTTTCTGGCTCGCTGATATTGTGCTTCTTCCTCCTGAGCAGTAGGCTGTGCAGGTTCACCCCCTGCCTTCGTTGGAGTGGCTTGTTCTTCCTCGCTCTCGATCTCTACTGGGTTCTCAGCCGTGCTTGTCTTGGCCTTGCTGGCTGCTCTTTTGCCCAGGCATCGCTGAGATACCCGCATCTTCAGAACCAATTGCCGCTTCACTGGGTGGGGTTTTAAGACGGGAGGCGCCATAGCTTCCGGTACTTGAGTGTCTACGGTTGGTCTCTCCTCATCTACTTGCATTCGATCATCCCCTGCTTCCACTTGGGTATTAACTGGCTCTGGCCCTTTCTCTTCACTCTGTTCTTCCCTCTCCTCTTCCCCTACTGACTGGGATGCCTTATCCTTCGGTATGGGTTCTGTAAAAGCTTGTTCATCCTCTCCTACTGCCCTCGATGCGAGGTCTAGACCCTCAGCCATTAGAGCAGTATCTTCCCTGCGATTCACCTCTTCCACTATTGATTCAAACTCCGTTTCCGTCATGAGGCCGCGCTTTTGGGCCGACTTATTCAGGTCGATCTCCTCCCTAATTACTTCTTGGCGAACCGCTTCCACTTCTGGCGTCTCCTCAATTCCTTCTCCCCCTTCCTGGTCTTGTTGCTCCCTTCTCAGCCTTTCCGCTCTTTCTTCTTCATCAGAGGCATAATAAGCCGCAATGGCCTCGAAATCCTCAAGTTCGGCTTCCTGGGTCGTCGGAAAAATTCCTTCCGTCTCTGTCATTTCGGCTTCAGTTGGGGGGTTGCTTTCTTGGGGAATCATCGACGGAATCGGCAATGTAGATGAAATAGGGGTCAAGGGTTGCGTAGTGGTTACTGGCATGGTTGCCGCATGAGTTGCTCCGGCTCCGCTCCCTTGCCCTCTACCTTGGTTAAAATACTCTAACTCCGCTGCCCAATTCCTATTCGGATCCTGCAATCGGAGAAACTCCGCCATTGCATCCAGAGAGACCATCGGCGGGGCTTGTTGTGTTGGCGCGGGACGTTGTGGGTTTAGTGGTGGTGGTATTTCAAGGTTTCCTTCCTCACTGGCTTTCTTTGAGGCCGGTTTGATTTTGGTAGCAAATGCTATCTTCCCCATGGCTGAAAATTAGGGCTTGTAAAGAGTGGAATTTGGTCTTGATATCTGGGAGAAAATGGAAGAAAATGAGGGTTTGTGATTTACGCTTTCTTGAGAGAGTATGGGATAATATCTCTTGAAAAAGGGAATTTGAAAATGAGGGTTTGTGAGGGATAAAGTTTGGGACGGTCGTTTAATTTAGGCGAGAGATAGCAGTTGCAGGTGGTTACAACCGGCTATAGGGAGTTGCCGGTCGCGACGCTTGGACGGAAGGCGGTTAGGAATGCTGGCCCCTGATTGGCTATCGCGTCTACTCTCTCTGCTCCACGCCACTCCAGCCGCTGCCACCCTGCAAAAGCTGCATAAGTCTTAATTCAAATTTCGTCATTTCTCGAAACCTACCATTACTTGCCTAATAAGGGAAATAATTCAAATGGGCTCTTAAATTAGAATTGAAATAGCACCAAATAGGTAGTCTCTTGGTCAATGTGTACTCCAAATTAAATTTAAGGCCCGAAAATATTTTTGGATTTTCTTAGAAATTATCTGACATGCAAAGACTAATTACGTATTTACAATATTTACACCTTTCTTGGGTAATTTGGAATCCTACTTGGCCAGTATACGCAGAAAATTATCAAAATGGAACTAGCCATGTGGAATTCCAAATTCCTATCTTACTGATCAGTATGAAACCGATGTAAGTGTTTGCAGTGGAATTTCATCCACTACACCCACTTCGCTATTCTCCCTGAATATTTTCAACCTATGTCCATTTACTATGAAAGGTTCCGAGTTAGGAAAACTCCCTGAGTGCAGTTATGATGTAAGGTCCTGTCCATTTGGACTTGAGTTTCCCTGGCATAAGCTTCAATCTTGACTGGAAGAGTAGTACTTTCTGGCCAACGTGGAGCTCCTTAGTTCTCAGATTTCGATCATACCACAGTTTGGTTCGCTCCTTGTACCACATGGCTGAGTCGAATGACTCCAATCTAAGTTCCTCAAGCTCCTGCAGCTGCAGCTTCCTTTCCTCTTCGCAGGCTGTAGCATCCATATTCACTTTCTGTACTGCCCAGTATGCTCGATGCTCGATCCCAACCGGAAATGGCACATCTTCCCACAAACGATCCGGTAAGGGGACATGCCTATGGGGGTTTTGTAGGCTGTTCGATACGCCCAGAGAGCATCCTCTAACCTCACACTCCAGTCTTTCCTCGAAGTGTTCACAGTCTTCTCAAAAATCTTCTTTATCTCACGGTTAGAGATCTCCGCTTGACCATTGGCTTGCGGATGGTACGGGCTGGAAAGTCTATGGTGCACACCGTATTTCTTCATTAAGGCTTCAATTGTGCGATTACAGAAGTGTGTACCTTGATCTGATATGATCGCCCTTGGAACTCCAAACCGGCTGAAAATATGACTCTTTAAGAACTTGGCCACCTCCTTTGCTTCACACGTACTTGTGGCCTTGGCTTCTACCCATTTGGAGACGTAATCTACCGCGACTAGGATATACAGATTGCCATAGGACGAAGGAAAAGGCCCCATAAAATCCATTCCCCATATGTCGAATAGCTCGCAAACTATTATGGGTACCTGCGGCATTTCGTCCCGGGCAGATATTCCACCAGTCAGTTGGCAACGCTCGCAACTTCTGCAGAACTCGTACGCATCTTTGTTGAGTGTTGGCCAATAAAAGCCGCTATCCATAATCTTCCTTGCTGTCTTCTTGGATCCGAAATGTCCTCCGCATGCTAACGAATGGCAGTGGGTTAGAACATCCCGCTGCTCCCAGTCAGGAATGCACCTTCTTATCACTTGATCGGATCCTACCCTCCATAGGTAGGGGTCGTCCCAAAAGTAGTATTTTGCTTCACTCTTGATCTTCATTCTTTGTGCCTTGGTAACACTTGGTGCTTCTGGAAGTTCTCCAGTTACTAGGTAGTTGGCCAGGTCCGCATACCATGGCTCCTGCCCTACCTTCTCCTTTCCTTTTGCTGTATCATTCTGACCAGTAAGTTTGTACACTTCTTCCCAATCAATTTTCCTGGGCGCAAAAATCACCTCACATAAATGTTCCTCTGGAAACTTATCATGCACTTCGTCACTGTTTCCATCTTGCATTATTCTGCTCAAATGGTCTGCCACCTTGTTCTCGACTCCTCTCTTATCTTCCACCTCCCAATCAAATTCTTGTAACAAGAGTACCCATCGGATCAAGCGTGGTTTGGATTCCTTCTTGGCAATCAGATACTTAATGGCTGCATGGTCAGTATATACTATGACCTTGGATCCCAACAAATATGGCCGGAACTTCTCGAAAGAATACACCACTGCCAGCATCTCCTTTTCAGTGGTATCGTAATTCCGCTGGGCTTGATTCAAAGTCTTGGACGCATAAAAAATTACGTACCTCTTCCCATCGATCTTCTGACCCAGCACGGCCCCTACCGCAAAGTCGCTGGCGTCGCACATTACTTCGAAAGGATGGTCCCAGTCAGGAGCCCGTATGATAGGTGCGGATATCAGCTTTTCCTTGAAAAGATTGAAAGCAGCCTTGCATTGCTCATCAAAAACGAACTCCACGTCATTTTGAAGTAGCCTGGTAAGGGGTTGGGCGATTTTGGAGAAATCCTTAATAAATCGTCGATAAAATCCGGCATGCCCCAGAAAACCCCTAATCCCCTTCCGATCAGTAGGGAACGGTAATTTAGATATAACGTCCACCTTTGCTCGATCCACCTGGATTCCCCTTTCCGAGACCACGTGTCCCAGAACAATCCCTTCGGTGACCATAAAATGGCACTTCTCAAAGTTCAAAACCAAACTCTTCGCTTGACATCTCTCAAGAACTATATCCAAATGATGAAGGCAAGAATCGAACGAGTCTCCGTAGACCGTAAAGTCATCCATGAATATCTCTATGCAATCCTCAATCAAATCAGAAAATATGCTCATCATGCAACGTTGAAACGTACCTGGAGCATTGCATAGGCCGAAAGGCATGCGCCGGTATGCATAAGTTCCGAATGGGCAAGTGAAGGTGGTCTTATCCTGGTCTTCAGGATCCACGTAGATTTGGAAATATCCGCTGTACCCATCCAAGAAGCAAAAGTACTTCTTCCCAGCGAGTCGCTCCAACATCTGGTCGATAAAAGGCAGAGGGAAGTGATCCTTCCTTGTTGCATTGTTCAGCTTGCGGTAATCGATGCACATTCGCCAACCCGTGACTAGCCTCGTTGGAATCAGCTCATTTCTCTCATTTTGGACGACTTGGATTCCCGACTTCTTTGGAACCATGTGGATCGGGCTGACCCACTCACTGTCTGGCACTGAATAGATAATCCCTAGCGACAACAACTTCAAGATTTCCTTCAATATTTCCTCTCGCATGTTAGGGTTTACTTTCCTTTGGGCATCTCGATGTGCCTTTGCTCCCTCTTCCAGCCTAATATGGTGCATGCAGACGTCGGGGCTAATTCCAACTAAATCTGTAAGACTCCATCCAATCGCCTTCTTGTTCTTGCTCAGCACGGTCAGTAGCCTAGCTTCTTGTTCCTTCGTAAGGCTGCTGCTGATGATCACTGGATAGGAGTTCTCACCTCCGAGGAAGGCATACTTCAAATTCGAGGGTAACTTCTTCAGCTCAACTTGGGGTGGAAGTGTGTCTTCGGTTAGGGGGTTTTTCTCGGACTCTTCCCCTTTTTCTAAATCTCCTTCTGATGGTTCTTCTATACTGACTGGTAGCTGAGCCCATGCGGCTCCTATGAACTCCGACTTTTGACAAAATCCTTGATTGCTCCTTCAATTTCTTCATCGGTCAACCCCTGGCTACTGATCAGATCACACCATGCAGCAGCTTCTACGTCAGCCTGTTCATAAACATCTAAAGCCTGGAGTTTCTCCTGCAATAGTTCGGTCTCAAGAAAATCTTGGACTAAAGGGTCAATCACATCAACATAGCATAGATTTTCAGAATCAATAGGTTTCTTCATGGCATCATTTATATCAAAGGTAAACTTCTCCCCATGAAAATCAATGCAAATAGTCCCCTCAGCCATATCCACGATCGTCTTGGCCGTTCTAAAAAATGGTCTTCCTAACAAGACTCCACTAGACTCCCTCGCTTCATGCTCACTCATTTTGATCACATAAAAATCAGCAGGGTATGTAAAATCATGCACTCTAACTAATACATCCTCTAAAACTCCCTCCGGACTTATGCATGACCTATCAGCCAGTTGGATCAATACTCTAGTACTTGACAGCCTCACTCCCTTCAACCGGTTATAGATAGACAATGGCATGACATTTATAGACGCCCCCAAATCACACATTGCATGTTCGACCTTCACATCTCCAACAGTTATTGGTAAGGTAAACATACCTGGGTCGGCTCTCTTGGGTGGTAACGTCTCTTGCACTATTGCTGACGCTATCCCTTCCACCATAATCTTGCCATCTTTCTGGGTTCTCCCGGCTATGAAGTCCTTTATGAATTTCCCAAGAGGGGGTAGTTTCACGGCTTGGAGAAATGGTATGGTGACATCCAACTTTCCAAAAATCGACAAATAGTCAACCGGGTTCTCTTTCTTCCTCTTTGTAACAAATCGGAATGGGAATGGTTTCTCCCCTTTTTTCTCATCTACTTGTCCCTTAGCAACCTTCTTGGAGTCTTTCCGGGGTAGTTCCTGAGTCTGGGCTTCCATTCTGGGCTCTTCCTCTCGATGAGGTTCCTTCCTGGTCAGTAGGGTTTCGGGTTCATCTCCTACAATTGGTGTAGCATCCAAGAAGAATGGATCCTGCATCTGAGGCATAGGCCTCCCTAATTCTTCCGCTGAAATGGTATCGCCTCCTATCTTCGTTCCGTTAGATCCTCCACTAGGTCGTTTGGGTTGAGGCGCGTCATAAGTAGTTCCGGTCCGCAACGTAACCTTACTCACATTTGCCTTGTCGGGCATTTGGACTGTAGATGGGAGTTTACCTGCATTTCCCTTCAAATCCCCCACCGAACTGGCCAGTTGGGCTAACTGCCTATTCATCATATCCATGTTCGCCTTATGTTCTTTCTGGGCATTTTGCATCCCCTGCACGACCTCGTTATGGGATTGCAAGTCTCCTTTGATGCTCTGTTGTGACGCTAGCATTTCACCCATCATGTCCTCAACGGACCTCCTTGGCCTGTTCGGATTTTGGAAATGATTCGGCCCTTGGTGTTGATAGTTCTGGAAGTTTTGCTGGCCTTGATTAGGCGGGTATTGGTTATACTGGGCAGGAGGGACGTACTGATCTTGAGGATATTGATTCTGGTGCTGGGCTTGAAACTGATTTTGGTTCTGATGGTGTTGGGGTGCATGATTTGGCTGATTTTGGAAACTGTGGAAGTTTCTCTGGTGGGGTGGTACATAAACAGGATTCGGGTTTTGGCTTTGTGGGCTTTGATTTTGGGTTTGTTGGTTTCTTCCTGACCAGTTGGGCTGGTAGTCTGGGTTTGCTAGTCCACAGTTAGGGTTTTGGTTTGGATTGGGGTTATACTGGTTCTGTCCTTGGTTCTGATTGTGGCCCCCGTCTCCCCATCGAAAGTTTGGATGATCCCTCCATGGTGCATCCCGTTGTCTACCCTGAATCCAATGCCCACTGGAATTGAAGTACCCCGCAGCATTGACCTGTTCCATATTCACGTAATCACTAGGCTGTTCATAGTTCGGTCCTTGATTTCCCTGTTCTGCACCTTTGTATTTCCCAGCTGGGGGAGGTGGTGGGGTGCTTTTCTCGATCGCACTCAGAAGTGACTTCTTCAGCTCATCCATCTTCAAGTCCATTTTCTGCTCCAGTTTATTTTCCTGATCAGTAGACGAGACAACAGCAGCCCGCTCTCGGTTGTATCCTTCCCTTGAATGGTCATACTCTTTCTTTGCATTCAGTAGCTTCCTTAGGACTCTCTTCGCTTCGCTGACCCGTAATTGTGTGAAGCTTCCTCCTGACGATGAATTTGCTAGATCCTTGGTTACCGCGTTCATACCTTCGTAGAAAGTATGATGCACTTCAATGTCCGCCATGCGATGGTTGGGACATGATTCCAAAAGACCCATGTATCTTGCCCAATAATCGCTCAAGGGTTCATCATACCCTTGCTTCACATTAGTTATTTCCCTTTTCAGCGCGCTTGTCTTTGATGATGGGAAAAACTCGCCTAGGAATGCTGACTTGAAATCGGCCCAAGTCTCAATGGAGTTGGGGGGCAGGCGCATGAACCAGGTGTTGGCTTCCCCCTTGAGCACAAATGGCAAGGCCTTCAACCTATAATCATCCTCATTCGCTCCTGCTGGTCTCCTCTGCGCCCTACAAATTTTACAAAACTCATGCAGAAACTCATACGGCCCTTCATAGCTCTTCCCACAGTATGTAGGCAGAATCGCGATCACATGAGGCTTCACATCGCAGGCGGTTTGCCCTGGAGTGACGACTATGGCTTGCGATGGTTCTCCCTCGGTATGCGCGTTAAGGGTACCGATCTCTGGATCCTCATCTCCGTTGGCGGCCATCTGAACTGGAATGCCTTCCAACAGTGGTATCTCCTCTGGTATTGGTCCTTCTATGTTGTATTGCTCTTCGTCGCTACTCGAACCTAAGTCAGATAAAGCCGTCGACAACCCGGATCGAGTGGTTACGAGTATCGATCCTCGCTGAAGTATCTTCGGCCTCCACTGGTCAGGAGCCGAACTGCTTCTCATAAACTGAAAAGAAAAGAAAAAAAAGAAAGGTTATGCACAATATATACACCGAAGTATCACTCACAGTAATTGCAAATAACGCTATCCATCCCCGGCAACGGCGCCATTTGAAAGGACCTAGGTGCGTAGGTGTCGTTCAAGCAAGGATATATCCTACTGATCAGGATAGAGATCCTAACTAACCTAGACCTTGGTTTCAAAGATTCCTCAACCCACTTCTACTGATCAGTATAGTGGTGGTAAGGGTCGAATCCCACAGAGATGGTGCGTTCTTAAACTACCGCGGTGACAATTGGAAGATTTGGTTAGCTACCACGCTTGGGTTGAGTTTCTACCTAGGCTGGAACTTAGAGGAGGTGTTCTACTGGTCAGACGGTAAGGAAAACATTTGGAATGTAACTGTGTACGTGGAATGGGGAGACAATTTTGTAACAGAAAATAATTGGAAGGTACGGGTTTCTATTTTGGGCTAAACAGAATATTCAGAGTGTAGTGGAAGTTTGATGACTAGGCTGACAGGGCTTAACTAAAAGTGAAGGACAAAAGCAAAAGCATCTCGAAAAGTAAGTGGTCCCCTCCAATTGAAATAGACATCATCTTCTTCAACAAACACTTCCAAAATTCAGATAACAATTCCAGATTCAACACGGAAAACTCAGATTAACAACTCACAAACACAGATCCAAAACTAAGAAATCAAACCTGAAATCAAACACTGAAACTGGACTTCTGCATACTGGTCAACATGAAAGAACGATTCAGAAATTTAAACTAAGCTTTGCATGCAACGATCTACTTTCCGATCAAACAGTACTTGTTTATCTATCCTAAAGAAATTTGTTACGTAAACGGAATTGAGAGATTCAGCACTTTAAACACCGAGAAACTTTAGATCTAAGCTAACTAGGCAAGGGAATTAAGAAACACCACAATAAACGAAACGGAAATCAACTTCATAGCATAAACACGTTCGGATCTTCAACAAAGTACTTCAAAAGCAGAAAATATCCAAAGGCAAACAAGATCCAACGTAAGGAAAGCGAGAAATTTAAAACTACGAAGCAATGTAAAAGTGTTTTGCCACTCCGGGCGATGAGACTCTAAACTACGATCTTGCTGGCTGGAATGGACGATGACTGGAATTCTGGGAACATCTGAACGTCAAGTGATCATGGCTACGACGAGGCAAAGAAGCGGGACACGGCTGAAAGACTGAAACTACCGAGAAAACTTTCTACCTAAAGATGGTGGTGAATGTGTGAAATTGTCTATGTGTCCCTGTCTCTCTCCAATTTGGCTTCCTTTTATAGGGAGGCTACCCTTGATTTTAGGGTAAATCCTCGTTGCAAATTTGACTTCTTTGCCCTTAATTGTGGGTAATCCGTCCCAGCTATCCGTCTTCTCCATCTCAAGCCGTTTTAGCACGAATACTGATCAGTATGAGATCATGCTGGCGCCTCCTTCACCTGAACATTCCGAAACTTCCCTACTGGCTAGAATGCTTAACCTGCACACTTTAAACAACTGTTTTGCAAATATAATCAATTAAGCACATCATACTGACCCGTAACCAAGGCCTAGAATACGACTTATC